>NC_064602.1:23820076-25070076 GCF_943734735.2 Anopheles gambiae
AGCTTGTCCCGCTCGGAAACAAAATTATACGAAGCAAACCAGAAATTCCATTACAACACTATATACGCGTACGATCATCACGGTTCCAATTTCGGGGAGGCGAAGCGCACTTTGAAAAACGACCCACGGTATACGGTATTTTTTTATTGGCAAAATAACAACAACGACGAAAAACGAGATGGTGCAAGTGTAACAGCTACATCACTGTTTGTGCAATTCGGATGAAGCAAAGCGTGTTCAAATTTAATTGAAAATACAAGCGATATAGAGAGAGCGAAGAACAACCCCCGAACAGATGCGTAAGTGACAAACAAGTTGGCAAAACAAAGCAACCCAAATTGTGCAACAGTGTGTGCAAAAGGTGTGTGCAAAAGGTGTGTGCGTACTAATTCGCGTGTGCTTCAAAAGTGACAGAACAGCGCCGAAAGCCCCTTTTCGGAGCGCGTTCGAAATCGAAGTCGGCGACGACTACAACGATCACAATCACGATCACGACGTGTGTTTAGAAGGAAACATCGCCAGAAGCAGTGCACCTGTTTCTGGTCGCGGGCAAGTGAACGAGTAAAGTTTCAAAAATTGATAACCAAAATCTTCCATCGATGATGCTCCACGAGGCAGTGATGTTGGAAATCTACCGACAGGCCCTTCACGCTAGGTAATTGTGCAAAGCAAAAAGAATCAAACTAACGTGTGGTTTTAATAGTTCTGGAACCTCTGGGGATGAGATCTCAGAGATCTTTGTTGTTAATTTGTGTTATTGGATGTGGATTCTTGAAATTATGCATTGTTGTTTAATAGGATGTATTCAAAAAAGTTAGGACCTCCAGCTATTATCATGCAACTTTTCACGAAACATGTCGTCTGGCAGTTGACATGTTAGTCAAAACTCTGAACAAATCTATGTAACCTTGCGACATCTACATGATCTATTTCCTTCCCGAGACATCAATTCCAAATCATTGAGACCTCATGTAGAATACCTCATAACTCTCTTATGGGGACATAAACTATCATGAGGCTTTCCGTATGCTTAAACCACAAATTGCATTTTTGCTACCAACCCCGTTGATCATTCTGGAACGACCCGTTTCCTCCAAATCGCTCATAACCAAGCTAATCAAACTCATTACCACAACCTGTGAACGTCTCTTCAAACCGTACCGTAATATCCCAACGCAAGACACATTCACCGAACCATCACCATCATGATGTGATGTGGAGTGATGTCGTCGGTGGTTGCCCCATGGTTTGAGGTTTGAGCCAAACGCTACCGACCCACAGTGGACCACCGAGTGTACGTATTTCTAATCCACAAGATGATAGACGAGATGACGAAGAAGTAGCTACCGGTTCTTCGGTACACGCGCCCGAAAGTACCAATACCTTCCAAGTTGAGTTCAGTTCACTCACATACCCGCTCCCGAAACCCTGGAACACGCTTCTACGTTATTTATTGTTCTAACGCTCGCTTTTAATTACCTCGTTAAAGACTCCCAGGACGGGCGAACTGCGAGAGGTGGCGGTGTTACTACATTGTTGCTCTCCCTCCTCAGTGGAAAGCAGGAGGGCAGAGGAATATGTGATCCAATTTTGACGGTCAATGGTGCGTGGCAGTGGCGAGATGCAAGCACCGCAAGCAGGCCGGATAATGTTTTTCGCCGGCCCACCGCCTACTCTGTTGCTGCTCCGCTGCTGGGGCAATGTGCGAACACGCGCTTTTTCACGCGCGCACCGGGTTGCGCGGCGGCGGCATTCAGCAAGCCACGGGCAGCTTGGCCTTTTGCCTTCAGAAGTGTTTGCCGGTTCGGATTTTCGGGGCCGGTCTTAACCTTCGGGATGCTCGACGTACGCTGCCACTGTATGGGTGCGTTCGTTTCGCGAGTGCAGCTAGAGCAGCGTTTGCGAGATTGCGTTCTGTGGGGAAGGCGTTTTTTTTGCTGTTGATGCTGCGTGTTGCGTGTTGCTTTTACTTACGCGTACGCCTAGAGCCGGGCGCCACATGCCATGTGGTGTCCTGCGAGCACACACAGACAGACATACATACTCACAGTACACTTGAGCACAAGTGAATGAAGAGTGGATTTACGAGTTGCTCTCAGTGCAGTCGTAAAATTTAATGTACTTTGGACCGCGACCGTCCACCCAATTCTCCCACGAACGATTCCTTCTGGAGGGAAGCTGTGACATGTTGTATAGTTGTGTGTTTGTATTTTTTTTTTCCTTTTTTTGCTTCTGTTTCCATCACCATCACGGGACAACTGTCACCCAAAGAAACTCTCTCTCTCTCTCTTTATCACCGGGTTGTTCGTCCCGACCGGCCACCGAAGGACACCCGCTACCTGAAGTTGTATAATCATTTTTCAACTACAGACCCCAACCCAACCCATCGCTCAGCGCGTGCTCTGACTCCCTCGATCCCCCTTATTTATATTGGTTGTTTTGTGTCCGTTTGCCTCTGCCTTGACGACGATTGGCTACCGGTCGAGTCGAGTGGCAAAGGCAGTTAAAACAAAAGTGATCGGTCAACCGTTGGAATCTGTTTCTTCGGTAGCTTCCGAACGGTGTGACCCGGGCCGAGTGGAAAAGAAAACCACATACCACCAGCTCGACTAGATCACCAAACAAGACAACCAAACTCATCAGGAAGGTGGGCAACGGGCATAGTTAGAAGAAGGGGGAAGAAAAGGAAAACAGAAACAACCTCACTTAATTTATATCGCCCATATTCCGTTGGTTCTTTTTTTGCCCTTCCCTCTCATACACCTACATTTGTTGTCATTATTTATCGTGCCCATCATGCCACGATATACGGTTTTAGCCCGTTCGGCACCGGTGAGGTGCCCAATTAAACTGAATCATCTTCAGCGCCCACCTCCCTGTTCTGCCGCACAAGCCGCACAAGGCAGAGTCATCAAGCCGGAAACTCGATAAACGATTACAGTTGGTGCGTGTGACAAATGTCAACTATGAGGAGTAATAATTCATTTTAATAACAACCAACTAACGTTCAGTGCCGTTCTCTTCTTCTCGCTCTCTCTCTCTCTCGGTCCCTCGTCGTTGCACGCACTAGCCGGGTTCGTGGCTACATTTTATTTTTAATTCAACGGTAACATGTCATGTGGTGGTAATACTTTAGTGGGTTCTTTTTTGTCTTCATTTTCTGTGATGGACTTCTCATATCTCTGTTTGCGCCTTACCGTGACACACACACTGTCTGTGCGATAGCATGACGGTATGTGTTCCGGTTCCGTTGTCCGTAGCGCATCCGACAAACGGTGGGCACAAAGTTGATGGGTAATCCAAACAACCAAACCGGAAATTATTGTCCCAAGACATACTTCTGTAACATTCGCTCCCGAAAGGCGGCGGAGCGGTGGCAGTGTGTTTGAATTGTAACCTTGCATTTTATACTGATGAAACAATCTAATCAATCGATATTTTATACCGATTTTTTTTGTGCGGAAATGCATTATAAAAGGTCACATTTCTGATGTGTATGTCATATTACGTAGATAAATCATTTTAATTTCCAATGAAACACCACAAATTGCCTCAAAAAGGCCATTGCTTTTCCTGTTTGGATTTAGATTTTTCTCTCTCCAAATTGCCTCCCATCACGTGCAATTGAAACCGATAGATATAATGCTCAACCAATCTTCCGTAGCTCAGCTCAGCACTCTAATTTTAAACTTCAAAAACTACTTCTTTGTCATCACGCGCAGGCAGAACGAAATGCAGCCAGGCGACACATTAATCATTGTACCGTTCTGCCCCACCGTGTCTCTGCCCATGCGTTTGGAGCAAACACACATGTGTTTTGCTGTTACGGCCCGATATCTGCCTTTGGCTGTTGTCTATTCTGGCGCCGAGAGAAAGGAAACCAACGCAACACACAAATGGATCCCTTGAGATGTTGCTCACGTTTGGCTGTCATCCCGCCGCATCAGCGTGCGCTCACTGTATTAAAATCTTATTTAAAGCATCATCACCTACGAAAGAATGGGGCATTTTTTCCTGATTCAGGGGGTTTAGAAAATCTCACTCCCATAACAGAAACTTTCATCGGCTGGTTGTCCTGTTTTGGTTTTACGCTCTCCCCACCACGTGTACTGTGCGTTCACGCAAGTCCGTTTTATTACGCAAACCCATCAAAAATGTCTGTTTATAAGCATGTATGCGACATTTGGTTTCTTTTATCGCACAGACAACAGCTCCGGGGTCCTGAAGACCTCCTGGGATGTTGCTCACACTCTACTCCATCGCCACCGCCCGTGTGTGTGTGTCCAGCACGCGGGAACGCACCTCACTCAGCGGTGACACACGGCCCCCGTGGCCGGTGATACTGGCATACTATCTAAATTAAAATTAATCCCTTTTTAACTGACAAAATTTAATTTATTGCCTTTTATCTCCCAAGGCGACCGTACCTTTGCCCCGTACGGCTATCGGCGGTGCTCAGTCCAGCGCTTCAAAGGGGTTTCAGATTTGAGGGACTCGCTTCCTTTTAACCCCGCTTGTGCAAAGAACAAGAGCGCTACGGGAGAGAGAGAGAGATTGAGTCACGGCCGATAATGGGATAATGTACGTGCAGCACATTTGGAAAGAGTATTTTTCCCTCCCAAAAGCATGCACACACACACACACACAAAGACTCGCTTGAAATCTGTCAGTCAAGCTCGGGCAGCGTTGGGAAATGGACGGCAAATGAGTTCTAGAGTAGGCGACGACGACCCACACACGCAGCACCACATTCCCGGTTGCCGTTCGTATCTTTTCGTAGCTCTTCACCATAAATCGTTATTTATATGCTTTCTCCGATCACTTTCCTCACATCACACACCGCATTACACGTACAAGAACCCCTCGTCAGAGGGTTCAAAATTGGTTCCCTATTTTTTTTGGACAAAACCCTCAAAATCGTCACCGGTGTGTGTTTGTGTGTGCGCTTGTATCGATGACAGACTGAAGAAGTTTCCTACCAGTGTTTTCTTCGCCTGCTTTGATCAGTTTCAAAATACACTCGATACACTTATTTATTGACGGGAAAAAAAGGGAAAGAATGCACCAGCTCTTTTACCTGTACGTGTGTGTGTGTCCGTCCGCTTGCACTGCACTTATTAATCGGTCCGTTTCTTTTGTGCTCCGGTTTCGATTTTTATTATCCTTTCGAGACGGTTCGATTCGCGCGCGTGTGTGTGTGAGTGCACTTTTTGCTTTTGCCGGTGCATCCAGCGCCACCATCGCTGCTGCCGTGTGACCGAAAAGCCACCCTTCTCGGAACAACCACGAGAGAGCGATGAAAAAGCAGATCAGCAGCAGCAAACACGGGGCAGGCGTGGTTTCCTGCCGTCCGTTCTGTTTGTTGTGCCTTTCTTTCACTCTTCCCCTTTATCGGGCCGTCTCGCTTTGCACCGACGTTCGCTTGCAGCCAGCCTTCTTCTGCTGCTTCTGCTGTTGTGTTGCTTTTGTTTGCAGTGCGGGAGGTTGGTCATCTCGGCCCAATACAATTGCCGGATTGGTTTCGGTCGAACGGTCTGTTTTTTTGTTTTGGAGTTGGAGTTGTTAATCATGTCCGTCACCGGTGAATGCGGATAATGATGATGCGTCGTCCGCTGTGTGTAGGTGGTGGGTACTGTCAGTCTTGCCTCGCCATTCGGAAACTGATCAGTAAGGCATCTCGACGACCATCAAGCCATCAAAAGTGCTTCTCCTTCGAAGCACTTTTGTCGTGGTGGGCATTGTGATGAAGCTGAAAATAACACACACACACGCACAGAAAAACTCCCAAAAATGTATGATTAACGACCATTGAAACACGTTGAGACATGGCGAGTAAGAGCGAGAAAGTGCTATAATGGGTCCGATTGGTCCGTTTCTTTGTTCGTTTTCAGCTTTTGGTCAGTTTGATCGGGCGCATTTCTGACGCGCAGACGGCACAAATCGGTAACATATGGCCATTAGGGAACAAAATCCCCAAAATTCCCAACAACCCCCAACTGAATGATGGATGGAGCGCGCTGGTGCCGGTGTACGGATAGTGGTTTCCCGTGGTTTTAATTTGCTCTGCTTTCAGTGATACACTCCAGCCCTTTTCTGATGATGAATTTCAGAGGTACAGGAGAAGAAAAAACACCCGCTTTGTATTTATATATCACTCACACTCAGTTAAATCCATTCTCTAGCCAACGTTTTATAAACAAAACTCTCTCTCCCTTTTCTCCTCCTGCGTGCTGTAATGTGAAAGGATTTTTACACAATATATTCGTCACTTGTTTGTGGCCAGTTCCCGTCCCACCGCTGGGTTGAACAAACTTTAGCACACTGAACATTCATACACGCTGGGCAAACACGGGCAAAACGGGGGCCACCATCAATCGTGTGGAGTTTTGCGATAAATGCAATTTATGACTAGATGATTTGCTGTTCGCTATCATGCATCGGTGCATTAATGAACCGTACCACTAGCTCCCGGGCGGGTACAACCGGAATAAGTGAGAAGGAGCGAGAGAGGGAGTGCGAGAGCTAGATTGGCAATCTGAGCATTTTAGCACCTTCTCCTTCTTTGCCTACCTCGCTCATTCACTCACTCACAAATCTCGTTTCATTTGCACTGCATCAAAGCAACATTTGCGTTACCAGAAGGCGGCGACGGCGGCAGCGACGGTAAACGCATGGCACACCATTAAGGTTGACATCTAATGCTCCCCCCGGTGCCCGCTCACAGGTTCCGCTTTTTATGTGTTAGTTAATAACAATAATAGCAATAATGATGATGATAAACTCGTAATAAAACAATAACTGTAAATCAAGTCGAATTGACAATGACAGAATTATCCAATAATATCTAACTGTGCACATAACTATAAATCAATTTTCCATTCCACACACACACACACCGCGTGCGCTTGTGTCACTCAACTCGGCTTCTATTGCTCTCCCACTGTTTGGTTGGGTTTGTGAGTGTGTATATGTGTATGTGTGTGTGTGTATGTGTGTATGTGTCATTTCCCTTCACCGGTTTTGGTGAGTGCATCGGTGACGCCAGCTTATCCTCCTACCCGATCTAACCGATTCCATCCGTCCACATAGCTATCCATCCATCTAGTCCGTGATTGGACCGCCATTCTGCTGGCATGTCGTCCCCGTTTTCCCCCCACCTCTAACTCCCCCCCGTCATTTCCACTTTGTCCGCTTTGTTCATAGAAGGGATACTTTCGTGGCACTGTTTGCTTCTTTCACTTCTTTTGCCACTGTATCGACCCGCACGGCGGGCGCAATGGTTGAGTGCACACGCACACGTGGTTCTACTTTTTCCCGCGGGCACGGGAACAACCAAACCGACATTAGCGGGAAGGGGGTGAAAACGGGTGGCATCTACCATACCTATTTCACTACGTAGAACAGCAAACCGAAGGCTACATAAATAATATTTGCATTTAGGGCAATCATAATCCACTCCACACAGGACACGGAACGCGACACACAACTACACTGAAAGCACACTCACTCACAAACGCAGCGGTCGATGGCCAAAAAAGAAAGCCAAAGAACTGTGTACGACTGTGTTTGATGATGGATTGGCCTCGCCTTTTTTTTTGGTTTCGCTTTCTCTCTCTCTCACTCACTGTCTTTATTTTCTAAATGTCGCGTCGAGGCCCTAGTTTTGGCCCGCATTCGATTTTTGGGGGTTTTCCCACATGGTTTTCAATACCGCTGGGTGACACTTTTTTTTGTTGGTTTGGCCATGGCCAATGGAAACATGAAATATATTTCTTTTTTTGTTGTTGTTGGGTTTCACAATTTATACCAACATACCGTACTGGCAGCGAAACACTTTGAAGTGTTCCCGGGGCCGGGTTTTTGAAGGTTTTTTTTTTCGGTTCTCGCGCTCAGTGGAGCATTTTTTCCTCCAACTTCAAGAGGAAATATTTTAGAAAAACTGATGTATGTATCCTCCTTGGAGGCCAATCGGTTGGAAACAAACACACACACAAGCACACCAGCTCATCATAGTTTCGTCAACCGCTGGCCATATTTAGACGCGATCGTTCTTCATCGGTGTTTTTCCCCCCCCAACCAGTAATTTCTGGTAGAGAGGGTTCTCCCGCTTCCTTCCACACTCGATGGGAGGGAACCTGTCATCGTAAATCAAACACAAAAGCTGAAAATTGTTCCATTTACCCTATCGCTCGCATGGTCGCAGCGCTAACGCCAACGCATGCGTTGATGCGCACCAGTAGCAATTGTGGAATCGTCTGCGCAAGCACGCGGCGTCGGCGGCGGCATCGTAGCAACCCGGCTTCCGAAAAAAAACCCGCCGCGCTGCTCACGCGTCCCGCTCACTATCTTAATCCCAATTGGCAGGCGGCGAGTCTGGGCCGCTACATTTTGGGGGAAGCCATCGTACGCTACCAACGCACCAACGTACGGTACGGTGCGACGTTTTGCGTTTGAATGCCATCGCGCAGCGCTACGAACGAGCGAACGATCGCGTATGACTGATCATTTAGATCGGTTGCGGGGGGCAAGGGGAAAGTCAAGATGCGTTCCCGGGCATCCCGGGCTAAAATTTGAATGGTCCATAAATTATGGCGCAGCACGGCACCGGCGGCGGCTAGGAAAAGGTTCTGCCCGCGGTGAAAAAGCGCAATCTTGGCGCGAAACGGAACGGATCGGACCGGTCGAAGCGCACACACGCCGAAACACCATAAACAGTTTAAGCTCGTTTAATCCATTATTTGTAGCAGCACGGCGCATCATTAGGTCATTAGGATGGTTTAGCTAAGGGGGGAAAGAGATTAATTCACACTGCGTTTTTTCGCTTTTCAAATCAATCACACCGAACGTTAGATCTTAGAACAGATGTGCAACACTGAAAGGTTATGCTACTTAGTCGGAAGTATACATGGAAGCGCTGTTAAAAGTATTTGGTTGTGATGTTCAGTAGTTTTGGAAAGAATGATGCAGGATTTTATATGAGATAAAGATACTTCCTAAGTTGAAACATTAAATCATTATTATAATTGGTTTAGTTCTCAGATAAGCTAAATTATTTATTAATTTTATCATTAAGAGATACAAATCCTGAGTATGATATTGATATTGAGTAAAAGATGCTATACATTTGCTAATGATGATTATAGCCAATTTTTTCTTCTTCATCAAGTCCATTTTCAAGGAGAGTTATTAATACTATTTAAGCTGAACTTGTTCTTAAAACATATCCTCTTTCAATCTGCTGTAAAACTGTTTGGATATAATCAGGTTATTAAATTGTTTCCACAACTAGCAATGGATTGATATAATTTACTAATATTAAGCGATTTTCTGGGTTTATTTTGGGTTTATGGGTTTTATTTGAATGTCCTGTTGGTTGCGCTTCAGATCCGTATACTTCATATCCGGCTCGTAGAACCTTTCGAAAGACCTCCTATTTTAATCTTTTCTGTATATAATACAATATTTAGTTCTCCAAAGCCTTGATTTCCTCAGAATTTCGCATCTTTGCCGCTTGTTTCTTGAACATTTCAAGCAAATGCAACTTAAGTTGCTTGTTTAGGACTAATTTAGGACATTTCGCAATACTACTTAATCTTGTTTTATGTCAAATGTCTTGTTTATAACTGGTTTTCAACATGTAAAGTAATTATTAACCTAGCAGTTTATCAAGAATTGACATCCAGGCAATTAAAAACAGCATGAAATGAATGCTTCAATGGTTAAAAACAGCAGTAATGATTCAAAATATTAATTTGATGTTCTAAATTACAATAAAAAGAGTAGATTTGATCTAAATTGTCGCCTCTCAAGCTTATAAGTTGTCAATTAACATTGATTCTCGTAATAACCCCAAAAAACATCAATCAAAAACGAATTTATTCAAATATTATATCATTGCTATTTTGGTATTTTAAGTATTTTTTTTATTTATTTTGAAATAGACATACCAAACGACACAAACATTGCAATACATCTGCTAACGTCCTTTTCCTTCTTCTTCTTCCTTCTCTTCCCCGCAGTGAAATGGCCAGCCCTAGATGCCAATCGAGGGAATCGTCGTCGGGCGGTGGGCGCTGTCCCTCGGACGAGTCCATCCGCTCGGAGGGGGAGCGTGACGAGCAGGGCGCCGGGAACAACCTCAGCCCGGTGTCGATCACGCTGCCGCCGACGCTACCACCGGCCGCTGCAGCCGCCCTCCTGCCTCAGCATTCGGCCGCCATGGCGGCGTACCTAAACGTAGCAGCCGTTGCAGCACAACAGAACCGGCTACTACTGGGGTCGCCGCTGGCCGCCGGCCTCGCCTCGGTCCGGAACGGGTCACCGCCCGTGCTGCCGCTCCGCTCGCCCACGGACGAGAGCGATGACGCGACCGTGCTAGACTTTAGCAAGAAGCGTGGCTCGGGTGGCGGCGGTGGCGGTGGCAGTGGTGGAGGTGGCGACGAGGACGAGGAAGACGACGATGAGGACGAGGACGGTGGTGACGGTGCGGGTGGAGCGGGTGGTGGACGTGGAAGTCGCGGTGGTGCAGATGGTGACGGCGACGGAGACGGCGACAGTGATTGTGGGGACGCGGTGAACCTCAGCCAAAAGTCGGGCCTGGGTGATAACAGCCCGCTCGATCTGTCCGTCAGCCATCGGAAGCGGACGGGCAATGAGGACGGGGCGTCATCGCCACCGCCCCGCAAGACGACCCGCTCGCTCGACTACAAGCCGGCCATTGTGACGCCCTGGAGTACACCGGTTACGCCGCAGCTCCCATATCTAGCGGCGGCTGTTGCGGCGGCTGGCCTGTCCCCCAAGAACAATCACCACCACCATCAGCAGCAGCAGCAACAGCAGCAGCACGCGGTCATGCACGCGGACAGCTGGAACGGCAAGCACAAATCGGTGGCAGCGGCTGCAGCGGCTGCCGCGGCCGCCGCCGCCGTCACGAACGATGCCACGAAAGCGCTCGAGAAGATGTCGGAGCTGAGCCGGCTGGGTGGGGAAGATATCTACCGGTCACCCAGCTCGGGCAATTCTGGTGGTGGTGGAGGTGGAGGTGGAGGAGGTGGCCGACACAGTGCCTGGCAGTCGCACTGGCTCAACAAGGGCGCCGACTCGGCCAAGGATGTGCTGAAGTGTGTTTGGTGCAAGCAGAGCTTCCCATCGCTCGCCGCCATGACGACGCACATGAAGGAAACGAAGCACTGCGGTGTTAATGTACCCCCCGGTGGGGGTGGTGGAGGTGCGGGAGGTGGCTCGGGAGGTCACACACAGCAACCAATTCCACCACCAGCCCAGGGCAACAACAGCAACATGGGTGGTTCCGGTGGACAAGGAGGCCAAGGACACGGTGGTTCGTCCAAACCTTCCCCCAGCGAGCTGAACATGCTGATCAAGGAGACGATGCCACTGCCCCGGAAGCTGGTGCGCGGCCAGGACGTGTGGTTGGGCAAGGGGGCGGAGCAGACGCGCCAGATCCTGAAGTGTATGTGGTGCGGCCAGAGCTTCCGCACGCTCGCCGAGATGACGGCGCACATGCAGCAGACGCAGCACTACACCAACATCATCTCGCAGGAGCAGATCATCTCGTGGAAGTCGTCCGATTCGGACAAATCCGGCGGTGGTGGTGGTGGTGGTGGTGGAGCAGGCGGACCCGGTGCCGGAGGTCCTGGAGGTGCCGGTCCTAGTGGTGGTGGTGCGAACGGAGGAGCTGGTGGTGGCGCCGGTGGTCCCGCCAGTGCAGCGGCCGCCGCCGCCCAAACGAACAGCCACGTCAGCGCGGTACTCACGTGCAAAGTGTGCGATCAGGCGTTCTCCTCGCTGAAGGAGCTGTCCAACCATATGGTGAAGAACGCCCACTACAAAGAGCATATCATGCGGTCGATCACGGAGAGCGGCAGCCGGCGGCGCCAGACGCGCGAGAAGCGCAAAAAGTCACTCCCGGTGCGGAAGCTGCTCGAGATGGAGCGGGCCCAGCACGATTACGGCAAGAACGGGGCGGCCGAAACGGCGCCCAACTCGGCGGCGGCGGCCGCCGCAGTGGCTGCGGCAGTCAATGCGGCCAACAAACCGCTGCGCGATCTCGGTGCGGGCAAGATTACGTGCGAAAAGTGTAACGACAAGATCGAGACGACCATGTTTGTCGACCACATTCGGCAGTGCATTGGCGGGACGGCGCTGCTCGCCGCCCAGCAGCAGCGGGACAAGCTGAAGAGTGCGCTGCTGTCGAACACCATCATCCCACCGGACTCGATCTCACCCGTGACGCCGACCGGGCGCAAGAGTGTTAGTGATGATCTGGCTTCGCCCCTGTCCTCGCAAAAGTCTCCGCTCGGGTCGGACCTACTGTCGCCCGTTTCAATGCTGGCGAAGAAAGACGGCAACGGTGGCGGTGGTGGTGGTGGTGAGAAAAGCTCCTCACCTTCGGTGTTGAACGCGATCGAGCAGCTGATCGAGAAGAGCTTCGATACGCGATCGCGCCACGGCGGTTCGAACTATGCCGGCGGTGGTGCAGGTGGTGCCACGCAAAGCTCAACCCCGCTCGGTTCGAGCATTCTGAAGCGGCTCGGCATTGACGAGAGCGTAGACTACACCAAACCGCTGGTGGATCCGCAAACGATGAACCTGCTGCGATCGTACCACCATCAGCAGCAGGCACAGTACGCGTCGCAGCAGTACGGGCGGCGTGAGCGCAGCGGCAGTGAATCGAGCTCCATCTCCGAGCGAGGCAGCAGTCGGCTGGATTCGCTGACGCCGGAGAAGAAGTTCGACACGCCGAGCCATTCCACACCGCGCGGAACGCCCGACAAACCGTACGGCGAGCAGTCGGATCATGCGGACCATGCGGGGGAACCACTTCACGGGCAGCCACCGATCAAGCGCGAGCTGCACAGTGACGATGAAGCGCCGGAAGGGGAATCGAAGCCACCGTCCGAGCAGGGCAAGATCCGCATCAAGAAGGAGCTGATGCCGGAGGATGCGGATGAGCACGAGCAGGATCACGAGATGCGACCGCCGAGCAAGGCGCAGCAGCGTGACGAGCGCGACGATCGCGAAGAGCTGTCGGCCCGGCGCAGCAGTGTAGCGTCGAGCCCGGCGCCCAGCCCGCGCCTCTCCACGGCCAGCGTACCGCTCAGCCCGGCGGCCAGCCCGCTGAGCGATCACCATTCCATTGCGTCCCGCTCGACGCCCGGAGCCGGCGATTGTGGCGGGAAAAAGTCATCCTCCAGCGTGAGCAACAGCCTCGGGGCGCTTTCGTCCATGTTTGACAGTCTAACTGGGGCCGGCAGCGGCGGAGCTGGATCCGCCGGAGGAGACGCAGCGTCGTCCGGCAGCGCTGGCGGCAAGAAGACGAGCGCTCACCCACTGGCCGCACTGCAGAAGCTTTGTGATAAAACGGAAACACCGTCGGCCGGTGGCGCCGGGGGACGATCGAGCAGTTCGGCCCTGCTGGCCGCCACCACGAACAGTTCCGGCTCGCGGACCGCACCCGGTGCCATCCTGGCCTTTAGCTGGGCGTGCAATGATGCGGTCACGTCGGAGGACGTCGCCGGCGGCACGATCAAGTGCGCGTACTGTGATACCACGTTCGGGTCGAAGGGTGCCTACCGGCATCACCTGTCGAAGGCGCACTTTGTCAGCGATGACGTCATCCCGGACCCGAAGGTTCCGGCGGGTTCGAGCGGTGGCGCCCTGTCCCTTGCCGCTACCAGCGGCGCCCAGTCGCTCAAGACGCGCACATCGCCCGCCCCGCACTCACCGAAGTCGACCGGCTCTACGGCACCGCTGTCGCTGGTGACGGGCGGCGGCTCATCTTCTGCCGGCGGCTCATCGTCCGGGTCGTCCGGCGGCCGGGACAGTGTCGAGCGACGCGTAGGGCTGGAGCAGGGCAATGGACCCGCAGCCAAAAGTCCACCCGCGTCCCAGTCACCCGCGTTCGACGAGAGCCCGCACTCCAAGTTCCTCAAGTACACCGAGCTGGCGAAGCAACTCTCATCCAAGTACGTCTGACACGCTTAAGCGCGAACACAAGCGGAAGCCGAAACGGAAGCCGAACAACATGGGGGGTGTGAAATGAGACCGGAGAAGGAGCGCAACAACAAAATGGCGATCGTCAATGGACAGTTCCTCATTGCCGTTTGCTTCTTCGAAGTCCCAGCCCCGAAGGTGAGTGTTCAGATGCAGATTACTCATCGAACGCACGCGGTACACAGGCGGTACCCCACACTCACACACATATCCCTTCGAGGTTGGAACGGGCGGCGACATCGATCGGGGGGCCGAGTGCGCGAAAACAAAAGGCAATTTAAAAAGGTAAACTATAGTCAACTTAACTGCAACATGGTTATACGAAAATGAAACACACACGAACAACAAAATACGAAAAGTGTAACAACGTGAACGTTGAACCAATTCAACGCCACAAACACATACACACTGTAGCGCTGCGCTTAAAATAACACGAAAGGAGACACGAGGGGTGAAAAAAGCAAATTCAATTTACTCTGGAAGAAAAAAAATTTGGTATACGTAATTTACACAAAACCTATTAAAAATGCAAACATGGAAAAGTGGTTAAAAAATACGAAAAACAAACGACAAAATTGCAAATTTTGGTATTGAAACAAACGAAGAGATACGCGGTAACAGTAACAAAACAAAACCTACAATTTGAGTATACGGAAGAGGAAGTTTGGATGAGTTGGAAAATTAATAAGGACGAAACAAACACAATCTTACACAGAAAATTATGCACAGAGTGTTTAACTCTTCGTTGCAATACACACGAACAAAACAACAGAAAACTCTAAACTAAAAATTAAAGATAACAACCAATCAGCTCGCAAAGGAAAGTAGAACATTATTCTACATGCAATGTAAAACAAAGTGTTTAAAAACATAAACAAACAAAAGCAACAAGAAACAACCAACAGACGTGCCAAAAGTCAGTATACTAAACAAACAAACAAACAGCTCCGATCATTCACTTTATACCGCGTGACTAGAAGCAAGATTTAGCGCACACTTATAGAAATCACACATCAGGAAATAGATTTTACCGAAAAAAGGACACAATTTTCTCTTCCATTTGCTCTGTTTTAGTCTGTGTTATTCCGTTTATTAAACTCCACTCTACTCAGGTTACATGTTTTATGTTTCTGTTTTTTGTTTTTTTGTTAAGCGAAAGTTGAAACCTTTATTATGTGATGAGTACAGTTTCCTTTTAGTATCTCCAGCAATGCTTCTTCCTTTTGAAGTCGTTTTTGCCCTCCGACACTGGTCGGCATCTTTCAAGCGAGTGAGCGTGTGCGAAGTTGTAAATAGGTCACTTATAGGACAACACACTCTGAATTAGTCTGTCTTCAAAATAATGGATTAAATCGCACCCAAACACACACGGATAAGGCGATCAAGGGGACAGGTTAAGTTCCATCCTCTCAAACGTAATAAGCATAGTATACCGCCCCACGCTCGCCCATTCTACTGAATTCCGTGAAGTACGCGCAGAAAGTAAGCATTTCTAAAACGGCTGTCAAAACAAGCAAAAAAGAAAGGAAAAAAAACAAAAAAAAAAGATAAACAACCAACTAGGCATTAACAAATAAGCAGCAAAACTCTAAAAACCTCTAAAAGTATTTTCCAAACGCCTGCAACCAGTTAGCGAAGCCAAGCGCATCGTAGCCGTAGCAGTATCCTGTAGGGAATCCAATTGGGCTGGAGATGCGATTTAAATGCAACAGCAAACAACAACAAACAGTGAAGCGATTGATGAAAACTTATTTATTGAGAGTGATTTACGTAACTTATAGGATTACTAGGAACTGGGAAGCTAGTTCTCTTACGCCCCCAACTCCCCATCCCTGCCTCCCCTCTCCCCAGGAAGCATCGCATTAGGCTTCCCTCCTTTCCCAAAACGAAAGAGTGCGCCGGGTTTGTAAAACTTGAGTGTGTGCGTGTGTGTGGCACTCATCTCTCATCTTCCTCCCTCCTTCCACGGGGAAAGCATTTAACATTATTAGCACTCTAGAACTACACACAAAAAAAACCCATACACAGTTCATACGATCGAAACTCTGTATACGCGGGCAAACTTGCAACAACAAAAAAAAAACAATTGAATCAACGCAAAGCAGTCGAACTCACACAATGGTATACTGAAGAGAGGACTCTATCTATACATATATATATAAATATATACATATATTATAAAAGAACAGAACAAAAACCCCATGTACATTGTATATTGAGACGCAGTTTGAAGTATATTACTATATAATTATTATTATTATTATTAATATTATTATTATTACTATAAATATAAAATACGATGAATGCAAACTAGAAGCCTGCAAAATCTCAGCTCTGCGACTCGCGAACACGGATAAGCTGTGTGTCGGCTTACACGGGCCATATAGAAGGTATAACAGTGGAAAAAAGGGGAGTAAGGTGCGAGCGGGTATAGTAATAATATAACAAACTCTCTCACACACACACACATCTATTTAAAATGTTTGGAATCTTTAAATGAAACAAATTAAAATGAAACACTCATACGAATACGGCTGAAAATTAACAGTGCTAGTAAGAAGAAGAAAAAGAAGAAGAAGAAGAAGAAGAAAAGAAGAGAAGATAAAAAACGTATACGTAATTTGCCGCCAGGATAAAAAAGCGCTAGGGTAAAAGAAATCAAAGAAAGAATAAAAAAAATATAATACAAACAGTGAGAAGTAAAAAACGAACGAGTCAAAACTTCGCTACTGCTTGAAGCAAGCGGGAAAAGGATGAAAACGGCATACTCGATCAAAGCAACCAGCAAAGGTAACCAGTCAGCCTGCTTCTGTGCAAATTAATGCTTGCTGGTTCGATGCATTAGCTCCTCCAATTGGGCTCTGTTAGTTAAGGAAATGTTTAAGAAAAGTGGCACAAAGTATTGAGAAGAAAAAAACATTGAAGAAAACACGCAAAACAGTCAACAGCCCAGTGAAAATTGTAATTGTAATACATAAAAAATAACCGTACAACCAAGTTCGGCAACCAATCACCATTAGAGTTTGGCCTTCCAATCCCCCTCCCCATACGCCCCTGGTAGAGATGACGAACCTTAGCACAAAAGTGAGTAGATAAAAAGCAGCCACACGAAAGCAGCAGCTAGTTAAATCTACTACTTGCCCTACATGCCCATGCCATGCTTTCCCGTTTTGTGTTCAGCGGGTGGTGCAGCGATAGTAAAGATGACGGAAATTTGTAAAATATGTTGATTTTCAAAACGATTGCGTAAGACACACACAAAAACATATGGATAAACAAGCTCACCGCGAGCTCCAAATTAAGGGATAATACATCTATTAACTAGTCTACTTTGGATCACGCCACCATCATACACACGTGCGTGCGCGCGCGTGCTCTAGGAATTAGAAGAAAGAAGAAGAAAAAAACACTCCAATTAACATACCAGAAAACAAAACAAGAAATACGAGAATCAAATTCGAAGCATAAGTTTACGAAAGCTGTTACGCTCAGAGATTCGGACAGAATCTTTACCATCACAAGTATCGCCAAATTTGTAAAATAATAAAGCAAGGAAGATTAAGTAGATCGAAACTCGGGCGCACTATACATTATAATTGCCATGGCTCGAAGGTGAAGGAGATGGAAAGAGAACACAAGTCAACTCGAGTGAGAGAGCGAGAGAGAGAAAAATGCATGTGAATGCCCCCGCAAAAAGAGCCAGCTTGAATGGGAGAAAATGGAGAGAAGAGAAGCGAAAAAAAAGAAACGTAAAATAAAAACAACAAAACCTATAAATAATGGAATGAAAGAAGTAACAAAAAAAAAAACAACATAAAATCAATTATTATTTAAATGCAAATTTTTAAAAACACTTTTAAATGCCTCTTTCCCTCCCCCCCCCCTTTACGCTCTTCACCACCCCCATTCCCTCCTGTCACAGTAAGGTGGGACATTCTCCGGGGGGTGCAGCAGAAGAAAAAAGGAAAGAAATCTCATAGAAAGGGTGAAAGAATCAGAAGAAAACCACTCAATTGCATTGCATGGAAAAAGAGGACAAAAAAGAGGAGAAAAATCCTCCCCCCACTTAACACAAACGCCCCCTCCAAAATACGCCCGAAACTGTACGCAAAGAAGAAGAAGAAGAAAACAAGGAACGCTTGCGTGGGCAACAAGTCGCTCAAACGGAGAAATACGTCGATGCCAGCAGAGCAGAGCAGAGAGATGAGGTGAGGGATGTTGTAGCAGGAATCAGTGACAAAAGTAAAATAAAATAAAAACCGACAAAATACAACAAACCTATGTATATGTTAAAATTTAAACCATTGCATTGCGTAGTGCGTTTTCTTCTTTTTGGGGCTGCGTCGTGTGAAACGGATCCGAAACAAATGCTACAATGGTGATGGTGGTCGCAGTAGGCTGGGTTGACGTTTCTCCGGGAGATTGTTTTGTTCTATTGATTTGTTTTGATTTGTCGTGTCCACTTGGCATTGGCTGAAGACGTGTGTTTGTGGTCCTCTCGAGACTGCACCAACACGCCAAAGAGTCTCCAGAGAGAGAGAGAGAGAATGAGAAAGAGCGTTGAAATTCGCAGCTGCAGTTGCATCGTTCGTACCGTCGTGTGGTGTGCGGTGATGGTGTGTCCCGGCAAAAGGACCTGTTTTCGCGTCTCCACACAGAGCAACGGCAAGCACGCTCCACTCTCGCGCAGTTCATACCAGCAGCCATCGCTGGCCCCGTACACCCAGCCATCTCTTTCGCACAGGTGCGAGGTGAGCGATGGACGCTGTCCGGCTCTTCGCACGGGGGAGTGAAGGAAATGTCCGCATCTCTTCAGTCATGTCGCCATCATTTCTGCTCGCTCGAGTGTCGATCTTACTCGCCCTCTCTACCCTCTTTGCGATGATTGGGCTTATGGACAGTTATGGGTGTGCGTGTGAGCGAGACAAACTTATTCAGCGGTGGAAAAAAAGGGTTGCACTCCTCGCCGAACGGAGAGACAGCCAAAGCCGCCGCTTTGACGAGCGTGATGGGCAATAAAGCGAAACGGGTGCAACGTGCAAAACAGACGTCCGATAAATACACACCAACCGTATCCCACCCCACACGACAAAAGGTATGTGTGTGTGTGTGCTTCTAGGAAGGGGTAACGGGTGGCGAATCATCATGCTCGTCGCTTACCAACACCTTGCGCCACGGGTACAGGTAGGGAAAGATAATGCCGAGCGGATGTAGGATGAAAATAAAATAAAGAAAACAAACTCGGCGAAACACGGCTATAAATCCATCTTTCTCTGCTGCTGGGCGAAACGACGGCTCGTCTCTTTTGCGCGCGTGCGATGCGCGTGTTGTGTTGATGCAGGTTGTCTTTGTTTCGCTCGGGGGTGAGTTTAGCTTTGGCTGCGTGCATGTGCAGAAGAAATGATTGATGGCTGGTAGTGGTGAACTTTTTTTTCTGCTGGCACTGTTTTTGTACACCCTGTTGTTGCTTGTATGTATGAGAAGTTCACCACGAAATGCAGCTAGGGAGGGGCGACGCTGCTGGTTGATATTGATTAGAGGAAGGGTGGTTTGTATTTTGGTGGAATTAAAAATGGTTTTCATGTTATAAAAATAGAAGATATGCAAAGGAAACTGATAACTTTTTTTAAGGTTTAATTTTTTTTTAAATAATACGCTTTATTTATTCCTACATTTGTTTTGTGCTTCACAAGTTCCTCGTCTAACAGTTGGGCTTAAGCTGACCGATGTAGTAAATATTGATCAAAATGCTTAAAAATCTAATCTAAAAATCTAATAAATGTTTGAAATTTATATGCTCCTAATAAAGCAATTTTAAAAATTTAGATTCGTTGCATTGTGTAATATTTTTTATCAAGACCGTAAAGCGATGGTAGAGCTGGATTTGTAGGTAGAATTAACTTCAGCTGCGATCTACAATGGCATGTATATAATCAAATGGCTTTTTAAATAACAATTTTAGCCAAAGTATTTCATTAAACAATATCGTACATAGATAGCAATACGGCCTTTCAGACCGGTTCTCCTGAATAAAAAAAAGAAGAAAAAAAATACATATATAACGCACATAAGATTATTTTCAAATAAAATCTTGCTGTGAACTGTAAAATTAATTTATAGTGCATATGTAAATGATCTGAAAGAGTATGGCAAATGGTAAAATGATAGTAGTAGATCAGTTTATTTAAAAAATATTTTCTTTTTCACAAAATATGAGAATAACTGTGAGTAAAATGCAACAACAGGGACGCTCTCGTGGTACATTCGCTAACTCATGTGACTCAATAACATGTTCGTCATGGGTTCAAGCCTCATATGGACCGTTCCTCCGCAGCAAGGAAGCCTGTATACAGGTCGGCATGATCGCTTAGGTCGTTACGCCAAAGAGATGAAGAAAAAAAATGCAGCAAGGTATAATTAATTTTTTTAAATTATATTATTATTTAAATCAAAAATGAAAATGCTTGATGAATAAACATATTTCTTTTATTTCAAATTTCCTTCTGAATAAAAGAACAACACTCAAATATCATTGTCTGTAAAATTATTTTAACAATTTCAACCAATTATTACTGTATACTGTTCAAACCGGCTACTAAATTATTGGAGTAGTTTGTACACAATTAGGAATTATCCAACCGATCCTTCAAGTGAAATGCTTTACAGGGTTACCCGCGATTTATTGGTTGGGTTCAAGCCTCGAATAGACCGTGCCGCCATACGTAGGACTGACAATCCTACTATGGGGGGTAATCCAAAAGTCAAGCCCATAAGTGGTTCAGGCAGGCCTTGACCGACAACGGTTGTTGAGCCATAAGAAGAAGAAGAAGAAGACCAAAAAAATATGGGAACTAACCAATTAATCGTGGGAATCCCTGTAATGAAAACAAAAATATAAGCAAATAACGTTGGTTGCACACAGACAGATAAAACCTTTTTCACTGTAATGATTTTTTTTTTACCTTTTCAAGAACTATAATAAATTTGTGTCAAAAGTTATGGCTGATTGATTTGCATTGCACATATCCTTCGCATATAGCAGGAAGTTGTAAAGGCGAGTTCCAAGAACAAGCCCGCCCATACATGTTACCAAACGTCACATGAAAAACGCATCTCAACTCACACGCCTCAATAAAACAGCGTTTCAAACCCATTAAAGTGCTGCCACTTACATGCTGGAAAGTGCAATCGCTGCAAAGGCGTAAGCCGAATCAACACTTGTCATAAAATGCGCTAGAAATGCACTTGACCGAAACCTGCATCCTACCGACATGCATTGTAACATACACACACACACACACACACACACACACACCAAAAGAAAAGGAAAAACGCCTGGAGGCACTTCGGCCGCGCACTGGTGTACGCAAAGACCGGACGGTGGCAAAAGAATGCAGTAAATCTTTCATGCCCGATGCAATTTGCAGTGCAATAATAAAGGTATAAATCTTTTTTTAAATTATTTTTATAGCATCAATAGAGCCAGGCGCTGCTGGAGAGCGCCGAGCTGGCAAGGGAAAACAAAACCGCTTCACCGGTGCAACTACGCCACATTACTCGCACATCGTCCCAAACACACAGAGTCCCAAAAGGCATTGCCACAAACCGAAAATGGTTTACCAGTGCGCGGCGATCAGAGGCGATTGCAGTTAGAATGCAGTTTTTGGGAAATGCTATCCTTCCTTTCCTCCTTCCCTCCTCCCTTTCGAATGGTCCGTTTGTGATAAATGCGATTTAGAAGAGATCAATCTTAAATGGCAAAGCGTCTGTAAGCTCCACCAAAAAAGCTTCTTCTGGAGAATTTGTTATCATCAAAAGCATTTTTTACCCAAAACGCAGTTATTAGTGTGTGTGAGCATTTCACTCGTAAAGGATTCGATTCGAGATGCTCTGGGCGAGTTTTCTTTCCAATAAAATGCTTTCCACCATTCAATGAAACTCGTAAATTTTGCGGAATTCTAAGCCATCACTAGCAGGAGGCACTTTGATTTTATGGCAAATATTCTCTTACCTTTTACGATGGTTAAATTTTACGATTCCGTTCCGGGGTGAAATGTAATTGCTTCACTTGTTCACCGTTTTGCCGAAAGGGCAAGTAGTAGGTCAATGTAGCTCTGAGCTGCATTGCTAGGAACATTGCACTAATATCACATTGCAAAAGCAGGCTTTTGTTGAACTAAGTGCATAGAAATACTAAAATCAAGCACCAATTCTTCGTGCTTCTATGTTGCATCATCTTCAAACGATCCTCTCCTATCAATATGCATATTAATCAATAAAAAAGAAGCAAAACTCCCATCTTATTATTGAAGCAACGCATTCCAGTGTCTTGATATATTTCTTCATCCCAGTTAAAAAAAAACCCCACCTCAAATTACACCCTTGCGGGTAGTATCATTATCACCTCGACTGAAAGTAGTCGGGGGCTTCGGGAGTGTTTGCAACCATGCCGTGGAGCTGTGTGATTAGTAAATATTATGATTAAAGCATTCGCTGCCGACAGAACCACACTCACTGCCCCACATCCCTAGGCTTAACTGATAAACGAACGTTTGATCTTTATAAGGGATACCGAAGCGGCAATCTAGCCCCCAAAAAACAAGTTAAAACCATACCGCAACAACCGGAAGCGCACAATTAAATTCATCCACCAACAGCGGCACGGTACATTTTAATCTGCGCACACGGTTGGTTTGAAGCCGAAGCAGAAGGTTGAGCTGAAGATTAAACACCTTCCGCGCGCACAAACGGGCCGCTTCTGTGCTAAGCAAAGAACGTTTCATTAGCCAACCTGACACCACTGCATCACCTTTACAGTGGCGCGTCTGGCAGGGGGAGGTATTTTTTTTGAACAAATATGCACTACTTTGCGTTGGAGGATTATTTAGAACACAAGCAAACGGCGGTACTGGCGGGCATTTAATAGGCCTAATGTGTACCTGTAAGATTATTAAGAGCCGTATCAAGCGTCAGTTTTGGACGATGAAAAACGGTGCCGATGTTTCATAATTTTATATGCGCTCGAAATGCGCTTTGATGTTTGCAAATAAACCGTTTGGCTGTGTTAAATGGCGGTGTGCAAAGAATTGATTCATTTTTGGAGGATTTCTTTTTTTCGCGTCAAGAAAATATGAAGCTATTTTTTTAAACAGACCACCATTAACTGATGTGTTACTCAAAACGACATGAAACATGGTCTGTTTTATTCATTCTTAAAGCTATTCTTAGACACAGTACCAGTACCGATTCAATTGTTTGCTCGCCGCGTGCAATAAAGAAGCTCTGCTCGAACAGCCAACACTTTATCATGTGTTCAAATATTTATCACAAACTCCCCTACTGTGTTTGCGCTCTAATTTGTACACATTGTGCAAACTGCCCCCGATGCCCGAAGCAATCATCCCAACCGTTTGATCAGCAACAGCCCGTGCCCGTACTCGCATTGCACGTCATAATGCGTTACATGCGACCGATCTGTTCGATCGCCCATCGTGCCCTCTGCTCGCTGGCGTACCGATTCCTGTGTAGTTCAATGAATTAATTGGTTTTGAATGTTTACACCTCCCAAAGGCCTATCTAATCAGCACGTTTGATGATGGAGAGGATTCTTTTTTTGTGTTCGAGAAAATAAACATCACCCTTGTACGGAGAAAGAGTGGTGATCTTCTGTGCGATCTTGCTTACCAGCGCTTACATCACTCGATCGTCAGGTAAAGCGGGTTTGTTATTGATGCACACTGTTTACATGACCACTTGCGGGGTGATAGTTATTCCTCAAGTTTGAAATATGTTTAGCGCCTATTTGTGCGGCCCGTCCCTTCGGCGCTTGCCGAATCCCACTTTGTGGTGTCTTTGGGTACAAAAGAACAACGCTTCAGATCGGTTCGCGTGCAAGTAAGGGCTCGATCGGAACGCACCCTGCCCTTAAGCGCACTGCACTGTGCGCTCTGTGTGCATGGAGGGCAATATTCTTGTATAATTTATAATGTAAATAAATAATAAAATACATGCCTGTGTGTTTTTGATGCTTCTCAGATTATTCGTTCGTTCGATGGTGCTGGTGCGGTGGGCACCGAAATGCTCGCGGGCCCTTCGTACTTGTGTGGCGCCTGCACATCAGTGGGTAGACGCTTCCGGTGCATCCGATCGATCGATCCGTTTCATTCAGCATCATAATTTCCCCGTTAATTTACGACCCACACACTCCACTATACTACAAGGCGGCCAATAGCGCCAGACACTAGGTTGCCTGCTGGTTGCGCCTACGACCGGATGTTCGGCATTCTTACCATTGATTAAGTGCTATCGATATACAATAAATGCAGAAACCGATGGTATCTTCTTGCCTGCCTGCCTGCCTGCTTGCGGTTCCTATTGCATCTTGCAACAATGGCTTGTAGTGGTAATGTTGTGGCGCTTCATGAAACAGATGAGTTTATGAGCTGTTGTTTCATGCGTGCATTGCGCACTTGCACAAGTGTTTTTGAAATGTTGCATCCGGTGACGGGGGTCGGGGGGGTTTTCGAAGCATTCGTCTCCAATGGTTAATGCAGTTAGCATTCAATAAAGTGTGTAATTGATTGGGTTTGAAGTTTAGAAATCAAACGCGCGCAGGGTTTGTGAATCTGGACTGCCTTCTATTTGGTTCTTGTTCTGCTTGAGCAATGGGAAATAAATTTTCCAATAAATGATCAGAGAAAAACTGTATTTATTTTCTCGTGAGGGGCCTTAGCGTCTATTCAATACAGGCGCCGGCTCCAGGAAGGCTGGACGGGATCGATATCTATCCACACCATCCCATCGTAGCAAGGACCAGGCTGCGTCCAGTTGCGTGGTATAATAAGTAACTTGGTAACCAGTATCGCCCTGCATGACTGTAAAATGCATTTAATAAAAAAAGGAAAATGTTAAAAATGGGTTAGAATATACAAATCCTTCAAACTAACAGTGAATAACTATTGTAATGCGAAGGTTTTCCTTCAGCTTGGCACGAGGCACATGGGAACACAGTGAGATCAGGTAAAGTAGGACCAGTCGGAGATCTGGTGCACAGAAGCATAGAAAGCTACATTCAAGGACCGAGCATTCTGGAAAATTAGTGAGCAAGTCAAATAAAGAGAAAGTGAGAGATAGAGATAGAGTGAGAGAGAGAGAGAAATACAGGGAAAAAGAGAGACAATCTCCCCTTGCACTGTACCCCGTTCATGGTGGCCTCTAACAACCGGATGAACTTCCCAGGGAAGTGATACAGCTGCATGATGCTCCATAGCTGCTTCCTGTCTATGGTATCGTAGGCCGCCTAGATAGGATCTGGTGCATTGGGATCTGGCGCTCTCCGTACTTCTGGAGGATCTCCACAAACCCAGCTTGGTAGCTGCCGACAAAATTTGTAGCAAGGGGCGCAAGTCTGCAGAACAGGATCTGGGACAGGATGTTGTAGGCGGCATTCAGAACTGTGATGGCTCGAAAATTCGAGCAATCCAGCCTGTTGTCCTTTTTGTACACTGGGTGATTAACACCCAGCTTCCACTCCTTCGGGAGTTCCTCCTGCTCCAAGACTTTCCCGATCAGCTGATGCATTTCGACGGTAAGCCTCTCGGGCAGCATCTTGAAAAGCTCGGCCGCCAGTCCATCACTGCCAGCAGACTTTTTTAATTCATTGCCGCCAATGTTAAAGATTACAAGTGTAATCAAAACAGTTTTTGTTCCTTTAAACGGCATTAAAATGTATTAAGACATTAGAAATGGATTGTCTGTATCATCTAGTTAAAGTCAGCAACTAACTACTAAACGTCTGTAAGACACAAGGTGTTATATTTGAATGATGCGTCTAATGAAGCCCAATGCACAGGCCTTCAAAGCGATAAGTCTCATTAATATATAAAAATTTTGAGCTTCTGCCACTACAACGTCATCTACAGAAGTGTTCGTTTCCATTAATTCATGTTTCTTGCCACAAATTTAATCGATTTTGTACATTTTGTAAATATGTTTGTATTCCCTCGAGAAAAGCTGTTTTATTGCAATTTCAACAATGCATTTACATATATGCATTGAACGGTACCAGGCGCACCAACTCTCACAAGCACGAAGATCCTCAAGCTCCAATTCAAAGCGTTCTCTTCATACTCTTCTTCTTCTTCTTCTTCTTCTTCTTCTTCTTTTTATTTTTATTTTTCTTTTTCTTCTTCTTTTTCTTCTTCTTCTTCTTCTTCTTTGGCTCAACAACCGTTGTCGGTCAAGACTTCCTGTCGGTATACCACACTTGTGGGCTTTGCTTTCAGTGATCTTATGGATTAAACCCACCATAGCAGGATAGCCAGTCCTACGTATGGCGGCACGGTCCATTTAGGGCTTGATCCCATGACGGGCATGTTGTTAAGTCGTACGAGTGAATGACTGTACTACGAGATCGGCTTAATATCCTTCTGTGGATGGAGACCAGCAACAGACAGCCTAGCCAAACCAAGGGAAAAAGTGTGTTTTTTTTTTCTAATAGTAACTTTAATAGGACAAGAAATTTAAGGAAAAAATAAGTGTGGAAAAAGCGACTTACTCGACTTAAGTATGCAAAGAAAACGGCTTAATATGCTTCGACTCGGCTTCTTTAATGGAAGTACTCAAAATTAAATGAATAGAAAAACTGCGTTGATCTCGCTTTA
The DNA here is from genome assembly GCF_943734735.2 of Anopheles gambiae. Classification (NCBI taxonomy): domain Eukaryota; kingdom Metazoa; phylum Arthropoda; class Insecta; order Diptera; family Culicidae; genus Anopheles; species Anopheles gambiae. The sequence continues at coordinate 23,846,752 of NC_064602.1, forward strand.
TTTGCCTTAATCCGGCTAAGTTTTTTCTTTATTTAATTTAAGGGTACTGGTCGTGCGATTAAAAAAAATCCGTGTCTCTTTCCTTCGCTTATTTTGTCGCTACTGCCTTCGTGTCTTTTTTATTCGTGTCGTGGCGGCCCTCTAGCGTTCGGTTCTGTGGTCCGTCGCAGGCGGCCGTCTAGCGCTTGGTTCCATCCGTCTTGTCGGGCGGCTTGTGATGGTTGTCTGGCTGTCAAGGCTGTTTTGACAACAATAAGTATAAAATGAGACAAAGACAAATTTAAAACTGCACAAAACAGAGACATGCAAAATCAAAATTTAAAAACAAAATGAATATTTTCTTATAATTAATGTTATTCATCGTATTGGCTCGTAAAATTCTTATTCCTATTAACATTATTATTTATCAAATGATAAGGCCAACTAAGCCATCCCTACGAGAAGAAAACAACATTATCATAACTTCTAAGGAATGCATTGAACCTTGGAAAAGAAATGGAAGGAAAAACAAAGTTTCTCGGCACATTAAATTAATAGGCGAATAGTTGGTCGTGTTGCCAGTCAGGGCACCGGGTAGGGACAGTGTTTCGATCCCTAATTAAAAAGATCTAACGCCAATTTATCAATTATTCATAACGATTCCACAACCTTTTCTGCACATGGTGAGTGCTTTTCATGCATGCTTTTCGCCAACACTACGCCACACGTTCCCAATCATTACAAACCGGCGTAATTATGCTTCTTACATTTGCGTTCATAAGCGAAGCGAAACAACCATTTAAATAATTATGAAATGCTGCCTTATTTTGCGTGAACCATCTGCATTTTACTATTCTTCGTTCACGCGTGCCATGTACAAGTCTTGTCGTTATTTTAACATGCATCACCTTCAATTTAAATCTCACCATTTCGCTTCAAAATGATGTTCCGGATCTTTGTCCCCCTGAACCCACCACACACCAATTCCACACATCGTTCCCACACACACACACACACACACACACACATGAGCACAGCACAGATGAAAAGTTTTGCCGCTCCATGTTGGGATATTATTTAGTGCTTTTTTGTTTGTGCAGTCATTAAAAGAATCTGCTACACGCATTTACTGAGAGCAATGATTTGTCGTCAGTTTAGTAATTTAATGGTCAGAGGCTTCATCGCAGGGGTTTGGAGGTCCGCAACCGTTTGGTAGGGGGGTGGAAGCCGGTGTGCTAGCACCAGTGTCGTGTAGGCACCCGAGGTTCAAATTCGAACCCGCGCTTCGCCTGTCCTCGCTAGGATCACACCTCAGCCCTCTCCACTGCGCGCACTGTGAGCGCGAACCTTTCTTCCACCCAATCCCAGACCCGTTTGGCGGTGCACCAAATGTGCGGTCGCATATGTGTGTGTGTGTGTGTGTCTGTTTGTATGCATTACGTATGTGTGTATGGCTCATTGGAAGGCTAGCGCGAATCGAGATGTTGCTGGCAGGCAGGCCAGCGAGAGGGGAGGAAACGGAACGGAACGGATCCCTATGAAACGTTCCCTGTTGCCCGAATGCGCCAGTACGCAGGGTTTTACCAGCGTGTGACTATTGAAAACGGCTAACACACAAAATGCTTCTTTAATTGCCTTTTAGTGAATATTTATGATTTTCATTAAAAACGTGTATATGCGCCAGACTTAAATCACTGGACGGAGGATGTTTTAGACAATAGTATTAGTAGCTCCCAAGCACTCATGGGAGGGGAAGGAGAGGTGCACCGACCAAGGGGACAATGCCGTGCGATGTGCCTCGTTCATCTCCATCTCCACACCCGGTTGGCGACGACGACGACAACCGGCGACGGAATTGCACGCGCGGCGGCCCACGCGATCTTTCGCGGCTAGTGGCGTGGAGGTGGATTTGTTTTTCACCGGTGCGTGGCAGTAGCGAAAGGATTCAACCAAACACACACACACACACGTGGCTAGGATGAATGCGCGGGCGATGAGTGAATAAAAAAAAGCCCGGTGCGCGAAAGTTGTATGAAGTTATTTAGGAGGGCCATTAGTCTCGTTGCTGCCTAGCGCATCTGCGCGGAACGAGCGTCTAATTCTGCAGACGCTCGTTTTCCTGCAATTAAGCATGCTGCTACTGCTACTGCTATATAATTAGGCAGGTGCTGGTGGCTGTGTAGTTCAATAGATTATTGGAGAGAGGTCTTTTTTTTTATTATTTGCCTGGGAACTAAGTACCAAACCGTATTATACAGTCGTTACCACCTAATGTTTCCTCTAAGGCACTTATTTTTGACAGTTTTTGGCTCGTTGGCATCGATGATTACCTATATGGGTCTAAATTTTGACGAAGGGAATCAATTTTTGAATCAAATTTACTTGTTTTCATAGAATTTAACATAATATTTTAATTTTTTATTATATTTTTTAAGATACAGGCTGCAATGTTATAAACTGAGCTCCAAGGGAAAGGTATTTCAAATACCCAGCTAATGGATGTCACTTCCTACTATATTAAATTTTCTATATTTTCTTTACTTTTTATCAAATCTTAAATAATTTCAAGCTATTCACTTCGCAAAAAATGCGTTATTAATTATGATAAAAATAATGAATCAAGAATGTTTAAAATGAGTTTCAATTTACTGCCAATTATTGCATCAAACGTCACATTCACCGTCTCTTTTTTGTAGTAAATTAAACTCTTTAAATTAAGATTTAACAAATTATAACAGACAGTCAGCCCTTGCTACGAGGAAACGGTCCGGCTGGAAAGAATCGATCGTTAGCAGCTTTGTTTAAATGGATGTTGAGTTACGTCTTTGAAAAGTAAAATAGTTTGTTTTAGTTGACGAAAATAATTCAAATAATAGACTTCTTATTTTATTTTCAAATCCTTTGTAAAATCATGGCGGGCCGCATTTTTGGCTCATGTTAGCTGCATGCGACCCGCGGACCGTGGTTTGGAGATCCCTGGATCGAGTTGAGTCTCCCAGAGGATCACTTTCACACTTCCACTAATTCATGCTTATATCAACAATAATTGCAAAAAGTACAAATAATTTTAAAATTAAGCTGATTTTCAGCATTTTATAAGTTAAAACTTCGAAATATTTAATGACGAATATAGTTTAATAATTGTTCATAATTTCAATAATTGTTGGCATCGATGATTACCTATATGGGTCCAATTTTTTGACAAAGGGAATAAATTTTTGAAACTAATTTACTTATTTTCATAGAATTTAACATAGCATTTTAATTTTTTTTAATGATATTTTTTCAGATACAGGCTGCAATATTATAAACTCATCTCCAAGGGAAAGGTATTTCAAATACCCAGCTAATGGATGTCACTTCCTACTATATTTAATTTTCTATAATTTTTTATTTTTATTTTGGTATCAAATCTTAAATGACTTCAAGTTATTTACTCCGCAAAAAATGCGTTAATAATTATAAAAAATTATAAAAATAATGAATCAAAAATAAATGTTTCAAATGAGTTATTCAAAGCCAATTAATGCATCAAACTTCATAGTAAACCTCTCCTTTTGATAGTATATTAAATTCTTTAAATTAGGTTAAACAAATTATAACAGACAGTTAGCCGTTGCTACGAGGGAACGGTCCGGCTGGAAAGAATCGATCGTTCGCGGCTTGGTTTAAGTGCATGTTGAGTTACGTCTTTAAAAAGTAAAATAATTTGTTTTAGTTAACAAAAATAATTCAAATAATATACTATTTATTTTATTTTTAAATCCTTTGTAAAATCAGGTGCGGGCCGCACTTTTGGCTCATGTTAGCCGCATGCGACCCGCGGGCCGTAGTTTGGATATCCCTGGATCGAGTCGAGTCTCCCAGAGGATCAACTTCGCGATATCTCTAGTTTATGCTTAAATCAAATAATACGAATAATTAAAAATTTAGCAGATTTTCAACATTTCATAAGTTAAATTACTGAAATATTTAATGACGAATGTAGTTTAATAATTGTTCATATTGCTTCAATTTACATTAGTTTGAAACACACTGGTCTTATTTTTACTGGTTGTTACCTAAATTTGCCGAACAAAACAAATAAAGTATGGGATACAGTCTACACATTATAGGAGAAAAAATCAAAATATAACAAAAATCACTAAATAATCCTTCAATCTCCCTATAATAAGGCCAACATGGTTACTTTTGAGTAAAAAATTGAGACACACTGTAAACAAATGGATGCCTTGTACACAAAAATAGCTGAGTTTGAGGTAACATCTACTGGAAACGACTGTAAGTTCGTTATGAATCATTAAAATAAAGGTTATTAATACATTCATGATGCTTTCAACGCCTTTTCCAGCAATCTAAAATTTCCCTAAATGCCAACCCTTGCAACAGCGCAGTAATGCATTTCAATACAATATTCTCAAACCTCCATAAACGCTCACGATCATCGCCTCGTTCCGTTTTCCGTAGGCCAGAACCGAAACCCGAAACGGCAGCTGAACCCTGCGCACCTCACCGCATGATTTATGGAAAGATATTAATGCCAAAACAGCACACATTTGATAGATGACTGTCAATAAAATGCATACAATTCATCATTAGCGTGTACAGCGGGGATGCAACCGGTGCCGTCCGGTACCGGGTTTGCCGGGGAAGCTCCAACGCACCATATAATGACGCACATGTCGCTGCGGAGAAAAGTCGAACCCGGGGCCCCGGTAAGAAAGGAAGTGGAAGCGACATTTATTTACGCACACAATGGTACACAAATGCAAACGGTTGGCGTTTTAGCTTTGCGGTACCAAAGCTGACGTGCGCAGCGAGTGAGCGAGTGCGCGCCCTACCAGGGTGAGAATTATTATTGAACATCGAGCGGAGAGAGTGGCGAGAGGAACGGCTCCGGCCGAGTAAGACCATGCCATTTATTGCGATTATTATTTATTGCAAAACCCGAGCGCTACGCTACAATGCCATCGCACGCAGTAGGCCGTTTTGCTAACGGTGGCGCATTGTGTTCCGCAAAGCATACGGGGCTGTATGGACGCAAAGGACGTGCGGGGCTGTGCGAGAAGACCCGCGCGCCGGCTGGTTGTGCCGTTGTTTGTTGACGGCTGGACCGTCCGGCGGTGCCGACGAAGCAGAATGAAGAGATCCAGCATCTACCGGGACACCGGGGACAACATAAAGACATCCATCCGCACAGCGAGCGAAACATGCGGTTCGATGACACCAAAACCGACGAAAAACAGACGCTTTGACGAGAGCGTGATTGATAAATGACAAGATTTTTGGCAAAATGCTACGGAAAATGCCTGATCAACGACCTGAGACAACGAACGTTAGCCGACACATTGTCCCTCTGCCTCCGTCCCGGGGGTTTTGTTTGACCTGAAAGGTAATATTTTATACCATTGATGGTGCAATTTTTCATTACCACCCCTTAGGAAAACTGAGCAAAAACCGATTCACCTCGGGGCTCGGATTTCTCGGAGTGTGATTTGAGGCCATTTTTCTCCTGCTTGCTTCGTCCCGATGTGATGTGCGTTTGGTGTCTGGGATTGCGCGCATGTTACGTGGCCACGTTGTTACACGGTGACGGCGTAAATCAAAAACTGTCAACTTGATCGAACGTATCCTTTACGCTACATCAATGAGTGAGGAATTGGAATTGCACATGAACAACATACTGCCGGCGCTTGTATGACTTGACGATTCCGACTTCTTCCGGGGTTTCCACGCGCAAAACAGGGATAACGGGTACGCTCGTGCCACTTGCGCTCGCTCCCTCGCGTCAATACGCCAATATCCTGGCGTGCCTGGGCGTCATCAATTTGCGCAACGTACCTCCCAAGACCTTGGAAGGTGTTCCACCACAGTGTTCGCTTCGACTTCACCACGCGGGTTGATAGGTAGTATAAGTGCAGATCGTCTGGCGCGATGTGAGTGATTCACGGTCAATGTGCAATTTATGCTGAAATGCGGGATGTTTATAATGCCGCACACGCGGTAGGCAGTACGCGCGCGCACTGGTGCCGGTTCGGTGTGCCCATTAATCACGATTTTGTCACAAACGTATCAGTTTTGATTGTCGCATTAGACGTACCAGTAAATTGTTGGAATAATGGGATATAAATTATAGTCTCAGCCAGCCTTAGCCAGGGTCGGGTGCTGTTCCGTACCGAGACACTGCTCCCTACCACTGCTACCACACAGTGCTAGGGATAGGAAAGAATCCGGCCGCACTGCTCTTTTCGGAGCGCCGAAGGATGGGAAAGGCGAAGGACGCACGAACCTATTTCCAGTCGATAAAGGCAGCTGGTTTATTGAGGTTTTTTGATTTATGGTCGCACCATTTCGGTTTAACTTTGATTTACAGATTGGCAGACAAAAGGGCCAGGTGTCGACGACGCTGTGTTGATTTAATTGAATAAGTCGTAAAAACGCAACACATTCCGAGGTCGGTGCCGGTGTGCCGGAAAGGGACAGCCAAACGGGAGATTGTGCGAATGTCCGTTCCGTACTTGTGTCGGTCAAGACGGTGCACAATCAATTTATCAATATTGAGTATTTAATACGTCTGCATTGGGGCAGGGATTGGCTTCATGCGGCTTGCGGAGGATTGATTCTTGTTTACATTAGAAATTAATACAAACATTTAATTCAAAATACGCTTGGTTCGAATATCTTCTGAAACTTCAACTTAGTTGTCTCATCGGAAAAGTGACTTTCTTGAAGATCTACTAAATACTCTTCTATAACGTCTGTAATCTCTTCGTTTGATGATGCTCTCCTTAAAGTAATTTTCCGTTGTGTGACAATGGAGAGGGATCCATCTATTACATAGGGGTGGATACTACATTTCGTACCTTAATTAACTAAATTTTGAAGTAATTTTTTCGCCACCTAAACAGAGGCCACCTTGTGGTCCACTTGATAGATGCGTCGAATTCTGCAAGGACGGACACAATTGATTCCCAACCAGAGCGTTGTACCCTAAAACAAGGACTTTTTACTACACGGCATGGACTGAGTAGCAAATAAGGGCCACTGAATTATCGAATTTATTTCACATGACATGTCAAAATTATCAGTCAAAACCCGATATTTTATCCTAACATACGATTACTCATACGTCAACTCATACGATTAAATAATATGCGCGTGTTGAGTGTAGGCCGGCATGTCCGCGTAGGACGTTTACGTCAGATAGAAAATTTAAACGATTTAAAAAGATATGTTTTAAGCTTGTACATTTGTGTGTTTATTAATAAATCGACTCGATAAATAAAGGGCACTCGATAAATACACGTTTCATAGATTTACATATTACAGTGTTTGATTCACATGGTCTCACATTTTTGCACAACAGTTACAAAGACTCTAAACATTCAGACACGATGCAGGAAGAACATTAATACGGTACAACACATCGACATCCGCGAAGCCGTGATCGTACACATCAAATGTCGCAATCAGAGCCTGACATATGCGCAAGAACGGGTCCCGGCTGGTCCTTGTCTCCGGAATGGCGCCTGAGGACGAAGGAGCGCCTGAGGACTGAGGGTTCTAGCAGGCACGTACACATCAACCGATGAAAGCAATGCCGGGCAGTCTATGATACCATGTAGACGCCCATCGATGAAAGCTAGCCTAGCCTGTTGTATCGGGTCGTCAAGTAGAACAGGCATGTCGAGCAGAGAAGGGCCAGCCACCACACAACGCTGGTAAACACCAGCACTGTTCGAATAAGTGCACAATAAAGCGTTTTTGAGCACAGCGGGTCAGCTCGCGAGTCATGTAAACGACCAGTCCTAGCAATTGTGCAGCATCTTGTCACGATGTGGTCAAGGTGTTGATTGAAGATGAGTTTCGCATCTACAAAAACACCCAAGTCCTTGATACAAACAATATTCTAATTTTGCCCGTTTAGCCTGTAGTCAAAGTGGACTGGAGTACGCGAACGGCTAATGGTGATGAATAGCACACTTCTCAACGCAGAGGCTAAAGAAATTTCGCTTGGTAATCATACCATATATAGAAATCATGCAACGAGACCTGGAGTATCCGATGGTATTCCGGTCCCTGGATTTGCCTTAAAATTTTGGTGATTATCAGGGGTCCCATATAGCTGCCTTCAGGATCGCTAGATGAAGCATGAAGGGGTCTAGAGAGATAGGGTCCTATCCTAACAGAATAGGTACGGGCCATTAGGTATGATCTCAGCCATGAACCAGAGGATCTGATAGGCCAATTCAGCTGAGTTTTACTAGTAATTTGGCGTAAAATACCCTGTCGCATCGATGTCAGTTTTTACATCGTTGTAAATGACATCTACTTGAAAACAAGCCTCGGTGGAAATCAGTCAAATTTGACTACTAATTTGACAAACGGAATATTGGTTAATGAGGTCTAAATTTCATTTACAAACTAGTATGTGTGAACAAAAGGTCTGCATGATACGATACAGAGGACTGCGGCCCCGAAATCACTTTTTGGATGCCCTGGAAATACAATTGAAAATGAAAGAGACGGCTTCTTTCACCTTCATTGCCATTGCATGGATACTAGTAGATAAACACTGTTAAAACAAAAAATTAAAAATGGAAATTCAGATTTATTTTTTGTGTTCATAAATACACTAGAATGTCAACTTTAAATGGCTTACAAACAGAGAAGATATTGATGTATCAAATCTGCATTGCAAACCCCTTCTAATCTCCACTATTTAAATGGCGAAGAAATGTCAGTTTTCCAACTGCTCTGAATGTAGCCAATCCAAATTCAAAGCACCTTAAGACTTCATTAAGCAACATAATCAAACACTTCTTAAAACGATACACCACATCACGCCAGCCAGTTGGTTCAGACGTTTAATGTGCGTGCCTATTTCCTTTTCGACTTTTGCTTTTTCCAAAACCCACACACCAAAAAAAAAACACTGTTGCTCCTTCAGTCGCCAGAGCTGCCATTAATTTTCCACCTTCCCCGAGAGGCGTAACACGGACGCAAAACGGAACGTTGAAATCATTTTTGTAGCTTTCCATAAATAAATACACCATCCATCACTTCAGCTGCTTTCGAGCCCAGGGTCCAGGGAGCAGCGAGCGCGTGAGATCGATACACCCGCCACCGGCAGCTTCTCGCACCCACCAAAACCAACCCACCGGTAGCTTATTTGCAAGTATATTCTAAATACTTAGCGCGGAACGATTTGTTTACAGCAACCGGCCGCGCGCCGTACGGTGTGGCCCCTAAATCAGATCAGATGTTTCTAATCCATTCACGTGCTGCGTAATTCATCATCGCTTGCGGCCGAGTCGTCGTCGCCATCGTCGTCCTGAGACCGGTGCAGCGGCGACTGGACGACGGGAAAACCTTACTGGAGCACTCACACACGAACACACATCCGTACCACAGTATGGTGTGTGTGTATGAAAAGCTGGGCATGTTTATCATCCCGCCATGGCGTCAGGCATTCCAAACGAGGCGTGCGGAACACAACAGTTGGACGTGCCGTGCTGGTGCGGGGAGTATGTGGGCGCAATTTTCGAATAAACACACTATACTACACAGGCACACAGCCGAGCTAGCATAATAACAGCATAACAAAAGGAAAGAACACAAACCCGTCAAAACATCGGGCGGCGCAATATGTAAACCTTAAACTGTTTCCGCCTGTCGCCATCCTCGCAACCCTGTAGGCCCCTGTATAGGCCCGTGGCCTGGCCGTCGCCACCGATGATGGATGGAAGTCGTAAAACAATTCTGAAGAACACACCACAACCTGCCCGATGATACTTCGCGCAAGTGCGTCACGCGTGGAAAGCCAGTTGCAACATTCACATACGCTCACGCATGGCGCACACGGGAGGGAGGGAGAGTGCTGTGAATGGGGAAAGGTATGGCCCAGGTTCCGCATTAGCACGGTTGAATCATTCGTGTGGCGTGCTGTGAGCAGGCAGGGGCGATGCAGCAAACGATGAGATAGTGACAGTTGCTATCATACGGGTTTTCTATGAATTATGTTTTTTTTTTTTTTTTGGGAGGATCGTTCCACTTAACGTTCATTAAATTCATGTTTTTCCATTGCACATTTGCTTGCAACCGAGCTTTACAGGAGGTGACATTTGATGTGTGGTTTATAGTATTGTATTGCAAAATGTACAGTGCTCCTTTTGAATGAAGTGGAAGAACACAGCTTCCACTTCCGATCCTTTATTTTCCCCTCACAGTGGCAAACATCCTGGAGTGATTCTCATGACAAAGAGCGTTTGTTTTATTTGTAAAATATGGCTATCTTGTCCTGGCTGTAATCTTTTGCTGAGCACTCGACTCGATAGTTCAAGACAAGCACAGTTAAGCACACACACACAGAGCCCTCTCCTACCCTTGAGCGCTTCTGCAAAGCTAAATTACAATCATCTCAGGTCTAGAAGACTAATACACACAACGAAGCACGCGGGTCGCTCTATCCTTACAAAAGAACGCCAAAGAACATCTTTCACTGCGCCAAACTTTCCTCCATCCACCAGCTTACAACCAACCGTCGAAGGTAAGGTAAAGATAAAATTATGACTTCCAGTCCCCCTCGGTCTTCGTACACGGTGACATTCATCATCGCAGGATATTCGAAGCACACGCACAACCTACTGCTGTATCGCTTTGCCGTGCGCGATCATACGACGCTTGCTTGCGCTTAATTGCGCCTTCTTTCCCTTTCACAATTTTCCCCACCAGCATGGCCTGCTACTGATATTGCTACTACTTCTGCTGCTGGTGGTGGTTGTGGCAAAACGCAACCATACGCTTTTTCGCAGGGCAGGGGGCTTACTTGTGTAACGTGACGTGCTGCATCACCGGAGGAGCTGGCGCCCAGTCGGCCTTTATTTAAAAATAATTTTTAATTTACCAACCGTATCAAAAGCAGTTAGAGGTGAATTATTACTATTTTTCTACTGGCCGGGGTTTTGTGCGAAAATAAAATAGGGAAATGGCCCCTTTCGGAAACGCTACAGGGAAAGGGAGGTCCCCTCGCACTCTCAATCACAATCCGGTGTTTTAGTTGCGTTAATTCCCTCGGTTGCCGGGGTTTTTTTCTTCTTCTTCTTCTATTCGGTTTTCTATGTGTATGTAACGAGACGAGGTTCGGCTTGACGGTTGGATAGGGCCACTTGCATTGTGCCACTGATGCGCGTAACAACATAATTTTTATTGCATTTCTGCTGGCCGCCGCATTGTGCATTGTGTGGCGGGCCGGAGGATATTGATAGGATTATGACAGTAAGGTTATGATTTACTGATGGTTGAATCATGGTTTTATCATTTACAAACAATTAAAAGGGAATAGGAGCGGAGTGTTTAGGATTACTGAAGATTTAGTAGTTTTTTTAACGAAAAATATGTAAGTCATACTTGCTAAGTTTTTGTTCCGTTTATTTTTGACACTGTTCATCACAGTTTCCGTTAAAAATTTTAATAGATTTGAACTAACGAGAGCACTTGACAAAAACGTTTTGCGATTGCATTAAACTTTTAATCATTTTATCTTAGAATAGTTGCGTAAATATAAAGAGTTCTCTTAATTTATGTTACTTGCTGTCTTCTTTGTTGGTAAGTTTTAGTAAGTTTAGTTGTTTGCTGGTAATTGCGAGTAAGTTTTCCTTTAAATCTTCCAAAATTCTGTAAAAAAGGAAATAAAAACTCAGTAATGAATATTTTTTCTTAATTTTTTTACAGTATTTTTCTTGTTCAACATGAAAGAAGGGGAAAAAGATAATTTTTAAATATTTCTTTTCTGTTATCATTGTTATTGTTTTGTAACAGACATATTTGTATTCCATTTAAATATTATTTAAATTCTCCCATTCATGATCATATTTAATAAATTATTCATGGTTATACGAAACATTTCCAAATTATTTATGAATTAAACTGATTGAATAGTTAAAAAATACCATACAAAGAGATAAAAATAGTGTAAACTCTATACGTAAGCATAAAAAGTAATCCTCTTATACCATAGCGTCAAACAGCAACAAAAAGTGACTCTGAAATTAACAAAATATTACTTTCATTACCACCAAAATGGAACAAAGTGTAGTTCACATTGTCGCCACAGAAAGCACACAAAATCCTTAGTTGTTCAATAAACTAGTTCCACTTGCGATCCACTCCACCTCCATGACCTCTCTCCGTCCAGCTCGCGTCCCGGCAACTAATGTGTCACTGCCACCAAATGTGTGACACTGTGTTGAGGGCACTGCAAAACAGGATTTCTTCCCAAGCCCCTGAGCTGGCCAAATTCCGAGTTGTCCTTCGGCAAAGTTTACTAGTTGGCGACGGCGACCGGCTGATCTGTGTCTTACGTGCTGTGGTCCATAATTTATTCTGTCAGCTTTTCGCCGGTACAAAATTTAGACACAGAGAAAGAGAGAGAGAGAGAGCGAGAGAGGCGAGTAGAAAAAAAAACAATGCCATTAGTGTGTGAGACCCTACTGTCCTGTGAGCAGTATTCCTTGATTTACCATGAACATAAAAATGATTTATATTTGACATTAAAATAATGCACACATACAAACCGTGCAGCGAAAACCCCGTCAGCCCACGGGAACGTTTGGGAGGTTTGGTAGGTTGCGGCTTGTGTGTGGTCTGCAGCAACCACTGCAGCAAACGGTGGCATTGGACAGTGAAGACGCGCGAATCCGTCACAGGATATTGTTCAAAGCTTCCAGAACACGAATTGTGGTGTGGAAAGTCCACAAAGTAAAGAAAATGCAAGCTGTGGGGAGTAATTAAAATCGTTTCTTTTTAAGTTGCGCAGGGAGGGTATAAAATTCTTTTACACAGACTGACATGAGATATGTAACGGGATTAGTATAACTGAAAACAAGGTATTAAAGCTTAAATTTATCTATAATTTAAAAAAAATCCCTTTCATCCAGAGATATTTGTTGATATCATGATTAATGGCATACACATAATAGAAAATAAAGCTGAAATTTAACTACTTAATATAAAATAACTTCCCCATTGCTTGTAATCTATTTGCAGATAAAACACTCATTTCGAAATATACATTTTTAAACAGAAAGAGAAAGAAAGACCCAAACGGCGTACCTGCTCCCAACCCCCCATCGTGCAATATTTCGTCAATCACTCAATTTTATCTCTTCGGGTCGTTTGGGACACGCGCTTTTTAATGACGATCCCTTTTCTGCGCTCGCCAGAAGTCCCCTTGCTGGGCCGTGAATGTGTATTATTAATCTGAAATTACGTTTATTGCCATTCACATCCCTCAGCGGACTCAACGGACCATCATCCTTTGCCCGACGAAAGCGAAAAGGGGTGTGTTTCGTTTTGTACAATTTTTATACCGAGCATTACATGCAGGGAAAACTGTTTAAGGAGGAGAGAGAGAGAAGAAGAATGAGGATCTCGGTAGTGATCTTAACAATTGATATTTCCCGATCATTGCAAATGGGGATTCTTTCGCTCAAGTGCCGGAGATTAACAGGTAAATGAAGCAAACGTTTTAAAATCGCAGGTGTTAGTACACCATTAAACAATCGTTAGAATGTGGCGGGTAATCATCATCATTAGAGTGTATTTCGTGCATAAAATACCCTTTAAAAAGCTGTAGTTATGAATAAAATATAAATTGAAAAAAGTTATAAAAACGTTAAAAAAGGCCCGTATCGAGTAAAACATTAAATTAAAGAAATTTGATTTATTTTGAAACAATACAAAATCCGCAAAACTGTCATTTCAAACTAAACTAACCTTCAAATCACACTAACGTCAATCACAGTACTCTACACAGATAATACGGTTTCCAATAGCAACACAACCAACACAAGCAAAACCTTGAAACATCACACAAGTGGCTCGCTTCTCCCGCCTAATGGACTGACTGTTCGCCTTCTCAGTGTGTACCGAACACAGCGCATTACGCAAACTTCCAGCATTCAAATCTCCTCCAGGTTCGACACATCCAACATGCCAGAACTGTACCGCCTGTAAGTGGTGCCCGGGGCGCTTGTGATTTATGCGTTCGTTAGTGATAAGTGGAGAAAGCAAAGCGACGGAAAAGCAGCCGACGAAGAATGAAAGACATACCAGAAAATCCACAGTCTACAATCCAGAACCAAAGGATTTACCCGACGTAAGTAGCTTGTGTAGGTGTGTAGCTAGCTGGCAGGCTTTATTTGGCTGGCTGGCTGGCTGGCTTTTGCGCTTTCCCAACCATACACAGCTCAAATCAAATGTCTCAATGCCTACTGGGAGTGGTGGTACAGGGTGCAATATGTACAATATATGACACAACCATTAGAACCCGGTGTCTGGCTTTTCTCTGTTCTCTCTCTCTCCATCCGAACGGGAACCGCCATCAACCGGGGAAACTCCCACCAAACAACATAAAAAAAGGGCCTTAGTGAAGAGGCATAATTTACCGCGGCACGTCATGATTATTTGGTCATTCGCAACATGACACTTCTTTGCTTCTTTGACACATGGTTTTTCATGCAGTTGGTGGTACAATAATAAAAAAAAAGAAATCTCTACAAAAAGTATAGAAATACACATTGAAAAATGCTCAGGCAAAAGCAATCTGAACCTCTACCACCAACACCATCACCAAAGAGCTTTCATAGTCCCGTTTCAGTTCGGTTACAGTTTCACGTTTTTGACGACAAAATCGTTTGGCCGGGGACCCCCGCTCTACAACACACACTCACACGCAAACGGTAGTCTAGCAGGCGTGTATGATTTATGGTGAGCCCTCATGCATGGCTGTTATTATTTTCATATTTCTGTTCGGGGTTTTGTGTACTCTTGTGCTTTACTCCCATGTAGATGTATAGTTTTCCTCTTTTTTTTTTGCTTTCTCATCCTGCGATTGCGATCAACATTGAATCGTTACAAATGTGCAATTTATTGATAGAAAGCCCGAGCGAGGGGTCGAACAGTTCCTCGCTGGCACCAAAACTGCACCGAGAAAGGAACTGCCGGTCACAATTTCCACTTTCCTTCACAAACGTTCCTGCTATGGCTTCTTTGATTTCCCCGCGCGCACGTTTTGCCACCGTGGTGTGATCTTTCCAAATGTTTGAGTTGTTCCACTTTTCGCATGCTGCGATGGTAACGAAGTTCTGTTGTCAGTGTTTGTAGCAATACCGCACTGATACGGGTATGGTCTGACGCCTCTCGAAGGCTAATATAGGATCTCCATACCCTACTCCGACTCAATACGTCCACGGCGTACAGAACGGTAACATATTTCTCCAAATATCTGAGCATGGGTATACGGGGAAACCCAACCCCTTGGGAAGATGGGCTATATGGCTAAATTGAGCGGGGGGGGATGACCAGCGTCTGTTCTCCATGTTAGGGGCGGCTGGTTGCCCCTTCTGTCCTGGCATCCTACGGGACTTTAATCAGCTAGGATGCGTAGGCCCTACGACGAGACTGGAGGTTGGGGGAGAGGCCTTGCAAGCCACCCCTGGAAAAACATAAACGCAACGAAAGGAAACCAAAGGATTTCGAACCGGACCAACCGATACCGACCCACGCAACCGAACAAGGCAAACGATTGGAAACTCGGAACATGGAACTGCAGATCTCTCACAGCACCCGGAAGTACCCGCATTCTTTCGGACGAGGTGAGGGCCCGTGGCTTCGGAATAGTAGCACTTCAGGAGACGCGCTGGAAAGGAGTGACGGAGCGCCCCTATCGTAGCGATTGCATGATCTACCAAAGCGGTGGTGAAAAGCATGAACTCGGTACGGCGTTCCTGGTCATAGGTGAGATGCGAAAGCGAGTGATCGGGTGGTGGCCGATCAATGAACGGATGTGCAGGTTGAGGATTCGTGGCAGGTTCTTCAACCTGAGCATCATAAATGTGCATAGTCCGCACCTTGGAAGCACCGATGACGATAAAGACAATTATTATACGCAGTTGGAGAGGGAGTACGACCGCTGTCCACAACACGACGTTAAAATTGTCATCGGGGATTTTAATGCTCAGGTCGGACGGGAGGAGGCATTTAAACCGACGATAGGAAGTTTCAGTGCCCACCGGCTGACCAACGACAACGGGCTTCGGCTCGTAAACTTCGCCTCCTCCAAGCACATGAACATTCGCAGCACCTTCTTCCAGCACGCACCTCGCTTCAGTTACACCTGGAGATCACCGCAGCAAACACTTTCCCAGATCGACCACATTCTCATCGATGGAAGGCACTTCTCGGACATAATCGACGTAAGGACCTATAGAGGAGCAAACGTCGACTCAGACCATTTCTTGGTTATGGTTAAGTTACGCCAGAAACTGTGCGTGGCCAACAAACTGCGCTATCAGCCCACCCCAAGGCTCAACACAGACCGGCTGAAACAAGCTGCTGTGGCGAGGGACTTCGCAATCGCGCTTGGGGAAGCGCTGCCGGAGGACACCACTACCGAGGCGATGTCTCTCAATGACCACTGGCGCATGGTGGAGCAAGCCATCAGCAGCACGGCCGAGCGAACAATTGGCCGCGTGACCCATAACCAGAGGAAGGAATGGTTTGATGATGAGTGCAGGCGAGCACTCTCCGAGAAGAACGCCGCGCGGACCCGCATGCTCCAGCGCGAGACCCGGCAGAACGTGGAAGACTACAGACGACTGAGAAGGCAGCAGACCCTACTCTTCCAGGACAAGAGGCGCGGCTTCGAAGAGTCGGACGAGCAACTCATGCAGCAGCTATCCCAGTCGGGGGAAACTCGTAAGTTCTACAGGATGCTGAATGCGGCACGGAGCGGTTTTACTCCCATGACCGCTATATGCCGCAGTGAGGAGGGAGATATCCTGTCGGACGAGCGAGAGGTGATCGACAGATGGAAGTGCTACTTCGACAGACACCTGAACGGAGCAGATACCAGAGCAGACGCAGGAAGCAGAGGAGAGCAACCCTACGACAGCCAGCATGACAATGACGAAGTGCCCCCGCCATCTTTGGACGAAGTCATCAGCGCCATCAAACAGCTGAAATGTAACAAGTCAGCTGGCAGCGATGGTCTGGTGGCCGAACTGTTCAAGATGGGTCCGGAGAGGCTTGCCGTCATCATGCATCGGCTGATTGTTAGGATTTGGGATCAGGAAGAACTACCGGACGAGTGGAAACTGGGTGTCATACACCCAGTGTACAAAAAGGGCGACAGGCTGGACTGTGCTAACTTCCGGGCCATCACAGTCCTGAATGCTGCCTACAAGATCCTGTCCCGAATACTCTTCTGCAGACTTTCGCCTCTTGCTACAGATTTCGTCGGCAGCTATCAAGCTGGATTTGTTGGAGGCAAATCAACTACCGACCAAATCTTTACTCTACGGCAGATCCTCCAGAAATGCCGAGAGCACCAGATCCCTACGCACCACCTGTTCATCGACTTCAAGGCGGCCTACGATACCATAGATCGGACCGAACTATGGAACACCATGCAGCAGCACGGATTCCCTGGGAAGCTGGTACGACTGTTGCGGGCCACTATGGACGGGGTGCAGTGCAAGGTGAGAGTGACAAACATGCTGTCAGAAGCGTTCGAATCTCACCGGGGTCTGAGGCAAGGGGATGGACTCTCCTGTTTGCTGTTCAACATCGCTCTGGAAGGTGTCATGCGAAGCGCGGGCTTCTACATCCGGGGCACGATTTTCACCCGAACTCTCCAATTCCTTGGCTTCGCGGATGACATCGACATCATCGGGCGGACATCTGCGGCGGTGTGCGAGGCGTACACCCGACTGAAACGCGAAGCCGCTAGGATTGGATTGAGGATCAATGCGACGAAGACAAAGTACCTGCTTGCCGGGGGCTCTGACCGTGATAGAGCCCGACTCGGAAGCAGAGTATCAGTTGACGGCGATGATCTCGAGGTGGTAGAGGAGTTCTGCTACCTTGGCACGATCGTAACTTCGGACAACAACGTAAGCAGCGAAATCCGAAGGCGCATTGTTCAGGGAAATCGTGCCTACTACGGGCTCCACAAACTCCTGCGATCCAGAAGACTCCAGCAACACACGAAATGCGCGATATATCGCACACTGATACGTCCGGTGGTCCTCTACGGGTACGAGTCCTGGACTTTACTGACGGAGGACGCCAATGCACTCGCCATTTTCGAACGGCGAGTGCTAAGGACTATCTTTGGCGGTGTGTGCGAGCACGGCGTGTGGAGAAGGAGGATGAACCACGAGCTAGCTGAGCTGTTTGGCGGTGCAGACATCCTGACGGTCATCAAAGCCGGAAGGATACGCTGGCTGGGGCACGTGATGAGGATGCCGGACTCATGCCCCACCAGGAAGGTGCTCGTCAGCGACCCGTTCGGCACGAGGCGTAGAGGAGCACAGCGAGCTCGCTGGCTGGATCAGGTGGAGTCGCACCTGTCGGAAATCGGATGCAACCGTGTTTGGAGGACTGCAGCCCAGGACCGAGTTTCCTGGAAACGAATTGGCGACCTGGCCATGTCTACGAGACGTGCTCATTGAGCAGGCCAAGAAGAAGAAGAAGATGGTAACGAAGAGTCACTTGCCAAAACCGTCCCTATACGATCGCACACAGTCTCTCGCTCTCTCTCTCTCTCTCTCTATTTCTCTTTCTCACACACGCACTCTTTCTCCCGTTTTTTCTAGAGCACATTTTTTCCCTCGGCAAACATTTTCCGAACCCGATTTTTACTACACTCCTATAATGTGCAATAATTCATTGACACATGAAAGATGGGATTTGAGTGGAGTGTGAACGAAAGGAGAAAGTGAGTGATGGTGTGCGAATGTGTGTGTGTGTGTGAGTGACCGGGGTGCAGAAAAGGAACTGAGAGCGGGACCATGCAAGGACCTCCGTTCTACTTCCAGTATCTAGACATGTCGAGGCCACTGCCAGGGCAACCCGTATGTGCGACCTGCTGCTGCTATTAAAGGAAGAATGCGCGTGCTAATGCGAGAAAGTATGCATGTGTGAGTGTGTGTAAAAAGAGGAAAGTGCCAACAGATCTTGGTTTGATGGTGGATGAGTAAAAAAAAAGTGGTAATAAATTATGAAAATGTTATAATTTATATCTTCTCGATTAATTCTATTTAAAAAGTTCCCTTTTTTTTGTTCGCTTCCCTTCTTCGACCCTGCCGTAAAGGCGACTGGCACTAGCAAACTGGGAGAATGAGCGATCGGTTTCATTGGAGAAGATTTATTTACGGTTTTCGACGCGAGCACACTCTCCGATGTGCGCCTCAACTTTCTCCACCTTTTGTGCCGCCTTCCTCGGCGCAAGTCGAACCACTGTCCGCCCGTCTGCATGGATGAACCGATGCTCTACGTACGTTACCATTTATACGGAACATATTTCTCGCCACGCTGCTGGACGCGATCTTGAACGCGCGTTGTCCATCTTCTCGGCATGCCAGCCCGGATTCGGATTGGTAATGTGTTTTTTTCCTCACATATTGATCGGAGATTATCGGACACGAAGCTTACGGTCTTATTTACACGCTCGTTTGATAATGCTTTGGTAGTACGTCCCATATGGATAAAGACGTAGATAGAGAGAGAGAGAGCGGAGTAAGAGAGAAATGACGTGAGAGACGAAGGCGGTCGAAGGAAAGGGTCATCAAAAGAATAGAAAGGAAACAGGATGCCACTAAATCATCTCGCCATCGCGCCAATGACGAAAATGCAAGATATATGGCAATAAATTCACCAGAATGTGACACCATATCCGATGGGTGAACTTTACACTGCCGTATTGGAAATGTGGTTCCGCTGTGCTATTTTTGAAGGATGAAACTGTTGGTGCACAACGCAAAAAAAGAAAGACGGAGAGAAAAAAAAAACCCCGTTCGACCAGAAAGGGCATCAAACATATTGAATGTTCTGTAAGGGTGGGTTTGAGATTGAGAAAACGATCGACATTTCTAAGCAATGTTGGAAGGAATGGGTGTAATATGAACTGAGTCATCATTCTGTGCGTTTCACTCAATTTATGTATTCGATTTATTAGGTCGATATTTCTTGTTTATTTATTTGATCAACATTGTGGTATTTTTTTATAATTCTATGTGCAACATGTTTCAGACCCTTCATGCACACAGGACAGCAAAACAATACATTAATTCTGCTGCTAACTTTCGAGACTCATTATGCAGCGTTTAGGGTTTTATAAACGCGATAAAATGGGTCCCAAAAGCCAAACGAGATCATCAGTTTCACTATGGCCAGCAACGCCTGAACTAGGAGAGATCTGTCAGATAAACACTAAGCGATGCCTCCAATAAGGACGCCGGTAATAAAAGCCAGTGTGAAACGTTGGATGCGATCATCAAGATGTGACAGGCATGTCAAGTAGAGGTCCCATGAAAGAAGCGAAAGACTGGTTGCCTCACGCATAATTTACTAGAGCCACGCTACAGCCCGACTAGTCGAGGACTACCGCACTAAACAAAGCCTACTGCAATGTCGATCGAATTAATGAGCAATAATTCATATCTAGAAATACAACTTGACCGTTGTGACAATCCGATCTTTTCAGCATCTGCCCGTTTAGCTTGTGACCACAAAACTCTGAAGTTCGTGATCAACAGAAAAAGCAGAGGGTTAAGGCACCAATAATTGAATTCACACACCGAGGCCTGGAATTGTTGATGATTGTCTTAGCCTGAACATTCCCTAACGACACTATATTGTCCGCACACAGAAGGTGATTGTCCCCTTGGAGAAGTATCAAGAAGTCGGTAATGTTTAGCAAAGATCTTAAGATGCTACCTTGAAGCACAGTGATAAAAAAGGAGAGATTTAGAGCTTACAAAAAAATACCCCTTTTCCACAAAAGAGAAATACCTGAAGAGTATTAGAGAATACGAGATAGAGTAAACTGCAACAACCCAAAGATTCTTTTAAATCATTCAAAAACCTATAAAACCTCTTCAATGTCTGCACACAACAATGGATGACGAATGGCTTAGCAAACAGCAGGAACAGCAATAAAATTACCTTCAAAAAGTCCTTCCACACCAACCCCATTCTGATGTAAACAGTTTACGACTTTCCGGAGCATCTAAACATCGTTACTGCTACTCATTCCCGCTCACACTCGTTCCAATTATCGGCTTCATTTCTCGCGGCAAGGTCTTTCTAAGCCCGCTAAAATCTTCCCAAGTCACCTTTCCGGCTGCGCATGGATGATTTACGACGCATTAAAACAAAATCTCAGACAGGTCGGTTACGAAATCACTCATCGCACGCCGTACCACGCATGGCTAGTTCCAATGAAAACAGGCACATTTTACGATGTTGCCAAATATGTTTCCTTGACCGATCCTTTTTTTCTGTGCTTTTGTGTGTGTGAGTGTGCGTTTGCTTCGGATGTCGATCGGTGCAGCTTTGTGTGCATCATGGTTTTATGCTGCTGCATCCGTGAGAATCTTGTTACGGTTGTGTTAGCTAAGTTTAGCAGACAGCCGAAGCCTTTTTCAGTCACCTTTTTCGGTTGCTCTTTTGCTCTGTTGTAATCTAATTCATCTACTTGCTCGTTCAAAACGTCAGTCTCCAAAGTTCGATTGTCCGGCCCGACCAGTTAACCAACATCCCAAAACAGTTCATTCCGATCGGTACCGATATCGGCGCTGCAAAAAGGGACTCAAGCTTCTCAAAATACCAGGAAAAAGCGCTTGTATTGTTCTGCGACTTGCGCGGGCTTTTGCGCGGCCAGAGCGGAAGATATTTATGAGATTTCTGTGGAACGTCTTCAGCACCAAAGCATCGCGTACCGCACGCTGACCACAACGATTTTTTGAAGATCGGTACAACCCTCGGTGCGTCTCGCGATGACTTTGTCCATATTCTATGACCGCCGATCGCTTCACCTCGAGAAGGCGTTGTTTGGGGACATAAATATTCCTTCGACAGGTCAGACTTTCAAATCACTCTGAGCCCCGTAACGATCCGTGCACGAATGCACGAAACACCACCTCTTGGTCTGTCTGTCTGTCAATCAACCGCTCAACCGCTCAAGGATTTGCATATTCCAAGAACTCCAAACACAATATTGAACCGGAGAATCGATCCCCGGGCCGGATTTCGGTGGTATTTCCAGCTAATGCCATTTCAAAGGAATTTCGCGCTACATCTCTTGGGGGATTCGCATAAATCATTGCTCTTGGTGGGGAGGGGAGGGAGGGGGATGTTGCCATGCGGTTGAGGTAGGTTTACGACGAGGGTGTCTCTTTTTTGTTGCGGCTGCTGCTGCTGCTGCTGCTGCAAGCCAGACGTCTTTTTCAAGGCAAAAGAGAAACTTTGTTGTCGCGCTTATGCTTTTGGCGCACGGTGTGAAGGCCGAATGGGGCCGATTGTCTCTTTTTTCGAACTAAATGCTCGTGACACATTTCCTCCACACTTGGTTCGTTTACTAGCTGAAGCGCTGGAAGTAGAACCAACGTACGTAGTTTCATTCATCATAGACTTAGAAAAAGCCCAAAACGCACCAACGTGACGGAAACCGGTTACGACACCGGCCGCGTTCGTGACGATGAATATTAAATATTTGTTTTCTGCTCCTCAATTTTCAGGATGCTCTCTTGGCCCGGCGACATTATAAGATCTGGGCTGCTGCTGCTGCTGGGTGTCCGGGTGCGCTTTTTTCTCGTTGTTGCTATTCGATCAACATAACAACAACGTCAACGACGACGACGACGACGACCCATCCGGCATGTGTGGCGCGGAACGCATGTAAGCGTAAACGCGTAGACATTCGTCTGTCCGTCAGAAATCAGCCGCACGGGGCACACATCGCCTGTTTGCTCAGGCCCCGGGGGGACTGACGGGCTGAAGAGCTCAATACCGACAAATAACGAGACGCTTTGCTCTCTTCCGACGCGCTTCACTGATCCGCGCGATTAAGCAAACTGTCAGCCCATAAAGCACGGCCGTAAAAAGTTGAGCATCGCAGCGCTTCAGCTAGGATGGAGGTCTTGCCCGCTTGATGAGCGATTTACATAAACAGCTGCCGAAACAACACAGCAACACAGGTAGATGATGATGATGATGCGTGTGGCGGGCGGCTTTGGATGAAAGCTCGGGGTGGGTTTTTTTTTTTTGGCTCAAAAGAAGCAGAATGTCAACAGTGTGAACGACATGCGGTAAGAAAAACAAACGGTGCATTACGGTGCTCTGTGTGTGCTGTGTGGTGGTGCTACAAGGGGAGTTGTTATCGTTCGGGAGCATACAACGGTTTCGTATTCATTGTTGTGGAATATGTTTAAACTGGTCGGATCTCGGTGTTGCGCTTCAAAATGATAAGAAACGTTTATTCTTCAGAGACACTTGGGAGCCCGAGTGAGAGTTTTGCTCTAGTTTGCTGGATAAGCTGCAGAAGCATGTCTGTCATATGGTGTTGAGCGTAAGGTATATAGTAAAACATCTGGAACGGTTTACATTTTGTAGTTATTTAAAGACTCTTGCTAGAACAGACTGGAAAAATAACAAAAATAGACTTATAAACTAACCATAATGAGTTCCTTTCCGTTTTCAATGTGATGATCCGTGCAACATGGAGTAAAACCTAATTTACAAGTATTGTTTTCATATTGGCGATTGGTTAATGTAAATCAGGGAATTGAAAATAGTATTCAAACAATATTTTAAACTCCTTTACATTTATAAAAACAACTTACAAGACAAATTCCGTTGAGTACTATGAATTACATACATCATCAGAATTGTATATTTGTGGTAATGAGCCAACTAGTTAATTAGGACTCGATAGTTTAGATAGCCTTGCCATACCGGGGTGCGAGACTCATGCCCCACCGCAGTGGCGGATCTAACGGTAGGCGGACTAGGCGGTCGTCTGGGGCCCCGCCGATTTAGGGGCCTCGTAGATCGCCATTTTATAGTATGCCGTATGGACAGAGTACTAGCGACAAGGGCCCCCCATATCCTTAATCCGCCACTGCCCACCGAGAAGGTGTTTTACTGCGATCCCCAGTTCGACATAAGGCGCAGGGGAGCACAGCGAACTCGATTGCTGGATCAGGTGAAGCGAGACAGTCGGAGATCTGGGAGACTGCTGCCAGGGACCGAGCATCCTCGAGAATGATTATTGATCGGGCCATGTCACGACGATCGTGAGCAGGCCAACAAGAGAGAGAGATAGAGAGAGACAGAGAGAGAATGAGAGAGAGAGAGAGTTTAGATGGGTTAGCGTGATATAGATGTCTCTTCGTACGACTTTACAGCATGTCCTTTGTGGGACAAAGCCTATTTATGCATCGTCCGCTTGTAGCATGCAATTATAATTAGCAATTATGCAATTATGCTATCTGCCTGCGTGGTGCTTACTAATAAATTTCGAAAGCTCGTATAGGCCGATATGACCACCGCTTAGGTCATCATACCAAATAGAAGAAATTTGGCAGTTTTGTTTGACCGACGTTAGCAATGAGAATTAAAAAAGATGACAACAATGTTTTTGGTAATATTTACATCAAAATTAAAACGAATCCCTACAGTTTGAAGCTTTAAAGCTCCACGACATAGCTGTATATGGCATAGGTATCTCGTCATTTGACAAACTTTAGCGTGTAATTTGATGTTAGCTAAAGAGCCTTCTTCTTCTATTTGGCGTAACGTCCAACACGGACATGCCGGCCTATACAGGCTTTCGAGACTTACTCCATTACCACGCAGCCGGATAAGCAATCCCTGCATACGAAGGGGGACAGGCCATTCTAGGCATGAATCCATGACAGGCATGTTATTAAGTCGTTCGAGTTGACTACTGTTCCATGGGACCGCCTCCAAGCGATATAAAGAGTATATCGACTAAAACAGACCTAACTAGTGAGGTTCTACTGCAGAAGAAAAATAATTGTAAGCACTCTAGTTTACTGTCTCTATTCACTGTTCACAATCAATAAGGGAACGAAAGCCATGTCCGTTAGTGGTTAAGACAGGCGTAGACTGGCTCAAGTAGTTGGGTGAAATAAGAATAAATATTTATCCATTTGAATTTGACAAGTCGGTTTTGATAGAGATGCCAGGTTATTCAAATACTAGAATGAACATTTGTATTACTTTTGAAATAATTTACTTTAGAAAAGCTTTAAAATGATAGCTCTTTTTTCTTAACATTTTTTTTCTGATCCCTTTCACTCCAGGCTTCTGGTTTGAAACTGGTCGTGAAAGAGCAAATTGTCTTAAAACAATTTACCAGCCCAGCCCTCCAAGACCTTCTCATTATTTCACCGGATTAGATAAACAAAAGCTTCTCACAAGAAATGCTTTGCATAATGTTCTTTCGCACGAACTTCTCCCATTCTACCACTCAGCAAGCAGCTATAGATTAATCTAGAAATTAAGAAAGATTAGCCGTCACAGAAAGGGGCCTACGTTCTAACTAACTTCCTCGTGCCGAAATACGCTTCCTTTAAAAACTTCCCCAAGAGCCCTTGATATACTTCCACGCAAACTAAGCTTTAGTTCATCAAGCTTTTATGTTTCTGCGCGCCTACTCAAACCTCTCTGACGCTGACAATGGTTCGTTCCGTCAATGTTCGCTTCACTGATTATAAAATCCTTCAAAGCCGAGCCACAACACACAACGCAAATATAAACAAAACAATCTCCAACCGAGCTGATACTACCTCCCACTGTCGCTGGCTATTTCTAGTGATGGTTTGCATGTTAAATCGTAACCGACGAGCCAGACTGCTGGGCCGCGCAAGCATTCCTCGGCGTGTAACGTTACCGAATGAGGCAAACAAATTCCACACCCGAACACAAACACAAACAGCAGCAGCAAACAGGCTTTCGCTGCAGAAGCTTCCCAATAATAAATATAAACAAAAAGGATTTCCCGGTAAAAATAAAATTTTCTTTATGAGTAGAGCTAAATTATTTTCATCCATGCCTTTGGCTTCCCCCGGTTGTTGTTCGTGCGTTTGTGGCAAACATTTTCCAACCATCCAAGGGCTTCAGGAAACTCCAACAGGCCAGAGGCAGGTCGTGTGTGTGCGTGGGGCAAGAAGGATACGATGAGCCCACTCCCGTTGGTTTGTTGTTAAAGACAGCATTCTTTTACTTTTCCATCGGGTTTCTTTTCACTTTTGTTTTGTTTTGTGTATTCATGTTTCATTCGCTAAACCTTGGGCCGCAACTTCAGCCACTTGGAGCATAAGCAATTGGGGACGATTTTTCCATCCCCAAACACCGACCACCCGTTGATGGTGGCGCGGTGGTTGAGCTGATTTTTCTCCTTTACGTTTCTCGACGGTTTTCCTTTCCCCCCCCCCCCATCCAATCCAAAGGCGGTCTTAACGCTTTCTTCATTTCATCTCAATTTGCGTTTTTCAATTTAAAAAATGGTGGATAATAAAATAATTTTTAGCTGACAAGAA
Source organism: Anopheles gambiae (assembly GCF_943734735.2). Classification (NCBI taxonomy): domain Eukaryota; kingdom Metazoa; phylum Arthropoda; class Insecta; order Diptera; family Culicidae; genus Anopheles; species Anopheles gambiae. The sequence continues at coordinate 23,873,142 of NC_064602.1, forward strand.
TGATGGTGAGTTCCGGTGGTGATGTATGTAGGAGAAGGTACCGGTGGAACGGTTTTTGGAAAAACTGTACAATTGTACCGGCTTTTGTACAATTGTAACAGTGGCATTTTGTTATATCACCAATGTATCAAAATGCCACTGTTTAATAATAATAATAATTTGAAAACATTGGTAAATTCAGAAAGGTTTTTCTCAAAAAGAAAGGAAAACAAGCTGATTACGTTTTGATGCAATGAAAAGAAATTTGTACACGTTGTAAGTGTTTGATATAAAAGGCTATGTGTACGTAATTTTTGTTTCACAATGCATAATCGAGCAAAGAGTCCCTTTTTATTACTATCTTCAATGTTTTTCGCTTCTTGATAGACTTTATCAATAGATTATCCTGTTAAATTGTTTGATATTTGAAAAATGAGTAAACAGTAATGAAACATTTCTTATTCAGTCGTTCCTACCAAATTTTGGCTCTAACTCACCTATTTTTGTCTACATTTTTGACTGTAAGTCTATGCGTAATGTGTCCTGAAACTGTGTGTTTCCAAAATAATTGATTTTTATTTAAATGATTAATGATTTCATTGATTTAATTTAAAATATAGCATATGCTTTGCCAATTTTCTCTGCCAAACTCTGTCGAAAATTGATGACCTAAAGCTAAAATTAGATGACAACGACTGTAAGATTAAAACGTATTGCAATCCTTTATACTTTATATGTTATTAAGTATTTTATTAACCTTAATATTCAATTTCCATTGGGGGTTTCTGTTCATAGTTGGATATATGACTAAAAACTTTATTTATTTATTATTTTATTTTTTTTTTTAATTTATTTTACTTTTATTTAACTTTTATAAAAAAAAATCTTAAATTGTCGTTTTCAACTATCAACTGATAGCTTTAAGCCTATGTCATATTTCTTTATTTATCTTTTATCTAAATTTCTCTTAAATTGTCCTTTGAACTGTCAACTAACAGCTTGTAACCTTAAACGTTATTTTTTATTATTTTCTCTTATATTATTTTTAATATTTAGTAAACTTTTCCTGTGATGTTAATTATTCTTACATGTCTTGTATCTTGTTTGCCTTAGATTAATTTATAACTCCGTGGAAATTTCTTATTTAATGCTTCACCAATTAACAAATCAAGCAAAGCGCCCCCAGAACCTTCCCGCCTTTGTCTATCGCCTCAACCGAAAAGCAAACAGCTCGAATTCAATCACACGCTGAGACAGGGAAAAAGTGGACGATAATTTCAAAATGTGAGCAGAAATTACTATGATGAGCTTTTCTTACGACTTTTCTCCGCGCCCCCTAAGCGTAGTGAATAGAAACGGCAGTCCCCGCCCCATGCCCGTGCCCCCCTCCCGGAATGGCATGCTTAAAATTATGGAAACTCATAGCCAAAAGCTTACAATATGAGCAATAAGGGGAAGCCGAAGCCGAAAACCATAAAGTACTGATAAAAACAAGAGGATAAATTTCGCTCTCGCTTTCCTGCTTGGTCGTGCTGATCAACTCGGTGCGTTGCGGCCTTCAAACGGCGAACGAGAAGCGGCACTAGGGCCGGACAGCGCTAATCGAGGGGGGGGGGAAGCGCAAGAGAAAAACACTTACTCCAACTGCACTGAAGCCCGGTGCTCGGCGGGGTCCTACTGCGACTTGGAAGGGAGGAGACTTGAGCGCTGGGGCGTGATTTAAGCGAAATAATCACCATAACTTGCGATTAAATAATTAGATGGACGCGTACCGCATAAATGACTGTGTGCCACTGTGTGTTATGATTGGAGGAATATCGCAATATCAGCGGGAAATGGGCGCTCAAAGACGTCTTCCCCCCCGACAGTGTGGACAGTGCGCGAACGGCGAAAAGAAGAAAAACCAAATGAGGCGTACAGAAACTGCTTGTTTTCAATCAAAAGCTGTCCCGTGACCCCGGCGTGCTGGAAAGGATGGGTGCGGTGCAGTGATAGCGGATGCGTGTACGGAGCCGTTGCCGTTAGGGCAGGGAAAAAGCAAAACAAAGTCATAATTTTTGCATATTTTTATCTTTCCTTCAGCCTTGAGCTGACCTGCTCGTCCCTGTGTCCCGGGGCCTTGTCGTGACGTTCTAAGGCTAAGGCACGAGCGGACCGAAACTATAAAAACAATTCACGCCTGCCGTGGCGTGGTAGGAGAAAATTGGGACGAGAAGTTACTTATGTATGGTTTACGATTATGGGTCCTGCTCGCAGTTCATATCACTCGCTATCATAATAGACAGTGTTTATAATACCGGGCAGAGAGGAGTGTGAAGGAGCTGACCATGAGGACGATGAGGTCGAGATAACAGTCATGCTTAACTAGGTGAAGGGTCATCCAATTTGGGTAACGAAACACAAAAATACACTAAACTAATTTAGCTAAAATCATTGCTTCATCAATAATAAGAAATAATTATTATATTTTTTAGAAAATAACAAAAGTAATCACTAGCGCCATCTATTGCTGAGAATTAGCACTAAAATATCCTTCAAAAAACGCAATCATATCCTGCAGAAACTAACACACCACATTCAAATTCACGACCCCTTCATTCATCTAAATTGTTGATTTAACAAAGCGCAAAATTACATTTCTCATACGACTTGCCATCAAACTTAAGCATCCGCCCAATAAACTGCATTATTCGCGAGCGAGTTACAAACCAACCCACACGTCCGCCCAAAATCAAAACAATGGCTTGATCCCGAGCTATGGTAGCAGGAATCGGGACGAACCTCGATCAACTCCTCACACCCCAAAAACAATTACCATTTGATAGCGGTAGCGAGCGATAATAAATTTCACTTTAATATTTCATCACATATACACAATCGTAACCGTTTCAGTAAAGTAAGCTCTCAATCAATGAGGGCAATACTGGGAGGGAGGGCAGCAGCGCCATCAGTACGATGCAATTCCGTTCGAACGCGGTTCGAACATTGTTGAGGGAGGGGGAGGATAGGGAGGGGGTTGTTGGACTGCAATCGAAGGTAACAAGGAACGTAACGGGAACCTATTTCCTTCAGCGTCGCAAGAGCAGTGTGTAGAAGAGACCAAGCCCTTCCGATTAGCCACAGCGCGTAGCTCGACATCGTGCTCGACGTGTTATAATTTCGAGTGGAGCACACACACATACACACACAGAAAGCGGACGGCCATAAAAAGAACCGTTTGGCACGGAGTTCAATATTTGCTGAATTATTGAAACAGCCATAATTTCAGCTTTTCCGTCCTTGCTGCTTGATGGCCAAACGCTGACGGGGTCGAGGTGGATGAACCTGCCGGGGTTCCAGTTAAAGAAAAGGGCCAGTCAAACGCAGGCAAAAGAAAAGCGAATACACACACACACTCACAGAGACTTCAAGGAGCAACCGGAGATGAAAACCATCAACCAGTCCAGAGCCGGTCCTGCCCCGCCCAAGGATCAGGTTGTCAATATCCTTTCACTCAAACGCAATCCAAATGGCGCAGAACACGGTACGCAGAGCGAAGCTTCGGTACGGATTGACGAGTGAGCCGTTTTTGTTGCCGGTGTGGTCTTTCGGGCGCGCACACTTCTAACTGCGCGCAGACCCACTCGCAGATGAAATGAAACACCCGCAGCAGCAGCAGCAGGAGCGACAGCAGCAACCGCATGGCGATGGACGACCCCAGCTGGGAGTGTGAGTGGATGGGAACCTCCCCGAGTGGAAAAGTTATGGAAATGTAGTAAAGAACAGAAACAAATCGTGCAGAGCACTGGCAGACCAGAGCACACAAGCACCATGGGATGGGACACGGGGCTGGGAGGGAGCGACGGGAAAAGGGGGGGGGGGAGGAAAAATACAACGAGCACCATTTCGTCACGTTCCTTGGGTGCGATCCGTTCCGTTGCCATCCTTCTCGCTCGTCAAGTACCGGAGTTGATGGTTGAGATCCTTTCCCTTTGCCCATCGTCCTTCTGGGTCGATTCTTACAATCATTTTTTTGCTACGAGAACACACGCCCGGGCGACTGGTACACTGATGGTGATAGCAGGACGAGGGAGAGAGAGAGAGAGAGAAAGCGTGAGTGAGAGCAAAATAACATGGGAAGCAATAACAGTTACAAGAAAATTAAATTGTCGATTGTATTTCATTGTTATGACGGACATAAAGAAGCGTGCGCATAGCAAAAGAACGTACGAAGGAATGGGGGCAGTGCAGTGAAAGTAGGTGCAGTGGTGGTAGTGGCGATGGTGGCGGCGGCGGCGGCGTCGTCAGCGGGAAGGAATGATGACCAAAGAGAAGCAAGTGCAAAAAGTTTTGCTGAAATATATTTAACGAGGTGAAGGCGAAAAATTGATGAGAATTAGTTGAAGCGCCACAGAACGAGCGGAGAACAGAAGTGCTTTTTCTCTGTAGAGCAATTAGAAAAGTTAGCTAACAAAGTGGGTTGATCTAAACCACTAGCTGTACAATTTCTAGCTTAGACATTCTATGTTATATATGTTAAGTTAACATTTAGCGATTGATTGTTAAGTCCCCTATAAAGTGATATAAGGACGCATTAATGCAGAACGCACATTACATGAATATTAAACACACACGGTTAATAATCGATGTACTTTGTGTTGTGCTGCGTAAATAAACTCTTTTCGAAGAGGAGAAGTCGTCCTTTCAATATCAATTGAGATGCGAGTGCTCTATGTTGCTCCGTACGCTTCACACGCACCATATAGTATTTCCTCATACTTCAATAATCTCAATAATTACTACGATAACACAATTTCCTAAGAGCTGCATACATGAAGTAATGGTGCAAGCTCAGATATCTGGCTTTAACAAGAAGAGGTCGCCTTGTGGTTCTCTTTGTGCTCATCACAAAACACTACGAGTAGTGTAGGAGTCAATAGTGATCCTGAGTACCGCTATAGCCATCATTATCCGAGCACGAAGTGTTCTTACAAGGACATTAAGTTGAACCCACAAAAGAAGATGCAGGAGAGGCGATGTTTCCGTGAAGAAGCTCGGAGTTGAATAGTGTCTCATGTTAAATTATGGCGACGATTTGTAGGCCACCTATCAACAAACAACTAGTCTCGTAATGAGTATATGAGGGTCAGCGATCGACTAAATGCACAGTGCAACGTCTTGGTACATACAGGGTTTCTCAAGCCAGCTCAACATCGGAACACTATTTTCGCTGTTCCTCGACAGAGCTTGTGGCATTTAGTAAGACATCCAGATCCTTGACACAAAACACTAGTTCGAAGTTTTATCTTTTAAACTTATAATTGATCAACGCTTGGGATCACAATCGACTATAGAAGATGCTAGCGCATTCATAAATGTTGACAGTTAAAGCTTGTGTTGTGTAAGAAGCACAAGAGCTACAAGGAGCCCTCTCCAATTTATAATGATAACTCTGTGTGTTTAGACGTTATCAACAGCACTCTTTCTTTCGCCCGCAGTAAATTATTATTAATAAAAAACAAGCGTTTTTTAAGCTGTCTTTGAGATAGAATTTTATTAGGAGACACCGTCATTTGTATCGGGCTAAGGCAAAAGAGTGAACTTTCTTCTCTCCCGTAGCCCCGATCGTGAGCCTTCGGGAGTACTCGGCTCGATCAGTGTTGTACGTTGTCCACACCAAGCATTTACCGCGTCGCCCTCTGTCGGAAATTACAGGGAATAACACCTTATGTGCGAATTGATCGTTAATAATCATGAACACTGTGCGTACTACGTTACAGCACATGTCTAGCTGTATAAATAATTTTCTAAATATTGTACCATAACAAATATAAGACAAAACATGCAGATTCAACTAGCACAACATTGAACAGGAACAGTGTACAGGTGCGTATGGACAGGTGTGCAGAGCAGCATAGTGCTCTACAGAGGGATTGTGTGGATTGTTGGAAGCTAAATGGAGTATGTTGATCGTGTTAAGTATACGAAAGTACTTCGATCAAATTGAGCCTATAGAGTGTGTGGAGTGTAGAGAGCTACATTAATCGTGTAGAGCGTGCACACTGTATGTAGCTACATTGAGCACGTAGAGCGCATAGAGTGTGTGGAGTGATCGGATCTACATTGAGCAGGTGGAGTTTGAGGAGCTATATGCAGCGTGTGGAGCATGTGCAGTGTATGGAGCTACGTTGAGAGTGTTGTGCGTGTATAATCCAGAACTACACTAAGCGTATGCAGCGTGTAGAGTGTATTGAGCTACATTGAGCTCGTAGAGCGCGTGCATGGAGATTCTTTGAGCGTATGGAGCCGTACGGAGCTTTCGTACTTTCGAGCTCTCGAACACGCCCTCTACGCATTTTGCTTGCACCAAGAATCATCCTCAGTCAGCAAAGACCCGGGGGCCTAAGATGGTTTTCGAGCTACCCAAATTTCCCGGCAGGTTTTTGGCGTCATCCGCGCACAGGAGATGCAATTCGTATCAGGAAATATTAAAAATAAACTCACCCTCTTTGTAGTACGGTAAACTGTGGATTACAGAATGATTAAATACAACTAATAAATTATAAACATTACAATATACTACAACGGGAGATAAAATTTGCGCTGTCATACAGCGGCGCTAGACAGTTCTACAAATCCAAAAAGGTAAGAAGGAAGCGACAAAACCAACCCATCCTCCCCACAGTGCCCGGAAAACCCGGTGAGCCAATTGTTAATTGTTTTTTCCCTAACCCCCGTTTCTGACATCAATAAATAAAAATAAAATATAGAAGATTATAAACCATCCCGCACATCCGCCGTCTAGGATTCTAGGTCTTCTAGCGCACTGCAAATGGTCCAACTGTAAGGATTGAATTCATAGGGTATTGGACAGGCGGAAAATTCGGAACCCACGGGCGTGTGTGGTGTGTGGAAAATAATTTATTAGATTTTTAATTCTTCTACGGGCGTAAATCTGATCTGAAATAAAACTGGCATACAGTCATCGTCGGGGAGTCGCGCCACCATCGTCATCCAGTTGTCTTTCTTCATTCGGAAACGGTCCCAGTTTTGAACGGTTATTGTTGTTAACGGTGACATTGCTGGGGAATGCTCTTTTCTCCCCAGTTGTGCAGTCTTTGGGCGCAAGGACACAACCGACTGAATTTCTCCATCCTCCAAGGCTGACACTCCATCTCCCTTTTTTTGTGCTGCCGAAAACTGAGCAAAAACCATTTCACATTGCATTTAGGAAAATTCGCTTCATTTAGCCGTTTCCGCCTTTACCGACAGAATAGTCTAATGGCGCGCCCGACAGTGTCTCGACCTCGACCATTTGCCTTTGGGGGGTAGTGGGGGGCGACCAACTCGGTAGATGGAGGTAAAATGAGAGAAAAGGTTAAGGTTGCTCTTGCACCTTCCCATCGTAGGATCAAGCCCAGCAGTTTTGCTGCTAAATGGTGTGGCGATCATTGTTCCTAGAGCGGCGAACTGTATTGTAAATGGAGCGCATGTCGAACGCAACCATTACCCGAAAGGAGATTGAGCGAGCGTGAGAGAGAGAAAGAGGGAAAGGAAAGAGTGGACAAAATAGGTAAAACTCCGACAAACACACGTACACAGCACCGTTAGACGTAAGAAGCTGTAATAGCAGTGCAATAATAAAAAGGGTAATCCAAACATGAACCACCCTTAATTTAATCCGTTCCCATTTGCCCGGCACCGGCACATATATAGGTGCAAAAGGGGTCCCTATTTTTGTCTGCACACTTTTGCCACGACCGCCACGTGTAAGTGTGCGTGTATGAATGTGTGTGCGTGTGTGTGTATGTACCTACATCCTGCCCCGCTTGCTATGTTTGGTTGATCCCGTACACTTTTTTTTTGCTTTCTTCCTTTCTATCACTTCACGCCATCACCTTCGAGCGATCGAACCGCAAAAAGGGACAGCAAACGCGTTCTAGGCGACTATGAGCAATGAGGGACGAGAACTGCCTGGTTCTTGAGCAAGCAGCCCTTTTCCTTGCCTGTTTTTTTATAATGGGTTGGTGGCGGCGGCAATGTCCTTTTTTGTGAGTGAGCTGGTCGGTTGTGGCTGCAGTGAGCGGATTCTAACGTCAGAAATAGTTGATTTATACCGATGCCCTCCTATTGGGGCTTAACGTATTGCCAAGTACTACCCTGCTATGTGTGTGTCTATGACTATTATTCTATATATATTTTTTCTTTCTATCCATCCATTCCATCCCTTCTAATCTGTGTGGGATTTTGGGATGTTTATTTTTATTCTATTTAGGCTATTTAAGTTTGAACTACAACTTTTCTTGCACTTTTTGAGACAGTTCTGTCAGTTTGTTTTCCCTTCCTTATAAGTGGACACACTTTTTTTTGCAATGGCAAGCATTTTCGTAACATCTTCCTCGAATAACTATCCTCTCTCTCTCGTTCTCTCCCCGAAGTACGCCCACTCCCCCGGTCTTAAATCACTCGAATCTCAATTTCCTAAAGTGCCTCGATCGTTGGATTGCCATTTGTAGGATGCCAATTTCAAGTGATCATCCATCGAACAGCAGCATCAAAAATGCCGGTCACAACCACACACACACACGCCAGCATTCATTTGCCTCGGCCGCCAGTGTCTTCCCCAATCGTCTCAATCTCAATCGCCCTTAATAACATCGCACCGCATCCGTTGAAAGAAAGCAGCTTTTGTTTGATAGCAGGGAAAAAAACTGGGAGGTTTGACTGAATGGTCGGTAATGCCATTTTCCAATGGCCACACAGCGGAGGAATACTCATCCAGTCAGCTCTCCCTCCCCCTGGAACACGGCCGTCGTCGTCGTTAGGTATTAAATCATTTAGATAAATATTTATGCCCCTGCAATGAGCAAAGGCGAACACTGAGGGGAGGCTGGGCTGGGACCAATTCTGGCAGCACCATGATGGCGCGCACGGCTGACGTGAATGTGTCCTTCCCTTCTGCCCCTGGTTTCCCCTTCCAAACTCAGCAGGATTTTCACCAGGTTTCTGTCCTATCTTCCTTTTGAGACAAGAATAAGAGCTGAATGTGTGTGTGTGTGTGTCTGTGTAAGTACACAAAGCCATGCCCCGTTTTGTAAACCTGGCGTCTTCGTCTTCGGTCGTGAAACTAAGCGAAAACAAACCGTAATCCATGTCAATGTCTGTCGCCGTGATGTGCGACAAGTCGGCTGAAAGGAAATCGGATTCCTTCTCGGTCGATTTCCCCGTGAGCGTAGCGAAGGAGAGAAAAAAAGGGGGAAAACACTTCGCTACACAGTACGGCGGCAATGGGATGAGCCGGTAGTTAGCGCGGGGCGATTTGTGGGAAAAGTGCATGAAACTTCCATTGGTAGGGACATATATCATCACGAACTGACAGCGTTTATTATCTGCGTACACAAAACGACGGATTGGATGGATTGGTTGAGCCAGGGCATTGGTTGACAGGGGGGGAAGGAGACCACGGGGGCCCTTTCCTTGTGTGTGCGCGCGCGTCTTGCGCTATCAAAACCGTGCCTGTGCCTATGTGCTTGCCGCCGTGTGGCTGTGTCTGTATGTACGCAAGTACACAGAGCTGTTAGGTATGTGAGCAAACACATTTTCCTTGCTCGCATCGAAGCAGGCGAAGGACGATGTCGACGACGACGACGGTCTGCTCGTCATTGGTCGTCTCCGATCTGCTTCCAGTTTGACGTGCCATGAGCCCGAGATGAGTGAATGTGTGCCACTATGTGTGTGTTAGTGTTTGCGGATGTGTACAGTGTGAGCGAGTGGAGAGAAAAGGACACACAGTGCGACACTCCTTGAAGGACGCCATCGCAGCCATCACTAGAAACGTCGTCGCCGAGCGGTAGAGCGCAAGCCAATACAACAGCAACACCAAAAAAAAAGGACACGAGAGCCCCAAGCAAAAGGCTCTCAGGAAGATTGAAAGAAAGCAGTTGCAGTCTTCCCGACACGGGTCTTTTTCTCTTGCCTCTCACCCTTCCCCCAGTGGGCCAAGGTACTGGCCGGTGTCGACTAGCGTCGAATCCGCTTTCAGCTGCTTCCTCCCATAAATCCTGACGCGGTTCATATTTTAATCCACCGTGGAAGGATACGTCTTGGGCAATGCCGCTGGTCGTCTCACAAGCAGTCTCACCAACGAGAAGTCGGGAGGGGGGGGGGGGGGGGGGGGCTGTCGTATTGTTGTCTTTCTTCCCGGTTTCGCTATAAATTAGGACATGTGTCAGCTTTCTGAAGGATTTATGACAAATTTATTCTTTTCTTCGGCACATTCACTCACCGCGCGATGGTGTGAACAGTGTGAACCTTGGTGGGGTACGGAAGCGGGAAGAAGGGAAGAAACAACGATGGATGTCTTCTTAGCCGTCTGATCTGCCGCTGTGACTCCGGGCTTCAAAGGTTACTTTGGGTGTGTGTGTGTGTGAGTGTGGCCATTTGCCCTTCTTCCTTCGGATGGAAATGTGAAGTGACGTTTTCCGGATCCACTCACTCGCTTTTCGGTAGCTTTCGGAAGATGATGCTTCCGAGGGACTTTCTTCGGCTAATGCTTAGAAGGATGTGCGACAAAGGTCAGATGTTTTGAACAAAGGCATACACTGGTCACCATGCGGGACCTTTTTAGGAATTTGTTGCTATTGAAAGTTTATTTTTTATAGATATTTTTAATAAATCATTATTTGACTCATTTTAATCCGTCTAATGTATTCTTGATATAAGGTAGAAGCGGGTTTAGTATTGTTTTACTATTTAAGTCATAGTATTCGCTCAACGAATTTTATTACTATTAATTCAAAGATTAAAAGATAATACACCAAACATTTTCAGCAAAAATATTATAAATATGTATTAGAACATATCTAAACATTTTAGCAATAATATATATGAGTTTTTAACCTAAATAGCTTAAAGCGTAGAATTATTTTCAAAAATATCAAACAAACTGGAAAATTTGTTCGTGATCTGTTGAAGATAATATATCATAGCAGGCATGGACAAGCTTTCTAGCAACGATGTAATGTTCTACATCACAGCATGCGTAGGAATGCATTCTAGGAACAGTGTTCACTGCATGAAATGCAAGAAGTTGAGCAGACTAGTTTAATTTGACTGACATTCTTTTGACTTTAGCAGAACTCATATGTATTCGCATATTGTTTTCATTATTTACATGTAGTCTACACATGTACAAAGGCAAAGCCTTTAGCTCATGGAAAAATAAATTATTTTGTTGAAATGCTGCATTTTGCTGCATTCTATAATACATGTACCATCAATTGTATGACATCCAATTGAGGTGTTATTGCACATTTTGGCCAGAATAGGACACACGAAGTATGATAATGCGATTCCATTTTAAAAACTTCATCGATGCTCTAAAAGATTAGCTTGAGAACTGGACACTCTATTTTAAAATATTTAGAAAAAGTTGAGTTTAACCTCAATTTACTGAAGCACTGGAGATGTATTGAAGAAAAATATTCTAAAAAATAAATAATCACGTCTAGTAGTATTCAAATGGAACAATATTACACTACACTCCCTTCCGATAGGAGGAATTTGTCACTTTTTGGAGTATCTAACACTACCTGTTCTGTTTTTTGTTCTGTACAAATTAAATTGCTTTTAAAGTAAACATCATTCTTCCTAATCTTATGTCCACACAAAATCCATCTCAGTGTGCTAATGATCGTTAAAAACAGATATTTTCTTTCAAAAACTCATTTTTACCATGTAATTCCAGCCTGTGCATGAATTATCTGTGGATACTCACTACCCTCACCATCCTGTGACATTTTCCCTGTTACACAAAACTCATCCAAATTTAAATGTACACCTCTCCACACCAAAACACACACATACACGCACAATTTCGCACTGAGACTGACTGACCCATCAGCGTCTTCGGAATCTTTCGGGTCGTGTGCCCTCCCGTTGATGGCCCCCATTTACATCATAACGCTTATTGTTATTAATTCTAGAGAGCTTGTCCACCATTTTGCTCACTCACACCCAAATGAGTGAGGACACTGGAACTGGTTTCAGTCGCACTGTATTGACGGCAGGGACCAAAGGACGGACCGAGGGACCGCAAACAGCCCAAAAAAAAAGGGGGAAAGGTGAAGCTACCACAAATTATAATTATAATTTTTCACTGACATTTACGACTCGGCAACTCAAACGCGGCGAACGAACGACGAACGGCGAACTGACACACGTTGAGAGCTGGGTGATTATGACGATACAAATGATTATGATAACGATACGCGTGGTTGCGCGTGTTTTTGTGCGATTTTGGCCACCCAAGCCAAGGGTCGAGAGGATGCTGGAGACGGTGTTATTTTACTCTTCTTTTTTTAAAGGAAAACTTTAGACAGGGGGAGGTTAAATTGAACAATGTCGTCCGACATCTGTTGTAGCGAAATGGTAAAATGGAAGTTTCATCTTGGACAGCGCCGCGAAATCATCAAATAATTAGACATTATCGTCTAATGTTTCATTCATTCGAGTTTGAATGGCAATGATAATGGCGAGTTTGAATTGAATGATAGGTTGCAAGAGGTGGAAAATACTTTCATTACATCATCCGTGCTAAAGTTTAATAAGTTTAAAAAGGAAAAGGTGGTAACTCAATGACATCAATATATATTTTTGATTAGGTTTAGCACTTTTATCTACTATGATTCGTACAGATTTTTTAAATTTTGAAAGTATTTTATAGCTTTATGATACGTGCAAATGATTTTTGAAAAATTCAGGTGATATTTCATTCTAAGGGATGCATTTAGAGAAACTAATTCAGAATGCATATTTACTATGATTCATGCAGATTTTTTTAGATTTCCGACTTTTTAACGCTAAACTGCTTTTTACAAAATTGATCTATTTATTTTCCATTTGATAATGGTTGGAGCAAATTAAACCAAATTGACACATGAAACGACAAATTTAGAAAACTGCGTAGCTTGGGAACAAACTGTACTTTAAAAGACTCATTCTGCTTATTTTACCAAAGTAACTGGAAAGACTAAAGGTTGGTCCTTAGCTCTGATTTTGGTAGCCATAATGGATGGAGATTTTTATGCAAATTGGCTGATATATAGTTATGGTTGCTAAGGACTTTGTATTAGTGGTGGGAGCTCGAAATCGGACCTACCCGATTCCGATTCCGTGTTCGGAATCAATTCCGGAGCCGATTCCGATGCTGGTATCGATTCCGATTCCGGAGTCGATTCTGGGGCCGAATCCGGAGTTCAGTTCGGGATCGGCTCCGGAATCGATTCCAGGATCGGAATCGGTTCCGTAATCGGAACCGACCTGGGAATCGCAATTTGCTCCGGTAGCGGAATCAGGCTTGACTCCAGAAATGGAATTAACTCCGGAAAGAGAATTAGTTTTTGAACTGAAATAAGAAGTGTGGGAAGCGAAATAAGTCCGGGAATCTCCTTGTGAATAGATCATTTACAAGTAAATTTTGATTCTTTGCCACTATCAACACGAAGCATCATTGGACCAACGCCTATTCCTATGAAGATGCCGAAACCGACTCCGTTTCGAAGCCAATTCTGATTCCGGAGCCGATTCCAGAACCAATTCCGGAGCGGATTCCGAAACCAATTCCGGAACCGATTCCGGAATCGATTCCGGAAACTGATTCTGGACCTACTATCCGGAATCGATTCCAGAAAACTTCGGAGCTAACCGGAATCGATTCCGACGAAATCTTTATTTTTCCCATCACTACTTTGTATGATGCTTTGGACTCCCTAGCTCTCAAATAAAGATTTGTAAAAGTACACTGCATGGACCGACCCGTAGTATTTTAAAGACCTTGGACTTCACTTCTTTTTGTACAGTATCACGTCAAAATCATTTCCATCACTATCAAATGAATGACAAATGTGACAGCTCGTGCTCTAAACGCATTCTGCGATTGCACAATTCAAAACTGTCAAAATTAATTAAAAAAAGGCTAGTAAAAACTAGTGAAATGGAAAAATTCCAAATTACGATACTTTTACTATTGAGAAATTCATACTACATGGTACCAAAAAAACTGTAAACCCTTCATACAGCATATCCAAACGGCATTGTTTCAACGGCACTTGCATACTGCTGCACAATTGTACCCAATTTATTGCTGTTAATATTCCACAATATAGTCAGTGCAGTTAAAAAGTCAATTAGTGTCACCCGTTTTTTTTTTAAAGCAAACTCAGATTGCACAAAGCATTTATGGGTAGAGATTTTTTTGTTGTTGCAAACATGCACAGAACTCCCCCGGAATGCAACTCCCATCTCAATTAACAGCTCCACACAACGGGGCGCGTAAAGCACCACGGCAGCAAGTTTGCCAGCAAAAACAGTAACAATTACACACACACACACACACAAGAAAAACCAACGCACGCAGTGGAAAAAAATGCACCGAATGAATGTTTTCGATAATTGTTTAATAATCGGCCCGTTTACATTTCACATGTGTGCACACGGTGGGCTGTGCAGCGATCTCCCAAGCGAACCTTCACGTAACCAACGCGCATCGCGTCACCACCACCACCGCTCAAACGGGTTCGCTCGCGTCGCTGCCTCTCACTATCGATTAATATATCAATGTTGAACACTAAACGTTTTCGAAAACATTTCCCTCCTCCCGGTGTGGTGCAAGTGAAGTTTGCCGTCTGTCCTTGTGCCCCCCGGCCTCGCCATGTGTGTAAATGGTTGGAACCGCCTGCAACCGGTGCCATCCGCCCCGAAAAAGTGTCTCTTTTCTCCCTCCCCCCTCCTTTCAATACCGTATGTGTGCACGCGAATATGTGCACACTGCCAGGGACGGGGGACACCGAAACAAGCATGCCCGGGGCCCCGGGGTAATATACTTTTCGGATGTGGTCATGGGCAACTGTAGTTAAGTGCTACCGTTGCGATCATATATAAAGGGCACCGCGTGTACGAAATGTTTTCATTTGCGCTGCTCTCTTGACAAAACCCTTCCCCGGTTTCGGATGGGGACACACACACGAGGTGACACAACGGTTTCGGATGCGCCAGTTCGTCTATCGTATCTGTCCGCCACTGTATTCGCCCGCGTCCGCCCGCAGCCGGTTTGTTGGGAAGTTAGTTAATTTGAGCTCACCATTCGCGCACGCTGTTTTGGGAAGGGACGCATGGTGATGGTAGTATCACTTCTGCCACCGTTCCGTACACCCTTCGATATCGACAGACAGCGTGATGCAATGATGCCAGCTAACGCCCGGCTAAAGGAAGCGACGTCCCAGCGCCCGACGTCGTTCGAGGTGCGCATTGAAAATGTGACACATTTAGTGGCATCAGATACGCGGCGAGTAAACCAATGCCTCCAACGTCCGACAAACACAAAAAGACGAATAATCCTACCGGGATGCGCCCGGTTCCGGTAATGGGTCCGGGCCGCGAATGAGCCAGCACGATGTCTGGCCAGGCCTCCAGCCGCACTCCATCGAAATGGACACAACATATTGACTTCACGTTCTTGATTGTTTATTATCCCAGTACCGTTTCACGCCATTATGCCCAGTCCCCCAGCGCCGGGTTGGCTGGTTGGTTGCGTTGCGTTCGGTGCATAAGCCGTGTGAGAACTTATCTCAGCACCTCAATGGGGCGTACAAGTCCGACTCCCCTCGCATGCTTCATGCATATTGGACAAAAGGGTGTGTCCTTTTTTGCGATTTTTGTACGATCTCTACATTGGGCGTACATACGTCGTCATTGAGCGGACCGTCGCGGTCGTTTGAAGTCATCTCTCGATACGGACTTCCGGACAGGCGAAGTTATTGCGCAATGGGTAACCACTGGCGCTGGTCACTACGACAGTTTGCACTACCGTGCGTGCTGTTTCCGGCGCGCCGGGGGTATGAGATTTTAATTACTGTGCGAACTGTTGCCACTCTGATGGGGGCAGGGGGCGATGAATATTTTGGACCATCAATGCGGGGAGGAGGTGTGTTCTTTTTTTCTTTGTACATTCTTTCCCCCTTGATTGCAGTGCATTTAGCGTAAACAGGCGATGAGTGAAAGCCAATATGAGAACAGATGCCATTGTCGTAGGGTGGAAATAGCATGACAAATATGTAATGTATTCAAGACAACATCAATTTAAATAGCTCCAATTATGGAACAATATCAACAGTTAAGCTGTTTATTAAAGTAGTATTTCGTGCAAAAGCACTGTGATTAACAGTGTACAAAATTTGGTTTCTTTACTATTTGAACCACATTTTTCGGATTTTCTCCAATCAAACGAACACCAGCAGAGATAACTGTATGTATACAAATTCATGGCAACCATTTGAGGACTATTGACGCACAAGCAGCTACAAAGTAGTGGAGCGATAGTTGGATCCATTGAGTGGATTTGTCATTTTTATATCATCGAAATCCCTTCCATCGAATGATGATGAAACACATGATCTCGACCCATTTCGGCGTCCCATTTCTAGCGGATTGGGTTATGTCTTTATTGTTAGAGCACGCCCGTGATAAGGTGTCCTTTTATGGCTGCTGAAAGAAAATGCCTCTCAAACCGTCATGGATTGAATCACTTTTGAACTCACTCCGTTCTTTCTGAATTAAAATGAAAGATGTAAGATAAACATCCACCTTCCCAAACTAGATCGAACAGGTACGATAGTTTTCGTTGCTTAGATACCTATAACTTTTTGTAATTTATTTCTTGAGTGTCCTGCTGCTGTCCTGCAAAAAAATTTCAAAAACATCGAAGAAAGCCACCATTTTATGTCATTTTTAACAATCCTTTCGATCGTTCCCGCTTCGATAGAGTTTGAGAAAGTGGCTGAAAGATCACTTTTCCAATGATTCCTTAATGCAAGGTCCTTACCGACGGCATTCACTCTTATGTTAATTCTAAATGTATGAATCATTTTGGAGAAATTATACCGCTTATAGCAATCGGATAAAAACATGTCCTATGATTGGCATTTAACGACACATCAAATAGTTAGTTGCTACTGTCTCTTCCAAATGATCTTATTTAACATAACTTTACAAGCTCCCGTGGCACTGTCATCAACTAGCATAGCTTAACAACATTCCCATCATGGGTTCAAACCTCATATGTATCGTCGGATTGACTATTCGACTACACGCGGTAGCTTAATAAGTTTAGAACAGTATAGTATATGTATAGCATGACCTAGTATATGCCGGCATGTCGTTGAACTAAAAATAAGAATTAATAAGTAAGCAAAATCTATCCTTGGAAGGTTTCATTCCATTTCATTTGAAAGGCTCCACCAAGGCGAATCTATTTTAATATTTAATTTGATACTGAACGACTGAGATCTAAACGCTCCTTACACAGCACTATGCTAAATTCGTGAAGATTACTTTATAAAAGCTTGAATTTTACTACTAAAGTACAAGTATTTTCACAAAACAGGTAAGCAATTTATCAAAAAGGATGTTTTCCAATATATTAACAGTAGTGCAACATGTTTCGAGTCAAAAATATACCACAAAAACAGAATGTATTTCAAGTTCACGACTATTTTGAGACGAATGTCTTCTTCGAACGATCGACGAAGCTTCAAGTAGCTTCTGATACTAGCCCTTTTGATAGACCTTTGATCGATTCGTTAAACATGATAGTCGTAAACAAAAACGGCCAAACATAAATGTTAGCTATATTTTAAAAATACTGTACAATTATTTTACTTTCTTCTTTAAAAAATAATATTTAAATCCTTACAATATATGCATCAATTAAAAGACTTTATCGTTACGAGAATGTATTAATGCATTTATGCAAATTACTTGCTGAAGAACTTTTCCTTACGATCGTTTATTAAATACAAAATTAAATCAAATGACTCCTTTCCTGCTAACGATTGCAGGGAAATCAAAAATAAACCCCCGACCGTCCATCATCATGGCTGCAATTTGCTAAATAAAGCATAAATCATACACAAACTACTACCACTAAGCCGCGGTGCATTCCTAAAGCGCAGACCGTGTCACGCGTCAACTTGCCGGTGCAGGTGCAGGGTAAAATATTTTGCTTCGCCTTTCTTTTCATTAATCATAAATTTGAACCACCACCACCATCGCCACCATCACCACCAAGACCAGAAAGGCTAATGCTGCTTGAACTATGATTGTTTGATTGCATGGCCCACTCGGCTAAAATGGGATCGTGATGAGCAGCAGGGAAAAGTTCTGGCGATCCTTCACGCTTTTTTGCCATCTCTCTCTCTGTCTCTCTGTGTCTCTCTTGCCTGGGCTATAAGAACGGTTTTGCTCTACTTCCGGCACTACATTTAAATGAAGGGAGGGGGCATGGGATCAGGTGTGGAGAAGCGATGGAAAAATAGAAAAATGCACCAAAAGTCCTCCGTAGCCCCGGACCGCACCACAGCTTCAAGCACCTCAATAGGACAAAACAGAACCAGAACGCGCCGAACGCGGCTATTTTGTTTTTGAATGTCTGCCAAGACAAGACAGAATTTAATATTTATTGCCCCGAGAGCGTAAATCAGCACAATGCATAAATAATATTTTAAAGGCTTGGCTCGGGCTAACGCGATCCTCTGGACGCCCCTCTCTCTCTCTCTGGGCTTTGGCATGTCCGAGAATGTCAGCAGTTAACCTGCAGAGTGGTGCTTTTCTGGGGCTGCTGCATGGAAAATGAAGCCGGAATCTTTCTAGCTGGTGGCCTCGTTGGGTGGGTGTCAGGCAAATGTCGCACCTCCATAATCACAACCGCCCGAGTACGGGGTCTAAAATTTCATCTATTATTGTCCGCGTTGCTCTTGATGGTGGAGATGATGGTTTTAGATGGTGCCTTAACGATCCTGGTGGTGAAAATCCCTTTGTGTGCTTGCGTGCTTTTAAAATGCATCGCTTTTTGCAGACAGGACGGGGAACAGCACAGACAAGTGCGGTTTTGTTTGTTTTGTGAATAAAGTGTCCTATAACGGTGCTAAAAAGCAACATAATGCTCCAATAATTTCAAGCCATTTGAGCGACTTCCAAACACTTCTTTAATTATCACAAAAGCTGTTTGAAAACTTTACACTACAGCCAACCCACACAACTTTGCCCATCAAAGAAGGTAAATTAATTCACAACACACAGTGATGTCAGTATACTCAATCTCAACACTCACAAATCAGGAAAAAATATGCTCCTCAGACATGCCAACCCAACAAGGCTGGCTCCGTTTGCTAAAAGATACACCCCCTTTTTGCTATGGTTCGCTTTTGAAGGTGGGCTTCACTTTTTTGAAAGATTTATGTTTAGTTTTCAAGCACACAGAAAGGAAGAAAAAAGTTCTATTTCAATGAATACTTACAAATCTTTCTCGGTTTCTTTTCGGTTTTTGTTTTGTTTTGTTTTATAGTTATGTGGCTACTCCACTAGCTCAAATTTCCCACCGAACATGCAGTCGCAGATTGAAGCGTTCGCGAAAAAGTTTGCCGTGGAAAAATACCTACCAGCCCCGGTGGAAACTAACCATATTTCATTCGGAAAGAGAACCAGCCAATGCCACCACCTCGAGGAGCGTTCGAGGTCCCCTGGGCAAGCCACGATCGTTCGACTGTGTTATACACCCATTACTCCCGCACAATGAATCAAAAGGTGGACACGCTCGTTGCTGTTGGTGTAAATATAAATGAAATCCGCAAACCGCAAACCACCGAAAAAATGTACCCACAGAACCGGCTTTTGAACCCCCAAAACAGACGAATAACGTTAGAAAACGCGATAATTACTACCTTGAATCGAGCGAGGTGGACTGATTGATGCTTTGGAGGCGTTACGGCGTTCTTATTAATTTATGTTCAATTCCATTGCCTCCAGTTTGCATGTTTGCGCGTCTGTCTAACAGCACTGTCTGGAGTGTGAATGACTGAACGAATTATTTAAGCCTTTTGAGCTTTGTTAGTGTTCCACACAAACAAATGTGATTCAGAAACAATTCTGATATACAGTATAAGTTTCTGCAGTCCATCACGATCGCAGGTAGGAATGCTCATCCATGCAAGAAACAATTTTACAGTCTTGGCAGGATTTAGAATGGCCTCGCCCACCACGAAATAAAGCAAGATTTTTGGGGCATGATAGTACAATCTGTCCGCCCAATCGGTATCATTCGTTGGTTCACTGTTTCTGCATCATAAACTGCACCGGCTGCGCATGATGAAACGTGCCTTCCTGTATAGTGTTTATGTTTAGATACTTCTCTTTAACATACTTTGATGAATTTGTATTAAATGCTATTAACACGGTTTTATATAAATTAGTAAAAAAATAGTAACTCTTCCTACACTATCATCAAACATTCTCCGGAACATGTTTGCCCACATTACCACTTCTATAACTGACCCAACGATTGATCAATCCTATGTTTTATTCACATCGATTTGCCCATCAGCAGCAACAACAACAAAAACACAAAACTGTTCCAACTCGCCCCCGAAACAATTATTACACCACCACCACCAACATGCGCTATGATTAATTACGCTTAATTTTACCTTTCCCGATGAAGGATGAGCGTACCCGTGCCGGGACGTAACGCGAACGTGGACGCGTACAGCACGATTAGAGACATTTGCTCTTGCGTTAGCGCCCGCAGCAGCGCATTCGGTAGAATTATTATTTCTTCTAAGTGCCACCAACCACTGATATCAATTGATCGGTTTGTGATGTATATTGCACCGCAGGGCCATCCGGCCGAA
The DNA here is from genome assembly GCF_943734735.2 of Anopheles gambiae. Taxonomy (NCBI): domain Eukaryota; kingdom Metazoa; phylum Arthropoda; class Insecta; order Diptera; family Culicidae; genus Anopheles; species Anopheles gambiae. The sequence goes on from NC_064602.1 coordinate 23,893,841, forward strand.
CTGCAGCCGAACGAACGAACGAACGAACCAACGAACGAATGCTCATTTTTCATGCACTCCCTTAGGTCCTGGGGGTAAATCGTCTCGAGCGAATAAATTAAAAAACGGCATTCATACTCTCAACGCTTAAGACAAGCAACACGGCTTAGGTTGTTCGTGCTGCTTGGGGGCAAACGAGTTGGTAGTGAAAGATTCTGTAGCTTAGCTTACAAGCCCCTTGATTATTCAGAATTTATCACTGTGCAGAAGGCAAATGGTAGAATAAATGCGAGGTTTGATTTTCTAAACGAATAAAATATTCTACTGAATTGAAATAGCAAGCTGATGAATGAAATATGGAAAAAAAAGTTTTCACTATTTATCTATTAGAATCAATTTTGCAAGAATCAAGAATTCTCTTATTGTTACACAAATATTATATCAAGTTTTATTATATTTAACCTAAACTATTTATTATTCAATAAGAATGCAACATGCCTAAGTTAATTAATAGTTCATGTGTGAAAGGGGAATCAGATCAGATATGAGATTGGCGTAGGTACTGTATCGGTTCTTGGATAGGGATAGGTTTGCGTATATTTCAATGACTAAGATAGATTCAAGAGTAGTTTTTTCACCAGAATAAAAAAAGGGAATAGATTCAAGACCAATACGAGTTCAGGTTTAGTTCCAGGAATGTTTTAGGTACGGTATCAGTTTCTGGAACGATGTGGGTTCAGAATAAATTCCATAATCCGCATTAGTTTAGAATCATTAGAATCTAATCATTAGAGGTTTGGGCTGAGAATCAATTAGGCGGTATCAGCTCCTGGACTGGTATGAGTTTGGCATATGTTCCAGGATTGTTATGGATTCACTATCAATTTCCATCAAGGATGATCATGATCCAGGATCAGTATGCATTCAAGATCAGTTACAGAACCAGTTTGGTTTATAGTCGGTTCCAAGGCCGGATGGCTTAGGGATCAGTTTCAGGGTGGGTATGGGTTCAGGACCAGTTTCAGTACCAGTTATCAACTAATTACTTACTTACTTATCCGGCGCTACAACCGCTTTGCGGTCTTGGCATGCCTCAGGAGTCTCCGAAACCGCTCACGGTCTCGCGCCTTCGTCTGCCAGTCCGTTATCCCGGCCTAAATGGCGGACGCCTCCACGCCATCTTGCCACCTCAGTTTGGGCCTACCACGCCTCCTCTGTCGTTGTGGACGACCTAAAAAGACTTTACGGGCTAGGTCGTCCGTTTCCATACGTACAACATGGCCAGCCCACCGGAGCCTGGCGCGCTTGATACGCTGTAGGACAGTGAGGTCGCCGTACATCTCGTATAGCTCGTCATTATAGCTGCTCCTCCATTGTCCTTCCACACATACGGGGCCAAATATCCTTCTGAGCATCTTCCTCTCGAACGCGGCTAAGTGGGTTTCGTCAGATTTGGACAGTGTCCATGTCTCAGAGGCGTATGTGAGTACTGGAACTATATAGGTACTATATAGTCCCAGCTTCGTCCGTCGCGACAGGTTCTTTGAAGTGAACTGATTTTTCAGGCTGTAGAATTGGCACCGGTTGGCAGCCAGCATCCTTGCACGCAACTCAGCTTCCATGCTATTGTCGTTGCTGACCTTTGACCCAAGATAGTTGAATTGTGGGACGACTTCAAAAGTGCGTTCACCTATCTGCACGTCACGCCTACGTGTATTCGGATTATTTATTGGTAGGTCCGCTGATGTTGCCACCATCAGTTTGGTCTTTGCCTCGTTTATCTGCAATCCGAGGCTCTCTGCCGCCTGCTCGATCCCTTGGTAGGCTTCTGCTACATAGGAGAGCCGCAGACCAATTATGTCTATATCATCAGCGTATGCCAGGATCTGGGTTGACTTAAAGAAGATGGTTCCCGTAGTCTCCACCCTCGAGTCACCTGGCAAAACCAGCAGTTATCAACAAGGTTACGTTTTTCATACTTTCCAGCAGTGTTCCGTCATATTAGATTTAAAACATTAAGTATAATCATATGAACATCATTGTATTGCTCTGCTTTTCTGCTTTAGACGAAGTGAAACACGTTTATTACATTGTTAAATCATTGTTAAACCATGCGGATGGATTAATTCTGTTCTGAAGATCTTCGATGATGAATGATCGTGATCGCGAAACAGTATAAAACTTCAATAATTGAGATCTACATCATGGCATAGAGGTTTACTTATTTATTTATTGATTTATTTAAAAAATAAGCTGTGTGCAATGTTGTGTACTAAATTCACCCCATCTAATCGATGACATCGTCGTAGAAACAATGGTGCACAAATGAAACACAAAAACCTGCTTATCATTCCACCATGTTGCAAGGAAAACCATAAGCCTCTGCCAAACCATTTACACACCGCCTAACAAATCAAGCAGATTTGCTCACCAAGCCAGCCTGATAAGCACGACATGTTCTGAAGTTATGAAGTTCTAGACATAACCCAAATCATAACTCATTACATTTCGATCATCATCGTGCAACGCTTCTGCACCTGAGCATTTTCCAATTCCATTCAGAGAGAGAAAGAGCGATAGAGAGCGTTGCGCCATAGATTAGACGTTCAAAAAGGGGGGGTTTTGTTATTGTGTGCTGCGTGATAAACATCATTCGTCTGTTCCGAAACCAAAACTAGGAGGAGAGAAAGTTTTGGCCACCGCAAGCGCCACCAAGCAAGATGCGCACGGACAAGAAATCGTCGCACGAAATCCGCACGGGCAGTGAAAGAGGATAACCCTCTGTCGACATAAATTTCGAAACTTGTGCCTGTCCAGTCCGTTTGCTCGACGTGCATTGGTGCAGGAGGAGGCATGCTGGCAGGGTGTGTGAAGGCAACGATCGAAAAATCCATAATTTGATAATATATTGAAGCAAACTTATACAGTAATTTATAATCTACAAGTTATTCCCGTCCGGCTTCATAAAATATTCTCACTTGAATGACTCATTGGGAAAACTTAATACACCACCAGCACCACCACTCCAGGCTTGCGACCCGTGTGCAAGCAAATGAAGGTATTTAGTGCCAACGTTACAAAACCGCACAAGACAGCACCGCGTTCACAGCCAATCTTACTCTACCCTGAGACCCTTGATCGTTGAGGTTCTTCATTCCACCACGGCAAATGCTGTGTGTTGTGGTAACACGTAAAGAACGCACCACTTCCTGGATTGACTGCCCCTGGAGCAGAGAGAGAGAGAAAGGACGGAAGGAAGGAAGGAAATTCTTACCCGTAACACACAGACAACGATATGTTGCCATACCGGGGCGACACGGGTCCGGTGGAAAGTTTTGCAATCCCAAGTCGTTCCGGACGTCCGGACAGTGCACACTGTGTCACCGTGCACTGGACACATGCATGCAAATATTCACGCACGCAATCCTTCCCAACCATCCCCAACGTCTACCAAAATGAGTCTATGGTAAGGAAGGAGAAAGTATAAACGCAATGAAGATGCTTCCCACGATGATCCCTTCTCCGGTTTGGAGTCTTTCCACGCAAGGAAGCTGAACCAGTGTGCCTCCAGCAGTGTGCAGTAATGCAGTCTTGTTCCTTGAGTTGAGAGAATCATGAAAGACGCCTACCGATCTACCTTCCTTCCCACGCCGACTTGTGTGCATTCTTTGCGGATATGTTCACATTTTCACTACATACACATGAGCCATACACCGGCTTCCATTAGTCGGAGAATGTACAGAAAGTCCTCGAGTAGAATGAGGAACCGGGGTCGACGAGTTAAGATTGGAGAAGAAGAGAGCCTCGAAGAAAATGCTATTCTTCTTCGATAATAATAATTTACTACTGTTGCGACGACTTTTGACCAGTACATACACACACATGTGCTTATAATAGTGAATGTAAAGTATTTCATGGGGAAATACTTTACGCTACGCCGCTCGGACAGAGAACATGCGACAATTAGAGGTTGTTTTTTCCTCTTTTCAATGTAAGTGATCATTTTTACATGTTTTCTCATAATTCAATTCCAAAGTTTTGTACAAGACTATTCCGACTATTCCACTCTATTATCGTTCCTCATCTCCCTATTCCGCAAGCAGTCCGCATCCTTGTTTGTCTGAAGTAACGGAAAATCAAACGCTTTTCGATCGCGCCGGACACGAATGATTGCATTAATTGAAAATAACCAATCAATGCCAGTAGCAACTGGAGCCAAAAGTTCGTTCAAAACATTTACTGCCGCTCAACCTGTTACTGATTTCAATTATCTCCCGATCTTACAAACGGCTGCATGCAGAGTGCTCCAAGAGAGTGTGCCACTCACTGCTTCAATCGCCGTATCTTACCGTTCAATGGTCAATTGTTACGCTAAAAGTGCCTGCTACCCTTTACTCCCGCAAGCTTCCCACAAAGCAGCAACCCTTTTTGGGCCAGCTCACACACTGATGAAGAATGCAGATAGCTGCTTGCAGAAAACCCCTTTTCGGTGGCTAATACATCGCCAATACATCCGCTTGTCTATCGGGGTGGAAAGGCAGAGCAAAAGTTGAAAGAACATCCCAAGCTCCCACCCCCCCAAATGTCCGAGACGTTCCAAACCATATGCGGCATATCAACGATACAATCAAAGCATTTCGATTTGATTTCGAGAAATTGCATCTTCCGCAAAACCCAAGCGACCGCTCAGTGACCGCACCGGTTTGCGCCGGAACCAAGACGGTGGCAAGGAATGATTTTCCCATGTTCGGTACGGTTCGATCTGTTGGCGCTGTAGCAAACCCCCTACTGGTTCCGAGCCCCCTTCCGGCTTTTGTGGCGAGAAAATCGAGAAAACATTCTGATTATAATAAACATTCTTGACCGGGTCTTATCAAACCGCTGAAGCGTGAGTAAAGCTTTCATTCCATTTCGATATCTTTGTCGACGGGCTGCAGCAGCAGCACTCCAGCGCAGGCCATCATTACCGCCAGGTTGCTCTCCACTATTAGCCGGGTTTTGCAGATGATGACCACGTAGCGTGGTCTGACCACCAACACACCACCAGTACGAACTACTGAGGAGTTTAGCCATTTGATTTAGCCTTCACCGTGATGCCCGGTGCTGCCGCTCTGCGCCTCCTTTGCCAGTACAATGGTACTCACAGTACGGTGCTTCGTGGTAAGGACACGGGAAGAAACGCGAGGAAATTTGGGGAATAAATGCAAGGTGAGCCACAGCCACCTTTCCCCATGCTGCGTTTGTGCGGGCAGGGAGCAGATGCTAGAAATGCGGGATAATAATCTCTTCCGAAGCATCTTTCCCAAATCGAGAGCACGACGAGTGAAGAAGATATTCTGCTCGTAATGAACCAATCTTTTCCAGAAGTCAATTTTCTCCGATCGAATCCTTTTTTTCCCCTGCCCGCCCTGCCTTCCCATGCTATGCTTCTTCAGGGCCCCAACGCTTTCATCACTATTTGCCACCACATACACACACTCATACACACATGCCCACTGACACGGAAGAACGGGAAGGAACCCACGACAGCTCTTTATCCATGCAATGGGGGAGGGAAACGCTGTTTATGTTGGTTCTGCACGATGATTCTACTGCTGCTGCTGCTGGGTTGGAATTTGTTTCGCTTGCTTTGAGGAAAATCAAACGCTCAAGCCCGTCGATGGGATAAAGGTAAATAATAAACTTTTATTCATTTGCAGAATTTCAATTTCATCGACAACGGCAACAACCATATACCATGCTGCAGCGCCGTTTTCGTTGCGAAGCCGGTTTGGTGTAGCAGCGAAATAGATCCTTCGAATGGTACGGAACAGTTTGCCTGTAAATGATTAACATGATGGGATGTTAATTAACCAACCTATAGGAACTTTCTCTCCCTCTCTCTTTTTCGTTCTCTCTTCTACCATCTCAAGCAGGAGTTTCTGCCTTTTGCTCAGTTTTGTTTTCTTTTCCAAACTGATTATTTTACAATGGAAGATCAAAGAAAATCTCAGATGGCGTACGCTATTTTTTCCCTTTTCATGTGTTATTCTCGAACGTAAACCAATCTTTTTTTTGCTATTTTCAACTGTAAAACTATTTCAATCGCATGCAGTAAATGAATGATTCTATTTCTGTTTACCATTTCTGTCAAAATTCTCTACTAAATTCCTATCAGAAAAAAATTTCAATGCTTTTAGTGCAAATGTATTTGTAAACTATAATACTTTATTTATACAGGCGGCATTCAACATATGATCAAGGACAAGTATCATGGCAGAGATATTAAAAATGTCTCATGTGAGACAATGCTACAATATGATAGCTACAACAGATAGTTAAGATTATAAAATAGATATAATAGGATATATAATATAATCCAAGAAGTTATCCCAAACATGTTCGACGATTATCACAGCACTGTGACGGGCATTATTGCAAAATGAAACAATAATGGTTATACAGAGTTTTACATAAAGAAGAACTGGAAACAGTGGAAACATATTCAATTGTGAAAGATTACTTACATAATGTTTTCCGAAAGTATACCAAAAATATCAAGGAGAAGAAAGCCGTGATCACAAGCCTTTTTTGTGATCTTGTACACCACCTACCGTAACTATATAGACTCTCTTCAATATACAAAGTTGTGAAATAGCATTTTGTACAGTTCATACGTTAAAAGTTTTTACAGGGTTTCCCAAAGGGGTTTTGGTTACTTTCCACGATTTTTTGGGCGTTTCTCAGAATTTTTTGGTCCAATTATATTTACACCTGTTTCCAGCTACGTTCGAATCACAAACCGCCTGCTTCGAATCGCATGCCACTACGATCGAATGCGTGCAACCATGGTTGAATCACGTTCCACTACGGTCGAATAGCGTTCCACTATGGTCGAATCATATGCCACTACGATCGAATCGTGTGCCGCTACCATTGGATTTCTGAAAGCAAGAGCATAGTAAACTGTTTGTTTACGTTTGAAAGCTGTTTCTTTCTTCGCCGACGGCATTTCGTTTGTAAAATACTAATAAAAGGGAATTATTCTCTGATTATAGGCTAACCCCACGAATATTGGTTGAAACCATGGATTTTACCATCAACAACGAACACAGAATATTAGTTGAAAACAAGGATTTTACCATCAACAAGGGACCACGATATTCGTTGATATCAAGGATTTTACGTGTAATCAGTGAAAATTACCTTTTATTAAAATTTTACAAACGAATTGCCATTGGCGAAGAAAGAAGCAGCTTTCAAACGCAAACAAACAGTTTTCTATGCCCTACCTTTCAGAAATGCAATGGTACCGCTACCATTCGATCACGATTCGATCGTAGTGGCATATGATTCGACCATAGTGGAACGCGATTCAACCGTACTGGCACGCGATTCAACTGTGGATGCACGCATTCGATCGTAGTGGCATGCGATTCGAAGCAGGCGGTTTGCGATTCGATGCAAACGGCACTAGATTCGAACGTAGATGGAAACAGGTGTATGTCCAATCGGACGATACCAAGAAATCGTGGGAACGAACCTAAAATTTAACGGATAAGACAAATAAATCGTGAGATGAGCTCAACAACTTGGAACCCATAAACCGCATACCTCGGGAGCAGACTGTACCTTTACTCAAAAGGAGCATGAAGTTCAAATGATCTATCTCTTCAGTTCTGTACGATAAATTGATCAAGTGCTAACCAGATCCAGTGAGATGAAGGGTCACAGAGGCCATGCTTACTTACAAACGTTATAAACGAAAGTTTTGTTGAGAAAAGCTTTGAAAAGATAATGAATTTGTAGTGGACATTAATGGTAATCGATCACAGAAAAGGTGCAGGAAAGCCAAACAATGTACTATAGTGCTCTTGAAACGATAATACTGAGAGAAAAATTTGGCTTCATGGGTAAAATGATTAATTCTTAATATTTAATCTTCACCAGTGATACATGAGTATAATTTTGAATTTATGAATATTGAATGCTTAAATTATGCATGCCTTGAATTAAGGTCGTTTAATTCATTTAATTCATTTAATTCATTCATTTCATCCACAGTATGCCTTTAAGGTAAAACTGACTATCTTAGTCTAGCTTAAATAACTTAAATAATAACTTCAATATTTCAACGATGTGAATAAGTAGAATATAAAAAAATATATAGAAAGAGTGAAAAAATCGTAAACTACGAAAAACCAAGATAAAGTTGAAGAAAGTATGAAGAGAAATTAGGAGGATGGTTGAAAGGAAAGAGCAAGAGAAACGAAAGCATTTAACGAAGAGTTAAAGTCAAAAAGATCATGATAGTAGTTAAACCATCTGAGACAGGACAGAAAGGGATCATTATAACAATACAATGTATGTCGTGTAGGAGGAGGACGGTCATCTTTGGTTAATTGATCATTTAAAAGACACCTTTTGCAACTAGTTGCATAGGTTTGCTATTAAAACATGAATTTTAGAATCTAATTTAACTGAAATCCCAACATTTCGACACATCTTAAAACCCTTAATATGAGTTTATATATAAAAAATAAAATAAATAAGTCACTTTACACATCAATAATAGTCTTAATGTACTTCAATCAATTTAACCTCATATTAACCAATAAACATCAACAAAACACAGCTTTTCAAGGCACAAAAAAACCTCGCCCACGAAAATTGACTCCCCCCTCAACACTTACACAGACACGTGGCACAGCGATTTGCATTGCGCACTGTAGTATCACTATGTTGCCTTTTGCCGATTGACAGTGATTAAGATTTCATGCACAACCCGTTTCCCTATTCATGGGCCTCCCAGAACACCAACAGCAAACCCAAAATTGCACCAGAATTCAATGATCAAAAAGTCATTTCTGTCACAGTCGCCACACGCTGTAGCACTTTGCCTTTCGCAACAATCGCCCTCCACCCTCGCCACAGGGGGCCACTCTTGGGGCGAAGGATCATCACCATGCAAAATCAATCTGCCGAATTTATCGCCCAAAGCCGCATCGAAGCATCGTGAACCGTTTTTTTTTTTTTGGTTCCGTTCGGCAGAGGGCAGAACACACGGCCAGAATACAAATCGAGCCATCGGTCGGTCCTCCATGAATAATTGATCAACTAAATCAACGACCTGATCACATTTAGACGCTGTGCCAGGCCATGGTGCTAGTCCCGGAAAATGCTACCGGCTGGCGGTACAAATCCGTACCGCGATTTTGTAGCGCACTCGCGCACTCCGCGCCCCAACTTTTTGACACATCTGCATACATATGTCGCCAGCGAGGTGAGTTTGTTTTTCGTTCCTTCCTCCATTTAGGAGCATCGTTGGTGATCCTTTCAAACGACTACAAACGTACAACCCGAAGGAAAAGCCCCTCCCCCTAGGGGAGGATGAGGACTATAGGAAAAAAGTGCCACCACCATGGCACGATGTTTTACTAATGTATTGACTACTTTGCCAACGACTACAACGACCCGCGGACGTAATGTTGTCACCTTTTTTCTGGACACCGGATAAACCCATCAGCAGCCGCGCCAAGAGGGGCAGAAGCTAGTGCGAAGGGTTGGGGATTATTTTAGGACCATCACATCACACATTCCGGCACCAAAACCACACCAAACACATCACCGCAAATGGTGGTGAGTGAGAGGTAGTTGGAGGGGTTGGTCGTAAAAATACATGAATACACACACCAATGGCTAGAGAGAGAGAAGGAGAGATCTCCCGCCCAAAAAACATCTGTAAGGCATTTGGGTAACATCCGCCGCGGTGGCCGAAAAAGGATAAGTCCACCGTCCTGCTGATCCAGGAGAAGAAGCACACAAAACCCGCTAACCGCGGTGCTATCGTCTTATTGAAGGGTCTTTTTGCGCCCCGTGGTATGTACTGTCACTTCAATAAGTAAAGTGCCGAATTTGGATTAAGCTTCACTTGCCGAAAGCACTTGCGGCGCAGGTTTGGAAGAGTGTTAGTTTCTTTTTCTTTCCTTTTTATCTGCGACACTTTTGCTCACATCACATACGGGTCGGTTTTAACAAAACAAGTCAGGCTCTGACTGAAAAAAAAGACTGGAACCAGCGGTACCGTTTTCTTAAAATAAAACAATAACATGAAAGCAACATAGGTGAGCCAAATGTGCTCTCCTACCAGTACCGCGGGTAAGACTAGCAGTGTGAAGCCGTTGCTGTCCTCACCGTCCACCATGTGTGTGTGTGTGTGCGAAGAGTGAATGTGAAAAGTTTGCAATTTTCCTTCAGCTGGAGCGTGGCGTAATAACGCTCGAAAAGATGCTTCACTTTTGCTGCTCATCGACACGGTGGCCATAGATGGCTGGCAACGCAAACCCAACCCCGCAACCCACACGGCTCCACACATTCGAAACGGATACGGAGTTTACTTTGTATGGAAATTTTTAGCGCGAAGTGAAATGAAGAAAGACACTTTCGCCCGGTGAATATGTTAATTCTTTTTCCCCTTCCCCTTGCCGACCACATCTCACCGCGCCCACCACCTCCACCTCAAGAGGCGAACGCCTGACGAAGACGCCTGCTTCGGTCGTTCATTCTTGACTTTTCCTCGCTCAACGAACCAAATCGCGGTGGAAGGAAGTCGCGAAATGGCAACTTTTACCAACAAAAGCGAGATCGAAGGAGCCGCTGAGATGGTGAAGCGAAGTGTGCGAAGTTTGCGCAAAACGGGAAGCAGGGGAATTGCTTTGCGTCATTTGATGCCTGCTGAGCACACCTGAGCTGGAGGAGAAGGAAGGCAGGGCAGGACAGAGAGGGATGGTAAATTGTATTCGAAGAGTCACTGTATGTGTAGGTGTGTGTGTATGAACTGCGACAACGACCGACCGCAGGATGACACTAATTTCGTTTCGTTCCATCATCGTCGGCGCGTCTGCGGTTCTTCGCCGCGTTATGCGCGAAAAGACGACTGACAACATTATGCTCCTTTTTCTTTTTATCTTCGCATAACTTTTCACGCATTAGCGATAGAGAGAGAGAGAGAGAGGTGTTGAGCCACGGAACAATCGTTTATGGAAATGCATTAGCCCAAAGCAGCACTCAAGTGTGTAGAATATATGGGAGAAAAAGACACCTGCTGGCTTGGGGTTGGGCAGAATATTCTCTCCACTTCTGGCTACGAGCTAGATAGAAGGTTTAGTAATTAAATTTTACAAAATCCCAAAACAGCAGAATCGAAGTCAAAATTGGTATTAAAATTAGCAGAAATCCAATCAAATCTTTCGGAAACAATTCCAATCGGAAACTGCAAATCGAACTGCGCTCAATTGCGACAACTGGACACTGTTGTGCCCGTTTGGTTGACCATTTGAGCTGGTAATTAAAGATTTTTGCTCATTTTCTATAAAAAAAGGAAACACATATTCAAAGCTGCTTTACTTTGCATTCATATACAGACACAAATACACCAAAAAAAGCAACTCTACAACACCTATCTGCCAAAGGCAAACCGGCCAATTCCAATTCCACCCAAGCATAAGCATTGTAATAGAGATAATTTTTCACAATTAGCAACTAATTGAAAATTTAGCTCAACGTCACCCACTTCAGCGAAGCGCGCTACAACCCCGACAATGCTGTAGCGCACCAAACATGCAAACACATTTTCCTTCACGAAACGGTTGCAGAAACACGGGGGCTTTTGTTACTAACAAACGAAGTAAATAGAAAGCAAGAAAAAAACTGTATACGTTTGTGAGAAACATGCAGAAACAGTTAAAAACGGGAAAAGGAAATTGAAATACAGAAAATACACACTCACTCACACCCGCACCCGGTGGCGCATTTTTTTGGTACAGGCGTTCCCGCTGGCGCTAAGGAGAGCAAACCGTATCACCGTTTGCACATTTACCTCCCCCTACCGAAAGCGACAACGATCATTTCTCCCCAAATAGTCGTAATGACCGAAAATTGTAATTTTTGAATTTTCCACCAACCGAAACTCATACACCCTTGTGCCCGTCGCCCCGTTTGCCAGCCCGTTCACTGCGGCGTGCCACCACCAAGGAGTGGATAAGCAACAGGACACGACGAAATGCTTCGAAATGTATTCGATTTGAGATTTCCCTCCCTGTGTATGTGTTTCCCTGAACCCCACCCCGCTCTTCGTACAAGCCAATGTGCTGGTGCTGGTGCCCGTTCTCGGCACTATCTGCTGCCGATGAATTTTGGAAGGCATTGCCTTCGCTTACGCCCGCATCCCGAAAGCGCATCGTAAAGTAATACTTAGTGCTGTATTATTAAAATTCTAATTTGCCAAACAAGATACCGCCCTGGGCGAAATATTTCGTGACAACAATTAAAGTCTTCAACCAATTACGCCGGGAGTTTATTTTTATTTCGCCCGCACCGCTCTCAGCAGCGGCAGCAGCAGCAGCGTTCGGGCAGAGGTAAAAGTCGGTTGGCAAGTAGCAATTTGGTCATTTGACTGTTGATTTTACTTCCATCGCTTCTCGATTGGCAATTGCAGCCGTTACAGTGCAGGGAAGCGGCACAACAGCGGTCCATGATCCGATTACCGATTGTTGCCGTGTTCGGATGCAATTACTGAAGTCGCCTATTCATTGGATGTGTTTTGCTTGCGTCTTTTGGATTGCATTCCGGGCTGGCTGGTGACCGGTGACCGTTGGAGAACGTCCGTTGAAAATGAATTGAAATTTCACTGTGCGGTTAATGTTAGGTGAAATGTTTTAGACATTAACAGCTATATTTGATTGCTGAAGCAAAACCTAACAGTACAAGACTCGTTGAAATAAGACAAATAAGTACTACTTTCCCCTTCTGTACTCGTAGTAGTGTAAGGTGGGCTAGTAATCTTTTTTGACTGGTATAAATTTCTATGTCTTTTTGAGGAGTTGGATTTCAATATTTCTTAATACTTTTAGGACTCTTATCTATCATTTCTTCTATTTGGTGTAATAACCGACGCGATCATGGCAGCCTATATAGGTTTACGAGATTTGATTCAGTATCCATCAACCGGATAGTCAGTCCTTGCTACGAAGGAGGGAGGTCCATTTTTAGACTTAAGCCCATGCCTGGCAAGTTATTGAGTCGGTCGAGTTGACGACTGTACCACGGAGCTCCCTCCTATCTATTTACAGCTCATTTTTACTCTTTTTTATCTGTTGTTTTATTTATTTTCTCTTTCATTCAGTTCATTTTCTCGATATCTTTCCTTTGGTACAGTCGTCAACTCGTACGACTCAATAGCATGCTCGCCATGGGCTCAAGCCTAGAATAGACCATCTTCCCGTAGTAAGGATTGACTATCCGGCTGCGTGGAAATGAATAAAGTCCCGAAAGCCAAGATAAGCATGTCCGCGTAGGACGTTACGCCAAATAGAAGAAGAAGACAAGCAAGGAAAAATAAAGAGCAAAGGAGAAAGGAATAATAATCAAGACCCGATGGTTGATTCTTTTCAGCTTCTATTCTTACGTGACATTTGTATTTTTTTTAACTTTTAAAGAACTTCGCATAGTTTACTTTGTCATGACTTTCGTTTACGTGATTATTTTCTCTTCTTTATTACTTTCATTGGTTAGTTTTGATTAGGCACATGTACTTGTTTTATGCTTTGTTACACTTTATTAAATTTCCTTTTGGATGTTGAAATAATTTACTTCACTTCATTTATATTTAATCATATTTATTGAAAACAAATATTTGGAAATGTATTGAATAACATTTTTTAATGACTAAAATATGTTCGAAAGTGTTCGTGGTTCTTCTATCTATTTTCTTACTTTCAATGTTTAACGATTATATTGTTGTTGATGTGAATTAATTATATTAGTGTTTTGTATTCATAGTTTTCCTTTCATTTTTACAGTAAAATTTCATTTTAAATGTTTCGTAGTCAATTGTGTGCTACTGTCACTTGCTGTGACTCTCATAATACTCTTGGAATTTGATCTAAATCTATTCAGCTTTAATTTAATCTGTTTAAGCGTAACATGACATGAGAAAACATCTTACGACTGCGTAATCATAACTTTGTACTTACAAAAAAACAGCACTAAACGCTTCTTCACAAAACCCGCCAAACATGTAATTTAATGCACATTACTTATCAACCGTGTCAGCTCGTAAACCCCACCATCACCATACACATTATACGCTGCTCATCGTGCGTCTAAAACAATACACACACCGCACATAACCCCCCAACAACAGCCAACAACGACGATTCTTACGATTGCTTACTGCGCTCTCTAGGCATCACAAACCCCCCCACCCCCCCCCCCCCTCCCCAAAACCCACCATCAACGTGCTGCATTGGGGTGACAATAAAGTAGAATAATCGGCAAATCTATGAGTATTTTCGCTGCGGCATTTCTGCCCAAAAAGCTACCACCGACACAAGGGAAGGCATTTCATTCAGGCCCACACTTCGACGGATCCGAATTTCTGCAGCAGTAGATTAGTGCCAACCTCCGGGGCACCATACCACCTCTTCCCTTCCCCGTGCAAACTAAATTGGCACTCTACGAGTGTCATCCAAAGTGTTCGTCGTCGATAGATTCGTCGCTTCACGCACCCAACCCCAACCACCACGGTCCCCAGTTTTGGTACGGCCAATGCCAGCAACACCAACGCCAGCAAATAGCAAAGGTATCGAAAACGGTTCCGGACGGGGGACGACGAAAGATTTCGTCGATATCCCATCGACACTCGTCGGCATGAAATGCTTCCCTTATACTCGCTTCACAGCTCCCGTCCAGGCCGTGCGGAACGATACTGCCTTTTGCTTTGGGCGGTTTTTGTCGCGCTCAGCAGTACCGGGGGAGTTTTTGCGTGATGTGATCATCTCATCGGTAAGCATTATTTTTCCATCAGTAGAACTGTAATAAAGACAAAATCGTGACTTTCATTTTCAATCTTCCTAATCATAAGAATTACCCACACACACGTATACTGATACGTTAGAAAACAAAGCCGCCTTGTTTTGCGGCAAAGGAAAGCAAAGTCTCACACCACGCCAGAACACACACAGTCCCAAGAACTTAAATAACTTGTCTCCTTCCTCCCTCGAATCTCGAGCATGGGGAGCTCCAGTGTGTGACAGCAGCAACCCCAAACATTGTGCAAAATGTGCACGCAAGCTCCAAAACTCAATCCAATTGCGGTGACGCAGCGACCGGGCGGAATAAAATGTGATTGCGAAGTTCATCGAAGTTTGTGGGCGGGGGGGACGGGGGACGGGGGACGGAAAGAAATATGATTTCAATTAACGACTTCGACATCCGGTTACCAATCAGTGAATATCCGCGGCCGAAGAGCTGGAGAGTCCTTTCGTGGTTCCTTTCCGCCACCAGTACTTCCTTCCTCAAGCCCTTCACGCCTGTCGGGTGCGATAATGCTGATAAATGAGCTGCTGCTACTGCTTTCGCTTATAATTTACTCCAAACGGGACAATGTTTCCGAAATGCTTCTCTGAATTTTGAATGCCCCCCCCCCCCACCCCCCTTTCGTTCAGAGCCAGAGGAAAGACAGGGGAAATGTCAGTGAAAGTTTCACCATCACATAAAATGTATCCAACAAACAACAAAAAAACAAAAGGGAAAGCCCCAGTACAGAACAAATCTTATTACGAACGCGCAATCAGAGCTGCGTTCCGGGATTGCTGTTTCGAGCCGAAGCGAAATGCGAATTTATGCACTCGTATGCACCATGCACCGATTACCAGAACCCCTGCCAGCACCATCCCCCCCCCCCCCCCCCTTGTGGCCACTTGTACACAAATAAATCCCACCGGGCCACGGCTCACCAACCAGCAGCAGCAGCACGATCGTAATTCACTCGGGATCAATTAAAAATTTTCTCCTTTGCGAAACTTGCGCCACTTTTTAATAAGCTGATGGAAAACCAGCAACGCAACTCGGACAAAACATGAAACACACGCGGTCCTGATGAATGCGCAATGCCCAAATGTGGAGGATGGGAGGGGTAGGGATGGCCCCAAAAATTGCTGAAGAGGGGAGGGGGTAGGGGGAAAGACAACAGCAACAGAATCAGAAAAGTGCATATAAATTAATAATAAATTAAATTTACTTTTTTGAAGTACCGTGCCGCTGAGCTGAGCTTCTGGCTGGCTGAGCGCTCCAAGCCCTTTCCCTCTTGAGCCCCATTTTACTCTCAGCTGTGTGTGTGTGCGTTGAGAAAGTGCCACAAAATGAGAGTCACGTTTTTGTGATTCAATCTGGTTCCCACCGTTCCAGGCCCGTGTTCCCCGTCCGCCAGCAAACGCGCCGAGTGTCTTTTTGAAGGGTCCAAACTTATTTACGCTTCATTTACACGGGGGGGGGCAAAGGTTGGGTTCGAAGGTGTGGGGTTGTAGCTGACACTACCACCACCGTGTAGAGCTGATACCCACTTTTTTCCTCCTGTTTTCCCATTGATTGACACAAAAACCCCGCACAGAAACTACCCTTTTTTGTACGCCAGTGTTGTGTGCCTGCGTTGGCGACCATTTCGAGCGACATTGCCACAGTTTCAATTTGCAGATTAAAATATAACAAAATAATATAAATCCCTCCCATTTTCGAGCATCACCCGACAGTGGACCCCTTCATCCTTTCTCGCTTATTCTCGCTCACTCTCTCTCTATTTCTCTCACACACAAAACACGCACACTGCTCAGTGTCAAGGAAACGGGCTAAGCACACTTTGTTACGCACGGCCTCTAATTTTCGGCGACCATCATCATGGGCATGTTTTCGTCAACGCGAAGCACCAAAAAACCCACCCCACCCCGACGAGGTATTGGGGCATTAACACATAAACAACTCTTGCTTTCCTCATTGTGCTCCATTCTCCTGTGATCCTCATCTCGAGACGTGGCATGGCTGCCCTCACGAACACGCTGTCCCACTGGATAATTGCGGGCGGCCATTTGTACTGCCGCATGCGAACCAATGGTGAAATGTTCGAAGGTGTTGGAAGAGAGAGAGAGAGAGAGAGAGAGAGAGAGAGAGAGAGAGAGAGAGATGGAAGAGTGGGTCTGGCCATATCTGACTTTTACGTCAACGAGCAAAATCATCAACTCGCTGCTCGAAGCCAAACAAAACCCGACACGCTTTCCAACGACTTAGCACCTTTTTCCCGCGCATACGAATCCCTTTTTCTCGGGATTGGATTGCGGCAAACGGCAGCGAACGAACGAGACGGTGGTGACGCGGTTGGTGCGCAAAACTAGCAAAAGGAATGGGAAAAGCAGACAGAGCAAGAGGGCAAGAGAGACAAAGAGAGAGAGAGGGAATTAGTGAGAGTGAGATGAAGTTTAAATTATTTTATCCCAAGTTTCCTTCATTTACAGCAAAATTCAATTACTTCAACTGTGAAAACACTGTGCGCACACAATTGTACAACAACCTTCCCCACAGCTGGAGGACTGGGGGAAGCAACGATTGGGCGGCGACTACTGACGCCGGGATGGAATTATTTTAATGCTGAAGGGGGTTTACGGAACGAGCAGACCCTTTTTGAGTGAGGAACTCAACGGATGGACAGAGCCGGTCCCGTGGAGGCTGCATTTGGTGAAACAGTCCGACCGAACCAGTCCGGCCAGGGCCACTGTGAGCGAGCGAGTGAATTAGGGTGCGACGGGTGAGCGACTTTTTTGGGTGGCTTCTGCTTTTTGCAGGCAAAATGACTTTTATGAAATATGATGATGAGTTTGTATCGCATTTTCTTCTGGCCCTGGGTGCTGCTTCGGTGCTGGGCTGATGGTTTGTGGTGGCCGACGACTGCGCCACTGCCGACGACTGCTCCGACAATTCGCCACTTTTCTTTTGCCACATACACACTCACACACAGCCAGCTACAGCAAAATGCTACTTTTGCAAACATTCATCTGGCATGCTATGCTTGCTGTATGCTTCTTGTCGGTGCAGCATTTTAATTTCATTTATGCACTTCCGGCCAGACAGACGCGACGCGAAGAAATGTTGCCCAACGAGCTCCTAAGATGCGCAGCGGAAGCGATGGAGGCGCACGGTTATTTATGAAATTGATAGCTTCTGGAGTTGAAAGGCGAATGAATGGTTTTGTTAGATTTTTTTTGTGAGAGTGCCTTGGGAAATTGCATGGAAATCTAATAGAAAAGCAAGGCAACCATGTGGTTTTGAGTTTTATTTTGAAAAGTATTGCAACAATAACTGAATACAGGAAAAGTTGTAACTAGTGTCTTAAGCCTTGAGTCATTGAACGCTGACAAAATAGCAAAATAGTATAATTTGAACAAAATCACTCGGTTTTTTTTTTAATTTTTAGAGCACTTCATTCGTTTACAAGTTATTATTTAATCATTAGTTTCTTCGAAAACGTAATAAATGATTATTTGGCAAAGTTAATACCTTGATCGATCTATGTTAGCAAAGGACAGCGATCGGCAAAGTGCGGCTCGCGAGCCGCATGCAGCTTCTTTGATATCGAGATGGTGGCTCTTAACAGTTCACATATTTCATAGACATTTCACGCATTTTTGCTCTTGGTTTAAAAATTTGGCTCTTCACGTGAAACTCTACGAATATTATTGTAGATTTTGGCTCTTTCGGTGGTAAAGTTTGCCGACCGCTGACCTAAGACGCTGTGTACTCATGAACAGAATAGTCCGTCCTATATATGGAGGTTCTGTACATAAGGGACTTGAACTCATCATGGACATGTTATTACAGGGTTATGCCACGATTTATTAATTGATTCTCGTAATTTTTTAAGTTCGTTTCACGATTTATTCACCGTATCCCATAGATTTTACTTTTTTTAAGCGACCTTTAAAAAGATCAAAAATGATTCGAAAAAATGCGGGGTGACACCTTATGAATCGTGGGAATAATCAAATAAAATAAACAAATCATCAAAAAAAGGTAGGAATCTTTAAAAAAAAGCCATGCAAAACCCTGTAAGTCGAGCGTGTTGACGTTTATACAACGGGACCGGGGAAAACAATAAAGGAATTGCACCATTATATTGAAGCAATACATTCACACAACAGTTTTCCCAGCTCTGTTCAAGATTTCACAAAATTTGGAATTGTATTCTGGACATTCATATAAACCCAAAACTCATATACAGCGCTTACGGGGTGCCAATTGTCGAATGATTGAGACTTTTAGGCCTGTTTGGCTTACTAATCTAAA
The DNA here is from genome assembly GCF_943734735.2 of Anopheles gambiae. Lineage (NCBI taxonomy): Eukaryota > Metazoa > Arthropoda > Insecta > Diptera > Culicidae > Anopheles > Anopheles gambiae. The sequence continues at coordinate 23,912,969 of NC_064602.1, forward strand.
CAAATTGTCATTCTTTCTAACTGTGTGAATGCAACATCGACAAAATCCGTCAGTAAATTATACTAAACTAAACATTTCCAAAAACTTTTAAACAATACCAGTTGTTTATGTACTGATTTCGATTCAATTCGATACGAGAACATGAACTCCAACCAGCGGCGGATCCAAAGATAGGCGAACTAGGTGGTTCGCCTGGGGCCTCGTCGATTTAAGGGCCACGTAGATCGATAGTCTATAGTAGGCAGTAGCTGACAGAATACTAGGTACTAGGACCTTTGAAGGATGGACGTTGGAGCCCCGAAACTAGTGAATCATTGGCACCCCCCCCCCCGCCCCCTTTTACCTTTTTAGTAGGGCCTGTGGCTGATGATCGTTGGGTCCCAATGGCCGTCACTCCATGAGCAACCCCCTTCTCTCCCCCGTCATACTGTAACTAGCCTGTTCAATCTCCCAACCGCGCTCACCATCTACAGGAGTCAATCGATTCCTTAAATGCGCCACTGACTCCAACGTTCTGGAGTCTTGTGGTGTTAAACCTTCCAAAACCATGTCATGTTTTCTTCAATATACTTAATAATCTTGAACTCTAAAACAGTCCACAATTTAATGCCCTAAAAGGGGTTGAAGAATGCTTCATTTGGTTCTATTACAACTATTATGAACGATTAGGTTGATAGACAAAAAAAGTATCCCTAAAGACACCTAGCTAAATCCCCAATAAGCTAGAAATCCCCAATAAGCTAGTGTTAAACTATTCTGCTACAAAATCGAAAGTCAACCCATATCTTCAAAAGTTGAACACCTAATCTCAAGCGACTCATTAGTATCACTCACTAAAGTAAACCATCCCGAAGCTTCACCGCCACCGGCGCCCAAACCCGCGCCATTTTCTTCTTCCAATTTTAAAACATAACATAAATCATGCACGAAGACCCGTAGCATTCCATTACACATGCCTCAACCGGGGATGCCTCGACTCATTATGAATTAGGACATAATGTTCGAAACATACGCACCTGGTAGGTAACATTTTAAACAGTTTATCACCCCAAAGCGCGGCGCGGCCGGGCAGGCGTGTCCGTGTGCCTGGTTTGACGTGACGGCATACCTTCCGGTGACGCCAAAAATGGGTAACGGTAGGAGAGGTAGCTCTGGTAGCACGCTAACCGCAAAGTACGTTTCAATGTATTTTTGCACCATCTACACAAACCATCACCATCATCATCGTCGCCATCATCATAAAGCGCGCGGGTAGGCAAGCGGGAAGGCAGCAGCAAACAGCTGCATTACACATATCACGCATCACAACGGCGTGGGCATGAAACAATGCCCGACAGACACATCTTGTGTGTCACACGCGTTCTCGCACGCAAAATCCACCCAAAAGAACCACCACCACCCCTTTCCACCGTAGCGGAACGACATACGGAGCCCACGTGCGAACATGAGCCTAAGGACCAAATCATCCCCCGAGAATGGGCCCCCACCCCACCGGCCAGGGTTCACCATCTCTGGCCTGGTCAGAAGAATGGCAAGATTCCACCGGTGAAAAGGGGGCTTTCCAAAAACCGGCCCCACACGCGCTGCTCAACTTCTTCCCTCAAACTCACGACGAGCGTTTCTTGTCCTCACTCCCCCCAAAAATGATGCTTTTGGGGTGGAAGAACGGGGTGAAAGAAGGTATTGTAATTCAGCCTGCCTGAGCTACCCGATGGAAAATGTGACACCGTTCGAAATGTAAAACCTCCCCGTGAATCGCACGTTATGTACACAAATAAAGGTTGTAAAAATGAAATTTACAAGAGCCAGCGAAACAACAACGGATAAAACCCGTAACCGTCCCCCCCCTCCCCCTCGGTGTGTGCTACCGTTGTTGCGAGATTGTAGGTCGTGCTGGGGGGGGTACACAGGGTACCACACACAAACGCGCACGGGTTGACACGTGGTCGAGAGGTGAATGAAATCTTCCAATACTCCCAGGGACCCGGCATCGACGATAAACATATTTTGCCCTCGTGAAGGTGACTCGCTGGGATGATAATAGACGAGGGAAGGAATGGGGATGGTGCTGACGGAATCGGGGATTGAGCTCTCATCCAACTCCGCACACACACACACACACATGGGGTAAAAAGGGGTTGGAAGTCAATTTAAACTCATACAAGTGCCGTTTGAGCTAGTGGAAGAAAAGAAAACCGGTGCGCTTTCGGTGTCGAGTTTAGATCGAGGGACACGAGACACAGCGATAGGGGATTTGGATGCTGTGGTTGGGCGGACCGGTTTGACCGGCTTTTCATCCCGGGCACTGTGCGCCACCGTAAGAGGGGGAGTTTTTGATATTGTTCCAGGGGATAGTAGTAGCAGTAGCAGTAGAGATAGAGCTCGCAGAGGCAGCGAGAAAAGGAAAATTATGAGTAGTTTGGGATAAACACAGAGGACCTTCGCTACCCCCCCACGCCCGAATTGCTACCCCCTAAATCCCTTACGCGGTGACAAATTTTGAGCTTAAGACGCCTTTCATGCTATCTGCGAGCACTTGAGTACGGCTCGGGGAACCCATCATGCCCCGTCACGGGCAGGTTTGCTGTGCTTTTGTCCGGGCGAGAGTGTGCAAAAGTATTAGGAAAGGACGCAGCATATCGCATGACAAAAAAAGACTATATTCTACTTGAAAAGTCATTTAAATTTTGAAAGAAACTTGTTTCTAAGGCTCCCCTCATTGAGTTATTTTTATAGTTCTTACTATCATTTGCACATTTGTTTGCATACATTTAGCAGCTTTCCCCGAGGGCGTTTCGGTAAGTCACCGTTTCAAGATCGCCACTAGCCACTGACTGGATCGTGGATCGACAAGTAGTCCCCCCGTCCCAACTCGTAACATAAACAAAAATACCTCAAATGAATATTTAAACAGCTCGCTTCATCGGCCACCACCACGCAGCGGTACGATTTGCGTATTTGCTCGCAGTCGCATCGACGCGTACACGCGCACGTGGTACGCACGTTTGCGTACTGTCGCCGGATCGCAGCAGGCCACGAACGGGCACGAACAAACGGTGCACATAGCACAGATTCTAATGCTCCTGGCCTTGTGACCTGGGTGGGAGCTGTGGCGGAAGTGAACCAGCGAGGGGCCAACCATTTTCGATTCATAGATTCATGAAAACTGAGCCACCCCCCTGAGCACAGAGACACCGGGGGCGACCACACGGGCGCAAAAGAAAATCAAATCCTCCACTCAAAAGACTTCAACGGGGTATAGACGGGAGGAATAGGGGGCCTTTCAGAACATGTATCTTCTCACGGGCACGGGGTGTTCTTCTACTATCGTTTGAAAATTCCCCTTTGCCGTTCATTGACAGCGTTGGGATGGAATGGGGCAACACGCACTAGGACAGTTTGCGCACAAAAACACGCACAAGGTGCTGCACAGCACCGCTACGGACACCTTACCGCCCTCCCGCAGAACAATGGCAACAATCATAATCACTAATTTATTGGTGTGGAAAAGGGAATGCGGCTCCGATGCCGTTTGCCCGCCGTTTTCAGGATTGAGGCAGCGCCTCCCCGAAATGTATGCTAAAAGATCCATTAGAGCGAAATTTACGACACTATCGAGAAGGGAAAGTGTGACTCGTGTTGCTTGTAGTGTTTTGCCCGTAGTGTAGTGCTGAGCTCCCTTGAGCTCGGGTCGAGTCTAGAATCTTTCGTTTGATCTGCGCCCACCAGAAGCAGTACCAGGCCACCTCCAGTCTCAGTAAACATGCAGCCGGTAAGAACCTGGTACCGAGATCACCCCCGGACAGTTTTTGTATCACCTCGGTTCATTTCCACATGCCCCCAGGAGAGCGAGGGGGGGAGGGTGAAATGAAGAACAACAACAACAGCGGTCCCTATTTCACCGCCACCACCACCACCATTACCACCGGCAAGCGCTCCAGGACGCGTTCTTGAAGGCTTCGGCAGCGTAAAATGTAGGCCCTCTGGGAAGGTGTGGATGAGTGTACCCGCGCCGTGTGCCGTGTGAAATTGGTGTGGAAAGTGTGGAGAGAGCAGGAGAAAAAAAAAGTATCACTCTGCCCCTGCCCAAGGCCCATGCCCGAGCTTATTGAACCTTTCTTGAACCAACACAGTTGGTAGTATCAAACAGAATTCATAATTAAATCTAAAATTGAAATTTTCCTTTACCGTGTCTGCAAGCCTGCCTGCCTGCCTGCGAGGCTGCCCCGGAGGAGGTCTTCGGGGTGGCATTATTGTCCTTTCGAGCAACAGTGATAGCGAGCCAAACGGAACATGTCCAGCCAGTTCCTGCCACCATTCCACCGTTCCTATTTAAAGCACTTTGGAGCTTAGAAGGAGGAGGACCTTTTGCTCATTTATTTTCCACCTCTCCTGCTAAGTCCCGTACGGGCGGCATACGCCGCCTCCGCCGAGGGCCAATTGGGTGCTGAATCCCCTCGGACAAGACGAGCCTTACCCAGTTGTCCGTTGATTAGTATTAAGAACTAAAACTCGCTCGCTCTTCGGGTAAAGCAGGGCAACTACAATCTTGCGTAACATTTTTCAATTATTGATAAATCTGGGATAAAGTTTGCGTACTAGGGATGTATACACACACACACATAACCAACGCAAGCAATGCTAGGAGGAAATTACGAGCCGATGAAGCCCCTCCCTTGGCCAACCTGTTCCAGCTTTCCTCCATTCTTCAGTCGCATTTAAAGAAAGTATAAGGATTTTTTCTTTTTTCGTTTTAAATTTCTCCTTCCACTCGCCATTAACGTGGCACATATTTTCACCTCAACGATTGGATAGGATTTTTTAGCTTCTCATTAAATTACCTTCCCGCACACAAACTCCCCCTTCCCTTAATTTGCCTCTCGACAGCTGCCCCCCCATGCTCTGCAGGAAAGCCAGAAAGGGAAAGGGCAAATATAATAATAATGTTCCGTTGGTCCGCCGGGTGGATTAAAACCGAACGGCATTGCAGTTTCGGGGCAAAGAAACCGTGTACCCACTCCCCGGAGCCCCCCCCCCCCCCCCAGTAATCGACCAAAACCTGTGGAAAGGTTGTTAGTGCGGTTATGAATTATTAAATGAAAATCAGGCACCTTTTCGTCGGTCGTGTGCGCTCCGCAACAAAAAAATGAGAGAAAACAACCGACAATCTTTGGCCCCCCCGCTTCGAAAAAGCTTACAGCCGCTCAGCGCTCCTTCACCACACTGCGCTGTGCTTTTCTAGCGTGAGCCAGCTCCCGTCTGCATACTGATTTCCATGCAGACATAACTACTTACACACGTACATCTTGGATTAGAGAGAGCCTGGGATGGGATAGCCGTACAGTACAGCACAGCACACTAGTGTACACTGCCACAAATGGAAACCGACAGAAAACAAAAGGTATTTTGCAGCATAAAATATGAAAATCCCAAGGTGAAAGCATCAACAAAACATCATGATATCGTAGAGAATTATAAAATCAAATTAAAAATGCATGAATGCGAATGCAAAAACCAGTTGCCAGGCAGTTTCCAGTTTCCAGGGCGTGGGCCAAGGCAAATGATACTTGGGGGCGGTGCAGTGCACGGTGGCCGCTTGTGAGCAGATGGAAGAGAGCATACGTTGCTTCAATGCGTACATTCATATGGGGACTATGTATCGAATGCTCCCACACACGGGGTTGGGATGGTGATTGCACTCGAAGGATGTGATGAGTTTTTCAAAATAATACATACAATTGTACAGATGAAAATGAAACAATTAGTGTTTCAAGTACTGAACATGTAGCTTAGCACGTGATAAACGATGTGCATTATCAACTAACTATGCACCATTGCGGTACTGAACTAATACTGAACTAAAGACAAATTTAACCTTAATACATTTTTGTATTTCGCAGATGAGATTCGAACTGAGGCACGAAATTCAATAAAAGAGTAAAATAAAAATTAATTAACATCATAATAGCACCCAAAAGCCTTGAAGTTAACAATCTAGTTTTCAGTAACAAATTGTTATAATGATTACGTTTAAAAAAGTCCTTCATTTTCGTTCCTCAAATATTTTTGTAGTCTTGTATTAAATAATAAATATCTTTATTAATTCTACGTATTAGCTATTCATTTAGTTTTTTTATTAATAATTTGTGATAGTAAACTTTGGTGATAATTTAATTTCTATACAAGGTTTCCTTCGATTTATTAGTTCCGTGTTTTTTTTGTTTGTTTATAGATACATGAAGAAATTGGGGATACTATACGAAAAAAGCTCGCAAATCCACCAAAAACCTATGGAAACCCTGTAAACTGATGTAATCATTCAACTCTCTCACAGATTTAACGGCCGATTTGAACATAAAGTATCACGGCCTACTTCCATATTACTTTGTCATCAATATCGTGCCGAAGTACAGCTGTCTACTTGCACGACTTAACGACATGCCCGTGATGAGTTCAAGACCGCTGTAAATCAAACCCCTTTACCCAGAATTCGTTAACCAGATATGTAGTACGAACTAATCCTTTCGTTTAACATTTGAAAACGCTGTGGATTATACTTATAAGCTGGTATTAACATTTTAATCACTTTTTTTTCTTGCAAGTATTAAAATTCTCCAAAATGTTAATAAAACCCACGCAATTGCGATAAATATTTTCCATTAAACAAATCACAGTACAGATACCTTTGTACCCGCAAACACTTTAAAAAATATGAAAAGAAGGATTCTGCCCAAACTTAAACATAAACAATGTGTTTTATGATTTTTTTCGTTCCATCTCATTTCCTCCCAATCAACCCTTTTTTTGCCACCCTTTTTTCCCCGTGACACTATCTAACCATCGAGCGAAGAAGAACGCGGAATGCATATTTTAAGACGCTTCGCTAATCTCGCATATCGCTCAAACACGCCAAAATCCGGAATCTATTTTAAGCATAATTACACAAGCAAACACACACACACAAGAAACACACCCGCACACGGAAAATACACGGAAGCCTTTGCCTTTTTCGTCCCGGAAACGCATGACTTGACTTTCAAAAACCATCGTCCGTAATCTTTGCAGGTGCTCCTTGTTCTTCTGTGTGGGGTTGTTTTTTTTATTTGCTCGTTTTGTATTTGTTGCCTCATACGTATAAGCCCAAAAGATGTCTGTTGTGCTCAGTGGCTGTGGCATGGGAAAATTCAGGTAGAGAACGAGAGCTTCCACTTAATTCAGCTCCGATTCTCACGAAAGATTTTAAGCAAAATTTCATCGCTATTCCGCCCTTCCTTTCTCTCTTTTTTTATATTTTTGGCTGTATTCTTGACTTTTACCTTTCATTCTCAATCTACCGCCAATGATAAGCAGCAAAACGCCGACGCTGAAAGAAGCAGACGAACTCATGCACAAAGATTGTACGATGAGACTGAGTTTGCTTTTCCACCTCCGCAAGGATAAGCAAAAAAAAAAGAAAGACGGCACCACACCACCGAAAAGATGAGTCCTATTCCGCGGAAATAAATGGAATCCCTCAGCCACGGAAAAATACCACACCCTTCTCCTGCCAATAGCGAAAACACACGCGCGCACACACCCCGGTGTTTTGAATGGGAGGAAGGAGCGGACGCGTGCAGATCGAAAACTTTCCCCCCCGAAAAACGTTCTAGCGTAGCCCACTAAACCTTCCTACTTTACGACAGGTTCGTGAAACGGTGGATCTCTTTCCAACCATTTTTGATTCGCTGCCGAATGCCCGTACCGAATTGGAGCACCATGGAGGAGGAAGCGCCACGAGTTTTTAAGCCCTCGCGAGTGCGCGGCACGCATGGGGAGAGGTGGAAGAGGTTGGAAGCTTCCCGGTGGGTGGTCTAATTAAACCCAAACTAAGTTAGACGCCATTTGCCGGGTGCCAATAATCGCCGCATTCGCACTTCACTTCCCGGGCCCGCACGACAGATAGGTTGTGTCGCTGCCACGGGCCAAGGTGACGTGCGATGTAACGGGTGTGAGGGGAGGGAGGGGGGATGTAGCACCAAAACGCTTCCGACGATGAGGAGGACGACGACGACGACGCCGACGACCTGAATATATATGATCGCGATAATAAAACGCAAACCGTAAATAATGCCACCGACCCGGAATCCTTTAAGCCACCGTGGTTGGAAATCACTGCAACTCCGGTCCCTATCGGTGGGACAGGCGGTGCGCGAGGTCTGCAATCGCATCCCAACCCATCACACTATCACCGGCACTGGATCGAAAGTTTCGGTTCCAGACTCCATTGCAACAGCGACGCATCAGACATTGTGCAGACAGGCTTCACCGACAACGCCCAGGCAGGCATCACTGGCATCAGCCAGCCCTCGGGTCGGATGCGAACTCTGGCCGCATGATCCAAAATTTACATTTGACAATAACTTATCATTGATACACGAAATTGCATTTGATTTCGCACGCACACGGTCGCAAGTCAAAACTCAACTGGACGAGTCAATGCAAAAAGCACGGCACGGCAAACAAAACCCGGGACCGGAATCCCCGACCGAACGTTGCTCGGATGGCGAACGGAGGAGTGAAAACGGTCAACCCGGCCCTCGATGAAGGGTGCTAAATCCACTTGCATTTGCAACCGGGATTTCAATATTTATGGACACGGAGTGGAGTCCGGAACCTGGCAAAACCAGGGTGTATTGCCTGTGCACGGCCGTGTCAGGGATTATTTGTAGGATTTAGATCGTTCCAACTTTCACACTCTTGCTTTACCAACACGCCCCTGTAGCTCAGCCTCCGCCTCGTTGTTCGAACGATTGCAAAATCAAATTTTCAAATACCGGTTAATTTGGACCGACAGTGTAAATCATTATTTTCGGTCGATGTTACGGTCGGAGGAAGCAGTATGAAAGTGCGTGTGTTTGGAGGTGGAATAGTCGCACCGGGAGAGGCTGCTTAAGCTTGCCGGTCTAGTCCGTCTAAATTACGACAGCTTTGAGCCGGTTTATGGACTGTGCGTTTGCGAAAGTGTCGGCTCAAATTTACAATCTAATGTGGAAGTTTTCATTGCAGCAGCTACTATACATGAAGCTGTGTTTAAGATGTTTCACTTTAACCCTCATAAAATCCCTGCGCAAACCACTGAAAAAATCATGTACATCGGTTTTTAAATTTTCATTTCTTTCCATCTTCGTTGTGTGATTTTTACCCTTTCTTTGTCAAATCTGTCCCACATGAGAATCCTTTTTTGAAATCATTCAACTTTCATACAATGTCATATTGTCGTGTCTCCCCCCGTTTTTTTAAGGAACCTCCCTGAGGGACCGCACACCATCGGACGACCGCACAAAATCAATCCATATCAATCCACATGCCGTAAGTAACCCTTAACTCCCCCCCTGGACAAATCCAACCCGATCCAATGATCAGAGCAAGTGAAAGTTGTTTGCTGCTGCTTTCTTTGCTCCGACAAATCGACAGAAAACCACGTCAAACCTTTCACTAAGAACTGTCTCCAGTGCAGTAGAGCTGTGTTGATCCCTAGGGGGACGCATGATTTGAGAACCTTTTTCGAGCTCACTTCGGACGGAGAGATGATAGGGATATAAATTTGACTTTGACATTTCGACTGTTTTTCCTTTTTTCTTATGACGACACCTTTCTGCCTAGAAGTTTGGACTCTCTAGCCGCACCTCAAAACTGGCGCGAGGCAGTGCGAAAGTATCGAGCGTGTTTGACTCCGCTTCACCTCATCGTACACGCCACACGAGCATGTGTGAATTATTGATGGATGAAAGGGAATAATATTCACCCTGTCACCCTATCTGCTCGTAGGGAAAAAGAACTGTAATCCACCGAAAAATCTTACCCTTTTCACAGTTTGGCCGTGGTGGTGGACGTAAATAAAGGCCACCCTGCTAGACACATCACGCTGTCGTAACCCTTTCAATCACACATAAACCACAACGGATGGATACCAAACACTTCAATAAGGTGCCAAATCGAGGGTAGATTTACACATTTGAAGGCTTCATTTAGTGTGGTTTGTTGAGGGAAATTGTTTGATTGCAATAGAATGATTTTCAATTGAGTTATCAAAGGTGCAAGGTACAAACAAAGTAAAATAAATACGAAAAAACGGTTTGTTTTTCAAGCAACAAACGCACCACAAATCAACTCTGCAGTACACTTCATACCGGTTGACTCGCATACACAGATTTATGCGATAAGCCACTTAGATTGCGGTGTTTCGTATTTGTACAACCTTTTAACCCGCGTTTGCCAACAACACCACCCCTGATGGCCATGTAAAGATGGCAGCATCGCTTAAGAAACCAACAATCTGCTGCTGCTGTTGCTACTAATGCTTGCAGCAACATTGCGCCGATTGCACGGTGAACAGCACACGTCGGGCAAAAACAGGGCCACAAAACACACACACATTAGACCCGATCGGTCGATCGTTTTGGACCGCATCGTGCTGCATCCAGTGACCAGGGCACGGGCTGAACCGGACCGGGCTTGCACACAAGACGAATGGGATATAAATAAATAAAATAAACAGCCTGCCCTTCAGGTATTTTATCATTTCCAACTTAATTTATAACAAATATATGTAAATCGGTGCACGGGACTGTGTGCTGAGGGGTGTGCTATACAACCGGACTAATGGGCGTAGCATCTAGCAACGTGGCGGGAAAGGGAAGACCGACCTTCACAGCAAAAGGGATATAGGGCGCAGAGGGGGGTGAAGCTGCCCCGGCAATACCAATATTTATTGTCTTCACTGGACCAGCATAAATCTAAGATGTATGTTTTTCTGCGGCAGAAATATGTATGGCAAATGCATAGACACATACAAACACAAACACCCGACATACAACATGCGGGTCTTCATAGCATCAAACATTACAATTAAATTAGCAAAAACGAAGAGCACGGTCTTGAGCAATCAATTCAATTTTAATTTATTCAAGTTTTAATTCTTATGATTTAATGGTGTAGTCATGGGCTTACCCTTTCTTACCTCGCAGCGGGGACAAATTATATGTAAAATAAAATGAAATTAAATGTATGGCTATTTGTATACAAAACCTGTTGCTACAGGTTCATTTCACACATTATTTGATTCGGTTAGCATACTTTCTAGACACTTTAAAGTCGTGCATGCTTTGTTTTTGACATGAAACAGTTGATCAAACTCGATCAATGAGAAACGGTAGCTTCAGTTGCTTAGATACATCCATTGCTTTGGTTTGGAATATGTAAAATTGATATTAAAAACATCCAAGAAACCCATAATTTTATTTTATATTTCTTAAAACATTTTGATCGAGTATGGATCACTGTCTGATCGAGTATGAGACACTGTCATGATTATGGGTTCCACATTATGATTGTCATAATGTCTTCAAGGAATATTTAAAATCTCGTTAATCTATTGTATAATTTTTATTAACAATTTCATCGAGTTTCCTCGGCAATACCATTTTAAAATTTACTTCAAAACAATTTAACAGGACAAACGAAGATCATCATCGCAACTAGTAGCTACAATCCGTAGCCACTTTTCCAAACTCGATCGAAGAGGAACGATAGTTGCAGTTGCCTAGATACAATCGTGGCTTCAATTTATTTCATGACACTCATGCGCGCAGTAATGCGTACAATATGGCTAAATATTCTTAAAACATCAAAGTAAACCACACTTTTATGTCATTTTTGACAATCGCTTCGATCGTTCCCATTTTGATCGCTTTCAGCAAAGAGGCTGATTGTGTTAAGTTCTTCTCATTTAGCTTGGAATAAATAGTATTAGAGAATGCAGCAGAGAATAACAATCTATTTTAAAAATTTATCTAAAAAAACACAGCAAAAGCTCAACCTTTCTTCTATAATGCTAGGAGAAGTCCAAGATGAAGAGACTTAGAACTGTAGAATAGAACTGTTTGCGTTATCGTCAACGAATCAATGGAGGAAAACTAATATCCTTAACCTCAATCCCAAATGGTTAAAAAATGCTGTAAAGCGTAATACGTAACTGGGTTTGTATCAAAATATAGAGACCTCCACCCACATGAAACAAAAATCGCGAAAATTCTGTACAAATATATCACTACATAAGTTCTGTTAACGCTTTAATGCTTAATATAACACTAATACACTTCTAATTCAATGGTTAATTGCAAACCCTCTTGCTGGCTTAACCCACATATTGTCTCATTTTCATCTCTAACCGATAAAGCGTTCCGATTCACAAACTCTCATAATGTCACCTTTATCGTGAAAAAGTAATGAACTTCCTTCGAAGCAGGACACACATAAAAAAGAACTCTCTCCACAACAAAAGCAAAGGGTGACTGTGGCAACGGGTGTGTAAGTGTGTGCCAGTGGGGCTATCGAATGGTCATCAAAGCTCTTAGGTCACCTCAGCCTCTTCTAATCAACGACCTGCGAATCGGGTTGGGGCTGCTACCAAATAACCGGCACCGCACCGGGGAATAATACACCATTACTTCTGATATCGTACATCTTTCAGGGATAAATATTTTGTCCATGTCCAATATCAATAAAGTCTCATTTTCAGTCGCCGAAATCTTTCGGCGTTAGATTGGAAAAAATGGAATCGAATCTAACGGGTCATCTCGCTCAAATCCCGACCATTCATATTACGACTACGACTTACGTTCGACATCCGACAACCCTCCAATGGGGAGGGAGAGGGTGGGGTAAGGTGGGAAACTATGGCTCAAAACCACCAACTGCTTAGCGCTGGCTGGACCAACGAAGGGTGGCAGCAGGAGATGCAATGGAACTTCTCAGATGCTACCACCCGGGAGCCTCGTTACAGTGGGGAGGCCATGTGGGTGCCGAAACTAGAACCTGCCGAAGAATTGGACAAGCTTTCGGACCTTCATTTCGGGGTGGATAGTTCCTTGGGGGCTGTTCCGTAAAAGTCGTTGCCGGTGTCAAGCTCACATTCGATTGCAGCACACGTGTGAGGGCCGTAGTTTAGCTTGCTGACCGAATGGTGACTATCTACGATCTAACCGTCAGGTTGCCAAAAATGGGACTCCCCGACAAAACAGGGTGCATAAAAAACCAAAAACACCGCTCCAGTGTACCTCGTGCCTTTTCCATCGTCATCGCCGTCCCAGGCCATCGGAAAACCAACGAAACAGAACAGATATTCACACACCAAAGTGAGGCAAAAAGAAAGGAGTGGAAAAAACACATACACAACACATAGCAGCATGGTGCGCTTGGTTCCGTCCCGAATCACTTTCCCTTCCTTCGGTACAGCTATTCAATTCCCTCCCATTGCCAGTCTCCCTGTTTTGTCCACCCCGAAAACGGTCCAATGGTCTACTTTCAATCTGCCTGGTCAGCGACATACACCCTCCCCCATCCCCTCACCTTGCCCCACTACGCTATCGGGTGAAGAAAAGCCATACAGGAACCTGCTTATTTATGAACCAAGCATGTCGATATCCTTTTGGCAGTGGCTTTTCTTAGGGGTTCCTTTTCCTTCTGAAGTGAAAGTTATGTCCAGTACTTGGGGCTTTGCAGGAGGCTAACACACGGACCCACCCGAACTTTCGATCACCCGTTAGCTAGCTGGCACGAGCTGTGGCCAACTCGAGCTGTTTTTAGTTAAGGCAGAACTTATGAGGACAGTTTTTAATTCACGGTTATAAAGCGAAGTGAATATAATATAATACCACCTTCAATTTTCCACCCGCCAAAGGGGTGATATTATGTTTACGAGGCTCCTTGACTCGCTTTGGAGTGTAGTTTATCCTTTTGTATGCCAATTTTGCTGAGCTTAAGGTAAGATGTTTATATCGGCAATCAGCGCACACCGAATAGTGATGGATTGTGATGAAATCTTCTGGCACCAAACTCCGTGTATCGATGGAGCAAACTTCCATTACCAATAAACTTTCCCCGTTTTGGGTTGGGAAGCTCCGCCTTAGATCTGCCAATAATTTACGAATGTCCCATCGGTCCTCCTTCCCCACCGTGCGGTTTGTCAAGCCCATAACCAGCAGAGACCAAGTTCGATCTGGTTGATAGACAAAGAAGATCGTGCGCCGGATCCGACCGGACCAAGTCACTTCGGTCGGCGACCATTTCAATAAATTTAAACTGCCGAATTGAGGTCATTATTTAGGTGGTACCTTTTCAAACTTATGACAGCGAGCCACTATATTTTATCAATATTTCGATAATTAAATTGATATACGACGCTAATTAAGAAGAAAGGGGTACATTTACAAAAGGACCGTTTGGGCGTGCGAACGTGAGCAAAACCCCCGTTTGGGATGGTGCAGGCGCTTCAAGTTTGAGAGCTTGTGCCGCGACGCGTCGTCGTTTTGAAATGGCCCCATCTCATCTCATTGGTCGACGTTCTATCGATATTGGTTGTACGTGCTAGAGGGTGGAAACATAACCGCTGCCAGAGCACTGCTGCGTGGTTGAACAATGATATTGTGTTGGAGATCAGCGGTAGGTGGAGCGTTCATTACGTTAATTAGTGTAGTGCTTGATATTCCTTCTTATGATGTCACAATTAGAATAATTTTATAATTTTATTTTCGTGTTCCTCGTGTATTTCATTAGTACTTAATGCGATTGAAGTATACATTTAACATAATACTTAATGATTCATTAGGGTATTTGTTGCAGAAAAGCATTCTGAACTGTAGCTGAAATCATTTACACTATTTTATGAGTCAGTTTACAAGATTTACAGGAATTATTCAACACTTGTGAGATGTTTTTCAACAGAACAGGTATCACAAACATTAGACAGCTGTTGAAAAACATCTGACAATTAGTGAATAATGCTGTTCCGATTGCAACTTAGCTTCGCAAACAATCTACTCTCCATTTGCATGTTTTTATTACATTATTTTAGGCTTTTGTTTTCCAGTTGATGATGATGATGATGATCAATTTGAAAGAAACATTTCATGATATTCAAATGATTGAACGTACGAATTTCAAAATAACCGCCTCCTTCGGCTTTACGCTGTCGATACGGTGTGTCAAACCCAGCAAACAAACAATCCAAAGAAAAACTACTAATAATTATTTGGAACATATTACTGTCCCTCTTCAACACGTAGCAAAATCGTTCCAAAACACGTTTAATACATTTTGGACAAAGAACAAAACCCTACAAAACATTCCAAACGCCCACAGCCATTGCGCTCTGCAGTGGAGAAACAATTCCAAAACACACAACACTGCCGCAGCTCTATCGCATGTATATGATCCATTCTACTGCATTCTACTTACGATTAGTAGTATCTATCAGTAAGCGATTACTGTAACTGCTCCCTTAAGAAACATATTTATGTACACCACCAGCCCGGTACGACTGCTATCGAACCATCTCCAGCAGCACACATCGAGAGCAGCAGCAGCAGTCGTCTACCGAAATCCCAGCTCCTAGTCGCTGGCCGACCAGTGTCAACCGGGCATCATCAACATGTGATTGCAAATCTCGGCCCAACCCTTTGCGATAAGAGGTATGCTGCTCGGTGGCTGATGTGCTGACCCCTGCGGAAGCCACAACGCTCGGCACCCTATCAGGAAAGAAAAGATCAAATTAACCTGCTACAGTCCATGCGCCAGAACGCGCGCAAACATACATGCAAAAGCTTTCACAGTGACGAAGCGATGGTAAAAGACTTCAAGCGTGCCATCTGGGTACGCGGTGTACAGCTCGATAATTACAGCTACAGGGGTGAATATTCCGAACTCCCGAAACTGCATCCAAATTAATCCAAAAAACGATTGCGGCACGATACCTTCACGATTAACATTTCATCAGTGGAAAAGGTAGAAATGGTATTGCCGAAAGGCAATTGAGTGCCGTCGATAAGGTATTAAACTCATGCTGGTAATAAAGTAGTGAAACTAGAAGGTTCTAATTATGAGCGTCCTTTCCCTAAAGCTCCAACATGGCGCTCATGAAGATATGAAACACAATTTGTCTTCCACAGGGTGTGCCAGGAAATAATTTGAGCAAACATTCACTCCACAAATTGATCATTCCACTTTCTTTAAAATTCATAGGCCATTGTTCAAATCTATCCATCTCACAGCTTTCCCCTTCCCCGTTGTCCTTGCGGCCAACAACAACATCACTCTAGTTTATCTCATCTTTACCAGATCTTGCCACAGCCGCCCAAGCCTAAGATCCGAGCCTCTGGTTGTGTGCTATGATCTATTCATTGTACAACCGTATGCAACACGCCCAACGATGCACTCTCCTGCACCGCTTGGACCTGAACCTTCCCCAGTAAGTGGACGCTCCCATTGTCTGGCCAGAAACCCAGTGCAAACAACGGCAACAACCGGTTGCTCGAGCTAGCATGAAATTTTATTTACAAACTGTATTAAGCGTTAAATTATGTTGCTACAAGTAAATAATGCTCATACGAATTGAGTCGGAGCCGGTTTTAGAAACGATAGTGTCCATGAAAACCGAAGCGCCAGTGTAAAAGTACCAAGCAAGTACTGAGTAGTAGCAGTACCACCACCACCTTGAAGCTGAAGCAAGAAGAAGGCAATATTTTTCCGACCAAGATTCTTCAGTGGTTTACCGGGTTTACGTGTCCTCCGAGCCTCCGAGAGTGCTGCACACTGGATGCTGCTGCTACTGCTGCTTCGCCCTCTTGCGGCGTGCGTGCTGTGTGATTGTTTAGTTGCGGTTTGAAGGTCTTTATGGGTTTTGGATTGGTGCAGGCAATGTCCGGCGAACCGATGCATACGGCCAAGGGAGGTACGGTGTAAACGGGTCGGGTCGGGAAAAGGGTTTTCTTAGAAACTTTACTGCCAGTGGATTAAATTGTTAGCTTAGCCGGGAGAGTGTACGAGATGGTTGGTGTGTTTGTTTGAGTAAGGGTTTTTTTGCTTCTTTTCTGTAACCAATTAAACACCCGGCACGATTCAATCGTTAATTTTAAAACACCACTTCTGGCTGATGTCAAATAAATCTTCCGTGCATCATATTTATAATAATTGAAAAGGAAAACTGCTAATTGGGTGCTTTTTTGTAAGATGTTATGTTAAGAAAATATAATATAAATGTGTAAAACTACATTCCCTACATAACGTGCACTTAGTATGTAAATCAAAGAAATACGTGTTCTCAACCATCTGTCTGGAATTTTGTGATTTATTTTAAGATTGTTTGACTTCCACTGTTGACGTTTTTAATCATTTATTTCTGCGAAAAAAACTGGTAAAAGTATTATAATTTTCCAATTTGAATACATAATCTGTATATAGCAAAGATTACATCAACAATCTAAATCTAGTTTTTGAAATATTTGAGATATTAGCAAAAAAGTTGGCAGTACCATCAATTCAGTGTCCCAATGCATGTCAGCATTAGCATTAGAGACAATTTAGAAAATAGACCTTCATTCCCTCATTTATGCGAAGCAAAACAAGATGTGTTGTAATTCGTTCCCTAAACACCTTAATCCTGTTTCAAAACCGTACTAAATTGAAACAAAACAGTAAAATCATTTAAATTCCAAATGTAGTATCCCTTCCCTTGGCACCTAAACCATCACAGCTCTAAACTTCTATTGGTTGTTATAATCACTTGCAACATAAGCACACAGCCCCCCCCTCCGACAGTTTGTAGCAAGCTCCAACTGCCGTGATCCAACCCCCCCACCAGCACCAACAACAATGAGCTTGATAATTGACTTTGAGTAACATTAACCGCACAATGAAGATCCTAAACCAAAACAAAAACACACGTACACACTCACCTGTCTGCCAGCCTGCACAGCACGATCCCGAACTGGAGCAACCACGGAACACAATTCACCGCATGCTATGTTGATTTTAACCAGCCAGCTTCTAAACTCCCAAAACCACCCATGGGTGTATGTGTGTTTGTGTGAGTGATTCGAGCTTGTGCGTGCCATTGGAGAGAGGGAGAAGAGTGAAAGAGAGAAAGCTCGGCCAGGCTAATCCAACGCTACTTAACATAAGAAAATTAAAACCTCCGCCCCGCGTTTGTTACATATTTGCCTTACATTTTATACAGCGCAGCGCGGCACCTCCACCGGTATATTGGCTGTACTCCAAAAGCCCTCACTGGAAAAGGGTATTAAAACTACCTGTGTACGAAATATATTTCCCTATATGTGTGCTCGGTAGGAGAAGATGACAATGGAAATGTTTTTGCATTCTAATGCATGCATCTGGCTGAGCCCCCGGTATCAGCAGCGGACGATTTAACTCCAAATTATGTTCCATTGTGTTGTAGTGAGTGTGTGCAGAGATTAAAAATCAGTTTTCCAGGCAGGCAGGCAGGCGACAGTCTACCCTGAAAGCTTGTATTGTCATTTGAATTGAATCTATCGCTCGTGTAATCTTTATTTGCATAAACGAAAGGTACGATTTCTTTCCTAAAGGGGAACTGGGAGAAAACCAATCATTCGAAACGATGGCAAGTAATTATCGTTGAACAACATGCTAAAACTTGGACCAAATAAGCTTGGGATAACTTAACAGTTTAAAGATATCATAATGAAAAAGGATCTTATTTCGCTTGATAAATATACAATTAGCTTAGCCAGAAAGTAGTTCAAACACAGTGTACACATAAATCACACAAAATGTCATTAAAACAAGAAGTGATATTCGCATTAAATTTAATATTTTTAGATAGCTTTAACACGCATATCTATTACATGAAACGGAGCGCTCATGCTTGCATGTTATTACCAACACAAACCAATGTCCCATGGCAATTGTTTTCACAAAAAAACAGCCGAAGAAAAGCCTTTATTTCGATCATGCTGCATTCCGGCTCTCGTTACATCAGCCCTGTAACCGCGCGGCGGTGATGTAGAATCAAATGCTTGCACAAGCGAACAAACAGGTACAGGTAGCGCGAGTTGGTGCAACAACAAGCGAACAAGACAAACAGTATGCGCAGCAACCCTGGAATCAACCCGGGATGTGCACATGCACACCGCCCAATAGATAATACAACGTAGCAGGCCGCCATACCATTCTTGCGCACACGCTATCGCGTTTGCACTTCTGCTGCTGCTGCTGCTGCGCATCCCATTCCCGTTCCGCGACTGCTTAACAATCTTCCTCATTTTCGTAGCAACCACCTCGTCCGTTCCGTTTCCCACCACCCAACCGGGCAAGCATAATGAATTCTTTAGCCCGGGCGGCTGCAGAGCAACATACATTCATCCCAGTAATAACAATACCGGTTGGTGCAAATTTATCTAATAAATAATAATTCCCGGAAAATTATTAGCACACCGTGCCGTTCCGTTGGCGCGTCGCGCGCGTTTGTTGTGTTTGTTTTTCTTGTAGGAGATTTTTCCCCCACACCACCGCCACCGCTCCTGGTACCGTTGATCCCTGACCAAACCCCCTGCATGGCGCTGGAAAGGCCCGTTGTTAGGCGCGTGCACCACTACTACTTCCCATTCCCCCATTAGGGCTTGACTTGTGACTTAAAATCGCTCCACCGAATGGCTACCCCACTGCTGCGACTGCTGCTCCCAGTCTGCAGTATTTGCTTTCCTATTTTCAAATGCATCCGGAGGCCCACGGGGGGACGGGGGAAGGAGTTTGCAAAAATGAATTTCCCCGTTTTGCTACAGCTTTATTGTGCCGCATTTGCGCAGTTTTGCGATGAAGCGCAAAAGATCATTTCGTTTATTAAAAAGATAAACACGGTAAAGTATAATTATAGTAATTTGAAATTATTCTTCACGCTTATAACACATTTCTTTTCTTTCTTTTGCTCCTCCCTCTTTCGTGTGCCGTCGTGTCTTTTCTTGTTCCTGGGAGGATGTAAGCGATATCTTTGGTTATGGTCAGAGAGTGTCTGGAAGAGCAAAATGGATGCATCTGCTAGGAAGAAGTATGAATTCATTTCGAGAAAAATATAAATCGTCACTATGAGGAAAGCTTCGTGAAACCATAGTTTTTTTTTTTTTTTTAATAAAAATTGCATTTCTAACATGTGATTTTTCCATTTCAGAAACCATCTTCAAGCTCAGAATTAAATTAAGCAAAGTAAATAATATTGAAGATTTAGCGGTAGAGATGATATCATCATTCCATTCAAAAAAATCGGTCAGACTATCGTGGCATACCGATTACAGGTCAAAAGTCAATGCCAAAAGGTCAGAGGTCAAAGGGTAAAAAGGTTGTTAAACTAAACTTACTTAATTAAAAAAAGGAAAGAAAAAGCTACTAGCAGTTTCAGCTGTAGAACTTATTAAAAACTGCTAAGTTTGTATTTTAGTATAGAGTTTGGTGTAAATGATTTATTTAATTCATTTAATTGTCTTGCATATTTGTGCTACGGCAACACATAAAACTATCTCACAATTAAAACTGGAACTACAGTCACAATTCAATAGTTTGACGCTTTTAAGTAGACATGTTTTTAGTGGAACGCTCGATAGTTGGCTGACAGTTCAATTAAACAGCATGCGTTTGTACGGAAACCCGGATTTATTTGAAAAAATCACAAAAATTACAAAAATCACAACCACTGAATTCAGACTGCAATCTCTAGATGAACGACTAATATTATTGTTGGAAACTTTATAAGGTCTGAACTGTCAATTATGTTTTCCAAGCGATGTTTTTAATACCAAGCCAAGCCGTCTTGTATACCACTAACTACTGGATAAATAGCAGCATCAAGTCTATTAGTAAAACGATAGTCAAGCGGATCGGTATTGAATTGCGATAATGTAAAGCGAACACGAATAAAACCATTTTTTTGGCACTAGATCCAACGCCTAAAGAATTTGGTTAGTTTCATTTGTTAGAGTTTCTAACCGAAATTGATAAATAATAAAAGGCTCGTCTTATGCGAAGCATTCCAGAGGGTAAAATAAAAATGATCAATCCATTCGTTGAATTGCCTTGCCATTGAAAATACAGGATCGTTAGTTCCATTTATAGCGTGCGTCGTGGTACAGTATTATGTACACTGTACGATCGAACGGATCTAACAGGTGTAAAAGTGTTAAGTTTTCCTAGTTGGGAAGATGCATCCAATTCAAACTTTACCAATTTGCTGACGAAAACGCTTTGATTAATTTTGAGACGATGTTCAAGCTTTTGAAGACCTAGTAACAACGGTCACTATAGATTGATTTAATACTAATTCCGCTGATAGGTAGAACATTCATAACTAGTTTAGTAAAGCTGCGTTGAATAAAATAAACTCTGGTAATTTAAATGCCTTGCAGACAATTATTAGAAGGTGATTTGTTATCGCTTTGGCAGAGCGCTATCACTTTCCGGAATTATGTCATTGCGCGAAATTTTAAACGACTCGAAGTGCTTTATGTTCATCTCTTCATTTTCTTTGATCCTGACTACCTTTTTGAGTGGTCCTAAGCTAACATTTACGTTAAAGATTATCTTACGTTATAAGATTACTAGTTATTTGCTTTATTTGAATGTTTGTTACCTGTAGAAATGTTAGTTTTCATCAAAAACTGAAGGTATTCATCAATTGTTGTCAATCCGAAGTGCGAATCTTGCTATCTTTCTGCTCACACGACCTTGAGACTTTTGTATTAAATTAACATTCAAAAAGTAGTTTTATTATCTGTTTTGATAACTAAAACGTTATTTCATTATTAAAAACTTAAAACTAAAATCAAAGTGGGAACATTTGAAACACTTCCATCACATAAATCGGGAGCAGAAATCAAACTATTTACACCCGTTTCTGAAACAAAGGTACGCTAAAACAAAAAAGCTCTAAATCTCCAACTCCCCGCAAAGCTTATTTATAGTACTAGTAATAATGCTTGTTTTTACAGATTGCTCACATAAATTGTGGCTGTGTTTGCGTGTCGCATATTTTGGTCTAAGCGGCCGCCGTTTTCCCCCGGCTGCATATATCTTCATTTGTTTACTCCGCGGTATATGTTTGTGTGTCAACGGCAGTGCAAACTTGAGCTATTCATCTTTACCTACTGTAAAGAGTGCTACTATAAATTGTAGCTAGCAAAAGGATTTAACCATATTTACATATTTCACTACTACTTTTCAGACCTTTCAGACCTTTTCCCTCAGGCTACGGCACCAGGCGCGCACCATTATGATGGAAGGCAAAACTCTCTCTCGCTCTCTCAAATTTATACTTTACCCTTACTCCTTCCCTTTCCTCTGCCCTGTACACATTTTCACGCTTTGAAAACTACGGAAGCAGAATGGAAAATATAAATAAAAACGAGAGAATGGAGAGAGAAAAAATAAAATACACACACAATTTGAGGCTATGGCAGCACAATTCGCGCTAAGCATCGACGCTAAAAAGCGCAACTGCAGCGCTTTTGATGACAGATACCCCTCGTCGTCGTCGTCGTCGTCGTCGACTTAACCGTTGCTGGCTGACTGCTACTTGCTGCACAGGATCACAACATTGCATATTGGAGGGGTACCATTTGTGGTCTATTTTTTATGTGTGTGTGTGTGTGTGCGCCCCACAGCCCAAGAACATATCGTCGGCCATTAGCGCGATTTCTGGAACGTTCATTTTGAGGCAAAGCAGCTGAAGCAGGCCAATATGCAGGCCCGGGCAGCAGTAGAAGCAGTCACGAAAGGAGAGAGATGGATCTTTTACGGTGGTTCTATTACATGCCACTGTGCTGTACACCACCAAACCGGGTGCCTGTTCTTCCTCCGCTATGGCCCGCACACACTCGTGAACAACTAACACCGAGCCCCTTCGAGCGGGATGGGTATCGCGGAACCGACCCGAAAATGGTTAGATTTACTGATAAAGTTTTTAAATACATTTTGTATTATTTCTATGATGTATGAACGCTTATGTTCGCTCGGTTGTAACACTGTCGGGGTCGCTGATCGTACAACTACCACTACTACTACTACTACTACTACAATGGCCACTAGCACCACCTCTTGGCCGCCATCAGCGCCAACTGCGCGGTGCAGTTAGTTTTCGAAAAAGCTCAATGTTTGGACGCATTTGGACGGCCCTTTCCCCCCGAAAAAGGACTTCTTCGGCGATTCCGCCAATGAAAGATGGAGAAAACAGGGGACACACAAAACCAGGCGACCAGAGGATGAGGCCGAGGGCACACCCCACACATTCTCGGGAAGGGAGAAGAAGGGAACCGACACCGGGAGAGCTGGTGCGAATCCGGGAGAGACACTAAGACCGGAGTAATTTATTACCCCTTTTGCCTTCGTTTGATAAATGCCAGAAAGTGGTTACACCATGCGGAGACAAAAGGGATCCCGATGCTGATGAACGCGGTGCCAGGGATAGCCATGGCCAGGCGGATGGGAGGGGAGAGTGGAACACACCTCGAAAAACCTTCCCTCTTTGCCTTCCATCAGTAGTATTAGCAGCAGTGGCAGCAGTGCCACCATCACCGCCACCGATACCGCCTCGTCAGCACAGAAGTGACAGAAACGGACGGATTTTCTTTATTTATGACACATTTTTGCGTTTCCTCTAGCGCCATCACTCCTCCCGTCCCGTCCAGGCCGGTCCCCGTACTCCTTCTGCTCATCGAGTGCCGGAACGTTCAGAAAAGAACGAAATCGCTCCAACGGCACAGTTTTCGGAGACAAAGTTTTTAATCCAAACCTCAGAGCAGCTTTCCAGCACATACATTTATATATATAGATATTTCGCTTTTACGACGGCGGGTCGAACATCAACAGGAAAACTGTCGTAGCTGACCAGGCGTCTCCTTTTCGTGCGGCGTGTTCCCGATGGTCAAATGACCAATGGAGTTGCAGGGCGGGGGAGGGAAAGAAAAAAACACCATTTACCTTCCCCCGAACCAGCGGATTGATCATGGTTTTCAGCTTCAGCAATAGGAATCGGATAAGCCGGTTCACAAATCGGCGTGGTGTGTGGTTTTATATTTTGCATTTAATCTTGCTCGGGGAGAGAAAGCATTGCATTGGTCTTAGGATGAAGTGGCAAACAATTAACGTAATGAGGAGTGTGGTAAACAGAACCATATTTTGTAGGACGCTTGAAACTCAATTCAGGTCAGTCCTGTGATTTTACTTTGATGAGGAATTTAAGTTTACCCGAATATCATTAAGTATTTTAAATACCTTCTACTTGTCTTTTGTAATCATTACACGGAGCTAGAATCTGAGCAATGAGAAACTGATTAATTCATTTACTGCTCTATTCTTACAAATTAGTTGAATTAAACTATCTAATATGCAATTTTAAGTATTAGTACTAGGCTTTCAAGTAGTTTAATAATTAAGCCTCTCTTTTACACTATAAGCTACAACAGGAACAATTAGCATTAGTACACAGTGTTTGCGATGCAATTCAAGACTGTGGGGGCCTTCACGATTCTAGTTAGTTTTTTGTATGGAGTTTGACAGTTGGAGGCTGAAATCATGTAAACAATCCATACAAAACCACACAAAAAACTAGCCTGCGATTTTCAGTCTAGAAAATTTTAGCCTAAAAGCTAGAATTAGTTTCGAGTACCTGCTCGAAAACACAGGTTTGTTTACATTTATCCCAAGGTTCATTAAAGAGATCAGGTGGTGGAATCTGGAATCAAAGTGTATGTAGTCCAGATGGTCTCATTACATTTTTTCAAAACCATATATACAATGCAAACAGCTGACAGGCTGAAATTTCAGCCTACGAACTTCAAACGGAAAGGGCCCCTGTGTTGGAGATTCGTTATACGTCAATTATATGGCAGCGGCACGATACTTCAATTCGTTGACGATACTCCAGACTGCATATTTTGATTGCATTCTGCAATACACTTTCGCTTAACCAAACGACAGCAGTAGTAGTTTACATACCCAATTGACAAGGCTATGACCCCGTGGTACGATCGCCAACTTGCACAACTTAAGCACATGCTCAACATATGTTCATATGCCCCATATGGATCGACCCACCGTACACAGAACGGACACATCCTGCTATAAGGACACCAACAAGTCACAGCTTACCAAGCTCATTAGCGGCTTTGGGCAAGGTCTAGATCGGTTAAGTGTATTTTGCCCAATAATTTGACGATTTGACAGTTTCATTCTCCCATACTGGATCTTGTTTTTAACTGTTTTTATCCTTTGTTGACTAAAATATTTAAGCATTAGCAAAACATTCATAAGCGAACAATCATGCAACGAAGTTCAACCAGCAGTTTCAGATTCATCAGCCTTTCGGAACTGGACTTCCTTTCAATACTCTGATTGTTGTCTAATAGTGTCAAGATGTTGTGGATGCCGGGACAGGCTTATACGACGTCCATAAACTGCCACACGGAGTCTTAGACGAGCATTTTAGACGCTACGAGGTGCAGTTCTTCGATCGCACACGCTTCTGGACGAAGTTGCTTCATTTTTGCTTTTGCTGCTGTTGCTGCCATCACGATTAGAATTCCACTGATAGAGATGTCAGATCTTTTCTACAAACTCATCGAATACTATTATTGAAAATGCAATCAACGTTTAGCTAGTGCAGATGTAGATAAACAACTTAAAAACCGACAATTTTTATTCATTTTTTTATGTAAACGTTAGTTTGTCGTGTATGAAATTATGCAATAATTTCAGCCATCATCAGTCAAACTTGAGTCCATTTTCAAAACTAACTGGTATCGTGAAAGGTAAAAGAAGTAGTTTTACCGTTATGCTTCAAATTACGGACAGCTTCAAATTCCGGACATTCGGCATGTTTTATTGAATTGCTTCATATCTATTCCCTTGCCATACCGCTTTTCAATTTTATATAACGGCCATGATATGCTAGAATATATAAAAAAATGTGTATGACCCTTTAGTAGGCCCTGATGCTACAGTAAATAAATATTTTCTCTCGGTCAGTTCACCACCAGAGGCTTTCTTCGCAGTTTTGCTTCAAACCCACACCAGTGTTATTTCTTCGATAATTCCTATTAATCGCATCCACGTGCATTGAAATACATCGAAATTCATTGTGAAAGTAGCTGTCAGCGTAAAAACAATAGTGTTTTCTCATATTGTGCTCTGAATTTCACCAAAACACGTATTTAACACAGTCCGGAATTTGGAGCAATATAAATTGTTTATCTCTATTTTAATTCCGGACAGCCGAAGTAAATCGTGATTAATTGCATAAAAATACGTCTTTTGACAGTGATAATGACAAGAACAAAGATTCAGTGATAATAATAAAACAACGATATTTGAAGATAGATGTGCCCAATGCCTTAATGGCCGTACAGGAAAGATCTTCGAATCGCACAGCAGTACTTCGGTTCAATGCAAGAGGAAAACCGCACGCAAACCCCATTGTCATTAAGACCGTGGTCCTGTCGCCCCAGGCAGACAATAACCCTCAAAATGTGTTGTCCGTACGTAAATATAAGCTAAAAACAAGAAAATGTGTAGTGTGTGTGTTAATATGAAGATTATAAATGAAATTTTGAAGCTGTCCCATACTCCGGATCAAAAACGTCCATAATTCGTAACAAGAACTCAAGACTCTCCGGAATATGAATCAAAATATCGTTGCAGTTTTATGAGATTTTGCAGTTTTTCGAGCAGCATTATTTCCGGTCTGGTGGTACAGTCGTCAACTCGTACAACGTAACATGCCCGTCATGGGTTCAAGTCCCGAATAGACCGTGCTCCCATACGTAGGACTGACTATCCTGCTATGGTAACAATAAGTCACTGAAAGCCAAGCTCACTTCACTAGTGGATACAGGCAGGCCTTGACCGACAGTGGTTGTTGTGCCAAAAAAAGAAGAACAAGAAGGTTTGCTTTAGTAAAATGAGTTATGCTGGGGTATTACGAATTAAATATGAATTAGTGAGAAATTGTTACGTTCCAAAAATGCCTTATGTGTCCGTAGTTCAAAGCAGTACAGTATATGGGTTACATTGTGCAGATTTAATTGTTCCAAAATTTGTTCCAATCAAATAGGTTATAGGTTATGAAAGCTTTTCTTTTATATATCTCTTTATAGCCATAATTTTAGCGCAAAAGTATAATAAGACCGCGCAAACCAAACGCATCCTTTACCAAATCTCCAATCAACCCAACCACCAACACGCTACGACAGTAAAAGCTTCAACCCTACAGTAAATGAAGCAATAAGTGAGAAACCATATCGCCAGTACCTTTTACCTACTTGGGTCTCTCCCCCTTTGAAGGTAGCTGGCAGCTCCCCGAAGCATTCTTGAGCGCACCCGTCCAGCGACGCCGCTGCGCCCAAGCGACCATCGTAAAAACGGAAGGAATTTTTATTTCCTTCCCGCAGCGTCTTGGACGCTAGCCCTTTCCCCCTGCAGCTAGTCCCACACCCAGTCTCACCTCAGCCATCGGAAAACGGTGCAGGCAAACGACGGCAAAGTAAAGCCCGGTTACACAAAAATGTATGTGGCCATGTGGCTGTGTAGAAATTCCGCCCGTTCCTGTGGTCACAAATCTTGGATTAACGTGTCCCTGGGTGATGTTCTTGGGAGCAAATAATTAGTCTCACTTTCTCTTTGCCATCGCGCCACCGCGCCCCACACCTTACAGAAGGATAGGGACGAAGTGCCGGTAGTGCCTTGGCCACAGTGTTTGTTCTCCCACAGGTTTGCCTGCTCTGTTTATAATAGAGTTCGAGTTTTACCATCATGTCAAATTTTTGCACCAGGTCCTTTTTTGTGTTCTTTCTTTCTTCATTTACGCTTTTTTTCTATTCTATTTCCCCATTTTATTCATTCTCGCCGCAGGCAAGCAAGCGAGCGAGCCCTCGTCTATTGGGAGGGTCATTTTGTTTGTTCGCGGTAGCGTTTGCTCTCTTTGCCCGCTCAGTACACTTTTCAAACTCGAGTGTTTTATAATAATCCTTATATATTGCACTAGTCGTCTTCCTACCACAACTATTTCCTTTCCTTTTGCCGGGCCTGTCGTCCCATTCCTTTGCTTACTCTCGTCATCTTTTCCGCCCTGCTTGAGCTTCTTGCAATTTCAACTGCTTTCGAGCTACTGCTCGTGGACGCTCTCTCTCTCTCTCTCTATCTCCCTCCCGCTGAATGGTGCAACTTCATCAAGTCTCAAGTGTCCCACACAGTGTGAGCTACTAAAAACGTAAAGTTTTTTCATAATTTTCTTCATTATCATAAAAATATATGAATTATAGATAAACTAAATGAGCAACTTACTCTTGGTGTGCGCACCGCGCATACTCCCTCAGACCTCACGCCACAGGCCACGCCATCCCGACCCATTTGGACACAGTGGACATTTGGCAAGCCGTGGTGAGCGCGTTATCGGTAAACCACAACGCGCGCGCGAAAGTGAAGCAGTTATGGAGGGAGATGGAGGAAAGAGCCATTGCCAAGCACTTGGGGGAAAACACAGCGTAAAAGTGAATAGTTTTCAACCATTTTGCAAGTCCACTCCAGTGTTCCAATGGAACGGAACGGTGTGAGCAATAGAGAGAGAGAGAGAGAGAGAGAAAGAGAGAGAGAGAGCAAAAAGAGAGCGTGAAACTTCTCAACTATGATTAATTAATAAGATGTGGCAAATTACTCGCACCTCGGCTTCCCTCGGCACTTTTGGCGCAAAAGATTGATCTGGCGCCCAGTGGTTGTTAGCCGTGGTGGGAAACAGTGGTGTGGTTGTGCGGTGTTAGTAAGTGGTCAAGTTTTGCGCCTTTCGCTTAGCACTAATCCTGGGGCAATTTCTTTATCGCTTGAACCAGCCAAAGTGCATTTAAAGTTGGCGCTCGGCGTGGGCCAGATGGGGGAAATGGGAGATCGTAAAACTAAAAATGGTGTCTTTATAAAAAAAGAAGGATTTGATGAGGAATAATCACGTCCATTTGTTGGTTACAAACTATCCGCGAGGGGGTTTTAATTTACCTCTTTACATAAATTTTAATTTTGAACGAAAAAATATTGGCTGCGTGAAACGATTCTTACAGGGTTTGCCAGGAGTTCTCATAGCTGTGGGACACTTTATTGACTCTTTCTTGTGTGAAATGAACTTAATGTAATGGGAATTGGACTATATAGAACCCTTGTTCGACAAATCCTGTAGGAATTTCCAAGGAGCTTGTAAAAAATGGTACCATAGAGTCCAATTGCTAACATACGAAGTTCACTTCTCATAAGAAAGAGTCAAGATAGAGTCTCACAACCATGAGAATCCCTGGAAAACCCTGTAACGAGTTCATAATGATTTTTGGATATTTCCCAATGTTTTTGGAATAATTTATTTCAATAATCATGTGACGAGGTCAATAAATCATAGGTCTAATACAAAAATAATAAGCAAAACATCCAAAAATGCTTCAGAATCAACCAAAAAACCTTGGATAAGTTCTGTAAATGATTAAATATTCAAATTAGAATAGCAGTTTTTGATAATTCTGTAGGTTTCTAGAGCATTAAGTGTTGCTTCTTATGCAAATCTAATAACAATACTACTATACATTCGATTTCCTCAACAACTGAGCTCATCATACAACATTTCATGCTCCATAATGCTCAAAGCGATAGCGTCACTCAAGCAACACACCATTCTTTTAACCAAAATTTTCTCTTCCAACATCGGCATCTTTGCTAAGCAGCACACCGTTCAAATACGTTCCCATTTTTTACACATATAAATTTGTTTACCGTCGTAATCCAATCCCATCCCAACCAGATGCTGCTACAAACTATGTGGCACACACTCGCTCACACACACACACACACACACACACACAAATCTCGTCCCTGGCGTGCATACAACAACCGACATCAGCATTCACCGACATTAGTAGTAGTTTCGCCATCCGTCCGCCCGACAGGGATAACCGTTAAGTGCAGGCTCCTGGTGTGGGGCGAAAACGGGTGGAAACAGAGGTGGGATGGTGTGGCCGGAGAGAGAAAAACATCTCATCTACATTCACGCTCGCTCGGCGAATGAGATGTAAATATTTTTCCCTTCATATCCTTGATAAAATCTAAAGCATATCAGCCCGGCCCCGCGCCCGCGGAACACTAACAACCCACTGCTGCCTCCCGTGCTCAGCGTAAAGCTGCAAAGAAGCATTAGCTTCGCTCTACGTTTCACATTTCTGCTACATATTTTTCACGTTCCCCCGCTCCCCTTACAGTTCCAGTTCCAGCTCCTTGCCTTCTGGTTTGAAATGGGCGAGGGGTACGCCTTGTTCGTGCGCGATCGTCAGCGTAGCTTGTCCTTTTGGAGAGATTTTTTTTTATCCCTAAACCATCAACCAACCATCACACATACCTACACACATACACACACGTGTAGCTCCCCCTCCATGCTTGCAAACTTCAACGATGGGAGAAGGGGAGAGACAAGACAACGAATGAAGCAGCTGACATGCACGTTTATTTTCCACTCACCCGGACGAGACTCATCATCACATGGCGAAGAACCTTGGCGTTTTCCCATCTGATATGGCTTCGGGGGGAGCATACGAGAAAGAGATGAAGAGAAAGAGAGAGTGAGCGAGAGGACAGGGGGGAACAAAAAACTGGCAGCAACAGCAGCACAAATGGATCCTGTGCCTGACGAAGCCTCGTGTGGAGACAAGAGCCCATAACACTACTGCCAGCAGAACAGAGCAAGACAACGATCGGAGTGAGAGAGAGAGAGCGCAAAAGAAGACTAAAACTGTGGGGCGAGAGGGAAGCAAAATGGAAGATTGTTGGGTTTGCGCCTTCAGGGTGATGGGTGATGGGATCAGGGCCCCGGACCCAGTGCGGACGAGTGCAGTAAATTTTGAAGTTGGCTTGAAGCTTTTTGCATTTCAAAAACATCGCCGTAAAGTGTACGTCGCAAAGGCGCAAGGGCCTGGGTGCAATCGTGCCACGAGCGTAGGAAGGGGGAAGAGGGATGGAAAACGGTGAAAAACACACATATCAAACAACTTCAGCATGAAGCAGGAGACGGTGGAAAGCTCAACAGCGGAGTGTGTGAGAGAGAGAGAGAGAGAAAAACGCAGTACGATCGTTGACGATGAGTGGTGAAAAACGGAAACCTAGGTCCTAGACACGGTGGAGGAGAAGCAATAGCGCAAGCTGTGGCAAGTTTGTTGAGAGGAAAACTAAAAACATAACAGCGTGAATGTGGAGCTCGGTGGCAAGAAAAAATACGGGACGGTACCGTTTGAAAGATTAAATAGAGATAGAAAGTCTCGGAAGTGATGGAAGCACTGCTAAGATTGGATAGCAAATGTGTGGAAGAAATCTTGATAGAACCACACACACATACATACAGGGAAGGGAAAGGAAAAAGGGTTGCAGAAAAAGCACACAAAACGATCGTCAACAACGAACTGTCAGTCGGGCGAGATGCGCACGCTGGAGCGATGTGCGCCTTCTGTTGAGTGGAGTGCGAACTGTGCGACCACCAACGAACCAACCAACAAAGTAGCCGTTGGAAACTAACGCAGTGGAAAACTGGGCAGTGGCAAAAAAACACAAACAAACAAACAAACTTCTACACGGCGTATGAGATTGTGTATCAGCAGCAAAACAACGGAAAATGCTCATCACATTGCACCAGAATTCTTTACTTTCGTAGAGTGTGTGTGTTTTTTTTTGTTTTTTTTTCTCCTACTTCCATTTCAAAGCCGAAGGACAAGACGGATAAAAACCCGGAAAGGATCCATCCACGAATCAGCCCGTCCGTGTGCAGCCGTCCGTGCTGGAAGGGAATAAATATTAAAGCAAACTGCATTTTAAAACTGAAATTATACATAAAATCAAATGTATGGCTGTTTCTTTGAGGAGTTTTTTTTACGCTTTTGGAAAGATAGACAGAGGGAAAATTGTGAAGAGTAACTTTTGTACTTTATTATTGCGCGCTCGATACTGCGCTCTGTCTCTCGGTGGGCATCCCGTGCTGTCTATAATAAAGAAGGAACAGAACACGACCGTTCGTTACATCTGGCAAGTGTCTCGACGGTAATCAGCCTGGAAGGCAGTTGACATTTTTGTTGCGAAAATAGCGTACAGAGCTTGACAATATTAAATTTAACAATAACTTGGAATTTGAAGTTTCTACTATCATAATAATCAATGTCAAGTAATGAGTAATTTGATGTTTTTGTATATTTCAGAGCAATTTTGATAGAATATGTAGTAATTGAAGACATTTTTCTGTATTATGTTACCTTTACTACTTAAATTGCATGCTTTAAATCTCGTCTAAGTTCAATTGTAATCAACAAGTTTAACGAGCAATTACAAAAACTGTAATTCTTTGATTACAACTGTTTGAAAAAGTAAACTTAATGTATCTTGAGCTGTGTAAGCTTGAAATAAAGCTATTAAAAGTAAAGACCACATACTAAATTTGGGAAAAGAACCTGAGATTCATAATAAATCCCAGAAAGGATGAAAACTTTCAGCAACTTAAAAAAGTAATTTTGTTATAACCTTTTTTATGAATTTATCAAGCACCTTATATTTTTCGACTTTTCTTTTAATTTCTTGAAATGTTACATACACACAAAATATGTAATATTTCCTGAAATGCACACAACTACCTACACTCAAAGCCGTCATGTAACGAACGACACACACATACGGTCCCGCATGCAACTGTCACGTTTCACTCGAAGCTGAAGCTTTTCCTGGAATCCGGCTAGAACTCCCGTCTCCATCTGGAAACCATCTGGTTGCTGAGCATCTCTATTAGCCCCTCTCTCTCTCTCTCACACACACACACACCTCCCCATCCCGTTCATACGTGCCCCCATCACGAAACCGGAAACTCATCCACTATATCCCGTTCCCATTGCAACTTCAACGCTCCAAAAACCGAAACGGAATCAGTTTGCCAGTAACACGCCAACACGGTGGGCAGGGAGAGAGAGAGCGCAAGGGAATGCATCCAACCGCCCGGCATGCGACAGTCGCATTCGGGACGATTAAGAAATATGTTAAAAGTTTACGGCAAGATTTATTTCCAACCAGTCGCTCGAATCATTTTCGGTGCGCTAATCTTCGGTCCGCTTTTCCATCATTCTTCCACTCATTGCTGCATTCGTCGTACGTATCTCCCCTGCTGGAGACACACTGCTGGGGCCTGTCGTGGTGAAACTATTTCCTTCAATTATATACCCCCGCCGGTTGTGCCACGCTTCCCAGTTGGTGCCACGTTTCAGTCTGAAGGGACTGAGAGATTTTGTCCTTCGGCACTCCACCCGAGCGGCGGGATCGACGGCAACGGGAGCCATATTGATCGACACACAGACACAAACAGCCACACTGTCGACGGAATGGCACTGCAATCTTACCCATTTGTGGACCAAGTCCACACATTCGCAATTGCGCTGCAACCCTTGAGTCTGACTCTGGTTTTCATGTGACGCTCTGGCTCCTCCTCTTGGTAAAAACTCGGAACCCGCACCGGAATACTCCGTGATCGGTGCAAATCGGGACCGAGTCGGGATAGTTTTGCTCCCCATCAATCCCGGGCAAAACTCCATCGTGGTTCCTCGTTGGATGGGAGGTTCCTTGAAGTGTGGAAAACTAACTTATGATTGGATTTAGATAGTTTCATCGATCGTTTGCCAAGCGGAATGGCTGTGTGTGAGTTGTGTGTGTGTGGAATGAATCACAACATTGCGATGGATTCGGGTGGAGTTGGGTAGAGCTCCGTTTAATGGATTGAAATGTTTGACTTTTGTCTTTCAAACCCGCTTTAAAAACAATGGAAAATTGTTCCATAAATCCTGTCACGTTCAATTCAATGGATTTTAAACATGGAATTGGTGGAATATTGTTAAGTTTGAAATCTAAATATAATAATTCCTCCATCAATTCTATCCAACTCAAAAGTATTCCTTGTACCTCATTTTTTGAAATGATTAAACCAACCATGCGATCCTTTAACATTATGCTGCTTGAATTGGGATTTATATTTTAAGGTTTTTTTTTACCTCACACACACAATACCCTCCCAAAAGTGCTTCAGAGACATTCACTCGTTCCAATCCCGAAGCAGACCCTAATTATCGTGCATGAAATCCATTTGTGGAATGCTTTTTCTCCGGTTCTTCCTCCCCCCGACTGGTGAAACAGGGTGAAAATTTCCAATTGTCTCATCCAATCGTTTGTTCTGTCTGTCTCGTTTCGTGGAACAACAAATTTTGGATATAAAAAAAGACACACACACACACTCATACAAAATATCAACGAAAAAAAAGCGGAAAATTCTACCCTTTTTATCAGGCTCCCTTCCTCACAGTCACTTCCACCCACCAGCACAACAACGGCCTCAGCACGCTTCATTCCGCAGGTGTCATTCCCAAGAGGAAAAGCGAAGAGAAAGCGTTTCAAACCGAACCAGCCGAGCCACCAGCCACTGGTGCCCCGTTTTCCAGTGCGACCGAAATTATGATTATGATTTCTAAAGATGTCGTTTAATTTATGATTTATTGCATTAGCCATCCGAAACGGGGCCGATGCCGATCGGGCATGGGGGGGGGGGATGAGGGGAAAGGGGGAATGAGTAGGTTGGGTGCCGTGAAGAGGGATGTTGCATAAATTTTTCGGGACCCCGGAAACGGCACGAAACAGTGAAGGTGGGGAGGTGGTGGCGCACCGGGAGGATGATGACGAGGATCATAGAAGGATTTTTCCCCGGCAGCGGAAACATTTCACCGTAGTAGCGTGGGGCAAAGCGCAATGCATTCATACCAACAAACTAACCCATGTGGAGGGGAGAGGGAGGGAAAGGAGAGAGAAAGAGGAAACCATTCCGAATAGGTTTGCACGGATGGCGTTGGTAGTGGGGATGGATGGGCTGGGGTGGGGTAGTTTTGGGGATGATATTTTTACGGGTACGATTGAAAACTACGAACAGATACGGTCGAACAGTGAGCACCGACAGACTGAGCAGGGAAAGTTGGCAAATAAGCACAAAATCCGACCTGCCTCCCATTAAACAAACACAAATACCAGTGGAATGTGAAAACACTACTGGGTGATGAATGTTGCGATGAGTAATCATACAATTGGTGTTTAAGCGAAACCGTGGCGAAAGTTGTTGTGGGACATTTCGATAAATTTTGAGGACGCATTTTGAATACAATTTTCTTTGAAATTTCTCCTTTAACTCACAGTTAACTGCACATCAAAGCATGTTTTATGAACTAAATATTATGCTGTAGAACTGTTCTCAAAAGTTTCAAATGCTGCAATCGTACAAAATGTGGATCAGGTGTTACAGACCCAGAATATTGATGAGATTAACGATAAATTGTAAGCTTACTCCTTCATATTTACTTGCTTCATAGTAGTGGAACAGGCTCATTTCGATTAGTTTTAAGTGTAGTCATTGAACGAAGCAGCTGTATTTTGTGTATTTTGTGTTCTTATTAAACAATGGTAACATTCAGTTAAGGTCTAAATCACTACGCCTATAGCAATTTGAAAATGCCACATAGACTTCCAAGGTACTTTCACAATTATGCATCCTAAAAATGCTTTAAAGTATCTGTGAGTGAGCCAAAAAAAGAGGCTTTGAATGACAAAGTGTTGAAATTATTTGATGCTGGTAGTATTTTATTAAGAAATAACAAATTTAACTACTCCGTTTCGGTTATTAAATAGTGAAACATGTCTTATGATGCTTATGATGAATACAACGGAACACACGTCAACAGTTAAGCTAAGTGCTTAACTGTATTCACATGCTACAATGTAATTACCATTTACCATTTAATCCCTTTTGATTCAGTCTCTTATAGATTCTGGAGTTTTAACATAAAGGAAATCAAGTTAGTCTCCCATCTGAAGTGTGTTATTGTGTACTGCTTTAAATTTGATTACTATTCTTATTACTAATTTATCCAAATTTTTAAAATGCAATCAAATTTCTCGTATTTTCACGTATTTTCATATAAGATTTACATTTATTTTTACAGGATTATCTACGATTTTTTGGGGCATGTCTCAGTATTTTTTGGTTCAATTCTATTGATATTCAATCGGACGATACCAATAAATTGAAGAAACGAACCAAAAATCTATGGGATAAATAAATCGTAAGACGAGCTCAAAAAAATATGGGAACCAATAAATCGTGGGAAATCCTGTAAGTAGATATATTTCACGATAAGATAACTTGATTACGCTTGATACACTAATGTCCACTAAAGACGTCATTTGAGATGAGAAAGTGCTTATGGCATTGGCAAAAAATGTATATTTGATCATCATGTTGCATAACTTAAGGCGCTTAGCAACACCGGGCAAGGGATAATGTTTACTAATGCAATTTATTTCTTCTTTACATTTTATTCGTCATCGCGCTACTAAAATGCCTTAAATTTACAGTGGAAATCAGACATTGTTAAATTTGTTAACCATTTTGAATCATTTTTTACCTTATCACAGAGTGGTGACATCCCGTTTCGAACCTTTTACAACGTACAACGCTCTACTTTCATTGCGTTGTTTTTGTCATAAGATGTGTCTTCTTGATGCTTTGAAGGGTTTAGAAATTCAAGCAAAAATAAACATACAAAAGTATTTAAGCAAAAGGTATTCCACAAAAAGTGAGACGAAATAGAAAGCAACTAAAACAAATCAAAGAAAGTTCAAAGCAAAATTCAATCCAGTATCAATAAAAGGTACCAACAACAAACCCTCAAAGACAACCCAAATTTATCGATATTAGCTTTTAAGCAAATAGAGCAAACTTTGCATAAATTATTGCTTTTAATTTCTTCCCCAGCAAACTAATTAGCTGCCTCCCCCCACCCCCACACCCTGTGTCCCGAGTGACACAGGTACATCACTCCAGCGCAAGGAAGGCAAACGCTATTCATTTCCAATCGTCCGTGCAATAACTCTGAAAGTAAACAACCAAACAATATACATAAAGTTTGATGGTTTTCCCCTTACCTGACTATCATGAGCCCTCCCTCGCTCCATCCCCCAGTCTCCCCCCTCCCTGTCCTCTCTTACTGCACTTTATGATCGTATCTTCTTGATTAGGAAATACATACGAAGACATTGTAAATTTCAACCCCTCAATAAGCGTCAATAAAACCGTGTCCTTAGCTTTTCCACGTGCACGGCGGGGGCTCCGAGGAGCGAGGGAGCGACGTAGAAAACAACTTTCACTCACAGACAATAACCATTACTCACTAATGGCTTCTCCCGCCGTTTTCGTTAAGTACTTCTTGTGGCTCCACTCCCGTTACTTTCTTCCAACACAAGTCACCCATTATCACCGAAACGCAGTCGCAGTCCACCCAAACGCTTCTGCTGATTAATAGCAATTCACACACACACACACAGCCACGTACATTCACGCACCCTCAGCAAAGACAAAACGGAAAGAAATGCGCAAAAAGGACGACCGACAACAGAAACAAACAAACAAATGCACGCACCAAAACTACGCCGAAGCCAATCAAACTAATATCAACGGTCCAATAAATCTGCCATCATTCAAACCAGTAGTCATCGACCCTTCGAGGTTTGGCCGTGGGTTCATGCGCAAAAAAAAAAAAGAAAACAAGAAATACAAACAACAAAGTCCAGAGTCCTCATCATTTTGATTCCTTGGCACTTTTACTTTACCACTGACCTGAGCATCGTTGCTCTTTACAGTTTTCCCCTGGCTGCCGTCTTTATATTGAGCTGCACAACGGCATGTAGCGTGCGCCTGGAGCATGGATTGGCTGGGTCGGGAACTGGGTGTTTCTTCCCTTCTAAAAGAGGGGATAGAGAGAGAGCAACAGAGCGAGCAGCAGAAAAAAGGCGTCCAACATCAGCAGCGACCGGAATCGATTACGCCGGACGCGGACATAAAAATAAATATGAAAATCATACCGAAAAAGGAAATTAGCTTTGCGTTCGCAAATTTACGATCGAACCAATGCGGAACAAAACACTTTCTTTGCTAGGTGGGTGGCTTTTTGGGGGGGGAGGATTTTTTGCACGCACCACTCCCCCACTCTCCTGTTGCTCTGTATACCCACCTGTTTCAGCGGCTCGGGTCGGCCTGCCTAGATCGCCTTGTTCTGCCCTGTTCAACCTTTTAACCGTCGTTTCGGTTTCTATGGCGACTTTCTCAGCGGAGGTGCTGGGTCGAGGGGAGGCGAATAAAAGCGGGAATTTATGCGCTCGAACGCAAGCGGTGTTCAATTTTCCTGCCCAAACAACCAACAACAGCAAAACACCGAAGGCCGAAATCAAGCGAAACCGAACACGCCGGGGCATATCATCATTAACGGTGCGCGCCGGGTGAAAACGGACCAAACGTCCCGTGCCGTTCCGTCCATCACCGTTAAAGGGCAGATCCTTTTTTCTATAGTGTAGCCGTTTTTCTACTCCTTTTCAAGAAAGATCTCCCTTCCCATACAACCCGCTCATCAGTTTTGGGGCTATGGTAAGTTCATGTTTTTGCCTTTCCCTGTACTGCCCCAATCCCAGCCAGAGCAGCGTAGATTCATTTTGCTATTTTTCTCCCCCCCCCCCCCCCCCACCATAGCCACCCCCACTTTCCCTGCACTCTACCCTAGAAAGTCATCATCTTCATCAACAACCCGGCGCCCGGAACCCGGAAACATCTCGCCTAGAAAACGACCACACCGAGCAGGGTAGGAAAAGTGATGGTGGTGATGGTGGTGTGCGGCTTTGCTAGGAGAAGAAAGAAGCAAAATCCACCCCAAAAATAAGGATCGCGCCCACACACACACACACACACGCACCCAACACCACACACAAACCGACAATCCGCCCGCCGCAGGCCATTTTTGACGTGAAATATATTTTTTGAAGCCTTATTGTCGAATTCAAATCAAATCAAAATGAAGAAAAGGAAACTTTGGTTATAATCGTAAATATATCGCCCCCGCTCCCCGACCACTTTCCTCTCATTTCAAGCACCGACCGCCGCAGTGGAAAAACTCGCAGAATCGAAGGATACGCTTGGGATATCCGGGCAAAGCGGCAAGGCGGCGGTTTTTATCCATCCCGAGACGTGTCGGGATCTGTTCTCATAACTTTCCCCTCCCCGCCACTGTTCCACTTTTTCCCTTTTTGCCGCTATCGCTTATCGCGTCCCCGTGCCGCAAGGAGGGCGAATAAACGGACGGGCGTCGTTGTATGTTTTTCCTTTTTTTTACCCCGCAAAATTCCAGTGGATTTTGGGATGGTGTGAGGAGGGAAATCGAGGGGTTGTGGGGGGGAAGCCCAAAGGGGAGCAGAAACTTCCAGCGCCTCGCGCAACTTGAGCGAATCGCTCAAAAGCGAGCCGCTGCGGATGGTTGTTTGTCCCGCTGAAGGATGGAACCGATGGGACCTATAAGAAGAAGATATTCCTATAAGTCCCATAAGAAGATGGGCCTGCGATGCCGGAAGCTGGTTAGGCAAAGGGTAGGAATCGTATTGTTGAAGCCCGTAGTCCACGGGGTTCACTTTGGCGCTGCTTTTTGAATGACAGCAGCAAAAGGTATGGACAATATTTTGAGCACGCTTATTTTACATAAAGGAGTGTGTGTGAACGATTTTCCACCGCCCACTGTGATGGAAAACCTTAAACAAAGCCCCGGTTACGCAGTGAGATTCCCCGTGGAAGGAATTTTGCCCCCCCCCCCCCTCCTTTTTCCCAAACCCATGGTTCATTTCGCGGATTAACTCAATGTTTATGAAACAGGAAAAATCCACTAAAATCCACCATCAACATTTACCATTTTTTCCCATCCATTGCTACAGCCAAGGCATGCTGCTAGCTGCTGCTACAACCAACCAACCAACCAACCCACCCGTTCGTCATGTGGTGGTGCGCATGGAGCGAACAATATCCATTCGGCAGCGAATATTTTCCCTTATTTTCCTTTTTTTTTTGTTTAGCTGGATTTGATGGAAAGAAAATTGCTCGAGCAAACTCACAGCAGCAGCAGCGTGCTCTAACACCCGCCTACTATATACGGACGAACCAACCGAACCACTTTGCCGCTTCGTCCTTCCGTGCTGCCCCCTTCCACTCCCCCCCTTCCGTCAACCCATCACAAACTACCCATCAGTCAACTCAAACACACAGACACACAGAAAGAGAGGGTCGGATGAGGGGGGGGGGGGGGGGTTCGTTGCTTCACCAATATCTAAATAGCCGGCGTCTCTTTCCTTTTCGTTTGCATTCGCTCTCTCCATCTCAGTTTTTTGCTCTCCTGAGTACGATTGCGCTCTTTTGCGCAAAACTCTCGAGCATAAACTTTCCGTCATCCTGTGTTCATCCCCCATCGACCACCCCCTCCCCCCCCCCTCCGCAGCCACATCACTCAAACCCCCGTCCCAACTGGAACAAGGAAGCTTATTTGACGTACCGTGGAGAAAGCAGCATCCAAGCAATCGCACTATATACACACAGACACACACGCACACAGTACGATTGCTGAGCGAAGACCGAAGACGGGCCCCGGCAGTGCCGGCATGGCAACCAAAATGAAGCCCACCACTACTACACAACCATCACACGAACACGACGAAGACGTGATGTGATGTGATGTGATCCGGTTTCGCCTTCCCCCGATACCACTGTGTTCATGAAAAACAACCACCTCTCGCGGCCCTTCCCCACATACCCACACACAGCCCACTCCAACGCCCTCTCCCAAAGCATTAGCAAACAATGTTTGTTCGCATACACACACACGGAGCACGAACCGACGGATGAGTTTTTGCTGCTTTTTCCTGCATCCATCACAGCGCAAAACCCTCCCACCCGACGGGCGGACGGAACGCGGGCAAGGACGAGCAAGGACGAAAGCGCACCCCTTACCACCACCACCCATTCACCATCTGTATCAAGTGAGCCAAGGATTTTCCTTGCTCGATTTGCTGTACCACACACACACACACACACACATAAACACTCCACTCCCTTTCCTCCTTTGCCTTGCGCCACGTCAAGTAAGAAAGAGAAAGCGCACCACGACCCAACGGCCGCCACGGGGAAAAAAGGGGAAAGGGAAAGTGCCGGGGGATGGGAGGGTTTGTGGATTTGTGAGATGAAAACTGAAACGGAAAAACAAATAACGACTCGGGGCTTCGTGGGGGGAGGGAGGGGTTTGAAGTGATAAGGGAGTGGAAGAAAGAGAGAGATAGAGAGAGGGAAATTTACCGAAGCGCAGTGGCAGAGTACGCTCTTTCCCTTTGCGTCGATCTCGCCTCTCAGTCAAAAAAGAGGGACGACGCTTCGGATGTTTCGGGGGACGACGCTGACAAAACGCGAACATCTCGTCTTGTGTCTTGTGCGCCATCAGCGGCATCATCAGCGAATGCTTTCTGCTATCCTGCTTGCACACCGCGATGTACAACACCTTCTGTGCTAGCCCGCGCTTTCCATCGGGCTTTTTAGTCATTTTCCAAGTGGTGCGACCACTTTTCCCGCGGCACAATGTAGACACAAGTAGACAACCAACCCGCGCGAAGACGGACGAATTAATATTTTTCACAAACACACACACACACATGCTGAAATTGGTGGAACTGCGGATTTAAAATTTACACCGCCTACTGGCGTGTGTCAAAACGCGCACCAAGCACTCATCAGCGTCCTGTCAGCTTCTTGTGACAGCCGTCAGTAGGACCGGTCGGGTGGAGGGGGGAGGAAGTCCTTTTCTCAGCCTACTCCTTTACATGCTAGGCTTGAAAACGAATAAAACGGCAGAAAAACGGCAACGATATCATATCAAGGCAACAACAAAAAAAGACAAAAGCAAGATGAATTAATACGACAAGTAAGTGTCCCCTTGCGCAAAACACACACACACAAAGGGAAAGAAATTACGATGGCGCATGTTTTTCTCTGCCCGCGTTCACACGTGCTCTCACCCCGAGCCGTACGCGACCCTTTCAAAATGACGTTCGTCGGGTTCGTCGCCGAGGCGGGTTTTTTTTTTGGTTGCCGTCATTTTCACTTGACGGAGGGATACAGGATTTTGCACATTAATCTTAATGCGTTTGTGTGGTTGTGTGTGTGTGTGTGTGTGCGTGTGTGTGTGTGTGTATGTAAAAAAAAAATAAAAAGGGGAATCAGTGCCTCATCGTTCAGGCTTATGGCTGGTGAGCCATTTTTGTTTCCTTCTTTTCGCCATAAACTGCAATTATCAAATCGTACAAATGTCGTACCGAACAGTCACATTAAAACATCCTTGTCACACATTTCATTCAGAGCCCGATCGAAGCAGGCAACGCCAACAATGCGTTGCCAACTGATCAGAATCGCGAAGGCAAATTCGTTTTTGTTCGAGTGCCGATTCGGGGTCCCTCGCTTATCTTGAGCGCCATTTCCTGTCCTGTCCAATTCGTCCAGCAAGCGCATCAATCTTCGCGGAA
This sequence comes from Anopheles gambiae, assembly GCF_943734735.2. NCBI lineage: Eukaryota > Metazoa > Arthropoda > Insecta > Diptera > Culicidae > Anopheles > Anopheles gambiae. The sequence goes on from NC_064602.1 coordinate 23,955,311, forward strand.
GGCGTAACTTATTATCGTTCTGCGTAAAAAAAAACCCCCCACAGCCCATAACATTCGTCGTCCATCCCGCGGGCGGCTTCATCACTTTTCCCAATTCGAAGCGCTGTCCATTACCTTGAAATTTTATACTCCACCAGCGAGGCATCGAGCGGGCGGCAGCGCAGGGGGGTTTTTTGGGTGCCTTTTTTCCCCGCTCTCTGCTCAAGGCTCTTCAACCCCAACCGCCGGTAATTACCGGCTAATGGTCCGAGAGTTGGTGTTAAATCAAATAAATTACATTTAATGATCATGCCGCTGCCAGCAGAACTAATTTTCGCAACCCTCTCGCACGCGCGCACTACCATTGGGCACCACTTGGTCGACAGGGCACGTGCTATCTCTGTCTCGCTCTCACTTTTCCCTCCCCCCCCCCCCCGACTGAAACCACCTTGTCGGAAAAACCGATTGTCGCTGACACATCCTACCAGCGAGGAGGCCGCCTTTGCCTCCCAACTCCCTGGCTAGATCGCCCCTTTAGATATTTGGGAAATGATGTGTCTTGTGCCCACGCTATGTGTGTGCTTGTGTGTACCAATCCGTTTCAGGGTCCTTCTTCTTTTTTTTCGAGCTGCCTGCTGCTACTCCTTGCGAATAGAAATACATATTTTATCGCCGTCTGCGTGGTGGGAGAAAGCGAAAAACCCCACGGTGAAGTCACGGTGACGGAAGCTGTTTCTGCTGGAAAACTTTTCCATCGGCGCGTCAAAACGCGCACCCGCCCAACAGTCCCCTTTGCCGCTCATGGCCAGTCTTGTGTGTGTGTGTGTGGCGTGGCTGGGTCGTAAATTTTGAGCCACCAGTCTTATCTTTTAATCAAATATAAGAACGGCGTTTGCCCGCGTGCTGCGGAGGGCCGTACAGGGGAAAACCGTCCACCGACAGTCAGCTGGCGGTGTCAGATGTATCGAAACGAATATTGAAGTTGAAGCGGAAATTTTTGCGGGTTGAAGATTAATGGGACGAACCGAAAGGATTGACTGGGCCGCGCGGAAGGTTGGAAAAGTTGGAGCAATTTGCACCGAACATCATTTAAATCTGGATTTCAGTTCGGTGAAGGTGAGAATTGCCTATTAGCTGAGTGGCAATTAAGTTGGGATGGAAGAATAAATATTAAAATAATTTCTCACAAAACGAATATATTTAGAAAGGTTTTTTTTCTTCATCCATATTTTATATAAACGAAATAAACATAAAATATGCTACCACCCCACCACGGGTGTAAATTGGTCTCACCCACCCACCCCCCCCCCCGGGAGACTAAAGGGATGCTGTACGATAAGCCTGCGGTGTACGAAGGAGCCTCCGAAGGACGACGCATGGTTGAAATTTAAGACCCTCATGTTATTATTCAACAATTATGATCCACCATCCTTCTCCGGTCCCAAGCAGCCCATTACCACTTGCCCGGCGCCAAATTCCTACAATCATTAGAGCAGTAGGCGATGGTGGAAAGAGCTCGCGCGAGAGAGAGAGAGCGAGAAGGCAAGACAAAATACCGAACAAAAATCTACCTTCCCCGAGTCCGAGCATCAAGTCCAAGACGCGCGTCTCCTTTCGCCCCCGGTGTGCTGCTCATAGCGCTCAGTCTTCGACCCTCGTCAATCTCGTGCCCCCCTCCCTCCCTCCCACCACCTCTTACAATCCCATTGCTCCATGCTCTCGCACCGTCACATCACCGACGACCGAACACCGAAACATCATCGAAGCAGGCGCAGCAGCAGCAGCAGCAATAGCAACAGCAGCCGAGTTTTCCCTTCGCATTAGACATCATTTCCATCTCAGTCCCTCCGGGTTTATGCTTTTTTCCGTCTAATTTATATTCGAAATTTATGTCCGCTTACAATATCACCATGGCGCTCTGTCCGCCCTGTGCACCACCACCAACACCACCGGACGGACGAAACAGGACGAAGACGAGTACGAGGACTAATACAAGCTGCCGTTTCGTTTTTCCCTACTCATAACTTGTGTCCCCCTGCTTGTACTGTTCTCTCCTCCAGCCTCCCCCACCCCCCATTGCAGGCTTATCACCGGCATATTCAGCGAAACGGAAACCACCACCCATCAAACCCACCCCCGTTTGAGCATCCTTCCCCCGACGGAGAGAGGGAGTGAGAGTGAGATGGAAGAGGGGGTGAGAGAGAAAGATGGCGGCCGTCTCGCTGTTTTCTAACCCGTCAGGCGTCCATCAGAGTGGGCTTCGCTTCTTCCATTTCGAGTTTGTTTGACACTTTGTTTCGTTTTTCTTCTCGGGTGCTTTCTGGTAGGGGAGAGCGGGGCGAAAGGGTCATCTGCTTTATTGGCAAATAAACGATGTCAAGGTGCTTTTGAACATTGTTCAACTATAAGAAACATGTGACGGCTAACTGATGCCTTTCTGAACATTGTTCAATCGCAACTATACATTTGCTTTACCCAACTTTAACGTACATTTACATTACCCGGGTTCGTTTCTTCGATGTTCAAGTTATTCTAATTAAATTGTTTGAAACTTCATTTTAATTTATTTTGTACGAATGTAATAGTCGTTTATTATTTTTGAACATACAGTGAACCCTCTCTTATTTGACACCTCTCCAATTTGAAAAACCTCTCTTATTTGAACATTTTGCACAGTCCCTTGATTTCCAGTACATTTTTGTTCCTCTAATTTGGAAAACCTCTGAAATCTGTGTCTCTCTTATTTGTGTATGGTGTTGCCATGGATATTGAAAGATGTATGCTCAAATTGGCAATCGTATGCACAGTTTCCTATAGCAACAGTTAAGGCTGCATACTAAATGCTCTGTCTCTTTCTTGTTTGGATGGACCTTTCATTCACTTTTCACCTCTGTAATTTGAAAACCTCTCTTATTCGACAGTCCCATCGCCTCTCAAATAAGAGAGGGTTCACTGTATCAGGATAAATTGTCGGCAAATAAATTCAAACTGTTTTTGTATATGAAGGCCCTCAACAAAAATCTAAATCCCATAGAACAAACGGATCAACTTATCATTTGTTAAGTTTCGATTCAACAATGTTCAGAAAGGCATCAGAATTTCAGTTGGCCGTCACATGTTCAAAACGATGTTCAAAAGCACCTTCACATTGTTTATTTGGGCTCGAAAACGGAGTAACACGTTTAAAATGACTTTTGATAATAGAAAAACATCAAATACAGTGTAAAATAGACAACATTTCATAACCTTAAGATTTATAAAATAATAGTTATTATTTAAAAAAAAATTGGTCAAAACGATGTTATTTTGATCGTCTCGAAAATAAACTTTCATAAAAATTTTGCAAATAAATATAGAAAATAGGATGGGTAACCAGGCACATGACATTCATCTATGATTTACGTAAATAAAAGTAAGCATTTTAATTTATATCAAAGTTTTTTTAAATTGATGTTTGTGAAATGTATCGCTTGTGGCAAAATGGTCGTTCCAGATAAAGGCAAAATGGTCCAAATGTGTTATGAGGAGCAAATAGATTACGCTGTTGTGTAAACAAAGGCCGCTACAATATATTTGTTTTACATAAGTAAAACTATACTGTTTGTATACTCTATTAATATAAAATCATCACTTTTATTCTCTTGGAATCACGTGTTGGAATCGCTTCCAACACGAGCATTATTAAAATAAAAATATAAAATTTTAATCTTTACCCTTACAATTTTACCTAGGATGCCACCAGATGTCCAATGTTGTGGTTCGTTTTGCCCCTTTGTTTTGATATGTTTTAACATTTTGTGTGTAAACAGTTTTGCCCCATAGTGAGACCAATTACCTCGCACTGCATTTCATTTCCATGACTTTTGCTGTTGATTTTTAAATTTCATTTTACACATTTTTTTGTTTTTGTTATTTTATCTACTTCTAGCTGTTTTTCATGAATTAGACGTTGAAGCATCGATTGCCGTCAAAATATCAGGGTAAACTCGTTTACCCAATTAGATACAGAGTAAAATCCTTAACAGTGCCATTTTGCCCCGCTTTCCCCTACACCGGTTTGCGTTTCCCCCAAGAACAAAAAAAACCCTCGCCCGAAATGTGTCCTTTCGTTGTAAATGCAAAAATAAGAACAAACAAAACAAAAAGGAGTCATTCCAGCATTTCGAGTGAAGATCGTGATGCAGCAGCAGCAGCAGCAGAAAGGAAAGAAATTTTGCGAAAACGAAAAACCCGCACACAAAATCACCTTTCGCTCGATTTCATTTGTTTTTGCTGCTGCTACTGCTGCTGCTGTTGTCATTGTTTATGCGGCCATTTCCACAGCACCTACACCTTTTGGGTGATCGGCCCATTCGCAAAGGAAAGTAGAGAAACGCTTGGAAAGGGAATTTTAGCTTTCTTTAGTAAAGAAGCGCTACAATCGCTCGCCGTACGCGGAGCCCTCCCATGCAAACCGAGCCGTGGGGCGTGACGAACCGTGCCGCAATGGCATCTCGCAGCATCTCCACACTCCAGAAACGGGGGGAAGAGGCATTTGTGACAGGCGGTTTTGTTTCCGATTGACCGGCGTTTGATGGGGAATGTTTTGCAACCACGCGCGCGCGCGGGTGTATGACAAACAGTGAGTAAATGGTTTGCCGCTTTTCACACCGAGAACACATTAGTTTATTCGGTACCGATTGTTGGTTGTACATTAGGATGGGTAGGGTGGGTCTGTCTCCCTCCTCGTCCAACGCTTTGGCTGGTTAAGGAAGGTGTCGCTTCTGGTTTCTTGGTGCAATAAAATTTAGCGTGACACAGTTTGACGCACTTCATGGCGAACGGTTTTATTCGACTGAATAGAAATCGTGCTTGAAATTAAACATGAGCCCAATTTGTAAATAAAGAACATTATTTTATTATTTGCTATTTTCTTAAACAAATAGCTTGTTTTGAGTTAAAAATACACAAAAATAAGGATGAATTTAACGAACAATTGCTAGTTATTGTGCATGCAATGTACTATTTTTGATATGCTCAAGTATGATTAATTTTTCTGTTTGTTTGATGATGATGTTTGGAAGATGTTTGGAAAAGGTTTGAAACGTTTGTACGAAACAGGTTTTCGTTGATTCATTCCAGTTAAATACGCTCGAAATCTTTCACACTTAAACCATCAAAAAGTCCAATCAAGTGTTTTTGTAGGCTCCATTTAAGTATAAAAACCATTTTTAGCAAGCTTAATGTTGTATTGCTTTAACACACTTTTAAACTAATTTCCGGGTCAGTTTCTAATGTGAACGGCATTATTTAATAATTGCGTGGGTTTTTTCAACAACCCCAATGTTACAAATAATGACAGCTGTTGAAAAACATCTTGAAAGTTTTGAATATTGCTGTTCCCATTGAAACCTGACCCGGAAAACAGCGTTTTCCATTGATTATGTCTTGAAGCATTTTCAGAGTGTTGCTATGCATAATTTCCCATCTTTTACTCCTTCTTCTTCTTCTTTGGCACAACAACCGTTATCGGTCAAGGCCTGCTTGTACCACTATTTTATTACCATAGCAGGATAGTGAGGTATGAGAGTTCGGTCCATTCGGGGCTTGAACCCATAGCGGGCATGTTGAGAGACCGGCTGAGATAATTTCTCATCAAAAAGTGTAATATTCAATGGTCATGACTCTATATCTATCTTGAGGCGGTCCCGTGGTACAGTCGTCAACACAAACGACTCTATAAAGTGCCCATCATGAGTTCAAGCCTCGAATGGACCGGCCCCCGGCAGCAATTATTTGACTATCCGGTTGCGTGGTACTAAACTAGTCTCGAAAACCTTTATAGGCCGGCTTGTCCGCGTAGGACGTTACGCCAAATAGAAGAAGACTCTCTATACAAGGTGTAATTATCTTATGTTATTACATTCAAAAAACATAAATGAGATTGTGTTATCAAGTAATAGATGCTCTATTAATAATAAAAAGTAAATAATAAATGAAGTAATAAAAAATCAAGTAATAAACTCAATCAACTAGTAAATCAAGTATTGGTATGCTGATTGTAAGCTATTATGGATAACATGTATTGAAAAATGGAGTAAATGGTAAATAAATAAAATAAAACCTATATTTCTGTCTATCGTTATTTTAAAAACTTATTTATTTGGTCTGATGTATCGACTTTATAAATACTGATTTCAACGTTAAAGAATAGTACTCCAATTGTTCTAAGTATATTGTTTTACTGTTTTGACTATTTTGACTGATAATTTCCATCTCCAGAGAAAGTAATGAATAATTTTTAAAAGATATGTGATATTAAACACATTAACAAACCAATAAAACCATTTACAATAAAATTCCCGCTTCTTACATTCTCAAATTTGTTTCAAACATCATCAATTTCGTGGTTTTTATCTTAAAAGTGATAAAAAAATGAAAAACACATCTATACTACCATTCAACAGCATCATCCGCTGATGAACAGTAACGAAAATGCTGTAGCAAGGCTCCGTCCATCCATTGGAAATCGTTGCGTTCCCTCAAATCGTCATGATTCCATCACCCCTTTCGTGCCAAACCGCACACACACACACACGCACACCACCAAAACCACCGAAAATTCCACCAGTCCCCCATTCTCGAAACATTCTTTTTATGAGCCATGGCAAATTTATTGCAAATAAGTTTTGCTAACGGCTCATCGGTGTGTCACAATTCACACTGCCGCCTATCAGACACTGCCAGAGTTCCGTCATCTCGAGGCCGGGCCCCTTTGTCGAGCGTTTTGACGGAGAGCATACACTTCTCGGCAAGACCGGCATTGAATTTGATGGCGAGATTCGGCCCATACCAGGGAGGCAATTTTGTCGATAGGAACTATTGTTGTACGGTGAAAGAGGGGGAATTTGTGCTGCTATTTTTAGTAGTGTGTGAGGCGAGAATTGATGTCCTTTAAGAACATTTACACCCTTGGTTTAAAACATGATTTTTTTCATATCAACTCGATGGTGGGAAGATGAGAACTTTCTATTAGAAGGAAAAGAATGGAGTTTGCTTAAGAACAGAATCAATCTCACGTACAGAAATTATCTGGTAAAGTCTGATCACGAATGATTTAAACTCAAACGCACTTTTGGAATTAATCATAATTTAAATGTTTGTCTAGAAGCTTGAAAGTTAACATGTATGTTTTCGTTCCGAGTATCACTTGATCCATAGTCCAGGATTAAGTTTACAGGGCATTGGGAACGACAATTCTGGTTTTTTTTTCATGACCCTAGGTAGAACTCCTTGTTGAAGGTATGTCCTAAGGACACGTCAGAAATATGAAATTTAGCGCTAAATATTATACAGTGGACGTGTTCGAAACTAAGACACCCTTCCTCAACTATCTGCTATAAAAAGTAACCCCTGTAGCTTGCATACTAGCGTGTAGCTTGCATACTAGATTGTAGCGTACTTGTATGCAATTGGACACTGGAAGAAGAGATTAACTCTAGAAGGTCAATTTTTTTAATATTTTAATGAAAATGTTTTAATGTTCTCTTTGATTACAATATGGCAACATGTATCTAAAATATTCAAGCTTGGCCCAAGTGCCACAAATCCACTAGACTAGTGGTCTGCAACCTATGGTCCACGGACCACTTGGCGTTACCAGAAGTGGAATGTATTTTTGATAAAGAATGAATGTATTTTTGCCGCGAATGTATTTTTGATAAAGAAGAACGCGTTACTATACATCTCAATGTGGCCAGGGTTTTCTTTTCAAAAAACGTTTCCAAGCAGAAGAATTCCACTCTAATGCGATGGCTGAAATATGACCCTATCATGACGTGTAAACTGTTAAATTTATCCAGTATATTGTGTAAAAGGGAATAAAAGTCTAATATCAATCAGAGCTCCATAGCCGGTCTCGTAGTACAGTCGTCAACTCGTACGACTTAACAACATGCCCGTCATGGGTTCAATCCCCAAATAGACCGCGTCCCCATACGTAGGACTGACTATCCTGCTATGGGGGGTAATCAAATAGTCACTGAAAGCCAAGCCCACAAGCACAAGTGGGTACAGGCAGGCCTTGACCGACTTCGGTTGTTGAGCCAAAGAAGAAGAAGAAGAAGAAGATCCAATCAGAGCTCCACTATATTGCAATTAAAAATAGTAAACAATGAAAATAAATAATAATAAAATAATAATAATACTATGCAAGACTATACATATCGTGTAATTGTTTTCCCACAATTAAGATTAAATTTTCAACATGCTTGTCTAAGATTTAACCATATTTTTCATCAAAAACTTTGAATTAAGTCTTCCAAATGGATGCCCTCAATGGATGTGGGCTGCGGCAAAAAAAAATGAAGCAATGATCGTAAGCTTCCGCTCTGACCGGTTGACCGCCTCGGGCTTATTATCTTTGCTTCCTTAAAGTACATGAACAATCGCAGTACTTTCTTACAACATGCCACCCCTAAAAATTACAACAGAGGACATATTCCCCAAAAACACAAATTATAATTGCTGAATGTTATTTTTCTAATATTATCCACATTACAGAGGCGCAATACTTCCAATTTAGCTCTATAGTTATTTCCGAATTGGGCTCTTTATGGTTTATCGCTGTTCTACTCGCCAAAAGTATAACCCCTACAAGACCGAACGGAATCAATTCCCATCCAGACCAGCAAAAAAGACCGTAGTGATAGATATGTTCCTACGAAGTCGCAAATAATTTGAATGACGGCATCCAGATGAAATCGGCTAAATCTAGACAAGATGATTTGCCGAGATGACCTATCCAGGCTTATGAATAAAAATGAGATATCCAACCTGTAGTAGGGTATGACTACCAAACGGTGGATTTTGCCTCAGCAGAATTTTGCTTCCTAGGCATAATAGCCTATGCCTTCTTTAGTAATAAATTAGTTAGTAAATTAGTTAACCACCAAACGAGCAAGTGGGCTTTTATTTGCTCTCCGTTTGAACTGTAACACAACCATTAATTTTAAAGGCATCTATACTGAGATTTCTTAGTCATCCAGATTCCTCGGGAGACGTTCGGAGTCATCCAGAAACTCATTATTCGTTTTCAATTCGTTTTCAATTCGATCAGATTCGTATAAATTCGTCAATTTCGACTGTTTCGTAATTGGGAACTCACCCCTGATCTCGATTAGGAGTCAAATACAATTTTCCCTGGTGTAGCTAGAGTGGATCCTCGACTCTATTCCGAATCCCACATCCCTGCTACCTGCTACGTTGTAGCAAACTATCTATGGCACGTGGAAGCGTTAGAGATTGATATTACAATTCATTCTTGTAATAATAAAAATTTACGCAGCGATGTATGCAGCGTATTTTTACAAACTTCGCCTTGTAAAAAGTCATGCAGCGTTGTATCTTCGCTGCAGTATCGCTACTTACAGCTTTGATCCGTTTGAGTATTCAAGGGTATCTTTTGACTGATACTTTCAAAGCTTTTGCAACAATTGTTTTATTTACTCCTAAATAAACATCTGATGCACGATAATTGCAGAATATTTGAAAGTAATTATCTTCTTTCGATTATTCCGGCTGTTGCGTGTAGCTGCTCGAATACCATTAACCGCACTTTTGAAGGGCAAACTGTATTTCGAGTTCAATTCTGCGGAACATGTGTGTGCGCGCATACTCTTTTCTACCATAGAAACACAAACGAATGCATGTGTGCGTAGCAGTAACGCAACCCAAACAGATTACGTTTCACACACACACACACATACTTACCATGAAACGTCAAACACAAAATATGAAAGGCAAACAGTGCACAAAACGCCCTTGCGCATTAGTGCAACCAGGTCTGCAATAGATTTCAAGCGAAAAGGGCGATATTTTACACCCAGCGTGGTCTTGAAGACACGTTCTCTCTCTCTCTCTCACACACTCTGTTTCTCCCAAAAGAGAACAACATCGACTCGCATGAGTTGAAATTATGGAGAAACCATTTATGCAGGGTTCGAAGTGGGGTTTCACATTACTTTCCGTGCTGCTCAGCGTAAAGTAATTTGATATGTTTAAGTTCATATGCTTATTTGACGATGGAAAGTACTGTCATTCTCGTTTAGTATTTTCCTATCAAACTCAGGCTGTGACACAAAAAATCCTGCCGTAAATGTAATAAGACATGCGAATTGTTCTGTCAGTTTTCACATTCTTCGGCCAAATCAATGATTTACTTAGCTTTATCACAAGCAATTAAGAATTGTTTATCATTCGCGTTTATCAAACACCAATAATAAATTTAAAAAACTTCTATCAACTTTGATAGAAAAAAAAATCCACTCCGGGGCAAATTGGAAATGAATCTTATGTCATTCATTTATGAAAAGGGGACAAAATGCTGTAAATATTTTTTTTATTCTATTTGAAATAACATTTTAATACTTTTTAATCAACCCTGCAAGGGGAATTGGATCCTTTTTCCTGGTATCTCTTCTTCTTTCTTCTTCGTTTGCAGGCGGTCCCCGAAATATACGATTAATAGGGAGCAAAAACAACCACAAAATACTGCGTATCTCGAATTTACGTCGAACCTCGTGATTTCCACCCAAAATATCACTAATTTACGTATAATTTTGCAAGTAGGGAGTGGTTTGGTGGGGGGGGGGGGTCTGACTGAATGTAGCAGAATTTGGGGCAAGTGTGCCACCTTAAGCATTTCAAGTTATAGCTCACTAAAATGTGTTTTTCAAAAGCCGATTTAAATCTCATAACTATTTTACATCTATTTCCTCACATATAAATGAGATTCGCTTGAAAAAAAGCAAACTAAACAGTTTGCTGCAAACGCAAAAAAAACAGCAAACCAAACAACCACTCGTATGGGGCAAGACGGCCACCTGGTTAAAATGACCGTATTTCTTAGATAATTGGAAATTATTACGTTTATACCACTAGTGTATGTATTCCTACATGTCTTGAGTCACCAATGAACCCCTTTTCGTCACAAACTGTATCGCAATATGGGTTGTTACTGGTCTGTTTTTCCGGAGTAGAATCCGCTCGTAAAAGCGCACCATACCGCTGAACGCTACAACAATGTTTACATTTTTGACAGCTCGCGCCTATCAAAGGTGGTGGCACACTTGCCCCAAATAGATATGGCTCTTTTGCCCCAAAAGTTGTAACATTTTTGAAATTGAATTTTTCAGTGACAAAAAAAAAAGTTTTTTTCAACTAACCCCACAAAATATTTCACGTTTTCTCAGCTATACGGTGGTGTCAATATTTTCTCGGTTGATTGTTCGCATGATTTTTGAGAGCTTATTTGGTTGGATTAAAAAATTATAATATTCTGCTCAATTTTGAAACTCAATATAAATCAGTTCAAAACAATGGGAAATATCGATTGGTCAATATGAAATTCGGCTCAATACACCTAGTCATTGGAAAGCAACCAACTGTATACACAATTGATCATTAAACTAATGTTTTAAAGGAAAAATGCTTGGTGGCACTCTTGCCCCGTATGGCACACTTGCCCCAAATTCCGCTAATAATTTTAAAGTCTTTGAAATAGTTTTCAACATTCGATCTAATGGTAAATTATTTGGCATTTTACAATTGATATATTAAATCAGTACAATTTTCTCAAAGAACTGTCAAATTTGGAAAACCGCATATCTCTGAATCCGATAAGAGGTACCGTGTATCTCGGGGACCACCTGTACTTATTTCCCAGACAGTAAAAAATTATGCTAAAATTCTAAAATATGTATTTTTTATTAATCTCAATCCAATGACACTCCACAAAAAAAATCTTTAAAAAAATGGTCAAAAATTTAAGGAGTTTCCTAAAATAAACTCAAACAAGCACGCTAAATAAACTATTAATAAAAACAATTCTGCAAAAACGATTTGTAATTATTATTTAAAACATTTAAAAATAATGTATAAAATCTCCGCAAAACCCCTGCAATAGCTATTTCTGTCTAACGATCCCTTTCCGTATAAAAACCATTCCGCTCTCTCGCTCTTTCTCACTCTCTCTACAGTATACCATCGCTTAATCCCTCATTTACACAGAGAGAGAGAGCACACAACCGTGGTCCGTGTTTTCGTTTGATAGCAGAATTTTTAACCGTGCGACTCAGGTCATTTTCCTTTTACAGTCGCTTGCAGACGGGACGGCAAATCGGACCATGTGTTAAGCTGCACCTAAAACAACTGGAGTGCTGTGTGTGTGTGTGCGCGCGCGCGTGTGTGTCTCTCTGTCTGTGTGCGTGTGTGTCTTATCGTGTGCATTTCAAAGTTTTCCCTCCTGCCATTTTCACCCAGCTCTGTGAGGTCTAACTCGGAGGTCTACTTACAACGGTACTTACATCTTGCTGTTTTCGCGGGCGGTAGAAAAGGTCTTTCAGGTCTGTACGGTTGGTACATCGTGTGCATGTGTGTGTGCAAGTGTTTGCTTTATTATCCACCGAGCTGTGAAACACGGTGTGCTAACGTGTCAACAACAATTGCCAAAACCGCGCCGCTTTAAAGGTAAATTGTTGTACCATTTCTCGTGAATGGTTTAAAGTGCTGCTCGCCATCACCACCACCAAATAGCAATCCAAGAGCTCCGTGGTTTTTTTTTAATTCACGCCCGGTACATTGCGCTTTTCCTCTCCCTGGGTCTACCCTTATTGGGCGCTGTGTGCGTGCGTGCGTGCGCCTGTGTATCCAAGTAAGCGTGAAAGAGTGAAACGGAAGATTTGTTGTGTTTACCGTTGAGGGTAGGCGCAGCGAAGAAAAGGAAACAAAAAAGTCTCAATCGAAACCCATCAAAGGGTTGCTGCTGCTGCTGCTGCTGGGAGCCGTGAACCAAGCAAAACCGGTTCCGAGCAGGGCGGAAGTGAAGCTAAATAGAATCATTCCCTTCGTTTGTTGTTGCCTGCTAGGGAAGCGAAAGTGTTTCGAGTTGCAACGGTGGTGCGTGTGAGCACAAGAGCGAGAGAGAGAGAAAGAAAAAGGAGCGGAAGTGGATAATACGCCCGGAAGCAGGAACAACCAGCGATAGTTTTACTTGTCGAACGAAAAGAAAACACCCCAAAGAACGTAAACGAGAGCGTGCGCAAGCATCCAGCAGCATTCGGTGTCAACAAAAGCGACTACTAAAAGAGCTCCAAAAGCAATGGTGCAAAAGTATGAATCTCCCGTTCGGATCTACAAGTATCCCTTCGAGCTGGTCGTGGCGGTAAGTGCATTGATTTCGTTCGCCATGCTAAACTGTACTCCCCTTTGCAAACCTGTAGCTTTAGTTGGGCGGTCATATACGCTGACGTTCCCGGTTTACACGTGCAACCAACAAGCGATCGAAGAGCGATAATTATAACGGCAAATTGACCACCACCACCAACACCAACCTGCAACCGATCGTGTGTGGTCATGTGCAAACGCTTGAACGCTGAAGGACACTTAGCGGCAGTATCGCAAAACTGGCTGGCCGGCAGTGGGCGGCTGATGCGACATGGTGCAACAATAGCCGATGACCTGTTTATTTTTGTATTTCGTGCCCGCCACGGGAAAGGTGTGACCGATTGACCGACCGACCGACGAAAACAATGTTATGTGGTTTGAGTGAAAAGGAAATATTGCAATCACACTAGCACCCCCTAGCTATGGGCGAAAACAGCTGATAAAGGCGCCAAAGAAGATGCCACCGGCAAGCTCACTCTGGTTCACGTGGCCCAGTTCCGGCCCAGTGCGCAACATGATTAAATTAAAACCATGTTACCGCTCATTGCTTCAGTCTCATAAATCTGGCGGCGGTGGTGTGGTGTCCACCGCTAGACTGTCTGTAAGACAATGGACCATTTGTTTACCAGCGCTCTTCTAGCCTGCTGTGATGCGAAGGATTAGTTGAAGTGTTCGCAATGACCTTCGCTGCACCTGAACCGTGCGGTGCCGTGTAGATGCCACTCGACAGTCGGTGCTCGACTTTGGAGGGCGCAAGTGGGGTGCTCTCATGGTCCGGGTTGGTTGGTGGTGTTGTTTGCGGGTCAAAAGAGCCCCCGAACCTGGGGTCTTTCTTGTTTTGTAACATGTTGTGTATGCCACTGCTGTCTTCATGTAATAACAACAATCAAGTAAAGTGATGGTAGACTTATGATATCAAGAAATAGTCAACATATTCTGATCAAAGATATGCAACACCAATTTGATAGACACATTTGTTGAAAACCAGTTATTATTATACGAAGGGCAGTCTGCCCGGTAGTCGAGGTTGTTGATGTACATGTTTCTACAAGGACGTTTAGTGGTTTGATTCCCTTCTAAGCTCGTCTATGCATTACACAAGGATTGTCTGTCCATATCTGGGGGTACATGTGGCTTTTAAATAAGTCCAATAAATCATCTGTCTATATGTCCCTGGCCCGGCAACGACAAAAAAAATAAAAAGAAGATATTGCTCTATTATTAAACGCTCATATTGAAGAAAACATATATTTTTTAATTAAAATTTAATTTAATTTATTTTATTTCACACAATAAGCACTTTTTATACAATAGTTTACTATTCGACTTTCAATAACATATTGTGTATCGATTAATGTATGTGAGGGTTTCACTTAAAGACAATAATGATTGCTCTTCAATAATCTTGAAGATGTATAGAATTTGTACTTGTTCGTTGTATACTCTTGTGGTCAAAATAGTTTTCTACAATATTCTACACAGCGTGGTACGCTGTGATAGATATTCAACGAAATTATTGCTATAAACATGTGGACAGTTGCTCATTGACCTGGTCAACCCTGTAATGTAATGGGAATTTGTCTCTCTAGCATTGGACAAATCCAATTGGAATTTCCAAGGAGGCTGTCCAAAAAGTGTACCATAGAGTAGTGGTGGAACCGATTCCGGAGCAGATTCCGGAGTTGGTTCCGGAACCGATTCCGGAGCTAAATCCAGAGCCGATTCCGGAGTTGGTTCCGGAACCGATTCCGGAGCTAAATCCAGAGCCGATTCCGGAGTTGAATCCGGAGCCGATTCCGGAGTTGGTTTAATCCAATTCTTATTTCGGAGTCAATTCCGATGTCGGAGCTGATTTTGATTCCGGAGCCAATTCCGGAACCGATTCCGATTCCGGAGCTGATTCTGATTCCGGAACCAAATCCGATTCCGGAGCCGATTCCGATTCCGAAGCCAATTTCGATTCCGGAGCCGATTCTGGAATCGATTACGGAAACTGATTCCGGACCTACTATAAGGAATCTATTCCAGAAAACTTCGGAGCTAGCCGGAATCGATTCCGACAAAATCTTCATTTTTCCCATCACTACCATACTTTCCATAAAAAAAAGAGTCAAGGAAGTGTCCCACAACTGTGAGAACCCGTGGAAAACCCCGTAATTATCAATAAAATAGCAAAAGTTTACCTAACTGCGATTATTTTACTAATTTTTTTTCGTTTTTTAAACATTTCTTCTTTAAATGCACGTAAAGAGATCCTATTCCGTGGTATTAACACTACTCATACGCATAAAGTAAGAATTATTGAAGAATCATCTTATAAAGTTGCATACATTTAATGATTTCGGTAAAAGTAAATAGGCAATAGACAATACTTTACCTTATTTCGACAGATATTGTTTTTACCGATTCATTTTAAATAATAAACTTCTCGCAAGTTTGCCTTCCTTTTTTACAATCGACCCTGTTTTTTTGTTTGCTTCTCACACACTCTAGCACGAACAATCAAACCCCTTTCAAGAACACGAAGCCCCAAACGTCAGATGAAAGCACTAAAAAATGCGCCACCGTTTGACGTAATCGGATCGTTTTCATGCTAGAAAAGTAAAACGCTACACCCAAATACCGCCACAGAGACACGGCGCCACATCGATATTGATTAAAAAAACGAAGAGCCACGCTTTCTGTTAACTGCGGGCCACAGCGCCCGGGGAATGATATTGGTAGCCCAAAAAAAAAACAACGAACAGTATCAAAAAACAAGCATCATGCCGCCGCCTTGGTGGTTGGAATTCTATCGCAGAACTTTGTTCGCTATCAGATTAAATATGGCAAGACAGCACCAGAAGAAAGGAGGAGTTCAATGTAACGCTATCTCAGGTACATCTCTCTTTAGATGCATGAACTTAAAGCTCCAAATACCAAATACAAATCACCAGAACAAAAGTTGCCTGATAAGATTAAAATTGGTCGAAAAAAAGACAGCTTTCCAACAAGCTTTTCCACTAAACATACTTATCCGGATAAACCATGGAAAAGCTTTCGTTTATCTGGCCACCACCACCTGCAAACCGTGTGCATCCTTGCTTCTCCCCATCAGCACACACTCCACTGTTGGGTTTTCCGTTGGCAACGAACCCGAGTGTTTCCCGGTGGTCTCCCGCGAGTACTTTATCAATTTAATGCTTTACTAGCACTCTAATCCTAATTTGCTGCTCTTTCGAGTTCGCGTTTATATCGCGCGCGCGCGCTCCTCGGTCGGTGTTAAAAAGTTTCACCGCACCATCCCCCGCGCTCGTTTGTCTGGGGGTCGTCGATTTGATGGATTTTACGTGACAAATCTTTTCGATGGCAATCGTGCTCGAGTTGCTCCTTGGCTATCAATGGCAAGGTGTAATGTGTAAAGTTTGGGGACGGAGTTGTAATGGAGCCAAATCTTTCTTAAGACGTTTTGCACTTTATGTTGCACCGGAGAGAGGTTTTTATTGTTTTACCAAGTAAGTTTAGGAATTTTAATGATTTAAACTCCAAATTATTGTGCTCGAGATTGTAACACAAAAGAACGGTTAGCAAACGTTTCATTTTTCTAATATATTTTTATCTCGACATACTTGTTTGTAAATAAGATCTGCTCTCTTCTTAATCTTACATCTGCAACTATTTTTAAACCATCCCTTCTTATGGCGGTGCACACCACTCTACCCTCTGCTCCACTGGCTTTCCAGGAAATTCCTACTTTCCAACGAACACAAAAAACAACATTAAAATTCAGTATTTCACCCGATTTGCCGCAAGGTTTTCGCCGCAGTTTTTGCTTTATGCTTTGATATTAAAGTGAAAATGCATCAACCAGCGTGTTTCTTCGTGCCATTCCTTCAAAGGTTTTCAAGGTTGCACCATGCGCTCAAACAACAACAACAACAACCACAACACACACACACAAACGGGGTGGACCGCAACGGCATATCGCACAGTAAACACAACGCACAGTAAGCGTTGCTTTCGCGGCAAACCCCGAACCAAGAGCGAACGAAATGTGTCAGTTTGTGTGCGTGTGTGCGCGCGCACACCAAAACACACCTAGTGCACAGTATTTTCCTAACATTCGCCAGCTTTTTCCTCGCGTCTTCGTTTTTCCCATTCTATTGCCACTCGGCAAGGTCCCCGCGGCGTGGCGAAGACGAGGGTCTGTGTGTGCGGCCACAGTCTAAAATGTCGAACACTATTTTGTGGAATGTAATACACACGGCTGCCGTATGGGGAGGGGTAGTGTGTGTGTGTGTGTGTGTGTGTGTGTGTGTGTGTGTGTGTGTGTGTGGGCAGCAAGGGAGGGAAAGTTTCGCAAAAGTAATAAATTTTAAATCGCATCACTACCGCGGCGCTACGCTGGTTTTGGCTCGCTCGTGGACGGCCGTGTAATGCTGCTGATGATGATGATGATGATGTTAAAGGAACTTCAATTATGCATGCAAACGCCTACTACCTACTGTGTTGTTTCGTGCCAATTCCAGCTGTTCACATGTTCGAGATGGTGAGAAAGGGCCGTTTCGACCAATGCAGTGAGCAGCGACAATATATAGTGGTAGTAGTAGCAGTAGCACGTGCAGTACGTACCCATCACCATACACGCGGTGCAGTATTATCTCCCACCCTGTGTTCGGTCAGCTGTTGAAAGATGGGGGGGGGGGGGGGTTCCATAGACGGGCCTGTAGCGGTAATGAAATTGCAAAGGTCAACAAACGGCGCCGAAATCCGGCGCAATGTTTTTATAATCCTCTGTTGTTGGCCTCGGGTGGACTGCTGCAAGTGTGTACCAGCTTTTTGGCATCGTGCCAGCTGGGTGTCAGGTAGTTTACTTGCTCTATCCTTTCCTGGCCGAAATCTGTTAAAACTGATAGAGTAAAACAGGGACCATAGGTGTGCAGCTTAATCGTTCAGGAGGTATTGGTAATTTACTGATGTTTTAGTTACTACAAAGAATCCTAGGAATAGTGAAGACTGCTTACTATCTAAACCTTCTCTAGTGAAAATGATTTACGCATGCTTGTTTCTTCGTGTTCTTTATTTTACAGATAAGCAACACACACAAGTGGCGCCTGCTCACTTTTCCCCCTCTTTACTATACGTCTATTGATTACACTAGAAGGTATAACTATACAACTAGCAGCGTTTCAGGTGTATTAAATAGAAAATAAATAGACAAAATAAAACTGGATAATATTACTATGCAGGTTTATTGCCTGTTTGCTGATCAGTTGCAGGAACGGTAAAGCTTGGGAGCCAATTTCAGGACCGTTATGGGTTTAATATCATTCAATTAGACCGATATAGAATGGGGATCTTTTCAGAGCGTTATGGGTTCAGTATAAGATCCGATATAAATATAGATCGGAGAACAGTTTCAGGATTCGTATAGGTGAGCAATGTGAGAACCGATGTGGGTTCAGGTACAGCTCCAATACAGGAACTTCTTCAGGATAGGCATCAGTTCGCCGGTCAGTAGCGCCGGTCTAGTAGTACAGTCGTCAACTCGTACGACTTAACAGCATGCCCGTCATGGGTTCAATCCCCAAATAGACCGCGCCGCCATACGTAGGACTGACTATCCTGCTATGGGGGGGAATCAATTAGTCACTGAAAGCCAAAGCCCACAAGTGGGTACAGGCAGGCCTTGACCGACATCGGTTGTTGAGCCAAAGAAGAAGAAGAAGGCATCAGTTCTTCAAGCTTCAGGATAGGCATCAGGAGTTCAAGTCATGAAATCAGTTCCAGGAACGATATAGGTTTGTGATCCGTTCCAAGAATGGTATTGATTAGGAAAAAGTTCCAAGTACGTTGTAAGCTTGCGATCCATTCCATGGTTGCTATGGGTTCAAATTCAGTACTTAGACCGGTATGGGTAAGGGATCTTTTGAGGATATTATGGGTCCAGTATGATTTCCGAAACAAGTAAGATCCAGAAACGATATCGCTTGAGTAACAGCTTCAAGTAATGAATTATTTCAGGATATGCATCAGTTCTTGGACCGTATACATTCCCGACAAGAAATCAGTTCCAGGACCGAAATAGTTTTGTGATCTGTTCTACGAATGGTATTGATTCAGAAAAAGATCCATGTACGTTATAGGCTTGCGTTCCATTACATTAATATGGGCTCAATGTCAGTTCTTAAACCGGTATAGATTGGGAATCTTTTAAGGATCTAATGGGTTCAGTATTAGCTCTGGTTCAAATGATGGTTGGGGAACAGTTTCACGATCCGTATGGGCTCAGTATTAGTTCCGGAACTAGTATGGTTTGAGGAACAGATCCTGAACCGTTCATCTAATGGGTTCAGAAACAGCTCCGAGATATGATTTTTTCAGAATAGGCATCAGTTCTTGAACCGGTATGGGAATAGTTTCGGAACAAGTTCCAAGTTCGGTAAAGGCTTGGGATCTATTGTAGGATCAGTATAGGTACAGTATAATCACCATGATTAGTATGGACTAAGGATCTATTCTAAAGCCAGCATAGTTTCATGATCCATTCCAGGATCGACATAATTTGGGGATAATTTCCACAACGAGTAATGGTACTAATCAAGTTTCTCTTGATATATTCCTTAGATGTTTGGGACCCCTGGGAATAGCTTTGTATACTCCTGTAACTGTAACCAATTCAACTTGTGTGTAAATAAGGAAACACTTTTGTTTATTCTTTTAGTAAGATCCCGTTTGGTTCAAAATAGCTGCAATATTCCACACTAAATTGAATTAAAACCACCCTTGTGCTATATATATTTCACGCACTGTAAAATCTTCAGTTATTGCATCAATTCGTTCCCCATTCTGAAACAATTTCTTCATAATTGTGCCCAAAAGGCCAACATAAAATGATAACCCATCCAAAAGCCCTTATGCTCCCGAAGGTCAAACAAATGTACAGTTTAACAAATACTTACCTTCCCATGTGCTGCTACGTGTGAGCTACGATCATAAAAAAATGAGATTGCGGCCGCCCGCCCACAGTGTGCTGAGGTGGGTCTGCGTGTGTGTGTGTGTGTATTTTTGGAGCCATCCGAATGACACTGAAAGCTGCAAACACAAAACACACAAAACAACTCACCTGGAAGAGTGCGTTGATACGAAGGCGTGGGGTGAATGGCGACAGTAATGGCCTTTCATGGTACACACTTTTCGCAAAACGGTCGCTATACATGCCGGCGTAGCATCTTAGGAATGCCGTTAGCTTAACCGAACCGCACTGCAGGACCACTTGCTACTGTGTGTGTGTGTGCGGGGGGGGGAGGGTAGCACAGTCCTCAGTATGATAGAGGGTGGAGTAATTTTATTTGCTTTGCAATCTTGCTTTCATCGTTTTTTAGTGTTTTTTTTTGTTTTACAACATAGACTAATAGAGCCATTTTTTGTGTGAAAGCTGAGAGGGTAAAATCTGCAAAGGGCTTTCAATTTCACTATTTATTCGCATGTAATTGTGTTTATTTTGGCATTTTCAAGGTATTTAATTTAAATATTCGAGTTTGGTGACTTCACATTATATGGTTTGAATTGAAATGGAGCAAACTCTGATATCTTGAAGAGTCTGATGTCGTTCGAGTTGAATTACTAAGATTGTACCAAAGAATAAAATCTGTTTAAAATATTCATTAAATTCTCCATTATTATAAGAATATTTTATTATTTTTTATGTTTCATTATATTATGTTATTTTATAAACTACCCAATATAAATGAAATAAAAAGTAGGAAAATTCAATTAAAAAAATATATGATACAATAGGCAATTTAAAAAATAGCCAAATCGTGGTAAAATCGTGGTAAAATAGCTAGAACTATTCCCCACAAAAGTAACTAAATAATTAAATTATGCACAAACTCTGCCGATAATGGACGTTAATGTTTCCCCATCGCCCGACAAACCCACCGCAGCTTTGCACCAGCTTTTACCTATGCCGGCGTCAAAGTCACACTTCCAAAACGTTACGAAAGCCATATTAACAAGGTATAAGGACTTTACGTAACAATGTTATGATTACCTGCCCTGTGTGCATAATCGCTGTGCTTTTTGTGCTGTCCTATTTGGCCCCACACACACAGTAGACGACCACAACATGCAACAATTTGCCTAGGGCCTTAATCGCTAGGGGGAAAAGGGTGTAGAATATGAAACGTAAACAAAACACTGCACAAACATATAACTACATACATGCACACTGGGCTGGACTGGTAGTGTTGTGTGAGGCTATAGATAGATTTGCGGTGTGCGGCCCAGTGCATCGCCCTTCCCGTTTCATGCCCGTAGGGTTTCCGCAACTTCTGCCGCCAAAAGTCTGTATTGATGGGGGAGGTCGAAAGTGTGTGAAATAAGTAGCATTTTTGGAGAAGCAAAAACAACCACCAATACGTGGTCAAAACATAGCACAAACATGCGCAACCGTTGGTAAAACGGAAGCAGTATGTTGTATTCTTGTGCCCTTTGGGAACTGAAGCAATGGATGGGGGGAAAAATGCGTCGTAATTCGAAGTTTTCCCATTTCTGCAAGGACTAATAAGAACAACTACTGGAATAAGGAATAAGGTAGAGACTGGACAGTGTAAACAAAACCTATGAGGTAGTTCGAAAATATGACCCTCCCGCATGTTGGAGCTTGTTGGATTGTTCACTTTTGATGTCGGCTGGCCGACCATGGTCATGTCACGAACGGTGTTTGCTCAGGCAAACTTTCCCCATAACGCCAGCGAGACAGTTTGGCGAAGCCCTCGACATCCATTGTCGAATGGCCACCCTTATGTGTCCCAAATTGCGCACAGAAATTGGCAAAAGAACCCTCTCCTCCCCATGAGGTGTGACCCTTTTGGATGATGACCTACAGCATAAAGCAGAGACCTTCCTGCCTAGTGACTTGATCTTGGCAAACAATGATAGATAATTTTGCTTGTTTGCACACACACAGTGAAGAACTCTTAGGCAGAAATGGCAGAATTCAACGACAACAGTGCAACATCGCAACCGGTAAAAAGGGACGCAATGTGGTCGCAATTTGCTTAATCTATTCGTCCTTGAGGTCGAGAGGCCCCCTTTTGGATGGCGGGGTCGGGAGTTTATTAACGGAGCTTATAACTTTGAATAATGCAACGGTTTAATCACGGTTGCCTGCGCCATTCAAAACGGTGGTGCAGGTGGTTAAATCGACCCTTTTTTCCACCTCCATGCCCATTATCAAAGTAAGTCATGAATTTTTAGCTTTGTACTTTTCACATAGGCCTCCTATTTTAAGAGGGGAATACAGAGAGAGAGGGAGAGAGAGAGTGTGAAAGGCTCTGCTTAACAACAGGTGCTGTGTGTGTGTTTTTATTCCCTTCAATCCTCCTGCTTGGTGTGCTTCTCATCCTTCGATTGAGAGAGAGCTTTAAATTATTGATAGTTAAACGGGATGGGTGCGCTACAGGAAATCGATGGTCCGTTGTTGTGTCCCTCCCAGCCCTCAGCATTGGCAATCAAGCGCTATGTAGAGCTTCCGTTTTGGTATCGCGTTCCCAAACAGCGGTTCTTTCCCGGATCGATACCGTTTGCTTTCCACTGCAATGGTGACACTCAAAGTCCACATCACCGTCCATTAGTTGTGGACCAGCGGTGTATTGGGACAACAAAAACAAGAAAAGCAGCGTATATAAAAGTATAGAAGAGCACCCGGGCTGGAGCTGCTGCTGGACGCCGTGCCGCCAGGCCAGTGTTTCGGTCAATTCTGCCTGATTGGATAATCAACGTTCAAAGTCGATGATTAGCTGCTGGTATTAGTAGCAGTAGTAGTAGTAGCAAATGTGTAGTATCGATTCTGCCCAAAGGAGGCAGACCACCAATGGGGGAGGGGGGGGGGGGGTACTTGCTTATCGACGCCGCTAACTAGCGCGCCCCTTAGTGCCGGTGACTGTTTGTTTGCATTTTTTGAACACGCAACAACCGTCCCATTTCCTTTTCGTTCGAGAGAACACATTTTCCCTTCGCTTTTGAGTGGCCTGGAAACCTGGCCTGGTGGCATGTCGATACTTGCTAGAAATCGATGTGGATGTTTTTTTTTTTGGGGGTGGGAATAGCAGCTGCTGCACAGGAGGGAGGGCACTTCATGTGCAGTTTGTCCTCAAAGCTTTGTACGCTAGTGGAGAATGTCGTTGGTACGTGTGTACCAACAACGCACCAGCCAATCTGGGAAATGAAAAGGAAAAGTCAAAGTTCAGTGTGACGTCGTCGCAATCTCGGTCGTGCCACCCCCCTGTAGCCGTGGTTGGGTGAGTTTATGTGTGTGTGTGCGTGTGTGAACGTTCAAATCTGGTGAAGGTGCTTAAGGTGGTTCCGTCCATTGGCCCACTGTGAGATTTCATCAAGTGGCACACCTGTACCCGGGTCGAGATCGAGACTTGCGGCGGTCCCTGAACCACGTGCCTATGATTATGTAGGGGGGGAGGGGTAAATTACACACCACGCTGCAATGATTGCAAGTATTTAAATTATAGATCTGTTGACACCGTAG
Source organism: Anopheles gambiae (assembly GCF_943734735.2). Lineage (NCBI taxonomy): Eukaryota > Metazoa > Arthropoda > Insecta > Diptera > Culicidae > Anopheles > Anopheles gambiae. The sequence continues at coordinate 23,979,021 of NC_064602.1, forward strand.
GTTCTACTGTGTGAGATTGTGGTGTGTTGTGCATTTACCATTTGTAAGGGGTTTATTGATGGGGAGAGGTCATACAATTGTTACAAAAAGCTTCTTAGACTTACTTTTACTTGCTGTTCAATTATATTTCCATTTTATTCTGGAAAAAAATGATGAAATAAAATCTAGAATTTGATGATGAAATTGTAACATTTCAAAAGAACCATTAAAAATTAACGGAACATTGAGCACAACGTCACGCTCATTAAACGTCACGTTAAAATAGAATGCACAAGTGGAGGGGTCTTGAGACTGTTCCAGAATCGATCTGAATTGGTTCGTTGATCCATAACGACGGAAAGCCTTTTTCGTGCCTATACAGATTGAATAACTGGTCCTGAACCTTTCCTGCAACTGTCTCCAAATCCAGAGCGATGCAAGATCTGATCTTTAATATATCCGCAGTTCAGGAATCAAGTCCGAACCCATAGCTTTTCTAGAATTATTCCCTGTCGAATATCGTGCAGCAATGATAGTGATGAATAGTGATGATAGTGATGTATTGTAACTGTATTTATGGAATTGGGTGCAATATATTGACACAGGCACTTGCCACTCACGCATTAATACGCAGGAAGGTATCTGTAACAACTTCCAATGGACTATTTAATGTGCAATATTCCTCAATTTTACATTTATCTGAACCTACTCGACGAGATTGGAGAAATAATTCAACATTCCACCAACGATCATCAATAACAATACAATCGCTACACTCAGACACCTTCCCATTCTACTAGAAGGTCGTATAGCTAACACAATTTCACAAAAAAAGATTGGAAAAAGAAGACATCCAACTATCGCCGCATTACTTCGCTGAATGCCGTTGTGAAAGTATTCCAAGTTCTTGTTTATAACCCTGTATTGTCTACAAACTATAACTACAACAGCCCAAATCAGCGCGGACTTTTTGTCAGAAGGTCAACAACGACCGGGCTGGTGCAATTTTTAAGCTACAGTAAGCTCAATTGATCAGATGGATAGCATATTAAAAGGCCTTAAAGCTGCTTTCAACAATGTCGCTCTGCTCGTCAATGCTTTACAAACTTGGCCTACCTCATGGTGACATGGCTGAGATCATATCTGAAAGAGGGATCATAATCATTTAGGTTGAGTCCCAACCTGTCTAGATCTCTTTGTGCTTCCTTCGGTTTACCTTTGTTGTTCTGAGGGTCTTTGTTGTTTACGCTTGTCTATGGGTGAACCCAGAGGACAATCACCTCCTGTATGCGGACGACGCAAATTCGGGGCTCAGACGATCATCAAAAAGCGTGATGCGCTTTTCGATTACGCACTAAACAGGCAAACGCTGAAAAGATCAGATTGTGACAAGAACCTAGGCATCCTAGTTTGAACCTAGCTTGATCATGGCGCAAGAATGCAGCCAATTGCTATGCCTTGTGCAGTGTGCTAGTCCTCTCGTACTTGGGCTCTAAGGTGACTACAGTCAATCTAGCATAGAGCAATCCTTGGAGTTCTGTTCTTGGAATCACATCTTATGGAGTAAAGGATCACTCAGAGTGCCACAACTAGATCTTCGCATTCGACATGCCAGATTCGTTTTCATCATTAGACTCCTCTACTGGAGCATTGACTGCCTGGCACGGCTATCATCCATTTGTTTGTACGTATCTGCAATAACGCTTTATGCTGCGCATTGCGAAGCTATTGCAAAGCCGTCGGCTAATAAATAAATAAATTACTGGAATAGTACCCGTGAGGTGCAGCATCTGATCCTCTGGCATTCGTCGCCAGCTTGATCTTGTTATTTATTTGTAAGGGACTTGGCCGCAAAGTAATTTCAATTAAGTTATTGTCCGCTGATCATATGCCACATGTCTCAACTTTTGCTTACATTTGCAACAATGTCCATCTTCATCCACTTAGCTAGGCCGGGTAGGGCAATTGGCCTAAGGCTCGTCATTCAAAGATACTTGGCAATGATTCGTGCCTTGCTCTTTGGCATTTTCACACAATTTCTTTTTCATCAAAATAAGTGGACTGAATCAACTTTTTATAACGTGATATTTGAAAATAGCGCTTCATACTCTTTTCAATTGAGACATGACACACAAAAATATCCTCTCAGCCATCAATCATGTGGAGTTTTCACGTCGCGCTGTGTTTATAACGCAACCCTAACAATAATAGTTTGAAAAACGATATGATCAACAAGTGAACAATGTTGAACGTGTCCATCAAACCACCCCGAAAAGCGGAGAGCAGAGACGTCTCCCTTCCTTTCACTTTCATTGCACCAACCATCGCTTGTTTCAATCGGCTAATGCAACATATATTGATCAAACTAGCGAAAAGGGGCGGTTTACTGCGGCCTGTGGCAAAACGGTCACGGAATGCCAAAACCAAACGGTCCGCGCGATCGCAACAAAGCCTCCACTCTTGGGGCCTGTATCCGGGTGTGTGTATGTGTGTGTTTTTTTTGCGATTACACTCAAGACCTACCACAGAAAGAAGGCACATTTATCAGCGACACACGACGACGACGACGACGGCTGTTCCGTTCCGGCTGCGCATCCGCCTAGTGGAAGACAATGATAATGAAGCTGAAGCAGGCGGCCTGTGTATGGCGGCGCGCATGGCTCCACCACGTGCCCCAACCACTTGCTGATGGCTTTATACCCTTTATCACCGGACCGGCGGCGTGCCATGTTGTCAATGACAGTGAAAAGTATCATTTTTCCACACCCACACGCGCCCACCGTTGGAATCTTCCCGCAAACGGAGCGGAGATTCTGCACCCGCTTGGGTGGGGAGATGTGCGGTTGTGGTTTTATGCCTCGCTTGATGTTGCCCACCGCACAGGTCCTTGATGTGATGGTGTCCTCCCAGTGGGAGGGGGGGGGACAGGATGGGAGCAGCTGGAAACGACGAATGTTATTTATAAATTGATGAACAACGTGGGCGATTTCTCGAACGATTCGATGAGGGCAGGAAATAAGCCACACTTGACTTGGCAACGGAAGGTACCCAACGGGAAAATTGGATCCTTTTGCTCTGCTTCTTCTTGTTGGGAGTGGGCCCTAGGTGGCAATGGGTGTGTAGTACGTACTCCCCTGTTCAATTGATGGCGTGTTTTATGAGCTAAAGCTATAGTTAATTTATCTTCAATCGAACAAAACACTTCTCCTGCCCGTTAATTGTTCCCTAATTGATTGGCCATCGGACGCGTTGGTGACACAGAACGAAGAGTAATGGAAAAATCCCTTGACAGGCTTAGGATAAGACTGTTTAGGAAGGTCACAGTTAGGTTGTCGCTGCCTGCAATCGATCTCTTTCAATTCAGGGCCTACGCTTTTCCTGCCCGTTGCTATGAAGTTTTCTCTCTTATCACATATCCTCTCGGGGTCTGAAGGTCACCATGAACTCTGTCCATCCTTCATTTTTTGTGCTCCACTCCAAACCCTCAACCTTGTCCTTGCAATGGAGGCTTGATTGCAGTGGGTGTATTTGTGTGTGGTTATGTGCAGGAACTCCTCGTGAATGATAACGCCCTTTTGGGGAGGGCGTCAACGTGTTCCTCCCCCCATTGGGGAATGCTGAATTGCCGGGAATGCGTTCCGGGAAGCAACGGCCCACACCAATCCGCCTGTTTTGATTGACACAGTCCGACGCTGACGACGGTTATTGACAAAACTTTTATCATAACTGGTGCCTGCCTGGTGCGCTCTACCGCCCGTCCGGGCCCGCCAACTACTGCCACCGGCGCTTGATGAAGGTTAAGGGGCTGCGAAACAAATGGAACCCATTCAGACCAAATGTACGCGTTAGCGAAGTCGGTCCTTTTCGCAGGCCATTCAGAAGAGCCGGTGCCACTGTCACTGTGTAGCTGTCAACCCACGCACCGAAACCCAAGGGACACTCCAAGGGGTCTGGGCCTGGGAGGAGATTATGTCAACTGTAATCAGCGTGAGCTGGTGCGGGGGCAAAAAGGATGCTTCTGGGCTCTACCGGTGCTTCTGTCCTTCTGAAGCAGAACCATACGCCGTACGCTCCAGTGAGCAGTGCGAGGTGCACTCTCGTACGGCTTAACTTCACTTCACCGTTAAAGGGTGTTTCGGTCCATATTGGGTCGTTTGAAAGGTTTTATAAATCAGAGAATTGTCACCATCGGTGGTATGGAGCAAGGTGTATTCGTCGTTGGTCTTTTGCAGTTGTCTGTAAAAAAATAATAATTGAAGAATTCTATTCCTTTTGTGAAACATCAGTTATACCAATATTTGTGCAACCATATTGTAAACATTGAATATGCATATCGTAAACCATACAACGTTGAATAGATCTTCTCTTCTTTCTACCCTTTTTCTGATGTTCATGATCTAATTCTAATAATTTACATTTTAATCATCCCTATTATACGTTATTGGTTATATTTCTATCACAATAATGATTCGCGTGGCCTCCAAAAACATCATGAAGATTCTTTATTCTTCTTTTGGCTCAACAACCGTTGTCGGTCAAGGCCTGCCTATACCACTTGTGGGTTTAGTTTCTGGTGACTTATGGATTACCCCCCATAGCAGGGTAGTCAAGTCCTACGTCTGGCGACACGGTCTATTTGAGGCTTGAACCCATGACGGGCATGTTGTTAAGTCGTACGAGTTGACGACTGTACTACGAAACCGGATTCTTTATATCTTTACAAAAACAGAAAAAAGGATGAATATTAGTGATGGGCGGGTCGACCCAAACCTACCGGAACGTATAGACTTAGTAGGTTCGCCAAAGTATATGCGAGTCCGACCCGTGGGTGCAACGAGTTCAATAGGTTCGTACGTGTTAGGTAGGTTCTTACTAGAGTTGGGTAAATACATTTTTTTCCGGCGTCGGATCGATCCGACTTCGGTATCCCTCGGAGTTGGATTCGGAGTTGCTCCGAACTGTTTAGCGGGGGGCGGGGGATGCACACCGGAAAAACTCATCGACTCCGAGTCCGGATCAGTTCGTGTAAATTGTTACACCTTATCGTACATATTCGATGCCTTACTTGAAAGTCAATGAACTCATCAAGAATTGTCTGAACGATAATGGACAGTTCCATTTTGGAATTAGCAATTGCAACGTCAACCTAAACTACTCGCCCGGACTCTGCCGGACTCGTTCCGACTCAGCTGAACTCACCCGGACTGATCCGGACTCATCCAGATTGATCGGAACTGATCCGAACTGATCCCAACTGATCCGGACTGATCCGAATTGATCCGGTTTGATTTGGACTAATCTGGACTGATTCCGACTGATCCGGACTGATCCGGACTAATCGGGACTCATCCGGACTGATCCGGACTAATCCGGACAGATCCGGAGTCAAATCCAGTTATGATCCGGAGTCGGAGTCATATTTAGCGCACCGGAGTCGGAGTAGACTCCATGACTCCGCTCTGGATTACCCATCACTAGTTCTTACGAGTTCAATAGGCGCATACAAGTTCAAACGGTTCAGTAGGTTCAGTGGGTTCAAACGGGTTCAGTAGGTTGGGTTGTTTAACAGACAGCTAAAGTGATGAATAGAAATGTAAAAAAAAATCTATTTTTATTTATCACATTCGCCGTCTGTCAAACAACCCAACTATAGTGTATAAACTCCCTAGTTAGTACGCAATTTTACCAGGAAAGTCATACTGTATTACTACTGAACTCGTAGACACTAGTGATGGGTAAATACAATTTTTTCCGGAGTCGGATTGATCCGACTCCGGCACCCCTCGGAGTCGGACTCGGAGTTACTCCGGACTGTTTAGCGGGGGGGGGGGGGGGGGTGCGTACGGGAAAACCCACGGACTCATCGACTCCGAGTCCGGATCACTCCGGATTACTCCGGACTACTCCGGACTACTCCGGACTACTCCGGATTACTCCGGATCACTCCGGATTACTCCGGATCACTCCGGGTTACTCCGGATTACTCCGGATCACTCCGGATCACTCCGGATCACTCCAGATCACTCAGGACTACTCCGGATTACTCCGGACTACTCCGGATTACTCCGGATCACTCCAGATCTCTCCGGATTCGGAATGACTGTCCATTATCGTTTAGACAATTATTGATGAGTTCATTGACTTTCCAGTCGTACATCGAATATGTACGAAAACTGATCCGGAGCGATCCGGAGTGATCTGGAGTGATCCGGAGTGATCCGGAGTGATCCGGGGTGATCCGGAGCGATCCGGAGTGATCTGGAGTGATCCGGAGTGATCCGGAGTAATCCGAAGTGATCCGGAGTAATCCGGAGTGATCCGGAGTAATCCGGAGTAGTCCGGAGTAATCCGGAGTAATCCGGAGTGATCCGGAGTAATCCGGAGTAGTCCGGAGTAATCCGGAGTAGTCCGGAGTGATCCGGAGTGATCCGGACTGATCCGGACTGATCCGGACTGATCCGGAGTCGAATCCAGTTATGATCCGGAGCCGGAGTCATATTTTGCGCACCGGAGTCGGAGTTGATCCATGACTCCGCTCCGGATTACCCATCACTAGTAGACACCCATCAAACCTATTAAAGCTACTAAACTCGTATGAAGCCACTGAACCTACTGAACCTATTGAACTCGTAAGAGCCTACCGAAATCGTATGAACCTATTGAACTCGTTGCACCCACGGGTTGGAATCAATTCTGGCATAGCTGCACCCGACTCCAGGTATATCCTTTAGTGGAGTCGTATCTGCCAACAGCCAACAATAAATCCTGCTCTTCGAGGTTTTGTAATGACATATTCTGTCTTTGAATTTTAAAGACAGTAGTTCTAAATCGCTTGACGGTTACAGCCTTAGAGGAATTTATATATGAGCTATAATGGGATACCTATCCTGTAGGATGCAGTTGTAGTTAGTTTGAACAGATCGATGTCGAAGAACAATAGCGCGCTATTGGTGAAATTGTGATAAAAATATATTTTTTAGTAAAATTTAATAGCCACAGATACTGAAACAAGTGTAAAGCCTTTTGAAAGACTGTTCTTCCATTAGTTCATGTTTTTTCTCTATTCTCTTGCTATCATACACAATATTTGAGCTTGTTTATTAAGCTGACTTTAACAAAACGGCCATGAATATAACAAAAAATTGCCCTATTTATACATCTATAATTGATGAAACGATAAATGGAGCACCCTGTATCTGCAAACATTCTATTGTACTTAGCTGCCGTCAGCTGGTGGTTTATGTTGAATTTGTGCAAGCAAGCACTAACACGCTGGTAGCAGATTGATTAAATTTAGTTTTTATTTATCTATTTTAAAACAAACGGAAATAACGATACAGCACGGTACGGTACTTCCAGCCCAGCACAGTGGGTGACTTAAACACATACTGTTAATGGCGTACAGCAACCTGTTTATTGATCGTTACAACCATCGAAACAAGTAGTTGCTAGTTATGATAAAATTGCACCTTCCGGGGCGAAAGATAACGTTTCGCTAGCTCACGTGCCGCGGAAGAGCTTCCTCCATCACCTGAGAGCGGTATTTATGTGCCGTGAGGCGTTTATCTGCAAATAAATAACCATCTTCAGATAGCAGTTTGCCAATAAAAGTCCCTTGAGATAGAGATATTTCCATCTTCTTTATCACTAAATAAAGAAAACAACATTCTTCACCCTCTTATTTAATACTTCATGCTTTTCAACGCTCTTTTTTCCCCACAACCAGGCCTACGAGCGTCGCTTCCCGACCTGCCCGCAGATGCCGATCGTGCTCGACTGCGAGATCATCGAGGACAACGTGTTCGACAACGGAGCCCGGCGTGACACGAAGCGCCGCTGCAAGATCGCGGTCGAGGCGCCGTACCTGATCAAGAAGATCATCGGCGTCGATGTGGTGTACTTCATCCAGCAGAACTTCCTCGACATGAAGACGCGCACGCTGAACATCGAGGCGACGAACGAGTCGTTCGCGACGCGCGTGGAAATCTTCGAAAAGTGCCGGTACTACGCCCACCCGGAGAATCCCGACTGGACGTGCTTCGACCAGACGGCAACGCTGGACATTAAGAACTTTTTCGGCATCGAGCATTCGATGGAGAAGATGGGCATGAAGCAGTACACGCAGACCACGCTGAAGGGCAAGGAGATTATTGAGTTTTTCGTGAACGAGCTGAAACAGGAGGGCATCACGCACGTGGATAGGTAGGTGGAAGGTGTTTGAAAGCGAAATCAAATGTTACTAATTCTGTGCTCTTATCGTGCTTCTTTGTAGATGGGTTGATGATGCGACCGTCACGTCCACCACAGCTGGAGCAGCAACCAACACAACGCCACCGGAAAAGCCACCGCTCTGCCGGGACAACTCCATCCTGGACGCCGATTACATCGCCAAGTATCTCGGCCAGCTAACGCCGCTGCAGGAGTCGAAGCTGGTGCAGCTGCGCAAACGGTTCGAGCACGGCACGTCCGAGCACCCGGAACCGGACTACCAGACGCTGTTGCGGTTTTTGCGCGCGCGCGATTTCAGCATCGATAAGGCGACGGGCATGCTGCAGGAGTCGCTCCAGTGGCGCAAGGAGCAGCGCATCGACAGCATACTCGGCGAGTACAAAACGCCGGCCGTGGTGGAGAAGTACTTCCCGGGCGGCTGGCACCACCACGATAAGGACGGGCGACCTTTGTACATACTGCGGCTCGGCACGATGGACGTCAAAGGATTGCTCAAATCGGTCGGCGAGGACGAACTGCTCAAGCTGGTACGTGAGGGTCATTGACTGCTGCGGCTGGCGTGTGCTGGCCATTATCTGTCCCAAAAATGGGCAAAACGTGTCGCGCAAAGCCCTCCTCATTTGACTCTGACCCACGGGGCTGGCGCTTATCATTTTCCGCCTTTGTGCACATGTGTCTGGCCCCCAAGACACCAGTCACTCTCAAAGTAATGGGGTCAAAGGGGGGAGCGCGGGTTGCGAACCGCTCTTGATTCCGGCTGTTATCTCCCGCGTTGGTGTTGTGGAGCCGCCAGCAGTACACAGAAAGTTGCTGAAATTAATTTATATTCCTTTTTTTCTGTAACCTCTTTTAATCGTTTGCGCGCAGACGCTGCACATTTGCGAGGAAGGCTTGCGGCTGATGAAGGAAGCGACCAAGCTGTTCGGCAAACCGGTCTGGAACTGGTGCCTGCTGGTCGACCTGGACGGGCTGTCGATGCGGCACCTGTGGCGGCCGGGCGTGAAGGCGCTGCTGCGCATCATCGAAACGGTCGAGAAAAACTACCCGGAAACGATGGGGCGCGTGCTGATCGTGCGTGCGCCGCGCGTTTTCCCCGTCCTGTGGACCATCGTCAGCACGTTTATTGGTGAGTTATTTTTAATAGCGGAGAATTACATAATTTCAGTCACTAATCCATTCTCCAATGCCATTTTTGCAGATGAAAACACACGCTCCAAGTTTCTGTTCTTCGGTGGGCCGGACTGTATGCACGCGGAGGACGGAATTGAGCAGTACATCGATACGGACAAAATTCCCAGCTTTTTGGGCGGCTCGTGCAATGTAAGTGTGGCAAATTAATAGGCAGACCGCATTCCTTACCAGATTGGCAAAACAGCCCTGAGAAAGCTGATTGAACTTGAATTATTTAAAGTTTGAAGACACAAACGCTTTGAAGACTCTTTCCTTTGATATCTGTGCCAATACCGGATGAATCTTTCTCTTCCATCCCTCTATTTCCTTGCTTTTTCTTTTTCCCACTTCCTTTGCGCTGCATAAAACTGTGCTGCAAAACTCTATTTGATACTGATACTAACCACAACACTCCCACTGTCACCCACAAACTCCCACCCCAATTTGCTCAATTCTGTGCAGCCCAGCATACCGACGGTGGTGGAAACGATACCGGCTAAACTGTACACACGCTGCTTTCTGGGCGCGTGTCACTGTGTAAGATACTGTGTTTGTTACTTCATTTCCCTTTGTTTTTTTGTTTTCGTCCCCACCCGATACTCCTTCACGAAGATTTCAAGCTAATGATATGCGAAAAATTATGGAAAAAATCAAACATCCACCATGCTCCGTTTTATGTTTTCGTATGCTCATTTAACGCCACACAGCCACGAGTATCACCGAGTCGATTGTCCGATTGTTGCATTACCAAATAGTGTGTGTGTGTGAATCGTCCCGTTAGCTCGTCCTCATTTGATTCGTCCATCGTAAAGCTTTCACCGCCACCTGCTCTTTCCCCTCATGCGTTTTGCTCCGTTGCCACTGCAATTGCATACTCATTGCATTTTGCTACACTTAATGGGGGGATTGTGTACCATCCATGTACATTTTTATTATAAAATGCTCGTCCCACCACATCGTAACCGTCACTTGAAAGGCGCTCTTTAAATCTGCATTCCACCATTGGATCGTTTCGCTTGTGCTCGATACATAACCTCTTTCAAAGGCCGTCCAATTTCATGCTCCGGGTTTTTTGGGCATCAAGCTTCTTTAGTATTTATTATTTACCACATTTTCATTTTACCCTCCCATTTCTCGGCACAGACGCTAATCCACGAGGGTGGTTTGGTGCCGAAGCATCTGTACAAGTCGGAATCGATCGAGGAAACGAACGGTGCGATCCAGGCGCACGATCATCACGGCCTGTACAAGGCGGTGGACCTGAAGCCGGGGCAACTGTTCGAGCTGCTGATACGCAACACCGACCCGAAGAGTGTCCTCACGTGGGACTTTGAGGTGCTGAAGAACGATACGCTGTTTGCCGTGTTTCACACCGAGAAGGAGATCGAGCAGAGCGGGAATGGTAAGACGATGCAAGCAATGAAGTTGAACGATCGGCTTCAACCATTTAACACGGGACATTTCTTTTTCAGATGACTTTTCCTCCGTGTTTGATGGGCCAGACTTTAAGGAGGGTACCAATTACAAGAAGATCGAACAGAGTGTTAAATGCCGCCCGAAGGAAGGTGTACAGGTAATTGAGATATCGTTTAGTATTTTATTCCAACTCTTAATTAATGCTTCGTTTTTTCTTTTTGGGTTCCACTTCCAAAGGGCTCGCACGAAATGGCATCGACCGGTACGTACGTGCTGCAGTGGATGTGCCCACCGTCCTGCGATGGGCCAGCGCAGCTAATGTACTTCCACGAGATCCTCAGCTCGGCCAACTACAAAGGCTCGATGACCAGTCTGCAGTCGGGCTTCTCCTCCAACAGCTTGCAGTCGCGATGATGAACGCTGAACGAGACTGAACGGCGGGGGATCACTGCCCTCCAATCAGTAGTACCACATGCCGACGGCGGCGACGGTAGCGGTGAGGGTTGCTCCAGGAGCAACCTGTAATGTTCAAACAGAAACCAGCCAGCATGCATGATGCGTGATCGCGATCGTGAATCTCTTACAAAATGAAACGTAATCTCTACTTCTACACAAAAAATGGCAAAGCTATAGTTGGAAAATGGGAAGTTGAAGGCAAACTCATACACACACATACACAAAAGGTTGTAATACAATGGAAACCAAAAGCAAGGAACGTGAATCGAATCGTAAATGTAAAAAGCTAAAAGTTATAAACGTGTCTAGAGACAGAGAGAGAGATGGAAGCAAACAAAAATCATTTTACACGCTACCCACACACAACCCTATATACTAAGCGCAACATTTTGCAATGCAGCAAACACGAGTGAACGAAAGTGAAGCATAATCAATTAGTAGGATAATAATAGTAATACAAAACAATCCCCCCTCCCTCCTCATGCCACGTAAACAAGAAGATCTCGCCCGTTTTGATACGGAAGCGTTTCGTTGTATTCGTACGTACGTAATCGAAGATATTAGACAAACAACACAACCAGCACAACAACACAACAACATAAATATGAATCTTTCAAGATGCTACTTCCCTGCCGTCCTTTCTCAAAGTAGGCTGAGCGTGTGCGCGCGACCTATGTACGTGCGCGTGTGTGTGTCCCCATGTGAAGCGGACAATAATAGTAGGAATTTACTTGCAAACAAAATACGTACGTGATGAAGAGGTGTTGAACGCAAAGGAAGAACAGGAACCTTACGCAGCCAGCATTCTTGCGCAGCAGTTAGCACGTGAAGATGATGTGTGTAGGTAAGTGCAAACGTGTTTTATTATTAAGCAAACAATCACAGACACACCAGCCACGGAATAGTAAAGATATGAGATATCAGCTTTTAAAATCACGATGCCGTTTTCAATGTTGACCGTCGTAATAGAAATAGCTTTCATAGACTCACATCTACATCTCTATATATATAGATAAAGTTAACCCTTATATACGCTCAACACTAGAACGCTATCGACGTGGTGTGCTTAAGGTGTGTGTGTGTCTTAGGGCAAGGGGGTTGCGGGGTATGGATGATTTAAAGTTTAGAGAGAAACCGTTGTGACCGAGAAGAGAGAAAAGGGAACCTTTTTTTGTAAATGTATGCGCAGCAAGGTTACGCAGCAAATTGCTAGGTAGAATCAAATTTTATTTGAAAAAAAAAAAAACAAAACAACCACAAGCAAAGCATCACTACAGAGGAGCACACAGCCGTAAAGGCGTGCGTGTTTTGTCCCATTTTTTAAAACAAAAGAGAGAAAGCTTAATATTCGCATCATTGCTGGTAAATGGCGAAGAAATAATAAGGAGGTGTGTAGGAATGTTAGAAAATAAGCAAACAGGTGATAATTAATTACGGCTAATTTTCGTTACAAACGCGTGTCCGTGTGTGTGTGTGTGCTGTAAATGATTTTATTTTAACGTACTTGTGCTGCATAAGTGGGAAAGATCGTCTGAGCGTCACGCGAAAGGGAATGGATGAGCGGAATTTCATTTAACAATTAAAGGGCCACAATGTACTGCTTCGGGCACGTGCATTGTTAATGTTTTTGGGGCGAACGTTTTACACATTAGAAGTGGTTCTTTGTTTGTTGTGGTTTTATTTTGCATTAGTTCAGCAAATATCATCATCACCATTGAAACATTTCACCCCAAAACGTATCTCGCATTGTTTGCTAGCGAAGTAAGTTACTACACCGATTGTGCTACACACGTAGCTTTGATGGCAGCTCGGTTTAGCTCTGCAATTATTAAATTGGGGTATGCAATGTAGCTGATTACCGGGGAAAGCGATTTCTTTTACTTTTACCTTGCGAAGTATGTTCAAATAGTGAGTAGAGCTGAGAGGTGAGAATACTATATATATATTGTCGTTAAAAACGTGTGGCGAAATTAGCTCAGCACAGTCGTGTGTTGTTTGTAGGTTTTTTGTGTAAGAAAATACAAAAAAGAATAGAATTTTTTACACTTACTGCTAGTTTGTTAATGGGTAGCATTTTCACCTTTTTTTGTAAAATTCAAAAACTACAACCACACAATAGAGTGTAACCACATACGAGATTGATGATTATTGTACAACTTTATAGACGGCTTTTTTTCCCCAATTGGTGTTTGTGCGTGTCTCCCGAAGAAGGAGACGCTGGAGAGGAGTTTGTTAGATTTGCAGCGCTGATTTGTTCATGTTGTTTTCTAAGACATTCGCGCAACCAAAAAGCAGACAAAATAAAGAAGCAACAACCACCAAGTGATAGGAAATTGTCATCCAGCAACAGTAAAAATGCAACAACAGGCAACAACCAAAACAAAAAATGGCAAAAGTAAACGATGGTACACAAAATCATACATATTGAATGCCCCGCCATCGCCCCCCCCCGTATGTATGTGTGTGGCGATGGATGGTGGCAAGATACGGTTTTAGGCTCAGTGGCGCGTGGAATAGGAAAGTGCAAGAACACAGCGTGGTGGGAAGATGGAGAGAAACAAAACGGCCCGTAAACACAATTTATGGAAGTATTGTATTGTCGACAACTAGCATATATACTGCAGATAATAAACAGAATATATCTATTGAAATTGCAGCATCGTCGAGGTTGAGGTTCCTTTTTGCTGTTCAATTTTTCCGGCAAATTTCGCCTCAAAAGTGTCGAAATTTAGCAACGCAGGTTTGCATTTGTTTAAGCGTTTCCTTTAGCTGGACGGTTTATTTGTGCAATAAGGAGTGTTTCTTCATTTGCTCACTTGCAAAAGGCGCGTGCTTTTTAAGCAATGCATTTCGCAAAAGCTTCCACAAGCATTTTACAGGCTTTTCTAGGAGTTCTCACAGCTGTGGGAAACTTTTTTGACTCTTTCTTCCATGAAATGAACTTATTGTAATGGGAATTGGATTCTTTAGCACCCTTGTTTGACCAATCCAATAGGAATTTCCAATGAGCCTGTCCAAAAAGGGTACCACAGAGTCGAATTTCCAACATATGAAGTTCACTTCCAATAAGAAAGAGTCAAGGAAGTGTCCCACAGCCATGAGCAACCCTGGAAAACGCTGTAAGGCAATTTAGTTATCCTCAACATATTAAACACTTGAATTAGCTGTAAATTAAATTTTTCAACGATTTTACAACCGAAAGCTTCTCGATGGCGGCTCCTTTTTCCAGCGTAATACCAACACAGTGCGTTATGGTGAGCTCCTAAAATGAGCGAGAATAAAATCAATTAAAAAGAGGACAATCACGATGAAGATGAAGTAACTTACCATCAGATAGAAGCAATTGTTAACGATCGAATCGAGCGAAACGTTCGTCAGCGCCCGCAGGTTCACCAGCACCAACATCCTCAGATGGGTCAGCTTGCGTGTAATTAACTCCAACGCCTCATCCTCTAACCCACGCTTGTTCGACTCCAGATGCAACCGCTCAATAAGCGGACAGTTCCTCACAAGGTACGATAAACCCTCGAACGAAACATTCGGACAGTGCGTGAGGTAAAGTTCCCGCAGCACCGGCAGGTTCATCGTCAGCAGCGACGCATCGGACATATCCCGACAGCTATACTTCAAGCACTCCAGCCGCTCCATCTCCTCAAACCGCACCACACCATCGTTCAGGATTTCGCGCTCTCGAAACACAAAGTTTTCCAGATCGAGCACGCGCACCTGCCGCATACACGCCATCAGCGTGCGCACGACCACAATGTCGCGCATCAGCGTATCGTCGTCCACGTCCTCCAGATACAGCCGATCCACGCACGGAAAGGAGCAAAATATGGCCGGTGAAATGAGTGGAAATGTTACCGCGAGCGAAAGCTCCGTCACACCCTCGAGCTGCACCGTTTCGTCCCAGGCCCGGACATCGTACAGACACAGCGTAAGCCGGCGCAGATGCCGCAGCTCGCTCAGTGCCTTACAGTTGTTGATGCTTTCCGCAATCAGCTCCAGCTCCTGCAGATGGAGCAGCTTCTGCGGCAGCGCGTCAACCGCCCGCAGGGACAGTTCCGAGCCGATCGTAAGCGCACGGAGCTGCGGCTGCTGGTCGTACAGCTGGATTAGGGCGTCGGAAAAATCGTCCTCATTGCCGGCACTCTTCACATTTAGCCGGTGCAGCTGGAGCGACGGGTAGGAGTTTAGCAGCGTCAGCAGTGGTTTCATCTCCTCCACCCGTACCGTCAGCTCGCGCAACGTGCGATGATGATCGTCCAGCAGGGGGCGCAGGTGGTGTAGCTCCATCTCGAACCGTTCGAGCGCTAGCGACACGAGCCTTGCGCCGCTCAGGAAGGCGACACTGCGCAGGATGGTGTACGAGGGCAGATGCAGCCGGAGGCGGGCGAGCGATTTGAGGGAGGTTAGGGCCATCTCGACGTTCGCTGGCACGGGCCCGTACAGCGATTCCGACTCGCTGACGATGCAGAGGCTTTCGAGATGGTAGAGCGTGGGGAACGCGGCAAGAATGTCCCCCGTAAGTTCGGTACACTGGATGGTGAGCGTTTTGAGCGAGTGTCCTTGCTGGTTGAAGAAGCGCATAAACTCTGGTCGGGTGGGTAGGTCCCCGTTGGGAATGGTTAGCTTCAGGTTGGTCCAGGGGTATGGTTTCACCGCTTGCTCCTTCAGGACCGTCTCCATGGCAATTAGCTGATGTGTTACGGGATGCACCGGACGAACGTGCAGTAGGCCCTGCTTGGGCAGCACAAACGTTCGGATTACATCACACCAGGCGGAGCAGACGAGCGAAACGACGCTGACGAGCTCGTTCACCGGCAGAAAGGTGAAGATTTTTTGCAGAAGCTGTAAAGAGTGTTTCCCAACAGGTAAGTTTTCATTAAAAACTATTCATTGGAATTGTAAAACTACACACACACCTCGTTCGGTAGATCCGCTAGCTCCATCGCTGTTCCGGGGCTGCTGGTGGCAACTTTAGCTTTCGCTTTTTACACGGTCCGATCTGATTTTCGTTCGGTCCGACTGCCCCGTTGGTAGGAATGTGATGGTCCCGTCCCGTTTATTTGATCAATACTTTCACGGTGGATTATAAATAGCCGCATCATGTGACGACGAACGGCAACAATCGCACATTACGCTGGCCGCGCCGCAGTGACATTGACGTCCTCGCGTGGAATGGACCGACCGAGTGGACGGACGGAGCATTCTCCATGCAACAAGTGCAACAGGTGATGAGGTGCGGAACGGTGCGGCTTCATTTTGGATGGGCGTGCGCACTGCGCACATTCCTAAGGATTCGCAACATTCCCAGTGTCACTGTGTTTGTTGTTGAAAGGTGCGCTGTAAAAAAAGGGAGTGAAAATGGGAAAGGATCAAGATTACCACGAACAAATTGATGGATTTGTGTTTTTACAACAGATTTTATTCTTCTTCTTTTTCTTCTTCTTCTTCTTCTTCTTTGGCATAGCAACCGTTGTCTGTCAAGGCCTGTCTGTAAAAATCCTACTGGGGCTTGGCTTTCAGTGACTAATTGATTCCCCCCCATAGCAGGATAGTCAGCCCTACGTATGGGGACACTGTCCATTCGGGGGCTTGAACCCATGATGGGCATGTTATTAAGGCGTACGAGTTGACGACCGTACCACCAGATCAGCCCATAGGAAAAGGTTGATGATCTATTTTAGGATTGATAAAGGTTCACATCCAGTTCCAAGGCCGGGACAACTTCGGAAACAATACCAGGAGCAATATGAGTTTTAGATAAGTTCAGAATCTTAATCAGAGTTTTGGGGCCAAGATAGGTGTGGGGTATGTTTATGTTTCAGAGTATGGATATGGTAGGAGTCGGCTCCTGAACCGGGATGGGTTCGGAATCAATTCCAGGATCGTGGTAGATTTGGGGTAAGTTTCAGGACATGGACATTGTTGCGGTCAGTTCTTACACTTATATAGATTTGGAATTTATTATAGGACCAATATGAGTTCGGAAGCAATTTCACGTTTATGATATATTCCAGAATCGTGATTTAGAAGCAGGATAGATTCCATGTTAGTTCCGGGATAGTTTTAGGACATGGATATGGTCGGATAAATTCCCTGGACAGGTACAGATTCGGATTCATTTCCAGGACCGAAAAAGGCTCAGCATTCTTTGATCGAGCTGATTAGATTAGTTCGGAATCAGATCCAGGAACGGCATACATTCAGAATAAATGCTAACATCATTCATTATCTGTTTTAGAACCAGAGTTTGGAAGCGGTAAACATGATTACTGGGAAATGATCGAGAACAGTGCCTGGGCCGAGATGGATTCGGGGTTCAGTTTCAGAACTAAGATAGGTTTTGGTTTAGCTTCAGGGCATGGATATGATCGAGACTAATTCCAAAACCATAGATTTGAAACAAGATATGTAATAGTGATAGATTTAAGATCAGTTTCAGGACCAGGATAGGTTTGATCAGTTGATGAACCGAAATGGATTCAAAATCAATTCCAAGACCAATATGAGTTCAGGATCGTTCCTGCATGACAGTTTCGGAAGCTTTTCTAGGAATGACATAGATTAGGGATCAGTTTTAAGATTGTTTTAGGTTCACGATCTTTAACAGAACATGAACAAGATTGATTAGTTCCTGAAGTGGGAGGGATATATGATCAATTCCAGGACGGCAATGAGTTCGGAATCAGTTCCAAAAAATGGTTTCAGAAGCGTCAGGATAGGTTTGCGGTAAGCCTCAAGACATGTATACGATCGGGGTCAGTTTCTGAACCGGGAAGGACTCAAATTCAATTCCAAGATCGATATGATTTCGTGATTAGTCCCAGTAACAGCATGAATTCGGAATCATTTTCTACAACGGGTATAAATTATGAAAATTGCTTGGACTAAGGTACAGAAACAGTGCCATGACAAAGTGCAGGTTTGAGAGAACTCCCATTTGGTGTTCACCAAGTAGTTGGGGAGCGTCTCTAAATTACGTCGCCCAACGCTACCAAAACTGGGCCAAATTTAACGAAACAACATCAAACGCACTTTAATATATAGAGCTTTTATTTCGTTAATAATTACTCAATCAGTTTATCTATAATTATAAATCACATTTTACTGCAGTTGTTTTGTTCATTCATTTATCGTCATTCGTGTTTAAAGGAGATTGTGTTTGTGTGTGAGTGTGTAGGGGTGTGTTTGAATGTGTTTTGTCCTCCTCCTCTGTGTTTCGTTTTCTCCCCCTCAGAGTGTTCTCCTCCATCCTGGAGCCCTAATGGTTTCTACTTTAACTGAAACGTAACTCTACACTCTTCTTCGTTTTCTACTCCTTCTTTTTCTCTCCCTCAAACACACCCAAGACTCGCTCTTATTAATCGAGCGCCATCCTGTACGCAACACGCAGGATACTTAAGGATTTCCAGGCGCTGCCGGGGCAAAACAAACAGAACGTTCGTTTTCCCTAACCGCATAGCGATTTCTAATTAGCTCACACAGAAACGGCATCATCAATCGTGGCAGTTGCTTGGCATGTGTGTTTTTCTAGCAACAGGATTGTATTGGGTTTTTTTTTCTTTGTGTCCTCTCCCCCTCTTTCTCACTTTGTTTTGTTCTTTTTACTCGTTTTCTCTGATTTTTCCTCTATTTTTCATTTTCTACACCTTTTGTTTGCTTACTTTGCTGTTGTAATAGTACGCTTCTTCCCTCCTTCTATCTTTGTGTATCATTCAATTGTTTTTTTTAACGTTGTGTGTTGATAGAATTAATAATTTACTTCCTTCGTTTCCGGGCAGATCGTCTTTCTGTTGGCAGTTTTTAGCCGAAAAATAAATCTGCACTGCTTCAGACCCCAACACACGAGCAGAGAGAGCACAACAAACAAGAGATGGGATTTTCTCGTGAAACTTTGTATTTCTTCCTTATGTTTTTTTCCGTTTGTTTGCTCTCTATTTGCTTCTTTGCACTCGGAATCAGTTCTTTTTTTTAATTTACTTTTCGTTTTTGTTTCGTTATTTACTACTGAGCGTTTGTTTTACTTTTATTACGACGCCCCTGTCCCTCTTTCGGCACCAACAACAGCACTGCCATTGTCCCCGCACAAGCGCAGGCATTTCGTTTTGTATCCTTCTCTCTACTTCTCCACCAAATTCAAATCAAAGACCCCACAAACAGAGACCGCGCGCACAAGCGCCACCACACGAGACGGCCGCTCGCGCAATAGTAACAAACGCCTTCCTCCCCTACTCCTTTAGTACTATACACCCTCGGGCTTATTTGAAACGGAACGAATCACTACACTTCTGGCCCAAGAGACATACACGCTACTCTCTTTTTTTTACACACACACACACACACACACACACACACACACACACACACATATACGTACAATCAACTAACAGATGAAAGAAGTTTACCCGATTCGCCCGCGTTACCGCTTCCTGTTCCTGTGCTGTTGCTGTGTTCCTGTGTGCAGCGCTTTTGCTTTCTCACTTATCTCCTGTAATTATCTACACCCTGTTGCTACCCCTCGTCCGTATCTACCACGCCACGCCGTAGATGGACAGCTTCGCGTTCAAAGACGCAATGGACGCAGCAAGTTTCATCTTCGACGGGCGGTTTCGCGTTGTCGTAAGTTGGAAGTTGCTTGCTGAGTGATGAAGGGTGATGGTGCTATTATACACAGGCAACTCAAACTCCCCAGGCTTCTCTATGGGTGTGTGTGTGTGTGTTATATTACTTAAGTGATTAGCTTTCTTGTTTTGCTGCACTTTTTGTACAAACGATTCAACTAAGAGCTTGTTCGTAATTAGCAAATAAATTAGGCGAAAATGTCTCTAAATCGCTCTTTAACTCGTTCTCCAAATAGATTTGGGCATTTAATTTAAAAGAAAAACCTCTTAACGAAAACAGGAACCGTAAACAGCAACTTGAGCATGAGCAGCTGCGAGCCTTTTGTGAATGTTAACACCAATTTTACGCAGGCTTAGGTGGGTGTTGAAGGATGATGGATGAGCTGTTTGCTGAATGAACAACAAACTAAGCAGCGAATCATCATGTTTTTAACCCATCCCTAAAACGGCTTGCAATGCACTTAAGCGCACGGATTTCCCTTAAGGACGTACGCGTTCGACAGTTTGATTGATGAGTGAGTGAGTGAGTGTGTGTGTGTGTGTGTGTGTGTGCCCCGCTTACGTATATGGGGACTTCTTGTTTGGGGTGAAGAATCGAGAAAACCCCCATCCTTAAGTGAACAGGGTTTGTCGTGTCGTGTAAGATGGTTCTAGCAGTTACTTTTTACATAGCAATGGTGATTTCGGCGCAAATGATGGATGGGTGAGCGCGCGTGTGCTGAGCTGTGCAGATGAAATAATCCGTTTTTTTTTTTTAAACCATTAAACCCTTCCTAAAACGGCAACACGAATGAAGGCGGCGGGGGATGGCAAACGTGCACATTAACCGCCCGATCGATCTGTGTTTTTTCAGCTACAAAATATCTCTTCAATGCGCTTACTTCCTCTATGGAACGCGCTTGTTTAGGAAAGGGGAGGGATGATGATGATGATGTTGTTTGTGTGTTTGCATACTTTTTTGTTTTTCTCTTACTTTCTTTTTGTGTTTGCCGCTAATTTTTGCCTGCTTACGGGGTTTTGTTTTGTTTTGTTTTGTTTTTTTTTTTACACATATTTTTTCTTGTTTGCTTCACTTTGAACTTTTAAAATCTATTCTCTATCATCAATCAATCATGAATTATGTTATGGTTTTACGTTGTGTATGTTTCCTTTTCTTTTTTCTTTTGCTTCTAAAGGTTTACGATTTCACTAAAACATTGTTCGTAGCTGGGGGACCGATCTCTCGCGATGAGGCACACCACACACAAACTCTATTCACACCAGCGCCAATTGACATTCCCAAAACGTTCAAGAGAAACAACGAGCTACAGGTGGCAGCCAGCGTATATGCCTCCGCTGCCGTTTGAAAATGCAAAAGTGCATCCGCATCCACACGGCTGTGCCGGCGGCTTCCAAAATCGTGCCGCAAATACGGCCCACGGACAGACGACGAGCACCGCTGATTTATGTACAGGATGGTGGAAGCTTCCTTTTTTCTAAAAAACAAAGAAAGAATGAAAAGCTTAACGAAGAGAGAACCAAAGGCAAACATTTTTAAATCGGAGTCTTTGCAAGTTCCACACGGCGGAAAGTCGTGGGATGTTACTTTCAACAGGGTGAGGGACCCATTTCAAAGGGAAATGCCGTTTGTACAGGTATGCGTTTACGCAGAGTATCGATGATCATTCAATCTTCACCATTCAACTGTTGTCGTGGATATTGAACAACGAAACGGAGGCTCTTTTTTGCAGTATGGGAACGTATGCATTGATTGATACGGTATGTCGGTAGTAAGAAGCGCGTTGCTTGTTGTTTGCCGCCGCTTGTTGCTTCCTTCAATTAAGATAGACTTCCTCCACCGAAACTGTACAGCGACGGCATTATTTTTCGTTTTTTTTTTTTTTGTTTCTCTTTGTGTGTTTGGTGTGAGTGGTGGTTGCGGTTGTTTCGCCCCCGTTTGGGGTTGAGGGGGGTGGTTTTTTGGGGATTTGTTTGTTTTCAGAACATTTTATAGTTTTTATTGATCAATTTTTTTCGCTTCATTTTGTTTTTTTCCACATATTTTTTAAAAAAGGAGTTCCGTAATCTGTAAAGATCAATTCAGGTCCCTGTCTTCTAAGTACTTGTATTCAAACGTAAACCCTTCCTTTTTACGCTGGCCCCATTTTTCATAGTCAAAATAGATGTAGGTTCCCTGGAAAGAAGAACAAAAAAACCGAAAGAAAAAAATAATGTGTTGTATTCAATATATAAAACGAAACAAAAATTGTCGTTCGCACTAAACACGAAATGGACTAGAGCGGTTTGAAGCGGTAAAAGGTAAGCCTAACATTGCCGCATTCGTGTCTTACCTGCTCGTATTCTTCGTTGATCACTTTCGGTTCTTCGTGGCGTTGAAACCACATCATATATTTCGTATGAAATCTCCAGCTCTGCTTTTTCAGCGCCTTCGCGGCTAGATATTGAGCCTTCGTTCCCTCCATGTAGTAAAACACGAAGAAGAGCGTTTCGGGTGACAGACGCTGGAAAAACTCAACCGTTTCAGAATGTGGAAGTTGTTGCTGAAATGGTAGGAAAAGAGTAGAGCATTAGCAGTAACGAACCATTAATGTATGGACACATTAAATATTTATATCAAAGTTTATCGGTTAAAATGTTACACACTAGCTACTTCTGTACCTGATCAATATTAAAAAGGTCAAATTGAACCATATTAGAGTATTACCAAGTATTTGCGGTAGTGCTGCAAAATGTCACTGTCAATGTCATAAAAAAAATCTGACTGAAAAAAAATCAATGTCAGCGTCACGTACTCAATTGTGGTGACCAGAGGTGATACTCAAAACGATTGGTGTGACCAAAACATGCTTCGTGACATTTTTGCACCCAGCGCTTGATCAGTCACTATGTCATGACTTTTTTTTTAACTGTGATCAGTTCTGCAAAATGTCAATGACATATTCATGACAAATTCCGACTGAAAAAAAAATCATATCAGTGTCACGAACTCTACTGCGATGATCAGAGGTGAGACTCAAGCAGTTGGTGCGACCATCACATGTTTCGTGACATTTTGTGCGACCAACTCTTGGTCAGTTACTCAGTGATCATCACGATGGTCAGATATGCGGTGCTTGCGAGTGGTTCCAATAAACAAAATGAGCATATTTTCTCGCTCTGTTTGAACGACAGTCAATCAAAGCAGACAGAGCGAGAAAGAATGCTTATTTTGTTGCTTGAGACCACACGCCAAGTATGCCGCAACAATGTCGCGATTTCAAGAAAAATTCCGATAGAAAATGTCGTGACCAAGTGAGGGACTAAGAATTGGGTGCTAAACAAAATGTCACCAAGCATGTGATTGATCCACCAA
This sequence comes from Anopheles gambiae, assembly GCF_943734735.2. Lineage (NCBI taxonomy): Eukaryota > Metazoa > Arthropoda > Insecta > Diptera > Culicidae > Anopheles > Anopheles gambiae. The sequence goes on from NC_064602.1 coordinate 24,002,250, forward strand.
CTGATTGAGTCTCACCTCTGATCGTCTCTGATTTGTGAGCTGATTTGAGCTTTGTTTCAGTCATGAGTATTAATGACTACAACGGTGGCATTTGACAACATTGTACACAGCCAGAAAAACATGATTATGCTTGATTTAGTTCAGCTTGTCAGAGTTTCATGTTTGACTCAAGCACTCGCATGTCGTTTGCAGCACGTCATAACGCACTTTCATTGAGTATCGTGATGCTCATGACATTTTGCAGCACTGATGACTACCTTTAATCAAAACAACTCCTCTTGCCTAAAATCCATCTTACCTGTGGATAGTGCGGTGGAGTTTGAACAGGTTGACGTTGCAAGTACGGCCTTAGCCTCTCTGAATCGCTTGGTGTTGGCAGATGATAGTAGGCGGCTTCCATGAGTTGGAACTGGCAAAAGAAAACAAATGTTCATCAGCAACCAGCGTTCCACAGAACAATATCATCATCCCCATCAGTATTACTTGTATTTGATGCTCCTTCTGCAGCTTGGACGTGCCCAGCGGTGCCACGCCGAGTAGCGGCGGTATGCAGGCCTCGTGCGTACCGGCCGACGGCTTCATGCCTCCGGGGCCGCCGCCGCCACCGCCACCAGCACTGTTCACGTTGGCGGCGTTCGAAATACTAGAGTTAGTGTTGATGATCGTGTTCGGTCCGTTCGTGATGGCGGCAGTAGCCGATGACGTCGGCAACAGGTTGTTGCCCGCGTTGGCTCCCGCCGGCACGCCGCTCGCGTCGACCATTAACGACTGGCCGGCGCCGCCGCCGCCACCGCCACCGGACTGTGGTTGGGGTGTTTGATTCGAAGGAACTGGCCCAGCCTGTCTCGAATCTGCTGGCTGTGGTTGTGGTTGCTGCTGTTGCGATTGTTGCTGCTGCTGTTGTTGTTGCTGTTGCTGCTGCTGTTGTTGCTGCTGCTGCTGTAGCTGACCAGCTGCCGCGACAAATGCGGATGCTTGTGCTGCTGCTGCTGCAGCTGCAGCTTGTTGCGCAGTGGTGGCTGCGGCTGCCGCGACCGCCGCTGCACCCTGGGTATTCGACGATTGTTGCTGTTGGCTCTGCTGCTGCTGCTGCTGTTGCTGCTGCATTAACGCGTTCGGGTTGGCGGTTGGGCCCGTTTCGAGAACTCCCGTTCTATTTATCACTTCTTGCGCTACACCAAGATGTACGAGCGAACACGAGAAAGAACACGGAAATAGCATCAGTGAATCATTTACATGCGCCAACACACACACACAAACACACGTGTTACACAACACGGCATCATTGTGTTTTGGGTGAGTGTAGGGAGTGAAGGTCGGGAGAGGAGGTAGGAGAGAGTGTTGTCAGTACAACAACAAACACCTACACTTACCGAGTGCTGTGGGACCGTTCAACAACTGTTGCTGCTGCTGCTGCTGTTGCTGTTGCTGCTGCGGAGGTGACATCAAGCTAGGTGACGCTCTGAGTAAAACACAAACACAGGGAACAAAGGGCACAGAGAAAAGCCGAAGTTAGAAGAGAACGCCGTTACTACAGACGCCGGGAGCGCAACGCAGTTACACGTCGCAACGGTTCACTTACCTGCTACTGACTGCGGAATTGCTGGGAGAGACACAGTTATTAATAACGTTCGCCCCGCTACTACTGATGGTAGACGCGGACGATGTACTCATTACATGATTGTTGCTCTCCGTACTCGATGCCGACGACAGGGCATTGTGAAGTAGCATGGAATTCTGACCGGGAGGAATCTGCTGCTGCTGCTGCGCTTGCTGCTGCTGTTGCTGCGCCTGCTGCGCCTGCTGCTGCTGTTGTGAAGATGCGTTCGACTGTGTCGAAGACGGCACACCACCACTACTGCTATTCGCGGCGGCGACAACGGCTGCAGCACTCGGTAGACTACTCGGCGTTTGCTGCTGCTGCTGCTGACTAAGCTTAGTTTGAGATGTATTAATAATCTGACTGAGGCTGCTAAAGACATTCGATGAATTCGGTGCTTGCGTTTGCAGTGGCCCGCTTGTCGACGATGCGGACGATGCGCCAGCACCCGTCGTGGGCGTGCTGGGTTGGAGTATAGAACCATTTTCTAAAAGAAAAGAAAGAGAAAAAAAGGAATCATTCCATTAATGCTACACAACTCCAGTAACCGGTGCTAAGCAACAATGCTATCTCTTTCATGTGAACACACAGGGTGCGCATCTTCTTTCTCTCTCTCTCTCTCTTCCACTCGAATATACTCACTGGGATGTTGTTTTGCAACGGCAGCAAAAGCGGGCCCGATGATCGGTATACTGTTGGGCGGCTGCGGTAGCACCAGCATGGTGGGTAGCGGCGCGGCAGCATTCGCGTGGTTTTTGCTCGGCGTCGAGCTGATTAGCCCGGTCTTGGACGTATTGTTGTTGCTAATAGTGGTACTACTACTATTATTACTGGTGCTATTGCTGCTACTGCCGTTATTGTTGACGGCATTGCTGACAGCGGTGACGGACGGGTCCACCTTGCTAGCGCGGATTGCGGTCGGTTTCACCGGCTGCATGCACATTTCGGAAGCATAAAACAAAACAAAAAACAACATACTTCAGTCGCATTGAACCAAGATGGACAGGGGGGGGGGGGGGGGGGGGGGGGGGCGGGCTGTGACTTACCGTAATCTTCGTGCCCTCGCTCTTCGAACGCTTCTCATTCAGATTGTTGTTATCGGCGGACAGATCGCTACTGTGATTGTGTAACGTGCTGGCACTGTAGTTTAGCACCGGTGACTGCGCCGGACTAGTTCCCGATATTAGACTGCTTGGCGAACCTGCCGTCTCGTTGCTGTTATTGCTATCCGTACCGGTCGACACCGGGATGCCTACAATGGGAGGAGAGGAAGAAAGAACAACTTACTCAATCTCAACCCTTTGCAAATGGAGCATTTTAGGCGGGGGGGGGCATCTTTAGCCACCGAAAAACAAAAAAATTACCAGAGATTTCCACGTCATCCAGCCCGATGATATCGTCGTAGATGTACTCGTTCTCCTCGAAGTCGGGCTCCTGCGACGAGTCGATGTAGTACTCGACGTCCTCCTTGATCTTCTTGATCTGCTCCACCTCGACGCCGTCGTTGTCGAGCATCCGCAGCAGCGTCTCCAGCTTCGTGACGTGGAACTTGTGCCGCTCCAGCTTGCCCTTCAGCTCGTCCATCTTGTCCTGCTTGTCCTTGTCGAGCTTTTTCTTCTTGCCGGCGAGCAGCGACTCCACCTCACACTCGAACTGATCGATCTGTATCTGCAGCGAGGTAATGGACGACGTTAGCCACGTGCTAATCTCTTCCTTTTCCCGCTGCGCCGGATCCATCTTCTGGGCCGCGCCAAGGCCCTCCTTCGAGTAGGCTTTCGTTTTCGTTTCCCGTTCGACCACCTTAAACCGCTCCATTTGCTGTCGGATCCGAGGCCCGGGGTTGAAGTTGGGGGGTTGGGGAGGAGAATAAAACATAAAGAGCGTATAGAGAGTACTGTGGGGTGGGTGGGTTCCGTGTTTCGGCACACCATTTTTTTGTTTTGCCGACACACTTACGGTTTCTATGAGCCGACGGTTTTCCAGCAGAGCGCTTTTATCCTTGATCTCGCCGGATGCGATCCATGATTTGATTTGATCGCGCAACCGCTGCAGCTTTTTAATTTCCTTCTTGAGATCTGCTTCATACTTTTCCTGCATTGCAAAGGAAGCAGAAGCATTATTGGGGGGCTGCTCAGTAGCGACTGGCCATTTGTACGGAGAGACACACAAACCTTTTGATTGCTGTTGGTAGCATTGTGAACCTTCTGCCAGATATCTTCGAACGTTTCTACACCCTCAGTGACTTTCTTCAGGCACCGATCGATTTCACCTGCAAACACGGAAGAAACATTTTGTTAGCATATTGTACTTAAATGCTTAAATGTGCTATTTTTACGATTTTAAAGATCATTTCAGTGAGAATATATAAATATTCTCGAATGTTAGAACGTCCAATGCATGACTCTTACAAACCAATTAGAAAAACGTAGCAAATGGGAAGGAAATCCTAGCCCAAAACTAAAAATACTATTCGATAAATTGAACCGATATTCCCGCTCAAGAGGAGGATGGAGGGAGAAGTGTGGTGGTTGGCAAATGTTTATGTAGCCTTTTGTTTATAGCAGCACTACATGTGATTCGCCCGCCAGCTGCAACAACTGACAGTGTGGTTGCGAGCGTCGCCGGTCGCGATCCTCTCGTCATTCATATGTGTCATTCGGTACCGTTCGCTTTCCCTCCCTCCCGCCACACGAGCCGTGCACAGAGCTCCGCGAGACACACACTTCATTAGCATCAATTTCTCTGTAACCCCTTCGCCGGCCTGGCTAGATATGTATATCACACACATATATCTTCACAGCTCGCCCTAACAACCCCCATCGGTTGCTCGGTGTATTTATGCCATCTTTGGTTCGTTTTTGCACAATATTCTACCCAATTAGTTTTCGCTCGGTGGTGCGATCATAGTAATCCAACGTGTTCTTGGGAAGGACAGAGTAATGTGCTCAATAATGATGATAGATTAGATTGAACAACAAAAATTCCTAACTTTTACTTATTTAAAAATGCTAATGCCCACTACAGTCGCCGCTTTTCCGTCCCTTCGGTGTTCGTTCCTACACATAGATTACGTTTCACACCGTATCTCCATGCAAATTGTTATTTTGAGACAGAAATTGCACAATCATCTGATTTGAAAAGATGCAAAATTATGCGACCGAGCGGAGCCGGGGGGTGAGGGGAGATGAAACATACTCCAACACCGCACACACGCAGACCGCGACCCGGTGTTGTCACGGGGTTGTTCCGAGATCCGAGATGCTATCCCTCCCACCAAACGACCCTGGTTCGATTGTAAAAAACTGTTCACATTGAAATTGTCACTTTCTCTACTGTGTTACACACACGGCCTACTACTGCTGCTGCGTTTGCCAGTGCGTGCGCGAAACCAGGGCAATAATAATCGCACAGAAAAAAAACTAACCAAACGCGCTCACACACACACAGTATACACACACACACGCGCGCGCGTTATTCTCACCTTGCAACTTTCGCGTCGCAGCCATGGCTATGTACACATCTGCTCACAGATATCAGACATAATCTACTCATGCAAAACGGGCCTCCGGAATGGTTCTGGCGCGCGCTTCAACAACTTCCTGTCCGCCGCCGCACTCCCGTTCGCTCCAGATTCTTATGCTGCTGCTGCTGCCGCTGCTGCTCCACTCTGTTCCACCGATGTCGGAACGGAAACGCTTGGGGGTAATTTTGAGCTCCGCAGAATGTACTCCTTTCGGATGCAATCGTTCAGCTCGTTACCCTTTTCGTTCCCTGCTTTTGCACTGTGTACGGTTGTGGTCACACCGAGAGGGCAACCGATGGCGAATATGTATGGGGCGAAAGAATTTCTGCTCCTGCTGCTGCTGCTGCTACTGATGATTGGGGGGGGGGGGGTTTCTTTTTTTCCTGCGCCTTCCTAGATCCAGCATCTAATGCCAGCCATGGAGGAAAAAGAAACGCGTTGTTCCGGTACGGCAACAAAAATGGTGCGGGCGGTGGGGGGGAACGAGGAGCCCTGTATGCCGAGAGCTTCCGCCGGTGCTGGAAGTTGATGAGACGGATGGCCGTGTGTGCGTGTGCGTGTGTGTGTTGGTTGCAAATCGTGGATTTATGCTGCTCCGTTTCCTCGGGGTTTTTCTTTTCCGACGGACCGCAAACACAGGAACCACGGTAAGTTTGCGAAGCAAAAGAGAGCGAGAGCGAGAGAGCCCCCTTCTCCTCTTCACGACACACGGCGGGGCCGAGCGGCTAAGGCGACGTTTGTGTGTATGTGCGCGGCGCACGTACGTACGTGTCTACGTTTGTGCGTGTGTTTGTGGTGCCTCACTTTCAAGATGGCCGCAGCCGTGCTCATTCAGCGAGTGGCGATCTGTTTCAACCTTTGCACACCGAACCGTTTCGCAATTCGCGACTAGATTGGACCGATTTTAACGCGCACGCGACAGCCCTTTTCCCGGAGCTGCTAATGCCTGGCACTGTATTACTGGATGCCGTTAATTAACGCACGATTTTCCATTGACGATTAGAGTACTCTTCTTCCAATTCGGAGCACTGCTTTCGGAACTTTGCCCAGCGAACATTTCGGGTCGCTGCTTCCCAGCAAACATTCGGGCGCTGTTTTGTCAAAAACAGCTGTCAAACCAGTTGGCCGCGCAAAGGGAATTCCCATGCAACGGATATGTTTTGTTATTTTTTCGGTACGATGTTCGGTTTTCCCATTTATTTGTTGCGGTAAGCTGCGATTAGATGAGTAGGAATGGGTCTGATTAGTTAAATTTATTCAAAAAGGAGCTACATATTCACCAGATTCAACTATGTTAGCAGAAAGCATTGTTTGGGCTTCAGGTAAAGCCACTTTATGGTCCACAGAAATAGTAAGTTTGTACAACATTTGCGCTTAAATAATCAATTGTAAAAGTAGAAGATTTGTTTAAAGATCGGTGTACATGGCTGATTAAAACATATCTAAAGCACAAGGAAATACAGTAGAGCGTCGATTATCCGGGCAGCTCGGGACCGGACGGTTGCCGGTTAATCGATTTGCACGGATAATGGTCCAAGAAAAGTCAAACGCATATAAAACATATGAAATTCACTAGTTTTATTATTAATTCACCTAGAATCAATCGATTAATCGTTAGTAGAATATTATTTTAATCAATAACTGTAGGTTTACCAACTGTTCATGAACAAAAATGAATTTCGAAAATACCCCTAGACACTACAAAGCTGCACAAGAAACTGGTTACCCAATTGATTATCGCTGCAAACTTTCGCCGTACGTATGAACAGCTGTCAGATATATGCGCACGGTTAAGCCGCCCGCCGGTTAATCCGTCCCCGGATAATCGACGTTCTACTGTATTAAGGAAAAAAGAGGAAATATTAAAACACACACGACTTGGCAGTTTTAATTATGACGCTTGTATTCAAATTTGAAAGAGAGCTCTATTTTTATTATCAGTTAAAATGTGTTGCTCACTGCCAGAATTTATTGCTGGTAACAAACTAATTTAAAACAAAATTATGCAAATCAAAAACCGTGCAAAAATGTTCTCTGGATTTTGCAATGTGTCCGTTTTGTTTCGCTACTGTCCGATAGAGTGCGCCGTCAAGCTAGAAAAGTAAAACTTGCATTACTTTTTCAAGATATTTTTTGAATAATTGCAGAGAAGCTCGTTATTTTTCATTTTTTCCACAACGAAATGTGATGAATACATAAACGAAATGAGCTTAAGCTTTATTGTTAGCCACTTTTTTACTTAAAACTAGCTGTCACTATGGTACAATATAATATAGAATATGGTCACAATAACACTACCGCACGTTGGACATGTTTAAGTGTAAAATAATAAATTGCTGACCATTTTCTCAATATTATGAACAATTGAGATTGTTGATTTAATTTATTTTAAATGAGAATAACATGCTTAGTTTCAGAAATTGTAGCGTCAGAATCAATGGTTTTCATTAATATATTAGCTAAGGCGATATTCATATTTTTCGCAAGGGCTCCTTCCCTTCCAACCGCTGGCGCACCAAGCGCACTCGCTAGAGTTATCTGGATTCGATGGAAAATACGACACAAACGGAAATTTATATTGGGCAAGCAATTACACTTGCACTCGGCACCCCGATCCTTGGCTTTAGAGAACGACAGGTTGCCGACCAGCATGCTTTCACGCAGATGTGCCTCAATACTAATGAAGGGATAAACAATTCCTTTTATTCCGTTCGATTGGAATATATATTGACCCCTGGTTACAACGACAGCGTGTTATTTCGACAAGAAGAGGTAATGCAACGGTTATCTATCATTACCATTTTTGTCAAATGAAAAAGATTCTTCGGAAGCCAGTAGCTAATTTGCCCAGAATGTGTTAAATTAAAAGGAAAATTGCAATAAATAGCATTCTCTTCATGTTCGCTCGTTTAAGAATGTATGAAAAAGTCACTTTCGGATTAGAGATGAAACGAGCAAACTCTCCTTCACCATTCGCCTCGTAAAAAGTCAGTCATGTTGTGTAGAGGCTTTTCAAATTAGCATTTGAAAGTTGTATATTTATGATCCTCTGTATTAAGGGATCAAATGAAGCTTACAATCTAAGGAGTAAACTAGCGGCGATACCAAACCGTCCCTCTCGCTTCAAAAACCCGAAACGTCCGACGACGACGACGAAGACGAACAACAACAAAATCGAAACCGCGTTTATTGTTTGATTCCAATTCGACTGAATAGAAACATTACATTTATTCACAACATCTCAAATCGTTTGTCTCACACAATCGACCTGGGGGCTGGTCGCGCTCCATCACTTCACAACACACGCCCACCGGAGAGGGGACGGGCTGCAGAACATCCGGAGACGGAAAGATAGAGAGAGATAAACAGAACTGAACTCATGGGGGGATGCGCGAATAGGAATCTTCCCATTGCGGCACACCACACACTCGCACACTACTACCACCTCTAACAGTTAAACGACACCGATCGCGCCAAAAACACACTCACACCGCGTCCAAACATAATGTTTATCTTCAGCGAATAGTAGAAGCAAAAAATAAACGAATGTTTTTTTTTTCTTTTGCACGCCTCATCCTTCGCACAGGCGAAGAACAGGGCAGAACAAGGATGATACACCACCACGAAGAGAAGAAGAACGGTCGACGGCGACGGGGCAGCCCGCTTAGGCTTCGACGTCGGCCTGGATCTTGGCCAGGAAGTCGGCCTTGTGCTTCGCGATCTTCTCCTTGCGGGCGGCGAGCGGCAACTTGGCCATCGTCCACCGCTTCTTGGTGACCTTCTTCTCGGGTTTCTTCGTGAAGGAGGGATCCTTGCGGATGGAGGCGTGGGCGTTCTTGTAGATGTTTTCGATCTGGAGGGAGCGTAAAAAGGAAAAAAAAAGTTAGCATGAGGGACATTGTTTAATCGAGCACATTGTCTTATCAGCGAAGAGAAGTGACGACTGTACAACAAAATTTAGGAAGTTTACTGGGTGGATATAGTCCCGCATACTCCGAACTATTTGTCGCAAGCTTGCTGTGGTCCATTTTCGGACACTGACGTGACGCGGGGGTTAAAGATCGCCGCCAGTAATTTGGAATGGACGTGGTGTGACATACTAAAACAAAACAAAACAAACAAACGACGATACTCACATCATCAGCCTTGATGCCCAGCGAGATGTACTTGCTGAACTGGCGCTTGAACGCCTCCTCGTCCTCCTCCTCCAGCGTGCGCATGTAGTTGGCGACGTGCAGGCCGAAGATGTGGTCACGGTGCATTTCCGCGTTGAAGCTCTTGTTCTCGGCGCTGTAGCCCGGGAAACGCTTGACCGAGTGCGGAATGTTCAGTCCGCCATCGACGGCACCCTTCATGGCGCCGAACACACGGGCACCGGTGGTGGTGCGGGCCAGACCCACATCCAGGTAGCACCGGAAGGCGGCCGGTCCTTCATCGACCGGCTCGACCAGGTACTCCTCGCCGGTCACATCGGTACAGCCGGCGTACAGCGTGTCCAGGCGCAGCTTCTGCAGGATGCGGCGAGCAACGAGCAGACCGGTGCAGTAGGCGGCGGCATAGTTGGTCAGACCAACCTTCACGCCGTAACGTGGCAGCTCGTGCGAGTAGGCCGCGCACACGATGCGATCGCCCTCGATGCGGGCGTACGCGATCTGGCAGGTGATGTCGCGGTTGCTCAGGCGAACGATCAGCCGGAACTTCGGCGTGTTGTATTTGTTTTTGTCCTGGAAAATCAGGCGCTTGCGGGCATAGTAGTCGGTCTTGCCCTCGCGACGGCGACGGAACCTGACCTGATAACGCTTGAAGTACTGCTTGTTCTTCACTACCTTAACGAACCCCTGTGGTGTGCAAGAGAAAGGGAGAGAGCAAAAAGAAATGAAGAAAAACCGGATGAGTCCAATGCAGCTTAGTGAGGTTAGGTTTGCTTCACGGTGCAATCCTTGCCGTCGGACGTTTGTTTATGGTGACCCGAATTGCATCAGCAAGGGAAATGCGTTTGAGAGGAAGCTTCGATGAAATGCTTCCTTAACTATTTCAAGCACCATCACCACACTGCAGGCCACAAGGGGGCACGCGAAACGGTCCAGCCACCAGCCAGCCACACCACACGTCTCCACGATGGGATATGCTGAACGAGAGGGGGGAACATCCTGGACCGTAGGATTTTGAGGTGCTTGAAATTGTCTAGTTCGCCGAAATTTCCATCTCACATCACTTCGCCTCGATGCAATGGGGCTTGCTGAACGTGAATAGCGTTTTCACAACCCGAAAAGCTTACCATTTCGAATTAAATTGGGAAATTTTCGACACACGAAACGCTCAACACGTTTTCTACACGTCGGTGTCTACCAGAAAAAAGAACGAGAAAACAAGATGGCCTTTTGACACTGACAGCCGAGCGCGCCCAAGTAGCAATTTCCGATTGGCGAGCATTGCTGCACAGTGGGAGAAAACTGCTAATTATTGGTTAAAATGTGTTTTTGCAAATAAAAAGAAAAGAACAATTATGAACAAATGCCCAAATTGAAATAATTTGCGGGTAAGTTGATGTTTACAACCAATTATAGATATTTTAAAGTCTAGGAAAGCAGATTAGGTTTAATATTAGCAACATGGCAAAAACCAAAACATTTTAAAATAAATGTGATAAAACTGCTGAATTATGCACATGTTCCAGAGGAATGACAAATGATTTTCAGCCGACATAAAGTTAATAAAAAAATTAATATTGAGATTTTGTTGCATCATTATTGGCATAATTTTCAAAATTTAACCGTTCTCCTCCAGCAGAGACCACATTCCTGTGAAAAGCCAATTGAAATCCGACGTCAAAAACATCCGGCACACGGATAATCCGACCGCCATCAAAAACACATCCACGAATAAACGATGTTCCACGTTTGCTGCGAATTATACACACACGGACACGCACACATACGTACACACACCTGACGAAAACAAAAGTGAATAAAATTCCACCGTCACAGTGGAACATCCTACCGTCGTTGTTACAGTGTGAATCGGAGAAAATATGTGCAAATTCTAACCCAGTCCGCCCACTCCAGTCACTTCCAGGTGGAAGGGGAAGTTTTGCTTGTGCTATGGGCAATGAACAGTCGCAGCTGAAAGGGGTGGAAATCAGCAAGAAGGCGATCCAGGTGACCGACTACTGGTCGCTGTACAATGGCGAGCTGCCGAACGCGAACGGGGCCGCCCCGAGCAGCATATCCATCTTCCAGGGCGAAACGCTCGTCAGCGGCCAGTTCTGGACCAATCAGAATCCGCTCGAGCGGGCGATCAGGAATCTGAAAATCTACCGCCACCCGTACATCCTCAAGTACTTCGCGTCCTGGAGCAAGGGTTCGCTCAAGATGCTCGCCACGGAACGGTGCCGCCCGCTGGCGACCTGCCTAAACATTACCAGCGACGTGCAGATCTGTCTCGGGCTGCGGAACGTGCTCTGTGCGCTGATCTTCCTGCTCGAGCAGGCGGCCGTGCGGCATCTGAGCATCAGCATCTCGTCCATCTACGTCACCGACGATGGTGCGTGGCGTTTGGCCGGGTTCGAGCATCTGTGGCGGACGGTCGACTTTAACCAGACGCTGCTGGAGAAATCTCAACCGTACCGGTACACCAAAGCGATCGACAGCAACGAGCTGACCGGCAAGGGGCAGGCGCTGGAGCAGTACGCGTTCGGCGTGATGTGCGAGGAGATACTGCACAACAAAACCGACGCCAACATACCGGCGGTGGAAGATTTCAAAGCCTACTGTGCGACGCACCTGAAGCATGGCAATCCGGCGATGCGCCCGAACCTGTCCGCCGTGCTGCTGCATCCGATCTTCAATCACGACTTCATACTGATCCATTCCTTCCTGACCGAGCTGCCGCTGAAGGGCACCCAGGCGAAGCAGGAATTCTTCATCAGCCTGGCCGACCGGTTGCGCTCCTTCGATCCGGAAACGGTGGCGGAACAGATGTGTTCGCTGCTGCTGTCGCGCATCGTGCTGCTCGATACGACCGCGCAGCTGTGCGTTACGCCGTACGTGCTGCGCCCGAAGAGTGACGATCTTTCGCCGGGTCTGTTTACGCCCAAGATATTCTCCGCGTACATTTTGCCAAAGGTGAAGCAGGTGTTTTGCGTGCAGGACGCCCAGATACGGCTCATGCTGCTGGAGTACTTCCCCGCGTACGTGGAGTTTTTCACCAAGGAGGATTTGCAGGACCACATACTACCTCAGGTACGATTCTTTGGCACCCTTCATGCCCTTAATAAAATAACATTCTTCCCCATTTTCAGCTTCTGCTTGGGATAAAGGACACAAACGATGTGCTGGTCGCAAAAACGTTGCTCTGTCTGGCCGATCTGGTGCCCATCCTGGGGTCGGCCGTCGTGATCGGAGGCAATCGTAGCAAAATATTCGCCGACGGACGACCGCAGGGCATTCCGGATGCGGCCGGCCCGTGGAGTGGCGTCCGTTCGATCACGCCCGTCATTGGATCGGGCGAGTTCCTGTCCGGTAGCCCTGTACCAGACGCCGGTGGCGATAATAGTGCATCGTTCACGTCCGTCCTACTGCGGCCGGACAATTTCAACGCCATGCCCGAACGGTTATCGCCCGAGGGGGAGGACATCTATCGCACCAACAACTCGGACGTCGAGCTGGAGGTGGATGAGTGGAGCGACTGGGAGAACGATGGCAGTGAGGTGGTGCCGGTGAACCATCTGCGACTAATAGACACGGGTGCCCCGGAACCGGTTCCAATGAATGGTGTCCCAGAGGAAACGATCCTGACGCCCGAACCGATCGCACCCTTCACGACGCTCAGTCGCGAAAGCTCAACCGAAAGCAAGGGTAGCAAACAGCCCGGTAAAGGTCCGGCGGAAAGTATAGAACGGTTAGACATAAAAACGCAACCCACCGCAACCCGGAAGCCGGATGCAGGTGCCGGTGAGGAGTTCGATTTCTTCAAAGACATGGAACCGGTCATACAGAAAGCGAACGTGCTGCTGATCGACGATGAGACGGGTCCCACGAAGCAGCAGGACGATGGCGGTCAGGAGGCCAACAAAATCGAACAATCGGGCGGACTGGCGGCGGCGGCGGCAGCGGCGACGAAGGAAGGGTCTGCCCACGAGCTTAACGAACGGGAAGAGGAAGAAATTCCGCTCGTCAGCAGCAGCCGGTTAGAGATTAAGGTGGACGACAGCATGGCAACCACCGAGGATGGTTGGGGCGACGACGACGACGAGGATGAGGGGAACGGTGGAGGGTGGTAAAATGCCGGAACAGTAAGGGACGACACCACCATTCCGTTTATACGCTTTTGTTTTCATTATGATTTAGCCGCGCTAAGCAATAAACAGATTTTTAAAACCGTTACCAATATAAGTGGAAAAATGGAAAATAGTCGGTGCGTGTCAACGGTCTATAAATATGTTGAAATAATTACTTTACACAAGCAACAGGGCTAAAAATAGGAGCAGCAGCAGCAGAAATGATCTGTTAAGAAGAATAACAGTACCCAATCCAGTTTACCTCGTAGCTGGCGGACGCCCACAATCGGATCGATCGCTTACTCACGTAACTCCAATAACCGACATTGCGGCGTGTACCGCAGAAGATAACGATTTCGTGCTTAAAACTCGCATTTACACTAGTGGTGGGAACACGGAATCGAACCTATCCGATTCCGTGTTCCTAATCAATTCCGGAGAGCATTCCATTGCCGGAATCGATTCCAATTCTGGAGCCGATTCCGGAGTTAATCCAGGATCGGAATCGGTTCCGGAGTCATAATCGACCTGGGAATCGTAATTTACACCGGTGACGGAATTTGGATTGACTCCAGAAATGGAATTAGCTCCGGAACGAGAATCAGTTCTTGCATTGAAATAAGAAGTTTCAGCAGCGAAATCAGTCCGAGAATTTCCATGAGAATGAATCATTTACAAGTAAATTTTGATTCTCTGCGGCTATCAATACTAAGCATCATTGAACCCAAACGCCTATTCTTAAGGCTGCGGGATACATTGTCCGTTCTCTCTAGTTACGAGTCTAAATTACGATTTTCACTAGCGCATCTGGCGGCGGCTGACCGAAGCATTTTGCCAACAATTTGGAGCCGCTTCAGAAAGTATGTAAATTTTCAAAGGGTATAACTTAAACTGGACTGGAAAAGCATTGTATTTAATCGATAAATATGTTTTGCAAGTATTTCAGCCATTTTCGCATCAAAAAACGGTGAAAAAACTACTTAAATTTGAGATCCGGCACGAGCATTCCCTCGATGACCAAAAAAAGCTTCCACCAGCCGCCGGTAGATGCGCTAGTGAAAATTAAAATTACACGAGTACGGACAATCTACCCCGGCCTTTATAAAAATGCCGAAACCCACTCCGATTCTGATATCGGAACGAATTTCGGAAGCGATTCCGGAAACTGATTCCGGACCTACTATCCGGAATCGATTTCAGAAAACTTCGGAGCTAGCCGGAATCGGTTCCGACGATATCTTAATTTTTCCCATCACTAGTCGTCTGGAGTTGTAGTTGTCTGGGTCGGAGTCGTCCGGAGTCGTCCTGAGTTGTCCAGAGTCGTCCTGCATTGCCCGGACTCGTCCTGAGTTGTGCGGAGTCGCCCGGAATCGTTCGGAGTCGGAGTCGGCCGGAGTTGTCCGAAGTCGTCCGGAGTCTGTTGGAGTCATTCGGAGTCGACCGGAGTCAACAGGAGCCGTCCGGTGTAATGTGCTTGTGACCAGGCCTTTCATTTCGTTGCGTTTTTCACTGCTGCGAAACATTTCGTATACAGGCCATTATTTCAAAGGCCAGCTCCGGACGAATCTAACTCCGGCCGATTCCGAACGACTCCAGGATAATGCTAGGCGGACCTACCTTCCGGAGTCGATTCCGAAATTATCGGAATCGGATCGGATTCGACTCTCGATGTTTGCCAACTTTACCCATCACTATTCTACACCGCAATCTTGCCCTTGGCTCGTTGAAATGCATCTTCCGCTCTCGTCTCTCCACGCTTTTCCTCTCTCTCTCTCGCATTCTCTGAGCAAAGGGAGTACAACAACAATCTTGCAAAACAAATGACGCGCCTACTGGGTGCAATATTCAAACGAACGCCGTGTACGGCCATGGAAATGTGATAATGTGCTAGGTTTGCTAGGATTATCTCAGGGTAGACGGGCGTTCGATGACAAGCTTCTCAGCGAAGACTGATGCTTTTATTTGCTTACTAAAATCGATTCAAACACTCACACTACATATTACTACGAATTCAATTAACCTAGGCTTTTACATTTAAACTCGTAAAGAGAGACTGCTGAAGAAGGATGGGGGGAGGAGCATAACGAACATAACGTTGCCGTGTGAGGAACTGGACCTACTCGGGGCCTGGGGGGCTGCGGGGACGCACTCAACCATGATTAATTGACCCTAAAGTAGTCACTTCCTCGGCGCACGACCCGGTTCGACCTTTCTCCTTCACGTTAATGGCGTTTTCGTACAGCCTCCGGTTAACTGGCTGTACCACAGCGGCTTTCTATCCCCACCTGCGGGCGGCTGCTGCTCAGAACCGGGTCTCTAAACGAGTCGCGCAAGATCGAGCGACGGCAACTGGGCGCACCGGATCTGCGGGTTATCGACCGCTGGGACGCGGAAAATGTCACGCTGCACCCGGTCGACCTGTGCCGTGTCGCACATAAACCGTGCCGCACTGTACTCCGCCAGCAGTGCATCGACCCGCTCCAACGGGACCGGCGATGAGTCGACCTCGATCGCCAGCGATCGGTCCAGCTGCTCCCGGATCAGGCAGGACAGCGTTGGGCCAACGATCCCACCATTCACCGGGCGCTCCGCGATCACTCCGACGATCAGATCGACATCGTGCACGGTTGCGTACGAGGCGCGCACAATTTCCAAATCGTCCGCCTTCAGCACCGGCTCGAGGTCGGCCCAACCACTCACCGGGCGGCCAGTGCACAGCGCGTAGTAGTCGGTGTAGCGGGCCAGCCCATGATCCCGTCCGCGCTGGATGTCGAGCGCGAGCACATCGAGCCCCACGTTGCGCACACCGAACAGCAGATGCGCCAGGTCGTCCACGTACGCGGTGTCGAGGGACATTGCGTTCTGCCCCAGCACGGAACCGACCAGATGGGCAAAGTATTCCCGCTTGCGCAGATCCTTGGGCCGGTAGAACAGACGCTCGAGATCGTACGATCCGATCGCGTTCGCGATCTCGCCCGGCATCATCGTGTTGTAGAAGCGGATGGCGGCCGTTGCGAACTCGTTGCTCACCCGATCGTTCCGTTCGCCGACGGGTGGTGGCGGAGTGGGATCCCCAGCCGCCTCACCTACCACCGCCCGCAACCACTCGCGCACAATGCGCTGGTAGAGGCGCGTGTTAACGGTCCGTGCCACCGCGAACAGCCGCTCGTCCGTCCAGTCCGGGCGCAGCTGGGCCAAATGCTTCGCCAGCCGGTTGTGCGACCGCAGGAACAGCGTGTGCAGCAGCGTAATGTACGGGTTCACGTTGACGCGCGTATCGCCCGACCCGTAGCAAACGGTTTCGAGGTTCGCATCGGCCACGCACAGCCGCCCGTCGGCCGCCGGCTGCAGATACTCGGCCGAATCGAACAGCTGCGCCTGCAGCCGACCGCCCTTGCCCGTGCGCAGCAGGCGCGTATCGTTCGCCCCACTGCCGTACAGTTGCGACAGATCCAACCGGTTGGTGGCCGCGTTCAGCTGGTTCGCCGGCCCGAGATGGCAACCGCCGGTGCTGCCGAGCGAAAGGGCACTGCGCACGTAGTTGAGACACGTCGCCCGGTACGTGCGGTAGTATGGGTCGTCCTCGCGCACCTCCATCGGCTGGCAGGACGGATGCCGGTACCGGGGCAACAGCGGACCGTGCTCGCCCGTGCAGCACTCAATGCCCGTGCCGTCGTGCATCGTCTGGACGGTGGTTTTCGCAAGATCGTGCTCAACGAACTGGCTCCACTGGACGAGCGCCACCGAGTGGCGTGCGTCGGGGGCCGGTTGCCGCCCGTTGTGGGCCGCATGGAAGCGGCTCGAGATGTCCCGTGCCGCCGGCAGCTCTCCACCGGTGGTGCTGCGCCGGAACTTGTACACACCGTCGTCGTACAGGGCGGGGAGTAGTCGCCGGTACTCGTCGCTGTACTCTTTCGCCTCGATCAAGCTGCGACACTGATCGGCGATCGTGGACGGGGGGATTTCGGTGCCGGCAAGGAAGAGGCCACACTCGTACGAAGGGATGCTGCTCGGCAGGCAGTAACGGTTGACGAAGAAGCCGGACGCACGCAGCACTTTGCGGGCGAGCAGATCCTGCCGCTGGGTACTGGGCGTCGGGTAGCCGTCGATGATCTGCGCGTACGTGGTGCCACCCTTGACGACCTTGGTGCGCGTGCCGGCCGCTAGCGAGCATTCGAGGCGTTTGGATCGTTCGTAGATTGCCTCGCCGTAGTCCAGCGCTGTCTCCAGATTGGTTTTGCTCGCGTACCCAGCCAGCCGATCGAGCGTCGCGAGCCTTTCCGCGACCAGTGGTGCAACTGTGCACGCTACCAGCAGCAGCAACACCTTACACATTTTGTTTCAGTTTCTGTTCTGTGTGGAAATTTTCTTCATAAAAGCACACTTGTTCAGCACACAATCACACACTGACGAACCTGATGAATTGCGCACAACAACAACAAATTCACAACTCCGATACGCAAAGCGGTTGCGGCAAGAGAGTGCGCGCGCGCGCGTCCACTCGTTCGGATCGCTAGCGGAGAATTGACTCTTCTCGCTGCGCATGGATGTTTTTGTTTACTCCAAACATTATCACCAAGTTCCTTCATAGGGAACCTCCCCTCCTTTCTCACCCCTCCAGGGCCGCTCGGGGCCACAAAACGAGTTCCACAACCGCTGACTCAATCCCTCTGTCTCGTTCTCTTTCGCGTGCCGCGTGTTCCCCTTTGGTGGTGACCCATGCGGTCGCTATTACCTTATCGCGGGACGGGAGAGTGTCTGTTTGTCTCTGTGTCTGTGTGTCTGTGTGTGCAGTGTGATCGTTTATGTGGCCTTTTCCCGTCCTGCGATGCGTTCAAACCCCGATCAAGTCAACAAACACAAGAAAGATCGCCAACGACGACGCAACACAACGACGTGTTCTATAGCCGCGCCGTTTGCGTGCGGGTGTGACGACGGACACACGCTCGCGGAATAGTCAACACACAACCGGGGCTCGCGTCAATCCCAAACCGCGGAACAAAAGCGAGGGAGGAGGAAAGCTGGGTCGGTCTCTCCCAGCCAGCAAACGTGTGTGTACGTGATGGGACTGTTTGAAATGGTTTGAAAAATGTGCGGATAAGCGATCGGAAATCAAGCACAAAGGCATTGGCTTTAGTTAAGGTTTATTTCGGTTTGTTTGAATAAGAAGATAATGTGCTCCTTCTGGCGAGATTTTGAGTCAATCTTGTACCTTCAAACCTTCTTCGACTCATTGTAGGAAGAGGAAACATTCCAACCGGCCGATGCCGAGAGAGGATCATTAGAGACGCATTTAAATCGTTGCTCTTCTACCCCTATTCCGATCGCGCACTGTTCGCGCATGCAAGCGCATGTTGGCGGCGCAACGTGTCTTCTTTTCCGCGTTTCGCGATCGATCGCCACTTTGGAAAAACACGCCAGCTTGTTAGAACGTCGGGGGGGGGGGCAAAATGACTCATCAAAGGGAAATTAAGTGCTATTAAGGGCGACCTTTAGCTGGCCCAGCACGCAGGGGCACAGGCAAAAACAGCGATTGGAACGCAGCGAGAGGCTGTATTCTGTGCCACTTTTGTTTGTTGAATGAATGGAATAGAAAAATCTTCCTCACTCGTAAACAGGATATTGGAAATATCTATAAAAAAGGCGCATTTTGCAATAAAGATTGTGGATCTGCCGCAAACTGGTCCCAACCAGGCGCAGGCGGCAGTTTTGCGTCAGTTGATTGAAATCTATTTAGCAAAAACCGGTACCCGGTACGCGTGTTGCGGTTTTCGAAGCATCGAAGAACGTGTGAATCGATTACCAATTGAGTTGATAAGTAAAAGAGGAAGAAGACGCATTTTTACTGCGAGTTGTCAGTTGCAGTTTTTACAGTTTGTTTGTAAGAGTAGGATCTAGCCCGCTAACGGTGCATTCCCGACCTTAAAACGAAGGCTTACACGGTGTGTTTAGATTTTGCTGCAAATAAACGAAAGCTTTGGGTTAGCTTTAGAAACAAACATTTTGAAGGGAAATCCCATTACTAAGAAAGCGGAACTGAGATAGTAAGAGCTTCAACGGAATTTTAAATTTTTATACAAAAAAAACGAGATTAAGTTCTTTCAAAATATTGATCAATCGTCAGGTGTACCTCTCGATCGCACACGATCAACGTGATCACTCTTTCTCTCTTTGTTTTCATAGGTTTTCAATAGCTCACGATAGAATAATTTATTCATATTGGGGGAGTTGTTGCTTGTTGCTTCACTTTCCGTCCTGTGCATGGACGATTTTGGGTTTATATGCTGTAAAACGCTCGCTCCTTATGCATTATGTATTGTGTTTTTTTGATTAATACACACACACACGCTCTTTGTATTTGGGGGGGGGGGGGGGGGAGGTGGTCGCCTGCTACATATCCGCGAGGGGCAGCAAAAGTCACTAAATATGCACTTAATGTAGTACACCTCTCTCAATACCCAAGCACAGTGGAGGCGATCGTTGATTTCGTGCCGAAATGCTTCGTTAATGCTAAATGATTTCGTTGCAAAGGTGTGTGTGTGTGTGTGTATGTGTGTCTCTCTCTCTTTGTGTGTATGTATTTATGTATCACTTTGCCAGAAGAAGCCAAAAACAGAAAGTTAAATTCAAACATCACACATAATTTGGCAAACTTATAAGAGCACTCTTCTCTATATCCCTCACACTCATTATCGCATTGATAGTAATAGTAGCAGTAATAGTAGTAGTAATAGTAGTAGTAGTGGATTGCAACCGTTTGTTTAACCGAGCTCAACCACCCGTGCGGCGTGTGGGTTGGGTAATATTATAATATTCTGACTATATTTACACAATCTCTACGGTTTTTGTTTTGCACGGTTTTGCTTGCAGGAGATGCGGATATGCGAAAGAAGTAATAATAAAGCTTAATTCAATATATGTATATATAGATCTCTTTCCCTTTCCCTGGCATTGCTAAACGCCAGTGGGGAGGGGGCCACAAATTGGACTCTAAAACGATCGGATGAATGTCTTCTATAACTCGGCCTGCGACCTGTTCGATATTAATATGGTTTTAACTGCATTTGTGTTTGCTGTCCTTGTTTGAAGTGGATGGATGTTAGTGACGCTCTGCGTGAATTACAATTATCTGTAGCGTATTTTGCAACCGGAATTTGCGAGGCTAATGTGTGTGGATTGGAGGGGTTACCAGGGTTTTCCAGGGGTTCTCAGAGGTGCGGAACACTTCCTTGACTCTTTCTTATCGGAAGTAGTGAACTTCAAATGATGGAAATTGAGCTCTATAGGCTCCTTGGAAATTCCTATTGGATTTGTCCAACAAGGATGCTATAGAGTCCAATTCACATTACATTAAGCTGATTTCGCGCAAGAAAGACTCAATAAAGCGTCCCACAGCTACGAGAACTCCTGGCAAAACCCTGTATGCATGTGGAAGTTGAAGTTTACCTTTCTCAATACTAATTGGTTCCTGTGTTCGCGGTTTTGTTCGTTTGCTGCCTGTTGGCTCATTTTGCATCCCTTCTGCACGTGTCCTTCTTATTGTCCTTCTGGCTTGTTTGTTGTTGATGATAAGCGTTTCGTATTATATTCTACACCCTCTTTTGGGTTCCTCTCTGTTTTGTTCGTTTCGTAAAGCTAACGCAAGAAGGAAAACGATACGATAGCTTGGTCTGGAAAAAGGGGAAAAGCAGAAAAAAAGCAGAAGCAGCTGCTAGTCCACAACCCATGCCACCGCTGGACAGAGTTAAGAGAAGACGGATGGCTGAGTTTGTAGTGTAGTTTTTGTTTAACACTATCATTCTATGGATCTTAGTTTGCAGACTAATTGACTTCACTACAACACACAGTCGTCTTGTGGCTTTTGTACAGAAATGTTGTTACTGCGGGAGTTTAATTCGAGAATAGAATAGTGTGTGTGTGTGTGACGTGTGATAGTATTTCTCCTACACTTACTGCTTGAAATTCGTCAATATTGTGTAGTTTGTGTGAGGAAGAAACCGTTCAAAACTATTGCCTCTGTCTCTATGATCGCGACGCTTTTTTTTGGATGTTTACTGTCTGTCGGTTCCACTTCGTAAACGATTCTAAAAAGCCAATAAGCCATCTACAAACTGTATATTCTATTTATGTGTGTATAAAACCATACCCTATTCTGCACGCCTGATGTGATGACGCCTTTGGTGGACGCGATGGCCCCACCACCGTCGTCGTCCCAACACTTGCTGGCTGTTGGTCGCCTGTAATGGATGATATCATTTTCTTGAGGCACGTTACGTTTAACTGTTTCATCCCAAAGCACACACACACAAACTCATCGTACTTATGTCCGTATGTGTGTCCTTTCAAACGCAGTACGATTCCTGTTTTTACACACTGCAAAACGATCCGTTTTCTTTACATTTCACTCCACTCCAGTGTATGCTGATGCAGGTTGTCTAGGCCTTTCTTGTTGTTATTTTAGGTTGAAAATAACACTACAATGAATCAGTGCAAAACCATCGTTCCAGAATGATTGTAAATTGTTGCTTTGTTACAGCACTAAAACCGAAACATTCCTTTACTGAGGGACAGTGGCTTGCTTTTTTATAAGAACGTTTAGATGATATGATTATCAAACAATATTGTTTCATTATCCGATGCACTACTCCCTAAACTGCACCCTAAACGGCTCCTTTTTTCTTGGCCTTTTTATGCAATTTTCTTACTGTGTAAAAAGGGCGTTTCTGTGTGTATGTGTTTGTAGTGAGTACTATGAGGTTTACAAGTTTACAGACTATCGTTAAGAACTCATTACGGAAATGCTGCAATGGTTGAAAGAAGTGGAATGATTATTAGTTGTTTAACGTACAGGGTTTGTTATTATAATAAAAAAAAACGTAAAATTGCGCAGCTACAATCCAGCAGGGTCGCGGCGGTAAACAGAATTACAAGAAAATGGTAATGCAAAAAAGAAAAAAAAAACATTTTGAGATCTTTACCACTACACAAAGAGATGAGCGTTAAATGCTACGAAAAGAAAATGTGTGAAGCATTCATTAAAATGTGAGAAAATTAAATTTGATTGTGCGTCATTTTTGTAACAGAAGAAAAGAGGGATTTGATTTATCTACCGATCATAACATAATGCCGAATTTTCAATGATTCTCCTTCTTTTTTATTACAAGGAAAGGGGACAAGCAATAACCGAGTCATTCCAGTCAGGCATTTAACAACGAAATGAAGAAAAAAAAACCGCAAACGTGCCTATTTTAAATGATACCAAAAACTAGCCATTAACTAAAATATCAAACTCCATCGCTCAAACACACATATTACCACAATTTGTGACGATGACTGAAGATGAGTAACATTTTGTTTTGCTTTGCAATGTTTGTGTTCGTGCAGTTTCGTGCCCCCAGGTTTTTTTTTATCGTCATAATTTCATTACACCTTTTGCACAACTAAGATTATGCTAAGAAAGATAAATAAATATGCATTGCTAACATGCCGTCGTGTGTGTGTGATTGTGTACAATCGTAATTGGTAATAATAGTCTCATAATTCTACGTAATGTGTGTTTTTTCTATACAAATTAAGCTTGCTAAATAACAATTGTCCGGATTATGATGACTTGGTTTTATCCTACCGGTAAAATTACGCATACGTCGTGCCAATGATGGGAGAAAACTGATTCACTTCCCCTGGCAAACTACGCTAAGCTGTGTGATGGTGCAGATTTAACTAAAACCAAACGAACGAATGTTTTGGGTGTCAATATTTCAGCATGCCGACAAACAATTAAGCTGCTCACTGGCAAAACTAAACGGCTGCCCTAATGCGCGGTGCTGTTGTCAAAGCATGGTATATAAAGCATTCGACAAAATTGACACAAACCTTGCTTTCGATTGGCGTCGACTTTTGCTTAAAATTTACCCACACCAGCAGTACGGTGAGATATTTTGGATGAGGTCCGGGAGAGTACGACACAACACGAGATTGACTTTATATCCATGCACAAGATAAGCTGCTACCGCTAATACACCACCACCACCACACTGCCGATAAAACTCGCCAATGTAAGTCAAATATCGGTCACTCTCCGCGCTGGTTGTAAGGGGTTGTAACACATAGATCGCGTTACGCGTATACATCTCCGCTCCCTTCTACTGGGTAGTGATGGGAATGCCCACCAATGACTCCAGCTGACCGCCGCCACACTGTTCTTCAACAACGATACTGCGGGGTTGGGAAGGAGAAAGTGGATGGGGCCGTGGATTGTGTTGTTGTCGTTGTTGTGATTAAGATGTTGTGTTGTATATGGTGGTTTTTTTGCCCGGTTATTATTTATTCATCCAAGCGAATTGATGAATTGTTGTGTTGTGATGCATTTGTGGAATGAAAGAGAAGAGAGAAGAAAATCGTCTTCAATAAGCTAAAACATCAAAGGGCACAACTGTTGTTTTCTCTACAAACGAACCAAACAAGAGTCTAATCATAATTATGGTTTCAAATCTACTGTGTAAATTACCGCAGATTGAAATGAAATCAAGCCTATCGCGAGAAAACGAAACAGAAAAAAATATTGAACAACAAACAGATAAACATACATTAAAAAAAACGCATGTCAATTTCATCACAGAATACGCCCCCTGCCCGTTTTCCTCTCGGCGGCGGGTGTATTGCACTAGAGCACACACTATATAAAATACACCTATAACAAAACACCGCTCGCAAAAAAATAAATAACGGCAATCAAACAGTGCGATAATGTTCGCTATCACCACGCTGAACTGGTGCCGAAACAAACCGAAAAAAAACAAGCGTACAAAATAAACGAAATTCTATACACAAAGCTACCCAGCAACCAGCGTGCGCCTAATACACGTGGTTGGAGAAAATTCGGTACCCATTAGGATCGCGCGTATCGTCCACGATGTTGCTGGTCAGCCACGGATGGTCCAGTATGTCCTCGCTGGAGAACCGCAGCTCCGGATCGGACTGCAGCATGTTGATGATCAGATCGCGCACACTGTCGCCGATGTTGTTCCAGTACGGAGCGGGGAAGTCAAAGTACCCGTTCAGTATCGCATCGAACAGCTGCTCCTGCTGATTGTCGGGCGAAACGAATGGTGGGAAGCCGCACAGCAGAATGTAGAGGATAATGCCAGCGGCCCAAACATCAATCTGGAGGAAGCGAAACAAAAGACAAAAGATGTAAGTATATTAAAACGACCCATCGTCCAAGCAGCTTGTATGTAACAAACAAAACAAAACTATACCTTCACGCCGTAGCCGGATTCCATCAGAATCTCGGGCGCAACGTACGTCGGTGTGCCGCAGATCGAGAGCAACGGTTCGGTTACCTCGCAGGCGAGCCCAAAGTCTCCGAGCTTCAGCAGCACGACATTACCATCACTATCCAGCTCCACCTGGCAAAGCGGGAAAGTAAAATTCCAATTAGAAAACACAACACAATTTGTCATCCATCGACCAGCTCCACTTACCAGCAAATTTTCCGGCTTAATGTCCCGATGGACAATGCTGAGGGAATGCATGTACGCCATCGCGGAGGCTAAATGTTTCATCATGATCTTCGATTGGTTCTCCGAGAAGCGGGTCACACGCGTGATGGCGTCGAACAGATCGCCGCCGCGCACCAGCTCCAGCACGAGATACATGTTCTTCATCGTTTCGATATCGTGCACCAGCTGTATGATGTACGGATGGTTTAGCTTCTTCATCACACGGATTTCGGCCGCTAGATAATGGTCCTAAAACGAAGGCGAAGTAAAAAAACAAGGATTAATTAGGAGTGTTTCCTTTTACTAAGAATAAAATCAAATTTACCTTGCCGGCGCATTTTGATTTGTCGATAATTTTCAGTGCGTATTCTGTGTGGTTCTGCTTATCCTTCAATTTCAGTACTACGGCGAAATTTCCATCACCTAGTAGGAAGGGTAAGGTGGTTATAAAAGATGCAATTACAATTCACCCGTTCTACTAGAACAGCCAAACAAAACTCACCAACTATGGACCCGAGCGTATATTTGGCCTGCAGCTCCAGGGGCAACGAGTCCGGCAGAATGCCACCGTTCAGTGCCGACTCGTCCACGCAAACGAACGTATCGTTGTGGCTCTTGACCGGCATCTTGGGCTTTGGTCCCGTGCGCGTCGTACTGCTGCGTAGCGTTTTCCGGTGCGCGGCGATCGCTTTGCTTTCCTCGGCCTCCAGCTCGAAATCGTTGTTGCCGACCCGCTCGTTACCGTACGCGAAGAAGACGTCATCCTCCTCGAAGAACTGTGCTAACCGCTGCACCGGCACCCCGGCCACGGTAAACACCTTCCGCACGCAGCCGGTATCTAGCTTGACGCATTGCGTGATCGCGGTCAGCACGTGCTCGTACGTGGGGCTGTTCCGTTTGTTTAGCAGTAATCGCAGGATCTGGGGAGAGGAGCAAAGGCGAGCAAAAGAAAAGGTAAAGTAACATGGGTTCACCCTCACTACTAATCAGCTTACAAAGCAGCTTGTTTGCTGCTCGATAGTTACCTTTCGCGGTTTCACACCATTGCGGATGAGTGTCACGATCCGTGGATGCACCACGGAATCGATCTCTTTCAGCGGCGTTGACCCATTGGAGCCACCGTTCTTTACTGGCGATAGGGGGCGTATTAGTCTGCCGCAGAAAAAAAAACAGGCCGCAAATAGCATTAGATTACGCACTCAGTTCTATTTGAGCTTGGCTCCTAAATTCCTACCTAGACAGTCTGTTGGGATTCTTGGTGTTTGTGTTAGATACGTTATAGTCTATTCGCTTGAAGCCTTCATTGTTGCAGGAACACACGTAACATTTGCCATCCTCCAGATCGTCCACCTTTTCGATCTTTTTGCCCTCGAGCGTGTAGATGGCGCGTATTGCACCGGTCAGCGTCACGCTGTCCTCGAGCAGGCGCGTCAAATCTTCCGTCAAACTGTCGAACGATCTGTAATGGGAAAGAGCAAAAGCACGTTAATACATGATTGAGTAATGCAAAAGTACAACATTTGGCTGCCACCTTGGCTAACATTACCTGTAACGCTCCACCGACACCGGTATCGTGCTGCCGGGATAGAATTTGTCCCCATTACGAAAAAATCGTATTCTTTTCGCTTTCTTCGCCGGCGTTCGACTGCTCGAGATGCGCTTCTTGAGTGTGTTGGATTTGTTGTTCGCGCCGCCGCTGATGTCGAGATCGATCAGTTCCTTCTCGAGCTCCGAGTTGGAGCTGGTCCGACTGTTGCTTCGACTCAGTGTCGAAGTTGTATGGGTGCTCACTTCCATGCCACCTTCCGTCTATGTGTGCCTCCTACCAGTGTGTGTACCAGTGAAGGTGGCGCCCCGAGGTGGAAATCGCACCTTACGCAAGAATGTGTTCTAGCCGCTGGAAGAGCGGGCCGGGGAGCTGCTTCTTTGTGTTAGCAACACCAGGCAGGCTTCTGGAGAGGAGAGAAAAAAAGCAACAAAATTGTGGATGAATATTACGCTTACGACCCCGGCGTGTGCAATGGAATGTGCAAAGGGCAACACTTTCAACCTTCCAGGCTTTATTATACTATCCCATCAGTTTTTCTCTTCAATTCTAGTGGAAAACACTCACCAACACTACACTAAAATCATTAATTTTTTCTACTCACACTCCTCTGCCCTTACACTATCCCATCATAATCATTATCATCATGAACCGTTGATGTAAGAAGCGTGTAATAGAAAATCAATCCCACTACTGGTGGAGCAGCGCGCGCAGGGAAAAAGGTTCACTCGTCCTCCCACCCTTCCAGAGTAAATACAACCTTTGAAGCTGTTCAGTGTACCGTTTCGTATCGAAAATGGACCATTAAGGTACTCGTACTTTCGTTACCAAATAGGTTATTTGATTGCAAGCTGCTAGCTTTCTTCATAGGAGGAAAATAACAGGTGAGAATAGCTTTGAAGTTTCTTTTTGATTTCATGATTCTACTACGATCATGCTGCAACTCTAGCTCTATAACAGAGCTTTTAGTAGTGATATTGGTGATATAAGTCTTCAACTGTTTGAAGTACAATCGTAACAACACAACACTTGTAAGGTAATTAAAGCAATATTTAGCAATTATCTGTCCTGTGGTATATATTCTCCCTTAAGAAGTGACTTTACATGAAACCTTCTTCTACTTCTATTTGGCGTAACGTCCTACGCGGACAAGCCGGCCTATACATTCCTTCGAGACTTAATTTATTACCACGCAGCCGGAAAAGTCCATCCTTGCTACGGGGAGGACTGTCCATTCTAGGTTTGAACCCATGGCGGGCATGTTATTGAGTCGTACGAGTTGATGACTGTACCACGGGACCGCCCCATGAAACCTATCGGTGCCTAACATGTTAAATAAGCCGAACTCCATCCTTGAATTAGGAACAATAATTAAGGAATTAAAAAACGATTGCTTATTGAATTGAGTTGAATTTGTTGGCTAAAATATGTTTAGTTGAGATAATGAACTTATATGTCTATAGATTATAAAATGACTGGAGATCGAAGAAAGTAATTAAATTTAATCCATCATTAATACTTTATCAAGAAATAAATAAATATTCATGTGATCAATGCTATCAATTTCATAAATTTCTTCAGCAATCTGTGTCAATTTCCAAATCAAATTTGTCACATAAAATGCCCTCGAAACCTGTTATTAGCCAGCAAACAGAGTAACTGCCGAATTTTTTGTCGAAGTGATGATAAGAATTTAACCTATCATTCCAATTCGTTCAAATAAGAAATTTATATTTAAAAATGTAAAGTAAGGCTTGTACAGCATAGAAGGGATTGATCCATCGATCATAAAGCAACCATGACTTGACTGTTGACCGCTAAGCAGTAAATCTAAACAACGAAACATCACAATTGACGGCCGTCCAAAGGTAAATCCCTCCACCCAAAGAAGAATGTTGTAGCAACAGTTTCCCTTTGCTCGTAAAATGTTTCTTAACATTTGGAAAAAAAAACATTTTCCACCCACCAACTGCCGACCTTGAAACTTACACCCCACAGGCCTGGTCTGAAAAGCAAAAGTAAACATAAAGAACATTCAATGCAAACATTGTTCTTTCAGCTCGTAATGCTGCTACCATGAAAAGAGGGAGAAAAATTTTACGATTTTTTAGCTATTTGATTGCAAAAGATATTAAAATAAATGATCATTAAATTTCAGTACAACGAAACAATGATTTAAAACGCATTAGAAAATTTTTGTAATACAAATTTAATTTCATTAGTGTAATAACCCGCTCGATCACAAACAGATAAGACGAAAGTACAGCAATAACGGATTCCCCCTGATGTTTCGATGTGCTCGTTGATCAGGTCGTTGTACATATTCGCAACGGGAAACATCAGCACGGGAATATTCCTCCCCCTCTGTCATATATGGAATCCAGTAAGCACAAATGGTTGAACAACGATTGCAAACTTTGATTGCTGCATCGACGCATGGTGCAGTCGGTGATGGTAATGGTCAGTAGTGTGCAACTGGCAACGGGGACACGGGTGACAGTGTTGGAGTGTAATTTTATTTATTTAAAACATGTCCCTCCTCTGTCCAGGTTGATAGTTTATTTATTGGAGTAAAAAAAAAAGCAGCACTTGTTTGTAAAAAGGGGGAAAATAAGGGACTCCCTTCAACGATAATGACCTAATACGTAGGTTGACATAAAAAACCCACTTCTTGATCTCGCCAATAACAACGTATGAATAATTTGTTTATATGTTTCGGTCATGTTTATGTTGGCATAAAACAGAAAGCCATTTTAACATTAAACCGCATGCAATTCTACTCGATCGTTCTAATATTCAAGATGATCGACACAACAAGGTTGATCGATTTCCGTGTGCTTCACTTATCTACGGGTACGTTTTACGTAACTATCCTCCAATGCCCTACCAACGTCCGATACGGATTGCCACCCACAGTCAAGGGAGGTACATGAGCAACGTTAGCAAATTAGTAAGAAAATACTATGCAGTGCACATTACCCATTACGCTGTAGCTAATGTAGGGGGAGTGGAAAGGCAAATACAAAAAAAAGGCTGGATCGACTGTTTAGAGTATGATGGATTCGCTTGATGGCGTAATGGTCGTCGTGGCATCGATCGTCGGACTGGACGCAACTGAATGCAACGGGGCTCGCTCAGTGGGTGGTAAACGTGTGTGTGTGTGTGTGTGTGTGTGTGTGTGTGTGTGTGTGTGTGTGTGTGTGTGTGTGTGTGTGTGTGTGTGTGTGTGTGTGTGTGTGTGTGTGTGTGTGTGTGTGTGTGTGTGTGTGTGTGTGTGTGTGTGTATACTATGTATCGCTACGCTAATTTCCTGACCACCTGCTGCAAAACGCTGAACCGGCCTAATTGTAGCACGTAAGTGGCGCACACAGGACCGAAGACCAACGTCTTCTTCGTCGCTTACCACCGGCCCCGAAAGACCTTCACAGTCGACACGACGGTTTAGGAAATGGTAGGAGAATTGCGCGCGCGGATCCACCACCATCAAAAGATAAACACTCGTCGTCTATCGCCCGCCAGACTGACCTCTAAAGCTATCTTAATAGAAAGGGCGGAAGATGCTTACCGCCTTGCCACTGTTTCTAACTGACTACTTGCAGTAGAATGATCTGTTTATTAATGTTTGCGTTTAATGTCTTTTGCGTTCACTTTTGGTGAACGTAATCCGTACATTAATTGCTTTAATTGAACTTTAAAAGCGATTACGATAAACGTTGGATGTGTGTTTAATATTCAAATCCTTGTAGTTAGTTTTTTTTTATTATATATTATTATAGTTTAATAACAAGTAGGATATGTTTGTTCATTTACTAAGAAGTATACATTATTTTTGTAAATAACGTAAAGTTTTTTGGTATAGTAAAGGAATAATAGTAAAACATATTATCGAATTATATTTAAAAAAAAACACAGAAAAAAGCCATAAGTATTGAGAAAAATTACGACAACTTGGAAAAAGTAGTTAAAAATGGGTGATACCTTAATAATCAAAATAAATGATTAGTTTTTTAATTATAAAATATATTATATTTTATTATATTTTGTTATTATTATATTTTTTCATATTTTTTTAATTATATTTTGATTATAAAACAAACATCTGACAAACGATATAACATTCTATCAAATTGGAAAAGTAAGGTAAACAAAAGCTGAAGAAGAATAAGAATAATAATAATAATAATAATAATAATAATAATAATAAGAAAAACAAGAAGAAGAAGAAGAAGAAGAAGAAGAAGAAGGAGAAAGAAAAGCTAGAAAAAAAAACAAATAAAGTAAAGATGAAATGCAAATAACGAGCTAAAACAGATTTGTTATTCTATTTTGTTTTAACAGACAGAGAACAAACAATCAATATGATCCTACAAAAAGAGCAGAGGGAGAGTAGAGGACACAGCCCAACCACCACCTTACACAACAACAGACGTCCAACAAGATAAATACGATACCGGGACACGAAACGCACGCAGGCAGGCATGCAGGCAGCAGTGTGCGTCCGTTTTATTGCTGTCTAACGTTTTCTTGGCAAACATTTGCCTTCCATCTGCGTTCTGATAACAACGATTAGTCCCAACGAGCATATTTCAACTCCTCTCTCTGTCCATCTCTCTCTCTCTCTCTCTCTCTCTCTCTCTCTCTCTCTCTCTCTCTCTCTCTCTCTCTCTCTCTCTCTCTCTCTCTCTCTCTCTCTCTCCCTCTCTCTGACTCGAGTGCAATGTGCAGCAATCATATTTTTCCTTCCGTGCGCACCGGTCGCGCCCATTTCCCTTACCCATTCATCCGATCCATCCACACGCCCCATTTTTCAGCCCCACAAACGTCAATGATTTACAACCGCTTCGATTAGAATTAATTGTAACACACCAGAGCAGCGCGTCACGGTGGCGGCGGCGACGCTCGCACCCCGGTAGCAATTACTATCCGTGGTTCCGTGAGTGAATCGGGAGGAGTGGGGAGCAGCAGTAGCGACTACGGTGGAGCTTTCCCTTTCGAAAACGAAATCAACGGGCCCACCCGAATGGGGTGGCACAAAAAAAGTAAAAACCTAGCAAGCCTCCATTGCACATTGCCTTGGCAACATAGCACAGTGTGCACCTTGGATGCGAAACTGACGCTTCCGATCGGGGAAGCCAACCAGTCAGCAAGCCAGCCAGCCCCATTTGGAGAAAGCGTAGCCGAAAAACCATCATTAATACCACTTAGTTTTGGACCACTTTCGGTGTGTCGGTGCGCCGTGGGGCCATGGCAGCGGAAACCGGCCTAGGAAAGAGAAATATGTGGTCGTCATGCTACTTGGCCCGAGTGTCACTACGCGGAAAAGAGAAGTCAGTTTTGAGTTGCACAGCAGGCAAGCAGCAAACGAGGCCCCCGTTAATGAGTAATTTTTCACAACACAAAATCTATTATTTACGACACCGTAATAATTCCCTTTTCTTTTAACCGGCATGCCATAGACATAAACATAAAAGAGGGGAAAAGAAATAAGCGCATATAAAACAAAAGTTTCTTCTAAAAGGGCAGTGGACAGGGGGGACTTCATTTACTGGATCGGTTTCCCCCTTAAATCATGTGCACTTTTTCTTGCACAACACATTAATGATACGAAGGGACATTATATCAACTTCCGCAGGTATCGGGTACACTCTTCATTTAAAGGGGAATGGCATAAAAGCCACCGAAAATCGATAGATCATAAAGCCTGGGGGTGCGGCGTTGTGGTAAATATGATTATCCTATCTTCTTCTTCTTCTTTGCCTCAACACAACCGTTGTCGGTCAAAGGGGTCTCGGCCTGTACCCACTTGTGGCCTTGGCTTTCAGTGACTTTATGGATTAACCCCACCATAGCAGGATAGTCAGTCAAGTCCTATACGTATGGCGGCACGGTCCATTTGGGGCTTGAACCCATGACGGGCATGGTATTAACTCGTACGCGTTGACAACTGTACTACGAGACCGGCTTGATGATTACCCTATAGCAAGTGATTTTGATCTGACCTCCCGCAGTCCAGAGTAGTGATATACTGTATGGAGCGCATTCACGACTCCGAGATAGTCCGATTCCGACTCAGGCAAAATTAAACCACTAGATCCGCCCGGAGTCGGAGTTGTCTGGAGTAACCCGGAGTCGCCCGGAGTCGCGCGGAGTCGTTCGGAGTCGTTCGGAGTCGTTCGGAGTCGTTCGGAGTCGTCCGGAGTCGTTCGGAGTCGGAGTCATCCGGAGTCAGCAGGAGCCGTGTGGTGCTTGTGATCAGACATTTCCTTTCGTTGTGTTTTTTTTTGTCTTTCACTTTGCGCGTGTACTTCCTATACAAGCCGACCTCGGCCGAATCCAGACGACTCCGTCTGCAGCCGATTCTGGATGACTCCAGACGACTCCGGACAATTCTGAACGACTCCGAAAGACTCCAGACGACTTGGACTCCGCACGACTCCCGACGACTCCAAATCTGGACGACTCCGAACGACTCTGGGCGACTCCGGACGACTCCGGACGACTCCGGACGACTCCGGACGACTTCGGGCGACTTCGACTCCGGGCGATTCCGGACGACTCTGGGCGACTCCGGACGACTCCGGACGACTCCGGATGACTCCGGATGTCTCCGAACGACTCCGCACGACTCCCGACGACTCTGGACGACTCCGAACGACTCTGGACAACTCCAGACGACTTCGACTCCGGGCGATTCCGGACGACTCCGGATATTGTAGCGCGGACCTACCTTCCGGAGTCGATTCCGAATTTGTCGGAGTCGGATCGGAGTCGACTCCGGATTTTTGCCAACTTTACCCATCACCAGTCCACAGGCTTAGCTTTATTGGGACTATTTTGAAGATTACATTTGGCATTCGCAAGCACAGCAAGATTGTATCAAGCTGTTTTTGGTATTGCACAAAAAAAAAGAATTGTCTCTATCAGTGACATATGTTTCGTAATCGAAATTTGGGTTATCATGGGTTGCGTAGCAGGAGGAGTCCACAACATCCATAATCGAATCCCGAGTGCATCAGAAGAGTTGAGGGGAAAGATTGATTGACATCGCTTCCAAATACACTTTTGTGACACTTTTACAACCCTGGGAACATATTTTATCCCTTCTTCCAAATTTAATACCACTTTTCATTTCTTTTTTTTATTAAAACAAAAAAAACATACAAACATGCTCTCACATAAAAAGAAGCTTGTCACTCAAAGTCGACACACTAAAACAGCAATTAGTAAACACGGGCAACAGTAAACAAAGCCGGAAGGTGCAATCCGATGATACAGCCTGAACACTCTACACACCCCACCCATTTCTCTTATCGATTGATCAATATTCATTCATAACCTGTCACTCCAAATGATACCGGTGCCCCTGATAGCATCGGCACAAACCCCGTGAGATATACGTGCGACAAAACCGCCGCGAATGGTCTAGGGCGACGACGAAAGCACGCTTCTTCTATCCTTAACCTTGTCGTCAGTCAGTCGGTCGGTCGGTCGGTCGGTCGAGGCTACAGCCAAGAGATAAGAGAGTGTGTGTCGGGAGAGTGTCGCGCGCCGGAAGTGATCGCAAAATGAGCGAACATGGGACACGTTGGCGACACAGTTACAATTAAATCCACAGCCAGTGGGCCCTTTTTAATAAACTGAATAAACTCCTTATGAACTCTCTTCTCTTGGCCCTACAAACCATCACCTTCCGACTAGCTAAGCAGCGAGGTGGCAAGGGAGTTGTCGGTTGCCCAAATGGAACGGATTCTTCGGTTCGGTAGCAGCACACACCGTCTTTAGCTTCACAAATCCGGAAAAGATGAGCATTTTTCCCTCCTACGGCTTGCGGCGTCGTCGGCATAATATCAAAATATTAATAAACGTTCCACCTGAGGGATTTACAGAGCACACGTACTCCCCATAAGGGAAGAGAAACCTTAATCCCAGGTTTTCCACGCTGTTTCCCCCACCAAACAGTTCAGGTCGCAAGTTGGTCGGGATGGTCTTTGGTCCCTCCCGAAAATTTACCGCTGCTTTTGTGGAAGTTGGCACAATTGGGAGCCGTTCTGCCCACGGTGTCAATGACCCGCTCAGTTGTGTTTGCCGTTCAGTTTAGTAGCCCTCGCTCAATTCGCGACGCCCGAAGGGAGGGGTCGTCGGACTGGCGGTAAATGACGCACTTTTTTGCAAATGCTAATAAATTCAGCCCACCGCGAACAGCGTACTGGTTTGGCAAAGGTTCAATTTCATCTCACCCTCTAAGCACCATCGGAAGAGGAAGCACAAAAAAAGAGCCAGTGGTGCTCTCTACCTTCATCCATTTTGCAGCGCGGCGGTGGATCGATAACGAACGGTGGCTGTAGCTGGGGAGAGGTCCGGAAGTGGTCCGCAAAAAAAACAACGAAAAAGCAGGGAGGAAAGAAGAGGTTTATGTCGAACCAGCTGGTCGGATTGTTGGGACCGAGGAACCAAGAAGCATAATGTCACCTTCTGCTTCTTCTCCTGGCGGATGTGGTTACCGCCAGAACGGTGGCATCGATGGGGAGCAGAGGGAGGAAAACAATCTGTTAAATGGCCATGTTTATTTGTTTGTCCAATGGAAGAGCGAGAGAGATCGAGAGATACATTAAATCCCACCAGTGTAATGAAGGCATTATGGATCTTCTCCATGCGCTGGAGGAAGAGAAGAGCTCGAACCGGAACGGCAAAGAACGCAATATTTGTTTTACGAACGGTACCGCTTACCGTTTGCAGATAATTAGTTAAGTGTTGTAAAAATATTGAAGTAGCAAAAAAACACAATTTTTGGGCAATTAAACGGACTTTGAACATTAATCTCTCCGCAAGCATCCGAGATTTTGATGGGAGATTAAACATGCGCTCACACTTTTAATAGCATATTAATTTAAAGAAAAAAATCGCACACCAACAACAGTGCTATTCATACAAGCGAAGTGAGTGTTAACTCTTGGCGAATAAATCTCTTCTGTCCCTTGTCTGTCGGTCGATGCTACTAACGGCCATCAACAATTTACATAATAACGTCCAAACCCCCAAAACACGCTAAACCGTTCTCTACGAAAAACGGTGCCGTCATCGATACACACTTCCACATACTTGGTTGTGTGTGTGTGTAGGAACGGTTAACGGGCCGTTTACACGAACACATAATTTTAGAAAATCATTTTTATAAATGAAACACACACGTGATAAAGCAGGGGAGAAGGAGGAGTAATGACACAACGCACAGCTGTAACACACAACGACAAGGGTGGTCAATTCTTCTACCAGAGGGATTTATAGATAGAGCAGTGTGTCGTTCGCTCAGATTGATTATGACATTAAGAAAATATACACACACACACACACACACACAATCACTCGACGACATTTTAAACATTCCTTCAATTGTTTACACTGCTTGAACAGAGCCCATTTGGCATTAGAACGAAGCAAAGAAAGCGTTTGATCGTTTTGCAGGGTTCGTCTTCCTTTGGCGCTGATCGTCTTTGGCGCACAGAAGATCATCGCAATTGCACGTACGTACACCACTGTCACCGGACTACTGTGTGAGCTGCGAGTGTATAGCACACATAAAGTGTTCATACTAATTAACCAAAAATCGGGTTGTTCACACCGACCACACTGCATGATAGGTAGATAAAACATGCGTTAACATCGCGGCAGGATACGTTTCGTTTCGCCATCATACGATTGTTTATGCGACTGTGGCCCAGTACTGCTACTACCAGCACCACCATCACCACCGAAACGAAGTCTAATAGCGGCAGCGGTAAATTTATTATTTCATTATGGTTATATTCTAGGCCAAAAGCCGTAGAGCGCCGGGCTGGCCAATAAATGGAATGGAAGCCTCCCCTTTTGTGCTGTGTGACCGAGCAAAAATCAATTCGAATTAGAACCGGGAGCACTGGATGGCGCGCTGCTGCTGACCGCACCCGAGCCCCCCTAGGCGGGTCGTTTAGAGGTAAGGCAAGCACGGTGGTGCTATCTTGCGTCAAAGAATGGACCGAAAACATTTAACGACCCCTCGTCGGTTTGCTTTATGACTGAAACTCGGTCAAAGTTCAGCTATTTGGGGGGAGTCGTCCTGTGCGCGGCGGCGGCGGCGACGGTGGCGTTCTTGCGTTCACCGGAACTTCCATCATTGGCCATCCAGTGGTGCCGCGCGCTCATTCGTCACGGCACGTGCTGTGCGGAGAAGGCCAGAGGTACAGCAACTTTGTTTTGAAAGATTTCGAATAACTTTTTCTGTGCCAGACACAGGGACACAGAAGTCAAACTCATTCGCCAAGTGATTGGGGCATTTTTGATGGCCATTTAAGGAGAATGGCGCGAGAGAGAGAGAGAGAGAGAAAAAAACTCCAAATGCAGTATTGTATTATACAGCGCCTATGTAAAAAATAGCATAAAATCTTCATTTCTTAGCTCTCAAAAGTACAATTTAATGCTTATTTTATACGAAAATTGCATCTATGAAACGAATACCATGTACGTTATGCTGAACGATCCACAAGAGATCGACAAACATGGCATTACAATTGACTTCCCGCCGCCTGACATTGACATCGGCCACAACGCGAGGGTGCTGCTGCTGCTGCTGCTTGACATGAATATTTATTATTAGAACACTTCATCGCTTTCCACACTTCATACTTCATGTGACTCAGACAGTTTGGAATGTGATGGTCGCGGGAGACTGCCATTGGAAGAAAGAACTCAATAAGAATGGGCTGGAAAGCCGTGACGTCAGGTTGTGTGTCTGAAGCGATTTTACTATAAGCATCGTTTCCTACAAGATAAAACATACTTCCCTCATGCAATAGGAAATGGCCCATCCCATTCAGAAAAAAATGACACTTTCAAGCATTCACCGGGACATACATTTTGAAAGCCTTCTTCCTCCCGCCTATAATCATTACTGGGCAAGCCGCAATCGCAAGTGTCGCAAGTGTAATGGCTAAACGAGTCTCCAATTTCCCTTTCGTTCTTCCGAATGGGCAACTGAGACACTTCCTGGCCAACCAATAATCGAACATAAAAATCCCAGTTACTCTCTTTCTCTCACACTTGCTGGATCAGCCTGACCGATCGGCGTGTGTCGTTGGCAGATATCTCGAGACGTCTTCGCCAACGGGGACGGCAACGATTTCGCACCAAATACGGACAATAAAACCTCGCGAGACAGCGGCTTGCAAACCGGTTTGGTTTTGCATAACCAACAGCGCACGCCAAGCAGGAACGGACGAATTGGCCATCAAGGCTTCGAGTCAGCAAAGCGGGGAACTGTTTGTTTTGTACTTCTCACGCTGTGCGATCCTCCTCGTGGGGCTGATCCTTTGGGGATTTCTTTCTTCCTCATTCCCACGAAATGAACGCAACATGGAGGAGAGCGTTTGAAGGTATGACTCATCCATTTGAAGATTTATTTGTGGAAGGCTTGGGGACAGCACGTGTTTGGCGTTACGATATTGGCCGTCCACACCCACCGGAAGAAATCCATCGATGCCATTTGTCATAAGGCGAGCCCCGGGTTGGCCTACAACTTTGTTTTAAAAAGGTTTGAGGTTTGTAAAATAGACATTTCGCAAGGGATTTCACATGAAATTAAAGGATTTTACAATAAATAAATACAACTCATGAAACATAGCATGTTCAAATAGGATGCTTCTGCTGAAGAGTTTCACAATAATGTGGCCCATAATATTACAAAACCACCCAAAAAGATCCACCCAGTCGATCGACAGCAGAACTGTTTCTTTTAACATGATTTTGCTGTTGAAATGTTGATTGCTTCGGTATGTTAAATGAAGAATGACGTATAAAGCCGCGTACACTAAGAAACAAGTAACACAGCTAAAAAACACATTAACGGCTCGTCAGCATGAAGCAGAAGCTAGTAACACGGTTGACCTACATCATTAAGTCGAACAACACCGTTGCCGTACGTTACTGGAGCGAATTCATTGAAACGGCAGCCGAGCGCGTTGGAAACATTGCTGTTTTGAATGATGTAAAGCAACAAAAAGGAAGAAAAAAGTCTCCCGATTTGCGTGTCTAAAGCGCCTCCCCTACCAGCAAATGGTTTCACACACGACACATCGCAATCCGGACCGCCGCGTTCGTCATCACCGTCGGTTTTCACAGAATGTGCGGCGCACACAATCTCGGGCGGCCTTAGGATTGCCCACCACCCTCCTCTCATCAGCCCATCCTTACCGTGTGATGATTGTCCACCCGGTGCTTTACAAAAGTAGCTTAAGAACATTCGGCATAATTACACGTGCATCAAAGTAGGCCAGCAGCTGGAAAGTGTAGAAACTCCCTGTGGAGTTTCGCGTTCACAACCGTCACTGCACTCCTCTCTTCCTGCTTTCAATGTACAAGAGACCTCCCATTTTATCAACAACAAATTCGTATGGAGGGCGAAAACGGGTAAAGTTAGAAGCGCCACTCCCTGGGATGGCCAGCCAAGCATGGTGATGAAACGTGTGCGTAATAAAAATGAAATATTTTCACGTCAACGTTAGAGTCAAGCCCCAAGCCTAAACTCCAAAGGTGGTAAAGACGCGTGGCATTGTAGTGGCTACTACAATAACTGTAATCCATCTAGTTGCCACTGGCCAAACACTGTACACACGTGCACGTGGATCCATAGCAGCAAGCTAGCCAAACACGTAGCGCGTGCTTGTTTGTGCGCGCTACCTTTTTAAGCAGGAAAAGGAGATAAAATTGTGTGAGTGGCACAATTACCATATTCTTTTTCAACGGCGCTCCAAATTATGTACTACACTGTCAACAACACTGTTGTGTTGTGGGTTTTTATGCATGTCCATCGGCACGGATTTTATCACTAACCCTGTAAGCGCAATCGCCAGCGACGACCGGAGGGCTCATCTTGTGCTTGTCGAGACTTACAGATAAGCCTCATCATGCAAACAATGCTGCGTTGAAGGAGTCGCGCTCAACAACCGAATCGTGCTAGATCATAAAGGCTATGTGCAACCGCTGGGTAAAGAAGTGTGCTGGTGGCGCCTGGTAGAATGTGATGCATTATGATTTTCACAATACAAGTGTATAAAGGGACACCCTATAAAGCTGCAACAATCCCCTTTATTCTTATTTTTTAAAGAGATAAAAAGGGTGTTTTTTTTTGACAATATACTCTTTTTGTTTATGCCAGTTTGTACAGGCTTTCTTGGGCCTTAATAAAGGTGTCACGCAATCAAACACAGTCAAGTGCTTGCTGCGAAGTGTTGGGTTGAGATGGGAATCGGTCGCTTCTGGTCGTGCAGGAGCCGATGCCTCTAACGAGTAGATAATTGGGCCTGCATCGATCAGGCAAGAATAATGCACCTTTTATTCAGCCAACCGAAATCTGTCGAATAATGTTGGGTATACTTGATTCAGATTCATGAATCTGAATGAATCTTTGAAATGATTCAACGAATCTGAATCTCGGATGACAAGAATCATGAATCTTGAGATTCATGAATCTTTGAAGATACATTAATCTTTGAAGATTCATTAATCTCTGAAGATTCATGAATCTCATGATCTTGAGATTCATGAATCTCGAGATTCATGAATCCAAAATTTATGAATCTGAAGATTCATGTATCTTGAGATTCATGAATTTTGAGATTCATGATTCTTAAGATTCAGAGTCAAGATTCGACTCGTGATTCGAATGAATCTTAATCAAAGATTCATATGAATGAATCTTGTCAAAAGATTCATGAAACACAACACTAATGTCGAAGTCACGTTTATCAATTTTTGTATTTGGAGGTTCACCTTTCAGTGCGTTTCCTGAGATCGAATCGGATTGAATTATAATGCAATTATCCAGATTATTAAAACGGTTTAAAGGATTCCACAAAAAAAACAAAACCACCAACAATTAATGAACCAACAAAATATTTCACTTTATAAAGATTCTAACGATAATTTTTTTTAAATTTTTTAAGTATTTTATAATTTTGATGTATTACTTTTAAGTTATGTTGAATGGCTTGCACTTTATCCGTCGTTAAAATATTCTCGACTCTAAAAATATTGCCGGTTTCTTGTATTATTATGAAAATTCCGTAGGTTCTACCATCTTCTATGACGCTGTACCAAACTGTTGAACGTTAAGTTGGGCCGCAAAATGAGAGCATAAATCAACAAGAGCATTGACACCGGGCAAAACGTCCGTCGCCGGTGTAACAAATCACACAAACACACACACGCTCGTACCCTCTCTGATAGAACACACTAGCAGCAACAATCGAAACCGACATAAATACTGCTCCAATATTATCCAACCCCAACTCCCAACACGCTGACTGCTATTACTACTATATTGACTACTGTCACGAACATGTGGAAGGACTGAGAAGCCCAGCAGTAGAGTAGGAACCAAAACACACAAGCCACCGCAGACGCAGTGTAGATAATTGGACCCGAAAGCAATTGAGATCAACTGGTGAGGTCTGAAAAGGACGAGAAAAGATTCATTTTTGCCGCATAGCGATAGTTACAGACCGTGGCGCAATAGACCTTTCCCTCCGACGTGGCCGAGTAATTGTTGGCCATCGTGTCGTGTAACTTATTGCAGGATGGAAAATGACTGATGCGATTGTGATTGTGATTGAAGGGACTCAAGCAGAAAGCAACGTTGAAGCTACCTCTCGGACCAACAACACGATGAGAGAGTAGTACATATATCGAGCTTCAATAACCAAAATAGCGCACTGGCAAAACACCCGAACTGCGCCATCATCATCCACGGGCGACGTATTTGCGTAAATCGTGTAAAACATCAGTGCTGCGAATGCTTTCCGACAGAACCGGTGACATCTTTCATCAATCATCCATGAAACAGACACAGAGTCCAACTTTGCCTACATCGCGACTTGGCCGGCACCAAATGAACGACTTAGGCTTTCCCTATTTTCGTACGAGTTTTACTCCTCCACTTATGTGCAATACCGACGAACAGTCGTCCATCGTGGTGGAGCAAAAGTGGTTAAGATATTATTGAAAATGGAAACAGAAACAGAACCAACATTCAAAGCAATACTGAACACCGGCAACCAGTCGGCTCTCGGGTGCACGCACCGTTTGGCATAACCGTTTGGCAACGCTGGAACTGGAGAAAGTATTTCCACCCATAAAACATCCCTTTTTGACGGTCGAGGGGGCAGCAGCACCGATTGCAAATGATCGAGTGAATTTATTTAGGTTAGGCGGGGAGAAGGTTTGAGCATTTTCGATTTTGTTCCTTTTTTCACCGACTGAGTAAGGAGTAAGGCAAAGTGGTACAAGTCGCGTAATTAACAACGATTTATTTGCACGTTTTACACAGCCGGCAAAACAAAACAACTGAAGCTAAACTTTCGGTTCGAAGTGCAAAACAAATGTACTCGCTTTTTCTTTTCCTTTTAGAACAATTATTTATGGACACAACGAAACTGGGTGGTGGAGAACTTTGCAGAAAAGAAAAATATGCAAAAAAAACCTCCGCAATGCTCATTCAGATAAGCGCCAGTTGGCGCTTTTATATGTTCTTCTACTCTATCCCGGGGACAAAACCGGCAAACAATTACCGTACACACACACAAACAAAGTATGATAGCGATCAAGCTTTATCGTGCATTTGTGCTTGTCGTGGGTTGGCTACGTTCGTCCTACTGCAACTCGATGCTGTCAACAGATAAGACGTTTAGGTTAACGAGCTAACCCTGCTGCTGCTAAGGGCCAAGGTTGGCGTTCGGCTGGCCTCAGAGTAAAAAAAGGCCCCACAATGTATCATAATGGCCATTATTGTGGATTTGTTTGTGATTTAAATGGTCGCACGATCAGTTCAAGAGAAAAGTTGGCTTAGACGGCGCTCTGGCACCAATCGAACGAGACAAACAAACACGACTATGTTCGATAGGTGCTCTGACAGCTGTTCGATGTCTTATAGACATGTCATGTCTGTCTGTCTGTTTGTCACCTGTCTTTTCATCTTGAAAATTAAGCATTTTCATAGTTCAAATTCATATCCATCTACAGGGGGAAGATTCAACAAATAATTTATTACTACAGTATACACTCAATCACGTAGCCGGCCTCATAGTACAGTTGTCAACTTGTACGACTTACAGGGTTTTCGAGGGGATCTTATAGTGGTGGGACACTTCCTAAACTTTTTCCTGTTGGAAGTGAACTTCATATGTTGGAAATTCGACTCTATGGCACCCTTTTTGGCCAGGCTCGTTGGAAATTCCTATTGCATTTGTCCAACAAGGGGGCTAGAGAGTACAATTCCCATTACAATAAGATCATTTCATGTAAGAAAAAGTCAATAAAGTTTCCCACAGCTATGAGAACTCCTGGAAAACCCTGTAACAACATGCCCGCCATGGGTTCAAGCCCCAAATGGACCGTGCCGCCATACGTAGGACTTACTATCCTGCTATGGGGGGATCAATAAGTCGCTGAAAGCCAAGCCCACAAGTAGTGGTACAGGTGACCGAAAACGGTTGTTGAGCCAAAAAGAAGAAGAAGAAGAAGAAGATACACTCAGTAATCCACACTTGA
Source organism: Anopheles gambiae (assembly GCF_943734735.2). Lineage (NCBI taxonomy): Eukaryota > Metazoa > Arthropoda > Insecta > Diptera > Culicidae > Anopheles > Anopheles gambiae. The sequence goes on from NC_064602.1 coordinate 24,045,273, forward strand.
TTGAGTGCGGATTATCGAATGACGTTTTGACGTTATTAATATTAATTTTTTTAATCATAGTTCACTACTTTTGATCGAACACTGTTCACCTCGTGAAATTAGTTGTCAAAAGTGCGGATTATCGAGCGTGCGGATTACCAAGCGTATACTGTAATTCACATCAATAATAATATAAAAATCATTCAAATTTAAAATTGAAACATTAAAAAAAAACGTCCATGCCAAAACACATACAGTGCATACACATGCATTATGTACACGCAATAGTTTAATACGGTTCAAGCCTGTATATTTGATGTTAGAATTGATTGTGAAGCATTACTATAATTATTGATTATTTTAAATATTTTGCATGCAGTTTTAAGAAGAAAAAGAGACAAACTACGTAAGGAAACTTGAAAATGTCCCGAATTGAAATTATCTACTGTAGCTGTGAAGCGTTTGACAGCCAAGGTACTCACAGCACAGGTCAACAGGTCAACATCACAGACAGAATCAACTGACATGCTCAACTCGATGTTTGTCTTGTTTGTCTTGTTTGTGTCTGACAGTGCACCTCCATAAGATTATATGGGTTTGTTCGTGTCGGATGTCCTGTTCGATTGCTGCTAGAGCGCCGCCTTACGAAAATCATACATACACATCAAATCACGCACGTTTTCGTGTACTTATACCTCCTTTTTTCCTTTATCACTCTCTCTGTGTGTGGTGTGGCGGCAAGAGAAAAGATATTCATTGAAATGTGTACACCGTCGTATCACATAAGAAGCCCCGCCTGCCAATGATATTTATAACGCATTCATTTGCACTTTACAATTTTAAGCAATTGCTCTGTCCACTTTTACGCATCAATCGGCTCCGAATGAATATCGGCGAAAGTGCGGCGGCAATGAAGGTGAAAGGAATCGTTTAATGACACCTAAAATTATCCAGCCGTTGTGCCCCTTTTTTGTGTCTTCTACATTTCACTTTTGAGACGTCGCGTGTGCATGCAGCTTCGTTTTGGGGGCATGATTTCGTTTCCAATATCGAGGCGGCCACAGGTTTTTAACAGGTTTAATTTATGCCACACAGACGGTTGTAAAGTTGCTGTGTTCAATGGCAATTTAAGCATAACGGGGGTGTAAGTTGTATGATGCGTCGAAGGATGGGGTGAAAATAAATGCAATTAATGGTGGCATTTTATGTTTCGTTTAAGGAATTTACAAGAAGAAGGAGCACAAGGGACCGATTAAGAATTGAACATACATGATTCCATGATTTCTTATCGATTGACTTTCATTTAAAATAGGATAAGATGTGAAAGCTAAACCTTTTTGTCTCAATTCTGGCTTAGAATCACAACAACTCATTCAAAAAACACTTAAAACAGCGATGAGGACAAGCTTGTATGCCTAAAATGTACAAGTGTTGCAATTAATTTTAATTATTTGTTTTGAATTATATTTAAAAAAAAAGTCAAGCACGAACAACACCAAACCCAACCATCCCTCCTAAAGGTCATCTAATCTCGTACCCATCTTAAGCACCGGCTGACGGCGGGCTCCACACAAACGCCTTGGCACGCCCATTAACCCACTAAGCTACCGGGTAAGATAGGTAGTAAAGGAAACGAAATACTTCGGCTCGCCGTTCGAGTGCTGTACAACAAATCAATCCGCCAAAAGCCACCTCCCCTCGGGCGGCCAGATGCCAAACCTCTTTTTCCGGCCACACTCTTGGATCCACACCCGTTCAGAAGTACCGCGGGTAGATAAGCCGCCCAAGGGAGTAGAGATGACGATGTAGTGGCATAGCTCCTTTTCCTGCGTTTTATAGGTCACCAGAACACACACATGTTACTATTTCCAGCACTGTCCCTATAAATAAAAGGTGTTGTTTTTGCTCGTTTTTCCTTCTGGAAACTCACAACGCAGAGCGACACATCGTGTAGGAAAGATTTCATTTCATGTGGACTGTCACCAAACACATGCGCAGCGCAGCGGCGCACCGTCGTAAGAAGCGCAATATTCAATGAAAAGACAATCATGTGCAATCATTAGGCACACTTCGGTGAGCAGCAGGCAAGCAAGTGGGTGGAAGAGGCCGCGCGAAGTGCACGGAAGCGGCTATTGAATTGCTGCTGTTTGTACAATGTGTACCCAATAGAGCGAACACGATCGGTGGAAGGAACAGCGTCGTCTGGAACGATCGGTCGATCTTGCTAGAATGTAGCAGCGCTGGGCGGAAGTAACACAAATGCAGTTTGAACGTCAATTGTGTATGTTATATCATTACAAATAAATTCAAAATTAACACAAAAAATGTGTTCCAATTTCAAATTTAGTCTTACAGAGTTTTCCAGGGGTTCTCATAGTTGTCGGCCACTTCCTTGACTCTTTCTTATTGGAAGTGAATTGTGGGAATTGGACTCTACGGCACCTTATTTGGTCAGGCTCCTTGGAAATTCCTATTGGATTTGTCCCACAATCGTGCCATAGAGTCCGATTCCCAATACATTAAGTTCATTTCACTTAAGAAGGAGTCAATTAAGTGTCCCACAGGTATGAGAACTGCTGGAATACCCTGTATGCCATTTACATGTTCCGGTTCCGGAAATCGAAGACAATATTAAACGAGCATAACGGACAATTTGAAGCAGAATTTCAACGCCTTCTTCGATCGCACAACTAAAACCTGTCAAAATGGTGTCAAATTCAAAAGGTGAGTTACAGGGTTTTCCAGGAGTTCTCATAGCTGAGGGACACTTTATTGACTCCTTCTTACGTGAAATGAACTTAATGTAATGAGAATTGTACTCTATAGCATCCTGTTGGACAAATCCAATTGGAATTTGGGTGAAAAAGAAAAAGGGTGCCGAAGAGTCCAATTTTCATCATATGAAGTTCACTTCCGATAAAAAGAGTCCAGGACTATGAGAACGCCTATCCTGTAAGAAAAGCTGTTAAAATAGCTAGCAAAAAGTACGTTAAAGAAGGCTAGTCAACATTGAAATATGTACACTAAAGATGAACGACATATTGTTATTGGTTTAAAATGCTCACTCCACCACAGAAATGCCCCATAATGGTGTGATTTTAGCCCAGAGTCCATTCGTCACAATAAGCCGCTGCTGGTGTGTCTCGCCTTTCGCAATGGCTTTTTCCAACCGCGCTTCTCATAAATCTTTAGACGAACCCACATTAGAGAATGTGGACCATAAATATCAACTAAGGCTTGCTCCCGCTCTCGCTCTTGCATGCTTCTCATCGTTTAAATATTTTTCCACGCTTCCTTACCCTGGCTGGCTTCCCGAGGTAAGATGGGAAGTTTAGACAGCTTCACACTCGCACCACACCACTCCACTCTGCCGATCAGAGCTCAGCCAGTTCAGTGCTAATCGCTCGCATCGTTATGAGTTGACTCGACATGCCTCGTGGAGCTGTTGGATGGATTTCTAATGTAATAATTAGTCTACCGACCGTGCGTGCAGGGAAGCAGCAGTAGCAGCATGCGTTCCAGTTGTTGATGGGGCAATATCTTCGCAACGTTGGACGCAGTTTAAACAATACCATGTATCTTCATCACGCCCCGAAAACCGGAAGAAGCTGCTGAGATGCTGTACACACACACGGAGTGTTTTAAACAAAATCGATCCCGTGCTCTAACTACATGGAAAAAGGGAATACGTCCAACATGCGGCGGAGAATGAAAAGCAGCAGTTCCTTTTGCACTTTCGGAAGACAGCGGAATGGGAGGCGGCAACAGTAAGTCTAACATCTGCTAAAGGCAAGTGGTGCCCGACCAGTCGACAAATGGTAGAGGAGGGGAAAATGCTTCTACAGGGAGCTGTGCCCGTAGGGAAGGAGTCATGCGTACACACACCGTCACAATTCGTAGACGCATTCCCCACCCCGCGGTTCATTTTTAGAATCTCCTTGACATCGACACTTGGAAGACGCTGATGTCGCCGACCGGCATCATGGTGCGTCGTCGTCGGGTTCGGCTTCTCCAATGCCAAATAGGGTGGAGCACAATACACCCGCCCCGCCACAGTTGCCACAGTGCGCACACCGCACGGAGGGTGACTTTTTGTTACAGTTAGTGGCGCGCGTGCTTTGTTTTTCCTTTTGCGCGAAAGTGTGTGCGTTCTAAATTCCAATGTTGCAATCGGGCACGACGGGGAGAGACAGGCGCAAAGTGGGAACAACATACCACCACCGGGCGGGATGGTGGTTTAGCTCAATGAAAATATTTAAAATCACACACACATACATCGCTACTTTCGCATCCACATGCCGGATATCCGGTCGTGCGCGCGTGTGTGTGTGTTTGAGGGGAGAATGAAGCAGAAAAAAATGTAGTTGGGCTTCCTGACCGGGACGGACAGCAGCATAACGCACAGGTTGAACACGTAGGAAAGTGCCGCTGTGTGTGTGTGTGTGTGTGTGCGTGGCTGCGAAAACAGTTCGATGGATTGGATGTGGCTTGCAAATTGGGCACACAAATGTGGTCAGCGCAACTTTCTTTTTTCTCCACACTCCATTCCACGCACTGCACACACTGCGAAAAGAAACACAATTTTGGCCTTTCATAAGACGACGAACCGACATCATCAGCAACAACAAAAAAGCCTTTCTATTTCTGTTGTTGCTAAATGTGGCGTGGCGTTTTGGCACTACAATAAGGACGACCCGCACAAACACACACACACGCACAGTGAACTTAAGAACAATTTTGCATTTTGTTTTTTTTTCTAATTTTCAAGCCAAATGTCATTCGGACGAGTGAGCAAAATTCAAGTCCAATCTTTTGAAATAAGAAACCTTTTCGGTACGGTAGGGGACGCAAGTTTGCTTACGGTGCATTTTGCGAACTTAGTGATGGATGCTCGGAATCGGACCTACCCGATTCCGATACCGTGGTTAGAATCAATTTCGGAGCCGGTTCCGATGCTCGAAGCGATCCCGATTCCGGGACTAACTTCAGATCCCATTCTGAATTTGACTCTGAATCTGGAATCGTATCCGGAATCGGAATCGGCTTCGGAATCGGAATCGGCTTCGGAATCGGAATCGGCTTCGGAATCGGAATCGGAATCGGAATCGGATTCGTCCTGGGAATAACAATTCGCTCCGGAAACGGAATTAAAATTGATTCCACAGTTGGAATTAGCTCCAGAATGAGAATCATTTAAATAACAAGTTTCAGAAGCGAAATCAGTAGGAGAATCTCCATAAGAATGGATCGTTTTCAAGCAAATTTGAATTGTTTGAGGCTTATCAATTCGTATTACCATTGGGCCCAAACGCCTATTCTTATGGAGTTTCTGAAACTGACTTTGATTTCGAACCCGATTCTGATTCCGGAGCCGATTCCAATTTCGGACATGATTCCGACTCCGGAATCGATTCAAATTCCGGAACAGATTCTGATTCCGTTGCCGGTTCCGGAACAAATTGCGATTTTCCAGGACGCTTCCAATTCCGGACCCGATTCAGGAGCCGATTCCGATTCCTGAGCCGATTCCGATTCCCGAGCCGATTCCGGAAACTGATTCCGGACCAGCTATCAGGAAACGATTCCAGTAAACTTCATTTTTCCCACCACTATAGCGAATAAAAAAAATCCCCCACTTCTCCCTTCCACAACAACAAAAACAACCCCCCCCCCCCCCCTTCACCACCCCTTATGAACGAAGCATAAATCCAGCCATCTTTGATGCAGGAGAGTAAAAAAGGGATTTTTAAAACACAAAAAGGATTGCGTGTTATCGCTTTTTGTTTAAAAAAGCATCACAGCAACCCAGGAGAGTTATTTTACTATTCCACCTGGCCAGGGCATGGTGGGCACGAGAGAAGAACAAGAAGGAAAGAACAACGAAGATTCGATGCGCGCACATGCTCTTGACACTGGCACTGGCGGGGGGGGGGGGCGGCATATCGAGCACGAGATTTGTTTTAACAGCTCAGCCCGCAAAACGCTCTCGCTCTTACTTCACGCTTCGTCCTCCTCGTCACCACAGAAGGGTGTGCTGCCTCGAGGTTGCGCTTCCTCGATTCCGCCCACTCTAGGCGGTGCTCTGCTTTATCATTTCCTTTATGTGATTTTTGCCAAGCCAAGTGAAGTAAAAGCGGCAAAGTTTATGAGAGGAAGGGCGCCTTTTCTCTTTTTTTTTTACAATCAGCATCGTAAACATTGTACGCGCGTACACACACACACACGCACGCACACACAAAACAGTGAGACACAGAAAGCGGAAGATGAGGAGGCCTTGAAGTGCACATGCGGGCAAGAAAATGGATTTCCGTCTGTCGCGCTTCTAACAGCTTCCCCATTTTAGCACCTTCTTTTAGAGGAAATCCACATCCTGCCCCACATGTTTGCAGCCGGTTGAGCAAATAAAGCCCAAAAAAAACTGTTCTTTATTCGCTAAAACAAAGCGGCAAATGTTGCTTACCTGTTTCTTTTTTGTGTAGGGCAATTGAGTGTGTGTATGCGTGTAATTAATAATGCAATACCGACGACGACAACGTCAATTGCCGTCGCAAACGCCCTACACGTATGTTGGGGAGTTGATGCTGCTGCTGGTGCTGTTGCTGTTACTATTGCTACCACTGCCTCCCGCTTTTACTGCTACAGCAGACACATTAAAACGGTAACGGTACACACGCGAAACACTTGATCGAACACACCACCGCACACATGCACACATACACATACACACACACTCACACAGCCACTGTGCGTTTTCTCTTGCAACAATTTCTCTCCGGCCTATTATTTCCGGCCGCGGATTCTAGACACCGAAACGCACAGGTGGGCCGCCGCCGAACGGGAAAACAGAACGGGATACACACACATACACAGCACACATACACAGGCACACACACACACGCAGTGCTCAGCGCAAACTTAGGAGAGCATTTTTTGCTGCTTTCTTTTTCCGGCAACGCACACAACAACACTGCACTGAACACGGGCCCGATTTACACAGCCAATGCACATGCACGCAGCATTAAACACTTTTTTGCACGAATTTTTAAGCAGGTTTAGTAGAAAAAAAAAAGGATTACTCTTCCTGCACTGTACCGAAACGAAAAACAGGGAGCTGCAGGTAGTGGAACAGGAAGGGCTGCTGATGGCCCCGTCACAAGTGGCCACTTTCTGTTGGCGATACCGTGGCGTGGCGCGGCTAGGGCTGGGCTGCCAATCCGTTGCTCGTCGGTGGGATGTGAGACGTTGCTGGGGGTAGCGGTGGTGATGATGATGATGATGATGTTGCAGCTCAGTACATTGCGGTTCGCGACGGAGACGGACACACGGGAAACACACACTACAACAGCACGGTTGGGAAATGCATTGTTTTCGGAGCGGTACTAGGGAGCAGCGAACCTTTCTCACTGGAGCAATAGATCCCACCGTTCGACCGGAATGGAGCTGCAGCAACAATGGGACTTTGCCAATGGGGTGTGTGTGTTTGAGCTGGTGCGTGCGGTTGCGAGGTTGGATCACCTGGGCTGGACCATATTGACAGCAGCTGTCACGAACGTTTCGCGACGCCATGATTGGAGCTGTGTGAAGTGACAGCAAAACGATAAGTTTGAAAGTTGGGGTAAAAATGGAAAATAAGAATGAGAAATTATGGGTAATTTTTTATCGTGCGGCAGCATACGAAAATAGTTGTTGGACAAACCTTACTGTGGAATAATGTTGTTATCATTGCTAGATTACTGCTCATAAAATTGAAAATGACTCGAAGCCTTCTAATCTACAGTTTAAAATTAAGTAATTGAACGCTTTTCATGCGTTTTATTGAACGAATAATAGTCAATGGTGTTGATAAGCGTGTATCTGACCATATGACCAATCTTATAAATATTTGCTCGGAAAGCTAGAAGGGTATATAGGCCATGTTTAGAAGAAGCTAGGCGAAACACATTGCAAGAAAAGGACATCAATATAATGATGAATTATAAAACGCCATCTATTGATCAAACCAGTTAAGCTATGAGGCTTTCGTTTTTTTACGGAAAAAAACTTTTTTTTACTTTTCAACGGAAAAGCACCGGTTTAGATGGTAAACTAAAATTTCAGAAAAAAAACTCTAAAATGAGAGAAAATACAATGGAGCACCGTTTATGCGGGTACCTTTTATCCGGTTGTCCGTTTATCCGTGATGTTAAGAAATGACAGTTCAATACACAGTTGACATTGCATTTTCAGGAGGATATTTGAAAAAGCTCTCGAAAAAGCTAACTCTTTAATTCATAGCAAATTTTAAATGTTCTCATTAGAAAACCATGAAACTAATAAAAACTGATTTATTTTTTTTATAAAAAATACGATAATTTTTTTTTAAAATCAGGATTTGGTGATAAAATATATGATTTGGCTCATTATTTGTGTTATTCGCATATCCAGACGAGATCAAGTCCAGAGAAGCCCGTATAAACGGCATTCCAATGTAAATAAATCAAATTTTTTGTATGCAGAAAATTTCCATCTAAAAATCGCAAATTCAATACAGATTGCTCCCGCGATATGCTAATAATGCGAACGAGAAGAAAGCACGTATATCGATGTACAGGCGGTCCCCGAGATACACGGTACCTCTTATACGCGGATTCGGAGATACGCGGTTTTCCAAATCTGACAGTTCTTTGAGCAAATTGTACTGATTTGACACATCCATTGTGAAATACCAAATAATTTCCGTATTGATCGAATGTAAAATACCATTTCAAATGGTTTAAAACTGTGCAATTCATTAGAAACATATCAAATAATTAATTTGGTGGCTAAAACCACCCCCTACTTGCAAAATTGCACGAAAATTAGTGATATTTTGGCTGGAAATCACAAGATTCGACATACGCGGAAATTCGAGATACGCGGTATTTTGCGGCCGATTTTGGTCCCCATTAACCGTGTATCTCGGGGACCGCCTGTATATCTAATTTAACGGTTTCTAGCCCAAAAATTGCTACTTTTTTATAATTTGACTTTGCTTTACGTGGATGATTTGACCATGAAATTCATTTCATATGCTGTAGATTATGACATTAACAATTTTGTATCTTTTTGTACCAATTTGCTCAAAGAACTGTCAAATTAATAAAAAAAAAGCATATCTGTAGTTCAGAGACAATCGAAGCTTACCTAGCGAAAGCAGACTTTATGAAAGTTTGGACAAATTGTTGCCCTTTGAGTCAAACATCCACTTTTTACAAAAAAAAAGCGCTTTCAACGAGTCCGTCTTCCAATGGAAGTTCCCTTTTATAATTCTACTTCCCTTTTTATCTGACAAACAGAAGCTCAGAACATGGCTACCAGTGGCACCGATGGCCCAACCTCTCACTACCTGTCATTCGTTGTTTTTCGTAGCTTTTTCACGCGAAGAGACGACGTTTTCTTACGCTCGGGCCACCGAAAACCGCGTTTTTCGCACGTTTCCGCAAAATATAGTGAAATTTACCGCATCTCTATAAGAAATACTCATCCTCATCGAGTGAATGTCACTAGTGCCGATCCGGTAGCGAACGTTTCAACGCCTTTCTTCGTGCGGTGCGGATTCTTGGCCTAGGGTTTGGGCAAACACACCACAGCAAACACAGACAGAACGCGCCGCTTGCTGCCCCGAGCGGACCGAGTGCAAAGCTGCGATCTTGCAAATAAAGGAAAAGGGTTGCCGCCGTTCGCAGTTTTCTGCTTCATTTCGCACTGGCCTAAAGATGAACGTCGAGGAGGAGGTGTTTCGTATTCAGAAAAAGCTGGGCAAAATGACTTCCCTGTCGGACGGATCGGTAAGAAGCGCGCTTGTGTGTGCGTGTATGTGTGTATGTGTGTGGGCGCATATTGTTCTTAGGGTGGGCAAAGGGGAGGTGAACAAAAATCTATGCTTTCCTTCTCTCTTCCGTAGAATGATGATGCTTCTTTATGCGATATTTTGCAAGCTCAGAAACTGGCAAGCGCGGAATACAGTTTTACATTGGAGGAAGAAAAGCCCTGTTTGAATATCGTGATGGGAAATAATAATCATGATGAAGACCCTATCCCCGCAGTGTGCATCTCATTTCCCGCTTTGTTGGTCGGAAATGTAAAACGCTTTCCATGCCTCACTGGAAAGGGCGATGAAAAACAAGCTGTTGTTTGGCCGATTATACGTATAGAAGCTTTTTACACCCCTTGCCGGTACAGTTCAACCGAGCACTATATTGCCCCCAGGGAGTTCCGCCTCGGTGGCTTTGGAAATTGTGGTCTGATATTATTTTTTAATGTACTAGAAATGTTGAAAATCATATTTCATTCCCTATATTGGGGCTCAATATTGTCAGCTTCTGTGAGAGATTTTGCACAACGTTTGGCCTTCTCTCGTTCAACAATACCGTACCGTCGCGGCTATTTTGTCGAATCGCCATACGCTTTGCGTAATCTTTGCCAAACTCTGCGTTGAGTCGGCGAGATGCTTCGCCTGACCCACACACAGCCACGGGGTGTGAAGTGTGCTTCACGAACCGCCTAAACACAGTGGCGATGTGTGAGATTTTGGTGTGTTTGCAATCCGCCCTATGCGAGCGCGCGCGCGAAAAATACGCCCCGTGTGGTGTGTGCTGGTTTAGCAAAGCTCCAACGCTAAAATGCTCTTCGCTTGAAGTCGATAGCTTCACTGCCCGGACGGGGCCCGCTCCTCAATCGATTGCCCGTGCCCGTAGTTGTGTGCCACTTTAATCGGGTTTGTCGTGTGTGAGCGTGTGTGGCAGCGAGAAAAATATGCTCCTCCACACAACAGGGGCAGGGAAGCTGCGCTGTGCTGTGTTCTAGTTGGCAAACGCGATGGGCTGGGCGGATCGGATTGCTCGCCATCGTCAAGCTGTGCTCTCCCAAAGCAGCTTGGTTCGGGTGAGCCGGCATAAAAACGCGCGCGCGCACGCGCACACACACACACCCTGCCGTCGTACGCACTCGTGGGGTGAAAAATGAGAAGCGAGAAGAAGCGGGTAACGCTCACATCGTAGCAAACGCTGCTCTTGAGAAAGAGTGAACCGAGAGAGTAACCGGTTTTGCATCCAAAACAAAACACAACACCCAAACAAATAAGATACACGCACACATACACACAGACACATTCGCCGTACAACGAATGCATCCAGTTGCAGTAGGCGGGGTGGATCGAAAAGGGTTCGAATGAGCGAAGCGTCCCTCTTTGTTTAAAATAGCGTTAAAATAACACTAATAGGCGTTATTTTTCTACCATTTTAGGGCCAAGAGCAGGCACTCGATTTGCTGCGCGAGCTCCAGCGGTTAAACATCGACCTGGATATACTGACGAAAACGCGCATCGGCATGACGGTGAACGAGCTGCGCAAGTGCAGCAAGGACGATGAGGTGATCAGCCTGGCCAAGTCGCTGATCAAGAGCTGGAAGCGCTTCCTGGCCGGCACGCCACCGTCGAAGGACGGCTCGAAGGATGCGTCCAAGTCGTCCAGCAAGGCGAGCAGCAAATCGAGCAGCAAATCGTCCGACAGTGCCAACGCCGGATCGGGCGGCGCTGGCGGTGGCACCGGCGGTGACAAAGCGAACAGCGGCAGCGGCGGCGCCGGCGGTGGTGGTACCGGCGGTGGCAACAAAAAGGACTACGAGCGGGAGAAGGAAAGCAGCAAATCGAAGGCTCCCCCGTCGAGCGGCATGTCGTCGCAGTCGAGCAACACGACCGATGCGGTGCGGCTGAAGTGCCGCGAGATGCTGGCGAACGCGCTGCGCGTCGACGGCGAACCGCCGGAGGGCTGCCAAACGCCGGAAGAGCTCGGGGAGGAGCTGGAGGAGGCCATCTTTGTGGAGTTTAAAAACACGGACATGCGGTACAAAAATCGTGTCCGGTCGCGGGTCGCCAACTTGAAGGACCCGAAGAACCCGAGCTTGCGGGCGAACTTTGTGAGCGGCGCCATCACGGCCCAGCGGCTGGCCAAGATGACGTCGGAGGAGATGGCGAGCGACGAGATGAAGCATCTGCGCGATCGGTTCGTGAAGGAGGCGATCAACGACGCGCAGCTGGCGACGGTGCAGGGCACCAAGACGGATCTGCTCAAGTGCGGCAAGTGCAAGAAGCGCAACTGCACGTACAACCAGCTGCAGACGCGAAGCGCTGACGAACCGATGACCACGTTCGTGATGTGCAACGAGTGTGGCCACCGTTGGAAGTTCTGCTAAAACAAAAACAAAACAAACAAACAAAAACCAACAGGTTCGTTCGATGTGTTGTGCGCGCGCGAGATGTGTTCGATTCATGTCTCTTGCTCGAGATCTATGGTTTCCATTCATTCGCAAACGGGAGCGGCGTTTGTTGTGTGGAATGTGGAAGACACTGTCTTTTGTCTTTTTGCAATGATCGTAACGAAATGGACGATGATTGTGGTAACCTTCACCAGATAACGTGTTCTGGTAGGAGGTTCGGGGTTTTAACTAAAACATACTGGCAAACTAGCCAACGTTACTGTGCATACCAGCAAATGGCCCCAATGCGGTGGGCATACATAGCAGGCAAAAGCTTACGCCATTGTGGGTTGTACGGACGCTTCACGTCGATCTTTGCAATAATTCATTTAATCAACAAATTCGGCAGCGCTTCGATTGAGTAAGCTGGCCGTTTGTGTAAACCCAATTGGCTCACTCTTTTACATTTATTAAGTTTACTTGTTTTTTCTTTCTGAAATTATAAATAATAGCCCAATCTTTGCTATCAATTTTAGATTCTAAACATCCCAAACCCACGGATAAGCATATGGACGATAAAGATGTACGTTCGTATAATTTCTCTTGAATGCAGGAAAACGAATGGGGAAAAAATCAATTATTCACTGTCGGCGGCACTAACATAGAAGCTAACGGATTGTAAATGTGTGAAGCGATCCTGTGCCGAGTGAAAATGAATCCGGTTTTAAAAAGAAAAACAAACAAAATTTACAAACGTTTCGTCGTACGCAGAAAGCGTACAAACCGTACAAACAGAACATAACATACACATAACCATCATTAACATTACAAAGGATCATTAACAATAGTCGATAGAAAAAAAAACTCCAACAATACAAAACAGCAGACAAAACGGCGTACGCAAAGGCTGGTTAGCGATCTCAGAGGTAACAATTGCACCCGCCAACATCGGCCCCTCCAACGATGCGGCGGGTGTAAATTCAATCCGGCTAACCGTCCTGCCGTCGCGCTCTACTATACGATAATGATGGCGGGATCACTACAAGGATCACCACACCAAGATTGGTTAGGTTAGGAAAACGGGGGGAATATGTTGTGGCATGTGTGAGGGACCGAGCAGGGACGACGATTGCTGCTCACACCGCGCTACTGCTATTTAGCGAGATTTGTAGGGAATGTAGCAAAGCGAAGGAAAATATAACTGTAACTGTAAATAAGTAAACGGTAATAATGTTTGCGTCACGTTATGTGCTGCGATAAAGCAACAAAAAGAGAAGAAAAAACAACCCCCGGCATGCAGAGTGAGGTGTAGTTTCGTACGTTTGCGTGTGTGTTGTAACAGGTAATCAACTGGAAACGGAAGTTTCACTGTTTTGCATCCCATGCCCCCCCCCCCCCCCCCCCATGGTAAGGGGGTTTGGGCCATTGATCCGAACGTAGACAATCCAAAAGCCCCCGCAGAAACCACCAAGGAAGCATGGAAATAATGTTTAAGTGTAGTAGGACATTACAGCAATGTAATTGGCTTTAATTTACGCGTTCGTTTAGTTCCTTTTTTTTGCAATAGAAATAAACAATTGCTGTAACAATGGAGTGGGTAGAATTTGTTCTAAATTTTATCTTAATTTGTTCAAAATTTCGCTTTGTTAATTAATGTTGGCTTAGATACAACATTAGCAGGATGAAATTCAACGTTTTGGAGCTCGTAGAAATACGACTTTTGAACTTACGGGATTCACTTTAGTGACTACAGCGCTCCTAGCGGACTCTAGCAGATTAGAAAAGAGTTATAGCGTAGGGTTGAGTTCTTGCAATTTGAAAAAGCGTTACTTTCAAATAAGCAGTTAGAGCTATTTTTTTCTGTGAGTTTTTCAGATCCTATAGACATTTTTGGCTCCGTATTAAAAATATCTTGTGCTTCAGATTATGACAATAATCACATAAAACATTTAAAAAAACCTAAAAGGACGATTAACGACTAATCCATGTTCCTTTCTCTAACCTTTTTTAACGGCTTTTTCTGATTGAATTTGGGATTATGCTGTGGTTGTTTAAACATCGCAAACCATCGTCATACATTGTATAAAGGAAATAACATATTTAAGCAAATGGTCGTCCTTCTCGATCTCAACAGTTGAAAGACGTCAAACATCATACTGGTGAATATGACGTACTTCAGATAGCGTACAATTATTATATAAAATTTCGGTAGCTCAAGAGCGGCTGCTGGCCCCCTCATAAAACACCTCCCCGGTTCCGCTCGAGTTCTGATCTACATACGCGTTTTTAATTTGCCTATCTCGTCTCATCTCGTGTTCAAAGATAACCTTTTATCACACCTACAATTTGGTCATCGTCGTCTGATAACACGGTTGCTACTACCTCCTTCGCTTCGCCCCGCACACAAGTCACACATGTTACAGCTGCATCCAATTGGGTGTTTCATTTCACTCTTCCCCCCTGCACACACACACACGCACACACAGTCCGCTCAGGATATCCGCACAGTCCATCAAGGTAAGAACGGTGGTGATGGTGGTGTGTGTCAATGACAACTGGCTACTTAATTAAAGTGATAATACAAAATATGAAGCTACCTTCGGGTTGGCACGAGCCTGCTCACCCCCATTATGAGACTACCGCGACCGTGTCACCAAGAGTGGACAGGGTAGGGTGGGTTTGGTTGGTTTGCTGTTTGATTAAGCCTTTGCGTTCTTGGCCGTCCGAAGGTAATGGTACCCGTCTAAGCTGGCCACGCTCAGTCGTGCACTCATCGTTCTGCGGAACGGTTCCGTCGTCCCGGTCGAGGTTGCTCGAAACAGGTGTGCCGAAGGAGCAGTAGTGCCAAGCTACTAAGTGGGATCCATAAGTGATCATTTGTAGGCTCCAGTAGAAGCTGAAACGGATCAGAAGCTAAGACTTTTGGTAAGTACCGTGTAGTGCATGAAGTGAAATTATTTCCATAAATTGAGATGCTTATTTCAAATTACCTGTACTTCTTAGTGTCTTGAAATGTACTACGCGTTAACTTAAAGACAGGGGTATTGATAAAAAACTCGTCAAGTGCACAAGATTGCATCACACGCTACTTCAGAACCTAGAGTAAAAAAGACAATCCAAAGTCTTCCACAAAACGTGTCCAATACGACCTGGTTTTCTGAATTGCATGTGGACCAAGTTGACAACCATCGTAACCCTCCGGATGTCACGAGATCCTCTCGTCCCGTATGTCCACAGTGTTAGCGATGTTGTTGTTGTTGTTGTATCACCCACTCCGAATGGCCACTTGTACTTGTTCGTCTTGCGCATGTGGATCAGTGTCAATTTTGTGTATTTTCACCCCCCCCCCCCCCCCAGCTTTCATGTCGTAATAGTACTACTCCACCTGTTCCCCTGCAAGTGCACGCACGGGACCTAGATAAATGGGCGCTTGGGCGAAGGAGGAGGGCTGTACACAAACGGGGTTGTACCTTTATGGTAGGTGTCTCTCGGGTCTGATAAGACTGAAAACTAATTTGCCAACTGTGGCTTGTGCTTGTGCCTAGCTCACTCGGTCGGTTGTTTGCCAAGGGCCTCGCGTTGTCTGCCTGTCGCCTTGGGCTTAGGAACCGCTGGACTGATCATCAGCCCCTCGTGGCTGTCCTGGATTGACGATGGCGACTGATAACACCTGGGAGGGGTTTGAGATGTTACCTTCGTTCTCCCGTCAGGTCCCGGTAGGTCAATCTTTGCACTAGCTGTGCCGGTTGCAGCCTGCATGGCCAGATAATGATGGCAAGAAGTGAATCCTCTACCGCTCAAGTGTGGCTAACTCGTGCGAGGCTATAAATCTTGCTGTCAGCCACGCGTCATGCAGATGCCCGGAGTAAGCTGCTGGACAAGAATGTTACAATTCTGCGGGTATAGCTGTTTGTAGCACAGTGCCATCGAAGTATGCGACGATCGTTATGACGTTCCGTGCTTGGAAGGGTACTTTCCGCTGATTGCTTGCGATGGGGAGGTACATTTGGAGCAATCAAAACACCCCAAAATAGAGCAATACGCGCACGACATTAGACATCAATCATAATCGACATAGGTCGGATCGTTTCAATTGCATGCCGGGCACCTACCTACAACACATTGGCAGCAATTAGCTCCACCCGTCTATAAGTAGACCAAAACCGCACCGCACCGAGTTATTGCAGTTTTTGGCCGCAGACCCGCCGATTGCGGGGCCCTTTCGATTGGCAGTTTTTAATTGCGGTGCGGTGCGGGTTCTTCAAAATTACCCGTTATCGTAGCCCGAGTACGTCAGAGAACACAAACACGCATCCCAAACAAGCAGCGGAATGATGGAGTCGTCGTAGATGCACGCGATCGACTTTATCAGTGATTTGTGAGGAGGATGATTGATGTACTCGTGTCGCCGAAAACTTTGCCAATTTGTCTTTCAGTGTTATAGACACCAGCTGTCACGGATGAGTTACGCTGAAGAAGAAAGAGCATTGAGTTGCTTTCCTGCTGATGGCTACGGTTCAACATTGAAGCTCGTATGATCACTTTCGGGATGCGCTAAAGCCTGGCAAGAACAAGTGTGGGAAAACAACTACTTCAACGCTCAGATGTCACGCTAATTATGCTAAGAAGAGCTGCTATCTTACCTATCTCAGGAACTAGCGGCAACGGAACTGGATTCTGCGCATTTGCCATCAAACAACGGATCAGCTGTTTTCAGAAACGGGGGGGGGGGGGGGGAATTATTGCGTGTAGAACCATCACTTTGACAGTAGTAGTAGTAGTATTGGTGCAAGGTCGGGTCAAATCGTTGCGCTTAGTAGGCTGTTGTTTTCATTTCTTTGCGGGAATTTGGAACCTAAAAAAACAACAACAAAGTCCAAAATCAATACTCTAAAAACAACAATTTTGGTCACCTGTTTGGGGGAAAAGTCACGATCATCAAAGGAAAAAAAACGATACACCAACGAAAACAAACCAGAAGCAAATACACGCTCACTAACACCAAAACACGCACGGAGGGAAAAACACACTGCTGCAGTAGAGGGAAAAATCCGCGGAGAGGAACTGAGTGAGAAAATCTCCCCCAAAGATACAATGGCACCGTGAGAGAGAGAGAACGAATGAAAGAGCGTGAGAGTGAGAGAGCGTGCCAGCTGTCAAAACGGAGGTTTGTTGCCTGCTGTTTGCGATTGCTGGCAAAGGAAAAACACCGACGATTTTCCATCCCAAGAATATTGGTGGCCCCATTGCGCACAACCGGGACGGCGCGTTTAGCGTTTTGGGAGAGCTGTTCTCGCTCGCTCGCGCACTATTCCATAGCGCTTCGTTGAAAAGTGCTCCGTTTAGCAGAAAACATTCCGCACAGGCAGTAGTGGCTAGTGGTGGCATGGTGGAAAATTGGGAAAGAAAAATCTATTCCCCCTGCTTCGGCTAGCGCGAGTCGGGAAAACAGCGAGTCGGTGCTGGTGGTCTCGCTCTGCGTGTGCCGCGGTCGGGTGGTCGGCGTTGGGCGACAAAACGTCATCCGGCTCATTCCAGTCGGTGAGCTAAGCAATGGCGGCCACGTCAACCGTCGTCGTTCCCGGTCAGCTACTACCAGTACGGTGCGGTAACCGAAGCAGCAGTAGCAGCAGCAGCAACATCCGTGGTGTCCCTGCGAGAACCGTCAACTGTGTCGGTCGTGTCGGTGCCCAACTTTGTCGGAAAGCGCACGCAGGCAGCAGCAGACGACCGGCTGGAGTGGCCAGCAGTGCCGTACCCTATCGGCGGTCGATACTGGGGCTGGCTGCCCGTTGCCACCATCACTGAGTGACACTGAGTGTTTTGATCGTTTATTGGGAGTGATTACAGACAGAGCTTTTGCTTTACTGCTGTTTGCACAACGTTTTTTTTCCAATTTCGGACGAAGCAGGCGTTGCAGCAACACTACTGAACAACCCTTCCCACCGCCAATCTCCCGTAGCGCGCTGCACGACAAGAGAGTGTGCGTGGTCGTGTGCATGTGTGTGTGTGTGTTTGTGTGAACAAAAACTATCGATTTATTGCGCCCCAGGCAATTCGGATCGCAAAATAGTAGCCGATGTTTACAACGCAAATTGAAAGCGCCACCCCTCCTCCGCAGCGTTGAAGGCAGGCGGTGAGAGTGACAGCAGGCAGAGGCATCAACACACAAAAATGGCCACAAAGACAACGTGAGCGCTAGGTTTTACGTTCTCGAACAGCGTGTGTTACGGTCTCCCTTCCAGCCCAAAAGGGGCAGCACTCGGGGCCGCACTCTTGTGAAGCTGTGCTACTGCGATGCTATCCGTGCGTTTTGTGACTAATGTTGCGGTGCAATAGAAAAAAACAGGCTGTTTTCCTCGCTCAAAAAGGGTAAGTTTTCCCCCCTATCTGTCTCTCTCTCACACACGCTCCATCTTCCATCACCTCTGCTGTGAACGCAGCGAAAACGGAGGAAAGCGTGCGGTTGGTGCTGCCGTGTCTGTGTGCCTGTGGGGAAAGAAAATTTTAGTCACGTTACATAAGTGTGTGCATCCCTCTGGAGGGTGCAAGGGCAAGGGCTGAGAGTGAGCTGGTGGGCACTCCATCGGCAAGTGCAATCGAAATGTCGTGCCCCCTTGGGTTCAGGCATTGGAAAATCAGAGCAAAATGAAAACGGAGAAATTGGCTCGCAAGCAGCAGCAGCAGCAGCAACAGTGTGTTGGTGTGTGAGTGGTTTGGTGTCATTGTTATAAAGTGTTTTGTGTTTGTTTGTTTTTTTTTGTTGTCCCAATAGAATGATTGTGCTATAAGTGTGTGTGCTGGTGTGTGATGTTTACAGCAGAATATGGTTTTGCTCAATTCTTTTTTTTTTGTGATTTTTGTGTGATTATTGTTCTTTTTCCAATTTCCCTTCGAGGGGGGCCTCGTTCAAGGTTTGACGTTTCCCAAAAAGCCCGCAGAAATGGCAGGTGTGTGTGTGTATGTGTGTTTGTGCGCAGTGTTATCGTTTCGCATCGCAGTGGGTCATGCATTATCTAAGCGGTGCTCGATAAACACAATCAATCGGTTGTGGCTCTCTCCTTCTCTTGCGTGCGCTTGTTATTTGTACTTTTCTACGGATGAAAGTGTTTATTTGTGTGTATGTGTTTGTATTTATTTATTTTCTACAGTGATCTAGTGTAGCCAAAATCACAAAAAAAATTCAAACAAATAGCCAACACGATGAAGCTGTACTGTGAATTTTTCAATGCCTTTCCATTTCCCAGCCATACAGCAACGAACGGCGGTGGTTTAGAGCAACAGAAAATTCCCAAAACACATCTCGGGCGTCTGGTACAGGTACAGGGAAAGGGAAAAGCAAAGGGAACTATCGCGCATAACGCATAACCACCACACAGCACACATTGCCGATGCATCCCGCCGCAGCATGCGCCTTCGGGCGCGCGTACTGCCAAGAGCCACCTGGCGGCTCCTTCACCCTTGTACCACGCACACACACACGACCGCTCGGGCTGTCGCGCTTGCTGTTGTTGCTGCTGCTGTGCGGCATTTGTTGTGAAGGTTATGTAATTTTTAACCTTCAAATTTCCATCCCCGCATCACACACACAGGGGCGCCCGCGCGCTCGGACGGGCGGGACGACCCACACACGCCAAAAAGGTCCTTGTCCTTGGAGTCTCCTACCCGGGGCCGCCGCCTGGGGACAGTCGTCGCGTTGACAACCTGCCAACTTGGGGGCTGTTTTTTTGTGTGTGAAAGGACTCTGCTGTCGTTTTGCGGGAAGGATCAGTTTGTTCGTTTTTATTAGTACAATTGGAATCATTTTTTTATGGCAGTGATTTAAATTCAGGGTAAAAAATGGTTACGTCGCACGCATTGGTGGCAGAAAAAGTGGTCGGGTATGCAATGGTGTTTATGTAACCAACGTTACATGATGCTGTAAGCAAGTCTCCGTGCAGTACATGCTTGGTCCCCCAACAGCAGCATCTTGCTTAAGCAGCTTGACAAAGCTTATTCGCTAGAAGTTGGCGGTGGGTTGGCCCGGCGAAAATAGGGAATATAGCATATTTCACGTCCACCAAGCGCACTGTTTCTCTTTTTTTACCCCTTTTTTTTCTTTGGTACCACTCTCTATTCCGACAAAGCTCCTGCTTCACGCTCCCGAGCAAAAGGGCCGTGTATAATCTTTTGATAAATTAATCCATTTTATGTTCGTTCTTGCGCATACACACTCAAACTACTAACGAGTTTGGAGTGGAATTGGAAAAAAAGGAAAACGAGAATGGGGGAAGAAGCGCGCGGGATTCGTTGTACGTATCGATTTTCTTTGACCTACAGCGCAGCCCAAGCAAGCGACGAACGGCGAAGCTCCCCATATCGCACAATGGATGTGGAGCGAGTGGACTGTGGCTTAATGTGTGTGGTAGCAGCTTCTAAGGGTGATGAAAGACAATAGACACACACACACATATACGTACAGACACACTTCACTGGAATAGCTCGGGCGGAGTGCAAAACGCACAAACGCTCGTGCTATCAGTACAATCGTGTGTTCGTTTCCATCAGCGCGCTTCGCAAGATTAGGAAAATTAATTCGATTTGGTCCTTTGGACGCGTCCTTTGACAGGCGCCAAGCAGCTGCCGGCCATGGTTCTTCGGATCGTAACCTTGGCGCCCGACCGGAGCACCGAAGCGGCCCTTTTCATATACTACCGAGGGAGGGTTTTGGCCTTAGCGTTTGTCTGAGTGTTTGCTGTGTGGAAGGAGCAAGAAAATTAAAAAAAAACCGGTTGACTGGACTGATTATGGTTATGTTTACCTCAGCATGTTTGTCCGTTCGGAAGGTTTAGTGGTGCGTTGAGGGTCAATGCTGGAGGTTTTACATGTTGTTTGATATGCTTCGTTATCAGATCAGCTTCATTTATGTGAACTAATTAATTAATTTTACGTTCTAGTTGAGTTCAGCATTTGGAATCGTTTGCGTAACCATGGCGCATACATCTCTGGGGACTTTACGAGATTCAGAGCCCCATTTGCAAGGAAGTAAAATTCATTCGTTGCTGAGCTGTGTACGCTATTGACCTGTCATGTCATTAGAAAGACACCAGACATGCCAGATCATAGCAGTAAATGTAGGTTTATAGGTTTTGTTTACCTTTTGGGTGTAGGATGTCTTAGAAATATGAGAGTAAATCCAGATACTGGCAAAACAGAGCTACCCGGGATTATTGGGTGAGCTAACTACTGGGTTTGATTTTACAACTTAAATGGAAGTTTTGTTATATCTCAAACAGTTTTGATGCGTTTTGGTATACAAATATGACATCCTTTTGTTAAGAACACTGCAGACTTTGGATTGAAAACGTTCAAATCTATATCTCTGTAATGACATTCTAGTAAATGCTGTTTTCCAGAAAGTTTTCCAAACAGTGATCCAAGGAATTGTCCAGGAAGCTTCAAAGTTATAATATAGGTGCCCTGCTTTAGGTGGCCGCCACCGTAGGTCCGGATGTATGAAAATGTTGCGGCAACATTTCTACAAAAAAGTTACTGCAACAAACAACCTTTTTTAGGAGTAAGGGCTCATCCCGGCCTATACAGCCTTTCGAGATTTAGAGCCAGATAGCCTACACTTGCTTAGGGCGACGGTCCATGCGAGACTTGAACCCAAGACGGACATGTTGTTATGTCATTAGCAGTACGGGCATGGTAAGGAATTTGGATCAGTTCCAGGGTCAGTGTAGGTTAATGACTAATTCTAATACCTGTATGTTATTGGAATCCATTAGTTTTTGTTGTTGTTGGAATAGTTTAGAGAGGCTTTGGCTCCAACGGAGTTCTTTCGCCTCTATAATCCATGAGTTACCAACAGTATGAGTTGTAAAATTGTAAAATTCCAGCATCAGGATCAGCATCAGTTTCTTATTGTGTCCCTTGGCGTTAAAAGCCCTGGAATTTCACCTGGTCACCTGGAATTTGCGTTGTCTTTTGAAAAATCCTTTTTCACGCACCCTAAGGTTCTTGAATATCCCCGAAATTATCTTGAATAACCCTGTAGCCGGGCCAAAGTATGTAATTAGTATAAGTAAAAATCTACATTTTAAGTAAATAAGGCTCCTAAAAACTCTGGATACGCAATAAACAGAATTTAAAAACTGTTGACCAATAATAAAAATGCTCAAACAGGCGTTAATAAGGTGCTATAAAAACAAAAACATTAACAATTAAAAATTACACGTTGGTTGCATTCATATTTTTCCAGCTACGCAAAGATATATAAACGTTAAATAAAATAGTGCTAAATAAAGAGCTGTAAACACATTCTAGCTGTTTTTACGCACTTACACTTCCTTCCACCTAGCGCCTAGGCAATACTAAATCATAGTTGTTTTAAAAAAAGGTACACATGTTTCCTAAACACTAACTACATGCACATTAACCACGCTTGAATGTTTTTTTAAATAGAAATAGCTGAGAGCGAAATGGTACGCTCTCCCGTTTCGAACACAGCTGTACCAATACTGCTGCGTATCGTGCAAGAGCGTAAAGCTGAGGCAGTGGTGTGGCAAGAACCTCTTTCCCACAGCACTGCCTGAGGTGCAAATGCGTACAATCGCAATTTAGTTTGTAGAGAGCAAAACATTTTCCGTGAAACAAAGGGAAAAAATGTATTGCTTGATTAACGAAGAAATATGCTGATTTATTTGCAACACATGATTTGAAATATTAGTTTTGCTAATTTTGTGCTCGCTTTGTGTCGCGCTCCTGTTTTACACGCACCAGAGCGCAGCCTAAGCAAGCGAGAGCGATCGGTCCCCCTCAACCCGCTGCATTGGTGTGAGCAGGCGAGCACTGTCCGAAAGGTGAGAACGCGCTCGCTCGTTCGTTCGCTCGCTCGCTCGAGCAGCGCGATGAGATGAGCGCTGAGAAACAATAACACAGCCAAGTCAGTCGTGGCGCATCGCACACAGCACAGAACGGCAATCGCCTGCTTTTGAGGCTGAGGTGGCAGTGCGGTGTCTGCTTGCTGTCTGTTCCGAGGCGCGCTTGGCGGTGTCTTTTCGGGCGTCTTTGCGTTTAGTCCTTTGTTTCGGTCGCACGGCTGCAGATCGCGCGTTTTCAGGGCAGGCTGGCTGCACACCGCCAGATGGTGCACATGGCACTGGTCCGATCAAAAGCGCGTGTGTTTGGTGTGACTGTGTTCTGTTGTCACTGTGCGCAACAGTGCAGCATTGTTGAGAACGGTGAGAATGAACAAAACCTGTGTGTGAGTGTGTTTGTTGTATGTAGGAATGAATGAAGAAGCTTTGTGCCCGGATATATCGGCACAAGTTCCGTTCACAGTGACCCGGAACACCCGGATGCACACGGTGGGGGGGTATGAATGAAGGCAATCATACGCGAGAGAGAGGAAGTGTCTGGTGCCGCCACAGCGTTACGGTGAATGAGCAGTGAGAAGTGAAAAAAACGAAAAGAACCGGACGACGAGAATCCACCGTCTGCCGGCTGTGTCGATGTGTATATGTGTGTGTGAGTGTGTTTGTTGTTTTGCTTGTTTCACTTCCAAAAAAGAACATCGATCGCTCTAAACAAATTGTCTATTCCGCGTAACTAGACACATGCGCCGCGCCGCGTAAGTTTCACATGATCATTCAGGGGGTTTGGGGCGGATTTTGCTGCCAATATCAACGCCCCACACAAGATATACCATCAACAAAAAAGAAACGAAGATTTCACAGAATACAGTCATCCTCGGCCTTTCGTGGGTAATTCCGAAATTCCTTCCCACCGTTTGTTTTTTGCTGCTGCTGCTGTCTTGCTCGGGGCAATAATTTCGTCTTTAACGTCTTACGAGAACAACAACCGCGCCAAAATCCAGCCAACTAATGTGTCTCGGTATTGCGGGGCTGCGTCTGTGGCTGAATCGTTATGGAAATTTGGTTTGAAATCTTTATTCCTATCGCGTCCACTTCTCCATACATTTTGTCTCTTGTACGCGCTTACCTGTGCGCCTCTTCTTTTTTTTGGCATCGTGATTTTGGTCCCTTTTTTGGTTTGGACCCGCATGATGGTGCAGCAGGCTGGCAGCAGGAAAAAGATCACAATATCCTCTGCCAATAACGTGTGTGACAAAGAGAGAGAAAGAGAGCGAGAGCTCGACAATGTGTGTGATTTCCGGTGCTCTTGACATACAGTGTGTGCGAGAAGCATATGGAAAAACCCACGTGTTTCTTTTTATGTAGAAGGTTTGCTGCATCAAGCAATTTTCCATATTTAATTGAATTGTTTTTAAAACATTGTATGACACTTTCATCACATTTTATTACGTATTTAAAAACGTACAGTACACTTTTTGTTGTAATGTTGTGTTCCAGTCTCGAAAGCCTAAAAGCGCACCAAACGCCGCACTGAACGTTCAAACACCGGGTGCTGGTGGCCCAAATTTGGCTCCGTTCGTTCCGGTGGAATGAATGGAACAGTGGTTTGTTTTTTTTTATGATGGCACGAACGAGATTGACCGTGTGGGCAAAAGGTGGGAAAAGGAAGAGGGCAGCAACGTGCAATGGACGAGCACGAAAGAGAAATAGCAGGAAAGGCGGGGAGAGGTACAGCAGGTATCACACCGGCTTTTTGAACCGTGCCGGCTGTTGTTGCCTACCTCTGCTTTATCTATTTTCTATGTGTTCTCTTTCTTTCTCTCTATCTCCCTCTCTCTCTCTCTCTCTCGCACTCACTCTGTTCTATGTGATTACTGGAGTGCGATAAAAAAAAAACGGTATCGGTATCGGTAGTTTATGTTTTATGTGCTTTGCACTATTTTTCTCTTATTCAGAAAACAGCGCAAAAGTATGGCAATTGCGCGCGCGCGCGTGTGTGCGTGTGAAAGCGCACGAGCCAACGCTGGAATGTTGGCAATTTAATTTACATTTTCTTTTACAAACGATCGAGATCATTCGCCTTTGATCCACCTTTTGTTTGACGATCCGCACGCGTACAGAGACCATCGGGACCATTTTATTATTGAATTTTTAACAATTTGTTTAAAATATTGCAAGCAAAAATTTACATTTTATATGCATGTGTGTGTGTCGATATATTTTTGCTATGCAACCAGTTTGTCGTAGTGTGTGTATGTGTGTGTGTGTGTAAATATCAGTTTGACCATCTGGTTTGCATACGTTTCGGTTCGCATCGTTCGTTCCCTTTCGCACCTATATATCAGAGCGCTAATGCTAAAAGCATAGTAAATGTCAAGGTCCTTTTTTGGAAGAAAGTGAACCGAAGATTGTGAAACGCCACTTTGTTTGTGTGATTTGTGAATGAGGGAAAGAGATGCGTTCCACACGAAAAAGCAAAACAAACAATGCACTGTCTCGTTCGGTTTTCGATTTTCGATTGATTTGCACAAATGAGACTGTTGTTTTTTTTCGTAACCTTCTATTTTTTGCGCTATCGCTTTGACCTACACTACTACTACTAGTACTAATCATGAAAATGGTTATCAAGAAATGCTCGCAAGCGGTTTTGCATACTGGTTGTGGGGGGGGGGGGGGGGGGGGTGTTTCAAATGTTTAACTTGCTGACGTCTTTCGTCACTTGTAGTACGAAAAAAAAGCGAATGTTATTTGTTATGGGTCGTGATGGTCACATTCTTATCAAATAATTGGTTTTGGCTTGATATACACAAAACATTACACCTAGCACCAAACCAACCCCATACCATCCCTCCTCTTCTCTGTGCAATTTGCCGCCGTCTGGGTTTTTATGTTTGATGGATGAATTTCTGCTTCTTTTTTATTTTGTTGTAAACGACCCAATATTATTCGTGGAGAGAACATTTCCGTCAATTTGTTTTGAACCCCATCCACCACAGTAGAAGAGTGGAGGAAATGGAGAGACGATAAAAGCCTCTGTATAAGATGGGATTTGAACCGCGCCCGGGCTTTTTTAAAGAGAAACACGCGTGCTTACCATTAAACCATACGCGCGCCTCTGCTATCGATTGCTAATAGTGGCTTTTGTTGATTTGTGTTACGTCATGCCGTCCCTTGGCATTTGTTCGCTTGCTTCAGTTGTGTTGGAATGCTTCGAATAAAACCCTCGTTTAATGATAACTTATGATAGAGAGGAACTTTTTATCGCCCGACAGGTCACGATCGACGATTGATCGACGACACTGTCTGATCTGATCATCTTCCTTTACGCCTGTACGCTTATCGCCTATTCCAACGGTCTGTGTTGCGGCTCTAAGTTTACCGTCTACAGGGATTTGCAATTCAGCACAAAAAGAGGAACCCATCTTGAGCACTCGAGTGCACATACATCCGTCGTTTACAGTCGCAGAAATGCTTTAATAATTAATGAGCGGCAAAAGGTTCGAAATGTGCAACTGCCACCGACTGCCGCTGCTGTAGACGATGAATTCATAAGATTGAGCGCTCCCTGTCGGATTGGATTGGGATGGTGAAGTGTTCAGGGCACTTAATATGTACCAGGAGAGAAGGAGGTGAAGGAAATGGTGGATGACGAGTTGAGCAAATCGTACCGATGTAAACTCGGCGGTGGAAAATCGCTTAAGCGATGGTGTCTTGTGTCACAGGAGAAATGATCCAACTGTGTGTGGGAAGACGAAAATATCGTCTCAGCAATCGGGTGAACTGATTTTTTGTGATTGTTGTGCACGGATATGTTTTCATTTTTTTTGCAGAATATTTTTTGTTTATTCTGTCGATCACATCTCCAACTGTGCGGGCCAAAAAATCAATTGACTGAGCAGTTTTAATTGGAACCAATGTGCCGTTCTAGAGCATCGGAGGAGTGGCGTTAACCTAAAAATCCACTTACGTCGGTTTCGTTTCGATGCTTCTCACACACGGCTTCGCAAGCCTCAGCAGCTCGAGTAATCATCACGCTTGCTGGTACGCTATGTTTACTTCTAGATCGGCAATAATAATAGCCCACTTTCTCGTCAGACCGCTCGACGTCGTCGTCGCCGGCGATGCAAACGGTTCCAAAACTAACACCCTCTGGGGGGGAGGGCGATCGCTCAATGGGGCGACATTGCAAAAGCATATGCGAAAAGAAGAGCAGCGGAAGAGAGGAACCCGCAATGCATACCAGTGTGTGCTGTGTGTCGTTTCCTTTGCCGTTTCATTTATCGCTTCAGATCAATACGTACGTGCAGTTTGTGGTCGGCTTGGGCGGTTTCTTGAACGCTGGCCAAAAACAGCCAATGTACAACAACTGGTACGCTTGGACGTGTTTAGCATAGGCAAGCACCAGAGAGGGCAAGGACACACACCAGGCCAGGCGGAGCTGGTAGTTTGTGGATGGATTTGAAAATTTCATTTGGAAAACAAACCGCTTTGAGCCATTGTGTGTGTGTGTGCGCGGGATGGACAACGGTGGTTTGTCGTTGGGTTTTTTTTTGTGTGTTTCGTTTGGGTTGATTTTCCTTTAAAATGTATTTGGAGCGGCATCACCGATTGGCGCAGGCAATTTTGTGGGCCAGCAAATCGAATCAGCATCGGTAGACACACATACACGCTGGTCTAGCCAGCTGACCTTCGCTGTGAGTTTTATGGCACAGATCTGTTTCTGCTAAAAATAATCCCAAATCGGCCCTTTTTGCGCCAACGGGAGACTGAAGTTGGACGCGGGCGCAGGCTAGGAAATAATGGGGGTTTGTATTTCGAACTTGTTTTCTTCAAGTACGCTGTTCCGCTATATGTATGATTTTTCTGCTAGGACCATATACCACACGGTCGTTTCGAACCGTTTTCCGACGCAGATTAATTATACTCTTTGAAATCGTATCGATTTGGGCGAGATGCTAGAGAGCGTGAGAATGACTGGAGAGTTGGGAAAGTTTTCCCTTGTTAGTGTGTGTGTGTGTGTTAAGACCAGCAAAAGATCGATGTACTGTGTACATTACACCATTGATCGTTCGGCTCGGCTCAAAGAATATTTACTTGCCACACACAGATGCCAGAGAAGTTTAATTGCAGTCGCGTGCGTTTTGCAATATATCTTGCGGTGGGGTTCTTTTTTGGAGGGAATCTTTAGTTGCCACTTGCCATAATAGATGGAAGCATTTTCATTATTACAAAGAGACTTAGACTTTTATAAACAATATTGGGGCTTTTTGCTTTCTTCTCAACCACGTTTATAACATACCGGTTTAAATGGTTTATTTATATATATATGATCACACGACGAATCACGATTGTTTCCGTTCTTTGATATTTTGGACAGTATTCGGTCTAGATGGGAATCAAAACATGTGCGACATTTTAGCAGCCTGCGCGGCTACCATTAGACCATCGGTCGTCCCAGATCTGGTGCTGTTGTAACCCAATAATAAGGGGTTTAAGCTGGACAAGGTCAATAGGCACAAGAAATTGAAGTATCAAATTGATGGATTTTTTGAATAATAAGTTTTCGAAAAACACATTTATTTAAAACAAAACCTATACCATGTCTACCTATATTTACCCTGAGGTAAATCAAATTATCAATCAAATTATTTTGTAAATAAATCTACTTCAGCATCCAGCTTCAAAACATTGTCCTTCGACTAAAGTTTCTTCGACAAATTTGTTTTAAAAACCATGTCAAAAAGCGTCACAATTTCACTCATTGTATTGTAATTGCTAGTGTAAATTAAAGTTTCACATCCTGTTAAACGATGCAGCCACCTCCCGAAAAGCGGATGACATCACAAAAAAACCTGTTCGTCACTCACAGTAACGGTCTGGGATTATCTGTCAACAGGCCCCACACAGCACAAGTAAGTTCGCTTTAATGAGCAAACTTTCCGCAGTTCGGTTTCAAACACACGGCTCGGGAAGCTTTGTGCGCTGTGTCTTCCGTAACAGCTCATCACCGTTCGTGTTTGAAAACGGAAAAAGAAGTAACAGACCATAAACGCACAGACTATTAGCAAATTTTGCGCACCTCGTCGAAAGATGAGTAACGTCGGGCGCCAACTGAAATGTGACACTCCTTGCTTCGGGGAGAGATATCGCCCTTACCTCGGCACCCTGTACCGATGGCCCTTCGGTCAGGAATGGCACAGGTGCACGATGGTAACGGGTAGCGAGGTGCCCTTACTTAAGGGGAACAAACTGCCGCCCTTCAGTGTTTTTGTCGTTGTTGTTTTGTTTTGGAGTTTAGACCACCAGATTCCATTCTCTTGGGGTGTGCTGTAAGTGTGATAAAAAAAGGGTGGATACAGCCCGTCTGGTTGTTGCGCCACAGCATAAGCCGACGTCAAACATCTAACGGCTCCAAACTGCTTCCCTGTCCCCCCCTAAAAGTGCGCCCCTTCCAATGACCCTGGAACGAACAGCCTGTTTTCAGTGTCAGTGCCTTAAAGGTCACCCACTGGGGTGAGGGGGATGGGTATGACCGAAAGGGAAGTAATGGAAAGTTGAGTTTTTGTTTTGTTATGTCTGTATATTTTTGTTTTCCTCTACCTTTCGAGGCGGTTCCACGTGATGTGTCGTGGTGTGATAGCGGTAGTGTTAAATTTCCTGACTCAAAGCGGGTGTGGTGAGGTGCCAACGCGGCCAGCTAATAGGGTCTTTGCACGAGATATGCCACAATGTACGGAACCGCAGCCTGGCAGTGACCCGACACTGCAGGTGCGTTGGGAACAACAGCTGATTGCTTGCGAGCATAGGAACAATTCATACTACAAAAAAAAAGCCGCAACTACGCCAAGGGTGTGTCTCGATTGTCGCAAACCGCCAGTCTCCGATGCACTTGTCATAGTTGGCGTCTCATAATTTGCTACTCTACTGTCGCACACTACGGGGTGCAACTTACGGCTCTAACCTTTTGCCTCTCTCCGAAAATGGGCTTCGAGATTGGTTCGTTTTACGTGTGTGTTAGAGCTACTTAATTTTCCATTTATCCGCACCACCACCATCACCACCAGCTGAGGTGGAGTTTATTGAGCGGACCCTCCAGTATGAAGCAATGTAGGTCGGCAACTGAATCACGGCAATTTAGTGGGAAGCCACTAAAAAGCGCCGCTACTGGCATTGTGCATAACTTTTGCGAAGGGAAAACTTTGCCAACCCTTTGCTCTGCTTGCAAAGGTTCTTGACATTTCTGTGCTTTCTTCTGAGTTTGGAGTTTGGAGGAGCTGCATGATGATTTAGATTCGGCACACGTGAACAGATTGAATTCTGCGATTCAGTTCTATGTATGTGTGTAAGTGTGTGAAAAGGAACTTTAATTAAAATCATTCTTCGACGAGTTACTCTTGCTAGTTTACAATTGATGTCAACTCTCAACATTTCTTCGAAAGGCAATTTACAAAGCTTTACAGAACTTTCGGAATCCCGTAAGTTTAAAATCAATTACTTTTACTGTTGCAGCATATCTTGCGAGCTGCAGGCAACACCTCGTGTTGCTGCTTCGAGCGGAATTGGTGCAGCCGGTGCGATGGTGGATGATATATTAA
The DNA here is from genome assembly GCF_943734735.2 of Anopheles gambiae. NCBI lineage: Eukaryota > Metazoa > Arthropoda > Insecta > Diptera > Culicidae > Anopheles > Anopheles gambiae. Next base: position 24,075,919 of record NC_064602.1, read on the forward strand.
AAATATTTACGCCGCACCGCCGAGCCGGGTATCACGTGCCGACACGCAATGTGGTTTTCGTGGTTAAAACTGGAGCTTGGGGAAACTGGTTCGCTGGGCACATTCCTTCCCTCGGGGCTTTGTGTGTGTTGTGTGTGAGGGCTTTTGTGGATAGTGCAGCGCTAGAACGGACCGAACCTTCGGTGTGGATATTGATTAACGACTGCAACTTAGGGGCCCTTGGTGATCAGGGAGGTTAGCTTGTGTGACCGTGAACTAAACGCTATCGCAGGATGAACATTGTAGGAGATGAACTGCAAGGGTTGAGGTTGAGGTCCCAAGGTTGGGACACTAATTTAAGGTTAATATCAAAGGAGGAAAAATATACTCAATTCCGGATTATATTTAATGAACATTCATTTCTCCATTGTCCATAATTTTGAGCTAAACATGGGATAGGCAACTCATCATCTTTGGCGGCATATTCCTTTGTATGAGTTGATTATCGGATTTTCTTTCGTCGCTAAAGATTACTTCTGCGTCACGATTGTTCCTCAGGACACCGGGCTGTATCAATTCAAGCAATCCGGTGCAATCCGGACCGTCAGCGTCAGTAAGAGTAATCTGGAAATTGGTCGTCCCGGGCCAGCTGATACCAGTGGCAGCTGGATCAAATTATCGTTGTCTTTTACGTCCTTCAGTCGGTGTACATTCTACAGCAGCAGCAGCAGCATTGGGGACTGAGAATGAGGACCAAGATAGTCTGTCTCACGATGACGATGGTTTTGTGCGCCATGTGAAGAGTATCAGTATCATCCAGCACGTCAAAGGATGAGAGTAGCGTAGGGGTTTTTGCTGCTCATATGCTTAACTGTTTTGAAAGACAAGTTATCTTATAGCATCACGTTTTGCATTATAAAGTTCAGCAGTCTGTAGACATTTACTGTTCGGTGAAGAAGTTCCATCTGAAAGGATGTTATTCTTTAAATGACATTAAAGATATGGTTATGGTTCGTACGTTTATGTCATTATGTATTCTATTTTGGATAATGAAAGCAGCACGCGATGAATCAAGATAAGGAGACCAAAATCGTGCCAAATTACAAATTTCTGCATCATGCCAGTGGCTAACCTCATTTGCACCAAATGCACTCTCGCTATCGATTGTTTGTCTTTCATGTCACGCAGGAGCTTGCAATCTTCAAGGAGAAAACCTTACTCTGTATAGAAGCATTAAAAGTATTGAACTTTTAGAAGTACAGGCAAGGACGTCGTGTGTCTGTACTGGACGCTAATCGCTTTTATTGCTTCTCATTCCGATAGCTAGTTGTACCGATGTCAAAATTGTTTTTCGCTGTCGCAATGCATTTGTTCCTGCCTACTGGCTTCCGATCGATCCGATCCCCGCTGGAGGGGTTTTTGATGTATTTGCTGTGCTTACGCCACCATTGAAGCAGACGTCAAACCGCTCCGCGGCCCCATAAACACTCGCTGTAACGGAGTCATTGGAATGTAAACGAATTCAAGTCAATTTGGCGCCACTCTCCGGTCTCTAGTGACGAGCTGCTGAAATAGGTTGGCTGCGTCGATTAACGTCGCTGGGCTTTCTGCCGTCCCTTTACACAGTCCCGAATTGCGTCATGGTGCCACCCGGCGGAGGAACCGTCAGGCTGAATTAACAGAATAACCGTTTATGGTTATATGACAAAGTCACATTTATTGGGCTGGAATTTTTATTCCGTGCCCTCTCTCATACCCTCACGAGTCATTTTTCTCAACGTTGGAGCGAACTTTTCATATTAGTTCCCCCCGCCCTGTAAGGTTGCGGAGTTCACTTTCATGTTTCTTCACCCCTTCATGCAATCTATTTGCCGGCATCAACGCGGGACGCGAAAATGGTTGGTCGGATTCGAAAAAGCACTCTCTCACAGCCGTTATCAACTTCCGGGCGTGTCGCTTCCTCGCGCCTCGTGATACGATGCTGACGCGGGAGGAGGGAAATGAAGAAAAAAAAACACGAACGCGCGGCGTTGAGTTGATTCTTATCAAGCCAACACGCCTCAGAACTGCGGCATGTGAATCGGGCGCAGCTTGCCCATCTATTGCATTCTATTTCTGTGTAGGTTCGATTACGCTGCGTTTGATGGGCTCAGTTTTTTTTAAAAAAACAGATACATTGTAGCAAAACTAAAATTGCTGTCATCGTACAGAGGAAATGGGTCGTTTGATAGTATTAGCTCTCTTCGCTTCCACAGGCGATCGCAAACGATCGATTATGTTCGAGGGGTGTGCAAATAGCGTTGATGCTGAAACCTTGTCGATTGTGTCCAGTGCATCCAGTGAAGTGTGGACATCACACTTGAGATTGTGAGCCCTACAATACGGTGAAAGAGGAGGGAGAAAGAGGACGCCGTGGCGCTGACCTTGATCTTGACGGTTGGCGGGTTGAATTCCTGACAAGCCAGGCAGGCAGTGGTGGTTGGTGCAGTGCAGAGGGAGCAAGAGAAACTTATCAGCACGTGCCCGGCATAGTAAGCTGACGGTAGAGGGAGGCTAGTCCGGCAAGCATCCAGCCCGAAAACAGGTTTCAACTCCCATTCGCTCCGATTGGCGCCCCGGTCAGGTCCATTTCGGAATTTGCACTCGTGACCCACCGGACGTGGAACTATTCGCAACGGTTTGCAGCGTGACCGTGACTGCGTGTATGCATAATTGCAATTCGCGCATCTTCACACACCCACCGCGCGATGGGTTTCAAGACGCTGGCTGGCTAAATAGTTTGCACAGTTGCCACTCCAGCGGGGCTCAAACTCATGTGTTTGCTAACACGGTACCAGTGCTGCGGTGCCTATCCGGGATACTGGGAGGCAGTGCGATAAGGGTCTCGTAGAAGTCTTCTCAAACGGCAGTGTTTAACTTTCAGTGTGTTGTTGGTGTTGGGCTTCTAATTAAGGCGTTGTTATTCGCATTTATTAATCAACAATATTACACCCTTTAATGTAACGCTTACAGCTCATAGGCCCCTAGTGTGTGTGTGAAAAAGTATATTTATAAATCAATCTTAATCCACCTTGACACGGGTGGTAAGTGTTTTGATTGGAGATGTTTGATGATAATCACTGCTGAAGCTGATTACGGGCCCTATTACGTATTATTACGGAAAATTACACTTAAGCGAACCGCGTACGCCCGCGGGGCCTCGTGGCGCGGACTTTAAACAATCGATTTATCTCACCCATTAACACAGCAGCGCCATGGTGTTTGAAATGTATGTTATCGCACACATTCGCTAATTCGTTTGTTGTATTCGTGATTCGTATGGGCCCGGTGCGCTACAATGTAAAATCCCACGCCCAGTTACCGGATTCTTGCTTTTGACATCCTGCCGCACTTGCTAATAAGTTTGGAATACAGTTTGGACAATCGACTGCGGTTTCGATCGCTGGAATTGCGGACGATGTGTGGGAAAACTAACAGAAACGAACGAACTGTCCTCATCGAAAGGTAACACACCTGTTTTGGGCCGGTTCAGCAGCTTGTTGTTGTGAATCAATCAGGCAGATTCTAATCGGTTGCTGTGCCGACAGACGGCCGTCTTTGGGGATGATGTATTGCTCTCGTGGGGAGTGGCGGGGATTTATAAATAACCGAATGCTACAGACGTACAAGATAGCAGGAAATCGTTGGAATGTGATGCGAATCTGATACCAGGTTTTGTGAAAGGTGTTTAAGAGCGATGAAAGGATAATCAAGATGGTTGTGGTAACCCTTTTTTAGATTATTTATATACCAAAAGTATCATCAGCATGAGCTGATTTCTTTCTATTCATGCTTTGGTGCCTCAAAATGTCGTCCGTATTGGCAGGTTCGGAAGTTCAAAGAATTGACGTTCTTTGCTCTACTATTCGATACTGAGGAATTGATACTTTCAGGCTTTTCTAAAAGCCGTCTATACTTTTTGGATTTATTAGGGCGCTTCCACACAGCCTCAAAAGTTCTTAAAGCTTTAGGAATTATCAAAGTGTTTTTCCGAATCAAAGCTAGGAAGATTGTCCACACCGAATGCAATTCTACAGTAGGATTATTGGGTTATTTATAGTACAGTAATGATGTAAGTACGCTTCTATACGCAACTATTCCAGACAAATAAGACCCCGCTTTACAAAGGTCCAGCAGCATTGCTCGCCGCGGCACGACTCATCACAGTTAGCCGGCCCGATATGATCTTAATGCAATTGCAAATTGAATTGCATTTTTGCACCCGCTTCTATGGATGGCGATGGCGGCTTTTGTCTCACATACCTCACCTTACTACGCCTACTGGCCTACACTGCCACTGCGGGAGCTGGCCGCGAAAGCTGGCTGCGGTGGAAATAAATTGAAAAATTATCATACCTAACCTAGCGCGGCTGCTCCGGAAACGATGGGATGCATTCTTCAAATGCACCTAGAGAGAGGGAGAGAGAGAAAGAAAAAGAGAGAAGGGACAAAAAATAGACTAACGAATGCCACTTTCCACCAACGCGTGAGTCTTTGCTGGTAGAATGTAATGCAAACAACAACAGCAAAACCCCTTTGCGGCCAACCTCCCCAAGTGAACGCGGGCGCGCGCGCGCCAGTACGGCGGAGTGATATGTCCACAGGGTTCGTCTCCCCCCAACCCCCGGTCAGGGCAGGGAGTGACAGATGGGTTGTCTATTGTAATACAATGAAGTCGTTTATTGTCGTCCGTTTGTCTGGGATATTTTATTCGTCCTCACTCTCTACTATTCCTCTTGCTGCCTGCGTGCTGCCCTGGTCGTCTGAACAACCAAACGGTGGAGCAAAAACAAACTCCAGAGCGCCACAAAGAGTAACCCCACCGTCCCTAGGCAGCAAAATGTCGCGCGAGCTGATGGAAGCACAATTTCCTAGCGAATTACGTCGCCCACTGATTTATTGAGCGAAACAATACAGGGGAAGTAAAAAATAGATTTTACAGGCTCGGGGGCTATCGGACGTCCATCTGTCAGTGGCAGCGCCGCGGCAGTAGTGCATATGACGGGCCAGTGCTGCATCGAGCTGCAGCAGCCGCACGTTGAGATATGCGCCACTGGTGGTGGAGGAGGATGTCGTGTGTGGCACGTGTTGTTTGCGTTCCGCAGACCCGGGCGGCTTAGCGCAAGCGGGCCTCTGGTTTGCTCTGGTGCAGCACTAAGTAAACAGCCATCTTGCTTGCTGCGCCGCAGTAGTTGATGCCGGTACTGAGCGCTGGTGCCGCGGGGAAGCTTAAGGTGCTGTCCGGTACACGGGGCAACATTGTGGTCGGTATCGTGAAACTGTTTTGTCTCACGTTGAGATAACTAATGCCGCTCCATTTCCAATTAGGTCATACGGATAACGATGGCGTTGTGCTGCATCACCAGCAGAGACTGAGAGAAGTCGTGAAGGCTGGGCTGGTGTTGTAATGGAAAATTAATTGGAATTAGTTCATTAGTTGTGTAATTTGTGAAAAATAATCCTTTTGTCCATTGTCCTGAAACAATGATCATTTTATCGAAGTTGTGTAGAAAACATTTAAAAAACAATGTCCTAATAATTCGATTTCTTTCTTTTAATGATGATTCTAATGGTTTTTCATATTCTTGTTTTTTTCAGTATCTTTCTAACTCGTCCAACCGATCAGAATTAGCTGCAATTGCTTCAGGAGCATCTGCCCGTCGTCATTACGCGAAAGGATCCTAAGAAGAAAACCCTTGAGAAACCGTTTAAGGATTATTGGTTCATCTGAGCTAAACACTTCCGGCGCTCCTTTTCCAAGTGTGTGTGTGCGTGTTTGTGAATAAGTGTACGTGTGTGTGTGTGTGGACTGCACAACCATAGCAGGCGAACGGATTGTGCATGCGGCCCAGTGTTCCATTCCTGCACTGTGTCCTCACTGTGTCACGAGCGAGGACGATTGTGCTGCGCGTGAGGTGGCCGTGAGGCGAAAGTTCTTGGTTCTTGGTTTCAGGATCTTGCACTTGGGAGTGTGCCCGTGTGCCCTCCCACATCTACCACTGTTGACAGCTCGACACCGTACAGCGGGAAAAGGGCGACGATGGCTGTGACGTTGAAGCAGGAGGTTAATTTATCGCGCCGTGCCTGCAGGCCAACAACCACCAACAACGACGACTGTTTGCAAGAGCAGAGGACGCTGTTGACGACGCCCACCGAAGAAGGGTCGTGGCACAACGACACTTGCTACGGTGGCGGTGGTGCTAACAGCCGCTTGGTGACGGTACCAGCACCCGCAAAGGAACTCACGGACTCGAGTCGAAGTGGTGGCCTACCATCGTCGTCGTCGTCGTTGTCGTGCCTGCTGGCTACCATCGTGATGTGGTGTACGGGTCAAGTGTTATTAAAGCTACGCCAGGCCGACCAGGGTGGCTGGCGGGAGGTGCAACAGCCGCCGCGGCTTAGCCGACTGTGTATATACGTAGTGTTCTGCAGTGCTTTGCTGTCCCACAATGCCTTCGTTCTAGCTAGGCCAAACCTAAGCGCACCGGCCAGCGGCGAAAAGGTGGTAAGTGTTTTTTTTTCTTTCTCCCAGCCGTCCAAGCGCTAATGAAGATGCGTGAAATGTAACAAATAACGTTTGCTGGTCCAGTCGCTGTTAGGAGGGGTATGAGAGATGTCGCAGGAGCCACCGGGAAGTAGATCAATATAGTTAACGATACAAGACGATTGTTTGCTTGTTGAAAAGTGGTTTCAACAGAGACATTTTTCAGTCCCCCGTACAATCTTCTTCACACGGTACACATCAAAGCATCCAGCAGACTTGTTTCGAGAATCCTTGGCCTGGATTTTAGGTTGATGTTGACCTAAAAGATGTTCTTGTGCAAGTACGACTATCATTATCATTTTTGGACGTTGTCAGATTCTATCTTACGAGCGTACAGCAGCGGCAGCAGCGCCTGTTATCAGCACTGACGTACACGTCTGCAAAGCTTCTTCACGCCAGTAGTTTGACGACACGAAGATGGTAGAGTTCTCCCGTTATGCCAGGCTCGTCGACGTCGACGAGATATCTGGTGCGGACAGGTAGAAACTGTTGCTAGCGTCATAGCCTGAAACGCCATTGACGCCATTTATAGCCCGATTATGCAATTTTAAGGCTTGTCTGCCGTGACTTGTCTCCCGTTAAATGCACTCTCATCATGCCGACAACGAGTGCCGGGAATTGGAGTTGACTAATTGAAACGATTTCTTCCGCAAACCGATAATAGCTTTGCCTTGTGCGATGTATTTCCTACTGGGAACCCTAATCCAAATACCATGGTGTCCACCAAAACCGAACAGAGCTAGATGGCAATCTCACCCCGTGTTGTTTACATTCGGCTTGTATTTGTGTGTGCTTAGCAATCCAGCCAGGGCAAAAAGATAGATAAAGAGCTATTTGCGCCAATAAGAGATAGAGAATTGCTGTTTCCGTCTCGTGCAGAACGCGTGATGGACAGACGCGTCAATGGACATCGAGTCTCCGGGTCACGGAATGGCCCATATTTCGAACGATAGCTGGACTACCCTACCACCCAACACCCCAGAGTACGATGATGAATGCATATCTGATAATGCGCTTTGCCAGGCGACAGGAACCGGGCAAATCGTTGCTCGGTTGCGTGGTGGTGTTGATCGATGAGGTTTTGAGTAGTATTTGGGGCTAGATGCGGAGTCACATGTAGGAGATAGGAGGGCCCACGGCTTTTGAAACAGTTATCATTTTGGGTATTTTCCCTAGACTAAAAGTGACATTAGGAAATGACGCCTGATAATCAAAAATCACACGAACGAGCAATTTGTTAAGGAGAACGACGATACAAGGAATTGTTTTTCAGAGATAATTAATTGCTGTTAAATTAGTGAGTGCACAAGATAAATAATAGATTGATGCGAATTTCATTAATTATTTGGACTCACATTTTCAACTTTGACAACATGTCAATTGTTGGATAAGCATCTCTAATAGACGATTCGTTTTTAGATATTGATAACGAAGCAAGAGAGGAATTAGATACGGTTTTCTTCATCTTCTTTTTGGTGGAGCGACTTACGGGAGTTCCCCTTTAAGCCAGATTGAAAGTATTCTGTGGCTTATTTCGGTACATGAATTTCATAGCCTCGGTACAATGAACTTCAAAGACCGGCTTTGGGAGTTGAAAGTTAATCCCGGTCGGCACTGTAGGTGTCAGTGCGTCTATCCAACAGACTATCAGGATACCTGCATACCTCATGCATAACTTCATTGTTTGTATACTAACCGTGTTTAAGGGTGTAGCTAGATAATGATCTCAAATTCCTCACCTGGATTGGACCTGGATGTAATCAGAATATTTCGAGAAGCGAAAAACAAAAGTTCTCATTTTTCGCGTTAATGACTGCAGTTTCCGTTTGCGCATCGCACACCGTTTTTATCTGTATCCTTCTTGTTCTTCTTCCTCTTCTCCACCTGCAGCCGGTCGGTCAATTATCGCCCCTGGATCTGGCGTTCGATGCCAGCAGCGGATCGCTAACGAGTGCGAGTCAATTAAAACGTTCTGCCGAGGCGGCGGCCATCATCGCATCGACCGCACCGTCCGCGGACGGCGGCGCTGGCCACGAGGCGGAGGATACGGCGCTCGGGCATGGCCGGGTCGGCGAGGGCGAGGGCGGCGAGCACGGGGGCGAACACGTCGTCGAGCGGTATCCCGTATCGCAGGTGGACTTTTCCCGCGTCGAAACACCGTTCGTGATCGGCGTCTGGATTCTGTCCGCCAGCATAGCAAAGATTGGTAAGTCCATCCGTTGCACTCGGAGAGCAAAAGGGATTCTGTTACTAAGTATGAGCGTTTCGTTTGGGTTGGAGTTATCGATTTCTGTATTTTTTTTTTGGTTTTCGTTTTCTGCTGTGAATTACATGCTGTTAAACACTGTTCACGGCTGCAGGTTCTAGAGAAATGGTACAACAATATGTTTTTGTTGTTGTTGTTGCTGTTCTGTTGCTGGATAAGAGCAATTTTCCTTCCTCAGCTGACGGCCGTCTGATTTCTGCGTCTGATGGTTCAGGGTCGGTTATATCGAGTCAGCAGTCATTGCTTTGTTATGACTAACTTTCAGCATGGTTTACTCCAAAGATTGTGCTCTTGCGTTTCATAACATGTTAAGCGTTGACTCTGCAATACACTAAATAAACAATCACACAACTTCTGACTCAAAGGTTTCTTCGGCCAGCTGGTTTCAAGCGAGCATCATTGCTGTATAGAGCTATGTAAATATGTTGTAGTTGCTTCCCTTGATTAAAAGAAACGGTTGGCTTTCTGGGATTTGTTGGAGTATTCATAACCATGAGTTAGTACGGCTTGTATGGATTCACGTGGGGTTTCAATCCATTACGTTAAAGTAGGACATCTTATGTTGAAAGATTGTGAAATATCGAAAATTTTATTCTCGTTGCAGCTTATATCAATTACGTGTTACTAAGAAATAATAGTGACCAGAGTTTTCCAAAGAAGTTGTTTACATTCTCGTCAAAATTCCCCCCATGAGCCTTAAGGTACATGATAAGACCATGATTAGTTGAATGATGATTCAATGAAACTAACTCATTAAATACAGAGAATCATAACATCTCCTGCTTTAAAGTATTATCTACTTTTCCACGTACAGAATCCTTTCCAACGAGAAAATTGCGTTGCTACGCAACAACAGCAGTTACGCGCAAAACATGTAACTGGCCTGCTCATTCCTCCAACGCCGTCAACCTCATTCTGAGAGTAGTAAAAATAGCTCTTGTTGGAACCATTTCGGACGACGGTTTTCGTTCATCTCTCCAAAGATGTCGCCTGAAGCTGCCCTTTGAAGCGGCAGACACACTACTAATGCTAGGCGGCGTATATGGCTGTGTATGATGTGTATTTTTTTTTATTATACTTACGATTACCTCTCAGTGACTTGCAAATCCCGATCCAGACGATCGTTCCGTGTAACAAACAGCAAGCAAATAGTCGTACATCGTTTGCAGACGAGGGAGGATTTTTTATTGATTTTTATCGCCTTTTTCTGCTACATTTATAGCAAGCAGATGCAGAGGAAATCTGTTTAAAAGAGCACTTTTACATGTTTGTGATACTGATAAACACATTTAAACAGTAGGTTGTTAAATGGTTTTTTATTTTACAATTAAATATGACTAAATGACAAAGCAGTTTTTGTCAAATGTTTTATTAATATCAACAAAGCTAAAAATAATCGTTTTTTCACTGTAAACTCTCAATAACCTCACTCCAGGAGAGATTATGTTAAATTTATTTTGCCAATAAAACATAAAAAAACACGTGTGAAAACTCTACCACGTTGTCTGGAATTTGCGCAAAGCAGCGGCCTATTTCAGCATCCGTTGGTGAAGTGTAGCACACTTTAAAGTAAGGAACACCCATTCGTCGTCCTAGATGGGGAGAAGCAGCACGCAATATTTCTATCATAAAAACCAATTAAGGCCACTGACCGGATGATGGAACGGGCAGCCGAGCCAGCTCGATCTCGCATTGAATTGGCATCGTTAGCTCTCGCATCAATTCGATCATTGTTTATTAATACGAAATCAAACTGAAGTGTCGTGCCAGTTTGGTGTTATATTTTCCACCGACACGCAGGCAGCTGCCACCGGGGGCGGCTATGTGTGGGCTGCACGGCGGTGAAATGCATTTTTAAATTCCATTTGCAAACACAATCACAAATCAGTGCCTGTTCAAGTGCAATTGAGTACTGTTGTGTGGGTACTGTGAGTATTCGTATTGAAAAACAGAAACCAAGCAGATGTGAAACAGCATCATAGAGATGGATGCATGATGGCTGTGTGATATCTTCGTGAATGGTGGATTAATTCAACCATAAATATGAGTTTAATGTTAAAGAAAGGCTCAAATCAGTGGGATTTTTTTTTCAATTTATTTTGTTCCCTGTTAAAAGACGTAGCTTGTATCAATCGACAAATGAATCATATTGATTTAAAAACCTTATAGGCTTATTTAATCCCTTACGGTAAGACATAAATCATCGATGTCTTATCAGAATATCGCGTAAGCTGTTTGCCAAACATTAAGCCAATTAAAAGGCCACGTTAATTTTACCTTTTTTTCTCCCGCCCATCTCGATACACGTTCCACCACCACCCGGGACAGTTTTCAATGCATCATTCAATCTTGATTTATTTTGTTTATCTGGTGATGGTGGTCGTGGTGTGGCATCCATCTTCCAATTAGTGTCCTGTAAGAGGAATGCCAGCATTTGCACCACGATTGACGTTAGCTGGTGGTGGTGGTCCCGGTTAATGATCGTTTTTGCAACACGGTGGGCCCATTTTGGTGACCGTTCGAGAGACGAGAGACAATTCAAATACGACTGTTAAGAATGCATAGATCATCTCACGATTTCTATGCCTGTCATCATCATGCAATGCACGATTTCCGATCGGGGTGTTGTATAACGGGCCTTTAAAGGTGTAAAGGCGTCGTTTTGTTTTTAGCTTTTTTGTGTGTCGATTCTCGTTTTCTGAACACTCTGACAACTGTTAAATCTAATTTGCGTCGTGTTGTTTTTGTTGAACATATAATGGTGTCTTCTTTTTTGTTGTGTGAATGTTGCGAAGTTCGTGCGAATAATTGCTTGATGGTGGTTGATTATCTGTTATTGGTTTGTGGAGGACAGCAACGTTTCTGACTTGCATTAGATTGCGGATGGTCTTCGACTGTAGAATAAGACAAACATAGTTACATATTAACAGAGTTTTAGAATGTATAGATATTGCTATCATTTAATAGTTCGATTAAAATTATATGTTTGAGCAGTAATTCTTTTTTTAACTTACAAGCTTTGGTTATAAGTAGAGTATTCCCTTGCCGGTCTCGTAGTACAGTCGTCAACCCGTACGACTTAACAACATGCCCGTCATGGGTTCAATCCCCAAATAGACCGTGCCGCCATACGTAGGATTGACTATCCTGCTATGGGGTGAAATCAATTAGTCACTGAAAGCCAAACCCACAAGAGGTAAAGGCAGGCCTTGACCGACAACGGTTGTTGAGCCAAAGAAGAAGAAGAAGAAGAAGAGTACTCCCTTGCCATGCGTGACCAGGTTGCGATATTGCTGGTAAACGCTGAAAATAGAGATTAACCAAAGCAACCCAATGCTTTTTATAGCTATTTGATGCTCTGCTATAATCCATGGCTGGGTGGTCTAGTGGTAGACGTTTCGGTTCCTGTGGAGGCCGGGCGTAGTTCAAATCCAATATTGATGCCCTCTTCCGTGGCAGGTAGAAGACAAAAAAAATAGTTCGTTATTTGTTATGCTAAACAGTTTTATTTGACAATACGGAGGAAGTAACAGCATTATTCCTGAATAATATGAGAAGTAGTTATTCACTAAAAAAAATAAGCAATTGTGTAAAGTATTCAATTCAGATCGTTTGGCAATGAACCAAATTTATTTGCAATAAATTATGAACCAATTGGTTAAATCTCAATTTCGACACTGATGCGTTTCTTGGAAGAAGAATCAGTTGCCGCGCGATCAGTTGCGAAACCCCAAATTGATCAGCGTGTTCTTCGTGCACAACAATACAGTAGAACAATTCTTCACACTTTAATCAAATTTCAATCAACACCAATCAAAGCAAATCTTTTGCAACGATTGCTTTTAACGGTCGCGCAACGGTGCTTTGAACGCGTCGTGGTGTACCACGGGTGCAGATATAAATTCCATAACTCATCCAATACGCTTAATAACCCTACGCTAGATCGGGCGCAGGTCTCTCCCAGAGCCGTCACTTTTATTTCCTCCAATTAGTACCGAACCTACTCTTCCCTTCCATTGAGTGTAGGGAGGAGGAGTGTTTTGATGTAAAGTGCGCAACACTCGTCGGGTCGTTTAATGGACTCTCCGGTCCGACTAACCGCAAGCTCAGGGGCTGACCGCCCCTGTCTCGGTCTTGGTTGTCCACTTGGGGTTCCGGAATTGTTTTCGAGCTGTGTGCCGAGCCGAGTAGATGATGATTGAAATTGAAAGGCAGCAACATGGCCGGTATATTGGCATATTAACGCATAGTTTAAGGCGGCCCGAATCCCGCAGGGTGGAGGCCGTAGTGATTTGGGATGTAGTTGGGCTTCAATTTCACGCCATATGCTTCGCTCAAGTGGGGTGAGTACACGATCCGATGAATCTGGAACTTTCATCCAGCTTGTACCGGTGGTGTGTGGCGAACCGATCGAACCGGGGATCAGTACTGCAAGTCTGGTGCCTGCAACGATTGGCAAGGACCATGTCCCATCATCGACTTGATGAGTTAGTGGCAGAACATTTTAATTGCTTTCCATCTCAACACTTGGTGCTCTTGGTGACTTCAATCTGTGGTTCAATCACACTCCTGACAACGCAATTAGATGCTATGAAGGCTCTGTCATAGTGGGATGTATCGAGGCATATTGCGTGTTATCCTTTTAAATGAACTCATTATTAGTATCCGTGGTTATTGAAGCGATACCCAAATTGTAAGTCTATCGCATTCAAACAAGTGTTATTGATTTGTTTTAACAGTAAATGATCCACACTATCAACGCTCGTTATCATCATTTATACAATTGTCATGTACTTAACATGATAAGTCGTGCTTTGAAATAGAGATAAACGTTAATATTGTTACTGCATTGTTTGTTACTTACGGTATACTCTAACAGGCGATTAAGGCCGCTTCATGGCGGCCCAGTTGCGGTATGCATGATGAATATTAAACTGAAACTGTTTTCACGCTCAGCAATTGGCACCTGCTGCTATCTCCGTTCTGAGGCTTCGGACGTGGGCGGAAAAATTTACATCTCGTTTGTTTACAGTTTCGTGCACCGTCGCCACTGTCGCCGCAAAACATCTTCCAAACGGCATTTCGTTACAGAACCGTATCTTTTCGCCGAGCCGTTAACTCAATTGCTCACATCAGCGGGCTCAATGCTATTAGTTACCGAGCGTGAGCCACCGTTCTACCACCGTCGTGCCGTTGTATAATCATGGCATCATGGCAAACGATGGGGCCACTTTTCCGTCGTTAAAACCGACCGCACACAGCTGAGGGGTGATGCTGATACTGCTTTGTTATTTTTATGTCACTGTTTATCACGCTGGCGCCTATTGCAAAACGGTGCACTGGTAGTGCACGCCACTTTACCACCACACCCCGTACGTGAGTAAATGCGGGAGAAAAGCTCTCACGCGTGCGGGATCAGTGGGCGAAGCTGGATTGTGAACTATCGAACAATATGCACTTGAAAAAAAGGACTTAAAGCTCAATCAAGTGTGCTTTCACCCATGCTGTGGGTGCTGTAGCTGGAAACCATACGGGATTATATGGGGCTCCGTACGCTATGTGGTGTGGTGTGGCCGTTGCAGAGCAATGTACGAAACTGAAGAACTCTGGAACACCGTACATGACGCGCTAAGATCAAAACGTTGTCGTCCTTAATGGGGATGCTGTGCCACTGTGGTGCTGCTGTACTGTGTCGTTCTTCCCTCTTCGATAGTCTAGCCTACTTGGATTGGGAGAACTATCTGAAGTAGGGAAAAGGGTGCAAACACATGAGAACACTGGCACTAACACAACGATATGTGAGGTGGCAAACAAAGCATAGGTCAAGGACTATTGAAAAAGGAATACAGTTGTAAAGGTTTATTTGTTGATTTGTCATTTAGTTTCTTGCTTAGGCTTGCTGGGACACTTACTTATATAACAAATCCTTAAATTTGTCTATAAACTTAGCTACAGCGATATCAATCAGCAAACGAGATCAATCGACTTCAACGATGTTGAAGTCAAACAATCTTTGGTATTTGTTGAAGCTTTTTATCATTTGGTTTATAGGCGCATTATAGGAATGTGCAGATCTTGAGAACGTGGGTCTTAACTGCTCACGTGACCTTAGAGGTCATTCAGGAGCATAGAAATTCAGCATTTCTAGAGGATAGGGAGAGTCTATGTCTCCGCTGATTAACTTCGCGACAGAAGTAACCGTCTGTTATTGCCTGGCGTCTATGCTCTAAGGTTTGCAGACGAAGAAGCATGCTCCATGACAAGTAATCTAATTGTTGTGATGATGGCCATTGTAATCGGGTTGTAATTATTCTGGAGAATCTTTTTTGTATGCTTTCTATCCTAGCCGTGCACACGTGACAGTAGGGGGAGAAAAGAACTGAGTTCTAGGATGGATCGTACCAATGCGGCATATAACACTTTCAAACACATTGGATCTTTTATCTCTAAAGTTTACCTGATTACAAATCCTAACATCCTAATAGCTTTGGTAGTTATAGAATAGTAGTGTTCGCCAAAGGATAGTGATGAATCAAGGATCACGCCAAGATCCGCGACTGATGACGCGCGAGACAACTTTTGACTGTGTAATGAGTAACAAAAGTATAAAGTTTAAAGAGTTTCATTGCCGGCTGAATGTAATTGCGCTGGATTTATCCACACAGAGTCTTGGTTGGTTTGCCAAACACCAAGTGCTGAATAGGTTGAGATTCCTCTGGAGCGCGAAACAGTCATCAATTGACCTAACAACTGAAAAAGGTAGTAGTAGTGGAAATGTTTAACAGGTTTTGGGTTATAATCGTTAAAGTTATCTATTTATGTTTCATTCTTTTTGTTATTTGCTGTAGAATTAAACGACTAGAAATGAACGTATTAAAAATTATTGATCTTGCTCTTTCGCACAGGGTTCCACATGACGCCCAAGCTGAGCCGCATCTTCCCCGAGTCCTGCCTGCTGATCGTGGTCGGCGTCATCATCGGGGTGCTGCTGCGGTACGCCACCAACCTGCACGTGTCACCGCTGACACCGAACACGTTCTTCTTCTACATGCTGCCGCCGATCATCCTCGACGCGGGCTACTTCATGCCGAACCGCATGTTCTTCGACAACATTGGCACCATCCTGCTGATGGCCGTGATCGGTACGATATTCAATATCGCCACCATCGGCGGGTCGCTGTGGGCCTGCGGTCAAACCGGCATCTTCGGCGTCGACCTGCCGTTCCTGCACATCTTCCTCTTCTCGTCGCTGATCGCGGCCGTCGATCCGGTGGCGGTGCTCGCCGTCTTCGAGGAGATTCACGTGAACGAGGTCCTCTACATCGTGGTGTTTGGTGAATCGCTCCTGAACGATGCTGTCACGGTACGTATATGCGCGAGGGAGATTGACAGGTTAGACATTTTGGTGACACTACTAACCTACTCTCTTCTGGGTTCTCCCCCCCCCCCCCTCATATAGGTCGTTATGTATCACATGTTCGAGGTGTACAACGAGATTGGTGCTAGCGAAATCATCGCGGTCGATATCGTGTCGGGCATTGCGTCATTCTTTGTGGTCGCACTCGGCGGTACCATTATCGGTGAGTATCTGGCCATGTTCTTTTTCAAGAGTCTTGCAACAGTCAATACCCAGTGCCACGTGTCTTTAATGGTTGTTTGCGCTGGATTGTATATCCCCCACTTCTTCATTCCTCAGGTGTCATCTGGGGCTTCCTGACCGGGCTGGTGACACGGTTCACCGATCACGTGCGCGTCATCGAACCGATCTTCATCTTTGTGATGGCTTATCTGGCGTACTTGAATGCGGAAATTTTCCACATGAGCGGTATCTTGGCGTAAGTTTGAGCGTGTTTCTATCTCTAGAAGCAGTCGAGTCAATCGACACTGATTAATAATGGAGAGCGAAAAGCTGCTGCTACCATCGTAATATGATCCACGTAATCCATTATGGAGCATAGTGGTCTCATTTGTTCCTTTTCAAGAGTGCCAACTCGTTAGTACAGTGTGGAAAAAGGATGAAGGGGTGCATTTACGTAATGATAATAATGACTTCATGTGTTGCATTTGATTGCATACAATTGCAACTGAGTACAATTTGCTACAAATTACAAGTTCCAACGAAAACCTTGAACTCTTGAACACGTGTCCTACACGACCTTCTGCGTCCTTCCTTCTTCTACCGTTAGTTACTAACAATTATTCTATGTTCTTCCCACTTCCTTTCCCGTCGCTCGCAGTATCACCTTCTGTGGAATAACGATGAAAAACTACGTCGAGCAGAATGTGTCGCACAAATCACACACTACCATTAAGTATGCACTGAAAATGTTGTCCTCCTCGGCGGAAACGATCATCTTTATGTTCCTCGGCGTGGCCACTGTTAACAACAAACATGTGTGGAACACTTGGTTCGTTTTGCTGACAATAATCTTCTGTTCGGTGTATAGAATTTTAGGTACGTGTTGATAGAGGGTGGATGGGAGAACGTTACGTCGCACTATACATTATTCTCCTTTTTTCTTTCTCCTTTACCAGGTGTTTTGATACTGTCAGCGTTAGCGAATCGTTTTAGAATACACAAGCTTACTAAAGTAGATCAATTTGTTATGTCTTATGGAGGTAAGGAATGCATCTCGAACACGTGCCCTAATAACCGAAGACTGTGTCCCATCGATATATACATACATTGCTTTCAAATCCCTATTTTTAGGCCTTCGTGGAGCCGTTGCGTTCGCTTTGGTGCTGCTGGTGGACGTGAACCACATTCCGCTGCAGCCAATGTTCTTGACGACAACGATTGCGGTCGTTTACTTTACCGTGTTCCTGCAGGGTATCACCATCAAACCGCTAGTCAAAATACTGAACGTGAAGCGCTCGAGCAAGCGGAAACCGACCATGAACGAGCGCATCCATGAGCGGGTAGGTGGTGGCGGTGGTACTAGTGGTGGTGTCAAAAACTTGTTCCACCGCAGGCACTATGCTGGCATGAATCTAACCATCTCTTTTGGGTGTTTTCGCTTTCCCCAGTTTATGGATCACATGATGGCCGGCATCGAGGATATCGTGGGCAAGACGGGCAACTACAATATACGCGATAAGTTTAAGAGATTCGACAATAGGTTCATTCGTCCATTATTGATCAAGAATTTACAGGTAACAACGATACGATGCGTGTGCGGCATTAAAAATGCATGGACACACTGTGGCGCGGTTCGCTTTTAATGCGTGCGTGTTTCGATTTCTTTCTCTTCCCCCCCACCGCCAGGGTCCGGAGCCGAAGATTTTGGAAACCTACTCTAAGCTAACGATGCGCGACGCGATGGACTACATGCGGCGCAACCCATCCACCATCGGACAAATGTCTGGAACTGAATCAATGAGTGCATTATTTAGAAACTACACGTCCTACTTCGGCGGAAGGTGCGGCGCCACAATGCTCGGCACATGGTAACGGGAAACTAATTGATCGATGCATGCCCTCTCTCTTTCTCTTCTCTTCACACTCCACGTGTGTGCGTGTGTATACGTTGTTTTGTTTGATTTAATTTTCTTTTGATTATTTTGTTTCCTTCTCAACTCACTGTTACTGGTTTGGCACTCTCGCTGGCTGGAGACGTCCTGGCAGTGCTCAACACCCGATTGGTATCGGATATCTTGGGGTTTTTTTTCTGTTTGTTTATATTCTCCCCTGTACACGTTGAAGTACTGCGCTAAAGTGTGCTTTTTGCGTGTAACATTTGCTAGCTCGTAGTGTTTTGTCCCCACAGCAGCGCTCTGCCAGTAATAGCTCCGTTAAACAGCGTTCGAACCCAATTTTGCGGCAAATTGTGTAATATATTCACTGCACTTATAGCATCTGTTTTCAAATTGCGCAGCAAAACCATAGCAAATCAACAGTGCTGTGCTATAAACTGTACACTTGTGCAATGGCTCGAACTGAGCATTTCAGCTTATCTTAAGTACACGTTATCTTTAGTTTGAAGTACATGCATCTTTTTATTAGTTTCGTATTGTTGGTGTAGAGTGTGCCAGTGTTGATTGTTCCCTGCTAGGATC
Organism: Anopheles gambiae; assembly: GCF_943734735.2. NCBI lineage: Eukaryota > Metazoa > Arthropoda > Insecta > Diptera > Culicidae > Anopheles > Anopheles gambiae. Next base: position 24,094,803 of record NC_064602.1, read on the forward strand.
GTGTGGATCATTATTAACCTGTCGCTCTTTCAATCTATACCACGTTTCCCATCAATCCTGCGATTGCGTTCCACAGCCCTAGCTTTACGAACCTGGAAAATTCGACCCGTAACCTGGACATGCAGGAGCTGGACTACAATCCCTCGAAGAAAGACTTAACGGATGCCAAAATACATCATCTGCTGTCGGAAGAGCTTAAACCGTACCGCCGGGTGAGTAGATTGTGGAGGGGTTTTTGTTTTCGATTGCGTACGCATGGAACCGACGGTTCCGACTTTCGTTTCGTTGCACCAAAGTCATTCCATGCACTTACCGGTCACTGCGTTGACTGTACTCCATCGCTCTTACCGCTCAAGGATGTCTATCAAAATTTTGCCTTATCATAATATTTTGCCCATACATAAAACGATTGGATGCAAATATAAACCCGCAATAGGGTTTTTATTCGTTGCGACTTTGAGTATAGGGAGTTAAGGGAAGAATACAATTGAAAACACTTTCACAACACACGTAGATGCTTGTTTTTTTCTTTATCATGCTAGTGTTGTACGTTAAACACGGACACAAAAAGGTAATCTGCTAGGACTGCAACACAACCTGCAAAACCTGCGAACCTGTTCCAGCTAGAAGTTACTGCCCTCTTCTCTGCCACCCCAACCCCAATCCGTGTAGATATGCCGTCTCCTCCGACAGTACAGTTAGCACTTCATCCCCACTCATCCCTTATCCATTATTTGTGTTCTTCGTTTCATTCGATTCGATGCCGAATTGCGCAGACCATACTCACACACATTACCCACCATTTACTTTCATCCAATATTTGCGCACCCCTTTGGTAGATGTTTTAAAACTCCAAAATTGGTCCGCGTATGCTGACAGCAATTCACATAATGAAACTTTTTTTCTTTTCTTTTCTTTCCTATTCGTCGCCGTGTGTGTGTGCGCGTATTCAACAAAATGTGTTTCAAATCGCTTCCATATCTCTCGAACCAATTGTGCGCTTCTGTCTGAACAAACAAAACTCAATCAAACTCATTGCGCTACGCAATTTCGTACATTGTCAAATATTTATCTCCTACCATCATGTCGGTGTGGCGGCATTGGAATACAAAAATCAAACGAAACACTGTATTCGGCATCCGCCATATTTTACACCGCCATACATCGCTTCCATATTTGGGTGTTTCAACAACGCGCGAATACAACCATCATGCAATAAAACGCAAACCCGAATCATCGCCGGTACTGAACGAATCAAACATCCTGACCTATAAACTGTTTCCCGCTCTTCCCAAAAAAAAACCCCGAAACCTTACATCCACCGAACCTGGATCAAATGAACAAAACAACATGTATCGCAAATTTACCCTTTTGCCATAAAAAACAAAACAACACCAAACTTTGGGGGCAAACCATACTTGAAACGCTTCTACAATGATCGAAACATGCGCTCCAAACATTGCCATCATTGCCTTCTCATGCTAAAACCTCCTACTTGCGCAAACGAAAAACAAATCAAAACCAAAATCTTGAACTCGAAGGCTTCACTACATACGGTACGAAAACATTAAATGATCTCGTTTTATTTTCTTTTAATTTCCTAACGTGCTAACTTTATGTTTACCTACTGCTACTGTCACTACTACTACTGTCCGTTATTGCTGTGTCTCGGTGCGCAATGCCCCGAACGATTTGGTTTTGTGGTTTTTGTCCCATTTAACTTTCACACTTTCATACTTTTGTGTTGTCTTTCTTTTTGCAATTTCAACCATACATTCCGTTACAAAACCATTCACATTTTCCCTTTGTTTACCGATTTTTTGTTTTGCGTTTCTGTTCCGGTGAGCGTCACTTCAAAACACTAATCTAGCCATTTTTCTCTGTACGTGTTTCTTTTTTGTATCCTTCCGTGTATGTGACTGTGCGTGCTGCATACCTTTTTCTATGTGTTCTCTTCTGTATATGTGTGTGTGTGTGTCTGTGTGTTGTGTGTACTCACTATTCCTAACACATAATCGCGTGAACGCGTTCTGGGCTTTGGATCCTGTACCACCCTGTACCCGATCTCGCACATCTTTCGGCGATGACCCTGAAGCAAGTGAAGGTGCGATCTGTTTTCATTGTTTCTTCAACCAAACTGTTATCCTTTTCTCTCTATACGATAAGATGTTTCATTTTTCTTCTGCTATCTGTGTAGCTTCCATCTAAAACTCCCAGATGTGCTTGTGTGTTTGCGTGATGTATTGCGCATTTTATGATTTATTTCTTGATTTTACATTACCTGTAAATACTTTATTGTAAAATATATTTGTATTTTATGTGTAATGGGATCCTTGCGCAACTGTACATTTATGCTTGCAAATGTATCCAAATTATCCTAGGATCCTAGGTTTATGTTTCTTTATGTTATGAAACACAAGTTTCAATGAATGTAACATGTAGCACTTCTCTTCTTTTAGTTCCCTCCAAATGAACTTTGAACTTGCAACTTTTAATGAACGTGTTTAGTTTGAAAACAAAGAACTCCGGGAATGTTTTCCAACAATTTTGTTCGGTGTGGAACAAAACAAATCCAGTCCCGTCTGCAAACAGTAGAACAAGTAGAGTAGTTAATTAAAAACTTCATCTTACATTTGTACATATCCTTTCATTTTCCATCTGGGCAAAACAGCTGGATAAAATGTTATATCATGTATAATTAAATTGTTCGCATACTCTTTAATGATTGTATTTTTTTTTGTCAAATTGTTAAATATTGTACAAATAGTGTACGTTCCCGTTGATGTTACAATTGGTACAGTTAGACACTGTAGCAGTGTTTCGTTTGTCTTTAAGTCCCGTGCTTCTAACGGCTGTGTTTGTCTTTCGCTTATTGTGATATCGGTGTGAAGGGGTCAAAGTAAAAACTCACATATTATATTTAGCTAAAATGAAGCACTCTTTCCCTCACCCAAACATGAACCCGAAAAGAATGTTTTGGCATGTCTGTTCTGAAACGAAAAAAGAAAAAAAACTGCACTTTATAACAATCTAACACCTAATGGAAGACCTCGTGTAACGGGAAGAAGGAAAATCAACTAGCATTTTGATCGAAGTTCGCAAACAATACATTTCTGTTACATTACTTTTGCTCGAGATAATAGTACCTTGTGTCGTGTTCGTTTATGTACTGTCGTGTTTAAGCCATTTTTCGAATGTCAGCTGTATTGAGCGAGATAGAGCCAGGAAACGGACAGTTTTCCTTAAGCGAACCGTTTACGGGCGGACGTTACTAACCGTTGTTCCGTTCTCCTTTCCGCAGCATCGAAGACTTAGCTACAGCCGGCACGCTGTTGACGATCGGGATCTATCAACACAGGTAATGAACGTGGACGCCGCCCCGATGGAGTTCAAATGCAGTGTGTTTAACGCTTTCTTTTTTTCCACTCGTTTTAGGTCAACTATAAAATGCAGATGAACATACGCCGTATGATTAGTGAGAAAAAGCATCACAAGCGCAGCAAACGTGTGAAGGTATGGCATCCCATGCGGTTTGCCCGCACTGTTTGCATTTAATTCAACTCTTTTTTTTTGTTTTTGGTTTTAATTCACAACCCATGGTGGGGTACCCAGGATGGCAAGCAGCAGAACCACGTCTCGTTCCCCGAGTTTGTGCAGAACGGATCCGCAAAACAGTTTGCGAACGGTACGAATGATATCGTTATGACTAATGATACAATTACGATTACTACCGACTACCACCATCCACCACCACCACAACCACTAGAACCACCACTAACCGATCAAGACAATCGCAAAAAAAGTAAACGAAAACATTCTCACAGTCTTAACAAGTACCGTAGATTAGAAATAGGTAAAAATGCAGCTCATTCCTATTATCGTAAGCGTATTTTTGGCCGTTGTTTTCTACGTTGTGTACTTTTCGATGTGTCTCGTTTGTTTTACCTTACGATTTATCGTTGTCTCTCTTTCGCTCTCTCTCTCTCTCTCTGTTTCTGTGTCCTTATCGAAATCGAAATCTTTTTTTATGAATTATTTGTCTAATCATTTATCAATTTGATGTTTCTTGATATTTTTCTGTTTTTTTTGTGCACTCTTTTATCTCTTTTATATTTCCTCTGTACTGTTGATGTATTTCTTTACAATTTAATTTATTAGATACGTGTTTGTCACACAAAGAAGCACAAAATTATGCATTGATTCTTATAATTGGTGTTTTAAAATAATTAATATATTATTTTAAATTAAGTTTCTTAGCCAGATTGTGCTGTCTTCCGTAATAGTGCTCGTACTGTTTTGTCATATTTGATTGTATTGCAATTTATGCAAAAGTATGAGTAGTCTGTGTAGCTTCTTGAATATATTGAACCATTGCACGATTCGTAAGACCAAATTATAAACAACCCGCCGTACAGGGAGGAGCGTGGTGTAAGGATTTACTTTTTTTGTGATATATCTAACCCATTCATTCATTCACTTTCACTATCTCTCTTTCTTCAAATTGATGTATTTTATTTATAATGTCAACCATAAAGACTCCTTTTGTTGGCTTCAATCCCTACCTAAGAGCACCTTTCGGATCCATTTGCAATGGAAATTGCTAAATTTCACATACCATTCTTCTCAGTTTCATCAGACTAAAACTAACTCACAATAGATTGGTCGTGCTTTCGTGTAGAAATTCATATGTTTCGCACCACTGCCGTGTGCTGAGTGTTGGCCGTGTTGTTTAAACGTGTCCTGGTTGTTTTGTTTCTACAGATTACATCAACGAAGTGCTGCACGAAGACAACGAGGATGAAGAAAGACAGGCGGCGGGACCGTCGGAAGACTGGGACGGAGGTGGCCTAACGTTTACCGCCAAGTCATCGCGTAAGTGTTCACTCACTCACATCCCTGTTGGGTTCACTCTGGTTCACTCTTTTCTTTTTACATGTCAAAGTTTGATTGTTACCGTGTGGTGAGATTCTTCTTATTGAAGGACGAAGATGTTGTCCTCTTATGCTACCGTCAGCAACATGTGTCTCTCTCTCTCTCTCTTCCTTCTCCTTTTGTTCGAGTACATGCGACCAATCGTGTGTAGTTTATAGCATCCGTTTTGTGTTTGTGTAAAATCTCTTCTTCTACCGTTTCTGCTTGGTATCTTCTACTATTTACTATCTCTTCTCCTTTCTTCCCTGATCTTTCCTATTAGATTGTAATGCTGGACCTATTTTCTGTAAATTTTCCAGTTGGTTTTTTGTGTGTACTGATTAGTCTATTGGTTTTGACGATAGGAAAGCCGTACCATTACAGGATTTTCCAGCGGTTCTCAATAGTTGTGGGACTATTCTTTGACTCTTTATTATGGGAAATGAACTTAATATGATGGAAACTGGACTCTATAGCACCCTTTTTGGACAGGCTTCTTGGATTTGTCCTTAAGTTACATGAAGTTCATTTCACACAAGAAGGAGTCAATAGTCTCCCACAGCCGTGAGAATTCCTGGAAAACCCTGTATTTTGTGGTGTTAGAAAGAGCGGACCAATTTCGGCTAGGATTAATTTAGTTATGAATGAAACAAAGTTCAAATTGTTCGAACTACTACTTTGCCCACCGGTCGATTCGTATTTGCACGTGATTTTCGTGTAGTGTTATTGGCAATTGGTTTTACGGAAGGGACATAGTTATGAAACTCTCCATTGTAGTTATTTCTTCCCAAAAAAAGATATTAAATTTTCTTAAAACAGTTCTTTTTGCTTCAATTTTGATCAAGTGTCTCCCTAATCCGTGTCACGATGTTTGTGTGTGTGTGTGTTTTATTCTTTCGTTTGCTATTTCTATCTGTCTGTCTGTCTCTTCTTCTAGCCGAATCGCCGGCTGTAAGTGTAAAGCAATCGCTCACCGGCGGAGGCGACCGTGGTGCAAGTAAGCCAACCGCCACTTCTTCTACTACTACTACTACTACCGCTAACAACAACAACAACAGCTCGCTGATCGCACACATTACAAGCCTGCCCGGGTTTGATCCCACCAAGGCACGCATTGTGAAGCACTACACGAGCAAGTTTGCCTCCTCGTCCTCCGATCCTTCCACCTCGTGCCCGTCCGGCAATCACCCCACCACCCACAGTCACCCCGAGTCCCACAGTAAAGCCAATAGAAACACCCTCACACTCAACACGTACAACAACAACAGTAACTTCAGCATCAGTTCCGCCTCCGACCGGGAACGGATCACGCCGACGGCGGCCGAATCGTTCCTCCCCTGGCGCAGGGACCGATCCTATCAGACCTTCGGTATGTGTGTGTGTGTGTCCGGCCCGTACGCAACATTGGCCTACCTACGCAACACTGCTGCCTCCCCCTTGGACCACCCCCTTCCCCCCTCTGCCCCCCCTTACATATACACACAAACTTGTGTTTCTTTTTTTTTGTCTGCAAGACTCTCTCTCTCTCTCTTTATCTCTCTTGCGATCTATCTCTCACGTTTGCAAGTTGCGCTGCAAGCTTTATCCCCTTGTATATCCTTTTGTTGTCATGTTTGATTGTTTGTTTGTTTTTGTTTTATTGTTGTTTCAATGTGATCTTTCGTTCGCTCGTTATAAAAAGGAGAGCAAAGCAAGATCAGAAGCGAATCAGAGCTGTTTCGGTTACTAATCTGTTGCGTAGCTGTGCGCGATTTTTTCTTTCTTTTCAATTTTCAGTTGTTTAAAGCTTTTGGGTTAATTTTCGGTTCGTCTTTATTATACCCTCACCCCCCCACTGCCTCTCACTCCCCCTCGCATAGGCTGAAACGTTTAGCTCCTTAGGAGATTGCAAGCAGAACGTTCGTTATTAGCTTTGTTTGTTTGTTGTACATTTTCATTCGAATGTGTAAGCGTTCGATCGTTCCGCTCGGAGCGGTCCGGTAAGTTTTGCGGAGCTGCTTGCTCCCCGTTGCGTTTGGTTGGTTCTCTAGTTACTACTTAGTGAAAACACTCGTATACACACACACATACATTATTTGCATGACTGGTTGCAATTGTTACAAAACTAAATTATTTTTGGTTCAGGTTTTTTGTTTCTTCCTTTATTTTTATGATTATTGTCTACTTACATTCGGACTGACGCATTGTACAAACTCTTAACACTTTGCTACCCGAGCGATCAGATGTACTTAAAACCTTTTTGCGGTCTCTCGTTTTGATGAGAAACAACAAAACACTCAACACATACACACACACGCACATAGACAGACACACGCTAAGAAGCTCACGAGTGTGCGGAAAGCTTCTATAATATGCGGCTGCGGAACCATTGCGGAAACTAGCTCCGCAAGAACGGTCCCGACGGATGACACTGAACTCACTGTTGTATGTTGCTCAGCTCCGTTCACACACACACACACACGCACACTGTCCTATCTTCACATCACCCGTCACACCACCCATCGGACACGCGTCGTTTTGTGCGCTTCTATGCACCTATGCCACCTATACGATTGTTGTAGAGTTGTTTCTGTATATTGTTTTCAGATTATTTAAATCTTTTTTATTTCTTTGAGTTCATATCGATGTCGTCGTTGTTGTTGTTGTTGTTGTTTTCTGTCGTTCTGGATGAAAATTCACTTTGCCTATAATTTCGTAGCGTTTTCAGCATGGAGGGGAAATTGTTCCAAATGCCGCCTTATTTTGTGCTATTTATTTCCATTGGAAACAGTTCTCTAGTATTTTTGTTTGTTTGTTTGTTGGAGTGTTTTTATTCCCTGTAGAGCCATTAGGCATTGAATGCATGGAAAAAGCACATTAATCATGCGTTTTACTTCTCGTCTCTCTTTTTTTTAAATTCGCAACCATTCATAATTCGCCATATGCCACGAACAACACAGTTGACGAGAGAGGTGCGGCAAAGGAAGATAAGCGATTCTCGCGAGAGTCACGCTTTTTGGAGTGTAAGTATCATCCATGGAGCATATTCGTCCGTGTCCTGTTTTAAAATTACACTGTTTCTCCCCCTCTGTTTTTAGCGGAGCAACGTGTCGCTACGCCGACCGCGATCGAGTCCGTCCTGCCCTGGAAGCGGGTGGACGAGAGTGACGATAATGGTGCTATCAAACAGAACGAATTCCCCTCGTGGGCTTCGAACAAGGAGTATCTAGCTTACAATTCACCAAGTGCAACATTTTTGGGTAAGTCTCGTGCGTTAGAACTCGATTCTCCTCCTACGCCCCCTCTCACCGGTGAAGGTCGTTCCCCGGTCGCTCTTCCCCTCGAGCTAGAAAGGTAATGAAGGAAGGTGTACCTTACACAACCAAGGAGCGGTTTTACTCCTTCCCGCCGTTTAGTCTCTTTATCTAAATGCCCCTTCAATTGTTAGCGCACACAGCGTAGGTAAAAAAAGAGGAAAATGGTTTGATAGCTCTCGCCAACACTCATGCCTCATGCTCCTCTACCCCCCTTTCTTCCCAACAAATCGCATATTTCCAACGCGACAGGGCGCTAGAATGCAATTGGAATTTTTCAAATTCGGCGCTTCCAGCTGCAGTTTGTAGATTTCATTGTACCCACCCGGAAAAAAAACAAGTTTTGTGTTTGCATGGCGACTCCGAAGTGCGCTACATACGGCAGACTGTATGTAGAACCGTTTTCCTTATTTCTAAATTTTTTATTTCAATATTGTTTCGTTTGAATTTGTGTTGAGTATTTAAGTATTTGTTTACCATATGCACCACCACATCTCTCCCAATCTTCATAAAGACACAGCATTGGACAGCGGTCGATAAAATTTTTGGTATCTCTCTCATACAGTAGTAGTAGCTCATTTCACGTTTTTAAACAAACCACCACAAAAACGCAAACAAACGCCAAACCTGCCACCTATGGTATAAAATTAAAAGAAATTGTCTTACATCGTTCCCTAAAAAAGCAAATGGAAGAGTATTATGCTATTTTACATTCTGGCCTTAGATTGTTATTCAGCACATCGCTTTCTTGTTTGTGCCGCCCTATTTGTTTTGATCGAGTCGAGTTTAATTTACACCGATGCACAACCAACACCACCGTGAGCAGTTTCTGTTAATGTCCTTTATTTTTGTACTAGAGTTATTTCCCCCCACCACCAATGCGGAAACCTCAAGGTGTTTTTCTCCTTTTAGCTCTAATTCTAATGTGTATTTTCGCACTCTTAAATGTCAACAATCTTCATCGTTTTTTGTCAGTACTTCCTATCGCTCTCTATCTCTCTATCAGACAACATATTGCTTCCACGTGTACCATGTGCGCTCATGTTTACGATCATTGCCGTTTTCTAAGTGTAATAATTGTGTAAATATAGAGGTACGTGCATGAGCGAATGAAATGATATCTCGATGTTAACAGGCTCACCAGCACGGCACCATCAAGAGTGTACGTGGAAAGTAGTACGCGCCTACTATTGCTACCGCCGCTTTCAAAACGATACGTACTAACGCTGCTGTCTATAGCCTCATGAATCAATCGTTAGTCAACTCTTCTACTATCGTTCTCTCCCTCTCTTTCACTATCTATTTCCGTATCCTTCTCTCTCTCTCTGTCTTTTGAATTTGCTTCACACCGTCACGAATTTGCACTGGCGCGAGTGCAGTTTTTGTGTTTCATTGTTTCGGAGAAGTGTTTTTTTCCGACAAGATTCCCAATTTTTCCAATTTGTTTTGAGCCGTGTTGGTTCATGTTTTTTGTTGGTTAAACTATATTGATAGTTTTGGCTTCTTGTCTTGGTGTTTTGTTTTTTTCCGTAGGGATGATTTGTCCCATCCACAGCCCCACTTCTCTTTGACCGAACCAATGCATTTGCATTTGAAAGTTTCGTTCTTTGCCACAGCAAACTGTTGAAGTTGTTTCATCCGTTTCAAAAGCAGAAAAAAGCTCCCTCTCACTTGCCCTCGAGTGATCTTCCTTTACGTTTCCGCCGTTTTAGTTTAGTGTACTTTCTTCTCTAGATTCATATAATTTCTGCATCCCGCGCATTAGCTTGCACCTAACCGCATTTTTTTTATCATCTATCCGTGCCTTTCCCCCGTATGGTTTCTCTTTCTCTCTTTACACGATGATCCACCAACCACCACCAACACCATCACCGCCAACACCACGATCGACGACAAAAACCGAAAAAAAAATTACACACACCCACACGCACACAAAAAAATCCTCTGCAATCCATCAACACTGCTGCCGTTCGATGTGTGTGCCGCTGGTGTGACCGCTGGCAATATTTAACGGGGCAACTGGTGCGATCCTATTTGAACACGTTACTCTGCTACCCGATCCTGCTCCTTATCCTGTTCAAATGTGCACCGCCTCGTGCGCCTCCAAATGTGTGCTGTGTTGTGCTGTGTGTGTGTTTGTACGTGCGCCACTCTGTTGTTTTGCTCAATCGTGAACTTGCGCCACCAAAAACGAAAACAAATGGGGGAAAAAACTCCACCCCAAACCTCACCTCCCCACCTACCCACACACATACACACACACACAGGTGGCTTAACGCAACCTAAACAGGCTAAGTCCGTAATAGGTCTGTTCCGGCGGGAGAGTTCCGGCTCCGGTGGGGTCGTCATCGGCGGCGTGACGGATTCCGAGACCTCGACCCCGGTGGCGGCGACGACACCGGTCGGCCGGATGGCGGCCGTCCCGAAGGACAAGCGGTCGGCCTCGATCGCCGGCTACATCACGATCGATGGCGGCGACACGGCCGGCAACCCGATGCTGGATCCGCTCGGCATTTCCCGGGCGGGGCCGCACGCGACCGCCTTCCCGGTTACCGCCAGCCATCGGCGCAACAACCGCCGTGGCTCGATGCTGGAGCTAAGCGGGTAAGTGTTTGGATGTGCTTTTTTTCTCTTTCTACTATTAATCCTCCCCGCCCCACCCCTCCCCACTTTCCCCTTTGTACTGTCCCCACCCCTTCTACTGTATATGCAATATTTCCCTTTTTTATGAGCGCCTTTAATGTGCGACTTGGAACCAATTTCAGAGATTATTTTTGCGTTCTACTATTTAGCCCATTTTAATTGGCACTATTTGAATTTTGATTTATTTTAAATTTTGTACCCCGAAATTATACGTTTGTTATAAAAAGCGGTAAGAAAATGTATCGCCAATTGCCAAAAAAAGGCCCCAACAAACGCCCACCTCAATGGAAATTGGGTTGACCTTTTTTAAGTAATTTTCTTTCCACATAAAATAACAAAAAAAAAATTAAATTTGCTTTGCATGTCTTTTTAAATTTAGATGAAACAGATAAAAAAACATATCTGAGCGTGTGTTGTTCAGTAAGTTTGTGACTGTTGATTTTAATCCATCTCTTTACTCAAGTATGGCTGTGATTGTGCGATCGCGCGCGCCCCGTCGTGTGTGTGCGTGTGTGTTTGTGTTCGTCTGAGTAGTATGTATGTGCGAATGTGTGTATGTGTGTTTGTGTATGTGTAATGTTTAGCACAGTAGAATAATTCTAACTTCTCTCTATGTTAAGCTTAGTATGTTAGTATGAGTATATCTTAACAATATATAACACAATAAACAGCATCCTCACTACTACATTAAACATTTAACTGGATTAACACACACACACATACACAAACTAATTAGCACACAATCTCCTAACACACATACGCAGGGAGACGAAACAAAAGTATCTTATAATGTAGCATTAAACATAATTACTCCAACAAAAAAAACATAACACACACATACTCTGTAACACATCCCACAAGTCTAAACTAACAATCACACAAAAACCTCCGCCCACTGGGAAGGTCTCGAAAAACAATCAACCGAGCTGTTAACAACAACCCACAACGCTCACACCTCACCTAAATAACCTGTATTCACACACACCCACCCAACGATCCCTTCGATCCTATCGGAAACCTGTAACGAACGACGAACGATCTTTATTCTTTCCATTTGTACTAAAAGTGTCAGTGGACCATTTTTACCACCCCTCCCCTATACTATTTCCATTGTTTCCGTTTTCCTTTTGCTGCACTTTAGACACTTTTAGTTTTGTGTTGTTGTGTTTCTTCTCACAATTATTTACTTTTGATGCAGTTGTCTCACAGTTTGTGAGATGGTTGAGTTTTCTTTTGTTATTTCAACTTTTGTTTGACTTAACAAAGACTTTGTTGTTTTTGTATATATTTTTGTTGTTGTGCGAACTGAATAATGTGTGTAGGAGGGTTTAACACCATCCCAGTTTGGTTGGGGGTGGTGGGTGCATCGTGGTGCAAGCAAGCGGAAAGGACAGCAAAAACAGCGAAGAAAAGAAAGAAACAAACAAAAAAAGAGAGCTCACTCTCTCGCTCTCGCTCTGTCTCTCCGTCTCTCCTTCTTCTACAGTGGAACCGTTTTCAACTGTTGTTTCTCTTTCTTTCTTTCTTTCTTTTTCTACCAATTTCTTTCTTCTAGATAATGTGGCCTTAGCAAACAGTTTTCATCGGTAAATGTGTGCTCCTTTCTAAAAAAAAAATCAAACCCTCGATTTGGCTATGTTCTTCTAGCACTATTCGGAAAGCACCCAAAATTTCAATTTTGCTTCGCAATTTCTTCTTCTTTTATTGTTTACTTCTTCTACGTTTTGTCGCTTTGCCGTGCGCCACGATAGAGCCATGTGGTGCTCAGTTCTTTTGTCACTGCTGAATGCACATTTTGTAGGACACTTCTTTTTCTTTTTTTTTGGGGAATTTAAGATTGTAGTAAGGGGAGAAGTACTTCTTTACTGAAAGTTTTGCTGAACTGTTGTTACTAGAGGCAATTTCTTATGCTTTAGTCACGCAGATTTTTGTGTGTTTCTTTTGAAAGTGTTGGATTTCCAATACGTTTTGTAAAAAAAGGTTTAACGTGAGTTTAGTTTTTTATGCTGCAAACTTGTAGCCTGTTTTTTCCACTTCCAATTTGCTAACGTCATTCACAGAGCTTTGTTGTTATTTTTCTAGACTTAATACCGCTTGATGGGAATTTTGTAAAACCTTTTCTACACTTGGTAGAACACGCTGTACCGCCTTCCTGCTTCTTCTAGTTGTGTATTCTTGTCCAGCCGTTGTGCAACGCGTGTCCGTTCCTATTTTCCTGGGTGACTTAACAACAACTGTCGTTCTGTATTCTCTTTCCACATATGCTGTGTCTGTCCGTGCCGTGCTTGTTGTGCGCTTTTACCCGCTTACCGTCAATGAGTCTCTCTCGCTGGCTCGATCGATCGTTCGCAAGCTGTGTCGTCGCTTGAGTGTGCTTTGCACAACCCTGCAACCCAGAAGTTTAGCATCCTCTTTGATCAACAGCAACGAATATTTCCCTATGTTTTCCCTTCTCCCCAACATGATGAAGCGAGGAAAATTATGGAAGAGAAAAATGTGAATTTGTAACGTAATGTGCGAGACAAAGTATAACAATTGAAAAGTACAAAAGCGTTAATGTTTTAAATTGGCAAATTTGTTGCAAAATTGCCATAGAGAGAATATGAATAGAAATATAAAAAGAAACAGTTTTTGTTTTCATAAAGTTTTCTCGTTCCATTTTAGAATGGAGATATCGTTACTTGAAATAATAAAATAAGTAAACAGGATCGATTACAAAAAGAATAAAAAAACAAAACACATAGATAAAAACAAAACAAAAAACATACATACATCACTTAAATCACTGACAACTACGCACAACACGATGCGTAAAATGCAAAACAGAAAATACATACATAAAACATAACACAACGGAATAGAACAGAGAAACAAAAAACCAAAAAAAAAACATTGTGACAAAGGCAATCAAATACAACATTGTGGATGCCAAGTTCCTGGCCTTCTCATCACACGCCATCATAGCAAAAAAAAAAGCGACACAAAACCACCACAAACCCCCCTACAGACATGCATGCGTCGCCAGTCCCTCTGGCGTTTGTTGTTACTGCGTGTACGTGTGCGTATGTGTGTGTGTGCGTGTGCGTGTGCGTGCCAATTCTTTTTTTCGTTGCTGTTTAAACATGTCCGTTGTTGTTACCACCCCCTCTCACGCAGGCTGCTAGTGCCCGGACGACGGCCAAGCCGGTACACCCTAGAGCCCTTCCCAGCTCCACCACTCGAGACGGACGACGAAAAACCGACGCAATCCCAGTAGTGTTGCAAAAAGCGAGAGAGAGAGCTAGAGAGAGGGAGAGCACGTACTCAAGCATAAAAGCATAGCGGAAGAGCATTGTAATAGTGTACCAAAGAGCACGAAACACAAAGCCGGCAAACTGCTTCCTTCTTTCTCCCGGACGGACTATTGCAACGATCCAACGACGATCACTTAGGGTTCCTTTTCCCTCTTATAAACCCCATTCCCCATACTTCCCACATCGCCCCAAAAAATGGGAACGAGTAACGCTCCTCCACCTCCTCCACCTTCACAATGAGACGCATGAGACGCACCAACGCTGGACCAACCTGGACGCAACGGACGGACGGATGGTCGTCGCACAAACGAAACGAAGGCACCGGCCCGGCCCCAAAACGCGCGCGGGAATCCCAGATGGTTTTTGCATGCCAACGGTGGCCACTTCCACCTCCTTCCCCCTTCACCACCCCCCCCCCCCTCATTCCTGTCCCCTTCGATGGTGTACATTATCAGCCACGGGTGGTGAACACGCTTCACGGTGTGATCGCGGGTGTGATCAGATATGTGACACGGTCGGTTTAGTTACTGTTATTGTTTCGCTCAGCTCTACACGCTCGCTCTGCATGATATGCTGCATGTTGTTTGTGTTGTGATGGTGAGGTGTGGTGTTGTGGAAGTTATGATTTAGAAACGTAGTTAGTTGCAATTTAGCATTTGTTTTTTTTTTATAATTATGTAGCAGAGGGAGATGTTGATAGGTTTGTAGTGCCAAAAGAGATGTATTAGCAAGCTTACCTGTGTAGTTTGTAGCCAGTGCTTTGAGAACACTTTAGAGAACTTTAGTGAGATAGAAACAAAAACTTGTAGCAAAAAAACAAAAAGTACGAAAACAGTATCAATCCACATGCCAAGATGGTAATTACGCAGACCCGAGCGTCGTGCGCAAACTAGCGCGTCTAGTCTAAGGCGCGAAGCCAGCCTACGTCACTTAGTGTAGCCATTACTATTATTATTATTATTATTATTATTAACGAACTTATCTTAGCGCTAGCAAACGGCAGCAGCAGCAGCAGCTCCCCCTTTCTTTCCGCCCCATATAACCCGCAAAGGGCCCCGCTCCGCTCTTCACGCTCTTCTTACCGATGCCAATTTCCGTTTCTTTTCCTTCTCACCACCAGGTACAATACGACCGATTTTGACTTTAGCCTTGTGTCCCATCGTCGTTTGTCGATGAAATGCTGGTATTTAACAAAAGAACAATCTAAACAACCATTTTCTTTTCTTTCTTTGCCATCTCTTTTTCACTCTCTCGTTCCTTGTTAGTTTCTAACCACGTTCTGCTTAGAGAAGCATCATTGCATCCTCTACTCAACTAGTGCATCCTCTACAAAAAACCACACACACAGTTATATCTAAAACACAGTGGCAAATTCGCCTATATTAGCGTGTGTCACTACTTTTCCTTTCGACCTGCTACTAGTCTCTGTTTTTGTAAATTAAAATGAAAAAAATTGCTTTCTTTCAAACAAGGATCCACTTAACTACAAAATTTGCAAAACCTAGCTACTTAATCGGCAAACGACAAACCAACCAATCGCTCCCGTACTTAACATTCCACCTCAATGGATGGGCTGACCAGTATAGTGACTTTAGTGACTGGCCCCAGGCCCGTTCATTGATGAATGAGGAAAGCAAAGAACCATTCGGTCCACAGTATTTTACACCAACACGATCGTATATCTCCTCCAACCCGATAGGGAGGAATCGGGTTCTATCTCACAAACCCAATTCCCATTGAAGCATATAGTATTGTTACTGCTAGTATTATTGTGTAGCGCTGTTAGAGTCGTTTAGCATTTATTTCTCCCTGTTTTTCCCTCTAATCATTCTTTAACTGCATGCATTTTATTGGCTAAACTGTCAAACGCTTTCGCAACACGTGTGTTTACTTCCTTAATATGTAGTGTAGCGCGTAACACCCGTTCTCATTGCTGTAGCTATTATGGCCTACTACGAGCTTGTTGCGTGTGCAGGGAGTTTTGCGCATACGAGCTAAGAGCGCAAGAACAGCGCGCTTACAGGGCACGTGGTAGTAGTCCAGAAAAAGGTGGCTTTCGTCCTGTAGGCTTAATGTAAAGTTGTGCCTTACGGTGTTGAGCGTATGAGCGGAAGAAGACTCTTAATAACCTGGTCGGTAGATATTAAGGCGGTACAACTGTAAGCTTGCATTAGAGACGCACTATTCGGGGAGGCTTCTCCGCCATCGAATCTACTTCAGGAGAGTAAAGCGGTAAAGCGGCACTGTTTCTTGCCAGAAGGTGTCCCCGATTAGTTGTGTTTGGATGTTGGGAGTAAGCTGGACTTTTGCCTAATCTAATCTTACGGTGGAATAGCTAGTAATCTTCTAACTTTAGAACTATCCGTAACGATCGTTAAATATATATAATATATATAACCACAAACTGTATATGTGTGTGTGCGTGTGTATGTAGAATCAAATGGATTGCTTTAGTGGATACCCGTTATTTGGTATACTAGTAAACTAGTTTAACGGTGTTGCGGTGATGAAAGAAAATAGAAAGGCGCGTAAATGCAGTCTCCCGGTGTAGAAAACAAAAATGGGCGAAATATTCGTGCTGTGCTGTTTTCCTTCATCTTCATCTGGGTTTCATTTGAACAACACTCACACACATGCATATGTAACGCTTTGCCAGTGTACCTATAGCATGTACGCTTTGTACAGAAAACGGGTTCATTCTCATCTTGGCTCAGGGTTTAGGTGTTATTTAGTGTGATTGGTTTTAAATTTCATAGCTCATTGGCATGTCAGCTTTTGTAAGGTAGCGCAAAACCACACAACCCTTTCTTCCTACGGTGTAATTAGATATTTGTGATGGGTTATTTTATGTACTAACTGTGTAAAATTATCTAAATGTGCATTTTTACTATTTTTTCCTTAACATCCTTCATGCATAATATGTTTAAAATCACAATTTACGCTATAAATAATTAAAATGTCCTGTATGTCATAATATGACCTAGTATCTAACCATCTTTGCTGTATAAATTTGCCACATAAACACGTGTTTCGAGAGAAAGACTGGGCGTCTCCATTGCGAATGTCATTGATTTTTTTTTTAATTTTGGTAAACTTATTCACCGAACAGACATATGTAAAAAAATGCTTGTCATCATTTTCGCACTTTCCTATTGAATAAGAAAAAAAAACTAATTGCATCACATCTACTAACGGGAATTATTCGCATTATTGGTTTAACTTTCTTGTGGTTACAAATTACAGCAGTAGAATAGATTGCTTGTGGCAAAGTAGAACCAAATGTGTGTAAAATTCGTTACAGCTTGATCTTCCTAGTGTACATAGTACAATGTGCCATCCTTGTAGTAGAAAAAAACGCATTCCTCTTACTACCTCAACGTTCCCATTCGGTGATAGCCAATTTCCGTTACTAGGCGTTACGTTGCGTTACATTCTGTTGCGTTCGTTGTTATATAGTTTCCATTCTGCGTTTAAGTGCCCAGGTGTTGGTTACTTAGTTGTTCGCTTGGCGGCGTCATTCATCGGGTGCTTAGCATCACCAATGCACAAAGAAAAGGGGTAACACCAACGTTGAAAGCCCCATTATTCTGCCTGCGTTACGCCTGTAGTAGTGCATAATTTACACCGTAGTGTGTATTGTTTCCTCGTTCCTTTATCGTAGCTTATCGGCCTTATAGACTCTCTGTCTCTTATTCTGCGCTCCAGTGAACTGTAAACATATGAACTATTCACACCGGTGGCATCAACACTTGCCATTTAAACCACACTGCATATCACTGTTAGCTCCACTCGTTCACTTGTTCGCTACGTAGACGCGCGCATCGACGCTGTGTATAAATTCAACTGTTGTCATATACGTATTTTGTTTCTTTTTTTCTTCTTCTCTTTCTCTCTTTCTCTCTTTTTCTCCCTACCCTGCAACGTTTTTTTTTTATCTCTTTCAATCCAATTTGTTTGCGTACTTTTGCTCCCTTTGGATTCTGTTGTTGTTCCCAAATCCCATTTTTTGTTGTTGAATGAATCTTCCCATTTCATCTGAAACTTTCAACAATCCCTCAACACCCACCAAATGATCCCGCCTTTACACACACACCAGCGAGGCAATCCCAGAAGAAAACTACACCAAATCCCTGCCCGAGCGAGACAAGTACGGAGCCCGCCGAGCACCAGCTCTAATCAAAGCGTCATCCACCAACACGCCTAAATCGGCCGGCCGACGGTCGGGCGGCGGCGGCGGCGGCCCCGTAAACCCCCAAACCACGGCCCTGCTTTCCGCCAGCTCCACCGACTCGGACGAGGACGATGAGGAGGAGGGCAGTGGCGACCGGCACCGGGCCGACGACGCGACGCGCCGGCTAAATGGCGCGGGAAACAACGACGATGAGGACGAGGACGACGACGAGGACGACGACGATGAGGACGAAGACTGTGCGGACGAGCAGCACCCCATATGAGAAATATTCATCTAGGGTAGTCGCGCTCGCACTATCGTGGTAATACATCTGTCTGTCTGTCCGCCGGGAAGCACCTGGCGGCGGCATCACTGGTTGGCCGACCAAGCAAAATGCGGCCGCAAACAACGCACAACACAAGCAACCGTGATTCGGAGGGCAGTTTTGCAATCCCAGCAACCTGTTTAGCGCTTCTTCCAACCAAACTTCCGCATTCGAGCAGTACCCGATGCCTTAGCGTGCGAGTGAGAGAATGAGAGAGCGAGAGAGAGAGGGAGAGCACAGTGTACGGGCAATGAGTAGGCCGTTACTGTTACTTTGTTACCGGCGGTTACACGTTTCGGGTGTGTAACGCTTGCGTGTGATGCAGCGTGTAACGCTTCATTTTCTCGTAGCCTCAATTAAACCTGGTGTGTCGTGCACCGCACAGATAGCATATCCGAAAAGGTAGCCAAGGAGGCGTGTCCTAATGACCGTGAACGCTGGAGTGTTCGTTCACTTATGAGCTACTACTACTACTACTAATAGTACTACTACTACTACTACAACTACTATCTACTTGATCGTTGCGTTACGTTTGCAGAAAGTATTCGAAATCATTCCGTTTGCGTTCAGTGGGAAGCGTTAAGTGTTAAGCAAGAGCGTTACTAGCGAATGCTCAGTACTGTCAAAAAGTGAACCAAGCTGTACCCAGTCGTACTTAGTAGTTAGCAGGCAAAGTAGGAACGATAGAGAGAAGGTGATAGGAAAAAAGGAGAACTGTGAGAAAGGTATAGTTTATTTTGTGGGAGTAGAAATTTTAAAAGACGACAAAACAATCGATCGTTAGTTTGTAATGTAGTGAAAACCAAAACGAGGGGGAAAGTATAAACGATTAATTTTACATAATTTACACAATCGTGTGCTAGTTTCATTGACGCAAGGGCACGGAACATGTTGCTTCCTTTCCCATACAAAATACACACACACACAAATTTGGTGCTATAACAACGTGCAAGAAATAGATCGATCTACTTGCTACATTCAATGGTTAGAGACAGATAGGTATGTATGTGGTTACATATTTGGCAGAGGATTTATTAGACGCACCTAGCGCGTACCTAGTGGCAGCTTCACATCCTCTACCGAAATCGCGCGGGGCTTTAGTTTTGAACAGTGTAGTGTTTGGGTAGTAATTCAACTCAAATTTTGCACCTTTGCGTTTTTCTTTCACCGATAATATCATCGGCTGCTACCGAAAAACGGCAAGCAGAGACTCCCGCACCACCATCCACATCGAAAGATCAACTCCGATAGGCCACCAAACTATGTTACGTTAGACAATTTCAATGTAGGGATAATTTTTAACTACACGCAGCCTCTATCGAAATGGTGGAAGCTGATTAAGGTCTCTTAGTGTCTAAAGAGCATACTAAGAGAAGAGACATAGTAAAAAAAAAAGATCAGTTACCAGCGCAGTACGTCCAAACTATCTACCGTGTTTCGATGGATACGTTTAGATGCTAGACAGATAGAACATACCTTGTGGAGCTGCACAAACACAGCCAACCAACTATCAGATGCAATGCTTTGACGCTTTGCTTCCAAAGTAGTAAATATCTAATTTCAATGTTCACAGTTTCTGGCCTCTGTTTTGCCTTGATTTTTTAATTCTTTAAAGCACAAGAATTTCTTTCAATGAGGAAGAGAGGCTCAAAACACGCGAACAAAACACTTAAAACCCAATAGGAGATATTAAATCAAGTTCTTATACCTTGCAACAGTTACTTAAACCGGTGATCCTTTGCTCCCATGCTGATATGGATGGATGGCACAAATACGCTATGATTTAGTTAGCTTGCCGAATAAAGAAGAATTGTATTTAGTTATTGAATTGTAGCATTATGTAGACCAATGACAAAAACAAAGAAAACACACACACAAAAACATAAAGAAGGTATTATTACTCAACAGTATCGGGGTGTAACAGTTTAGGTATAACTGAGGTTATTTTTGGACAGTAGAAGGGTAGCAGGCGTGTGGGAGAGGGCACGCCCCGCAAGCAGTAAGATACACACACACAAAAGTGCAGTTACGTGTGTTACGGTAAGCTGCCTACTAGTAGGAGTACAGTTGGTGGAAATTAAGAAGTGTGTTACGAACGTTACGACCATTACGCGTCACGTTTACCAGTTGGTACAACCAAGATACTTAATTATGCCATTTCTGTGCATTCTCGTAACGCGTTTGCTGTTTGCTTCTTCGGTATTATGCTATTCTTTTTTGAACATTTTTTTTTGTCTATAGATTTTTCTGAAAAGATGGATATTATTATGATTTCCGTTTTAAATTCCGCATTCTAAGGTGCATTATTCCATTATGTTTGTCAAAGTTACTCGTTATTTTCGATCCTTAAAATTTAAATACTAAAAAGGAAACTAAACTGGGCAATTTAGTTCACCTGGTACGGGCTTTAAGCAGCGGCATCTTGGATTAAAAGTGGGAAAATTCAAGTGATGGCCAACAAAAACAAAAAAAAAACAATTACATACTGTCTGTCCAATCCAAGATGGCAGCGACGTTACGCGGGCGTTACATTGGGGCGTTACCGGCCATTACATGTCAGAGTGAACTGCGGATAGCAAAAAACCAATACATCGTTGATAATAATAGCAGCAACCTTAACGACTGTAGGTCAACTAAACATTTTACAGCAACAGCCTGTACACGCGTACAAGTGTGAATAAAATAATAAAAATAAACAAGCAAAAGTAAATCGCAAACCATCTCTCCCTCCCCTTCCCAATTCCGGCGTACCCGGGAGTGCTTATTTGTCCGCAGTGACACAACCCCCCGACCCAGGTGATCCTCACCTACACATACACACATACACGACACCTAAGCCCCCCAATCTTAGGCAAACCTTTTCCCCCCGTTGTTCGCAAGCAGCAGTAGAATATGCAGCAGAGCATCTACACCATTACCGAAATAAAATGGGGAAAGAAGCAAAAAGGTATGAAGGGGGATGATGCGTATGTGTGTGTGGGTGTGAGAGATTGAAACGAAAAAAGTAATGTGTGTGTGGAAGCCGCGTTTATCAGAAAGCCCACCAGCAGAGAGGAGTGGTTTACTTTTAAAACGAAACTGTACTTAAGGTGATACATTTGGCTAAAAACTAGGCAAGCGCAAAGCTGGGGGAGGGGGGTATTGGGAAGAAAAAGGATACAATAGCCTGTTTGTGAAACTAACTCAATCAATAATTGCAATTGTAATTTGAATGAGGATATGGTAAAACAACACAGAGAAGGAACGAAAAAGTAACACACAAATAGACAAACAAACTCAAAAGTTCTATACACACAGCGAGACAAAACAGATTAAGGACAGTCGATTGTTTGGTACGACAGTTTCCGCTGGTGGTGGTACTGTATTTAAAATAAAAGGGAACTGCAAAGGGTAGAAAAATAAAACGAACAATATCGTACGGGTTAATGAGAGCGCAGGATGGCTGGTAGTTAAATAAAACCAGAAAAATAAACGAAACCTAATGGATCAAGAATAGATAACAGAACGAGAGAGAGATAGAGAGAAGAAGATAGAAAGAGTATAGGCAATCTACTAAGTGGGAAAGGCGAAAGGTAAACAATGTAAGTATGTAATTGAACGTGGCACGTGTGACAGAGAAGCAGACGGGATGTGTATAATAAACTCGAAGAAGGAGAAGTAGAAGAAGAAGAGAATTGAAAACGAATCGTTCGTACGTGTGTGTTACATATTCGGTCGAGAAATAGTAAATAAATGAGGTAAGTATATTATAATAAAAAAAGACTACTATTACAGGGTTTACCATTGAGTTTTGGTTGTTTCCCGAAATGTTTTGGATTCGTTCCACAATGTATTTTTGAATTATTTTTTATTTATAAGCGTCGATTCAATAACATTTTTGAAACGAATGCTTTGTAAAAAAAAAGCGAAAAACGTTGAATAAATTCTAGGACAGTTAGTAAATAATTTTGGGAAACATACAATAAATTCATGGGAATCAACTCGAAGCACCAGTTCAGACACACCGAAAACCACCGTAACGAAGACGACATGACAGCCTAAAAACGCTTGATAATGTCAATAATACAGGGTTTTCGAGTATTATATAGACATGTTCAGCGAGTTGTAGATTCGTTCAGGCATATAATAGACTCTTTCAGCGAGATATAGAATTGTTCGGAAGTAGGCGTTGATATGTTCGGTTATGTGTTCGGCTGATATGTTCGGTTCGGCGTTGATATGTTCGGCGTTGATATGAACGAAACAAACAGCAAATTTCGTCGGTTAGTCGACGGTTAGTCGGCGGTTTAGTCGACTGAAAAAAAGAAGCGTTACGAGGCGTTACATTTCATCGTTACACATTTCGGTGTGTCTGAGCCTTGGCAAAAATTCATTAGTTTGTATCGAGATTTACTTGTTTTTGTTTAAATAATTACTTAAATGTTCTAAATGTTCTAAAAGCTCACAAATTGACGTGTTTATCAAACTAAGCAAACGAATTTAACAGTTTTGCACAGCTTGACAAGCCGCCACTGATTAAACCGGCATCATATTTTGAAGCACTGTTTTCTTTCATGCAAAAGTCCATGGAATCTTAAACGTAACGCAACAAGTTAATGTGTTCGCATTTTAATATTTATTCACTTTGTCTGTGTTGTTTCATGATGTTGATGATGATAAAAAATTAACGATCAGCCCTCCCCATACATTCCCACACGATATTTCGGTTGTTTGCATTACTATTATAGTTGTTGTTTTCGGTTCGATTGTTTCATCCTCCTTACGCGACACACTGGCAATGGTTTATTGTTATGGATAATGCAGTTTTATTTGTCTCGTGTGAATTTTTCCAAAGTACATATTTTCATATTCTTCCATTATTTTGTTGTTTGTTTTTTGTTTGCTTTTGCTTTGTTTACTGTTCCATCAGTATATCAGTGTGTTTCTTTGCATACGTTTTTGTTTTGTCTCTTCCACGTAAACACGGTAAACAACGGGGTAAATAAATAAATATATTGTTTCCGTGTTTTATGCCCTCCCCATTTCCTTTCTTATGAATTTGAACAACATACACATTCACACAGATTGTTACACGTAATGGTTTTTGAAAATGATTAAAACAGAATGAAACATGATGATGATGCTGAGTGACCATTTTGTCCTCTTCTGTTTGCATACTTGCTTGTGTTTTTTTTTGTTTTGTTTGTTCATAAGTTTGTGTTCATTCGTTTATGTGTCTTCATTATAGTTTCTACATTTATGTTTTTTT
Source organism: Anopheles gambiae (assembly GCF_943734735.2). NCBI lineage: Eukaryota > Metazoa > Arthropoda > Insecta > Diptera > Culicidae > Anopheles > Anopheles gambiae. The sequence continues at coordinate 24,118,687 of NC_064602.1, forward strand.
TGTAATATTGTTATGGTTGAGCTTAATAATTGTCCATTTGCAGTGGTATATAGTTCAGAAGCTGTGGGTTTTTGCTGTACGTTTTGTTTTAGTCTTTCGTGTTGCATCTTTCGTGCTTACGCTAGCAGCTTTGTTTTCCTTTTTTAGCTGTTTTTGTTGGGGGGTTTATACAACATCCACTCCGCTACAGAGGGGTGGGACAGTTTGTAGCAGATTTGTTATCTTTGCAAGTGCTGGCCTATAATGTCATCTAGAACCTTCGTTTTATGTGGCGCGATAAAGCACATATAGTAGAGCTTAAATAAAAGATAAAAAACCTTTGTTTGAAATAATCAAAAATTAAAATAGTACAACCATCAAACTAAGTTTGGGAAAGAGCAACAGAAGAGGTGAACAATTAAATTGACAAACTATTTCTTTCGATTTGTTTTTTGTTTACTTTCTTTGTTTCTCTATTTCATTCTGAACTACTATTCTCATGTTTATTCTCAACTTTATTTTAAGATTTTGCTGTGGTGTGTGTGTTCCGTGTTTGCTTTATAGCTTTTGGAGGGTTTATCCCCAAATTTTCCGTTTACATTTACACACAACACACACAGTTGGGATCGCTGAACGTTTTTGCAGATTTTTAGCCAGTGAGAATATGCTGCTGCTGAAAAAGGAACTCACACAAAGTGTTGTACAATTATTTGGGAAAAGGTTGGAACTTTAGCAACTCTTGTTGTGGTTTCCACTGCGCTAGTTTGCTGATACTTAACACTTATGTATGCATTATCTTTTCTCTCCCACATGAGTTTTACGCATATCTTATGAGTGAATGTGTTTGTGTGTGTATGTGTGTGTGCTTGCTCTTGATTATGATGCTGTATGGTACAGCATATACGGTACGGTACGGATCGTACAAGGAAGGCGGCCGGCCTGGCAATTGTGGAACAACAGAAGCTACAACCTAAACACTCTATCAGCTTGAACTTTGCTTTGCCGAATCGATACTAGGATATGGGAGGTTAGAGAGTGGTGAGATAGATAGAATACACGTGCGTTCAGCAACTGTGGTTCCGCGCGCACACTATCCGCACTACTAAATTCATGTAACGCCCTTTGTTTTTTTTTTTTGCAATACAGCATAAATAGATAACACACTTCGGTTTGAAGTAAGAACCCCATTTATTATCGTTCCCCTTCGTAGTGTTTGAATCCCGCGAATCATCGCTGTTTTTGCTTTAGGGATATACATACTTAGAGAGATGATCGGGAGGGGCTCCAGGGGATTTTCCAGAGGTTTTCGTGTAAGGTCTAAATATATGTATATATTTGCATATGTGTAAGTATATATATTCATATATATATATATAGGTTTGCTTCAGTAGCATCATACTAGCAAATTTGTATAACGAGTTTTGTTTCTTGCTTTGTGTGTGTGTTGGGTTGTTTTTAACGAGCTTAACGAGAGAGATAGAGAGAGAGAGAGTAAAGTTGCTTGCTTTTGCGTTTTTTGTTTGTAATTGATTATCCAGTTTTTGGACGAACACGAATCAAACGTTCGCAATAAATAACGAGGGCATAAATACGATTTAATTAATAATATACACTTACAATAAACGGGCTTCTTTTCTAGTAGCTTATCATTGGACACACTGAGAGGATAACGTTTCTTTTTTTTTAGCGAACAAAAACGGTAAACAATTGACAACGAACGCAATCAGACCCACTCGACCCACATACGAATCGTCTCTGTGGCTTTGCGTGGGGCACATCCTTAACGTGTTGTGTGTGTGTGTCTATATTTTTTTTTAAATAATTTTTACACAAAATTACATACATCACACATCGTTACTACCAATGGAAAGGAGGTTTGTTTGCTAATCCTAGCATTTCTGTTTGCTTCCAGCAACACAAGCATAATAGTTGCAAAACGATTTCTTCCCATTTGTTTGTACCTAAAACAAAAAAAACTGAGTAGAGCTGCTCCATTTAAGACTCAAACCTTAAACGTACATAAAAACAATTACCCTACAATAACAACACCGTAGTAGTCCCTATACATTACATTTGTATGCGCATTGCAACAGATACTGACTGATTTGCTCAAAGATGCATTGCGCAAAATGAGCGCAAAACGAAGCAAAGATGCTGTGGTTGCTTTGTTTCCCTCCCCCCCCCCCCCCACCCTCTAGCACTCTGTTTCTGTTTGTGTTAAATGCAACAAGCCAAAGATAAGACCGTTCCTACCGTTTATGCGTAGAACAAAAGCCACGTACAGCTGGGCGGCGCTACAGATCACTAAATTCACTTCTAGGAATGTTTATCGATTTTTCGTTTCTTCACCACGTCTACAGCCACTAACGGAACAAAGACAATTGCAGTAGGTTGTTATAGATTCACTAAACGTTTTAACACGTTACACACGGCTGCTGTGATTGTAAGTTCACCAGAGTTCACCATTGCTTTAAAGATACGGTGCGCGTAAGAGAGAGAGAGAGGGAATACAGCTAAATATCTACGCTCGTTAATATCTACAAATCGTCGTCAATGTCTCGACCCTGGTTTTGTATGACACTAAACACACGAGCCCCTTCCCACCACTCTAGCGCCAGCATAACTCAGGGGTGCCACAAACTCCCGCCAAATCCCCCTTTTAGAATAGTTGCGCGCACTGAACGCTCTCTCTGATTCACTAAACAGAGCTGAATGGCTTAAATGAGAGAGAAAAGAAAAACACGACTAAAACGCAGCTATGATTGGTTTGGGAAATAGAACCTCTGGGTTTGCTAAACACTTTAACAGTTGTAACTTATCTTACTATAATTAACAGAATCGAATAATACTTTATTCTTGTTGCGGTCTGCTACTGCTACAACAACAACCCTCAACAGTGTTGGCATAGCCATTTTTGCAGTTTTGCATTTTAATCCCTCTCTAGACAGGAAGAGAAAGACAGGGAGAAACAGACAAAAGAGAGCCGAGGAAAGTTTGTGTGTGTGTGTGTGTTTGTGTTCGATGATTGTATATGTGTGTATGTCTGTGTTTGTGTAAATAGAATACTACTATGCGTGGTTCGCTCCTTCGCTATGCGCGCGTTCAATTCAATTTAAACCAACCCTCCCTTTCCTTCGTTCTTGTTTGACTGAATTCTACATTAACATTATACACCTATAACAGTGAAGGGGCAAGAGGGTTTTGTCTTTCACTAAGGGTGGTGGTGGTGCTACTGCGCCTGCCGCTGAAATGCTCGCATGATTAGCTGATTATTATTATTATTGTTGCACTGATGCATAATATCGTTATCGTTAATGATAGTGTTGTCGTTACAGTTAGCGTTATTATAATTAGTGTTATAGTTATTGATTTTATTGTTGTGGTATCGCTTATTGTTGTTGTTGTTGTTGTTGTGTAGATCGTCCTCAGCACGTTCCACAGCGTGTCTGTTGCCGTCAGCGTCGCTGTGGTCGTCTTTATCGTTGGTGCTGCTGCTGGGACCATAGTTCGCCTGATACGGGTTGCTAGCGTTGGTGGTGCTGAACCGTGCGAAACCACTGGCTAAGCCGTCCCGATTTAACGTGTCATTTTGGGCTTTGGTTACGGTAGCAGAAAGCCCTACTGCCCGTTATACATTACCTTCGCGCGCGCAGCATTCGGTGGAAAGTTTTAGAAAGAGATATGAAATAACACACGCTTCTTTGCAGCGGTACAACAAGTGAATTGCAGCAGAAGTTTTTGTTCCACTGCATCATGCAGCTACAGAGTGCCGTTTTGCGCTAAAATATAACTAGCAAGAACAATCCAAAATCTGTTTATCATGCTGTATTTAAATTAGAAAAATAAATCCAAAAAAAACACACAGACAAAAGCGAACAAACACAACGTTTTATACAACAAAACTCGAAATTACGTTTCTTTCTATCGAAATAGAGATAATTATGACAAGAGCTGGTTGGGAAAAGTATAAATGAAGAATGTATATAAATAATGGAACCTTTACTAGAGTATAATTGTCGCTGGACAACAAAAAGTAGTACATCCTATGGTATTTTATCTCACTCTGTGGTATGATATTAGACCGTGCTTTTAACAGACAGTCGCAAGAAACGATGAAACGATACATTAGAATGTAAATAGATCTTTGAAAGTGTACGAAATAGGGAGGAAAAGGTATACAAAGAATATAATATCTTGGTATAGTATAAAATTTAAAGGCACTAAACTGACCTTAGCCGTATCGATTGGTTTTGTGTGTGGAATCAAATTTCCTTCAAACTAGTCATATCTATATATATATATATACATAACACTCGATTCGCGCGTTACAACACAACGGATAACGTACACACAGACACAAAGAGTATAATGAATGGGAATGATGTTTGGCAAAGCGTAACGTAACGAAATTAAAGAGAGAGAAAAATGCTACAACACAAAACGTTACTATACACACCGTTACAAATGGAATCATAACGCAACGCAAGATTCACACAGACAACGTATCAAAGCAGGCACGTCCAGGAGGACTACACGACTGTTACTAAAGCACTACTGGTGTGTGGATGTGTGTGTGTGTGTGTTAACTAGCGGCGGGAGATTTGCCGTTCTTACCGGACGACACGAACGGGCCGACGTAATTGCTCGGAAACAGACCGGTGGTGCCGTTCAGCTCGCCGCGCCACCATTCCGGCTCATCCCGGCCGAGCACGCTAATGATATCGTCCTTCTCGAAGGACAGCTCGTCGTCGTTCAGTGCTTTGTACGGGTACAGTGCGATGACTTTATCTACCGAGTTATGGGGAAAAAAAAGTATTTTTCAAAATTTGCCTCTCAACTGCTAAACAAAATCATAGGTGGTTGTAGTGGTGGTGGTGGTGATGGGTGGTAATGGTGACGGTGGCATTGTGCCCAGGAGCCATCCCTTACCTCGGTTGCTAACCCCTCCTCCCCCTGACTGAACATTCGGGTCGTACTTACCGAGAATCGTTTCCGTCAGCTCAACCTTGCTGGCCGATACGGGCGTGTTGCGGCCGCTGTTTCGTCCACCTTGCAGTATCTTCACGTACGTCGCCGGGAACCAACCAATCTGACGGCGTCTGCCCTTTGCCTGTGAGAAGGAGGAGAAGCGATGGATGTTTAATCCCTCGTTTTTGTTTTTTAGTTGCTAAGCCTCATTTACGCCCGCAACCAATACGCACCTGCAATTCACCCTCCCACCAGCCGGAATCGGTCTTTTTTCTTATCATTATTAGCTGGCCGCGCTGCAGCGATAGCTGCTCGGAGCTGGTCGCCTCGTACGGTGCGATCACCTGTGCCACCTCGCCCTTGCGCCGCAGGCTGGGCGTGGCCGACGTCATCGACATGGAGGAGTAGCGAATGTTTTCCTCGTTCGCGGACGCACCGGAAGGTGGTTGAGTATTGATCTGGGACACTTCCGAGTCCGCTTCGGCCTGGTTGCGTGCATCCTCCGCATCCTGAGTATTGCCGGCGGCAGCGGCGGCCGATTGCTTTCGTTTGGTTTCCTGCTCGTACGCTTGCGGCTGCTGCTGCTGCTGCTGTTCCGGTTCCTGGTGCATGGTTGGCTGCTCGTTATATGTCGCCTGATTGCCGTTCATAACCTCCTGCAAAGGGAAATGCGTTGAGCAAACACACTGAAGCATTTTGGCTTCTCCGATCGGATTACTTACGCCCTCGTGTTTCTGCACATAGTTCGAAGGGAAAATGCCAGTCCGGTTGCCGATGGTGCCAGTCCACCAGTCGCCCTCCTTCTTCGAAACGGCGATCGTTTCCCCTGCGTCAAACACAAGATCGCCTGCCTCCGCCGACTGGTAGGCGTAGCAGGCGACATAATATTCCACATCCCCGTTGCAGGTAGCCCTGTAAGAGTTGACAGCAAAACGGGCGTTAGTACACGTTAGTGCACAACGCTTCCCACTGCTGGCGGGGAGTTCCTTTTCACACTCACTCTGTATTATCGTTTGGTGCGTGATACTCTTCTTCGACTGGTGCGGCGGCGGCGGCGGATGCGGCGATGGTGGTGGCGGTAGTAGTGGTGGTGGTCGTGTAATCAACTTCCGGCTCACTGTACGCTATCGTTTCTGGGACCGCTTCGACCACGTTCAGGTTGCTGTCCACCTTTTCGACGAACGATTCCGGGAACCAGCCAGTGTGACCGTTTATTTCACCCGCCAACCAGCCCGGCTCGGCATTCTGCTCCAGCGGTACCTAATGAGGGGAGAACAGAGTTGAATAGGCTTCTAAATTGACCATTTCCATTCAATTACCATCACAATATCGCCGGGCTGGAATGAAATCTCGTCGCTATTTCGTGCACTAAACTCATAGATCGCCCGGTACTTCACGTAGCCCGGTGGCGTTTGCACATCCTCGCCCGAGCCAGCTGTCACGCTAGCGGCCGGTGCGGCCGGTTCGCTGTTGAGCGCTGCGTGCGTCGTGGTCGTATCCGGAGCGCCCCACGAGTTGGATGTATCCCACGCACTGCTGTATGATTCGTTTTTGCGGTTGTTTTTCATCTCCAAGATCTGTAAATATTCAAAAAAGCGGCACAATGTAAGAGCAGTTTAAATCATTAAAATGTTGACCTCCTTACCTGAATTCTCTGCATATCGTATTCACCGTACAGCTGCTCGCATGCGTCAATCAGATCGGTCAGTTGGGATTTCAGCTCAACCAGCTGGTCCCGGTTCAGATTGATGTCGGTCGTTTTGTTTTCGATCTGTTGCTTGGTGTTTTCTAGCTTGTCCTTCAGCTGCTGTATGACAATCTGAGGAGAGAAAGTGGCACACCATTAGCCCGGTAGAAGGTAAATCTCACTCAATCCGATCCACACACACACACACACCTGTTTGTTGGTGAACTGCAGCTGGCTTTCCGTTTCGCCCGACTTGCTCTTCGCGTCCAGCTTGGCCTTCTCCTGGCTCAGCTGCACCAGCCGCTGGTTTTGCTCCTTCACCTGCGCCTTCAGCTGCGTCATCTCGGCCATCTGCGTGTCGCGCGTGGTGCGCATACCGTCGATCGTGCTCTTGACGTTCGTCACGCCGACGCGCGTGTCGCAGATCTTCTGCGACAGCTCCTTGATGCGCTCGTTGAACGTGCTCAGCTCGACGCTCAGCGATTGGTTCTGCGCCTTCAGCTTCAGCACGTTCTCCTGCTCCCGCTGCCGGTGCTGCTGCATTTCGGCGATCTTTTGCGTTTCCCACTCCAGCTGGCGCTGCTTCTCCATTTCCCTGGTTTGTGATAAAATAGAAAGCAAAAACAAAAACAATTATTTACCAATTAAAAGATAAACGTTGAACACTGAGCGTACTTTCGAGCGAGTTCCTTTTTCTCCAGCTCGCGCTTGCGTTGTTCCTCACGCTCTTGCTCAAGTTCGCGCTGGCGCTGCAGTTCTTTCTCCAGCTCCTGCTGCTTCTTAAGCTCAGCCTCCAGCTTGGCTTTGCGGATCTTTTCCTGCTCTTCACGTTCTTTGCGCTCACGTTCCTCCTGCACGAAAAGATGTAGATTTAAGTCCCGTTAAGAATGTTCAAAACGTTCACCCGTAAAGCGTCTCACTCACCTGTTCTTTCTTCTGAATATCCATCAGCGCTTTTCGTCGCCGTTCCAGCTCGGCCTGACCCTTGTCAAAGTTTTCCTTGCGCTTGTCTTCGAACGAGGCTGTAGATGCATAAATGAAATCGTTTAACTTCCCTGCTGTCACGCTTTGCGCTACTGTTCGCCAGAACAACACACTTACACTGTGGCAGTCCCGATAGCGGATCTAGCTCGACGGCGGCATGCACCGGTGCGCCCTGGGAGGAGACGGAACCGTGCCGCGAGCCCACCACCGAACCGTGGCGCGATGTCGCCTTGCGGAACGACGGCGGCACCAGCTCGGGCGGCAGCGTGGTCGGAACCTTCTCGCCAGCGGCGGCCATATCGCACAAGTACATGGCGAGCACGAACTCTTCGCAGCCGAGCCGACCGTCGGTATCCATGTCGGCCAGGGCCCAGATTTGGGCGAGCATTGCCTGTGGAAGCTTCGTCTGCACCATGATGTTGCGGGCCTGCGGTCCGGTGAGGAAGCCGCTGCGGTTGCGATCAGTCGTGTTGAACAGCTGGGTGTATTTGAGCTTGGCCGGACCCTTGATTGCCCATTCAATTTGTCCGCTAAAGAGTAGGAATTAGTTTCATTAGTAAGCTGTAACTTCCATCACTTCCACATCCGTTGCCGCACTTACGGAGATTCAATAGATGGGGCCCATTCCGAGATAGACATCGAGCGGGCGGGTGTTCCACCGCCGGAATGGGGCGGTGTCGGTGGAGCCGGAACTGCTACACCGCCCACTAGCGGTACCGCCGACACGCTTCCGAGTGGATCGATCAGTGGCTTTACGGCAGCGGTCGGTGGAATGGTCGGAGCGCTCCCAACCAATCCCCCGATCAGTGGCTGTTGCATGACAGCGGCCTGGACGGGTGCTGCCATTCCCGGAATCAACGGTTGGCCCATCGGGATGAGCGGTGGGCCTGCGGCGGACGCAGCGATTAGCTGCGGTGGAAGAGCCGGCTTGGGCGGTGGCACACCACCCGGTCCCATGCCCGGGACGACCGTTTGCGGGGCCACCCCCATTTGATTGTTCATCAGTGGAGGCACTATCGCGTGCGGAACGGCATGCGGTGCCATCAGGGGCGGCTGGGGCTGCGGTACGACCCCGATCGAGCCGGACAGTGACTTGAGCGGATCGAGCGGGCTCAGGCCGGAAGTGGGCGTTAGGATGGGCGTACCGCCGACGGCTGTGAGCGATGCGATGAGCGTTGGTGGCAGTGCCTTCGGCACTTCGAATCCACGCAACTTCAGGTTGATCAGCTTGCAGGCGATGCTGAACTCACCCAGCGTCATCCGTCCGTCCGCATCCGTGTCGGCAAGGGCCCTAAAAATAGAATGCAAAGAGGGGGAAGGGCATTGTTTGTCAGAGGAAATCATAATAAATTGTAATATTAGAAGGTTATTTTTCTGCTCTTAAAAGCCAAATCAAATCAAATGAAACGAAGCTTTTCATTTTTATGAATTTGCTAACGATCAATATTACACATCCGAAGATGATAATCAGCAAACAGCGCTTCGTTAATATGTGTTAAAAGGACGTCGTGTCAACTCGACTCGATGACTCATAGGTAAACAACACATTCCGTACGCCCTTGGGGAGTACGTTGATAATACTCAGACGAACGGTTGGTTAGAACGGGGAGCGCCCCCATGTAACCCTTAACGGGGCAGAGAGTAACGATCTACTGAACAACCCGCCAGAGTTCAGTGCAAACCTCTCATTAATTAGGCACCAGCTAGAAGCAGAGAAGTACATTATCGAGTGCTTAGGCCGAATTGGGCGACTCGTTTGAGCACCATATCCCTCGGCTTCCATGTAGCCTCCTCCCATCAGGGTGGAAAGTAATTGAGCTTTGGGCCGAGCTCTCTTCTAAGCTCTTTGGGGGGTTTTCGGTCGTTGAAAACACAGTTCGATTCGCGGTACTGCACTTGGGCAAGGACGCACGGAGCATAAATTATGCCAAGGGAGAGATTACGCGTGTTTTTAAGGACCGTGTGTGTGTGTCTATGTGGCTAGTCAGAGTAACAAGTGATTGGAGGTCTTTATTTATATGGAGAGGATGGCTCTATTTGCCCACAAGTTTCTATATTCGGCCTATTTAATGCAATTAAGACACGCGTACGATAGGGCGATTTACAGTACCGTGGCACACATATACCGCACCATTCCAACAATTCCATTAACACTTCTTCGCCTGATAATGGGGCCGCCCCACACTGATGACGGACTGTCGGCCGTCCCCTCATAAAATCAATGCGAATGACATTGACGAAAGTAACCATCAATCGTATATGATATCAGCAAATATAGAATGTAACACTGCCACAGTATCTACAATGCTCCGAAAACCATTCACCACGGTGCTGCTGCCCGACGAGTTGCCGACGAAGCCTGCTCCGTTGCGAGCACGAAAAAAGGAGCCGCGAGTCACGTGAGCCAGTTGGGAATGGGAAAGCAGACAAGCAAGCAAAAGGATATGAAATTATTCGGTCGAAATCAAGATCCCAGTAGGCCCAAGCCTCGCCGAGAGCCCTTTTCCGAGGTGAAAACAAAAGCACATCCATAAGAGTGGCTGCTAGAGGCGGGGGTTGCCGCGGGTTCAATTGCACTTTTGCAGTTATGTAAGCGAAAGGAAACCGGAAACACGGGAAGGAACAGTAGTGAAGAGTATGAAGAGGGGGGCGAAAAAAATGGTACCACACAAGTACGAAGAACCCATGAGAATGGTCGCGCGAGCAGCATTCTCGACGACGGGCTATGTTGTGCCAACAGCATATAGAGGGGTGAGTTACACACAAGCTTACCATATCTGGCCGAGTATTTGCGGGGGCAGCTGGCTCTGGAGGAAGAATCCTTTGGCCTGCCCGCCCGTTACCACCCCGTCGACCGGCTGCAGCGACTTGAACTGGTCCTCGTACTTGAGCCTCTCGCGGGACGTTATCACGAACGGGTCGGATGCGTTCATGTTGCTGGTGCTGGTGGTGGTGGTGGTGTTCGTGCTGGTTGATGATAACAACACACACACAAGAGATATTCGCTCGCCGTTCTACGCGTTCGGTTCTAAGTGACCGTTTATCAGTGGGGAAGGGCCACCAGTAATATCCATGCACTGTGGGCGGCCGTGGCGAGCGAAGTTAGGTCGAACCGCTGCTGCTGCTGCTGCTGCTAGGGCACTCCCGGGAGCAGCGAAGAAATTCTTGCTGCCCTGCCAGCACCACCACACACACTCACTATCGTAGTAGGCGGTACTGCCTTTTTCACTTTTTTCACTCGTACCGATTTTTGTTTCTGGCGTATTTTTCACTCGCCCACCGTTTGTTGGTGGTCACTTCGCATTCGCACTGACTTTCGTGGTGCTGTGCGATGGTTGTTGCGAGCTGCAAATTGGAAGGAAATGATATCACCTCAGGTCACTCTGGGGGTATACACACACACACATAGCACCCTCGCCCTTCCCACCCGACACCCCTTCACCCAAGAGCGTACGGGTCCTGCTGCTTCAGGAGTTCTATTCCCTTGCAAGAAGGGAATATAGAAGCTCGCTCAGGCAGCCTACACAACAGGACCACCATGCGCAGGACACGATTCAATAGAAAGTTGTATATCGATTTCTTTCGCTGGCTCACGCTCACACGGTAGCAGAGGAGGAGTGCGTTCTTCACGAGCCCACCAACACTTGATATGCAGCGACTTTTACACCCTTCACGAACGACACAATGCGGCCACCGTTGGGCGTGAGCGTAGGTGCGTTTTCCGACGGGCACGGAAAACGCACTTTCAGCGCTTTGCAGACGCGATTTGCAAGTGAAATTTTACAATCTAGAACCACAGCCTTGCTCACCTCTTCTGTTGGAAGCAAGAGCAGAAACGGAACCGTACAACAGTCGCACTCTGCGCTGAGGGTACAATTTGTTTATCTGTCACTCGCTGGCAGCACCCAACGAGCAGAAATGGCAGGAGAGTGATGATACCCAAGAAACAAAAACACAGACAGGTATCAGCAAAACCAAAATAACAAGATAATTCATTTGAATAACTGTTTAATTTAATTTAATCTTACATTGATATTTATCTTCTTTAAGTGCTATAGGACTTATATGACTGGTTGTCACAAAACTGCTTAACAAATGTCTAATTACTCAAGTGCTACAAACGCCTTAACTGATTGCTAAAAGGCGTCAAAATGACTAAAGCTCTCAGTTTCTCTGCTTCTTCTGCTCAACAACCGTAGTTGGTCAAGGCCTGCCTGTACCACTTGTGGGGTTGGCTTTCAGTGACTTATGGATTGAATTACCCTCCATAGCAGGATAGTCAGTCCTACGTATGGCGGCACGGACCGTTTGTGGCTGGAACCCATGACGGCCCAAGCTCCACAGATTAAGCTTAAACGACTGGAAAATCAAATATCCATAGAAAAAAAAGAAAGCTCCATAGCTTCATTGGTTTGCTCAATAGATGGCGTATTACAACTCATAATTATATTGCTGTCCTTTTCTTGCAATGTGTTTCGACAAGTTTCATCTAATTATAGCCTATATAGGCTTCTCCCAAGCGCCACAGATTAAGCTTAAAAGACTGGAAAATTGAATATCCATAGAAAAAAAAATGAAAGCTCCACAGCTTCATTGGTTTGATCAATAGATGGCTTATTACAACTCATCATTATATTGCTATCCTTTTCTTGCAATGTGTTTCAACAAGTTTCATCTTATCATGACCTATATAGCCTTCTAACTTTCTGAGCAAATATCTATAAGAATGGTCGTGTGGTCAGATACGTGGGTATCAACACCAACGACCATTACTCAAATCTCAATAGCTTCAGTGCTGGTGGTTTCCGTTGGAGTTTAGTATTTAAACAATCGTATCGCGGTTCTAGTTCTAGCGATGCATAACTTCAATGCGAAACCATACAACAGTACAGAGGAAATGAGAAAGCTTTCCTCCAAGCGATGAAGCTCAACTGGTTGGGGTATCCCACCAACAGATGGCGCCACCAGCTTTTTTTTGTTGCTATTTTTAGAATGCATCAGTCGTTTGCCGTCTGCTAAACGAAGTCTTTCTATATTCCGTTTAGGTAGAGAACTTGAGTCGTTTAGAAGCCGTTTAGTGGTCGTTTAGTGGATTTGTGACATTTGGGTGTAATAGCGCAATTTTTATTTTGATGATTAAATGAACAATTTCAGGCTGGTCCCGTGGTATAGTTGTCGAGTCGTAAGATTTAGCACATGCCTTGGGTTCAAGTCTTGAATTGACCCGACCATAAGCAGAATAGATTATCTTTATATGTGTAATTTCGATTTCGAAGCACATTATTGACTATGGCTTACAATCAACTACGGTTGTAGCGCCGAATGACAAAAAAGGACATGAAAAATATTAATCAGTTTTATGATCTGAATTTTATGAACGACCAAATGAACACGCTGTTATTTCGCTGTTATAGTAACTTTCGAGGTTTATTTAGCACAAGGAAGCTGGATTAGTCAGTCCTTCCCTATGGAGGGACGGTTCACACGAGGCTTGAATCCAATAAAAATTGAAAAAGAAATTGGGGAAATTCCCTAGTATTGCAATCAAAAGACGAAACCTTTTCAGGGAATAACGATACAGTAGTTTCTAGTTAAATTGCTACCATTATCCACCTTCTCTTAAATGCCTGCAAGCAGTCTGCAACACCGTTCAAAGCACCAGTAAGGTGGTAACACATTCAAAATATCAGTATCAGTTCATAAAATTTGTGCATCGATTTAAATTCCAGCTCCTTCAACCCCTGCACTGCGATGGTAAAAGCTCTCCAAGTCGTTCACGTTCTCATTTTAACCTTCTCATCACCTCCCCTATCTATCGTCAGCGGTGCCGCGAGAGTCCGGGCGCGTGTTTTTGGGGGCCGAGTTTGGCTCTCCCCATTCACCGCGGCATTCATGCTCACGCAAAAGGGCGCGCGAGCGAACCATCCCTCCCGCTTTGCAATGAATGGATGTATGGTGTGGATGAAACGGACGATGGAACGACGGAGACATAGCGAGATATAGGCGAGCTGTTGGCGCTTCCCATTGCGAGCAAACCATTCATTTCAAACGGTTTCGTGTTCCGGTGCGGACGTACCTTCTCCGTGTGTGAGCTGCTCCGCGTGTTCAGTTGAGCTGGCGCGTATCGTGCGTGCCACTGGTGTGTATATCTCGCCGTCGTTGGCGTACAGGAAGGAAGTGCGCGTTCTGGCCAACACACGCTCGAACACTAGTGCCCGTACTCTTGGGGCAGCGGGGCAACGGTGTGAGGAAATAGAGAACGGTGTTTTTTTCTTCTAACCGTTTTGCTTTCGCCCTTCAATGTCGTCTCATCCCCCTGTTAGCCGGGGGAAACAGATTTTTATTTTCTACGGTGTGTGTATAGACTAGACTAGGAACTAGAGCGCGCGTGTGTGTGTGTGTGTGTTTGAGTGTACGTTCTGGGTGTTTTTTTTTCCTCACGCAAACCAAAGGAAAAGACACGTTTTCCCAACTGAAACGGGCTCGTTTTTCATCCTGGAGATGTGTTTTTTTTTCGTCCGCTAGTGTTGAAAGCATCAATCGGTCAGAAGGAACTTAGAATGGAATAGCGAACTTAACAGTGGATGTTGAAATTTAACTTATTAATGTAGTATTTGACCGTATTAGCTAACCCAGGTTAATTTTCTACTTTGTTCCATTTTCCCCCCTTTTTTCCTTTTTTATAAGAACACAAAGAAAATCTGTCCCAAAAAACTGCAACCCATCCATCGGTTGGACCCACTTTACCCCAACGCGGTGTACTCGTAGTAAATTAGTTTGCATTTGTTTCTCACTTTTAAAGTACAAAAAAAATGCTTAATCGAATTTTGGTTTCCACCGACGAAGGATCCGATTCATCAGCGAATTAAAAAAGGAATGCAAAAAAAAAGGAATTTCCAATCTGGCCGGGAAAATCCGCGTCTTATCCGCGAGCGAAAAAGGAGGGAACTAGAATTACAACAACAAAAAAAGCATGAAAGAAAAAAGAAAAGTCTCCTTTCCTGCAACTTCCCGGTCCGAGGTGTGCTAGAAGCGTTTCCCCTAGCAACCCGGGTTCATACCTTCCGGGCTGGGTGGGGCGGGCTCAGCAGCATGGCGCTTTATTTGCTCTGCTTTGCTTTTAATTTTCACCTCTTTCCATCCTTGCTGGTGTGTATGTGTGTGTGTGTGAGTGCTTACTCGGTGTAAAAGGAAAAAGCGAGCCCCGGAAACCGGTAAAGTGTGCCACCGTGGTGGGTGGGTACTGGGATTAAAGGCCGAATGGAAGCTGGAAGAAGAATCAAATTCAAACAACCAACAAACGGTGAGGAAGGCATATCTGCAGAAGCAGCGGTAGTAGGCAGGGTGGTAGAACAGGCGAAGGCGGGAAAAAGGATTTGGATTTTAATTGCTTCAAGAAGGTGGCACAGGGAATCGCAAAGGACAAAGACGTCGTCAAATTGAAAGCGAAAAACCTAAAACCAAGAGACAGAGAGGGAGAGAGATAGAGAGAAAAAAAGAGGGAAAAAAGAACTCACCAGGAATCTGCTTACTAGACAATTGTATTTTCATGGATTTTTTTTTCTCATTTCCTAAACTTTTCATCGCTTGCTTTTTCTTCACTTCCCGAGCAGGATAAAGTGTCATCGATTGTGTGGGTGTTTGTGTGTGTGTGTTTAAAAATAAAAAGCTTCCAACGGGAGCGAAGCAGGGGAAGAGCGGTTGAGAAAAAAAGTGAAAGTGCAAGCCGGTTTTAAGCTTGGGGAAAAATCCTTCCAGGAAATTCAGTGCCAGCGCGCGCGTGGTCTCCTGTTCGAATTTTACATCCGTCCATTTCGTACACTTTGTGGCTCTGTGTGTCTGTGTGTGTGTGTCTTTTGTTTTTCTTCCGGTTCCGGCCAATCGAACGTGCGGGGGTTTTGGTAGCAGGTAGTGGTGGTGGTGGTGGTTGTACCACTAACTCCGGGCGTAGAGCGTGTTGGGTAGGGCGGCACTGGGCGCACCCGCGGCCCAGCAGATTTCCCCTACAAAACCCGGTCCTATCCGGGGGGTCATTTTCCACGTGGCGATCGTCGACGCAAAGCAGCTTATATGTGTGACCAGGGCAAGCGAAAGAAAAAGGAAAAATTCCAGTACAACAAATCGATCATGGCCGCCACGAGCGTGGTGGTCCTCGATCGGGGCAACAACACGACCTGCACGGTGAACCTACACGGTAAGTGGACCTTCACGCGCTTTGATGAGCGAGTAGCATAATATTGGTGCTTAGTTGCTGGCGGGTGACTTGCATTGGGGAATGTTATTGCTTTGTTGCTGCTTTGCTATTTTAAACGAGAAAGATCCATCGGTTCGTGTGAAGTCGTGCGAGTAAAGCCGCCGTTTGGGTGAAGTGAACCCGTTGGCGGGAAAAGAAAAACATCTGGGATATTATTTGTGTGTAGGTACTAAGTTGGTGGTGTTGGTGGAGTATCCCTAGACCTAAACTCCCTTCGCTTTCATCTCAAACATCCAACTTTATGGTTCTTTTCGGGTAGACCACCACAAAATGGACCCACAAATGTCTCTGTTTTAAACCACATTGGTGTCCTCCACATTGGAATGTCTCACATGGTAGCTGCATGTGTGAAGTGTGTTTCCCTCCACAACCGGATGCTCTATTTCGGCACGATCGTGGGAAGGTTAGCCAACTCATTTATATGAAGTTTTGCTTTTATACGATCGAGAACATTCAATCGTTGCGTGTAGCATGCCATTTGATTGCATCTAGTGCAGCCTAATGCCATTTATTTAATATTGCACCCTTACCTCACACTAAAAAATCGAACTTCATCGTGTTGCAATTTTGACAGCCGCCTATCGGTGCTTCCGCTTCTCGTACCCAATCAATTACGTCGCATTGGATCACCGTTTGGACCTTTTGCTGGACGGACGCCCCAAAAGCCCCGTAACCATGAATGACCGCTGCGGTTGCGATCAAGTGCAGTTTGCTTTGCCAGTATGCTTGTAGTTGGCAGGGGTAGGTGTGTTAGTATCGCGCTTTCGATGCTTAGTTATGCGCTTGTTCGTGTGTCAAGCGTGTCGGTCAAAGCAGCGTGTGCGAGGGCAACGACGATTTGGATATGGTTGGCAACTTCGCGCCATTCACTCGCGATCGGTTGCCCTTTCCAACACGCGCGAAATGAGTTCGCGAGGGAGCTAGGTGTGTGTGTGTGTGTATGTGTGTGAGTGGCGAAGGTTTTAACCTTGGCGCGGGAAGTTCGGTTCTGTTCGATGGAAGTTTGAACCCCCAAAACACTGCACTGTTTGCAGTGCACGCTACTAGTGGTGGTGCAGCAGTGCCTAAGTTTTGCTGTCGTGAACAGCTCGTGGGATGGGAGGTGGGACGGGGTCGCGGTGCACATTAGTCAGCCAGTCCCAGGCATTAGGCTTGGGTGACGACCCTGAGACAATGTGACCTGCACTCGGTCACGACTCGGTCTTGGATAAGAGTTAAAAAGCGGCAGGGTGAAATCACAAGGTGCTGAATGGAGCGCTACTGGATGGTGTGTGTGTTCTTCCACATGCTTTAAGATGGTTTTTGGGAAAAAAGGTCAAAACTGCAATATCCCTAAAAGCGAATTGTTATCGATCATGATGTTTGTTTAAAAATTTAAAATGATCATCAAATAATTTTTTATTAATTACCCTTTCAATTCCGTACGCATTTTGCTTTGTTAACACTTTGTTAAACACGCACTGAACACATGAACAAAAAAAAAACCCCCAAATGCTTGTAGTTTAGCAAATGCTGTGTAGCCTTTTATTTTGTTGTACCGAGGCGTTTTTGTTTTAGGTCACTTTTTGTGATGTCAAATAAAGTTTCTTTTTTTTTTTAAATCTGTTTACTGGTAACGCTCATCGACTTATGCTTGCAAACCATGTGTGATGTGGCTCCCAGTGGCTTCCAGGAAGTTTTGATCTTTTCGAGCTAACGCGTCGACAAATCTTCGTGTCGGTGGCATAAAAAAAGAAGATATCGAAGACCAAAAAAAAAAGCAGCACACATGCAACAAATTTGTGCCGCTGTTGTGTGCGTAATGCGCGCGGGGTTTTTCGGATGTTGATTTGACACTTTTTTAAGCTATTCATAGATTTCATTGATTGTTGAACATGGTGCTGACAGATATTGCTTCTTCTTTCTTTTTTGTTGGGTTTTCGACAAGCCCTTTTTGCATGATGAGGTATGCAACTTTTGCTTTTGCTGCCTGAATGTGCTGTTTTTCTCAATTTTGATTCACCTTGATCGATTTTTTTGCACTATTTTGGTGCGCATTTGTCGTTTCGTTTCGTTTTGCGGGCAACACAAAAAACAATAACAAACGTACGCAGTTCATGTGCGTGCAATTAAAGCAAAACTGCAGTTGCTAAAACTGATTTAAGTTGAAAACAAATAACGCCAACTTATACTTACATTGAACCCAATACCTTTGCCGATTGAAATGTTAAACGTGAAAAGCTAATTGATGTATGTGTTTTTTGTTTTAATTTCTTGCTTTGCTTTATCGGCTAATGAACTTTTGCATCTTGCATGAATCGCACGATCGCGTGGCATCTTCGAATGGACGATAGGTTTCTTGGGGGCGCAGTGTGTTGGGAGTTTCGGTCGGTCTTATCATCGGGCTGCAGTGTGCCCTTTCGCTTGAAAAGACGCTTGTTATCATCGTTATCATCTGGTGTCTAGTGTGTCGTAAAGTTTTCGGTCAGTTTGGTATTTGGTTTGGTAGAATGAAAACAAAAAAAAAACTGGGGGAAACGACGACAACTGATAAGGCAAATATTGCAACATGCGTTTTTGAAGCGTTAATGCAAGTTTTAGGCGATTTTTCTTACCATTGGAATGCTTTTACGCTTGTCATTTTGTTGTGCAAATGTGATTTGGGTATATTTTTGCAATTAAATTTGAAAACCTTGATGATAATTTGCACTACAAACTGTTTTATGGCATGTTTTGGTGGACATCAGCTAGCGCGATCCTCCCTTTATTGCACAAACCAATCTTATCTTAATTGGACACCTGTTTTTCTATTGGATTCTATCTGTTGTTATCTGCGCTGGTGTTGCCTGCCTGATAACAGTGACACAATTCGACCGTTGGGACTTGCACTCTCTGGCAATGAAAGCTTCTTTCATAAGCAATATCATAAACCCCATCGAGCCTCATCGTTTCACAGCGGTGCTGTATTATAATTGATTAAAGCAAAAGTGCACACCAGTGCATGCAGCACGTTGCACGCGCGTCATCTCGCTGCTGTAGGTTAGCTTATCAAGCGTGGTGCGTTTTGGTTGATCAGTCTAAAGTCTGTTCGAGAAGCGATTAGAAGCGATCGTGAACCCGTCTGAACTGTCCTGTCTGGGACGGTACTGGACGTAGGCTGGAGTTTAATGTTCGGAAACTAATCCCAAAACATTACTGGAAATTGTCTCGATGTTTCGGATGGAATGGAATGATTTATGAAGGGTAGACAGATGCTTCCGTCACTGTGTGCTTCACTGTACTACACCGGATCGGATCGGATTGGGTCCCGCCAGATGGGTCCCGCCTAAAGATCGTGATTGCGTGACGACCTTCGGCCGTGCTGTGGGAAAAGGAAATGGGTGGCAGTCTAGCAGCAGCAAACATTGATTAGCCCAGAACATTAGGTTGTGAAATGTGTCGCCGATTTTTTGTTTTTTTTTTTACGGGGCTAATGCTTTCGAAACCCACCATGTTCCGTATGCACAGAATCACAGTCCCGGGCAGAAAGGTTTGTAATTAAAAAACCTCAAAACGTGATCGTTCCGCGGCGGTTGTTCGGCGAAGGCGCATTGTTCTTATCAAAAATGATACTTTTTTGCCCCTTTGCTTGCTGATGAGGTTCCCGTTTGATGTTCTCTGTTTCATTTGTTGTGAAATTCTCGTATATTACGAAATTGATCTTAATTGCTTTGTCGTAATTAGCTTTTTATTTTCATCTGTTTTATAGTTTTTGGTTTTTACAATTTATTGTCATTGTTGATCTAATTTCTCTCCAGTTAAGTACACTGTAGGGTGTTTTTTTATAAAAGAATCTTGACCTGCAAGAACTAAGTGTGATGTAAGTTATCAATGTTTCAGGAAGCAAATAGCGAACCCAGTTTCGTGAATTGTGAAATAATTATCAATACGCTCTAGTTGTTGTTGATTCATTATATTATTCTTTGATGTCCATGCGTGTCGGTTTTTTGTTGTTGTATTCTTGAACCAGATGTTTGTTCAGAAGTGTTTTTGCTGTTGTCCAATTATGTATTTCTTGTTTTAATACACATGGAAACGTTGTACTACAGTAGATTACAACGCTTCCACTTGTTTCCAATTTGATTCTAAACTAGAAATTTACTTATCAAAATAATAAATAAGTAATTTCCATTACAATTGCACATTTCTTTAAAGATAGACTACAAAACAAATTAAAAAAAATCACAGACCCTAAGACACGAAACCTACTCAATCTTTAGTGATGCGATACTTTGGCAGACCGGTTGAAGAAATTTGATTTGTGGGCCAACATTGCTGAGAGAATGTTTTCAAAAACCAATAGGAAAACAAAAAATATATAGCACAGCCAACACAGACGGATCGAAGCCGGCAATCCTTTTTTCCGTTCTAGGAATTGTTTTCAAAAGCAATATTCTCGGGAAATGTGAACTCTCTCTGTCTCTCGCTCGCCTATCGCTGGCGCCTATGCCGCCAGTGTTGGTGACCTGTGGGATCAATCATCCATTTAATTGATTTGAATTTTGTTTGTGTAGGGCGATGGATGCGAGCAAAAAAGGGATTCCTAAAGACTGCAAACCAGAGTGGCCCTCTGGCTGCTGGTGGTGGTGATGATGGTGGTAGTAGTAGTAGTAGCAGTAGTAGCTCATCAATTAGCATAGTGCTTTTTTAACCCACCCCGAAAATGGGAAACCTGTTTAAATTTTGTAAAGAATAGATCGACAAAGAGCGTGTAGCGCTTGGAAAGGGTTAGAATAATTTAAATTTTTGTAGCTTTTTGT
This sequence comes from Anopheles gambiae, assembly GCF_943734735.2. NCBI lineage: Eukaryota > Metazoa > Arthropoda > Insecta > Diptera > Culicidae > Anopheles > Anopheles gambiae. Next base: position 24,139,337 of record NC_064602.1, read on the forward strand.
ACATTTTATTAGGCATATTTTTAAAATCATTTCGGCGTTATTTCTTTGCCGTTTATTGTACCTCTTTGAGAAGCATTTAGCTCTTTCAATATTTACAACAGATTTTCTTAATAAAGGTTGCCTCCGAGATACGTTGTTAATGGGGACCGAAAAGAATTGGCGTGTCTTGAATTTCTGCGAGTTTTTTCTGGTTTTATTGAGTCAGCGGTAGATTTTAGACACTAGATTCATTATTTGATATGATTCTAACTGCAGATTACAAAAGTGTACCTTTTGTAGTTTTGTAATAAGTGTGAAATGTAGAATACATGTAAGATTACTATTAGGAGTACCAACAGGTTCGTAGCGTTTTGATGTTAGATGTCGCCACTTGTTTGTTTGTGTAATTAGATAACATATTTGGAAGCGTTATCTTTGAGCTCTATTTCACTAGTTGCATTTAACGCTTTTTTGTTGTTGTGGGAAGTTCTTGCTTTATTATGGACAATTTGAAGAAAACTCTACCGAGGACCCCATCCTATTTTAGTGGAAGTTTGGTATGGTAGTTTATGGTTGTTCTCTAACTGAAGTAACTGGTCGGATGTGGTTTGATTTGGAACAGTGCTCTCCAACCTTTTTAGGCTTACGTACCACTTTTGATTGAAAATGTGCAATTAATTGTTGAGTAGATTAAGCTCAAAAGATTTTCATCAAACATATGTTTAATATTATTCTATACATGCCCGTTGAAAATTTAATCTTGATTGTGGGAACAAATTTGAGCGATGTGTAGTTGTAATAAGCTTTTCTTTTTTAACAAATCTTTCGCGGACCACGCCTGTTCACGCCACGGACCACAGGTTGGAGAACACTGATTTAGAAGACGAAGATCGTTACCGAGTGTTACGAAAATGTGAAGATCCTGAACAAGCACTTAATGAAGACACTTGTAGTATCACGTCCTAAGTAATTTCCCATCGATAAAACGCAATGGAAAGTCTCATACGAACAGAAGGCGAGCGACAACGAAGTCCGTTTGTTCACTTGTGAGCAACCTGATCTTTCGGTACCTGTAAAAACGTTCTATAGAAACATTTAAATGGGAAAGTACTAGGATCCAACCCACTGTATAGCTGAAAGACTAAAAAATAACATAAATCTCTGATTAACAACACTTCGGACTTCTTGGTATGCCTAATGTTAAAAGAAAACTCTTCCATAACGTGAACAAAATTAAACGACCACTTCATTTCAGGTGGACACGTTTAAACCTTTTTTTGTTGTTGTTTAACCTCCATCGTTTAACCATGGAGCCACAACGAACTAGGGCTCTGGGGGAAGTCTGGGGAGTCGGGGAAACAGCTTCACCACCACACGACCTGAAAGGCGTAGGAAGGTTAGAATGCACGAAGAGGAGAGGGCAATGTGTAATTACACTCTTATACATAAACCATATGCAAGTACTCTAGCCGTGTATGTGTTAGGGATGTGCTTTTTTTGTTGTGCGTGTGTGTCTGCTTCATGGTTATTATTACTCCGGGATTACTGCCGCGTTTTCATTACGCGACCGCCCGTGTCTGTATAGTGACACGGTAGCCACTGTAACCGTTTGTTGGTATATAGTTGCCATTGTTCGGGCATTTACCCACTGTTTGTGTGTGTGTGTGTGTGTCTCCTTTTTTTGACTAATTTTTCTGCCGTCCTACAAACGGCCTACGACATAACATTAGCATGGCCGCCGCCGGTCGGTCGGGCAGCGTTCAACAAGCAACAACCGACCAGAGCCGCGCAACTTGCACTTGGGCTGCGTAGTCGTCAGGGGGAAAAAAGCATGCGTTTAATCTTGATAGTTTGTACGGTAAAATGGAGACAAAAAAGAAGGGACAGCAAGCATGAAGTGCATATAGGGACAAACACGGCGTAAGTGAAGTATTGATCGTTCACCTTTACAAGATGATCGTTAGCCGTTGATTAGCAACGGGATACGATGAGATGTGCAGCCTTTATATTAATCGCATACTGATCTACTTTTTTTGTCCACTTGTATCGTAAGTTATTATTCAAATATTTTAATTATGGCAAGGGCGTGGCAAAAATTTGAATATTCTCTCCTTCTTTTTTGGCAATTCCATTCGATCCTACAACGGCAGTGGTTTTGGGAGTGCAATTTTTTTGTGTACTTCTTCTAGCGTTTCAACTTGCCAAAAATAAAACTCCCCAATAACCCGTTACATCAGCGTCACCCGGAGGCGTTGTTTTTTTATATTTTTTTTGTTCTCTCTCTTTCTCTTTGGTGGCATAGTGTCCCATTTCTTGCGGCCGTCCCGAAACTTTCGAATCATCTTTCGGGATGGGAAGAAGGATCCTTTCTAATTTCCCGTCTCCACCCATTCTGCGTTTGACTAATTTTTCTACATTTTGTGTGTATCGCTGTGTGTGTGTGCTTCTCCTTTTTTTGCGCCACTTTCTGTGCTCGATTTCGAGTGCAGCCAGCCTCCCAAAAGTCAGCTGCCTGCGGGCGCCCATGAGCAGGATAAATTAGTCCGTACCAAACCCCAAAAGCTCATGCCGTGTTTAAGACAGGCATGCTTTTTTCTTCTTCTAATTCTCTCCCACTCTCTCTCTCTCTCTCTCTCTCTCTCTCTCGCCTTCTCCTTTCGCTTGGTTGATGCCACTTCTTCATTCGTCACCCACCGCGTTCTGGAACGAAAATCGGGCCAGTATAGAAAAGGAACGATAGAAGAAGAAGAAGAAAAAAAGCAGACCCCAAAGGCTCCAATTTCCACCCATTCAATCGGGGAGGGTTGGAAATAGAAACGGGGGTTACGGGCAAGTGGAAAGAAAATTCGCGGAAGACGAGACAAGATCGACCGTTAGTGTGAGCCGGCGGCGTCGGCGACCGTGCTTTGTGGTTGCGCCATAATTTCGCCAAACTTTCGCGGCGCTATGTAGAGCCGTGTGGCGTGCGTTGGTCGGCTTCTCGGAGGTCGAAATAGAAAACAAAGCAAAAAAAAAAAACGGCCAAAGGTGCAACCGAAACAGTAAACAAACAGTATCCGGGTGAAAGAAGAGGGGTGTAAAGGAGAAGCAAAACCACGAAACAAAAAATGAGTAAAAATTCGCAATAGAACCACCTTTTTTTTGGCGAACCGGCTGGCTGGGAGGGATGGGTTGCGTTGGCGAACGAGATGAACGGGACAACGGAAGTGGAAGAATTGGCACACATTTTTTTTTTGTTGTTTCGACCATTTTTACTGTGTGCTCCGACTCCTCTGCACCGTTCTTGTTTGATGGCTTTGGACCCCATGCCTGCAAGTCGATAGAAAGCTAGACGCTCGATCAAATCAAACCCGCGCTAACCATCGCGCCAAACCAAAGCCCCGAACAGCGAAGAAAGGCCACAAGAAACAAAAAAACTTACCGATCAGGTTTTGGTTGATAGGTTTTGTTTTTTTTTTTGGCAAAAAAGTCTTAATCTTACCCAGGGTCGTCGTCGGGGTTTGTTTTAGTTTCTCTTTGGTTCCAGATTTCGCACACACAGAGAGACGAAATTTGCAACTAATATTTTGGATTTCTGCAAAACCCCGTTATGATCGCCGAAAGCTTAGTTTAGCGTGGCCTTTGAATGAGTTTGAAATAAAATTTGGCCAATTCATAAATTTGGCCGCACTCGCACTCTATCTTTATGATAGGCACGTTTGGACATTAACCTAAATGAAGTGAATTTGATTATGGTTGTAAGTAAGTTTTGGCATTCGGTTAAAGCGTTTAAAGGTTTAAATTCATAGAGCAATTTTTGGAGAATGTAAGAACGGGTGAAGAACTCGTTTGAGCTTCCAAAAATTGGACATCTTCGAAATTCCAACGGACTTGGCGACCCTTAGCTTGGATTTTGGGTACACCAACCGGGGTACCGTTTGCTGACAATTTGTTCATGGAAGTAGAGTATTTACCTCCGATAGCTCAATTTGTACAAACACTTCTTGGCATTGACCTGACTGGCTATATACTTTAATTCTCTACTTTTTTTTAAAGCCAAAAAAGCAACTTCAAAATAATGCAAAAAACCGGTGCTGAACCCAAACAAACGATGACGATATGTGTGGTTGATGAAAAATGCTCAAAAAAGCGAACGAATTGGTGATGGAAACAAGGCAAGGCAAAGGCCATTCGAATGGTGCTAAGGTGCTAAGAGACCTGCTACTGCTGCAATAGATTCGATTGGACCAATACACCGTCAGGCTTCGGGGTTAATATCGGTACGAGGTTGGCATGATTTGTCCGCCGGTAGCACAAACACTTGACCCCTTCAGGTGACACTGGTTGGGACGGAGGGGGTTGGTGAAGCGAAGCGTCTAAGGCCTCGGAACTGGCAGACCTCGCGACCAGCTGTACTGTTGTGTGGTCGTCGTAGTGCAAACAGAGACCAGAGTGGTTAAGTGTTTGTTAGATGCGTCGCCTGCTGCTGCTGCTACTGTCAACTGGTGTGTAGTAGCCGTGGTCATGAACCGAGAAAAGTGAATGTATTTGTTGTGTCGCCTACTGCGTGTGTGTGCTCGCGCTCGATAGGTGTTAGGTGGTTAGGAAAACAACAGCTCCGGTACGCACTGTTCCGGAGAGTGTTTGGAGTAAATAAGGAATAAAGTAAATTTACAAGGTTTTTTTGTAAATAAATTGCATTGATAGTTACATCAACTATCGTTTTTGAGAACTGCAGAGTGCATCCATCCGGAACAGCAGCAAAGAGCGTGATGTGATGATGACCGGCAGTCAGATTTATCTTCACATATTCGTGTGTCTTGCATTGTTGTTTGATTGTTCGCGCCACCAAGACAAACTCCCTCCCTTTGCTTTTGGCAAGCACTTCGACGGATTGCCCGTCTAGCGCGAAACGTGTGCCGGACGACACGCTCATTTTACGAATGGAGTAAAACTGTGCGTTTGAAGGTCGTTGGAGGTCTCTTGCTGAGGGCTCCTCAGCTTCGCTTCATCGCCTCGCTTACACAGTTGTCTCTCGAGCTAAGCGAGCAACAAAAAGGAGAGAAAAAACCTCAAGCTGGGGTCATCGGGGAGAAGTATGTTACGCTGTATATTGGCGGGTGATTTAACAGCGGGGCAGTAGGGTACGTAAAAAGCGTCATAATAAACGGAACGAAGTGGCGTGTACGTACGGTTTGGTTGTTGGATAGCTCTCGAGAAGGGGGGGTACTTGGTTGGTAAAACGGCATTTGTAGATGGTTAATTTTGATGAGTTTTTTTTTGCTGATTTGTTTTTTCTTCTCTTTAAGGGTAGGTTTGATAGAAACTGATGACCTCTGGGTTGAAATTGATTTAAACCTGTTTGGTGAACTATACCACAAGAGCGCTTTATGTTTTTTGACTCATGCTACTTGATATATTTTACGAAATAAGGTTCACCATCGTACTGTTTATTCGTGTAATGTCTCAATCATTGTTAACTTATTACGAACCATCATAATTATTTCGATTCGCACTTGCTTCCGAACCGTGTGCAATGGCATGTGTGGAATGCACCGTAATGTTTCACCCACTTAATGCTGCAAATGAAATAATTACGTATCGGTCTCTTTTCTCCTTGTGCCGCTTGTCGAGGGTTTTGTTTTGGCATCGAATTCTTCGCTGTAAATAGAGCAATTCATTCCACTTGTTGGATGTGTGCTTGTTTTTGCTTTTTCTGTTCTGTTTCACACGGCGTTTGAACACCAACTGTTGCCATTCCAATTTGAGAGGCATTCATAGTTTTTCGTACGCGTTTTCTCAATTCACAGGACAATTATATCGTGGAAGAGTTTTAGATTGAAAATTTGCTATTTATTGATAAATAATCTTTTATTTTTGTACTTTCCTTGCAGGTGCAACCGTGGTGTCCTGGCGAGTAAATAATCAAGAACAGTTGTTTGTAAGGTGAGTCATATATAAATTGCACTACGAGATCGAAGAGAATGTTACTTGCATTACCCAAAACATTGCAAATAGATACGCAAGCTATTTGCAACGAAACTTATTTTTTTCTTTAAACTGTCAACATTATAATGAAAATCGAAGGCCCGGTAATGTGTATTGACGCTTCTACACCTACTGACAATCGGTTCACGATGGCGTGTAGTGTGATCTAGAATGTCTAATGTCTAATGTCTAATGTTAATGGGTCAGAACGAATAGTCGCTTTCAGGCGCATCAATGTTAATATTTGCCAGCAGATTTATGGCATCGATTTCGCTTGTTAACACGTTTGCCACAAATGAGGAGTTACTTCTCGTCTGTGTTCTAATGAGGATAGTCTTAACAACAAGCATCTAGCATCATAATCTGGCATCTTAACGCGTCAAGGAAGAAGGGTCGAAGGGTTAATCGAGTGAAACGCCTTTACATTGATTCAATTTGATCCATCCAAACCAAGGACTGTGTAGGAACGAGGTCAAGTAATGTAGAACGATTTGACAAGTAGCCAAAAGTTTGTTACAGCAGTTTGACATCTGAAAGCCCTTTTCGATTCAAATTTTAATTATGATTTTAATGATAAAGCGGGCTGTTAATCGCAATAAAATTATTAATTATTTCATAAATTTTATAGGAAGAATATGGATGCCTCTAGTAGTAATACATTTTTGAGTGTATGATGAATTTTCAAGGGCTCTCTGCTGTCAGATGGCAACTAAGATGGCCAAACCGATTTTGGCTAATATTTGATCTCTTTCTTACACAGTCCTTGATACAGACTTTAGAATTGGGACAAGCAAATGAATTGAATTCGAGGATCAGTCTCATTAAAGCGATAGATATGCACCAAATGTTTGCAATTGACTGTATACTAGTGATGGGTAAAGATGGCAAAAATCCGGAGTCGTCTCCGATCCGACTTCAATGAACTCGGAATCGACTCCAGAAGGTAGGTCCGCGCTGCAATATCCAGAGTCATTCGAAATCGTCCGAAATGGCCCAGAGTCGCCCGGAGTCGTCTGGAATCGCCCGGAGTCGCCCGGAGTTGGAGTCGTCCGGAATCGTCCGGAGTCGTTCAGTGTCGTTCGAAGCTGTCCGGAGTCGCAGTCGCCTGGAGGCACCCGGAGTTGTTCGGAGTTGCCTGGAGTCCAAGTCGTCTGGAGTCGTCTGGAGTCGCTCGGAGTCGTTCGGAGTCGGAGTCGTCCGCAGTTGTCTGAGGTCGTACGGAATCATTCGGAGCCGTTCGGAATCGCCCGGAGTCATCTGGAGTCATCCAGAATCGGCTGCAGACGGAGTCATTCGGAGTCATTTGAAGCCGGACGGGATCGGCTCGCAAGGCTCCAAACGACCCCGGATGACTTCGACTCCGGGCGACTCCGGACGACTCCGACTCCGGGCGACTCCGGACGACTCCGGACGACACCGAACGACTCCGGGCGACTCCGGACGACTTCGGACGATTCCGGGCGACCCCAGACGACTCCGGTCGACTCTGGACGACTCCGACACCGGGTGGATCTAGTGGTTCTATATTGCCGGAGTCGGATCGGAGTCGTGGGTGTGCTCCATACAGCACATCACTACTATATACCTAAAAAACTGTAAAATTCATGCAGGATGACCGTGCCCGTTTACTTGACGCAAGAGATTTGTTTGCTCATTCTATACCAATTACCTTTTCACCATTTACATTTTATGTGTATTTGTTTTACTAAGTAACACAATATTGCAAGCTATTATTGTTACTATGTTTCGTATAACTGGTTTCAGCTAAAATTAACAGTGATACATCACGAAATATGATTAATTGTACCCCTATGCTATTGAATGGCAATAGCAAGAGAAGGAAAAAAAATCAAACCTTCAAACTTGTCATCACTAAATGCCAACATGAAAAGGTTTCATCGGTCATTTGAAACACACGCACAAAAAAAACAGACACACACACACACACTTTTGTTCATCCCTTTCAACCTCGAATGATTTTTAATTCACCGCTTCATACATCTATGACACCTGGCCGTACAACGACAACAAGCGCGGAAACGGTGCTAGCAGGAGTAGCAGCAGCAGTAAAAATAATACTAACATGCAAAGTGTAGAAAGAAAAACAATACTCTATATCACATAAAAGTGCTAAAAAATAGCAATATCCCTCGCTTCCAGCAATAATAAGAATAATCGCCTGACGAGAACAAAGTAGAAAACGTGATTAAATTTATTATGGCCATGTGCGTGTGTGTTTGTGTGGCAGTCGCGCGTTTTTATACCCTTTGCCCCACGATCCTTTCCGGTGCTTCCTCCACCATTGCAGGGGGTGGCATGGTTTTTTGTGCCCCCTTTTATCCCGCACTCCCACCGATCCCGACGATGAGAGTTTGCGTTTGTTTTTTTACCCCCCTTCTTTCTAGTTTCATTAGTGCGAGTTGTGCTTTGGGGCATGGGGCAAAACTGGAAAAAAAACTCTCCATCTATCGCTAACACCCCCTTTAAACCCCGCATCCTTTTTCCCCACACCCCACAGCCAGTGCTTTGCAATTTGTGCCTTCACTATCGCTTTACACAATCACTGCGCCATCGCCGTTCACGCACCGGGGCCCCACACGCACTAACGCACTGTCCTAGTCACAAAAAGGGGGGGGGGGGGGGGGTAGAGTATTGAGTGGAAGTGGAGGAGGATTTGCCTTTTTTTTGTTTGATTTTCCCTTCCCTCCCTCCTTCATTTTCCGGGCTTTATTTTTTTCGCCCACAAAGTCCATATGTGGCGGGCGGAAAAAGGATGCGAGCATGTGGAAAGCTTTTTTCCACCAACACGCACCTACCCATGCCATAAGTCCCAGAGTCCATAGTTGTAGGGGCAGGGGCAGGGGAAGGCAAGCAAGGCAAATCGGTGTGTTGTGGTCATCGTTTGGCTGTTGCCATTGGTTAGGATGCGATTTTTTTCCCCCGTTTCGTTCCAACGTATGCTAAACTCGTCCCTGGTGGTCGGGCAGGACGAGACAAAGGGGCTTGGGAGGGAGGGATCTGTGGGGATGTGGTTCGGGGCACGTTGGTTTGGTTAGGTTATGAATTGTGATCCTCCCGGCACGGGATTGATGAGTGTACGGAGTGGAAAACGCTGGAAAAGCGCTTTCCCAGACACCCCATTCTTTTTAAAAGCTGGAAAAGCTGGGTCGTAGTGGCTGAGGGGGTTTGTTCATTTGGTGCATATTTGAGCTAGTGCAAACTTTGGATCCGTATTTTTTTTGTTCACAGCTGCCTGGTTGGCTATCGTCTACACACTCGCTGTATCATTTGATGCTGCGTGCTGTATTAGGTCCCTGTGTGTGTGTACAGTACAGTCGTTATCAATCTTGGTGGTGCTTGAATTCTTTCAACCATCCCGAAACTCGATACGCTTACTCTTGGGTGTATCGGTACCCGGAAAGGGAAACAAAGAACGGCAAAAATACGCTTTAAATCCCGACACGTGCAGGATAAGAGAGAGAGAGAGAGAGAGAGAGAGCTTCCAAAACACGAAACACGAATTCAAATCACGCATCTTTGGACACACGTTGGTTTGATGAGTGTATCATGTAAATTTGACCGATTGGAAGCAGTTAGTTACTTAACGGGAGGAACATCGTACCCCCAAAAACGCTTCAATGAGCAAACAAAACATTGCACTGTTTTTGAATTTAATTAATTTCGCTTCAAAAAAGTGAATTTGAATACATTTGACTGTTCTCTGTAAGCGCAGAGAGAAAGAGCTTTGTCGCGGATTATCTGATTGATTTTAAAATAAAACGTTAAAAATAAAGCATCGAATTACGCATTTTCAAATCAATTTCAAAACGAGTACTAATAATAAAACCCCCCCCCCACTTCACACCTCACACTGCATGGTATTGGTAATTTTTCATCAAATCCTCCGTTCATGCATGCATCCCATGATCAAGCAGCATAAGCGGCAAACAGCTAAACAGCGACAGACAGACAAAGAACAAACCGCGAGCCCAGGCGTGTACTTTTAATTCATGCTCCATGGTAAACTGTTTCATGTGGTTGAGGCGATGTGTGTGTGTGCTTTTTTTGCTTTTTTTGTTGTAGTGCATTGTAAATTGTCAGAATGGGAAATAGATGCGTATTTTGAATTTTAATATTTTTTTGTGTAGTTGTATTTAAAATCACCATTATAACCATGTTTTTCTTCCTCTGTTGCTCCCTATTTCCCCAATGCTTCCACCGCAGCAGCAAAAATAAAAAAAAAAAACCCCACTATGCTCGAGCGATTTGTTATGTATTGTGGTTAGAGGCTGGAGGGTGTTTTTTTTTTTGGTGCCATCGGCGGTCACTATTATTGCGCTGAATTTGCGAACCAGCCGCGCGAACCGTGCGAGCGGTGTGGTTTTTGGCGTTGCTGCTGGTTTGTACTGCGCGACAAGCGGGTGACGGGTGTGGTGTTCTAGTAAATGAGGTTTGTTCCGGGGTGTAAAACCAGACTCGACCGCGGCAGTACTACCTAACGGGTACACAGACACACACACACAGTGCCAATGTGCATAAATAGATCTGGTTTACTGTGCGTGGTTGACAGCCTCATCCTAACGCCATACATAATCAGCTCATGTTTTGCTGAAAAACGCGACAGAATCTCACTTTTATTTACCATTCTGTCTAGCATAACTTTTTTCTCCCTGTTGGCGTTTTTATTCTATTCTGAAAAAACTAAAAACTGATGGCTTCATTTGAAAAAAAGCACATACGGAGCACAAAACAAATCAAAAGTGAGGGGGGAAATATGGCAAAGCTCAATGTTGTATTAATTTATTCTATCGCTCCGATGCGATATCGATCAAATTCGCTGCTGAATTGACTGATTGCAACCATTGCAAGGGCCTGAACCATGTATGAAAATTACAGATAATACTGTATAACATTATGTTGATATCTCTATTTTTGTATTATTTATCCAGAGCCTCTACACAAGGCCTTGGAGATTGGTGATGGTTCTGGTACATACAGACCATTTGCTATTTAGTAACAGATTACTTTCTCGTTTATTAGGGCTGTTCTAATCTCCTTAATTGTTGCTCTGTTTTTAGCCTTAATAAGGTGCCTTAATTTTGTGACTCAACTGTCCGCCAGTCAAAGCATTAATTCCAAAATGCTAATTTAATTTTCATATTCGATAGACTGTTTTCACCAGCCTCTGCTCACTGTTTTGTTTCATTATTTGACTCTTTTTTCTTGAACGATCAAGACGTAATCTTCATAGTTAATTGCCTTAATCAATGCATGAATCTGGTTCAGATTTTTATCAATATTCCGATTTTGGTAACCTTTGTGGTGATGTAAACTGTGTTAAGAAATGATTTTGGGATGTTCAGTTGATCGTGACAGTTTTGCGAATTGAGTTCCACTTGAACTCAGCTATTGACATAGTAAAGGTTAATGAGTAATGTAAATTAAATACTTAATTATTTCCAATTTATGCTAACATTGGGGTCCTTTCTGTTTTAAGTTGGTAGGCTGAAATTTCAGCCTGTCAGCTGTAGGCATTGTATAGCAGTTTTCGAGCATTTATCTAAGTGGGTATAATATACAGGTGGGCTTATCCCAGGGTGTATGATTTTAAAAGGCTGATTTGTATCGCTTCTGCGTCTGAATGAAGATTTTAAGAGTGTTTTGTGTATTCGTCAAGCCTCCAGAAAGCTTTTTTGAGCAAAAATTTTCACCCATCTTATCAAAAAGTGAACTTCAAATTTGGTTATGAAAAACTTGCATTGAGATCACCTGGACTGCATACACTTTGATTCTGGATTCCATCACAAGATCTCTTTAGAGGGTTCCCCACGATTTATTGGTTGGTTCCCATCAATTTTTGGTACGTTCCCATATTTTTTTGGTGCGTTGCCACGATTTTTTGGTCGTTTCCTAGAATTTTTTGGTCCAATTGTATTGATATCCAATCGGAAAATACCAATAAATTATGGAAACGAACCAAAAATCTATGGGATACGATCAAAACATCGTGGTAACGCCTTAAAAAATCATGGTAACTGACCAATAAATCATGGGTAACCCTGTAATGCACCTTGGGATAAATGTAAACACCGCCTTGTTTTGCAATTTTTCGAGCAGGTACTCGAATCTAATTCTAGCTTAGAGGCTAGAATAATCTAGGCAGAACATCGCAAGCTAGTTTTGTGTGTGGTTTTGTATAGAGTGTTTACATGATTTCAGCCTCCAACTGTCAAACTCCATACAAAAAAAAAATAACTAGAATCGTGAAGGGCCCCATTCATAATTTTGTACAGTGTAGGCATTTACACCAAACAAAGAATGTCGTAAGCATGTTTTCTCTCTTCTTTGGCTCAACAACCATTGTCTGTCAAAGACTGTCTGTACCTCAAAGTGGGCTTTGGGTTTCAGTGACTTACTGATTACACATAATTGATCAATTCGGGGCTTGAACCCATGACGGGCATGTTGTTAAGTCGTACGAATTGACGACTGTATCATCAGACCTGCCCAATGTGGTAAGCATACATTTATTAAAACATTCCAACTCGAACTTAAACTCGCTAACCATTGCGAACCAACCAAGATAAAGAACAAATTACACCCAACAGTGTCCAACATGCACCCAGGCCCGTTATCGGACACTTTTTGGCAGGCGGTTTTCCTATTTTTTCCGGACGTTCTCACCCCCACCGATATCCTTTCAGTGGACAGAGTTTCTTTTATTTTCGCCCTCCTCTCCTCCACTTGCATTGGCACATAAAATGTGCATCTACCGGTGATGCCACTGCACCAAATCGAGCCATTTTGTGCAACCGTTTTCCACCATTTTCATTACCAACGTGGCGCGCCCTGTGGAGTTTTTTTCTTCAGTTTTTGGTTAGTATCCTTTCATCCTGCTGCTGTACCACGTTCTCCTTTTTTTTTTTTGCTTCTTTAGTTTCCTGTATCCCCACTACTACCTCTCCACCGGCCAGGGATTGTTCGTTAAAAGCAAACGCGAGCGAAATTATACCGCTCCGCACCGGGGACGATAGGACGAACGTGGGCCGTGGACGAGGCTGATGAGAAATCGTTGTACGTTGCACAAAAAAAAAGTACCTAAAAGATGACCAAAGGATAAGGGATAGCATACGAAAAAAATACCGCTGATAGTGACGGGTTGGTAGTGGAAAAAAAATGGAGTAAAAGGGGAGAGCGTGGGATTGGACAAAGTTTGGCACAAAAGAATGAACGCGAATACGCGCGCGGCAGCATTCAACTTGCGGCAGACAGTCGGGGCAATCCGCGCGCGGATCCGCGGACGCGCAGTATGCCTCCATTCTTCCGGCTCCATCCTTGCATCCTTATTACGCCGGTGGCTCCCTCTAGCTGGGCACGTTCCTTTTTGTATGTTTTGCATACCCTTTTCCCTATCGCAGCCCTACACGTCAGTGTTTCTAGTGGCGCTCCGTTTCCAACTTCGCGAGGATGTGTCTGGTAGTGGTTGTTGGTGGGTTTTTTTTCTCAAAAAGGGACACAGGTTTCCACAGTGATAAGTTCATCGAGCGCGCGTTGTTTTCGGGAAATAATTATTAAAATAGCCTCACGTTACTTCAAAGCACTGGCGGCGATCAGTTTGTTCAGTAGTGTTGATATTCAAAGCACTTCGTTGGAGAAAAAAAATTATTTAAAATAACATGAAAAGGCATATTTTGAATTAAATTTTTCCTTAAAGCTTTTTTGATTTAAATTCTACCTATTTCATTGATCACTGTTGTGAGTGTGGCACTGTAACTTCGAGCGTTTTCGGTACATAAAGCCGTTTTGTCGATTATTTCATCAGCCGCGTCCGCCGAGCGGCCAATCCGACCGGACAAATTTCCAAAATAGACGACTAAAACGCGCGCACAATCGAAGTCTCCTGCCACACTAGCCATTCGACGAAAAAAAAAGAAAAACGAGCAAAAAGAAAAGAATATTTGCCCGAACAAAAACAAAAAAAAAAGGCAGAATATTTCCCAGCCCCGGACGGTGTACGCCGTCCCGTTTGCTAATGAAAGTGATGGAGAGAGGCGTATAAAAATAAAAGAACACCTTCACATGACTCTCTCTCACTCGATTCATCCGTGGCACTACTGCTGCTGCGGCTGCTGCTGGCTGCAGTTCAGCAGCAGGAGGGGCTGGTGCGTTCCAAGGGTGAGAAGTGGGAAGAAGGAAGCGACCATCAAAGGGCTGGGTAAAAGAAGGTGGCGCAACAAAAAAAAATTGTAGCTGCAAACGCGCCGAGCTTGGATGCTGCCTCAGTGATGTGAAGAGGCGGTTCGTGTTTTTTCCTGCCCTGTTCTGTACGAGTACGGGTGTGTTTGCGTGCGTGTGTCTGTGTTTTAAAATTCTTTTCCTATGCGTTTTTTTCTCTCTTGCATAAAAGCTTCCCGGGCTGGGTGGAGGGTTTGGTGAATGCTCGCCCCCAAAAAGGGGAAGCATTTCCTGCGGGAGTGTTTCAGCAGAGTGCGCCGCTCGCCCGTACAGAACGAGAAGGATTGACGGCTATAACCAAAAAGAAAAAAAATAAAGGGAAAAACTCCACGCAGAGGTGTCACACAGTGAGGACTCATATAAAGGAGCCGAGCCGTGGTTCTGTGGTGCTCGAGATGGAGCGATTTTCTTTTTCATTTTTGTCGAGTTTGGTGTTTGTTCGCTCGATGCACATTGGTGCCACGGTGCTGCAGCCGACCGGCTTTCGTGCAGGGATCAACGCAAGGACGACGAACAAGCGAACTCGGTGCGCGGAAAACCCGGCCAACGAACGCGCGCGTAAGCAGCCAGGGACAGGGAGGGACAGGGTGACGACTACTCTGCAGCGAGCGTTTCCGAGCCGAGCTGAGTCCGGGGTCCAAGTTTTTGGGGTTGCCATTTAAGTTTCCATTTGTCGGGCCCGTCGGGGCTTTGGGTGGAAAGCAAGCACACGCAATAGCCAAAAAAAAAACAACCTTCGCTACTTGAGCCAACTCGATCAGCGGAAAGTGTCCGCATTTCTCCGTGCTGCTCCTTGCATCCGACCGGTTTGTCTCACTGAGCTTTGAGGGCATACTCTTTTTCGTTTTGGTGTTGGTTTTGTTTGAGGTTTGGTTTTTTTTTGCTCATTCGGCCAGAATTGCATACGAAAACTTTAAATGAAATGAGTTTTCATACACATAATTGAAGTTGAAGGACGGTTGGGTGGCAAGAGAAAGGAAGAATGGGGCCGGCTGCTGGAAAGATTGGTTCCAGCAATTGTGGTGGGTAGATTGGTGTGTATAATAAGAGTTGCAATTAGTCGCGAATGAGAAAATTAAGATGAAGGAAATAAAGGGAATTTTTAAGGGAAAATACTAACAAATATTCACAAATTACTTTACATTTAAATGTTTAGCAAAGGTTCTCATAAGATGGTTCCAAGGTGGTTCAAAACCATTTCAAAAATGTTGTCTACACCGTTATCCCTATCTGTGACATTTTCCCACTCGGATGGTCTTAACTAACCCACCCATAAGCGTCGGTAGAAATAACTTCTATCGCTGCAACTTTTCGACAGGTGGCATAACCGGTGAGCGTCCTTTTTTTATTCCTAACGAAAGACTCACGTCGCTAACAATCTCTCCCTTTCTCTCTCTCTGTTTTTCTATCACCTCTGGCGAGGATGTAGATGCCTTCTCTTTCGTTTACTGCACGTTGAACGCGCGAACCCACGATACACACCGGGAAAAAGAGTGTTTTTGGGGGAGAAAATAATATCCTAAGTTGGCGAAAAAAGTTAAAATTGATTTTGCGCTTGCCATCCTCCTGAACCGTACAACCACACACACACACACACACACACACAAACACAACCAGCCTGTCTTTGCAGCACCTTCCACGGAACGCAAGATGTTAAAGTAAACCAAAAAGAGAACAGAAGGGGAAAAAATAGTCAACACTCTGTCGCGACAGAAGCCTGCTTCGACGTGGCGACCCTTTCTTCAACTTTCTCAATAACGGAGGATTGAGATGCGTAAGGTGTATAATAGAAGTATGCGTTCGGGGTTTAGGGTGAGGACATCGTGTGGTGTGGCATGGTTTGTGTTTGAAAATGGCAGTGTGTATCAATTGGTTATTAGTTACAGTGCGTCGTCGTTCGCGAACAAATGTGTAATTAGAGACCTTTTGTGAGACTTTTTAATTGCACCTTTAGTGAGCGAACATGAGCAACTAAAGGCGTTTAAGTTTTAAATGCTGCACCATGGAGTCACCTGGTGGTTAACGCATCAGAAGCTTCTTCTTGCGATCAAATTAATCAATACTTAATGGCATGGCATTAGGATTCGGAAGACTCTGAGAGAAGAAAATGATGTTAAACTTTACCAAAACCCCAACACTACGGAGACTGCCGTGCAAAAACTTCCCTTACCGTTGGGTGCCGTACCGTACACGGGAGCCTCCCTTCCTATACGTAGACGCTGCTTGAGACGCTGCGACAGCGTGATGTAGTGCACGGGAGTGATGTGTTGTCCGTGCCTGAGAGCTTTTTTACAGCGACAGCACCGTTTGATGCACCACTGAAAGGGAATGAAACTTTTAACAGTAGTTGATGACGTTGACAGGTCGATGAGGATGAGCACCGATGGAGGAGCTCCAAGCGTATGGGGGAAAAGAACTAACTGCACCGAAAAGCGAGTTGTTGAAGGTAATACTTCGAGTAGCGTATATGTAAGGCTTTTGTTTAGTTGAAGTTATCCTACAAATGATGCAACAAACAAACGTTGACTGATCTACTTCAGACTGGTGTGATTTTTCCCCCCCTGACGTTTTCGATGATACCAGCATGCCGATGGGAATCCAAAACACGACCTTACATCCTGCAATTTTTCCGTGGCATGATGATGCAACTGGGATTTCTTTGACATGCAGTTCTCTCTGTACTTCTCCTTCTCTCTGGCGCATTTATTGGGCGGTGAAAAGCAGAGGAAACACGATGACACACACATGAAAACTAGGCGCATCCCAGTGCAGTCGTCTAGCGATAGCGTCTACTAACAGCACACGGAACTGATAGGAATCGAAGCAGCGAAGCGGCGGAGAGGCAAACTACATGCCAAAACCCTCCCGCATAGCGACGATAGAGGTCAAGGTAGGGAAGACCACGAAAGAAAGAAACACGATACACAGGACGGTGTTATCGCCATCAAGGGACAAAAGGGACAAAGGGAATTCAGAGAAAAAGGGGGAGAAAATATAGGACAAAAACGCAACTTCCCAAAAACAGCGGCGGCATTGGCGGTAACGAAGCTTTGGAAGCAAGTTGTAGAAAAGTTAGACAACACACATACAAACACACATACACAGTTCCAGAGCTAAAACAGCCACAACACACACAAAAACTGGCTCTCCAACAAATGGCTAAACGAAGTGGCAAACGAAGGAAATAAGCGAGAAGCGACACAACAACCAACGAAAAAAGGATATTGCCCATTCTTGTGGGAATGTGAGCACGAATAGAGAGGGTAGCAAAAACCCCGGTTCGCCGTCGCCCCGTTACGGACGGAGCATGAGACGCGATCTAGACACGGAAGGAATTCAAATATGGCCATGCTCCAAACGCTCCGCTTCTTTCTGTGTGAGTGTGTGTGTCCTGGTTGTTATAGCCAGGCAGCGGAAGGTTGAGACGACGGCAGCCACCTTGTCCTACCCCAGGGCCAGGTTCCATTGCACTTTGCAGGGCGTGTGTGTGTGTAAATAAAAACTAGAGCACCGCGTGGATAGCAGATTCGTGTACGGTTTTTTTGATGGCCGCTAACGAAGCAAGACGCAGACGATCTCGGCACGATCGAAATGTGAACGAACGATTACCGGCGCAGGACCAAGGCGGGACCGAGTGAGTGTAATTTCTCTTTTCTTCCTTCTTTGCCAAACTGCACCACTTCAGCTGACATGTCCTGAGTTTCGTGTCGATTTTTTTACACAACACACACACAGAGTTTGTAGCAAACTATCAATGTCTGCACGAAATGGTGGAGTTTGTGGTTGCGTCTGCCTGGGAAGGATTTCTTTCTTCTTTTTTCTTGTGGCATCGCAAAAGTGCTGAATAAATCCACCCGAAACTCGCGCAAATAAAAACTTTTCCCGGCCGGCAGGCAAGCAACGCGAAGGAGTGCGCTTCACAAATCCGTGTCTTCGCAACCTTCGCCACAGTCCTTCGGCCCTTTTGCGTGTGCGCTGCAATCTGCTAACCCGCGGCTGCTCATCTTTCCATCGCGTAGCCAGGCGGCGCTGCATTAATCGACCAACGGGGCTTCCGAAAATGTCCATTCGTGGGGCGTGTGATGACAGAGAAAGATGGTGGTGGTGATGGTTTGTGTTTTTTTGCCTTCCTGCCTAACCTCTCTTTATTCGATCGGCAACTGTGTGAACTGTGTTCATTTTTGGGGCCGATGGGTCCACCAGAAAAGAAGAGAAACACCGGTGGACTCCTGGAAGCCTGATGATCGTAAATTATCTTCTAGCTGTTGTCTGGTATAGTTTTTAAGTGTGGAATTCTTGTGCTATCCGGACGAAGGAAGATTAGAACGGGGTGGTTTGCTGTAAGGGTGGACCGAGACCAAAGGTGGACCTTGTTAAAAGGAAACAATTTGCAAAGCTTATCCATTCGGGTAGAACATTTGAAGGGTTTTTTTCGTCATGAATCAATACATTTGTGTGGAATAGTTTTCCATTTTCTTAGCAAGATTTTCGTTGTATTTATGTACAAGAATTTACTCATCATCCTATTATGGAATATTGAAAATAATTAATCTTTAACACTGGTAAGATGAACAAAAATTCATTAAAAAAAAGTAAACCAATGTACATAATTTTGAAAATACAAGCTGATGTAACTGAACTATGTTATCTGCACGGAATTATCTTTAACTTCAAATATTGTTGAGTAAACAACAGGAAAGAAGAAAGGACATGATTTCAACTATAGGCAGTCCCCGAGATACACGGTTAATGTAGATCAAAAACTTCCAGAAAACACCGCGTATCTCAAACTTCCGCGCAAATCGAATCTCCAGCCAAAATATCACTAATATTCGTGTAATATTGCAAGTACGGGGTGGTTTTAGTCACCAATTTATTTGTAATGATTCTACTGAATTTAACAGTTTTAAACCTTTTGAAATGGTATTTTACATGCCATCAATACGGAAAATATTTGGCATTTCACAATGGATGTGTCAAATCAGTACAATTTGCTCAATGAACTGTCAAATTTGGTAAACCGCGTATCTCCGAATCCGCGTATAAGAGGTACCGTGTATCTCTGAGAGCCCCTGTACGCAGGAAACTATTTATACATGCCAAAAGTAGAAAATTTTATACATATTACATACATACAAATATGTATACAAATAAATACAAAATAGAATTCAACTTTTTTCGTTCGCTCGAAAGTACGTTTCGATCAAGGATAATGTATTTAGAAGGTTGATTTTTATCGCTTTTGCTGGGCGACATTGTGGGGGACATCTGTCACTCTCTGCATACAAATTTCATTACCCCGCACCAGCCCTCCCCGATTTTTATACCGGAGCCCCCGGAAGAGATGTGTCAAGTCGAGAAATGTCATTTTGCTCTAAACAACTTAACCTTGTCATTTATTACACCTTGGTTTCGATCAGCAATGTTTTATCTCTTAACTGTCACAAATCAAATATGGTCGAGCACATCTGTCAATTGACGAAGGACGGAGCACAACCTGGTTTCGATTGTTTTGCAAATGTTTGACAGATACGGGACGAAAAGTTCTGTTTTCAGTCTTGAAACCAAAGTCTATATCAAAGTCTATATAACACAGAGGTCGATGCATGGCTTGATTATGGTCCAACTTTTTAAAAGCTTGCTTTTGGCAGTTAGATGAAAAGTGTTCTCAAACGATTCCACACAGCCAAACACTTTTTAGGGACAATTGTGCATTTTCTGCACAAAACCTAGTGTAACTATACATTTCCTGCTCATGTACGTGACATGGAGTAGTTTTTTCAGTAATTCATCACTTAAAAACGACCACCATCAGGAATCTAGCCTCTTAGCTCTTGTTCTTTTGAGCTGCAGATGATTTCGTCCTAATTTTGGTCCTAATCTATCTAATCTAGATCCTAGTTCTATCTTTTTTATGTTCGCCAACTTTCGTAAGTATCGTAAGTACAAAATTATGAACAAACGTTGTAAAAATGACCGAAAATTCATTCAGACCACTGCACGCACAGCAACTAAAACCTCAATGCATGCTGCGATGAATCTATTGAAGCTTTTTCATCCAGCTGTCAAAACTTTCCCAAGCTTTTTGATCAAATGTTGTGGATGACTCGACCTCTGTATTACAGGGTTTCCCACGATTTATTGGTCAGTTCCCATGATTTTTTGGTGCGTTCCCACGATTCCCACGATAAAAATATCGTATCCCATAGATTTTTGGTTCGTTCCTATAATTTATTGGTATTTTCCAATTGGATATCAATACAATTGGACCAACAAATTATGGGAAACGGTCAAACAATCGTAAAAACGCACCAAAAAAAAATAGGAACCCACCAAAAATTGATGGGAACCAACCAATAAATCGTGGAAAACCCTGTATATAGACTTTGCTTGAAACATTCAACATTCCTGTGATGAATATTAATAATTGTAATTAAATATATTACATTTTTAATCTTTTTTGTCAAATTGTTATAAAAAAAACCCACAACAATCATTAAAAAGGTAGTCCAGAACTAACGAAAACAACAAAGAGAATATTAATATAAAAAAATATTATTCAACTTATTTTATTCAATCGATAACAATCTAATGTAAATGTCTTTCGAGCTTCAAGAATTTGCATCAACGTTTACGCGCAAAAGTTTTTATATTACTTCTCCGCTACGATAAACGATGTATACCGGTGCAAAAGGCAATTAGTAACGGTAAAGAAAATGTAACTATCTTATTTTTTCCACATTTTCACCTCCATTTTTTCCTCCATCCCACCAAAAAACACCCAACCGGCTCGCCGGTTGTGCTAGCGACGCGAAGGTATCGTTTGATGCCCCCAGCAATGATTAATGCTGCATTTGCGATGAAAATGAAGGGTACACACACACACAGACACACACAGACACGCATAAAAAAACAGCATAAAACACAGAAGAAGAAGAAAAAAAACACTCCAAAGCAAAAGAAATTATCCCTTTGAAGAGCGCAAGACGCAAGGTAGAAAAGGAGAGCTAGAGAATGGAACGCATAAAGAAAAAACACAAACACAAGTTCAGTTTAAAAAAAAGTCGTGCGCTAATTAAATATTAAACATTAAAAATTTTCACCCCGAGTGGATCGGTCGTTGGGCATCGAGCGGGGGGGGGGGGGGGGGAGAGTACCTTTTTTTTTGTTTTAATTTACGCTCATGTTTTACTTGTACTTGTGCTTGTTCCGTTGCTTGCTTGTGTGTGTGTGTGTGCGGGGAAAGTTCAGAGCCCAGAAGACTTTGCCCTGCTCTGGGCTGGAAAGGACGGCCGGCGGCCAAGCGGATGAAGGCTCTCTGCCGTCCAGTTTTGGTCCTATTTGAATAATTACTGCGTCGAAGCGCACGGGAAACGGCCGATTTGATGGTAAAAAGCAGAGGGAAAGCAAAGGTTCTGTGGTACTAATAGCTTGTTGCACTCACCGCACGGAAAGCAGAAATCGGGGTTTTATAGTTGGAGCTTTGCGTAATATAAAACAATCCGTATCCGTCACGTCCGTGGTAGCACGGATGTAATATACGAATTCGATGCTTTGTTCTTTGAGCACACAGTTTCCGTTTTCCAAAAACGGTTTCTCGCAACAAGTAGTGACAGCGATGAATTATCGTAACCCGTTTTTTTGTTGCTTAGTAAATATCGCATGATTGGGCTTTCGATGTTGGAAACACAGAATTGTGGGCCTTTTTTTCGTCGCGTTATGCTCACTTGTTCGGGTTTTACGCGGGAAGACGTTGGCCGCTTGCTCTCGCACGACGACTTCACCTGTCTGTCAATCAATCAATTTGGGAAGGTTTCAATTTTTTGTTGTTGTTATCTTTGTCATTCTTGCCTCTAAGCGCTTGCTCCATCCAAAAAGCCACCACCATATTGTCTTCCCGCCGGGGTCCGGGCAGCGACAGCCGGTAGCAGAGACATCCCCCCTTCTTCTGGCGGATGTGATCCTGTGCCGATTGGATATTTGGTATTTGATTCATTTTCGCATTGTTTGCCCCTATCCTTTTTTTCCTTCGCTAACCCTTGCGGAGAGTTTGCTATCGTGAGAGTTTTGGCTCAGGCGTTTGCGTTTGGCTGTCCCCAGCCGATGATGTGACGGCTGTCCGCGCGGAACGCGTCTTTGGGAAACAACCTGCGCAAAGCAATTGCTAACGAGCGCACAGTAAAGTGGCTGTCTTTTCCACATCATCGCCTCGTAATTTTTTCGAAGCAGTCGATCCCGACCAGACACCAGAAACGGCGAAGATATAATTGAGATAAAAAAAAGCTCTAACCGATCCGAAGGAACCGAAGATCTGAAGGAACGTTGCGTGTACCGTTTTTTGGTTGTTTGGTGCGCATTTGCCAGCGAACCTGCGACATTGCGCAAACCGTTGACAGCGGTCGATACAGCGCGATTACCAGGGCCGCGCGCTGGCTGACCTAAACAGTAAATTAATCTCGCCGCATGCACACACACACATACACACAAGCTTCTCTGCGCCTGCTTTGCGGTATCCTTCGGGTGGAGATTCTCTTCCATCCATAAAAAAGGAGCATTTTTCCACCGCCCTTTTGACTTCCTTTGACGCTCTAATTGGTTGAGTGGACGAAAACGAGTGGTTATCATTTTATTCTTTTTCAGTAAGGATGGGTGAAAGAATATACTCAAACCACAGAAGCTTAAAACGAAGGCATGAATGAATTGTGTTTGAGCGAACGGACGGAGCCGATTGACACAACTTTGAAGGCTGAGGGAAGCGTCACAACGCACCGAGCAGCCTCTTATCGAATCGGAATGAATAAATGGAAAGGACGGAGCATTTAAAATTCAACACGACAGTCAGCCTCTGCCAACAAAAACAGACCTCGCTATTTCTTAGAACGTAGAACGTTCCGCTGAACACATGTTGAATCGGTTCGGGCAAATGTTCAGCTTTTCATGGAGACGCCTCGTACCTGTTGCAGATGGAAAAGATGCGCGCGCGCGCGAGCGTTTGTCTGCTTTCCCGCTTTCCCCCGGCGGCATAAGGCTGATGGGTGGTAATCTTTTGATCGTTATCATCAGTGCGCACAGAAAACACCAGCCCAGCATTTGAGCACGTGCGTAAATTAAATGCGAAACTTTGCCACCGTTTGCCTGTTTACGGTTGGGGCGAGCTTCGGGCGAGCTTTCGCTTCTTCGTTCCCTTCTGCTGGGGGCTCACAGGCCAGATCAGTTCCAGGGACAGACTGTTTCGTTGGTGGTAGGACAATTAAGAGAGAAAAAAACTTGCATACCCTGCGTTTAACGCCTTGCCAACCTCCCCCCCCCCCCCCCCCAACGCCATAATCCTTCCCGCCCGGCACAAGCAATCGCGCCGCGCGGCAAATTGTTGTTTGGCGTCGAACCGTGGCCACCCACCACTTGTGCGTGCGCGTCCAAGGCTGCGGCTTATCGCTTACCTGGCCGAAGATGCTGGCGAAAACCGTTTTTTCCCCGTTCCGCGAAAACTGCGACGACGCGGCTACTGTTGCTGTGTTGCTGCAATCGGCACCACGCACAACACGAGCGAGCTTTTGCAGTTCTCGGAACTTTGGCCGCCCGAGGGTTGCGAGCAAACGCAAACTGGAAGCATTTGTGCGGACGAAATCAGAATTTTTCACCACGCGTGAAGCACCACGCGTTTCTATGGTCGATTGGGCGCATGTAGCGGGTGAAGTTGTTCTTTTTTTTTGCTTGTCCTGCCGCTTCGCAATCATCTTGTTACTTGTGACTTGTTTATTTGTACAGTTTTTGTCTTACTTTCTCAGGCGATCATACAAGCACTTGCATGAATGAATGGGCGTTTCATGTCCTTTATGTGTTTGCTTAAGAGTTTTATGATGTATATTTTTGTTATGAGCATGAGGGTAAGTGTACGAATTGGGGCTAAGGCACCAATTATGGCTATAACGAACAATATTTTCGCTCCAAAACTGTCAATTTGTGTACTGAAACCACGGATGGATGTTGTTCATCAACATTTACCAACATTTCATCGAAATATGCCTTTTTCCGTATGTCTTCCGGTTGGTTCAACTAGACATCGATGTACCAATTACAGCAGTATACCGTGAATTCTTTGTTTATTACTACGCTTTCGGTCGTAGTGCAAAGTTTACAAGTGAACAAATCAGGTTTCGCTTTGTAATTTTCATCATCGAAAGTGTTAATATGCCTTTTAAGCATAAGTTATGTGTAAGACGTTATAACATCGGATCAGTTTCACAAAAATAACGCAGCCTTTATGACTTTCTTTCGAAAACAGCTAAGAACACAGCCAGTGATAGAGAACGCAGATTTGAAGTTATTAATTTAACGTATTTAAAGGCGTTCACATAGTGCCTAACCTGCAGTGAACTTATTATTACTTAAACTGATTTACAGGGTTTCCCATGATTTTTTGGTGCGTTCCCTCGATTTTTTTTTTGTCATATCCCATATATTTTTGGTTCGTTCCCACAATTTATTGGTATTTTCCGATTAGATATCAAAACAATTGGACCATAAAATTCTGCGAAAGGGGCAAAAAATCGTGGGAACGCACCAAAAAAATATCGGAACGTACCAAAAATTGATGAGAACCAATCAATAAATCGTGCGAAACCCTGTAAAACGATGTCACAAAATGATTTTTGGTGTAAATATCCTAGAGTATTACACAGAGCCACAATTGGTACAGCTATGGTGAATTGCTTGAAACAATATAGCCATAATGGGTACCTTGAGGGGCGGTCCCATGGTACAGTCGTCAACTCGAATGACTCAATAACATGCCCGTCATGGGGTCATGGGTTCAAGCCTAGAATGGACCGTCCCCCCGGAGCAAGGATGGACTTTTCCGGCTGCGTGGTAATGAAATTAAGTCTCGAAGGCATGTATAGGCCGGCATGTCCGCGTTAGGACGTTACGCCAAATAAAAGAAGAAGAAAGGGTTCCTTGTGATTCAAAATTTTAATTGAAATTTTCTTCGAATTTTACAAACACTGTCTCTAAATAATAAAACACTGCGGTGTTGTACACATTTTAGGATTCAACAAAGCATGTAGACTTTTGAAATTTTACTCAATAATTATTTTTACATGAGTAAAATCCGTATCTTCATCGCATATTATAGCCATCATTGGTTCATTTATTCTATTCGTTCATCATGCTATATTTATAAAATTTTCTATGCTTTTGAACCGTTTTATGTTATGAGTTATGTTTTATGCTTTAGACTAGAAGGATTACTTTAATGTGTTTATGTTTAAGTATCTCTGCAGCTAACTAACGGTTCAAATGTAGCCCAAACCAGTCAAACAAATAGCAAGTAACAGTATAAATATCCCTTTTTTTAAATTATACCCACACATAAGACACATGTGTCGAGGATGACGATCCGCATGCACCGTAGGCGTCCTTGCCCTTGGCATTCAGTGTATTTGCGAGCAAATCGAGAGAAAGAAGAAAGAAGAAAAAACACCCATGCGCAATAATTCCTTATGGGTTGTGTGCCTCCCGCCCCCTCACTCGTTCGCAAATAAGACCCCCTCCCCACCCTCCCGTTTGGTGAATCGGTGTTTGTTTATTATGCTAACGCCCGCTCGTACCCTTCTTATTGCGAGAGAACAATCACTGAATGGTAGCGCATAAAGCCGAGGATCTCTTGCGTCTGGCAGAGCGCGGCACCACCACCCCCCGCCGCTGGTGTGTGGCCTGATGCCAAAACATAAAAGATTCCACCAAACATCAAACTGCTCCTGCTGCTGCTGCTGCTTGTCTGTAAAGGGGGGGTTGAGAGTAGAACAGCAATGGCGATGACGACGATGGCGGCGACAACGCAATGCGCCTTTCAAGGTCAGTAAAATGCAAACGAACCGTTGTTTTGTATGCACGTTTGCGCTACCAGCACGAAACCGACCCAGTTTCGATTGTCAATTTTATGCAATACGTTTGTGTGTGTGCGTTATACGTTCGTTGCAGAAAAATGGGATACACATTTTTGAATGTTTGTGGTGATTTGATGAGCTTTTTTGTTGGGGAATTAAAATACAAAACATACAGCAAACGAAACGCATCATCTTGGTCACTTGAGAAAGCCCCGATCATTCCCACAAATGTGCAAAATCCTTTGCTAAAACTCAACCACTCCAAAATACCGTTAGGCGGGGCACACCTGAGCTCAACTCAACCGCTTCCGTTCCATTCTTCGCTTCACAATTCGCCAATTTTGAACTTCTCTGTTGTTAGACGTAAACTTAACAAAAAAAACCCCGCTCGGAATTTTGCCACACACAATGAACCCATTTCGGTTCCCAACTGTACACTCCTCTGCTCCGCCAACTATGATCGCCGTCGGAAACCAGAAGCAGCAGCTTCGCGCTACCGTGTTTTGTCTGCGGGCGTCGAAAAAATGGTCACATGGTTTGGTTTTTTTTTGGTTGACGGTTGGCTTCCTCCAACATGCGGAGCATTTGCTTTCATCGGCCTGGGATTCTGGGATGCGCGGCCAGACACCCGCCCCCCTCCAGTTGGCAGTTTCCGCCGTTTTTCGTACTTTCGGTTTTTTCTTATTTAGCGCTTCTCTTTTTGCCTGCCATAGACAAAAAAAGGCAAGGGCTGTATCGTCCAAACGGCGGTTCGGTTGGCGCCTGTATTATGGTATCTATGTGTTTGTGTGTGTATGTAAGAGAGAGAAAAAGGGACAGTATCCCAGTTTGTAGAGCTGAGTTCTTTGTTACGCCACTAGCCTCCCAGAATTTTACCTTTTTGCCGGTTTGCTAGGATCGTTTTTTTAAACTGACAGTTGCCGTTGCCGTTTTTATGCCGTTACGAAATTTAAAGTTTAAACTGCGCAAACCGGCGCACAATGAAAGGCGGAGCAGTTCGTTAGACGAGTGTGGAGGAACCATTTTTTTGTATGAAAATGGGAATAAAAACTAATCTCCTCTACCGGGAGATGGTGGCCTGGATGCCGCCTGGCCGACGGCCGATCGGCAAAGAACAGGCGCTAGACCGGGACCATGCTTGGGAGAGCGAGAGATAGCTCGTCGGCATGAGAAAGGCACCGAGACAGTAGGCTGTTCCTGTTGGAGCATGCATGTGTTTTGTTTACCGCGCTTTTGACATTCTCGATGCGTCTCTTTTCGTTGAACATCTTTTTCACCGTTTTCACCGTTGCTTTGCTATCCTTTCTGGAGAGTATAACATCATACACCATTCTTTGAGTATTATTTCTATAATAAAGTCTACTAAATGCAATTTATTAGAATTATTTTGTGCTCTTACATAAAAGGTTAAAGCTTATTCCCTCTTACAGGACCATTTCCAACACAATCCAGCTTCGCCAGCGCCAGCCAGGATGATGAATTTTGTAGCTTTTTGTTTACACACTGATTTCGACCCCCCTCAAAACCTTATCTTCGTGTTCCTTTCCCCTTACCCCCCAAACCCCAGAAGGAGGATAGAGAATGAAGAAGAAAAAAAAAAGGCCCCGAACTGCGCATCACAATCCTGGCATGGTTCCTTTTCGTTCACTCCAGTTTGTGTGAAATCTCCCTTGCCTTTCCAAGTACCTTGTGTGCTCACTAATACATATAAACCTTGGGGGGGGGGGGGGGAGAGGGAGGTTTTTCCCCTAGTTTTTCTTCTCACCATCAACAGCAGCAGCAGCAGTGGAAAACGAGCACACAAAAAGCCATTGCCGCCGCCAGCAGCTTCGAGCATGTCATAGCACACTGGTGTGTGTGTCTGTGTGTGTGTGTTCTCGGCTCTTTGTGTTTGTAGCCGGCGTCGAAGTTTTGGTTCCAAGTTTTTCATGCTGCCCTTTTCGCATTCATTTTCTCCACAATTGCGCCATTCACCATCACCACCACTTTGGTCGGGTGGGGTGGGGGGAGGTTGGATGGTGGCGGTGAGGTACGTCGGTTGAACGATGGATGTTGTGTTTTTATGCTCACCAGAGTTGGCCGATAGTGTGGTTCTTTCGCTCGGAGCGTTTGCTGTACGTGTTTTGGGGAGGCAAACGCAGTCATAGGCGAACGCAAGTGATGGAAACGTTTCTGGAAGATGTTCATTGAAAATGTACTAAACGATTATCTACTTTTTTGCAACAATTTTAACGTACGCGTTATGCGTCCCTGCATTTTTAGGCATCAGTTATTGACTAGAAGTGAATTTCTTTGATTGAAAAGCTGTATTCGTTCTATTAAACTAATCGTTCGATAATTTCCAAGTTACGTTCGAGTGTGTACATCATTTTTCGCCACCTCCAAGATGATTTTCAACAGCTGTCAAATGGTACATTTGCATCATAATACGATTTCAGTTCATACAAATGATTCTCAACACATCACAAAGAACTATCAAACTCAATTCAGCTTGCGACGTGTTGAAAATCATGTGGAAGAAGATTATTGTGATGAAAATACAGTGAACCCTCTCTTATTTGAGAGGCGATGGGACTGTCGAATAAGAGGGGTTTTCAAATTAGAGAGGTTGAAAGTGAATGAAAGGTCCATACAAGACAAGAAAGAGACAGAACATTTAGTATGCAGCCTTAACTGTTGCTATAGGAAACTGCGAACAGAATCGCTAATTTGAGCATACATCTTTCAATAACACAGATTTCAGAGGTTTTCCAAATTAGACAAAACAAAACCTCGAACAAAAATGTACTGGAAATCAAGGGACTGTGCAAAATGTTCAAATAAGAGAGGTTTTTCAAATTGGAGAGTTTTGATTGGTGTCAAATAAGAGAGGGTTCACTGTACAACATTTGACAGCTGTTGAAAAACATCTCGCAAGCAATGAAAAATGTTGTATACAGTCAACTCTCTCTTATTTGAGAGACGAAGGGACTGTCGAATAAGAGGGGTTTTCAAATTGCAGAGGTGGAAAGTGAATGAAAGGTCCATACAAATTAGAAAGAAACAGAACATTTAGTATGCAGCCCTAACTGTTGCCATAGGAAACTGCGAACAAAATCGCCAATTTGAGCATACATCTTTCAATAACCATGGCAACACCATACACAAATAAGAGGGATACAGATTTCAGAGGTTTTCTAAATTAGAGGTACAAAAATGTACTGGAAATCAAGGGACTGTGAAAAATGTTCAAATAAGAGAGGTTTCTCAAATTGGAGAGGTGTCAAATAAGAGAGGGTTCACTGTATTTACAATATATTGACTCGGAAAATCCGTGTAACTGTTAATTTCTTCATCATAATTTTCAACACTTCAACGGTTTGTTGCCATTGATTTTTGGGCCGGGTTTTGTAACCGGATATCATCACCCGTTGACCGTTGAAGTGTTGAAAATCATGCTGAAGAAATTGAAAACTATGATGATGACAATGGAATACCAGATTGATGTGGATTAATATCTTGCACATACATATATACACATGAAAAACATATATTTATGTGACTATTTAGGACCTCAATTCGGCTTAATCTGACACGGGAGAAATGATAAATGACTTCAAACATTTGAAAATTAGAAATATATGGCTTCAGCGTTGAACATTCAGCATTAGCTTTTAGATCGCAACTTCAAAACATTACAGCACACGAGCCTGGGCTTTGCGTTTATGGAATCTTGTTGGACAATGAAGTCTTTGGAGTTCGAATGTCTCTTTCACACTTTTTAACTAACACACATCCATTACCTGATATTCCAGTCCGGTCTTCCTCAGGGTTTTGAGGCCTTTTGTTACAGGGTTTTGAGAATGAGCTGATTACGTAGGAATATTACCTGAACTCTGTGTGATATTAAAGGATATTACCAAAAAGAAAGTATATCAAAAATATTACAACCGCTGGAATAAACCCCCAACACACCAAATCCAAACCTATGTCGTCTGTCTGTTAAATCCTTAGTTCTCTGAACGCAACTCAGAATTTAATCTCGTTTGAGTACTTCTGTTGTCAGCCTATTTTTCTCTTTGGAATTTTTCCATGTTGGTTCATAGCCACATTCCTTGGAAATGATTATTATTCACCTAACATCATAAGTTGTCTATCACCATCCTGAGATTAGGGATAAGACGCACACATTTTTTATCTTCTCAAATCTGATCAAATTTGATATCAGTGCATACTAATCCTTTCCAAAAACTTATCAATGCTCGCGAAACGAAGCGAAGATACATAGGTCGGTTTTGTGCTTCTTCCCATAACACGCCCTTCCGGGAGAGGGCGTCCGAGAGACGATGGTGCAGCCTTGCCATCGTCCGACGCAAGCAGGGGACAAGCAGAAACGCTCGTTTCGGGGGAGTGGAACAGGAAGCAGGGGAGAAGAGTTCTGGCGTCATCACCAGGACCGACTGTTGCGTGCATAAAAACCGGACCGTTTTTCCCCTGTTCGCCGATTCTCTCGCGGCTGCACACTACACTACTCTCTCCCGGCGTTCTGTCTTGGCCATTCTCTCTGTTTTGGTTTTTATGCACGTGTTCGCCACCGTGTCTCGTCGTAAATAAATGCTGTCATGTTGGCGTTTTTTTTTGTTGCTGACCCACCTCTCCACCCTCTTTCCTCTCCGTTCTGCTGACACACCCTTCCCCATCCCATAAAGTGGGACATAGTGGCGCTCCGATTCATTTCAATCTCCGCACCGTTCCCTCCCGTCCCTTGTTGCACCACCCCCGGCCGGCTGCTGCTTACGCGGCGGGGTTTTCCGGTTGCGAGATGCGCCATTAGCGTTTTTCACCACGTGCTTTTTCTGCACACTTTCTATACAAACCCAACACTAGCAGCCGTACCATTCGTGTGTATTTGTGTGTGTGTTTTATATATATGTACGAGAACATAGAGAGTAAGAGAGAGAGAGAGAGGGAGATCACGAAAGGCACAAAACAAATGGCCCACCAAGCAGTGGGCGCACCCCACCCATCGTATCACCCTCGTGCTCGTAGACGTACATAAACATTTCTTGCTCCCGCGCACACCGTGAAACTGCACAGCAACACACACACACATAGTAGGAAAAAAATGAAGAATGAAATTCAGGACGACAACCCGGAAGGATCGCACAGGAGCGCACGGGGAGTCCAGCAAGGGCCCAGCGCGTAGGGTTAGGAAATTGACCGTGAGCGCGGGGACAGGGCGAGCGGCTGGACAGGGGTTGTTGCCGCAGACGCGCCATCGGGAGAAGAACCACATGTTTTAGCGTT
This sequence comes from Anopheles gambiae, assembly GCF_943734735.2. Taxonomy (NCBI): domain Eukaryota; kingdom Metazoa; phylum Arthropoda; class Insecta; order Diptera; family Culicidae; genus Anopheles; species Anopheles gambiae. The sequence continues at coordinate 24,170,692 of NC_064602.1, forward strand.
GGTTAATTTATGGCGTACGAGTGACTTGACGTTTCGACGGGTCAACGATGGGAGGCATTGCCGAGGGAGCGAGAAAGAGAGAGAAAAGAGAGAGAGAGAGAGAGAGAGAGAGAGAGAGAGAGAAAGCGACCGAAAAAATAAGATATGTGTTGCAGTGGCGAATTTAAAGAGGAAGAAACATCGACCCCTTGGAACGATGATCGAGACCGATTTATCCATTCACCGACACGAAACGGGCGGTCAGACAGAAGGGGGGCAGCATTTTTAGATAAACATAAGTAATCGGAAAGTTTTGTACGTACTCGACTAAAGATTAGAACATAAATCTCGGTTAAGATGTGTTTTGCTGCTTGAGTTAGAATATTAAGCTTCCAGAACAGAAATTGGATAATTTTAACAAGAACCATTTAGTTAGTACAAAAGCTTTTTGAAGGTGAATTGTTAATAAGCCTCTTTGAAGTATGAAGCTTTCGGAGGAAAATGAAAATAATTGTTCCAAGATATTGTAAATAAGATGATGATGAGATTTATCATTTACCTGTACAACCGAGTACCAATTTGGATTGTCAATTAGATGATAATTAATTGCTCTTCATTTTAAATTACGCATTACAGCATAATCTACATTTTTGTGTACTTCACTTTTTGTATATTTTTTCTTGTACAGGCCATTTAATTTATAATATGAATTACTCACGGTTATGGTTTCCCTATGGATTAGAGAAATCATAAAAGTAAACTAAAAAATAAGATTACAGTTATTTTGATCGCATCATCTTTTGTAGACAATTTGAATTTTGAATAGACTTATTAATTGAAATTTATGTCGAATTTTGATGAATTCTTTAAATTCATTTCAAATGTAGGGGAAAGCGGGGCAAAATGGGCATGTTAAGCAGTTTAATGAATATAGCTTGGCATTTTCCACAAAATACAATTATTGTTACAGTATTATATACCTCCACCATTTCTATATGAATTAATAATGCAAAATAGCCTGAAACAGAGTAAACATATAAAAAAGAGTAAAAATAAAAGTTGATGTTGATGATGAGATGTTATTTTGACACGCGGGGCAAAAAGGGCATATTTAAACAAACCGGGAAATGTCAAAACACTGCGGCAATATGGGCCGACAACAACAGCGCTTATGTGATGGTCAAAGCTTTTGCACATATCTCGTGAAATGTATTCTCTTTCTATCTTCCGTTTTGCTGTTCAGGAAAGCCCTTCAATGTTTTCAAACACGTTTCAACCCACGAAATCGAATCTTTTGAAGCTGTGCCTTTAAGCATTATTGTGTGGACAAATACAACACCATGACCTCATTAAGCGCCATATGGAAAAGCATCTGCCCATTTTACCCTACGTTAAACATTGTTATATTGTTTTGTTACAGTGGAACGCCGTTTATCCGGGTACCTTTTATCCGGCTATCCGTTTATTCGTGTTGTTGAGAAATGACAGTTCAATACAAAGGTGACATTGCGTTCTGAGGAGGATATTTAAAAAAAACGGTTATCAGAGCACAAGTATATTCATTATCCACAGTATATTCATAAAAATACGCATTCTTCAGCTTAAAGCTTCATACGCAATTGTACAGAGATATCATAACTTAAAAAAATAAAAAACAATTTAATAACAAAATATACCCCGTAAGACTTTAACGCATCGCTATGACATTGCTTAAAGCTTATTTTTGAAGTAGAAAACATCAATATCAATATACAACTAAATCTTATTTTGTATTTAGCTATGGTTATAGGTTAATTAAGGTTTATAAAACATACGTGGTGTGCATAGAACACTCTAATGAATGCATTTTGAGCCTAGAATTTTATCCTTACTATGAAGCAATGCTTAAATAAAGGGGGGCTCTTTTTGCCTCGCATGTTCAGTTTACCCTGTTTACCCCTAATTGAATCAGCTTTAGTTTAAATGATAGAGAAAGAACATAATTTTCATAATTTTGGGATAGATTTTTAACTTTTTTTCATTGTAAAATGAACTTTATAATTTAGAAAATGGACTCTATAGCACCCTTTTTGGATCCAAATCCTATAAGATTTCCCAGTAAGAATAGTAAATGATCGTTTCAAACTGCTGGCTTAAACACTATTGGTTTGAAGTTACAGAGGTAAAAACGTCCTCCTTCCTTATGCGTTCATCATATCTTGTTGCTCGTTTGCAGTCCCTCAGTGAACCGTATTGCGAAAGGCATTCGCACGATTTGTGGCCTGAGAGACACGTGCTGGATATTGTTTTCCCGCTAAAAACATTTACCTTTCATCTGAACGAAGTGAATAGTTTCCTCGAATAACTGTTTCAACATTTGGCCCAATGGACACGTGGACACGAGGACACGTGGACAGGGAAGTGATCATTAAGATCACCAAGCAGTTGAGGACTACCGACCAAGTTACCTAGCAGTTGACGACTACCGACTGCCAGTAATTGATAGTAGTTTTTCATTAGTTACAATTGTTGACCGCCACAGTGACTGCTGATCAAATTGGCGCTTTTGTTAGGCCTTTTCCACAGAGATGAAGTAATCCCTTTTTCCTATGCAGCATACATTCATGACGTTACTACATAATCGGATTAAAAAAAAAACAGTTCCTGATAGCTTCGTTGCCGTTTTACTGCGAATCCATTTCCTAACATGATCCACCGCACGCTGTTTCTGGTCGCTGGAATCTTTCTTAAACGTTCTCGGTATATTTAATTTGCGTTTCAAGTACACCGCTCTCAGAATGTGCGAGTGAGTGTGTGGGGCTTTATTTGCTCAGTGTGATGAGCAGCTAAACGATGGTCATTAGAAAAAGACAACCAAAACAGAAAAAAACAGCCAGCAAATGGACGGACCTATCCATCTTGAACGGCAGGCAGGGGCGATGATACTGTCAAGAAAACATGCCCTCTCTCAGGGCCCGCAGAAAAAAAGGGATGGCACATAAACAAACCAAACCAAACAACAACAACAAAAAACTGGTAAATAATTGCTTCCACGAGTTAAAAAGTGCCACTAATGGCAGTTGATTTTATAACTGGAATCGAAATGAATAATTGGCCTCCTCCTTTCGCAGGAGAGGTGGGTGGGCGATTCCATCGTGGTGTGGAGTGTATGGAGCTTCAAAAAAGCAAAGTTGGATCCTTCACAGACTCTTGTAGTACTGGAGATACACACTTGCAAGCTGAAAATCGAATCGAATTTCTGCTTCTGCTTCTTGTCCCACCATTTGTAAGACAAACAGCGAAAAAAGGTTCGACCGTTTTGTTCTTGCACAAGATGGGTGAAGTTCCCGATCGAATGCTTAATGAATTAGCCGTTTAAAACTGCTGTTTTTGCGGGTGTTTGTTTATTGTTGGCCGGCACGGATCGATCGTGTAAAGGACCGCTAGTAGCAAAGGTAACAGAACAACTTAACAATGTTTAATGTTCAACAATATTGCACAACAAAATACCTTTAAAACAATTCTACAAATGTTGGGCCATTCTTTCATGCGAAATTGTCATGTTTTTGATGAAAAACAGCATTTTTTATGCCCCAAAAATGCTTCATGAGTGATAAGACAGTACATTTTAAAATGGTTTCATACTGTCCTAAACGATCAACGTTTGCCAGTAACACTTGCCTTCCCTCGCTAGCGATAGTTAAACGAAGGAAAGCACCTTTTTCCATTACTATTATGACCGTCCGAAGCTTTGAAGCTAGCGAGTCAGTTTTTGTTTGTCAGTTAGATAATGAGTACCGGTTTTTTGTCTTTTTATTACACCTGTGCTTTTGTGGCTTATATCATACACCGTTTCGTTCTTTTTTTTTTTGCTGTTGTTGACGATTTAACAGTCGACAGAAATAATTTCAAATGCAAAAAACAGCACAACCTGTGGTGTGGTCAGTCTAAAGCCAGAGCCCCAGAGCCCCGCTATGAAGTTGCTCTCGAAACAGCCGGAACCATCCGTTACTTCAAAAGATGTCCACTCTTTCGCCAAGTGACCGTTAGCAACGGGCTCTTGTACAATTTTAAGTGTGCAATGAGATGAGATGTTTCCCTTCCAGTGCGTGTTGTGTGGTTTTTTTGTTTTATTTTTATTTAGCTTAACAGACTGAAACCAAGTTAATGTTGTCTGTTGTTAATGTGTGTTGATTCAAATGATAACGGTTCAAAGGTCTGGTAGTCACTGTTATGGAGCAGGTACGTCAAACTCTCTCTCGCTGTTGATCATCTATCAAGGTGTGTCAATTTAATTAACAATTTACCTGCAATTGGGCCACACTGTTTTCTACCTAGCTTGATCTAAAAAATCCATGTCCTAATCCTTACAAATTTCAAATCCTTTTGAACATTATCAACTGCACGTTGACTGCGAATCATAGATCATTTTACGTCAGATCGCGATCGCGAGTCAGCATTGCAAAAACAGTTAAAAATTGTCTTAAGGCCGGGGGATACTGTCCGTACTTGCTAGTGTAATTTCAATATTACACTAACGCACCTGGCGGCGGCTGGTGGAAGCTTTTTTTGGTCATCGAGGGAATGATCGTGCCGGATCTCAAAATTAAGTAGTTTTTCCATCGTTTTTTGCCATGAAAATGGATGCAATGCATGCAGAACATGTGTATCTATATTTTACAAAACTTTTCTCGTCCGATTTAAGTAAAACAAAATATGGAAAAATTACATATTTTCTGAAGCGGCTCCAAATTGTTTGGAAAAATGCTTCGGTCAGCCGCCGCCAGGTGCGCTAGTGTAAATCAAAATTACACCAGTGAGTACGGACAGTGTCACCCGGCCTTTACGAATTTAAAATGATTGTTTATGTGCCTCTTTAGCCCTTTGATTATTCTTTTAAAAATAGATTATAAAGGCTGACAAAGTAAGTGTGACAATAATAATTTCACCGTAATTAGCTAGTAGAGTTTGAATGGTATTGCGTATTGTGTTGAAGCCACAGTCATGGAGTTCATTCACCAGCCATGCGTGGATTAGAGCATCAATGTCGATTTTTGTGGAAATCGAAGCATTTTTTTCGAAATTTATTTCTTCTTTTTGGCTCAACGACCGTTGTCAGTCAAGGCCTGCCTGCACCACTACTTGTGGCTTGGCTTTCAGTGACTTATTGATCCCCCCATAGCAGGATATTTAGTCCTACGTATGGCGGCACGGTTCATTTGGGGCTTGAACCCATGACGGGCATGTTATTAAGTCGTACGAGCTGACGACTGTACTACGAGACAGGGTCCGAAATTTGTTTACTGTTGTATTTTACACAGCTGTATTCATCTACTTGCTTGAAATTGTCTGATGGATGATAAGCATGAGATTTCAGACAGACAGAAGGCAGAAAACATTTAGACACTTTGTGATAATTTCTAGTTTTGCCATTATTTTAAGGCCAGCACAGAGGAAAAATGTGGCGATTGTCTTGGATGGAAAGCGGGCCAACTCTTTAAAAATGCATTAATTGAACAATGCTGATTGGAGTTTAATAAAACTAACGGGAATTGAGAAAATCGAGGGGATACAACAATATTACGATAGGAACAACCCACAACAAAGACGATTAATTCATAATTTCATTAATTCACAATATTTAAAATTTACATTTTCTGTCGCTATTTCGGTCTGTTGCAATTGTGTACTGTTGTGACCATGTTCCCTGGTTTTGGTTTTTTGCTTCATCCAAAATAACGCTTTTCTTCAACACCGTCAAATTACTCTTTGTTACAGTTACCTTCTAACAGTGCAAAAATTCATACAGGTACTGGACAATTTCCTCCCTTTCCTCGGTCGATTTTGACCGATGAACAGTTTTCTTGTACACCATACCCAACAAGAGGTACACCAAAAAACCCTATTCGCAACAAAAAAATATGTTCCAGTACACCCGGGAGGAAAAAAAAAATCAAATTACCATCCACACCGAGGGTGCCGGCATTAAAACTGGCGATCTGCGCGCTGCTGCGCTGATGAGCCGACAAAATTAATGAACTAAAAAAATACACATACATTAAGATCACGATCGAACGGTGCTTGCATGGGGGAAAAAGGGAACTTCCCTCCTCCTCCCAATGCCCCCCTCGTTCCCGTTCCGGTAACAGACCATGGTACCGGTCTTCCCCAAAATGAAGGGTTAGCCACGGGCAGTGGGACGTTATTATTATTTTTTTGTTAACGAAAAGAAAAGTTGAGTATAGAAAAAGCTCCAAGCTTGGGTTGGAAACAAAGGCAACCGCAACGGCAAAAAAGGCGCAAAAGAAGGGCCAATGGGGTGTCCAGTCCAATACACTCAAAGGCGTCAAACGCCGCACTGGTGTGCTTGCGCGCGTTAAACGGTAACTCGATAATTGATTGCTGAAAAAAAGTAATTAACTATCCTGAGAGGGACCCGTTCATTACCATACCCGCGCAATTACACTTTGGCGGTCGGCCAGGGTTAGAGCGCTTTGGGTGGGAGGCGAGCGCGCATGTGGGACAGTGAAAGAAGCGACGAAAAAAGGGGTAGCCTAAAGCAGAAGACTAAAAAAGGCTCCGTCATCGTGCTGACCATCTGTGTAGATCTCCCGTGAAGGGGATGCAAAGCCGTTGGCCGTTGGTCAGTGGCGCTCGAAGACAGCGTGCTGTCGTTACGCGTGATCTTCGTTAGCGTTAGAGGGGTTTGATGGTGGAGAAAGGGAAAGAAACGGATGGCACAGTTAATGCGAGATCGGTGCAGCTTCGATCGGATGCTGCGATCGCATGAGCATCGAAATCATTCGGGAGAAATTGATGATTGCCTACAGAAGCCACGTGCGCCCGCTTATGCTAATTTCGTCTTGATCGTGTGCCCTTTAAGTGGTCTCTCAGGGAGTCATTCAAGGCGCAGACGAAAGTACGAAACATGATAGTACTACTAGCAGGAAGTGAAACATAAATGTCTCATTTGAATGGAAGGCTTTGTCTGTAAACAGTTGATCAATGAATTCGTTGCTTACTGCCACCAGTTGAAGGTAAAAGTGACATTCATCTTGTTTTGTAGGTTGGTTTAAATATATTTTAAAAAAACCCTGTGCAAATGATAAAGATGTTGTTAATGCTGTGTCCCTGAACAGCTCCGCTGTTGTCCGAAATGCCCAACCCATGCAGCCCGGTGCCGGTAGCACCTGATCTGATCTGTCTGTAATTACAACCCGCCATCGATTGGCCTCAACTGCGCTTAACGCGTATCGAATGTACGCAGCATCGTTATCACTTCCGGTGATTTCACCAAAAGAAGCAGCTGCTCCTACTGCTGCTGCTGCTGCTGCTGCTGGGTCTAGTAGAGTTGGATCGGACTTCGGATCACGGACGCGCCTCAGTAACAGGTGATCGATTCGCGTCGATCAATGTAGCAGGTCTATCTTGGACAGCGCTTCCGGTACCGAAACATGAATGAATGGGTTTTGGGTGCGTGAGTGAGTGAGCGACAGCTGACCCACAGAGCGTTGTTGCCCTGCGTTAATTGATAAGCGTGACCATCGTTTCATTCATCGATTTCGCGACAAGGAAACGGTTGCCGATCGAACTGTCGGTGAAAGAGGAGATCGGTGTGTAGCGTAAAAGCGTTGCTCTTTAAAATTATGTACTACACTCGATGGTGGATGAATGAATGAATGAACGGTGGGATGTGTGTAGCGGTTTTTTTCCTTCTTAATTTCATTCAATAATTACGCAAATTGCGCGTACAGATGGTGGGGTATTTTTTTATAACGAAAATTCGAAATCTATATATCACTTTAACGGTGACACTTTAACGGATGATTTTTTTTTACAAAATTCAGAAATTGTTTAATAATACTCTTTTCTTCTACTATGACACAACACACAATGACAATTAGTCTTGTGTGTTGTGGACCAAGGTCGTTTTGATGGTGGTTAATCGTCTTTCCTGTGTGTGAGACACTTAGTTTATTGACCAGAATTGATCCTAAGATAAACAGTGTTGTTATGTCGTGGGATACAGTGCCCCATACTACTAAGGGCAGTTTGAAATCTCCAGAGCTGTAGATAGGCTCGATGAAGGAAGTTTGGTCAGTTCTATGGTTTGTTCCATTTAATTTATTTAATTTTGAGGGATGACGGCTTTTCAATAATATATTCCTCAAGATATTTTCCACCTGTTGGTTTGCCTTATACCGGTCGTATTCGATTTAATTAATATCGTTTGTTACACTTGATTTTTGGCATGACTTTAGTTAATTTTAATAATTATCTTGAGGTCTATCTAACTTTGAGGTCATTCGCCTCTTAAACTCGTTAACTCATGTGTACAACAAACGCACCAAAATGATACTATTATTTGGATATTAAAATCCAAAACTCATTCCATTTGCTTGCCGACCTCTGCCCTTAGAGGATGAACCATATTACTTAACATTTTACGAGCGTTTGGCTCAGGCACGTGCTTATGAACGAGCGGTAAAGACGTGATTCACTCAACAGAAAGTGCTTATTAAGCGTAGACTACTGGCCGGAAGCGTAAGCAGCAAGCCGGAAGAGAGAATAAACCAAACTGAAGAGTGAAAATGAGCAAGTCCATGTTAAATTATTGCCCCAATAGCGGGCTGTAAGATCTTCTCCGTGAATGTTTGGGAGTTTTCGATAGAATTGTATGCTGTAAGAATGAAGTAAGTTAATGAATATGTCTTTTTTCTTCCTTATCTTACAGTAAACTAGCAGTTTTTGATGGGAAGAAGGCAATCCGTGGTGGCATACCGTTCGTTTTTCGTAAGTTTCTTTGGAAATAGTGAATATGCAGTGTTTCATAATTAACTTTTCACTCGCTTTACTTTAGCACAATTCGGTCCCTGGAACTTTGGCCCACAGCATGGCTTCGGCCGGGTGGTCCGGTGGACGCTCGAGCGTGCCCCGGAACGATTGCCCAGCGGTGACGTGGAAGCCGTCTTCAGCCTAATGGACAACGAAATTACACGCTCGATGTGGAACTATCCGTAAGGCGGTCGCTTATTTTTCGAATTCTTTCCTCACCACCATTGCTGACCTGCGATCTTTTGTCTTCCCTTTCTCAGATTTCGCATAACGTACCGGTTGATCCTACGCGAGAAGGAGCTCCACTTCCACATCGGCGTGTACAACCCGAGCAAAGACATGACCTTCTCCTTCAATCTGCTGCTGCACACCTACCTGAAGGTGCCGGACGTGCGCCGATGCCAGATTACGGGACTGCACGGTTGCACCTTTGTCGATAAGGTAGAACCTAACGCCCTGTCAAGTACTTTCTAGTTCCAGTGATACGTTAAGTGTGACAAATTCTCCTACATCTCCACAGACACGAGACGGAGCCATCTACCAGGAGGGCCGGGATGCGGTCACCATCAACGAGTGGACGGACCGGGTCTACCAGCACACGCCCCAGGAGCACGTCATCACGAACGTGGTGTCCGGGCGGAAGATGCGCCTGCAGAAGTACAACTTCCCCGACACGGTCGTGTGGAACCCGTGGATGGAGAAGGCGCGCGAGTGCCAGGACTTTGGTGACGACGAGTACCCGAACATGATCTGCGTCGAGGCGGGCCACGTCTCGACACCGGTCATCCTGCTGCCCGGCACCGCGTTTGAGGCGTCACAGATACTTCAGGTACTATGGTCCCCAACACCATCTTCGGGATCTTTTACTAACGCCCTGTTTCTGCGGCTTTTTTGTAGGTTATGTGAGTAGAAACCCCGGGAGGTACTGTGACCCGCAGTAAAGGTTCCTCCCGAGCAAAATCCAAAAAGAATCAGCAACAACAGCAACAACAGCAGCAGCAGCAACAGCAGCAACCACAGCAACAAACATCTAATCAAACACAGCAACAAAATAATCAACAACAGCAGCAGCAGCAGCAGCAGCAGCAACAGGCACAGCAACAGGCACAGCAGCAAGCCCAACAGCATGCTCAACAGCAGGCCCAACAGCAGCAGCAGCAGCAACTTCAGCAACAGCAGCAGCAGCTGGCGACGAACGCGGCCGCACTGTGGCAGGTGCCGGCGGCGGCCGCCGCTGCCGCAGCCTGCTGGAACGCCAACTACGCCAACTTCCAGACGGCGGGCGTGCTGGCGTTCAAGATGCCACCGTCCTGTGGTGGGCTGTGCGGTCCACAGACCAACTGTGAGCTGTGCTCGCTGAACTCAAACTAAACACTCCGATCAGTTCCGTTAATGCTGTTGTTTGTCGCACCGAGAAGATGGTTGTGCTTCTTTTGAACTCCGCAAATCACGAATATTTGCGTACGGCCATCGAACACGGTTGGTTAGAAGTCTCTCGGCGGGCGAAACTGCCGCGGAGACGTTTGGTCTTACCATCATTTGCCGAAAAACTTCCACCCGTTTGGTTCTTTCCATCGCAGTAGGCGGCGGTGAATCAATTTTTTGGGGATTGAATGAAGCTAACCAACCTTTTGTTCGTGGCCGAGGATTTTGCTCAAGAAAGTGTCAAAGGGTTTTTTTTAATATTTTTTTTTACTATTTTATATTTTAAGTTAAGTTTTACCTTTCCATACGCATTACACCTTGCTGTTCAGAACGTCCAGGTGAAAGGTGAAAAGTGTGTGTTTTAACTGTATAATCATCGGTCCTCTCTCGCTCTGAAGGACAGAGAGGAATAGCGAGAGAGAGAGTGAGTGGGATGGCATGTTTGTTTTCTCTTCTTTCAACGGAAAAAAAACTCTTTTAACCAATCTAGTAGTAAGAGCTATGAGAAAATGGAAATCAAAAACGTTAGCAATTAATTCGAGCGATCGTAGATAGCGATGGCAGTGGCAGCTTGTTTCCGTCCCGAAGCAAGGGCATGGCGTAGAAGCAGCAGAGGGGCGCTTTTGCAGCAGCAAGAAACTACTTAGTGTTAAATAGGAATTGATAACTAAAAACAAACGGGAAAAAAGGTCCGACCCGTCGCTGGGCTAGTAATAGGAAGAAAGTAATGGAAAAAATGGAAGACAAAATTTCAAATCGCCAAAACTGTTTCAAACGTGTAGCAGCAGCAGCAGCAGCAGCTGCTGCTGCCTTGAAATGGAGTTCAAGCTAAAGAGGAAAGTACACGTTGTATGTACGTCATGTAAGTAAATTGGGGCTAGCGAAGTGTTTGTAGTTAGGTTTAGCAATCGATCGTTCGCTTTTTTGTTTGCTTTCCTTTGAATAGCAGTCTTGAAAAGCATTTCGTTTTTTGTTAGGATTCAAAATATTTCACTGTCGGTTAAGTTTTTATGTTCACCACTGCACAGAACTGCACTGGTCCCTGGTATGTTCCATAAATAATGATACGCCTTGATTGTAAACGTGTTACCAAATGGGTGTCGTCCGCCGGTGTAGTGAAGGCACTTAACTTTTCTGTTGCCACTTTGATTTTAAGGGACAGTTTTTAACACTGTTTTTGGTGGTGTAAGCGACGACATAGTAGGGGTGCGAACAGGGAAGACGGATAGTATATATCGCTAAGCGAAACCCAACTGCTTCTGTTCCGTCTACCAGTGGTCAATTTTGTAAGAGAAATGGAATGGCAGGAAGGTGGACGAACGATCGCACAATACCGATAGAGAGGGCGCATATACGGTGTGATAAATTGTTAATATAGAGTGAAATACAACGGGCGGGATAAGCAAACATAAAAAAATCCGCATCATGTTCACACTTTTACGGCCTTTAGTTGGTAGATTGCTTTTTGTTAAAGCGAAAAGAAAAACTGTTACACAACGAAGCAAAAGATTCCAAAATTTTAGAGTTGTTTCTTTTTTGGTTAGCTACATGTACTTTTAGTTTGTCAGATTTCAGCATTTAAAGGGTAGGGGGGAATATAGGAGCAGCTACCAACTATTCAAACAATGTAATGTATACGAAAGGGCAACAGACAATGAAAACAAAAACAAACTCCTGTACATACGTGTCACGTGCAGTTATGAAACAATCCTACCCTATTCGCTCCGATAAAAAAAAACTTCTGATTTGATTTTTTTTTTATCTTTTTTAAATACATTGCTCTAAACTAAGCAAACGCAGATCAATTACGTTTGTTGCCAACCGGTTCTAACTGCTAATAGTAAAAGTTTTTCTAAATATTTTGCAACTTATCTACGGAGCATTGTGTTATCGTGCTAATTTGTCCTCTTTTTTACCATCGTGTTAGGAAATAGTGTTTTTTTACGTTTCGGAAATGCATGTCAACACGTTGCGGTAACGTTAAATTGTGTTTTAATAAAAATATCATGGGGAGATACTTGAATTGTTGTTTGGATTATATTGCTATCCTCCACGGACGACATTCGACGACTATTGGATTATGAAAGAAATTAAATGAGATTAGTTTAATTAAAGCTATTTCCCTATCGACCGATCCAATAGTGAAGTTCTCACGTGGTATTGTTCAATAACATGCCCGCCACGCATTTAAATCATATATGACATCTAGCACCTCCATCAGAGTACCGAGTAGGACCAGTTTTCTTACCGGTGATAGTGATTTTCTCCTAATCATTTAACCAATTTGGCTAAAAAAGCTTGATAACTGAACACTTGAATATATACAGATATGTACACATGCGCTACGCGCTATGATACAGGTGCTGAGTAAGAAAACGGTCGCAAGCGAGCCATCGATGTTACTCCACGCGCGGAGTCAGGTTCCAACGGGAACTCCACTGGAAGTAGGTTCCCACGACCAGGTGTGGTGTCGTATGGTCGGACGGACCGAGGCAGCATGATCATCATAAACGTGGATGACAACGTGACCGGCAAACCTGGCAGCACCGAAAACACCAGGCTAGCTAAATAGCACCGAATCCAGAAGTTAGCTTTAGTCTTAGTTTAGCAGTTCGCAAATAAAGATCCCCAGTAATATTTTTTTTTAAACTTACTCCGGGCAATCGTAAACATAATTATACTTTTTAGTGTGATGAGTTTTTTGACATCTAAATTATTGCTTTGCTGTGTCAATACAGTGTAACGATATTGCAAAAATGTTAAAAGACAATTTCAAATCAAAGCAGTAGATTTTAAAAATTTCATAAATTTCTACAAACCGTCACATCGCTTCAGAGCCGCGTTTTCGTGTACGTGCACCTTCACCTTGCTCGCAACTGTCATCGTTGCCCTTTCACTGTGTTAGTGAGCGCACGTTCCACGAACTCACCCTCCGCTTTCTGCTAGCTGTCAGGGGTGAACATTCGTCGTAAAACCCACAGCCACCACTCTTTCCCACTCCTCGGGTGATCACGGTTGAAAAAAAAACGCATCTTTTCTCGAAGCTTCCCTGGGCCGCACAAAAAAACCCACCTCACATTTCGGGTGCATTTAAGATCGCGCTTAGATTTCACCGCTCCCGGAAGTTGGTCGCTGCGTTGCTTGGCTCCATTGCCCTGTGCGTTACAACGAAGTCGTCGCCGTGCGTGAGTGTGACTTGACCGCCGCCGTTTGTGAGAGTTGTTTTTGGCGTATTCTACTCGTTGTGAAAATAGAAAATGACCCGTAAGTATGCTGCTGCGGATAGTGTGAAATTTGTATAAATTTTCGCACCGGGTTCTTAAAACCCCCCGGATGCATTCCGATTTGTGTTAGGAGTGATAGGGTGAATCGAAGAGGGCGAGGCTTACGGGTATGGTGGGGACCATCCCACATCTCGGTGCGACGTAATGATGCTTCTCTTCATTGTGCTGTTCTAGATCGTAGACGGCGATGATGCGTTTTTCGCCTGCTTTGTTAGATTTCGGAACGAATTACCAGATGTTTTTTTCTTCTAATATACAGCACTTGGTCTTGGCAAAGTGCTCGTCATGTGGCCATAGTGGACATTGCTTGCCCTCAATTGCACAGCGCCGCTGCTGTAATCGTCTCCAACTCCCTTGTTGCTCGGGATGACATTGTTCGGGGCTTCTGGTACATTCGAAAAGCTTCTTCGGCTTGCAGCGTAAGAAGAGGCACGGTCGCCACGGTGGAAGTCTTTCGGGAGGAAACGGAGAAGATGTTAAATAATACCCCGAACCGAAGAGAAATCCGACTTCCCACTGTAGGTTGTTGCTTGTGTTTGGTGGGTTTGTGCGTATGCAAATAAGGTAACATATCAGCCTTTTCCCAACAAAGCTACGGCTTTCTGCGACAAGACACGCAGCATGCCATGGAAGAGTAGCGTAGGCGATGCTGTGCTGTGCGAGAAGGTAGAAAGAAAGCGAGAGAGAGAGAGAGGGAGAGGGAGATAGAGAGGCTTTGTTTATGTTTTTGCTTCAGCGTCCAGGGTTGTGTGGTGAAGGTGGCACCCCAATTATTCCAGCAGAAAGCGATCCACCATCACTTACGAGATCGATAAGAGCGAAACATAATTGTTACAAATAATCCTGTTACTTTTAATTTCACAGGTGGAAACCAGCGCGAATTGGCCCGTGCGAAGAACCAGAAAAAGAATGCCGGCCAGCCAAAGCAGCGGGACGATGGTCTCACACACGAGCAGAGGAAGCAGCGGTAAGTGGGGGAGCTTTCTGCTTTTGTGTTAACCCACTCCTTTCTCACCACTCCCTTTCCCTGCCATAAGCAGGAATGATGTGTATAGTTTCTTATCAATTGTTGATGTGTGTGCCACGACACGACTTATGATATCGGAGTGTGTCGTTCCTGTTTCGTTTTCTCTGGGGCTATAGCCTTTTAACATCAATTTTGAGTTTCGTTGATTAGAAATGGGTCTTTCGTATGAGATAAATTGACCAGACATGTTTGTATGATGTCCGGAAAATTGATGATGACACACACGTAGGCGAGCGAAGGTTCTAGATAAATATAGGAAAGATAAAGCTTATTTGTGGATTATTTAGAAAATGATTTTAAAACGATCACTAAAAACAATCGGATGTGGAAATATGGCTTTTTAAAAAAATGATGCATACGACTTTAATAATTAGTTGCATTTTAGATTAAATAGATTATTGCACACAGCAAATTAATCTACATTTTTATATATTTAAACAATTAACTAATTACGAATTTGCCATAAATTCTTTATTCTTGCCTTTAAGATGGTTCTACGGTTGATACAGGCAAGAAGATAAACATTGTTACAAATTTTTCAACATTCAATTAAGGATATGAAAGTATTTTGAAAGTCTTTACCAATATTTAATGTATTTCAATATAATGAAAAAAAAGTTCCATTATTAAAATTAAAAAATATAATAATTTCACAAATTCATTTTGTTTTGGTCATTTATCGCTCCTCTTTTTCCAGTGACGCTGACATCATGCGACAAAAGCAGTTGAAAAAGGAGCAAGATGCAAAGCATGCGATCAAGAGTTAATGTCCGTTCCGGACACGATCGCCCACCACAAACCACCACCACCAAGCGCCAAACAAACGCATCCTCTGTCCCTCATTTCTTCGTGTAAAACCAATCGCGAAAACCATAGGCCCAAAACCAATCGCACCAACAACAACACTCTAACTGACACCGGTGTGCTGCATCGTGCGCTCGGGTGTATTCAGCTAAATTGAAAGGTTATTATAAATCGCATCTTGCAAATTCAATTCCCGTTTGCTTTTGGGGCTGCGTTGGCTTTTGATTCGCCTCTTCTTCGTCTCGACACTGTGTGCAAGATGGCCATTGTTTTTTTCACTGAAACCACCCGCACTCACACTGAGAAAAGGGTTCTCGGGTGTGTGTGCACCACTACCACCACCACCACAGGGCATTTCCCTTTATGTTTTCAGGCTTTACTTTTATACTATTTAGTGTGTAAGCGTGTGGGATGATTCAAAAAAAGGCCCACAGTCCAAACAGCAAAACCACCTCCCGATTAAAAGCAATAGCAACTGCAAACTCAGCGAGCTCAAACCAAGCGAAGCGCAACCGCATAGTAGGCTGTAAAACGGTGTAATACAGCAGACAGCATAGAACATACACACACACATACAGACACGCGTTTCAAGTATTGTTAAAGTTAAAACATGAAAGGATCGGTTTGTGGGGGGTAGCCTAAACACCTAGCTTCTACTATGGTCGGTGTAGTGGGTAGTAGTGCTAGAACAGGACACGCGGTTAGCAATAGCGCACAGTCAGATTTAAAGCAAAACATAAAACACATAAACAATGGGGCCGGGAGGAGTACAATTGAAAGCTTTTTCCTATGTTGACACGTGCTCTGTGAAGTGCGAAAGGAGCATGGAGCCATACAAAAGCGTCACCGCGACTGGATTTATGTAACATGTTTGTATGGATAATTTAAATGTGAAGCTTGTTTTTGTATAGGTTCACAGTTATCGTCCGTCGATTGTGCGCGTGTTTAAGTGTAATTGCAGGCTACAAACTCTACATACAACCTTTCCGTGTCTGCATGACAGAGTTTTGTGTCTTATAGATGCTACTCCAGAAACAGAGCGAACAACTCAATTGAAAGATGTTGTGCTTGAGCGTTTAAACACAGTTGAATAATTTTCTTTTTTTTTGTGTTTTGAGTTTGCTTTATCAAAAGTAATATTCATTCAATAGAGTTTGTGTGGAGCGTATGAGCGTGTGACATGAGTGCGATTTTGATGCTGCAAATAATGGAGCGCGTTTTATAGGGAATGATCGATGACTGATGAAGTAAGGGTAGAGAGAAAATGCGTGCAAAATACGATAGGAGGTTCATTTTTATACTTTTTTTTTGCTACTGTGCTATTTTTTTAAATAATAATTATACTTAATTAAAACAAAATCTACTGCTCCCCAACCAAGCAAAAGAATGTTACAAAAAAACCGACGGCGCGCATACTACTAAGCTAGCACTATATGCGCTATGCGTTGGGATGATTAATTACCCATTTTTCTCCTTCTCCACCCTATATCCCATCCTCCCAAACGTAGCTGTGTTGTATAGAAGATCGTAAAGTAAATAGAATTAAACGCAAATAAAACCACCATGAATTAAAACTATTACAACAACGTGTGATGATCACTGGCTCCCGGACAGGGGCGAGAACAATTCGAGTGAATCGTTTGAAAGAAATGCACCAATCGGCTTGTTATTGTGTACTGGCTCTAAAATGCTAATTTTATTCAACATCGTCCAACATGCCCAACTAACAATTATCAGCAAAGTTAAGGTTAAAATTAAGTAAAATGTAAAATTTGAGCAAAATAAACACAGACGCGTATCAATCTCTCTCTATGTGGTACGCGATCGTTGCGCGTAAATCATTAACGGGCACTTGCGTTTAAAATCAGTCCATAAAGTTACGAAACTATTTAAAAGCGCACTAAAAGGTATTAAAACTAGCATAAAATGCACTCCAGGTTCTCTATCACAATACATGTGTGGTTGTAGTGCGTGACGATCGATTTCGCTCTCTATCTCTCTCTCCCTCCTACATGGCACTTTCCTGTCGTTTGGCCAGCCGGTCTCGCTTCAACTTACCCCCGTACGCTGCGCCCATATCTTTGAGCGTCTCGAGCAGCAGCGATTTCAGCAGCTCGTCCGTAATGCGATCCTTCACCTCGATCTCCTCCCGATCGAAGTTGGTCCAGCGCGCATCGTCATCGTGCGTTTCCTGCTTCAGTATCTCGTCCACCTGGTCCGGTTTGCGCTTGCTGGCACACCCGTTACCGTACAGGAAGGGCAACGACGCCGTGGCCGCACAGTGTCCCCCGTGGTGCAGCAAATGATGATGATGATGATGCAGCTGGGAGTGTGCGGGCTGATGTTGCTGCAGCTGATGATGCAGCAGCAGCTGATGCTGCTGATGTTGCTGCTGTTGCTGCTGAAGCGTAAGCTGTGCGTCGGACAGGACGCGTCGGATTTTCGCCCGTATGTAATCCTTCATGCAGCCCAGCGCATCGGGCGGATTGTGGAACACGAGCGGTCGCTTGTCGTGCGCTATCGTGCGGAACGAGACGGTCGGTTCGGCTGGGCGCAGATCGCGATAAAACTCGACGCACATGTCGAGGATGAGCTTTTCGTACACGTTCGTTACGTGATCGGAGCGTAAGCTTTCCGGTGCGACGCGATCGCGATGCAACTGTTCCACCCGCCCGTCAATCAGCTCGTCGATGCGTGCGTCGGGTGGAAAGAGTAGCGCTAGTGGACTTCCGTTGGCGGGTGGGATGTACGGTGGCGGTGGTTTGTTGGGGATTTCGCGGAAGAATCCTACCTGCTGCTCGAGTTCCTTTATCTCCTGCTCGATCTGTAGCTGCTGGCGGCGCAGCACTTCCGCCTCGTTGATGATGTCCGGCATGCGCACACCGATGCTGGGGGACGGTGGTGCTGGTGGTGGCGTTGCAATGCTCTCCGTATGATCATCCCGACTATACGAGGTAGTTCCCGAAGCGATCGCGATCGTATCATCGCTTCCCACCGTCTTTGAGCGTAGTTTCACCTCTATTTTCGAAGCGGCCTGGTCTTCCTCCTCCTTTGGCTCACTCGTTGAAGATTGTTCTTCCTCTTCATCCTTTACCGGTTCCTCCGAGGGTGGAGTAATTTCACCACCATCTTCATCGTAATCAAACGTGATCGTTTCTTCTGAACTATTCTGATCCTCCACCGGGTGCTCCGGCAGAGCTTGCGGTGGGGTTGCCATTAAGGGTGACTTCATTAGCGGCGTACGTTCGAACGTTTCGCTCAGCTCCTCCAGCTCATCGTGCAGCGTGGCGAGTCGTTTGGCTAATTCTGAGGTAGTGCCGCCCTGTCCGCTCGACGATTTTGTGTGAAACTCTTCGTCTTCGTAATCGCTTTCCGACGTTGGTGGTGGTTGATTTGCAGGAACATCCTCCTTGCTCGGGGATGACGGCTTTAACTCATTAGACCGTTCATCTTCCGGCTCTAGCTGATTTTTGTCCGATCCTGCCTCTTTTTCAAGGATTTCAATTGCCATCGTTGGCGTAACGGTTGTCGGCGTGGTTGTGTTCGAAACGGACTCACTTTCGCTTACGTCTTCCAACGATTGAGCAATGGAAATGCTGGTTGCGTCGCTCATCTCCAAATCATGTTCTTCTGATGTAGCCACTCCGTCTGGTAGCTTTTCCTCCACCGCCAACGGAACGGACAGTTCCACCGTGGCGCTACTTTCACAGCTGCTAGTAGTACTGCTACTGCTACTATTACTACTACTACTGCTTGTTGCGGAACCATCCTCATCGTCGATCTCCAGTTGTTCGGTCGTGTTGTTGAGCAGCAGCAGCATCGGCGGCAACGACATATCCTCTATCAACTGCTGACTTTCTTCGGCCACAGCAGCACTCACATTCGCTTCGTCTGTGCCTTCGTGCGGCTGCTCTTCGAACGACGTCGAGTAGCTGTCGCTTCTGACCGTTTCTTCTTCGCCCGCTCGGTCCCGCTCGGTGGCCGTTTCGTTTTCTAGCGCCGACTGATAGTGCTGCGTTGGCGTTTCCTCCAGTGTGTGGAACTCGACCGATTCGATGCTTCTGCGGCTGGCCGGTGGTGACCATCCGTTAACGGTGGAAGAGAGCAAACATTTGCCCGCATCTTCTTCCATCGGAGGTAGATCACACTCTGGAGCATCTGTGTCCTCTTGAGAGATGTTTTCCGCTTGCTCCAACATTGCTGTTTCCTCCTTTGTGCCCGTTTCCACGTGTTCCGGCACTACTGTTTCATCCATTCCCTTCGCAACGATGTCATTTTCAGTTTCTTTTGGAACAAGTTCAGCTTGCGGTGGAACAACACGCACCGTTTCTTCTCCAGCAACCGAACTTTGATTGGATCTATTCTCTTCCACACTTTCAATGTGACTGTCAACCGTTTCATTACCTCCGCGGTGACTGATTCCGATCGATTGCTCAAGCAATGCTTCCCTCAGCTGCACATCGTTGCGCTGAAAACCTTCCAGCACGCACCGTTTAGCATCCTCGTACAGGGCTTCCATGTGGGGACGGGTTACAGGATAATTGCGGGCCGGTTCGTACCGTTGCTCCTTCACACCCGTCAACCGGTACCACAATCGATTCAGCTTGCTGCCTCTCGCCAGCACAGTTTCTTCCTCCACTTCCGCTGCCTTACCGCCCGATGAGTCGCCATCATCCCGTTCCTCCTTAGCCCGGCGAACGATGGCGGGCGGGATGCTGTGCAAAATGCGCAAACTCTTCTCGATGCTTTCCACCCGTGCCTCGATCGACGGTTCTTTGCGCGGTGTGTGCTGTTGTGCACCACCAGCGGACTCCAATTTGCGACTGTTGTACGCTAGTAGGCGATCCTCGACTGCAATTAGCTCTTCCTCTTCCCGCTCTAGCTTGCGGTGCCACTCTAGCAGGCGCTGCACGTGCTCCTTGCGTTTGCGCAGCTCTTCTTCACGGCGTAACAAAATGCTGAAAGGAAGGAAGTGTTTGGTTAGCATCCGTTTCATTATTTTGTTTATATGCACTCCCTCTCATTTAAACTTACTCTTCTAAGCGATCGTTCGGCTCCAGTTCTCGACCCCGTATCGCTATCTGTATCGAATTGCTTGTAGTCGTCGTAGCCGTACCGGTTATACCGCGATGCTGGCTTTCCGGCGCGTGCTGCTGGTGAACGGTGGCACTTACCTTGCGGGACGATTTGCGCAGCGTGAGCGAGCCGGAATTGTTCGCCACCGGTGATGAGCAGTACGAGGTAAGCTTGCTATCCATCACTCGCGATGTCAGCACGTGTCCATGATTGCCGGTCACCGTGCGCGATGATTCCGTCGATGATTTTATTGCCCTACAAAATAACACGAAAATGCATGAAAATCCACGTCCTTTCACAATTTTGTTTTAGCATAAATACCTGTTTAGCTCCGCTCGATCCTTCTCGAGCCGCAACAGTATTGCACGCTGCTTCTTCTTAACGGCCGTTATCTGATCCGTCATGCCCTTCTCGCGGTAGCGCTGCTTCTGAAGCTCCAGCCAAGCCAGCTGCCCTTTGGCGCGGTTCAGTAAAGCTTTCTGCTTCGACTGCACGCGTGACACGAGCTGATCTTCCTTGCTGCGTTCGGTTTGTATGAGTTGATCAAACTGCAAACAATTATGGAAGGAAAAGCGTTACATCGCAATGAACTATGCAGTAGAAACACGAGTACACTTACCATTCCGATTGAAGAATAGCTTAGATTGGTTTCGGACACGGTTGTCGATAGGATGGACACTTCCAGATCGGTTCGATTGAACATGGCGGCGAGAAGATCGCTGTTGATCGTTGCATCCAAATTCTCTTCGTATGGCAGCGTATCGTTTTTCACTTGAGGGAGGTCCTTCTTGATGCTATCTTCCGACAAATTGCTTACCATCGGTGGCACAGCATTCACCTTTAGATCGTTTGCCTTTTCCGAATGATTGAAACTGAACGATTGTTCCTCCTCTCGATCCTCTGGCGGCAATTGTTCACTGATGCTACTATCCTGGGAATCGTTTTGCTCGCCACCAGCGAGTCCTTTTTCATCTCCATTGTTCCGTTTTTCAAAACCATCATGTTGATGTCCCATTGGCGGCAATTGCCGCCTGCGCAAGCTCTCCTCGAACGACGGCAAATACTCTTCCGGCTGCGGTGGTTGATTGTTCATCGTGTTGTTGTGACTATCCGACAGGCTGAATGAACGTGAATCGAAATCACTCGAGTGAGCCGTGGTGGTGTTACTTTTAGCCTTTCGTTCATCGTCGGTGGCATTTGCTGGTGGGTAATTTACAGCTCTTCGCGGCGAATCAATCCGTTCGTGGTCCATCGATGATGAAGATGAGCTGTTGTTAGTGTTACTGTCGGCGGAGTCGCTACTACTGCTGCTGCTGGCACTGCCCGAGTTACTGTCCGAGGAAGCTGGTGATGACGAGCCGGAAGAGAAAGTTGTGGTCGATGATACTACTATTGTGTCGTTAGCGTTTCGTTCCGGCACAGGCGGTGGCGCTTCTGTTTGACTTTGATGTTCAAAGTCATCGCTGTAGTTTGAGGCCGTTGTTGTACTTGCACCGGACACTTTGTTATCTTGCAGTTGCTCTGTTGCTACCACAGCAGGCTTTGGAAGGAGTGGTATCGGTAGCGATGTTTGTGTCATTTCATCACGTATCCTTAGCACCTCCTGCGGGAAGGGTGGTATCGCTGGTGCGGATGGAACATTTTTGAGGGCTGAGTAAAGCTGCAGATTAACCTCGATCACGTGTGTTAGGCTACGATTGAACGATTCCAACAGGCGCTGATACTCAAGCTCCCGCTGTGATCGATCTAGTGGTTGCGGATCGTTAAACGATTGCTGAAGAGTGGTGGTCGGAACTTCTGGACGGAATGCGGTGGCAGCAGTTGGTGGTTTAGCTTTTTCCTCATTTTTACTTTCGAGCGATTTTGTGTGATTGCCGATGTGCGATGATCGCGACATGTTGCCGGGAGTGGCTATTTTCATTTGTGAAATTCGATCGACCGAAAGAGGACTAATGGGCCCGCCGCTTGCTGTGGCAGGATAAAATGGTGCGGATGTGGCTGGTGGTATCTCTATTTTTGTGCTACTGAATAGCGGTGGCAGCGGTAGAGCAATGTCCGATCGAATTGAGCTTATCTCGGACGTAGTGTTTGGTGATGCGCATGTCGATATTTTCGTCACAATGGCCGATTCTCCATCGAGAGTATCTTTCGATTGTCGTTTGTTTAAAGCAATGCCTTCAGTCGGTTGAGTATAGCCGGTTGCTTTCTTCCTGATGTACGGTACACTTTCAATTTCGTTCAAATAAGCGTTATATCTTGTTCCAGGTAGCTGCTGTTGTGTGACTTTTTGCTTTTCCTCAGTAGCGATCGGTTGGCCTTTCTCCTCGCGAACGTTTTGCACGGCTTCGAGCTTTTTACGCACGGCCAATATAAAAGGATATGGATCGGGCTGGCGCAGCGATTGTTTCAGCCAGGAAGGAATGCTCTTGACCGGTTCAGCGTGATGGTCGTGCGCGGGATGTTCTTCTTCCATTGCAACAGGATAAGGCCGTTCACGGTCTTGTGACACACTCAATACGGCTGTTGCATTTGGCGCCACAAGCTTTACATCCGGCACTTGAAGTTTCAGTTCCTTTTCTACCGCTTCGATCGCCTCGTTCTGATCCGCGTTGATCACTATGAGCTGCGCGTTTACCTTTGCGGTTTTTGGCAACGGTTTCAACGGACTCGGCGAAACAATATCATCCAACGCCATGCTGTCCGGTTTGCGTAGAATGCCAATTTTAAGGCTAGCTTTACCCGTCGTACTACTGCTGGCAGTGGATGGGTTAGCGGATCTCTCTGACGTCGTACCTTTGGCTCCTCCTCGTCCATCACTGCTACGACTGGCGGCTGAATGTGGCTCAGCAACACTTCGCACAGGTTGTTCTGGTTCTGCCTTCTTTGATGGATTACTCTGTTTCTCTTCGTTCGGAGCATTTTCTCTCTTTACCAGTCGCAATGTGGGAGTGGAGGCAAATTTGCGCAATCCCAAAGTCGGCTTAACTGCATCTGCGCGGTTATTGGGCTTTGCAGAAGCAGTACTTTTATCGTTACTTGTAGCAATCGGTTTGCTGGAACCTCCATTCGGAGTGCAAGAGACTGACCGTTTGCGTGCTTTTTGCAAGTTTTTCGATACCAACTTTTGCGAGCTCTGTCGGAGCGTTTCCAGCCGCTTCTTGATGAGGTCTTTTTCGGCGGCACCTTTGGAACTGCTGGCCGTTCCACTGGTCGGAGCATCCTTTTTCTCCAGCCGTCGTTTCGCTTGCTGCTCCTTCATGAATTCACGGGCCTTGGCGGGATCGTAAGATTTCTCCTTCTTCTTCACCTCTTCCTTCGGGGCAGTTTTTGTAGGGGTGGGTTTGGTTGGCGGCTTAGGCCGCACTGGGTTAGAACGTGTCGCTTTCGCTGCGGTTTCGACAGTTTCGTGAGATTCTTGCTTTACTTCAGGTGGATGTTTAATACTAGTGGTTACAGTTTTCGCACCCACGGGCATACTTTTAATACTTTCAGTTGCAGTCTGTTCGTTTGACGTGTGAACGGCAGTCGGTGGCAATGGTGCGGTTTCCATTAGCAACGAGCGACGAGCTGCGGGCGTTGGTACAGCTACATGAACTTCCTTCTCCTGCCCGGCATGCTGAGATTCGACATCGATTGGTTTCATCTGCTCTCTCGGTGCAATCATACAACTTTCCAACTTTGAAATACCAGTCTTGCCGGTACTTTTGGACTGTATTTCACCACGGGGCGCACTTTCCGTATCCGATTGGCCAGTCGATTCCACCAAACGAGTGACTTCGATCGCGGAAGAGGAGGACGGTACAGCCGGCAGGGGTGGTGTAGAGGGGGGAGGGGTTTTGTTTTCCTTAAAGCTTTCCCGAAGGAAATCTTGAAATTCGTGCGTCGCGTGCTCTCGCTCCGATCGCCGTGCTTCGAACTCGCTTTTGCTATCCTTATGCTGAGGCGAGCGGTGGATCGGGATGATCCGGTACGGGGCGCCGGTGTGATCGTCCGCCACCGGCAGTGGGAGGTTACGTTTCTCCGTCAGGATGTTGTTCACTTTTGCGGCCACCGTTGTTCCATGCTGAGTGGTAATGCCGGTAAGACCCGGTCCTGCAATCGTCTGTATCGATTTCACCAGCACACCGGGGGCTTTGGGCTGTCGTTTGGGGCTGCCGGGTGGCGTTTTTAGCACCAGCTTTGTTACCTGCATCGTGCCATCCATATCGCCGGTAAGTGGCATCGATCGCTTCGCCTGGCGGCGTGGCGATAGGGTCACGATCTGTATTGCACTGCGCCGCACCGTTGGGAGTATTACATCGTCAAGCGGGATCCGCTTCCGATCCGGTTCCGATTCGATGGAGTACGTAGCGGAGTCAAAATCATCCATGGCGGTGTCAGTTCGAGGCCACGTCTGCGAGTGTGGGTGTGTTGAGGTTAGAGCTTTAGTCGGCAAATAGTTAAAATACACTCACTAACTGGGTTACACAACCCAACACTGACCAAAATTGCATATTCTATCGCCGATGTGCGAATAACATTTACACCTTTTTCCGGTTTTACAGGTTGCGGGGTCGTTGGCCGTGATGGCGTCGTGGCGGTAACTGGAATGTTCGCTTCATTTGCGACGTGATTCTGCGAATTCCTATACACACTGATGCTTTCCTTCACTATTCTTGCGAACACAACACATTACTTAGCACATTTAATACGAATTCTTGTGAAAAGTTGGCAAATTAAAGCTATTTTGGTGGCATCCTTACTGTAAAGCCGACCCTCTCGCGTCTCTTTTTATTGTTATTGTTTGTTTGTGTGCTTCGAATCCGAGGCAACGGTTGAAGGTAAGCACACTGGGAACGCTTCCATGCGGTTTCATCGATCAATATGTGCAAGAAAAAAAATCTTGGGAATATAACTTCTACTCATTTTATTCGTGTTTAATAATTCTTTTAATTCAATGATCCTTATTGTAACATTATGTTAAATACGCAGGGAGAATAAAATTACAATGCAAAAAAAATGTTAAATTGATCAATCCGGTTACCACTGTGCCCACGGTGATCGATTCGCCGTGCTGGCTTGATGCGTTACTATGCGTTACATTTGTAACCGTTATACTCATAACCCTTGAGGAAGCATTTCAGAAACAGGGCAAGCTTTTAGTTGGAAACTATTTTTCCGTTGATTTAAAAGCAAAGGGTTTTTTTTCCAAATCATATCTAAAAAAATATAAATAAAAATAAAAAAAGGGAATTTTTACAAACAATAACGAAGTATGGAGAACATTTCCGAATATTACAAGAGCCTTTCACCATTCATTTGATATCGTATTAAACTGAAAAAAGGATGAAATTCTTCAGTTAGTGACTATAACCAATCTCTTCCACTTTTAATAGAGATCTTTACTTTTCGCCCACTTTCAGCTTGGTTTCATCACATTTTCCACCTTTGACAGCTGCGTGCGTTTGGCACGTCTCGTTGAGAGTGGAAACTTGGTCGCGTGCTCAAACATCGTTCAGGGCGTTTCGTGAGCGAGAGCCGTGTGGTTTCGTACTACTAATTACTCCTGCTTCCGCTGCAACATGCATCACACACTCACACACACACCCTACCATGGGGTCAGTCATGTGCGTGTGGGGAGGGCACTTGAGTGGACACTTTCTTGCCGAACCATGTCATCGTACATCGGTTATTCCATGTCAGCGGCAGGCAACACTCCTCGTCTCCTCCAGAAGCTGTTGAAACATTGGACAGGTACCTTCCAGCCAGTAAAATGTCACACCGGCTTAACCCAGTGCACGGACGACACATCGACAGACGACGGATCCGACGTGAATGATTGGTGCCAGAGTGGGTAAGTGGCAGCACGAGCTTGACTGGGCCGGGGGGAAAGGATCAACCGACATCAGTCACGTACTATCTTCATTATGTCCGCACAAAGGCGAATTTTTCATCCGTGCCGAATTGGCCCAGGGGCAGGTTAGGCAGGCATGAAGTGCGCAAAACCACGCGATCAACAAGATCACCAGCCTGTCTGGGTGGACTGCTCTTTCATGGCCCAGTTTGCGTTTCCAGCAGTTTCGGGACAGTAGTTCGGAAGGAATAGGTCAACTATCTCATCTCGGCTTGACCCAGTTATGCACCGAGGGGGCACCAATTGTCCATTCTGTCACCTACTGCACACACCTAATCACGGGCACGAGGAGCTGCCTTACAAACTCGGGCTTGCAAAGATCTGCGTGATGATCGGATGGATGTCTTTTGTTGGGTGCAGAAAATTAAAACAAAAGTGGTAAACTATCCCTGGTCAGGGTCACTACATTCTTGTGGCATTCTTTGCATTCACCGAAGATACAAAAACATACCGGGCCCGTGTTTATGTTCGCATTGTTCGCAAAGGACACACAGCTCGCATACGTAATTTTGTTTCAGCTTGCAGCACACAGTCAGCTGAGGCTTCTGCCGGCAATAATAACGGATCGGTTTCGGAGCACCGCGGGGACGGCACTGGATGCCGTAACGAAAGCGTATTGAGCACGCCTTCACGTCCAGCTAACACACGTATGCGTCAACCATGTCCACGTGTCCAACAAGCAGCAAGCACAGGTGGTGTATCATTCTAATGCGCTTAAATCGAACCAGTTTCGCCAAACGCGCACCACCAGGACCAGTGCGACAGTTTTTACAGCGCGTTTGCGTGCAACGGCGTACCACCAGCCGGCCAATAACCGGCAGGCCTTCAAGACAACCTAGGATCTTGTTCTAGGTTGACAGCGACAGATCACGCACGCACGCCAATCAGCATTGCTTTACCAGTTATAGAACGGAAGCTACAAAACGTAAAACAAAATTCTGCAACTAAGTACAACCATTCGCGGTGAGGGGAGCTTTTGCATTGCGCCTATTTCTTTGCGGCAAGCGCAACGCAAGTGCCCGATGCGCGATCAGGTCACTGGTGGTGGTGGTGGTGGTGGTGGTTCAGCAAGAAAATCGTTATAGTTTAAAATGCAAAATTCCATTTTAATTAAACGATTTCCTGCGCTCTAATGATGGTGACACTGCACTTTTGTGGCATATCCAGCACACATATCACCGACACCAGATGAGTATCACTGGTTGGCCGAAAGCGAGATGTTATGAACATTTGGCAGGAATCGATCGCCATATAAGTCGATAATTAATAAGATGAGATTTGAATGCTGGTAGCGTACAGGTCGTGTTGTGTACCTTTTAAACAAGGCACTGAACATAACAGCCTGTGTCCAGAAACAAGTTAATATTGCCCTTGTAGAAGGTGATCGACAATTGGTAGATGTGTTTGGCTTTTAACACCGCTTTAGTCAATAAACTGATCAGAGTTTACGATACCGTTAATGACGATATGTTCAATTATAATTTCCAACTGATAATTCGTCCCATATGATGCATTTTTGGGCTTATTTTTACACAATTTAGTAGGTGATGTTCACTACCAGGAGTACTTATTTGCACGAAAAGGGAAATATAAAGCCTGATGTGATTTAATTCCCTATCATAAGCAGAACTGAATCTGTTCAACGTATTGGTTACTACGCCTATCAAATTCTTATATTTTAACAGGTTCTACAAGCTATAAAAGCTTATAAGTGTCGCTGTATGTGTAGGAAATATGATCAGGAAAATTGAATTCAAACTGTTCGTAAGAGTTGTGCTGAAGATCTCAAACACCTCCTCAAGAATGGATAATTTTGACCTGTAGTGTGTGATATGGAACGTAGAAGTTACATCAAGGTAGACAATATATAGGAAGAAGATAAGCAATGATCCAATTACTGAATGTCATATTTAAATCAATTCCAAACTAAAGAGACGATAGCGAGCATGTCGTATGATTTGGATCGATCGGTAATGAAACACGGGTACAGCGATACAAGTTGGACCACCACCAGCACACGTTCAGGCGTGAAATCATGTTCCAGAATGGAAAGGACCCAGCAACAGAATCAGAAAATTCGTGAATCAGAATGAGGCTCTTACATCTGAGGCTTATGTCCAAAGATAAATCCAAGGATCTCAGCTAGATCCATTCCAATATGTGTAACTGATAGCGTGCGATCGAGTTGAGATCCGTTGAATAAAAGCCCGAAAGAACTTCAATGAGCTACCAAAAACATATCTCTCCTAGTTGTTAATTTGTGGAGTTCTTACACGAGATTACATTAAACTGTCCAGGAGAATGGTAAAGAGATCAGAAATGCATTCGTGATAATAATCTAAAAAACGCACAACAAACATCTTTACAGCACAGCTTTCTTGTTAGTTTTGTTAGCAAAATCTTTGATTACAACTCGATAAAGCTTTTGCAGATAATTGTTCAACAGAACCATCAAAACAGCACAACTCCCTCCCTTCACTGCTTGCTGTGCAGCCCAAAATTCCTTTCATACGCCGGTAGCGCTCAATGTCTCGGCTCACTATCAGAGCAAGCCTCACGCACACACCCGAAAAACCTTCGAACAATATTTTCCCAGCCTCGATCAAGGCAATGGGGAGCATAAATTACGCTGTTCTGATTTTATTTTGGTCTCGTTTCACTTTCATTTGCTGCCAGATACAACACACCCTGCCTCTTCCAACCCATCGCTGCCACTTGGCCCCATTGGCAGCTTGTTTCGTCTTTTCGCCAATGAAAGTGGTCGGCTCTGGATGGATGGCAACAAGGGATGCCTTGGTTGAGGCGCGTGTGTACGCTGTGTCTGTGTTTTGTCTTAAGATTTGGATGGGTATACCCATAGCCTCCGGGGCGACTCCCAGGCCACGTACACACGAACAAACGAGTTGAGCAAAATCTCCAAAAATTGCTGCCTATTCTTTGGTGGAACGTGTACCACCGCACGCGATGTGGTGGGTTTTGGTGCACAGTGCCAGGGTTGCAAAGCCGCCTTTTTTTGGTGCCGGAAAAGTGGAACCACTACCCCACTGGAGTTCCGCCCAAGTGGTCCGTAATTTAGGGTATGAAAAAATGGAAATACTTCGAAATAAAGCTGGAGCAAAGAACAGAAGTAAAAAAAAATAGCAATCCTCACGGGCAGAACACAAGGTTACGGTAAAGAGGCATTGTTTGGCACATTCCATCCTTTGCGTTTGGTTCTGTGGTGGCTACAATTATTGAGATGAAGGGTAAGGGATAAAACAGCTAAAGTGGTTTCATAAAGAGGGAAACAAAACATTGGAATGTTTTAATTTCTGCTATGATTAAACAATGTTAATGGAAACAAGGAGAAACGTGGGAATGGCACAACTTTGTAATTACGAATGTGTGTTTATTTCTGCTTCTTTGTGCACTTTTGAATGTTTCTTACACTTTGAGGAACGTATTTCTTTGCTTTATTTTTCATTTATAGGTCGAATTAACACGGAAGAATAATACAAATGGATCCGAAAATTAATTGGTATTGCATTAAGCTTTTGTCAGCAATATTGGAGCATTAGCAAATGTGATATTTGCTTATCTTTCTGTGTTATTTACTCAATCATGGCCAATATTTGGGGGCAAAAGTTGACGATATAAACAACACCGTTTCCAAAATACATCCACTATTATTTAGTAGTCCTTCGCACTTGGAAATCGATCATTGATCATTTTAAACTGTGCGAAATATGTTTTGCAAAGCTGCTCTTTGCTGCCCTTTGCTGGTGTTTTGAAACGGGTGCTAGATAGACACTTTAAATATCCTTCCCACCCGCATTAAATGGCAGGCGGTGGTAGCCACAAAGTGTAGCCATTTTAGCCGAGTTAGGTGGCTTTTCCGTTGACATATTCTCCAAGCTTCCAAGGTGAAATGGCAGGTCGGGAGGTATTTTACAGCTCACAACAACACACCGAAGGCAAGGTGTCGTTTATCGTGTCCGTACCGTACCGTCTAAGTGACATTAACGGCAATGCATACGGTTAGCTTCTAATCGGACATTGTACCATAAATAAAACGCGTAACCTACACCCCTACAACCCCTTGCCCGTTTGCTGGACCCTAATGGATCTAATTAAGTACACATCGCGAGGCGTAACAGGGCGGCAGGAAAGGCTAGTCTTTTAACCTTACTGCTAGTCACCAGAATGCTAAACGCATATTGTACTGTCACATTAAATGGTATTGGGATCGCTAATAAATTAAACAACAATTTGTATTAGTTTAATCCCATAACGATTAGGTTTGTTGATTGACCGAGCTTAACTGTCTTAGAAAATATGATAACGATCAATAAAAAAAAATTGGGAAGATTTTATCAAATTGATCGATTATGAGCATTCTCGAAATCTGAGAACAGGTGTTCATAGAATAAAATGCGATGATAGAAAGAGTGTTTATAACAGGACCTGATGATAATTGGTTCGAAGGTGAAAGGCATTTGGAAGACTTTTGGAAAATAAATGTTACAATATAAATGTTTATTTTTGTTTATAAAACATAACTATTGAAAACGAAGAAGATTGAATATAAAAAGTAATGAGTAAGTATTGTAAAGAAAGAAATTTCATGTTATTTACAAACAAATGATAAAAATACTTTTTTTTATTCACTCATTTATTTTTTTTATTTTTTTTACTCATTTGCCATGACAACTTGTTTGTAAATCATTTATGTCACTCACTTTTTATTTATGTTTTCCAAAATGACAATTCCAGTTAGATCCATTGTTAGCATGTGCTTGTGAAAACGTTAAGTAGTTATGCAGGTCATTTTAGATTAGATGCCAATAATAATAGTAATAATAATAATAATAATAATAATAATAATAATAATAATAATAATAATAATAATAATAATAATAATAATAATAATAATAATAATAATAATAATAATCATAATAATAATCATAATAATAATAATAATAGTAATAATAGTAAAAATAATAATAATAGTAATAATAATAATAATAAAAAAAATAATAATCATAATAATCATAATAATAATCATAATAATAAAAATCATAATAATAATAATAATAATAATAATAATAATAATAATAATAATAATAATAATAATAATAATAATAATAGTAATAATAACAATGATAATAATAATAATAACAAAACTATTCAAAAACTATGGTGTTACAATGGCACATTGGTCGGTTTAGATTTAAAATAATCTTGTTTGCTTTTGCCAAAACAGTAATATAATAAGAATAAACAACATGGCAGTAACTAAATAAGATAATAACAAAACTAAACAGAAGAACATAACACAGAATGCAATAAAAAAAAACAATTTAAATCAGTAACAGTGTCGTGTTCTGCGACTATTTACAATCGAAACCAAACCACACCGTATCGATTTATGTTCATTGCCTTCCCAAAACCGTTTGCTATCCTAACACCTTTCACCGTTTGATTAATTTTCCTTCGCCCGATCACCATCCAATAACACTGCCACGCGTTTACCACCTTTCCCCTCCCTCCCGGATTCGCATCAATTAAAGGTCGCACACCTTTATCGCCAATCTGCAACTGTGTACGGATGATCAACACAGCGCGATGATTTATGTGGCCTTTGGTGGAGCTCAAGGTCTGCGAAAAAAAAGCGCCGCAACGGAAACGCTCAAGTAACGGGCGATGATACCCACTGACCATTAGACCATTAGAGCAAACGACAGTGTCGTCGGTGGTAGCGGTGGCGGTGGACCCCGAACGCTCCATAAAATTCCATTCTCAATGTTTCGGTCGAAGCCGCGTGGCGGAAGGCCGGAGGGAAGTTAGAAAATGGTACGAAATGGCTTTTGTTTTTCCTTCTTATTTTTTGTGTTTTTGCAAAAACGGAACTATGTTTGATTGATTTAACCAAGCTGCCCTGGACCGGAGCAAGGACAGAGCGGCTGCCCACGCCTTGTTTTTTAAAATCTTTCGTCTGAGCGATGGGATGGGTATTAATTGAAGCGCAGAAAAAAGCCCCCAAACAGAGGACAAACTAAGCGATATTCTTTTCGAAAAGAATTGAGTTTTGTTTTTTCGGGGTATTTGTTTGTTTAGGTGACATTTTGAAGTAAGAGAGAGAAAAAAATGCCACAGATTCCCACGGTTCTGAAAGTTTTCCAGTCAACATGAAGCATTGGAGGAGTTATGATGGGTTGTGCTTCGGTTATTTTTTTGTATGAAGATTAATGAACGAAGAACAATTCGGCACAGGTGCTGCGACAAGAATTAAAATCTGTCAAATTATTACTGATAAAGCATGGACATAAGCGTTAGAAGAATAACATCACCTTCATCAAGTTCCCAAGTGACTCGATGACAGGTTAAAGTGTAGATTTCATTCAGTCAACAGATAAGGAGTTCTGACATGAAACATCAGAGAGAAAAAAAGTCCCAAAAAACCCCAAAAACACACCTGAAACGGCAGTTTGTTTTGTGCAATCAAAATTGCATCAGCGACCGGGCCTAAAATATGGCTGATAAATGCGCGAAGCTTTCTTTCGAAAGCGCATTGTGTGTCACCAGTAGCACCCGATCTGGTGTAACACACAAAATGCATACACAAAATGCAAAACGTTAGCCAGCCGCCCCGGAGAAGGCGCATCTGTTGCCTGGCTGAATTTTGGCCATTTCGAATGGTACCGCCGTTTGTCCCCCGCGAAAGGTCACTGTGCCGCAGCATCAGCGACCATGTGATGATGATGTTCAGCTGTGGAAGTAAAAAACTAAAAAGCTGCCGAAGCAGTTTTTTGTTGTGCCTTGCGGTTAAGCTTTTTCTTCCTGCCGCTGGCATAGATAATTTCTAGTTCTTGTCTATTTTGTGTGTGTGTGTGTGCTGAAGGTAATGGGGTCATTATGCGATTCCGCAAGATTTGATGATGATAACGAAGTGAATCGTGATACTGTCAGGTGTTTGAAGCGTTTCATTTGATGGGGGTTTTCACCTCATAATCTCAAATAAACGAGAATGCAAAGTTGCACCGATTTGAAGTGTCCTGCTGAACTTAATGTTTGAACATATGTGTTGCATAATGTAGGCCATAATGCAGTCAGACGGTAGCAGAGGAATAGTGTTATTTTTGCACCAAAGCTGCATGCCATCCTATTATATCAATTAAACAATTCCCCAGTAAAAGTGTTCAGGTGCAGTATGCAACGCTTGATTGGTTAATTGGCCAACTGCTAATGTGATGTTGTGTTTGCTTTCCTTCTTTTGTTTTTCTTTCCCTAGTATGTTCCCTAGTGTCACATAACGATCTGTGTAACCAAAAAAAGGGGTAATAAAATGTTGCAAAAAAAAGGTTCCAGTCCGCTTGTCTAACGCCGTATCAAAAGACAAAAAGAAAAGCAATAAACGGGCAACGTTTAACTTGGCTGCAACACACGGCGCGTTTCTTCTACGGCCCGTGTGTCCGTTTGGGACGAAAGCGATCGCGAATGGTTTTGCTGTCGTTGGTTTTTGTTTTTCTTTCGCGGTGAATTAGTTGCAACTCGATTTTTGACATGTTGCGTTTAACCATTTCGCCCATTCCGCGCATTTGTCGACAGGTGGTGGCGGTGGTGCGGCTGCTGCTGCAAGGCAAGGAATGAACCTCCGTTCCACACAAAGTGGCGTGAGAAAACCGCCCCGATAAGAGACTCAATTTAGATGGACTGCTTGATTTGACTATCCACCAGCTTCATCTCCCTCCAGCTGGATGTGTGCGCTTGATGTGTGAGCTGGGCGGGAATGTGAAGTTTTGATTTCATCCCTCACGTTGTGTGTGTGTGCGAGAGAGCATTTTGTGTGTGTAACACACAGCAGGACAATTGCTTCTGCTCTCGATTTGAGTGGCAGAGACACAACGAGCTGGGGTGTACGAGGTGGCGAAGCTGGCACGAGGTTAAACTTTCGTAAAACAAAAAACCTATATCCGCCCTGGAAGGTACACGGGTTTCGTTTGTTTCTTCGGGCGCGGAAGTGTCATAAATATTCGAATCCATAAGAAATAACACCAATGCACCAATGCCGCCGACGGGCGCGACCGGGTTCGCCGCTTCGGAGGCGACACGGGGCGCGCGATCAGGATTACCATTTGAAATTAGTTTATTTTCACTCGTCGATAGGTTTTATCGTATAAATTAGAGTGGACAAGATTTATGCCGCGCTAGGGCGAAGCGCGAAATCCCCGCTGCCACGGGTCGCTTTTCTTTTGGCCGGTTTTCGGGGATGGCCATTGTTTTGGGTCGTCCTGCTGATGGCTGGTGGAGTGTGCGTTTTATTTGCTCTGCTGTAATCGGTATAGATGTAATATTTTTTGAATGGAAAGATGAAATCATGGAGAGGAAATAAATGGATATTTTTGATTTTTTCTTTCCATTTTCATATCTCTATTATAAAATTCTAGTAAAGGCTGATCAGCGTTACTTTCCAGCGGATGCTTGGATGTTTTTTGCTTAGTTTATATCCATACAATGGCAACAGCTTTGGTTATGGAAATCGCAACGCCGACTTGATTTTGTAAGATTGAAAAAGTTAGGAGAAGAATAATGCAAATTACAGTCAGAATTCAATAGATTAGGCCTAATTTTTAGCTGAAATATAGCAAAAACGTGTCAGGCTTTCGAGAATTTAAAAATACCACACAGACGGATAAGTCAATCCTTGCTTAGTCCATACGAGGCTTAATCCCAGGACGGGCATGTTGTTAAGTCTTCCGAGTTGACGATTATACAGCAGAACTCCCCAACAAAAGAAAAAAATACGAAAGCTACTAGACTGGATAGTTCCTTGACTGAGATAGATGCTGGTACTATGTTTGGACCCAAATTAAAAATGAAGCAGTATCAGGGCCTGCAATTCGGGTAGGGTCTCTTTCAGGACCGATGTGGAATCTTAATCAGTTCTAGGACCGGTATGGGTATGGGATATTGTTCATTACCGGTAGGTACATGTTTCAGGATCTGTATGGGGACGGGATCAGTTCCAGCACCGGTATGGGTTCAGTGTAAGTTCTGGTATGGGTTCGGGAACAATTCCAGAGCCGGTACGGCTTTGGGAGCAATTCCAGCACCGGTATAGAGTCAAGATCAATTGCAGGACCGGTGTGGGATTGGGATCAATTCCACGACTGGTATGATGTCAGTTAAAGTACTGGTAATGGGTTATAATCAGTTCCAGGACCAGTGTGGGTTTATGGCTAATTCTAAGGCCTGTATGGGATTGGATCGACATGGGTTCAGGATTAGTTCCAGGATCGGTATGGGTTCTGAACCAGTTTCTCTTAATGTGTCCCTTGGAGTTAAAAAATCCGTTGCTCGCATCCTAAAGATATAAAAGTACTTAAAATATCTTGCATAACCCCGTAACCGGGCCAAATTAACTAGTTGAGAAAAATTGTGTGGAATAATTCAAAGATAACCTAAACTGTACCTATATAGCATGATCATCGCACATGAACTCGCTAACCAAATATTTCTTATACTGTTGATACATAAATCAACAATTAAAAAGTTGCCTTAGCAAAATCAGGTCAAAAGAAACGGAGAAAAGGAGGAAAGGAAGAAAAATATAAATAAATAACAATAAATAAAAAATATAAATAATTTTAGGAAATGTTTCAAAACAAGCACAGTTTGTATCCAAGAAAAAAGAAAAACGTAGCGACTGTTAGAATGTCCATCAATACAATAACAGAATATATAAATAAGCAATAGGAAAGTAAAATAAAAGAATAAATAAGCAAACATAAATAACAAACATCGAACAATAATAATAATAACGAATAACGAACATCAAACAAAAAGTTATAAATGATAAATAGATATGAAGATATAATGGTATGGAAATACAATACCAGAAACAATCATGAAAGAATAATTAGACAAAAAATAAAGAGCAAAACAAATTATCAATTATTTTAACAACAAGATTGAAACAAACGATTCAAATTATTAAAAATTATAAAAAATTGACAATAATAAACAATTAAACATTGATTGAAATATAAAGAACAAAAGTAATTGTCGGCATTATTCCTTTACCCGGAAGCTCATTTTGTTTTGTCATGCTCCATACCATAAAGTATGTACAACCTTTCCGAGCAAAAAGGTTTCGTTATATCCTTGAAAACGTCACATCACCTTGAACACTGTGCTCAGTGCTTTAAGCTACTTCGTAAAGTTCTGAAGGGAAACTATTTCCCGGTTCTATTTATTCGTCGATTGAAAGTTCTTCCTCGCGCGTACGTACTTAAGCTACGTACTTGCATGAGCACCACACAATCACCCAAATCTTGCTATCTCGCTAGTGGTTCTTGCTTGGTCCTTGGCAATCGTTTCGAACCGGTCGGATAGACGAATGTTCTTGGCCCTGGCCCTGGGCCAGTTTTGACTGTACATGGTAAAAACTGGCCGGCCCGGTGTGCTGCTGTTGCATTTTTCCCACTTTTACACGATACATTCTACCAGTTCTCGATCGATAGTTTCTGTTTTTTCGAGACGTTCTAGAGGAAGGATTTGTTCTACGTTGTTGCAGCCGCAGAGGATTGTGTGTAGCTAAATGTATTGAAGGCTTTTTTGAAAGTCCGTCCGTATGCTCAAGGCTAACAGATTGTCAGTGGCAAAAATCGTATGTACTAGCTTATAAATAATCCTTTTAAATAAGCTTTATTCGAATGCTGACATAAATTACCAAAAGACCATTACATTGCAATTGCCTTTAAGCAGATTAACATTCAATTACCGTGCATAACGCAAAGCAGGCTCTTATTGCACAAGCAAAACCGCCACATTAAGCTGTTTTTTTTTAATTCTAATGAAGCTATGGTCAATGAAGATGCGCTGTAAATTTGCAGTGTGCGCATAATGTTATTAAAACACACTCAGCATATTGCAATTAATTTACATTTAATCGATTCACCAGCCTTTCGATTAAGGGCTTTATTATAGCTTCTTAATGTGCGGAATGAGGAGCGGAGGAAAAAAGCGCAAAAAATCATTAGAAAGTAGGCTCTGGCTCTTGCAGCGCATGCTTGGAATTTACAATGGCTGCAGATGCAACAGCACTGCAGAAGAAGAAACAATCGATCGTGCCCAAAGCTACTGCTGCTGCTGCTGTTGTTGTTGTTGCTGCAACTAACGCACCCTTTGCACATACCACCCCGGTGGCCATTTCGCTCGACTTCGACTTAATTAACCGCATTTTGAGAAGCTATTCAAACGAAACAGCGACCCGATGCGTAACTATTGACAGGGTTGCGTCGGAGCCATGAATTTATTTGCCCGGATTCTGGTGCGGGCGGCTGTGAGCGTGTATGCAACTCCCGCCGCTTCCCGGGGCGAAAGGGCAGAATGCTGCGCAAGGGAAGAATGCATCACGATGAAGACCACGAGCGCCGCTGCAGCCGGGCGGTGCAACTGGGTGCTGACTGGGAATTGCATAATTTCTGGTTGCACAGCGTGAATGTGTGACCGAATGCGGGCACAGTAACAGACACACACACACGTACGTTCCGTTTTACCATACCATAGCGCTCCAAAAACCGATCCAGTTTTGCTGAATTCGGCACATTGGTTTGGGATGGGAGAAAGATGTAGGCCGCGAATCGCGATCGTTCGGCAGCGAGATCGTTGAGAAGAGAGAAGAAGAAACCGAAGAGGAATGGTAATGTACCGCTCACGGTTGTTGATTATACAATTTCACTCTCTTTCTCCGTCCCGCGCCCGTTTGTTAAAAAGGCGAAGCGGATCGGCATCCCCGACGGGTTGCAGGGAGGACGGTGGTGCGAGCCGCTCGAATACATCGAGTGCAATGATGCATTTCGTGCAACATACCAGTGTGTGCCCTTGCAGTCAATAGCCGTTGCCGTTTGCATGCTGCAGGAACACGCACCCGGGCTGGGTGGGTGTACCATTTCACTGAGATTTCGTAAAAGTACCACTTGCTTCACCTGCCGATA
Organism: Anopheles gambiae; assembly: GCF_943734735.2. NCBI lineage: Eukaryota > Metazoa > Arthropoda > Insecta > Diptera > Culicidae > Anopheles > Anopheles gambiae. The sequence continues at coordinate 24,208,972 of NC_064602.1, forward strand.
AAGCGATTCTTTTGTTTGTTTGCTTGTTTTTTGCTTCCCAGCATCTATTGCAGGTGTGCGGAGTAGGTTTTGGTAGTGGTTATTTGTTACCTTCAGGCATGTTTGTTAGTAAGCGTTTTTATTTGCTAATACAAATGTTTGAATTAAAAATGCTTCTTTAATTGTTACAATTTAATATAAAAGGCTTGATTGCAGCAGCAATTTGATGTTTTGCTTTATTTTGAACAGTAGTTTTTATTTATTTGTATTGTCATGCTTTATATTTTAAGTTTTTATATAGTCTTATTAATATATAAATATGTAAGTTTCGATAAAGCTAGTAGAAACAGTTCAGTAGTGCCGTACGGCTTTCTTAGTTAATCGAAGTTTGTTGAGTGTTTAGAGTACCGAGAGCACCAGTTCTCTAAGCACCACCTGTTCATCGACTTCAAGTTGTCCTACAACACCATAGAGCGGAATAAGCATAGTACAGTGCATGGTGAGAGTATTGAATTTGATTCTGAAATCGTTCGAATCTCACAGAGGTCTGAGGCAAGGTGACGGACTCTCCTGTCTGCTCTTCAACATCGCCCGAAAGGTATCATTCGAAGCGCGGAGCTAGACAACGACATCCGTGGCACGATCCTCTACCGGTCTCTCCAATTTCTTGGCTTCGCGGATGACATCGACATCATCGTCAGGAAGGTGTGAGGCGTACACCGTAACGCGAAGCAGCAAGAATTCGATTGAGAATCAATGCCTCGAAGACGAAGTACCTGCTTACCGGAGACTCAGACCATCTGGGAAGCAGTGCATTAGTTGACGGCGACATTCTCGAGGTGGTTAAGGAGTTCCGCTACCTTGGGACGGTCGTTACTTCGGACAACGACAGTAGCAGCGAAATCCGGAGACACATTGTTCATCTACTGCTGAGATATATCACACATTGATTCGCTCGATGGTCCTCTATGGACACGAGTCTTGGACCAGTCGAGCGAAGGATGCAAACGCTCTGGGCGTGTTTGAGCGTCGCATCCTCCGGACCATTATCTTGGTTTTCGAGCATGGAGTTTGGAGGAGATTCCCTTCGTACAGTCCAAACGTTCATCCTTTTTGTACAGTTTGAGACCTCTAGCGGCTGCTAGCTGAAGTACGGGCGCTCCTTATCCGATCCTCAAACGATCGCGTCGTCACCATAAAGTGACGAGTTTCTTAACGTTCACCTTTATTTGTCTCTTACAGTACCCTCATGTTGGACGACCAGGTGGTCTGTTCGATAGACAATCCGGCTCCTACAAGCTCGAACAGGATCAAATCCCATTCTTGAACTTCGTGATATATTAGGTATAGATTGTTGTAACACAAGCAGCTTTTAAAAGCAAAAACTAGCTTAGGTTCCAAGGTGTAATAAGCAATTGCCACAGCATTCTAAGGCTTATTTAATAACCCTATGCGTGATCAACCCGCACGCCCCATACGCACACAACACAATCTGCGGCACGAACATACGCGCAAAATGTGCCATGATTGCAGCTTCCAGAAAACCTTGCCGGGTTAATGCATTTCCTACATTGCGGCATTGATTTGGTCCCCGTTTGCCCGGGCACCAGCACCGCCAGCGCGGTCGCTTTGCACCTGATTCTAATGTCAGCTTCAATTGGGGACGCACCGTGTATCGCATGGGGTGACGCAAGAGTTATACACGGGCGGGGTCACTTAAATCCTGGTGACACGAGAGATGATAGTGCGCACGCAGTGAATAAGTCGCCGAGCAAAAGGCATGCAAAATTAATTACACAAGCTACAAACAGCAGGGCGATCCTAACAGAGACCCACTACACGAACAAACTGCTGTTAAGCATCCCCCGCTTCTCGAGTTAACATTAAGCTGTACTGTTAAGCCATTAAGTGTGAGCTGCAGTGTTTGCTGTTGCTCCAAATTTAATCCCTTAATTTCGGCATCGTTTGTTCGGTGGTGCTATCGACAGCGCTGTTTCGTTGCGCATATAGAGAAGCTTGTCCGCGATGTAGCGAAGCAGCGTTAACTAGGAAATACTGCGCGTGCAATCCGTGCAAAAAAACGTGTGTGACTAATTTCTGCCTGCCGTTTGACCAAACCTAAACAGTGCCCGGCGTGTATTGACAGCGCGCGGAAAACCGATGCCATACGCGCGATGTTAAAAGCTTGAGGCAACCTGGCGCGTACGCACGCGTTCGGCTGAAATCGAAAGCGGTGCGCGGTGGTGCAGCGCTTGCAATACGCGCTGGTACGAAATATTTGCATAACACGTAGCTGCACACAGCGCAAACCGGCACGCAATGCCGACGAACGATGAAACCGACCCCCGGGGGAACAAGCGCGCGTGCATCGCAGCATCGCACAGTTGGTGTGCCGGGGCCGCGCAAAACTGCACACACAACCTCCCAAAGCGGGAAGCGAACACGATGAATGGCTTTTCTGGAGCGCTTTTCTCCGGTATTGGGAGGGCGGGCCGGCTATCGGTTACAGAACCAAGACTGAGGCCCACTCAGCCGATCTGGCCCGATTAGGTGTTGCCGTTGATACATTTATCAAGTGCGGGTCTGCTTTGCGCAGCACACAGCTTTGCGTCTCCGCTAGGGGGACATGATGTTTTCCCTCGCGTGACCTCGGTCGAGGTTATGAGAAAATGCCGAGGTGTGATATTTCATGTCATGTGTATCAATTTCGGTTCCGTGGGTATGGTTCCCTCGTGTTTTAGTGTGTTACGTGTGTGTCTTATATGTTTGGCTTTTAATTTTCTTTCCATTCCCTGCTCGGGGGACTGGGTTAATTAAAGTGCACAATTTCCATGGGAAACTGTGCCGCACGTTATCACAATGTAAGGCAGTAAGCAGTAGGTGCTGACAGAAAACGGCTTGATGAGGTGCGTGCAGCAGCTGTAAATTGAAACGTTCTGTTGTGGCAATGATCGCTTGTCAGTGGGTTTTCACGGGAGGAAAAGCTTTTGTTTCGATACAACAATATTGAATCTGTTTAAATAAAATTATTTTAAAATTTCCACAACAATATGATTCATCACTCATTTCTCGAGTGTCAATCTGTGTCTTATGCTCCATCGTTGCAAATGGTTTACAAATCCTAACCTAGAAGTTGCGTGCCACGGCCTGTGCGAACCGTATTTGCGTGTGAACAGAACACATGCGAGGAGCCTGTTCAAGGTTTTCGAAGGAAGTATTTCGCGAAGTAACACCCCATGGCAAGCAAAAAGGGACTTTTAAGATCCAATAGAGAAAGAGAGAGAGAGAGAGAGATGAAATAGGCAGACCTCGGACAGACAAATCAGAGCAGTAATTGTAGCAAATTGCATGCCGTCATCAATTAAGGACAATTTTAGTATGATTTGTATCCCCTCCCCTACCCTTTTTTGCCTCTCCCATCAACGGTCAACTTAGTGCCTTCGCCTGTCTTAAAAAGGAACATTTAGAGCCTCAAAGACATTGCCGGGGTCGACCCGCAAATGTGTCTAGGCGGGAACGAAGGGGTGCAACGAACGAAGCACGCTAACGCTCTATCTCTAACTGTTGGGATTAAACTGTCGTCGCAGTCACCAATCTCCACCGGGTAACCGACGGTCCACCCCCGGGGAAGCGTGGAAGCGTTTGCAAAAAGGACCGGGTGAGACAGTTAAAAAAATAATTTATCGCTTATCAACGGCATAGTACCGCCGGCACTGTTGGAATTCGCGGGCTAGCACAAGTTGCAGAAATGGCGCGCTGATGACAGGCGCGAAGCGATTGCGCTCGGCCCCGTGCTACAAAGTTGCAGCAGCAGGAGGCAAGATGGCAAGAGCTTGTTAGGTTGAAATCATTCAGCTTTCTTGCATTTAGCTGGAGCGTTGGTGGTGTGTTTGTGGGGTTCAGTTGTAGCTGCACGGAGTAAGCTATTTAGAGCTTTTGCTGGATGCAGGTTCAAAAGAAAACTTCATTTGATTGTTTGATGCAATAAATACTTTTTCCCCCGGTGTGTCACTCAAAGTCGCTGGCTTAGAAATCGATGCAGCAATTTAACACACACACACACACATTTCAAACTAATGTTACTCCAATCCCTTTCTGCCGATCGACTTCACCAGCAAATATTTTCACAATTCACAACGTTTCAACACGCCGCTCTGCTGTCTCACCGTCTGTGTTATTAAACACATCGTACTGAGGCAGCATTATCGGAACGATATGCAGCTAATTGGTGGAGCTGATGGTGGCCAAATGTGCCGTCAATCTCGACCCTTTAGTCCTCTGCTCGGCCCTTGCTCGCCCAATGCCTCCTTTGCCAATAATTACCCCTTTCGCGCGAATAATTCATTCAAATTATCAATCATTAGGCTCAGCTTTTTCACCCAACGCGTTGGTGCGCAGGGAAAACTCTCTGCAACCCAGCGCACGAGTTATCAGCAGTGGTCGAACTGTCAGAACCGCCAACGCCGGGGGGTTCGCCGCGCGACGAGGAAAAACCGATCAGCAAAAGTGAAGTGATCGCATGCGTGCGCGTAGTTAATCTCCGTTTACCATTCCCGACTGTGTGTTGAAATGTTCGACATTTGTTCGCAGCGATTGTTTTTTTTTTGCGTTCGCTAGTGCGCTGAGAGCATCAATTGGGCGAAATGGGGTGGTAAGCACGGTTTTGGGGTTAAGTAGGACGCGCACCCGCCGCCCGCCGGGGAAGACTACACATTAGCCAAAACAACCACTGCGCCTTACCGCTAATCACACGCTCTGCTGGGAGTGCTCTTCTTCTCTCAGGGTGATCGCGGATCGATCGAGCAGCTGCTTAAGCTGCGTGCGAAATTACTAAATGTTGCGAAAACAACAGGCCCAATTGCTTGTTTCGTGTGCGCTGAGTGTCTCTCTCCGGCTCAGACCCAACTCGAACGAGCGCACACATGTCTTCTAATTAGTTCTATGACGGGGAGGAGTACCACTCCGCCGGCGGGTGGATTAGCAGATTCCCTTTCCCGAGGGCTTTTTAAGGCTCGTTGAGCAAACTGCGTCGATAACGAACGGGCCGGGTAAATTAGGGTGAAAGTTATACGGGCACATTCGTTACCTCGTGCACAGGGATTGTGTCACACTGTGTGTCGGTTGAAGCCCACTCATTTCATCTGCACGCTAGTTATTAGTTAGTCTAATGAGCACCATCAGCGAGAGAGAGGGTGCGAGAGCGACAGATTATCTGCTGGTAAAATCGTTGACACAGGCACGTTTTTATCTAACGCTTAACGATAAGCAGACCAGCCCAGTGAGATTACTTCTAATGAGCGAACAAATGCAGACGGCAGCGCTGGCGATAGAAATTCCATATCAATAACGCAATTCGCGGTTAATAATTTCGTCCTGACAGTTTCGAAGAACTCCACCACTGCATGGCTAGTGCTGAGGGCAAAGGTGGACGTGGAGCCTGCTCATACACCGCTCTCCTTGGGACGGAAAGATCGTGTTATTATAAAAATGCCGCTCGTTTGTGCGCGAAAATTATACGCTTTTAGGCGCATGCATTCCTTTCGGTGCGGCCTTGGGCGTGGGTATGTGTGTGCGGCGGGGCCTTCCACCCTCGTCCCACACGCGCCGTTGACCGTTGCGCCGTTCGGTTGCGCCGTTTTGATAACGCGCCCAGCATAATGTGAACGAACTGCATTGGCAAACTGCCGCCCGATCTGACTACTGACGGACTGACTCTGACTGGCGCCGTTAGGTTGCTGATCTTTTCTTCTCCTCTTTTTTTCCCCGCCCGCTTTTTGCTCATTTTAGTTGCTTACTATCTTGTGTTGCTTGTTTTGTGCGCGGCCTGCTTAGTATCGATACTGCTCGAGATAAAGGCATTTCGTACGTGAGACGTGTGTTCGTGTAGTGCGCTTTTCTTTCGAAACACAGGTAACACAGCGGTACGAGTACGAGTTGCCACCGAACCGAGCCCCAGCGCGGTTGGTAAAGACGGTGTGCATGCATGGTGTGGTGTGTTCGGATAAAGTTTGCAAATTGCCCAGCATGGGAAATGGGGCTGCACGATGTATTAACATATTTTTGATTATCGTATCGTGTGTGCGTGTGTTGTTTTGCCTGCCCTGCCCTGCCCGTCTGCCTGCACAACAACGCTGTGATAGAGATGATACGGGGCCTCAACAATGGCTGGCTGAAGACGTTGATTTAATTAGATTAGATTTTACATACGCGTGCACACAATTGGCGGTGGCCGATTGTTTGCAAAAATTGACAAGTGAAGATGATGCTAACAGCGTACAAGGCGAAGAACTCTCACCGGATTGTTAGCCGCTTGGGAAAATGGATGCCGGCAAAGATCGGTTTACCAATGAAGCGCTATGTTTTTGCGATATTGAGTTATGCAATTTTTGTGTGTGATTGACATGTGATGATAAAGAAGAGCGCTCAAGATACGTGTGTAATCTTCTTCACTCATGGGAATCATTTTAAACATGGTGAATGGTTGACAATGTTATCACATTGATTGCTTAACAAAGGAACATTTATTAGTAATAATAGCTTACGTTCGTACCTTACTCTAACTCATCTAACTCAAAATATTCTTTTTTTGTCAAAAATAGTGTTTAATTTAAGTAATAAGGGTATCATTACTTTGTTTGAAGCTTCTCGTCTAATTAGCGACATCTCGTCTAATGGTTAACATTATTCGGGAGGGAAAAATACCTTTCAAGGCATTTCGCAAAAACAAAAAACAACAAGCGTGAAGCATTGAGAACAATCTTCACGATCAACGCACACAGTAGTATTTATTGTGATCAGCGCGTACGCGCACTGCAATTATTGCAAATTATTGCTCAATCAGACCTTCCGCCGGGTTTTGCGCTACGGTGCGGGCTCGGCGCAATCAAAACGTCCCTCCCTTTTAGCGAAATGACAGCTGATGAGGACCACATTTTACGGCCCACGTTTCGAGCGAGTGTGCCCGGGACTCGCCTTCCTTTAGGGAGCCACAAAATAAAACACCACCCAAATTGTGTACAAAAATTGCAAACTATCAAACATACTGTCGAATTATGCTCGACAGAAGTGAAAGGATGCGGTAGAATCGTCCGAGCCGTGGGCTGGATCGCCCCGGTTCCTTTCGCGATGGGGTTGCCAAGTGTCCTCGGTGCGAAAGGAAAGGAAACGCGCGAAAAAGAAGCACGAACAAACAAGAGCAAGAGCGGTACCGTACTCCAGGGTCAACGGGTTGAAGTATTCCACACGAACCGCAAAAGCAAATGTAGCGCCACAAAGGCTCGCCCGGTAGCGTGGAAAGTTGCTCTACATGTTTGCCTGATTGAAAGCGCAAAAAGGAAGCAACGGGGAATGCAGCCGGTTCTACTTTCAATCAGATTTAGAAGAAATGCATTAAAGCGATAATATTTGGGCAGTGCAAATGAACCTGCTTTCAAATTAGTATGCGTAATTTAAGCTCAAAAACTATCGAAAACAGTGGACATAATGAGGTTAAGTTGCTTACTTTGCAAGTTGTCCAATTAAGTCGTTTTTCATCTCAAAAATTGATGGTAACATTAAAGCGGAACATGTATTATGTCGCACATGTCCGTAATACTCCATATTTCGTCCACAAAAATGCAAAAAAGAGGGCAAGATATTTTTTACTTTTAAAATCATTTTAACACCCAATGGGCAGCGGTGAAGCGCTGATCCCATTTCTCAGCCCGGCGCAGGCAGGCTGTTTCTGTTGAAGTTGTTTTTGCCACAAACAATTGTGTAATAAGGCGGGTTCTCCTCTCGCACTTGTTCAGTCAAACCGTTCAAAGCGTTCGATTCGATTTGTCTCTTTTGGAGCCCCGCTTCCTCACGGTGCAGCGCGAGCAACCAGCCAGCCTTACCAGCATTATCCGTCCGTCCGTCCGGCTGCAATTATGCAATTGCAGGCGGTCACCTTCGGATGCAGGGTAAGGTGTAAGGTATGGGTTTTGTTTTTGGGGGTAGCGAAAAATAGGGCTACCCTCCCCTCTGTCCCGGGACCCACGCCGCTTTGGTGTGTGTGGGGGGCGGGCGGGCATGTGTGCACATTCATCTGGGAAGTGGGAAATTGGAAAGTAGTTTCGATATATGGGTTACGGAGTCAGCGAGCCGGTGCCCGCTCTGGTGCCTGGTTCTGGTCCAACTGGGCCCGCCGCCACCGTATATGGGTTTACAATCGGCGCCTGCTGATCCCGGGTGGTGTGTAACGTTCTTGCACACTCCTTGGGCCGGTGCCGCCGCAGTGACAGAAAATTCATCTCGCTTTATCGATCGGCAGCCCGAGAGCGTAAAGCCGACACGATCGAGTTCTTTGGTCGCACAACTTTTGGCCAGTCATCTTTGACATTAAAATATGGGGGCAGCTTTTTCGCCAGCGGAGGAAAGTTGTCCATTTTCGAGCCCCCGGCCGGCCGGCCGGGAATGTGAATGCGGCTTATCGAGAGAATGTGTGCTCCCCTTCCGATTGCATAACGGAATGCGCACATGGTTGCACATTTAAATGTTTCGCGCAGCACCGCCACGCAACAACCTAACGGCAGGTGTGTGAAGATACTGTTTGTTTGGCTACGGCACGCATCCTGTGCTAAGGTTAGCTACAACATCACTTACAACATGGGATGAAAGGGAAATGGGTGCCATCTTACACACACACACAAATCGTAAATCAGTCAGTGATGATGTATGGTGCGAAAGAGGCCATTTGTATGCGCCTAACTGCTCATTCAAACCCATCTTCTATTTCTGAAAGTAAAACCCAGAGGGTGTGAGAGTCATCGTATTTGTCAGTGTTTCTATTCCCGCGACTTCGGAACGGAACATTAAATGACAAAGCATTTGTAGCCGCGTAAATGCTTCCGGGGTAATATAAACTCAATCTCTTCCATATTTCATTACACGGACAAAGGAGAGGATGGTAAATGAAACATGTTACAACAACAGTGAAAATATGTTAATCTGGATGATAATGGGTATTTTCAAAACGGTGAACAAGTGGTGAAGGGAGTAGTGTCGGGTTTCCGTTTATTGGTGGAAATCTCTCCTCAACACCAGCACTGTCATCAGTTGCAGTTGAAAACTCCCCAAAGTCTGGTACAGTATAGACGAGCTGCTCGGAACAGAGCTCGGCCAGCCGTCCTCTGGAAGGTTTTATTTACTTCGCGCTACGGTCAATGACCATTTGATTGGGATTGGAAGCGGCCTAATGTGATTTTCTGATGAGAAACAAGCCATGAAACTGGGTGAAATTGTTGTATAATACTGCTGCGACTGCTGGAAGGGGTTGATTGAAATAAATACAATCTGTCTATTTTGGACACTGGCAGTATCTCATAGTCTAACAATGTGTTATATTAAAATAAGGAATTAAATTTAAAAAAAGAATCGTGGAGTACAGATTACTTTCAAAACATTTATGAATATTGTTTGAACTTCCCACTACATCCACCATTTTTAACATTATTTGTTGATTCCATGTGGCAAGCGCATGCTTTTATCAATTTCCACCCATTTTCGCAAACAACTTTTCATCAAAGTTAACGAAATAAAAGTAAACAAACGATCAACCGGTGTTAAATTCCCTTCAAATGACATAACACGTCGGGAAGATCGATTTGGCTGTTTGGATCGTATTTCGATTGCGACAGCGCCAGGTGCCGCAAGCGAAACTAGCGTTAAACTGTTCGCGTGCGTCTATGTTTTTATTCTTCGCACAAACGCATTTGCCAAAATTTGCCAGAGGTCTATGACCGTGCCGTTTCCAAGCACGGTCGCCGTAAGGTGAAGCGTGAAAAGAAATGAGATTGATCACTAGACACGGACCGTGACAGCAAAGAGGGAGGAGCACGGATCGATCGGGGGCGCGATCGGGCGGATAAACATTGCATCCGCAACCGTCGCCAAACTTTCCCGCTCAATTTCAGATAAATTGCCAAAAACGGCCAATACGCATGGCTGTGCCGAAAGACGTCAGCGCGCCCATCTCCGACCGTCCCCCACTACTTCCCGGTGGTCGCTCTGCCGTCTGGGACTGCCCCGGAGATGATTGATTGGCATTGTTGGCCGCGGCACAGTGCTGCAAAGCGTTAAGCCGGCCGCGTCTCAGGTGCCGTGCAAGTGTTGACAATCCCAACTTTTTTTATACTGCCGCAGGAGATGGACGGGAAAGCGCAGCACACCACACCGCAGGTGGTTGAGATTAAAATTTGCAACCAATCGCTGCTCGCGTTTGAGGACGTGGATGGAGGACGTGGTGTCCGACCGACGTGGCAGGAAGTTAGCTTTGTGCCGCCCCTTGGTAGGTCGACTCGAGCTGGGATGCGAAATTGCGTAGAGTTGCGAATCCATCTGTCCGGGCCACCGCGATAACGATCTACGGTGCGTACGGCGTGGAGGATCATTTTCACCTGCAGCCTTTGGCGGGTGCGCTTTCGCCCCGTTGACATCCGGTAGGAAGGAGAGGATGAGGTTTGAACTTTGTCAAATATGGCTTATCTGATGGCTTTTGATGGTGTAAATAATATCTAACGACACCTTTACACTCGCTCACTATGTCTCCCTGTTTATCAACAAGATGTCAAGTGTCTTGTGGAGTGCTTGTTGAATGTCACAATAACTAGGGATGATGTAAACATGGAATATAGCAACAATATTTCAACTATGTTGTTTATGGCGATATTGCAACGTTGTTTAAGATCAAACATTGGATATATTGGATAAAATACTGTATTACGAATATCTGATGTATTCGAAATATCTCTTCCAATAATATTTCAGTTCAGGATTGTATTTTTTATTAAAGTTATTAGATGGACAAAGGTAATGAAATCATAATAATAACTGATTGAGAGATCACGGGGTAACAAGTCGATCAGATCAATGGTATTAGCAGAACGCCTCACGTGCTCGAAGTACGTTCACACATCAAACTACAAACCATAAATCCTTATTATTTCGTTGTAACTGGAGGAGTCACGAACGGACCGGAGGTCTACTCGATAGATATGTTAGCTTCTACAAGACCCGACAGAATCGATTCCCAACCGGGACCGCCAGAACTGGAAGGAAAACCTCTCGGAAGCCTGTACAGATCGGCATATCTGCATAGGTTCTTATGCCCAATACGTATACCCATACGGCTTCTCAGCTGTTTCTTTTCCAACAAAAAAGTATCAAGTGTAATATAAGATTCAGTTTACACATCATTATCTTCTGCTAGAGTCACACTTTCTTCTGCCAAGAAATAATTCATTCTCATTGCAGTGGAGTAGTCTGTGACGGCCTGTCGCCAGATACAAACCAGTACCTATGAAGGTAAGCTAAAGCGTACAAGAAATGCTTGATCGTTATCGCCGTTTTCTCGCGCGTAACTTCAGAACTGTAGCACCAACCCCGCAGGTTGAGTAGGTCACGTACAGAGCGGCCCGCACTAATTAAAACTTTAAATACAGCGAAAGGTTACGGCGATACGGGGTTGCCTGGGCGTCGTTTCATAATGAAGTTCCTGGCCGAAATTAACCTTGATATTTATCGAAACGGGGCAGTGTCAATGGGAGAACTAAATGGTGCCACTACCAAAGTGTCGTTCGAGAACATACGCCTTGCAGGCGTGGAGATATGTTTATTAACCACGCTTTTGTTAAGAATTCGCTGCATTACGTAGATTGTATCTTCGTTCGTCCGTACGGCAAGCATTACCTCCGCATATCCACACGTTCCACTAATTTAGAGGATATGTGGAGGTCTTGTGGCTGGTGAGAATCGTGTCATTTCAAGGAGCTGATTACTCGCCTGAATAAAATAACGAAACTAATTAACCAAGAATATTAAATTAAAATCCAATCTCACTGCATACATCCAATCCGTGTGTGTCGTATAAACGCCATGAGTCGATTTATATTACTTTACACGAACTGATTCCCCTTTTCTCTGGGCTACCATTTCAACATCTGTTGCGTGTAAAGAAGGAAACTGGAGGCAACATTGTTAGAGCATGCACATGCACAGCAAATTAAGCGCACACGCGTACCCGGCGTTCGCCGTTCGGTGCCGTTCGATTGTGCAACAATCCTCCCGGCGGTGCTTCACTTCCAGTGCTAAAACCACTTTCCGTGCCGGAATATGCCCAAAAACCCAGCGCCGGCACAGGCAGGCTGGTTGGAAAAGAAAAACCTTCACACCGGCGCAACCCATTTATTTACTTAACTTCTTTTTTTTCTCTCTCGCCGCCACCACCACCGCCACTCATCGCGTTCCCACATACCCACATCGTGAGGTTTACAACACGCCCAGGCAGAACCAGTCAGGAGACGCCCGGAGAGGTGCACCAAAGATTTATATCGGCGATAAGAAAGTAGATTGATTTGTTTATAAAAGTTATGTCAACGACAAATTATGTTTTACTCTGCTTTCTTTTGCTTTCTCGGCTGTCTCTCTCGGCGGCGTCTTTTCAGCGCACTAGGTCTGTAGTTTAGGGCGATTGGTGGTTGGGGACTGTTTATTTTTTCCCACCCATTTCGCGTGATGGGACCCATGTGTCCTAATGGCTCGACTGTCGTTCGTTCAAGCGCGTTGTCCAAGATGTGTGTTGGTGTGTGCATTTCTTTTTCGGTTGAAAATTGTGCGTGCATTTTATTTATTGTGTCCCGGTCGGTCCGAGTGTGCCACACTAATGGGAAGTGGTGCGGTGCTTCCCTCTAAAAAACTGGTTAAAAGAAATCCACAGTTCGAGCATACACAAAAGATACACTTATTTCACGGTTTCAGGCCAGACCGATGGCAATACATATTTGATTGCCTATTTGCCTGCTCGGAACGGCGCGAACCGGGTATCAATATTTACCTTCGCCTCCGTACCGGTGAGCAACGAAAGATTGCATTTGGCACACAAACGACGAACCCCGGCTCGAGTGACGATTTTATGTTTTATCTTCGATTTGCGTTCCGTCCCAGGTTGGTACAGTAAGAAGTAGTAGTAGTAGTAGTATCAAATGGAGCCAGCTGCAGGGGGAGAGGGGAAGATGGTGAACCATTTGCTCCAGTTTCGTTCGGTCTCCACTTGTCCGATGAGATAATCTCATTAGCGACGACTGGGGACGGCTTGGAGCGCACTTGGAAGACGTTAAAGAGTGTTTGAACCTTTTTTTGATTAAATAGCTCAACGAAACTATTGCACTGATTGCATAAGTGAATTATTGAAAGGTGAGCTATGGTGAGCCTCTCAAGAAACTGTGTGAATAAATTCCCGTTGACCTGGTTTGCGATTGAGAGGATGGATGCTTTTTTCTCCATTTTTTTTGGCGTTCAAAACTCTGGCGAACGAATTAGCCTAAGCTTAATATAAAACTTTAACGTTCATTAAAGCTTAGCCTGCGTTAGCAAACATCAAACCAATTGCACACAGTTTGGCACAAAACGCATACAACGCACTGCTTCTGCGTCAACCTGTTGGCCCAGGGGTTTGTAATAAAATATGGTACTCGCGTCGTGTTTTAATTGCGCAATAAAAGGCAAATCAGGAGTCATGAGCCTTCTTAGTAACGATAACTTACCTGCCCCCCCCCCTCCCCCCTGCATCACACCAAATCTACCAGCACGGCTCTTGCGATACCTCGATCGGGGCTTCGCAACCAGTGCTGGGCGGCAATGGTTGGTACTTGGTACTTGGCCGCCGCCGGGCAGGAAGTTATAACTCACCGAATCAGGAGAAATCAAATCGACAGGCCCAGTCGGTTCAGATGTGTAGCGCCTTGGTGATACATTTCAGCAGCTTGTTGTTGTTCGCTTTTTTCTTCTTCACTCCTTCGCTGACCCGCTGATTCGATTGCATTTGCGGCCCCCGGGGCCCCGGCAAAAAGCCGACCCCGACGACGACGTCAATGCTTACATCCTCCGTAATCGAGCGCCAAAGTAGAACCACTTTGTAGTGGTGGCGTGCTCTGAGCTACCGAAACCGGGCAACCGACGGTGGGGGAAGGGCTAACAGTTGACCGGTGTACATGACGGTGGCAAGCTTGTGTGTTTTGGCCCGCTGCTTTGCCTTAGGGCGTTGAATAGAGAGAGAGAGAGAGAGAGAGCGAAAAAGATAGAAGTTCGATATCAAAGCTAAACCTTTGCCGTTTACGATGGGCGGACGGTGTTAGGATTGGATTGGAGTGGATGGGTTGCAACACCCGTGTAAGCAAGCAAGAAGGTGGCATCTGGCAAAAATGCGTACGTATTTCGACTACACACACACACGCGCCCATACATGTATTGCCCCGGGATATGGCGATTAGTTTTTTTGTGTTGCTTATTTGTTTTTAATTACTTTCAACTTTTATCGCCGCGATTAGGTTGTTTTTCACAATAATCTTTCCTTCATCTGCCCAAATCTGCTGTTTCTGATCGTTGGCGAATTGTTTTAACAGGTTACGACAGATTGAGCCCACGTTTTTGGAGGCACGGGGATGGAAATATTATTGTGTAACGATATTTTGATTTTAAATTGATTACAGGAAAGGATGATGTGAACAGTGAAATAGGGAAAAGCTATGCTTTCTTTGGAATTCATTTTTTATAACTTTTGTCATGAGGTAGCAGATTAAATTAAATCTGATTAAAAATCATATCAGATATCATATTATATCAGATTAAATTAAATCTGAATAAAAATCTGATTAAATTAAATTAAAATCATTTTTGTCATGAGGTAGCAGATTGTTACTCATTGCACAATTACAATTTGTCTCGCGTGTCATCAGTCAGGGATCTTGGTGTGATCCTTGATTCATCACTATCCTTTCGCGAGCATTACCACTCTATTATTAGCAAGGCCAATAAGATGTTAGGATTTGTAATCAGGCAAACTCTTGAGATAAAAGATCCAATATGTCCAATATCCTAGAGTCTAATTCAGTTCTTTTCTCCTCATACTGTCACGTGTGGACGGCTAGGATAGAAAGCATACAAAAAAGATACTCCAGAATAGCAATACACCGATTACAATGGGCTTCATCACAACATTTAGATTACCTGTCACGGTGCATGCTTCTTGGTCTACAAACCTTAGAACATAGACGTCGGGCATTGCAAGTTACTTTTGTCGCAAAGTTAATCAGTGAGGACATAGACTCTCCCTACCTGCTTGAAAAGCTGAATCTTTATCTCCTGAACGACCTTTCAGGATACGTAAGCTGTTAAGACCTACGTTCTCAAGATCTGCACATTCCTACAATGCGCCTATTAACCAAATGATACATAGCTTCAACAAATACCAAAGATTCTTCGACTTCAATATTAGTATAGCTCAGTTTAAAACCAATTGTCTCTCGTTTCCTTATTGATAGCGCTGTAGCTAAGTTTGTAGATGAATTAAGGATTTATTATTTAAGTACGTGTTCCAGCAAATCTATGCAAGATACTAAATGAGAAATAAATAAATAAATAAATAATTGTACCGATTTTATCACAATCAAAATTGTTTCAACTACCGTGTGAAACCTTATGTTCTTTTCTAGTCTCCAGTTGCTCATTAATTTGATTAATGCACAAATTTTGATGCATTTGTGATTTTTTATCAGACTTTACGCATAAATGGGATGGTGGTTTGCGTTGGGAAAAACGACCTACGAAGTCACAGACTATGTGAATCTATAAAGGCTTATTGGCCTATTCATGCTTAGTAGCTGGAAATTAGCGGGACGGAGCGGTCCCGTGGTACAGTCGTCAACTCGAACGACTTAATAACATGCCCGTCATGGGTTCAAGCCTAGAATGAACCATCCCCCCGTAGCAAGGATTGACTATCCGGCTGCGTGGTAATGAACTAAGTCTCAAAAGCCTGTATAGGCTGGGGCATGTCCGCGTAGGACGTTACGCTAAATAGAAGAAGCTGGAAATAGTAGCATTAGTAATCAATTTTTTTTTAAATAGGAATAAAACCATTTGTCCGGCCTATGCAGGAGCCTCCGTGTAAACTATAGGACCACTAGATCGCCTCCTAACATTTATCTCTTGTGACTTAATATCAATCGACAAAGTAAGCATTACTATTGTTTAAAATCATCGCAATCGCATTTTAATGCTGCTAATCAAAATCAGGTTTTAGTCGGGGAACAGATTAGTATCATCAACGGTTTTCCCCTCCCGCTGTAACACCAAGGTATTAGGTCTCTTCTGTGTTATTTACCTCAACCTTAGGCTCATCAAAAAACCATTCCACCTTCTTTGCTGCTAGCAACCGGATTTTTTCTACAGTTTTGCTAGAAATGTCAGGCGGAGCGGCTCGAAACCGAACCGATGGGACGTGTTGATTGTCACTGGATCGTTTGATCAATTTAGTTCTTGACAGGGCAGCCACACCAACCGACGCTCTTGTTTAATATTCAAATTTATGCTAAACGGAGCGAGATTTATCAAATTCTACCCTCCGTCGCTATTATTCTCGCTCACCAGATGTTCATTCTGGGCTAGCTTCAGCAAAAGCTTTATTTAGCTTAGCTTGGATTGTGTTTTCTTCATGGGCTTAAGAGAAGTTGATGTAGATTACTGAACTTGATGATAGATTAATGTTAAAGCGTGTTCCATGAAGATTCGTCGTATCGAGACATACCAATTTTTTTAGCACAAACACGTGATCTGCCCACTTATGCTCAATTGATCTGCAGTAAATAACACAAAACAAGATCACAGCAACGCTAAGCCTCATTACGTCACGTGGGAATACAAATAATCCAAGAAATGATGTGCTGCAGTCGGAAACGAAAGCAGACCACACAGTGCTTTGTTAATGTAAGTAGGACGATCATATCGTTCGGCAAAAGGAAAGGATAACATTACACACCGGTACCGTGTAATTATTATCGGCCGATCTTATCGATCAATGTGCGCGCTCGCGCACACACTCTGAAGCAATGATTCTGCTTTGTGGCTTGGCACTGTGCACAAAAAAATACCACCCGAAAAAGGTCAATGCAATACGCTGCCAATGCATGTGTGCGGTTTTGTTTGACTTTTTATTGAGTTCCCCCGCTTGTTGGCAGAGGTTATTGTTTTGTTGCGATTTTTTGTTGTGTGCGCAATTGCTTTTTCAAGTGAAAGTAATCGTACCTGCAAAAGGGGAAGGAAAATGTATGCAAACAGCAAACAAAAAGAATGCAAACCCATGTTGAACAAGCAAAAAGGGTTGAAAAATCTGCTCGGCTTAAAAGTGCAAGTGCACGGCGGTTTGAAAAAAAAAAGAACAGCAACAAGGCATACCTACCGACCAGCAAGTACAAGTACATCACATCCTGGGCGGTGGTTTTTGCGGTGTGGGCAGTGATGGGTGCGCGATTTGTACGCCTCGCCTTTGCCGATGGGTTGTTAAATGATTGTTCGGCAAAAGTTGGAATAGTCCGCTGCACCCTTTGCGCAACGGCTACCGCATGTGGTGGCGCTAATTATAGAGCATGAGAACGGATTCGATGCTCGGCAGGCGGTGCATGTGCGCAGCAGGAGAAGGAAGAAGAGGAGGAGGAAAAACCCCCCCTCAGCAAAACCAACTCGGATGTATGACGGTTCCTTTAGGGATGCGCCGGACGGCCGGCCAATTTGGTCGATCGAAAAACATCCTTCCTTTTTCCGGGCAGCAAACTTTCTTTATGCGTTCGCTTTTATGCGTCGAGCATAAACATACATAGGACAAGGCATCTTCCTCCTTTCTGTAAGCAATCAAAGCAATACGCGGCCGACGAACCGTTTTTAATGTACGTATACAGCCCTCCACAGAGGCAGTCCTTCGAAAAAATGGTCTGCACAACCAGCTGCCGGGGTTTCGGGAGGAAATCGTTTGCCTCGGCTGATTCGATTTTGTTCGAACATAATTATTGCGATTATTGCTTCGGCCTGCTATTCGGGTGGCAGTTTTCGGCGGGTGCTCCCTTGCAGCGGTGGCCATGCGTTTGATCAACGATGCATAAAAAAGGGAAGCGTCGTGCTCACCGTTGCGTCGTGTTAATGTTTATCATAACATGCATACATAACGCATGCCCCGAATCTCTTGTCGAAGGTACCTCAACCTGTTGTGAGCTTGAGGAAGCGAGCTTTGATTGGTGTGTGTGTGTGTGTGTTGATGCGATGCACGGGACACTCTGGTTGAAGAGGGGGCACTTTGGATTCGATAGTCAACGAACGCAATTTTAAAACGAACCCGACAAGTGATTATGCTTCATTTAACAGCTCGTTTTTGGGGGGTTTGCCGCCGACTGGAGCATGAGCGAGAGGTGGGCTTTTACCAACATAAAGGTATGCGGTAATAAGGATGTATAATCATTGTTTTTGAGTTAACTTACATCTTTCCGGTAGACATCCTACCTGTTTTTTTGTAAATAAGTTATATTGAATTTACGTTTATTATAATTCGTTAAATTGTGTCACTGAAAACAGTCTGCATAAAAAGACAACAATTATATTGCCTACCTTATTACAGGGGTTTTTTTTATATAATCTCATAAAGTTGGCATACTTTCTGGACGCTGTGTAACATAAAGTCATCCATTATTTGTGTCATAAAGTTTTTATTTTGACAGCTTATGACATAATGGCAAAAGTTGCCCATGAAGGTATGCTAAAAGTACCAAAAAGACCGCTTAAAACTTATGTAAAATTATCACAATTTACCAATCTGGCGCACCAAAAGTTTAGTTATGGTGCTCTAAGCTTGTCTAGAATAATGAAAATGAATAACGAAAGTTGCGGTCTTCACCATGTCATCATCAATTGCTTTCGAAATCTTATTTTATGATGCTTAAGTTGTTATCAATTTTGAGGTACAGTGCACAGAATTACTTAACATAATTCGATGTGCCGATTTTCCACCGCTTTGAGTGTATCGATCTTCAGACGTACTTTAAAAGTGTATGTAAATTCAAGAGTTTTTACAGCGGCTATTCACAAAACCCTTTTATATTCACTATCAACTTTGCTTGTTAGCATAATTTTCCCTGATTACATCAACAGATGTTTTCGGGTTAACTGTTTGAAGCTTACATTGGAGAGTGTTGTTTCCATAGCATGTGTTGCAAGCTTTAAAAGTAGTGATTTTTATAGAGACTTTGAGCCTTTTGGCCTTTAAAAGTAGTTATTTATGCATTTTAATAATGCATACTTTATGTGTGGCTTTTGAGTTGTGTAGGCTTAGTTTATAGCAATAATTTACAAATATGATAATAAATCATTCTATGCTGCTTAAGCTTGAAAATAGATTTGGGTGTTTTCAATGCGAATGTTTGCATATGATAAAATTAATTTACAGAAAATCTTTGTTTAATTGATTATCACAATTGATAGTTTTCAAATGATTGATTCAAAAGATAAGGATAAAAAACATACTTTTTAGACAAGCAACAGCGGAACATGAAACCCGTTTGAAGATTTATAATTGCCTGTTACAGTGAAATTTTGTTAAAAAAAACCTACCAATCTATCCTGAACAATACAATTAGGCTTTGCAATTTCGTATAAACATACGACTATTAATTACCATGAATTTAATAAATGGTTTTATAATTATCACCAACACCGGTGATCCGATGTCGTAATGAATTAATCAACCAAGTCACTAAGCTAAACATAACGGCATGACCCACCGGTAAGAAAGTGTAAAAATCTTTTGTCAGAACGTGCGTGTTAATTCATCATCCGTCCAGCACTTTCACTTTCGAGGAAAACGATCAACTCGACCGCGGTCGCTGATCGATCGTAATTTTGAAATAATTCCACCTTACTTTGTACTTTCATAGTCAGATCTTATCATCCGTTTTACGCGTTAAAGGTGTTGCACAAGCACCACTCGTGCAAAGATACTCGCCCACGCATACCGCGCTTCATCCTTGCTTACAAGCGTGCCAATCCATCGGTGGAAAATAAAAAACTTAAATCTAACTCACATTCATTACCCGCGGTGGAATGCATTCGAAGAGACGGGTGCGTGCTGCCAAGATCGTTTCCTTCGATTAGACGTTTCTTGTTACGATTGGCGATTTACGTGCCTGTGTACGCCACCTACGCCACCGAATCTTTCGCACACCGTTTTATTGCCGCCGTGATCCATCATTGCTTGACCAATTCGCGGCCAGCGCGTGCTAATGCCGCGTACGCATCGTCAGTTCGCTCTTGCGTGCTCTTTGCGCTCAAAACCATTTGACCAGCAACGTTTTGGTGGGTCGCAACTGCCCCTCCGCTGCAAGAGGGATGGAGAAAAAGAATGCATTGAATTGGCAAGTGAGTGGGAAACCTTTTTATGTGAAGCCGCACACCGTACTAAGTGTACTAGCGGGGGCCGCGCTAGTCAACGGTTTGTGTTTGGGGTGCGGTGAAAATTTTATTAATTAAAATTAGATAATCAACCACAGCCGGGCCCGTTGCCAATCAATTAACGATGGTTTTGTTTCAGTGCTGGGAGAGTTCGGTTGCGGTGCTGGCAAAGCAGCGGTCAGTGATGTATAAAATGATCGATCGCACAACACTTTGGTGTACTTTTACATCAAATACATTGTAGTGAAATGTTTTCCTGGATAGGAGACTTGGGTTGCAACTGAGGAGTAATGTGGTTTGGCGTATAGTTCCAAACATATGACAGGCCAGGATACAAGTGTCAATTTAAATTACTGACAAGAATTATGCATTGTATGTGCTAATGTAGTCGGAATTTATATTTACGAATTTGAGGACTAACTTTGAGTTAAAATTAAATAAATTCAAATGATTTCCTACTTTATTTCAAATCAGTTCCCTACCGTTTTGTGCAAAAAAGGTTCGTTGTCAGGTGTAAACTATACAGATAATAATGCGCTCCTCAGTCGGACGTGAAAACAGTGCAAAACTAGATCATAAACATGGTTTACCCCACAGCCTGCCGATCAGAGATTTCCAACCCTTTCTCTCGTTGCGCTGTATTTGGAGCGAGAACTTTCTCCTTCCGTGTAAGTGTCTAAGATTGTTTGCAACAGTCCCGTGCACCGGCCCGGCCCGTGCAGCAAGTAATTGAACGTCCCAATACGGTGAAAACAATACTGCCACAAACAGAGTAAATGGTAAGAGCACCGTCGCTAGTCGGGCGAAATTATTTTACGAATTTTCATTATTTTACTCGTCCGCTTCCCGCGCCCCAAATGGGTCACAGCGTGTGCGAGCGGGCCCGTTTCACTGGTTTATTCTTCTTCCTTGCCATCGCCGTCGTTGTGTGGCTTTAATTTGCTGCACAACTTTATTTGCTTTATTAAACCGTCCACATTTTTCGTTACCGCTTAATCGCACACACCCGGTGCGGCAACACATGACACGATGCTGCTGTTACTGCTGATGCTGCTGCCATCCGTTGCGCCGTGACGAGTTTCTCCGTCCGATATATGTATAGTATATATTTTTGCATCACACGAACGTTCGTCGCTTGTACTTTCGCGCAAGTCGTTTCGTATCTTTATGATGCGCTCTGAAACGGGATGTCATTGGTGCTGATTTTGACGTTTGCTTCACACCGACCATGATGGATGCTTGGGGGGGGCTTTTGCGGGAAGGCATATGAAACGGATGGAGGGCCTTTTTTGCTCCTCCCATCGTTGCCATTCGTTGTGCTTAACCATGATCAGCTGTGCCTCGTTATCGTTTGCTCGGGTTTTTGTTTGTTTGTTTTTTTTTGCGCAGACTATATACGGGATGTATTATATCATAGAAATTGTCTTTTTGTTTATCTTGATGAGAATTTATTAGCGTCGCTCATTAGAATTATGGCACTGCTTTATTAGCCCTACCGTTCCAGCCCACCAAGTGTCTTTAACACTCCAACACTGAATGAGCAGAAATGGTCTTTTTTGTGTTGATATGTTTGTGTTTAAAGATAGCACCTAAAGTATGGCAGTATGAGCTGTCATAAGGTTGGGCTTTTCCATTATTCCCTACAGCCCAGACACAGACGCGAGAAAGAGTGTCTGTGTCATTATTACATAAATATATAAAGAGAGAAAAATGGGATTGTTTGCACGTGACTGACTGGCTGATGACTAACTGGCGGAAACTGGCGGTTTTCTTTCCATTCGCAATCCGGCTGTTGTGTGCTGGCGGTTGTTTCGTTCCGTTTTAAGTCACCGATCTTTCGCTTTTCACCGTTTCGACGTCATCGCACGACCCCCATTCGTCATAAGGCGGTTATCATGGGAAGGTCGCTTTTCATTATGCTGGTGGTGCTGGTGGGCATTAGGCGGCCGGCTGCCGTCGCCTTGTGATGGATGAATTTTCCTTTCCCTATTCACACGGTTTGCGTGGCGCTGTGATTTATTCTTGATGGTGAATCTTCACCTTTACCGCTTGAATGATATGTTTGAGCGACAATGCTTCCGGCGTGTATGATGTTTGTGGGTCACGATTTTGAACGGGATGTTCTGAAAACAACAACACCACCACCAATCAGGTACCATAACCGTTTGTGGTATGTGTGTATGTTTGGGGCGAAAAAATAAGATGGTTGTGCAATTTCCGTGAGCAATTACGAGGAAAGGAAAAATTCGCCAGCGTGTGTAAAACGGAATTGCTGTGCGATTGTGTTTGTGCCGGACGAGGTTACGGGATTTCCTGACATCTCTGTTGCCGCCGCTCTGGAATGTCACGTAAAAACGTTGCAAAAAAAAATCAGCGTATTCGTCATCGCTTCCGCGTCGATCATGTCACGCGATCGGAGGGAAACGTAAGAAAGTGAACCAATTTAAAAAAAAAACTAAATTACAAATGAAAGAAATATTTCTTACAAAATCATGGTGTTTGAAGAGGTTGATTGAACATATTTTAAATACAAAAAATTAAAATAAATGAAATAACACACAACGAGCACATAAAACGTCGTCGTCGTCGCTGCATTGGGCTGAAAAACACTAACAAACGCTGCTCATGTGCAGGCTCGTAGTCCAGCCCTTATCTTAATGGGATCTATCTATCCGTTATTGTTACACACCGTTTCGCCTACAGCTGGATTCACTTTCACTGACCGCTGTCGCTTGCCGACCGTACGCATGTGGTGAACTGTTTATGACGGCTTTATGACCAACAGCTGGGCTTGCGTTGACGCCAGAACCTCGGCTTACGTCAGCAAACAGAAAATGGCTTTGTTTAGATCATAATTCGTATTTTCGTCGTAATCATGTTTTGCACCAAGAAGCTAAAAATGTAGTTGAATTAATTTAGGTAAATGCTGCTGACTTACGCATCGCAACAAAGCGTACCTCTGGTGTTAAAATTGATTACGCTACAAATGTATGAAAGCATGTACAATTATGAACATAAAGGTAGGGCATGCTGAGCATTTTAGTTTGACCATTCTGACCTACTGTTTGTACCGGAATCTCACTTGACGGAATCATTAATCAATCCTACGCCGATGGCGCTCGGATGCGTGGCGTTATCTCAATCTTATCTTGCACGCCATACTTTGCACTCTCAGCTCTTTCCCAACTCTTTCTCTTTCTCTCTCTCCTATGAGAGTGAAATTGATCTGCCCTTGTGTTGGACTGTACCGGTGTGTACATCCTGGTGGTCAGGGTGGTAAGCTGCATACACACTATATAGCGGGAAAAAACACTCTTACACACACACGTTCATACAGCCCCGGGTAGTCTTGCGGATCTTGAGTGGCGAAGAAAAGCGGCTCCAAAAAGCGGCCCCACACACGCACGCGAAATGAGAAAGGGGCAGATTCATACATAATCAATCATTCGCGCGAAAGTCGGCGTCTGGTGACACGCAGGCTGCCACACCGCGCCAAAAGGAAGAGGTAGACAGGGGGGAGGTGATGCCCGGGCGGGTGGTCTCTCCCAGATTCGAGACAAGGAGAGCAAAACAGCACGCTACCTTAAGGAAAGTATTTCAATAAATGGCAAATAAATGAAAGAGCGAAGAGGAAAAGTGCAGCCGCCAGGGCACACACACAGTAAACTTATAAAATACCTCCATTATCACACTCATTACTGATTTTTTTTTATGTTGGCTTATGCTGGAGGTTGTCCATACCGCCGACAATGGAAGGTAAACGTAGAACGTTGCGTTATGCAATACGGGAGTTTTGGGGTGTCCTTTCTACCTTCAGCAGGGCGTACATGGCCAACCTGTTGGTGCGGGATGATGGGTGGTTTTTTCGGTGAAATGTAAACAAAACCAGTTCCCTTTGCGTACAAAAACGGTGCAGCACGAAAACAAATCATTAGGTGGATGATATCATGGCGCCCGAGTAGCGAATTTCTTTCGGCCCGGCTCTTGATGTCATAAGGAGCATGAGGCGTCTCTAGTCGGTAAGCTGGCAGTACTTCGTTTCCCACAGATACTTAAAAATGTTGCTGGTAAGATTGTTGTATCTATACTTTATTAATAGAGTAATTGATAAGTAGGTGAAAATATTATTAAATATTATTAAAAATATTAATATAGTATTTAAAAATATGTCTTATGTACAACAAGATAAGATATGCAATTGATTTTACAACACAAGAGATTAGTTAGCAAGTTTGCAGATGTTAAAATCATGTACTGAAGTCTCACTTCATATTTATCATAGCAAAAGAAGATTTTTAAATACCTTTCCCTTGTGTTTACTAAAGCCCGGCATGTATGATTGACGTGAGAAAGGATTTGCAGCAAACAGAAACAACAATTAACATAATTTATTGATTTTTTCGTTTCAGCCTCGTAGTGCACTTTGGTAAAACCGTTGGACCCTTGGATCGTTTGTACAGCCTTACACGATCGGGCATACCGCACCGGGTGCATTTTCCTCCGACTTGCGCGTTCGTGCGTACGCAGGGGCGCAGGCTCCCGTCCCAGCTTGCGTGCGTGTGAAGAAAGTATGAAAAGCAGGTGAAGCGTTTTTGCACCTCTGCGAGCGCAACTCATCCCATCCCGCTGTCTGCGCTGTGGGGTTTGCGAACGAAATTTTCCAACACGGCGAGGAAACGGCCAGCTCGCAAAACGGAATGCTCCGCCGCCACACCGGAGAGCCAGCGTGATATTGGCTAAACGGGTTTCCACGCGGCGTCGACGCCGTGCTTGAGTGATGGAACGTTCGCAGGCAGCTTTTGGCTGGGCTGATAATTGGATGTCGTGTTTTTTAATCGGTAGATCAACCGCGACCACTGCAAATGAAGCAGTTTGCCCAACAGCGCTGGCAGTCGTAAGTGCCTCCACCACCGTTGGAGATGCGTATTGCACCCCCCTCCCTCCCCGGGGTGGGAGGAGGAAACGAACGGATGGCATTCGCGGCTGTGGACGCATGAAAAGTAGCTTAATGGTCATTAAGAAGATATTAAGGTAAAAGTGGCCGGCTTCGGTTTGGCGGCTGCTGGAGGATCAATCGAACGTGTTGTGAGGATGTATTACGTGTGTGTGTGTGTTTGTGTTTTTGGAAAGCCCATGGAAAGTCTAGTCTCAATCACACACACACAAACGCCCATGAAGACGATCGCATACCGATGCACTAAGAG
This sequence comes from Anopheles gambiae, assembly GCF_943734735.2. Classification (NCBI taxonomy): domain Eukaryota; kingdom Metazoa; phylum Arthropoda; class Insecta; order Diptera; family Culicidae; genus Anopheles; species Anopheles gambiae. The sequence continues at coordinate 24,234,441 of NC_064602.1, forward strand.
TGGATCGGAAACAACATGCATCACACACTGCAAGCTGCATCGCTCGGAGATCCGCGAAAGCGCTTATAATTGCTACAACGTGTCTGTCTTCTTAGCGGCTGATATTCCTATCAAAGGCACGGGATTGAAGCTACCACCCTTCGCGTAGAGGACGCGAGAAGAAAAAAGAGTCATGAAATAATACGGCTAAGTGTTTTGGTTTACGATGGGGCTTTTCATCTTTGAAGGCTGGTGCGAAAATGATTGCCCAAGATATAACGGGGCGAACGTGCGAGCCGATATCTGCCATTTTCGTGCGAGGATTTAGCAAAGAGTACATTCCACCTGCAGAGTTGCAATCAATCAGTTTGCGTGCGTGTGAGTGTGTTGGTCAGGGCAATTGATTTTTAATTTTTACGACTTAACTGCTCACTCGATCGATGGTGATGGCGGTTAGTGGATGGAACTGATTTTCACACCTGGTGGGCTGTTATTTGCTATTGCAAACGGATAAACATTGTTCGCATTCAATAGATTTTTGAAATTAGAAAAACAAAATCAGTGTGTTTGCACTTTGAATTAATTTTCAAATAAGAATTTGTACTGTTTGAAACATTACTTTCATAAAATAATAAATGACTTCATAAAATATAAATAATTATCTGCGATAAATCAGTTAGCAATATAGACATTTCAATAAATTTTCCGATAAAACTTCTTTTGATTGTACACAACATTTCTTTTTAATTAAATCCATTAAAAATGCATGTCAACATAAAAGCTCTCGCGATGCACCCCGTGTAGTAGCACCATTTGACACAACGATGCACTACGCTCCGAGTTTACTGCTGTTTTCTCACTCAAAAGCTTTCGGACGGAGCTTTTCCTCTCACCGGGAGTGCACGCTGAGCCCCATGAGCGATCGAGACCCTGCGTGGATGCTGAGACGGCGAAGATCGTCAGCCGAGAGCGAGCGAAACCAAACGAAAGTGAGCGTGAGCAAACGCCACAGCAAAAGTGAGAGCGCGATCGAACGCGCGATCGTGTGAATGCTCTGGGGGGAGCGCACATAATTCGCACTGCAATCGTGAGCGCTCCCGCGGATGGCGTGGGGAGTGTGTGTGTGTGTACATGGTGGGAAACACAATCTCCACCAAGCAGCGAACGAATGGCCAGCAGCGGCCTGCTAGGCGCAGAAATTGCTGAACCACGGTCCGCATCGGTCGCACTGTTGTTCCCGTGGCCCCACGTGTGAGTGTGCTATAACGCGTTACTGGTGCGTCGTGTGTATTTTTGTCGCGTGCCGTACGATTCCGAACAGTCGAGCTCTCTCTCGCCCTGCCCTTTTTGGCTGGATGTTTGTAACGTGACAAAGCTGAAGTTATTGCGCGGTGATTTGAAGAAGGTAAATTTTTTGAGGAAAGCGTAAAAACACAACGCTGAATGTACGATCGAGAAGCCAACTGCCAGCGAGTGTGATTTTTGTGTGTGTGTGCGCGCGTTTTTTGGGCCTTCCAAAAGTATGATCCACCACGTATAGCTAAGATTTTGAGGAGAGTGATATACACGAATTGCTAAATTAGAGTGTTTGATCCGTCCACTGTGGTGTTCGTGCCAAAGGAGTACAATAGGGTTTTCCGAATATTTTACTTGCTGTGATAGTGAAGCTATTTAATACTGACCAAAAGTGTGCAAGTGACAGAAGTTCGTGTTCGAGTTGCAAAACAGTATCAGTAACACACCGACACGTGTGAATGCATGGATTAATCCCAAACGTGAACGACGTATAACTAAGTGCAATGCTGCAGCAAAACGAATTTAGCATAACTTCCGGAATAAAATTAGCTTTCCTAGTTCGTTAGCGAGCACACACACTACTCACCGAAGGATCGGCATGATCGGTAGTCAATTGAAAATGCTTATCAAACTCGATGGGCCGTATGCAATCCGTACCTTGTCGCAGCAGTTGGCGTTTGTCTTCGCTTTCCACCGTACCGCGCGCGAGATTCCGCACCGACAGCAGCGATTTCTTTACCGCGCTAGGGGAGCTAGGCTGGTGCCGAAGGTGATTTATCTTACCCTTGTTTACCACCCTCCCTCCCCCTATGCCGTCCACTGCCGTACGTTTGCTTTTCCCTGCAAGCTGTTTCGCAAGCCCCCGTGTGCGTGTGCTGTTCCCTACCGGCTTTGGGGACAGGATTTCCGATTATTTCAACCGAGCGGTGCCGGACAAACGGTGCCTTCTGTATTCCAAACGCAGCATTCATCTCCACCGGTGACACCAGCGTCTATGTGTGTGTGCGTGTGTGATAATGTTTGTGTGGCTCTTTTTTTGCCAACTTCCCGTTTTGATGCCGTCCCCACGGCGATGCCGGCGATCGATCGATCGATCGTCGATAATGATGATAATGTTTGGAGGTTTGTTTATTTTTCACTTCATCCTCCAGTCGGCAGTCGGAGATGAGAGATGCGACGTGTTGTTGTTGTTTTTCTTTCTTTCTTGGTTTTGCTCACCCGGCTTCTCCCCGCACGGAGTCTGCGCACCCGCGCTTGGTAGAGGGGGAGAAGTTGTCAACCCGATGTGCCCGTTGGCAGAGCATGTGCAAGGGAGCACCACTGGACTGGCAGGCAGGCAGGCAGAAATGGTTGTGGTGGCGGTACGAACGGGGCAGGGTCACCGGCCGTGCGTGATCGCCGTGGCAGACGACAAACGCAAAGGAAAATAGAAAGTGCTGCCCCGCCGCCGCCGCCGCCGGTAGTTTGCGTGGCGCTGGTCGTCGCTAGTTTTCTTTGCTGCGCTGGAACGACTTTGGAACAAAACCGACAACCCGGTGGCCCGGTGCGGTATAGGATGGGGGAGGGCAGTTATTATGACACGTTATTACGGGACTTCTGCGGGCTGCGAGTGTGGTGCTCCGTTTGTGTTTTGAACCACTTTTCGTTCCCAGGCTGGACATCAGTTGCTGGGAGTTGAGGGCCTGACGTGCCATTTGAACGGTACCAGCAGCACACGGCAGATTAGTGGCGCCTTGCCAGGCCAGCAGTTGGCAGTTTGGAGAGATCTCATTTCCGGAAGCAACTCCCACGCCTACCGTCCCCGGTAAGGTACTGGGTGGAGTGGATGACACTCGAGTGATGGGCCGCATTGTTTTCTGTACAGTTTTTGAGGAAGTGAGAGATACCTTCGGATATCTGTTTGTGAATGTTACAACACAAAAATTTTTTGAAAAAAGAGCATAAGATGTTCAGTGAAAGCCCTTACACACGTTCTAAGAATATGCCGCGTATAACACATCTGGATCTGGATGGTAAAAATTGTTGCTTCAATCTGAAACAGCAGGTCCCTCTCATCGGGTTAGTTTGATCTCAACTGCCATTTGAAGTCTTACTACGAGCCCTGTCTCACGTTCGCCGCGCTCGAAACCGAAACCGCGCCGCAGCGATTTATTGACGCACTGATATTTATGGTCAAAGCTGTCAATGTCACCGTCACCAGGCGGCTCTGTTGTGGCCAGCGTGCGTGTGTGTGAGCACACGAGTGTGATAGACGCACCAGCACTACCCAGCACCAGCAGTGGCGCACAGGGCACAAGCGAATACGGGGTGAGAATGTCACCGCAGCACGCGCAGTTGTTGTGTTACGTCGAGAGATTACGCGCAGCTACAGCCTCCCTGTAGCTCGGGAACCGGGCTGACATTTTTAAACTACGAGATGTAGCGAGATGAAGTGAAAAAAAAAACACAGTGCATCAAAACAACCCTGCAGCAAGGCCCAGCGACGTGGTGTCCCATTGCGTACGCGGCGTTTAGCGACAGACACGGGGCGCAGAGCAGAGCAGGTGTGTGTGTGTGCACGTTGGCACAAGATAAGATTTTGCACCAGTTTACGACACTGCCATTTGTGCGAAAGGTTGCTATTAACCTAAGGGACACCGCGTGAACGCGTTTGCTGCTCTCGTTTTGGCAGGACTACAACTTTTGGAAGACATACTCAGTTTGATTTTTAACTTCCTGAATGATAAAACACAATCTACAGCATTCTTAGTTTGGTTGTACATCGTAGAACGTGTTCAAGTGTTGTTTCTTTTTGTTTAAACGACAAACACTTTAACCGTTGATACTTGTGTATTGTTTCTTTTTGGTCGTATGCTAAATAGCTCCATCGCCATCCAGCAGCAGTTGACTCGTGTTGACGCCCGTTGCGACTGATTGGACACCTTTTTGGACCGCTGGCGGTCGTGCTGGCAAAGGGGTGGCTGGTTGATTTCGTACCTCAAGGGCAGTGAGTTAACGGAAGCGTTACGCCGTAAATCATACGCTCGCATATTGACAGTGACCTTTCAGGGCGTGCGCTCTTTTGTGCGAGATGAAGAAAGAAAACGGTATACACACATCGCACCGGGAAGGAAGGAAAGAGAGTTCGCGGCGAAGGGCCGGACAGAATCGGGCGATGCGAAGGGAAATGATAAAAAGTGCAGCATATCCAGAAGAGGAGGGGGGGGGGGGGGTAATGGAGGGAACAACTTTAAACAAGACGTTTAAGCATTCGCAGACGGTGGGACGTTTTTTTAAACGGTCGAATGGTTGTGAGGTTTTGTGAAGAATGGACATTTGGGTAACAGAGAGACAAAAAAAAATAAACGAATGAAATGAAAAGTTATGCACCGGGCGAAGAGTGTGTTGTTGATGAAGATATCGGGTTGTAATTTGTGCCAATTGCATGTCCGCTCGCAAACGAGACATTGCTTGAGGACACTACACTTTCGTTACTTGCTCGTGCATTGAAGTCTTTCGATATGTTCGACGTGTTCGAACCGAAACAAAGCGTTTTGAGTCGCATGCCGTTTTGTTTGTTAATTAAATAGCATCGAAAACATGACCGATATTATGAATCCATCCGATTTTACCGCCAGTACTGTTTACCGCTGCACCGGAAGAAATGCGTATCGTTAATGTTTGTTTCGCGCGAGTAAAATAGGAACTGCTACGACACCACAATCATCAACCCTCGTTCATCATCAACCTTCACATTGTATATATACCCATCGAACTGCATTTACATCACTAGCAACGAGAGAGAAAGAGAGAACAAATACAGTGTCTACCGTAGAAAATGAGCCCGTGTACTAGGTCGGCCCTAACTAAGGGCAAGGACGTTTAGCGTCCACGTTTCTTTCGGTGCAGAGTAGCAAGCAGTGCGTGGTAGTTTCGGCTGTGAAATCGTGGTGGATTTTATCTTCAGTTTAAGATGTGTTAATTACGTCGAAAGGTAATTTGAATATGGTTTAATTGTAAGCAAGTTTCATGTTCAGAAACATAAAAAAATATCTAAAAAACCTAGGCTCCATTTGCTATAAAGCTCGTCCACTATATTTTCGACATCAAACATACCAACATTCCTATGAACATGTTAATTGTAATCGAATTAGTGTGTACATTGCATTGCTCGCCCTAAACAATATGCTCACAAGTGTGTTTAAACATGAGCAATGCGCGCCAAAAGAACAACACCAAGCATTAGTTCAGGGCTGCAACCGTAAGTGAATGCAGCTAGTCGCATTCCTTGTACAGCGTATGCGTGTGTGTGTGAATGTAGCAGAGCAATAAATGTTTGCTCCAATTTCACCGCCACTGGCATGTAATGGGTTTCCCTTCGCAAAGGTAAGCGCACGACGATTTCACGGACATCTCTTTCCACTCCCTCTCCACGTCTGAGCGCTTCCACCGTGATTCGGATGATTGGTCCCGCCGAGAGCTAAATTGCTGCTCCTTTAGCGCAGAGACCCTGAAACTCTGGCGGGCTGAGCGTGCACGTGTTTGCAGTAGCTGTGGGTGCAAGTGAAAATAAAACACAACACAACACCGAAAGGGGATGCGCGCTGGGTGTCAATTTCGCACCGGTTTTTATTGGACTCTCGGTCCGATTGGCTCTCGGCCATCTCCAGATGGCATCGGATGGTCGATATTTACAAGCGGCCGTTAAGGATGGGTAGAAGAATTTTTACCACCCCCAAATTGCCATTAACCGGAGCGAGCACTCGGCTGGTGCACTCACCGGCTTACCCCGTCAAGGATCTACTGAGATTGGTCCGCCCTCTGAGAAGAAGAGGAGACAAAAGCGAAGAAAGAAAACAATAAAAACCACACCACGGTCGGAACAGTCTTATTTCACCGCTGTCCCAGCCCCACCAGGTGCAAAAAATGTAAGGTGAGAACACATTAATCGAATGTGTAACGGTAGCGGTTCTGTGTTTGCCACTAATGATGATGATTTACGCACATCCGGTGACATTGGGGAGGTGATGGATGAGCTGATGAGCCACACCCGAATAACGGTGCGCTAGTAATTAAGCTGTTTGCGCAGGCGAAGGCGGGGCCGAAATTGAAAAGTTTGCGACAAGGATACGACCATGGTTTTATTAATTGATTGATGCTCGGAATTAGCTTTCTTTTCATTAGCGAGTTTTCATCTGCATTTGCATTTCAATCAATAGTGAACCATTGCCTTTGCTCTTACTCGAATAAAGTTTACTTTAGTAGTGAAAATTTGTTAGCGAAAAGGTGAAGCCACGTGCTTACCCATTTAACGTGGTTGCTAGTGAACTAACGCCGGGCCCAATCGCGGTGCCGATCGGAGAGTGTTTGTGTACGGGGATCGTTACGCTGTCGTTGTGTCGGAGGAGCGTGAGAGCGTTCCGGGTGGCACTTCCGTTGCACCGCCGTTTCGCGCACCCATTCCCCTGAGAGACCGCCCACAGCCGAGATGGCCTTTCGGAGGGCCAGTTACTGCTGTCTGGCGCTGCTGCTGCTGCTATACTTAGCCGCCGCCCTAGCCGCTGGCACCAGCACCACCTCCACCACCACCGGAGGACCGCAGCCACAGGCGTCCCGTGGCCGTTCGAGCAACCCGTCGCCAAGGTTGCCCCGCACCAGCGCGAGCCAGCTCTCGGCCCAGAACAATACCACCGCGACGCGCGGCACAGCCTCGAGAAATCTGACCAACAGTGCCGCCACCAGCTCCCAGGCAGCCCAAAGCCGGGGTAACTACAGAACAAGGTAGGTGGAGGAAATGATGAACTTTTAGATTGTTTGTTTGCTTCGTTTGTTATTACCAGCAGAATAATGCGTATACAGGGTTTTTCAGGGGTTCTCATACTATTGGGATACTTTCATGATTCTTTCTTTCATCAAATGAACTTTTACTGACAGGAATTGGACTTTAAGGCACCCTTTTTGAGATAAATCTAACTGGAATTTCCAATGAGTTTTTTTTCCAAAAGGGTGCCATAGAGTCCAATACCCTTCACATAAAGTTCATTTCCGATAAGAAAGAGTCAAACAAGTATCCCACAGCTATGAGTACCCCTGAAAAAACCCTGTAAGACGAGAATTCGAGCCAACATTCGGCAGCTGCAAATGGTAAACTAATCTCAGTGTGACGAATGGTGATAATTTTTTTTGTTTTGCAATTTCCGCACTTTTTCTTAATTGAGCCTGGTAGCCAGCCAGGTTCTTGAATAACCTTCAAAGTTTAACATCACTTCTGGCACCTAAAAGGCCAATATTAATCAGCATTGTTTCGCTGGGAGATACGAAGAGCCGGACAAGTGTTTTGAGATAATAATGCCAATCATGGCGGTGAGTTTCGGTTGGCAAAAATGGTACGCTTGAGAAGAGATACGACAAAAAAAAACGAGACAAAAGGTAGAGCTAATGTTTCACAGCAATTTTTAACGATACTTCTTTATGGGATGGATGTAATGAAAAGCCATCAAAATGGTTGAATTATGCTGAATTGACGGTAGAACGTGCTTCCACATTAATTACAGCCGTTAATTACGTTTTAGAGCCAATATATTGACACATGACTTTAAGATAAGAAATAGAAGTTCTTGAGCATCCTGTGAGGATGAAACAGCAATTCAATTATCAGAAGTGTAGACACATTAGTCTTTATTTTTGTAATAACATTTTCATTTGTAACTACCTGAATATACACTTGGCACAGAGGAAACGACGAGCCACCGAACCTAACGAACCTACACAGGAATTCTTTGGATTCCTTGAGAGAAAATTAAACACACATTTTCAGGCTCAATGTTGCCAATCTTCACCTTCGTTGCGCATTGTCAGCAAGCGCGGCATGTGGAATGCAATTGTACACAGACTGTTACGCGCGCGGTGCAAATTATCTTTAATTACCCTTGACAAGTGGCCAGGTGCTAAATGCTGCGACCACCGAAAAAGGCACACAAAGCAGCCGGGAAGCTGGCACCCAAGTCGGCGATGGAATGCGCGTGCGCTCCTCTCGGTGACAGTGTGTTTTGTCGAGCGTCGTCAACACTTTGCTGCGATAGGTCAAAGTTAATCCTGCCGAGCGTCTGCATATCGGCGGCGACGAATCGATTCGCTGACCGAATGCCCAAGACCAGCTCTTTCCCGATAGATCACCGGCAAATTTCGTCGCTTTTGTCGTCGGTAGCTGACGGTCGTCGGCAGGCGCTTAACAGGTTTTCTGCCTTCTCGTTGAAGCCTGATGCTTTAATCGGTCAGCGCAGCAGGTTGCTGTGGCTTCTTCAGAGTTCAACTACCACCAATTGCCACCGAAGGAAAGGAGGCATGGAGGGAGGAAGAGAGTGACACACACACACACACGAAAAATTAATGAAGAGTAAGATACCGTCTAGCTATTCCGCGGAGCAATCGCAATGCGCCGAGCTTATTTCGCCATCACTCAAATTAATGACACTTACCTAAGTCCTTTGCGCAGTTCCCTGACTCGGGCAGAGGTGGTGGTGGGCAGGACGAAACAGGAAAGCGGCAAGCCATACGCACAAACACACACACACACACTTACACACACACCACATGCAAAAGACGGTGTGGTGTGCGTTTGTCTTTTTGGCAAATTAATTAATTGCAGAAAACGGCCGCTCGCCAACCGCAAAAATGGAGAGAAAAGATAAAAAAATAAAACACATTTACATACACAAGCACACACACAGCCGTGCATACAAAGTGTAGATGTGTGGCACGCATAGGGGTGTGTTTTTTTTTGGTTTTTTTTGCCCCTCTGGTTGCATGTAACGATGGAAAAGAAAAAGCCCGCATAGCTGATTTTGACCTCCGGCCGGGTGGCTGGCATGCGGCCCCAAAACAGGTTGCCGTGATTTAGGAGGCATTTAGGAATTGTTGCAAAGCAGAAATTTGGCAGTGACGTTTAGTTTTTTTTGTGTGTGAATGCGTGCGTGTGTGTCCATTCTGCAGTGTTTCGGGGGGGGGGCTAGCGAAATCCAATGACCTTTTGTCCGACCGACGCACAGATAGATACAGGAAAAACCAGAGGCCCGTCCAAACGCAAACCTGCAATAAGTGTCTTGCGCTTGACACTCGTTGAAGTCTTTTGTGGGGTTTTTTTTATTGCTACCGTTTTGCTCAACATTCTACGAACAATTGTGAGAAATATTGCAACCAGCCTTCAAAACAGAAGCTGTCGAAAATTTCAGAAACGTTTGGATTTCATCTGGGTTTTTCTAAATTTTCCTAAGTATAAATCTACATTAATTAAACCTAAAATCATTTTTTGTATTTTACTTTGAGTAGTTATCTATGTGTGTGTGTTTTCCTTTCCTACTACTGCCTTGCCCCGCCAGTCCTACTACCACCTGCACACTTTCAGATCGAATCGTGAAATCGAAATCAATCACGAGCGTGCGTAACCGGTGGTACACACATAAAGGCGGCACTTTCTTTCTGGACGCACTCTCCCGGGCTCACGATGCCACCGTGCACAGCGAATGGGTGGCGGGCAGGACCGCCACCAGCGAGCGCGCCAGTTAAAACAAACAACCCGGGCGGCTACCAAATGCAGGTTGTCTATCATGGAACGAGCTACGCGATCATGAAACGATAGGCGATAGCGATCAGCAAACCCGTTGACAATCTCCATCGATTTAACTCGCGTTTGTTGCTCCATCGGATCGTGCCGCGTATCGGACCGGGTGAGATAGCTCACGCGTGTGTGTGTGTGTGCACCTCATCTGATCGCCTTTGGAAGGGGGGTCAGTAGAGTCCAAGGGTCCAACAAGCGTGTTGCGTGGACGCACACACTTTTCTCCACAGCAGGCTGTGGCTTGACCTGCTGGCAAAACCTGACAACACACACACACACATGGACGCTCTATTTGGGCTTTTGGCAAAAACGTTAAATGCCTGTTGCTAAGACATGTTTCGCTGTCTTGGAATGGAGCTTTTCTACTTCCCAACTAATGTACATACGTCCAGTTGATTTGGAAAACTTTAACTTCCAAGTACTTATATGTACAGCAAAACGATCACAAGTGTTTAGACTCCCACACAACAAATTTATTTGTGCTGGATCATCATGATCATCATCATCAACATCACCTACCCCAGTATCAACAACTCCTTCGGTGGAGTTTTTTTTATGCCGCACCGCATAAACATTCACCAGCGAAAGAGCTACGATTGGTACGATTTGAAGAAGTCTGAAGTCAACAGCGAACGGCTTGGAGCATCTTGCCATCGCTTCTTATCGATGCTTCAGGAGTTGGAGTGGAATTTCGATGTAGGATATAGTGAAGCAACGAAACGCAAGACAAATTCGTGCCATAGGTTGAAGTTCGCGGGGCAGCCGATGAAAGAGTCGTTATGAAACCTTCTGATTATGCTTTATGCGTGTCTGTGTGGTCTTTAAACAAGTCCGCAGTGCTTCTAGCTTTTTTTTACAATTACTTTGAACAAGATAGTTTTGCAAAGCATGCAATCTTTCAATTTGTTTCACCTGTAAGCTCCGGTATAGCGCTAACAGAGTGCTCACGATGTACTGGCGTGCTTAATAAATCTCGCCGTCAAAACCTCGCGAGCAAAAGTCGGCAGTGGCAGAACGAGCACCACGAGCTCTCTGTGTCGAACCCTTTCAGCAGCCGGCTTTCATCCGGACGGATTCGATTGTATCAGAACGGGGCCCTCGACAGTGGCTGCGGGCGAAGGTTACCCTCCCCTCCCTGCCTTGTTCGTTGGGCGGAGAGGAGAACTAGGCGTCCTTGCCGGGACACACCGTCGCTGTCGCTGTACACACGGCGAGCATACACACACGCGTGAAATAATGAACGCCGTCGGCACCGCCTACTCCGGTGAACTGTTTCCAGGGCATGGGGAGTTTGCCGGCTTGTTCTTCCTTTCGTTTGGCGTTCCGTCGATCACCGGCCGGGGTCGAATCCACCACCGGAGCAGGATCGAACGTTTCTAGAACTTCCGAAAACATTCTCGTGCGCAGCGGTAATTATTTTACCACCGTGCTATGGAGGTCAGCGAGTTTCCACCCAAAAATCCAAACCAAAATGGAAAAGGAATCCGGTGCTACTTTCAGTTCTCCCGGCAAGAGCATCCAGGCATTAATCTTACCAGGAGTGGGCATGACTCTTAATCCTTTCGTAGCGCGTTTCCCGTGCACGATCGGATGTACTCAAGGATACAGAGCTGGGCCTAGAGATTGTGCTTGCTAGCTGTCGTAGCTCCCTTTCACTTGGCACAGTATGCCGTAGTGTTTCCCATTTCTTTCATTATCTTCCATTATTTCATGCTCTGTTGCTGAAGAAACATCATTACTATCTGTTTGCTGATATAACAATGCTTCGTTGAAGAAAATATGCTCTTATCTTGCCACTCCCCTAGCCTTGACCTATCAAACAGAGCGGGGTTACTACCTGCGTGTTCCTACAATCTAGATCATCAACACCCAGAGCAGCTTGTTTGTTTTAACGCTATATTGATGGGTCGACGGATCAATCGGAAATCACGCTGTGCTCGCTTGCTTGCTAGCGTTCCAGCATTGGGTGGAATGTAAATGAGCCACGCTCTCACACACCATTCGGATGATGCTCACAGAATGAGGACGACGCTGATCGTAAAAAGTGTCCCCCACCGAGCATACAAAAGAACGTGTCAGGAAAAGAAACGAAATCCAGATCAGACAATAAGTTAAAGCTTCTAATTGCGGCGACCCACCACGCACGCTGCCAATTCGCTGAGCAGCTGCGTCATACTTAATGCCCAAATAAAATAAAGTCATTTGAGCACGAGGAACGAGTTTGATTCGATGCTAAAGCTTTTTTCCACTTTATTCTATACCTTTTGTTACCTTTTTCCATCCTACCAGTGGGATAGTTTGCTGTTACGGATCGGAATTCCATTGCAAATTTTCCAATCCAAACCAATCGTAAGATGGCATGGGACTGCCCCGCAAAAACCATGCTAGCCACCAACAGACCTTTGAACAGAGACCGTGAAGTTATTATGGCCAAATTTGTAAACTTCGCTCGTAGGAGGCCGTTTGAACTTTTGCAGCCGAGTGTGCGGCTGTTAAAATCAATTTTACAAACGCCACCGCAGATTTTCGGGTTTTTGGCAGCAGATTGGCAGAAGATTTACGGTTTCAGTAACGGGGGTGCTGAGTCATGCGATATTCCAAGCACACCGTGAACCGTGAGAGCTTAAAAAATAGGGGATATTTCACTACAAGAAAGCATACATACAAAGCAGGCTTTTTATCATTCAACTGTTTTTATATTTAAAAACTTTTGATAATGAAAACTTTAGAAGAGAAGGAAGCAAACAGTGAGATTTGCTTAAAATTTCTAGATAGTTCAAATTCATGTATTCTTTCTGATATTTGTAAACACATGCACAGTTACACCTTGCGTAGGAAAGCTGAGATAGTGACGAGCCTCACACCACAACATGGATGAAACCATACACAGTTGGATCATTCAGTGGCGTGCGTGATTTTTTTTCTTTTTGGCCGATCGAACCGCGGCGGCCGGTTTTTTCACCTTTTTTTGCATTTCAAAATGTTAATCTAATACAGCTGACGATGAGCGAACGTGTTGCGTGCCTCGCGTGGTGGCATTGCCAGCCAGTGGTGGTGTGGCATGGTGGGAGTGGTGGTGCGGTGGGTTGGAAAACAAACCATGAACTTTGCGTACGATCGCACCGTGGTAGTGTGGTCAACGACCATCCATATACGAATATGTTTGATTTACTTCGACGGCGGCTTTTGGGCAAGAAAAGAGAAGAGAGCCTGCTTGAGCATGTGCGCATGTGTTTGTTTAAAATTTGGGCAGCATAGTAAAACCGGGCATTCGAGCAGAAAAATCGAGCACATCGGTATTGGTGATCGGTGATCTACTGAGGCTGGTTTTAAAGCTATGCTGCCTGCAAGGATTGCTGTCACAGGTGTTTTCTGCAATGCTGAAACGCGATATCGCGAAATGATAATGGATTCCAATTTCGCCAGCGCTTGGGTGATAACAAATCTTATTGTTTCGTAAATTATGAACAACCTTCCGATTTTTGACTTATATTTTTTTCATTACTCGATATCGCTCGATTTCTTACCTGTTGTACGTAAGATAGAAAGCTGTATACAGTTTAGTAGCATTTCATTGCTTCATACCAAATTTGGGTGCCTCTTTTCTCTACATGCATCTACGTTTCATCAACCCAAAATAATCAAAAAATTATTAGCTGTGATGGAATGAACACATACCAGTTGCGCTAACAAATGCCTGCCAAAGCAAAGGTATGTTTGCTATAAGCAACACTGTAGAATTGCAGTGCCAAAACAGAAAACGTCTGATAGAAATGAAGGGTTTGCCAAAGTTCAACGTAATCGATTCGATACGGGATGCACCGCGTAGTTTGATGCAACACAATCAATTGCTTGCCATTTGTAGGGCAAAGGAAAGAAAACACAAGCTGCAAACACATTGCCTGCATGCATTGGTAGTTACATCGTAACTCATTTCCAAATATGAGGGTTTGAAGTTTTAATGCGAAAGCTGATAGCTGATTGGAGGCTGCTGTGCAGAAATGTTTCACACGAAGTACATACATCGTCATTTTTGAGGTTTTTTTTGTGAATTTCAGCTTGGTGTTAGGACGTTCATTGGTAATAAAGTGGTTTTGACTCTACAAAAACTCAACGACATTGGTGCTTGTGCACCGTTTTAGAACAAATTGTTCGAATCTAGCAATACAAAAGGGACAGCATGAGCTACAAAAAGACAAAATCCACAATCCGTAGTAAATCCGTATAATGAAACAATTCACTTCCACGAGCTAAAAATCCGTGATTCACGAGAGGGACGCGATTAGATCACTAATGATCTAGCGTCAACGTAGTGACTAAAAGCACAGTTCGTTTACTTCGCTGCGGATGCGGCAACAGCTAACGGAAGGTGGTACAGCACGACCATCATCCACAGACGTGATCACGGTGGCATCAAAGCGTTACAATCGGTCAGCTCGTGCGGCTGCGGGTTCCGGAAGATGGGGCCAGATAAAACGGAACAGAACGAACAGTCGAGCAGCCCCAAGCATAGGGCCGTTGATGCCCAAGGGGCTCGACGGATCGGCGTGTACACAATCTTGCCCCATTTCCGTGCCACAGTTGCATTACCGTTGTTGCCCAACCGGCAGGAAGCTGCACCGGCAATTGTTTCGTGCAATTGGGCAGCCGTCGTGATTCAGCGTATCGTAATAGTGCTTTTATATTGGAATCATATTTTTCATTAGATCGTAACTTTATTTACAAACGAAACGAGCGAAAGAAAAAAAAGCAACCCCAACACAATGAAAGGAAGTGGTTTCACGGCTGGCACGGGTAATAATCGATGAGCAGCGTGCTTGGGGACGCTTCCCCTTGACACGTTGTTTTGGACAAAGTTCTAAGACAAACCATGGTGTTAATGGATTTTAGCGCGCTACGGTGTCTTCATTCGATGCTCATTTAGGTAATCTCCGAGCGCGAAGTTCATCGCGGCGACTTCCTTCGGCAGAACAGATATCTTAGAAGGGTACGCTCGCCTATCGCTTGAAGGTGTTAAGTTTGGAGGGGTGCCAACAAACAACAGCCCAAGGAAGATGTTGCGGGCGGTACTTCGTTTCACGCAATCGTGCAACGATAATGAGCGGATGATGATGATGATGATGATGCGCGCCCGTCACTCAAACCATTCGCACATCAAACCATCAGTCAGATCGTTCCAATGCTCGCGAACCCAATGATTTATGGGGACGTAATGTACAGCGCCACGATTCAATCCTAGAAGTTCCTGAGAAACATTACTCAGATGTTGTGATTGGTGGGAAAGGGCCAAACAGTTTGTATGGTACACAACTTGGAAATAGAAAATACAGGATTAAGGTCAGCACCGAGATCCGTGCACTTGGTTGGACTTAGTTCTAAACGCACGCGAGTAAGCCTGTAAAAGATGGAGTACAAATCGCATTAACTTCACGACCTCTGCAATGATCGTTGACGGGTGGTTCTGACGATAATCCCAATCATGATTTAATACACACAGACCCGGTGCCTTCCACCCAAGGTATTGCGCGCACGTATGCAAAGACACTCGGGGCACTACTCTGCGTCAAACAAGCTGGTGATTGTGTTCGCCAGAACCAAGCACCCACGGGTCTGTCAAGGCCGTTGCATAAATCACCTCCGTACCGATCCAGGATCGAACGCAACGGAACTGAACCACGAGTTCTTGCTTTCGATCGCGGCGGAACAGGTTACCACCGAGGGGGGGGGGGGCGGTTTACCAACGTACCAACGCAAACCCGATTGTTGTCGTCCACAAACGATTTGTTGTCTATTGGACAGATATATTTCGCTAATGGTTGGAACCGACACACTGACATTGACAATGGCGTTCCTTCTACGGGCATGGCGCAAAGGAAATGTTAAAACGGTCCCGACCGTACCTGATGGATGATTTTCTTACAGCTGACACACTGCATTGATTTGGTGTCCCTAAAATGGCGTGACCTTTGCTTCGATTTGCGGGCTATAGCTTTGCAGAGCTATACAGCGGGTGTCTTAAAGGTTAATCAGACACCCTCAGGCTTCCAGCATGCTCCTACTTAACGTGCACGCATGAGATGTAGAACTCCTATGTGGAAAATGGACTGCCGAATCGTTTTGGTGTTTCGTGTGCGTTTTATTACTCCCAAACGAAATATTCACCCAAAACGTTACGACAACTACAGGCACAAAATCGAAAGTAATCATCTAGTGAGTGATCTTCTAATACGTAAAGTGCAATGGAGTGGTTTTATGATGTGCCTTGGATGGTGTAACACAACATGAATCACTACGTGTCGACGACCGACAAGACGGCGCAAGGCGCAAGCTCATTTAGCAGAGTTCATCAGTTGCGCATCAACTCTGGGTGATGACAAAGTTGTCTTGTCGGCACTAGTTTCTGTAGTGCGGCATCTGAAGCCGTCACATCTAAACTATCTCTAATGAGACACTGACGTTCGCGTCCCAAGATTGGCATCTTCAACCGCTTCGCTTCAAAGTAGCTGGAGAAACCTCAGGAAGCAAAACAGCTTAATTCTTCTCGTCACTCAAATACGGAAGAGGGACATTTGATGTTACTACAGTTGTGCAACAGTTGGCACAGAGCCACACTAAACTCCATTAAAAGACTCATTTCATCGACCGAAAGGCTGAGAATGGAGAGGACAATTTACTGCTTCGAGTGAACATTTATCACCATTTTGCATGGCTCGGGCGAAAGTGAGTTTCTTTTTTTTGCTGGCTGTGAAGCCGGCTGATCGAAACATTATCTCGTGATTGTTAACTCAAATTTATGACCCACAAGATAGCATTGCTGCTTAGAGCATAGCGCCTGGTATCGAAGCTTATCATCAGTACAGAGTGTGCCATGCCATGTACCGTTCAACGATCGTACAGTCTGTTGGCGAAAGCTTTTGTGGTTCTAGCTCACTACAAAGAAAACAGCAATCATGGCCACAGCAAATGGCCGGAAAAGCACCTTGCTCACAACGGTATGGACATCAATCTTTTCTGTGGCATTATTTATCGATACGACCCTTCTTGCTGCGCGGTGCAGGTTGCGCGGCCGGCAAACTATTGGCCATTGGCGCAGAGATCGTGAAGCAAACGTGGCCGAAAAGTGGAGCCGAACCCTAGTCGGCAGTAGATGGGGTTTGTGCAGTAATCCCGTTTCGGTCACATAAATCGGACGTGAGTATCGAAATCCATCGGCATCAGATCTCGAAACCGATTACGTCCCAAAGTGCCACGATTGGTAGCAAACATGGTGGTGAACAGCGAATGCTCACCAATGGCACCGTGCTGCTGCCGATCGTCGTTGTTGATGTTAAATGATTTTCGGTAGTTTTTTTTTTCGCCCTTTCATGTCCAACCGACCTCCAAGATCGTTGGCAAAATTGTGGCAGGTGTGGTGGCTTTTTTGTGTGTGTGCTGAAGAGAGACGAGTGTAAAAATTGGCATGTCCCGTGAGTTGAATCTATGATTAATGCTTGTCAAAAGTGCTTGCCAACCACAGCGCGGCACCTGCACCAAAGAGACCCTCTTTTGCCAGCGCTATGCTGCTCCATTTTTCAAACCTACAAATCAGAACACTCTAACCGGTCAGCCGGTTTGCCGCGACGGGACGTATCAGGCAGGCAAACGGCGATCGTTTGGCAGGCGTGTACCGCGTCAAGCGTGTGGTGCAAAACGAGCCCCCCAGCTCGGGCCCATCTTAACGGTTGTAGCAGGAAACCGTCTGGTAATCATGGCACGGACCTCAAAACTGGTTCAATCGACACGCGCGCGCGCCCGCTCCATCGGTGATTGCCACAGCAGCGTGTTCTACCGACTTTGGGACAAAAGCTGGAAATTGCAAACATGTCGTTATGCAATCGGTGCGCGAACGGGGTGGTGCTGCTCATGTTTCGCCCGGCATGTGCCACCATCGACGCCCGATATTCTGCACAACACTGTTAGCCAATTGATTTGCGAAGGCTACTGATGTGCCCGGAGGAGATGGCCGCTATGTTCAACGGCCCAGCGGCAGTAGCCATGTACGGGGGTTTGCTTATGAATTTTCCAACCACCCCAATGGGGGCTTGTGCTAGAGAAAACTAATCGATTTATCACTTCGTCATTTGTCTCTCTGGAATCAATATCTCGGTTTGGGTACGGTACGATTGCGAATAAGGAAGATTTGTACGTGTCCATATTGGAGCAAGGGGCGTTCAACGACGTCCTCCTCCTCCTCCTTCTCTCGTACTTCTATCTCTATTAAACAACATGTTATACACACGAGCCTGCAAGCTCCCGCCTTTAAAAGGCTTTGGACCACAGTCATCGAAATTCCATTTATTGCTTAAAGACATTTTCGTGCAGATCGCGTACCTCCCTCGATGACGGAAAGTTATACAAGATAACGCGAGTGATCAGCAGCAGCTGCCGCTGTGCGAAATTGATTTCCATAGACTTTTGTAGTGCATTTGTCACACCTTCTCTTTCTCGCAATCATGCCACGATTCAATCAAACTAATCCAGTATGTCGTCACCGGTCTTCGGTTGTTTTCAATTTGTTCCGACCATGTTCTCGGCATGCATGTTACGCTCCCCAGATGTATGTTTTTGGATTGTCACGGTTTTTCGATATGTGTGTTTCTTTGCAGAAAATCATGTAACGCAACAAGAGATAAATTATTATGAAATTGCAAATAGATGCATTTAACACACATCGCTCTTGAATAAACTTTTGTCTGAAGCTTACTTTTCAGAATAAATGTACATTACGTATAAACAAATATTTAATAAACACGCAATTAAATTATGCTTATTGTTCAATAACATCCCAACACAATGATCACAATTTTAAACCAGCTGATGGTCAAAGAAGGACAAAAATCCTAGGCTCTTCCATACATCGTCTAGCTCCGGCTTTTCACCTTCGCTTTAACCCCTCTTTTCTGTCCATTTTTCATTCAAACGAATTACACCAGTTGTTCTTGATCGGTCAGGCCCTGTATGGCTAATAGATTGAAATTTAAATGTCGCCCGAAAGGTTATTCAACTGCATCCTCCTCTTGCAATGCGTTTCGGTTTGAATGGATGTAACGATGAGACCTAGAATCGGCTAGGAAGACGCATTCCATTTGGTATTCGTTTTCATATCCCATGAT
Organism: Anopheles gambiae; assembly: GCF_943734735.2. Lineage (NCBI taxonomy): Eukaryota > Metazoa > Arthropoda > Insecta > Diptera > Culicidae > Anopheles > Anopheles gambiae. Next base: position 24,253,464 of record NC_064602.1, read on the forward strand.
GAAACACATGAAGCACTCAAACTGCTCAAATGTCGCGTTGGAGGCGAGTTATTTATCGATTATTATGCTGGAAAGCCATCACGAAGCAAGACGGCTCATTGTTTGCCGGACAAATCATGCTCTGCCGCTTCCGTAATGTCCTAGATCTTCAAAACAAGCCGACCAGAGCCGGTCGTGCATAGGAATATGGGGATTTGAATACATTATTTCTTCACGGGACACGGTCAGTAGGTCATCGTGGGCAAACACGGGAGACGGCACGTCTTCTGACCGTTGACCCAATGCGCACCAAACGTGGCGGCATACCGGCCTAAAGATTTATTTTTTATTCCCCCCAGCAACACTTCATTAAAAATGCTGATAGTAATCAATAAATGAGTGCCAAGCGAAAATCTCACTCCGAAGTGTGCATCGTAAGAGCCTTCCCTCGCTAAAGAGCATCTTTCTAGGCGGTGGGATTGAAGCTACACTGGATGCGTTCGTCATTTCGTGTTGGCTGAACCTTCTGCCACCAGTCATAATCGAGAAAACTTGTTTTCTTGACCACAAGTTCGACGCACCGTAGCCAACCTTGAAAGCGAAAGTGGCGCATGTTTTTTTTTGTTGTTCGTCTACATCGTTGAACTCTCGCAGCCCTTTTGAAGTGTTGATTGGAATGCCTTTCGTTCCGATTAGGTTTCCGTCGCTGGGAGATGGAGAAACAAATATCAAACCCAACGATCGGCGGTTGGGTGGTAAGCCCACTACAGCGACCGTCGGGTGCGAACGACACACCCACGGCACACGGCTCGGCTGCAGCACACGGATGCCCTCCATTTTATCGCCCTCAATGGCCCCCAGGTCGTTGCTACAAATCTACAAGTTCACACGTAATCAGTCGGAGCTGTGGTTCGGCCGATCTCGGTCACCGGGCACCCATGGCAGGGACGGTGGTCGGTCTATCGGTCACGTCGGCCGCTTCGCCGGGCTCGAACAATCGGCTGATTTTCCCCCTGGACGGGAGATGGCTGAGTCTGATGGCGAAAACCCCCTCGAGGGAAGGCCGGTTGCCGCACATCAATCGAGCGGATCGACGTTCGATTTACGGATTCGATGGAATGAATTCCTTCACCGTGTTGGGTAATGTCGAAACGATACCCGCAAAACAAACGACTTCGGTGCTGCTTTTTTTTTGAGCGAAGAAAAATAAGCGACGAACCCCACGACGCGATATGTAGGTTCGAAATTCAGGTCGGCTGAGTTGAGGGTGAGCATGGGTGGAACGTTTGCTGCTGAAACGTTATCATTTTTATCATTGTGAGCAAGATCTTTGCCTTGCCAAGGGAAAAGGTGTAGAGATATTACAATGTTTCTTTTTGAAAATTTAACGTCATTCGATGATTCTCGCTAAAGTTTAAACCAAACTTTATGCCAACTCGCCCAACTACTTAAGCAAACCATATAGCATATTTTAGCTTGTTACGATGCAACAGTAAGCACATCTGTTCTACAGAATTCTGTGCCCTTGCGCAAACCAGCAAACCATCTGGAATGGAAAGTGTCCTTCGTCAGAACACTTGCCTTAATGCGGCGTGCCAAATTATGGTGCCAAAAAAATTTAAATCACCCTTACAGTCGAAACTTGTTCCATTAACCGGGTGTCAAAAAGCCGAAGCTTCGATTGCGATTACCAGCCGCTGGTGTAAGCTAGCAGTGAGGCGCGAAAGGTTCGCCACACCGAAACGAACCATCAGCTGGAACAACGTTGATAACGGCGGTTCGTGAGCGACGGATAATTTCGTGTGCGGTCCAAGGAGTACGTGTTCCCTTGATGTGATAGTTTCGTGCTTCAGCCGAGCGAGATTCCTGCCGATCAAACTCTTCTGCGTGAGAGGAGAGCTTTGTCAACGGACCGGGGCAGGTGCAATTAAAATTAATTAATGCATAACAGTATCATGAAGGTCATCACGCGAGCCTCCCCCAGAAAGCGTTTATTTTTTAACGCCGTTGATTTTACTATTGATCCCGGCGCAACGCAAAAATTGGAATATTGCAAATTGACGTCCCCGAAGGATGAAAACGGACCTAAAGTGAGATTTACTTTCAATTTTTACGAGCGAAGCAGTAAACGTATGACCAACCAGCTTTTGGCGTTACTGCAATGTTTGTGGAGCAACGATGTGGGTCGGGGAGGTTTTTTGTTTTTGCTTATTTCTTCTGCACCCCATGGCTGCTCCAAAAAATGTCTCCTTTAATGGACAAGGGTACAATTTTACGACCATCACCATTAAGAACGGTATCGACCGCTCGGGGCCGTCGATAATTGACGAAATAAAGCCAGCCCAAGTTCTGTCGGTTCAGCGTGCATCAGATTGTTACAGTCAGCGATCGCAGGTGCACGGGCAACGAACGCCGCGTTGACCTTGGGTTGGATGAAATCACTCAATACCCCGCCCGCTCGCCAGATAGCGGTAGATTGAACTGAAACGGAACCACCTTTCGCTGTTGGATGCTGGATTGCTTTGCCCCATCCACCGTGGCGATACTAATTTACCGAACCAGAGCCAGACAAAGCTACAATCAAGGTGGGATCAATGGTTCGGATCTGATTTAAGTGCAGAGCCGATACACAATTCGTTCCAGCGACATGAAGTGGAGTAGTAACGAAATCAAACAAACACACCGAAAAAAATGAACTGCATACGATCGAGACAAAGTGTTTCGCATGTTTGTGCCTATATTTGCTCTGTCGATGTCGATTTTTGTTTCAGAGTTGTTTAAGCCAATTAATTTTGGAAGGAAAAGGCGTTGGCCATGGTGTCTCTTTGCCAGAGAGCAGAGTAAGGGGTTTGAAATGCATACGCATAGTAACCACCATCCGCCTGCTGTGGGTTTCACGCGGACCGCGCTGCTGCATCCAATCAAGGATGTCATTGATGCCTTCCCTTTGGGTGATGATCTTTTCTAGTCTTATTTTGATCGACGTTGTTAGATCGGAACTTAGATTGCAGCTTAGATTGTGTTGCTCATTAATTAACACACTAATATGGGTGGTTCAACAATCTAAGCCGCAATGTGTTCCTACTGAAAAACAAGGAATGTCGATTCCGTTCAAGTTCGATCCTAATGTTATAAAGTCCAAAAAGTATGTTCACGATTATTCAAAACTTTTTGAGTGTCAGTTATCTTTATGTGAATATTAATGTAATCCAACTGTTTAAATAGTCTATGTAACTCTAATATGGTAAATCTAATTGTATAATGATCAATAATAAATTCTTATGAGCATTGAATTGGCTGGAAATCATAGATCTAGTACAACAAAATTCACGTTCCAGACACCTGTTTAATGATCCCATTTTATGTATTACGCTTGTGTATAATTTCGCTTTCCTTTTCTTTGCTTTTCTTCGAAACGGTACCACCCTGTGCTTAATTGCATAACTGGATTAGCAGTAGGGGAGTTTTTTTGTTTTGTTTTTTACTTTCGGCACTTTCCTCTGTGTGACCATTTTGGGGCAGTGTTTGTTTGCAGCACCAGCCACCCAATTCAAGTGCGAAGTAACACCACCTTCTCAGACTGTGCACGCGTCGTAAACATCGGCGAAGAAATTTGTGTCATAATACTGCGGCTGCGAGAGCATGCGAAAGAAAGCGAAAATAATTGCACTAATGGTGTTGCACAAGAATCGGAGCACTGCAGCAACTCATGCGAGGTTGATTGGGGAGAAACCATTAGCAATATTTTAAAACCGAATTTATGCTACCCTTGGGTAGGACAGGCGTTGTTGTGACAGTTGGTGGTTGTGAATATTTATACATTTACATGGGGTAAAATTATCTCCTATTTTATCAAAAAGTAATGATAATATTTCACGCATAATGTAATGCAATGCAATTATGCAATTGGATTTCTATAAATTATTTCGACCTTGGTGATTTATTTTTTGGAACTTTGGACTTTACAAGAGCAAACTCTACAAACCAATTTGATTATACGCAGTTGTTTTTCTGTTCCAACAGGCACCTGAACCACTTTAACCCAGTCAATTAAGTCGTTAATATGTTCTATACGAGCGAGTCTCATTTAATACGTTTATCATAACATCTAATAAGTAATCGCTCGACTCACCTAGGGGGCCGCTCGTCCGTCCGCGAGCTACAAAAGTGAACAACCTTTGCCGCGCAGTATGTAACCGACTTTTTATCGCTTCATCAATCAACGACAACATCAACGTCGACGACGAAACTATTAAGCAGCGATCGTGTTCTGTACCACGCACAACATGTTACACTTTTCGCACTGCTTTCATATTCATTTGCGAGCCGTGCAGCCCCCCTGAAAGGGTGCTGGGCCAATTTCCTCCGCTTTTTTTTTTCTCGTCTTCCATGCATTCGAGATCGATCTACTTGACCATCGGTGTATCGTTCCACACTCGGCAAGGTGTTCTTCACGTGCAGCAAACAAGCGTAGAGAACTAGTGTGTGAGGGTAGAAGGAAAGGGGAGGAAACTGAAGCAAATAGGAAAAAAAAACACCTAACCGATACACACATCTAAATAGCAATCAAATATTTAGCTACATTTTACCCCTACTCTCTGACCAGCACAGGTACGTACGTACCTTGCGTAGCATTACGCAAGGGTGGGCAGAATTTTGCGTGCATTGCAGTTGCATACGGTTGCGTACGTACGCATCATTAGCAAGCACCCGGTACAAATCAGTCGCAATCGGGTTTCCTGTGCCGCACACCTTGTTACTGGTTAGCAATCGTGGCCGTCGTTCAAAAACGGCAAACCTGGCAATGGCAGCAAAGCTGGCCACAAAACGAAGAACCTCGCTGCATGAGCCAAGCGACGAACCCCCAGAGCCGATCGTAATGAAATCGACCTGCTGCTGTTGCACTGTCGATGTGCGTTGTGATGCTGGCTGAGAAAGAATTACTGAAACACGTACGCACACAGCGGCCGCACGAGCGTGTAGGTTTGCAATGTTTTGATCAGCTGAAGTTTGTAATAATGTAATTAAATGCCGAAAAATACAGCAGTTTCTTCGGAGATCTTTCCTTTGAAATCATCTCTCATAAAGCAAAATTAAAATACGCCTTTTCAAAGGCTAATGCTGTGCGTGAGTTGTTTTGCTAGATGAATACATTGTAATTAAGGGTTTACTGTTTTTGTTACTTTTTCTCCAACAATAATGTCATTTTAAAGATCATATGCTCATGCACACTGTGGTCACTAACGCTGACATGCTAGCGCCTACAACATTGCGCCCGCCACTGATGGTGACAAAGAGCAACACGATTATCAAATATTGTGCTGTTTGGAACACCCCGACGGCAGCTTTGACGACACGCGCAACGGCAAACCAGCAGCGGCAGGTGACATTTTCGGCCCATAATGAGCGATTGATCTTCATGTCTAGCGTCTTGGCTTGGGATGACATTTGTGTTGTGAGTTTCCATATATTTTTTTTCTTCTTTTGCTCAAACGGTAACCGAACGAATGATAGCGCTTTCAAGATGCGCTTCCCAATGCCACGCGATGAGAAGCGTTTTCTTGGTCGGGCGCATAAACATCCAACCCAGGGCAACCGCACATGTGCACGGGGGTAGGATGAGTCGAAATTTGAATGTGCTGTGGCAAGTGCAAGTGGCATTAAGTGACTGAAGAGGATGACCCATGGAGGGCAACGCAACGAACTTGACCGACCTTTCAAATGTGCGCTACCTTTCACTGTGTAAAAAAAGGCATCCGCAGCAATCCAATAAGCGCTGCTCTAAGGATGAACCAAGCACGATCGAGAAGTAAAGGAAAACAGTAGGTACCGCATACCGAAAACGCACCACAATGGATTAACGTGGAAGATGGGGTGCATAAGTTTGAAATATTTAACCGTTATAGAGTTGAAGAACTAAAGTTTCTCTTCGCCCAAGAAGGCAACCCGGTTTGACAACTTATTTGTCAGAGTTAGGTTGCAAAAACCGACGTGAAGTCATTTGCAAAACATCAATTTGCTTGCTGAAGTGATGAATGGTCGGCAATTCTTTAATGTCTAGATAATGCCAAAAACTTCATGTTTTGAAAGATAACAGTAGGGGAATTTCTGGTTAAAAACTAGCAAAACCAAACAACTGCGACACCACTGTCAGTGATGAATTCTGTAAACAGCGTAAACAGGCGTCAAATATTGAAATAATCCGTGCTAATGTATAGAAATCACACAAACCTGAACGCTATGAGGTCAGAATAGAAATCTACAGAACAGGGAAGATCTGGAATGAACAAGCCTTCATTCCAATAGAAAGGAATTAATAAAATGCAGAATCTTATTAAAACAACAACACACGCCGAATCGTCAAGAGAAGCCATTTTCTGAAGTTGATAACACACCTTGTCCAACTGAAACAGTGTCCAACCCCACGAGTATCTCTGTTTGTTTCTTCCCAAAATGGGCAGCGTTTTAATCCATTCTTCGCCAACTGTTAAGCGCACGCACCAATACACAAACACCGCTTTAGCCACACATAAATAATGTTCGTTTAACCCGTGTTGCGTGCGTGCCCGGTTTCGACCGAATCTACCTGTAGCCAAATTTCACAGCCGTGCCACAGCACGCGTTCGCGCGGCTCACCGGATTCCGTTTTGTATGCAAATTGTGTCTTCTCATCAACACTGCTGACCGGTGCGCTCGGTGGCTCGGTGTGGCGGCGGCGGCGGCAGAGAGCATTGCCATGATAACGTCCTCCCGAGCGGCTCAACATAATATCATCAACACTACCATCTCTCCAGCACCACCGCTGCCATCATCATCATCATCATTACCGTCATCAGCTGGCATCTGAGGCCGTTTTCCCATTCGTTTTGCCGGTTGTCGAATTCTTCGTACGAATACGCGTGGATTCGATGCAAACGGCAAAGGGGGGGAATCGATTAAAATCCAGCCAAGTAGACCGTTATCTAATGCTCCTTTCTTCGTGCCTTTTCGCTCACCTTTGGCTCGAGACGTTCCCTATTTGTTATGCTCTTTTTTGCCGTACAATCAATCATCGATTTATTGTTTCACAATCGGACGGACACACAATTGTGTTGCAGTAGAACGTGCACAGTTTGGGGGCATTGCTTATGAGAGGTTTTTGAGATTTTGGTTTATGGGTCCTTTCTTTTAATAATTGGGTAATTGCTCAAAGTTGTCTTTAAAAAGATCATATTAAAACAACGAAGAACTACAATTGTAATGTAACGTGAGTAAAGAATAAAGATTATCTAATTATCGAATGCCGAATACGATGCTGTTGAGCTGGTTCTGTTATATGAGGCGCAGGTAAAAGCCCATTAAATATTATCCCTAAAAATAATGCATTTTTTTATCTCCTAAATTAATCAAAAACCTCACCATAAAAGTGTGCTCCAAAGCCAATAATATTTTTTAGGGCTTACTCGTAAACATTCCCAAAGTTATCACCATTTATCGTTGAAAATTAAATGCATACCGATGAAATATTTCATCACTCTAGGAAGCTCTAGGCTCGCGGGACACCACCGGTCCCGGCGATTGATGATCCAATAAAGTTATTAATAAATTTCTCGCCACCTGTTCGATGAATGCAGGCGTCCACGGGCAGAGGCATACGCGACAGGAACGCGTGTATCATTTTTCGTGCAGACGCATTCCCAAATTTCAACACTCGCGCGTGTGGGAAAAATAACATGGAAAACGTGCGACAACACCACCATCAAACCATCAAACCGAAATCACCATCCAAACGACCAAAACAAATTGGTTTTCGAGCCAAACTATCGGAGGGGAAAGGAATTGGAAGGAATTTTATCACACGTTGCACTATCGCTGGCAGGCTCGCAGGCTTTGTTTGCGGGGCTTAATGGGGTTTGTAATGTGCGAAAACATAATGTCGCTCAATGATTTTTCATTTGGGTGTTATGTCATTTCCGTAGTGTTGTTCAGCGTTTGTATGACCTGCTAATAGGATACCGTTTCGTTCGGTTTCGTTTGGGTTATGGTTTATCACTGATGATAAACAATTTAATGGATTTGATGAGAACTAGCAGTTGCTCCAAGCAGCAAATTTATACATGCACAGGGAAAAATGGGAAATTTTAAGCCCATTTTAAGGATGATTTCAATATTTTTCAGATGATTTCCTTGTACAACATCATAAACCAGGCACTTCACTGCAAATAATGTATTTTCACTTATAAATTGCATAAAATGTCAAACATTACTAATAAGTGTATCGTCCTTTTGCATCAATTTGTTATGTCACATTTGAGTGCTACAAGTTCATATTCAGCCATCATTAATATGTATGTGAATTAATTAAAAGTACATGTACCAATAAAGGGATGAAATTTTCAACACCATGAACTACATCTGTCGCGTATCATTCAACCAGGGCAAAAAGCCTACTTGGCAGATGTTGTTTTCTCTCTCTTAACTTAACCCTCAGTCGAACCGGTACTGACTCTGCCGATTTGCTACGGTAACTCCCAGTTTTGGAGCTGAAATTTTTTAAAGCTCTTCATTGCATTCATGGTCGCTTTCCGCTGGCAAGTTCCAAAAGCGGCAGCACGTCGAGACGGTTAATTTTTGTGCAAATTGCATTTTATCAAAAATGGCACAAAGAAGGTTGCGTTGAGTCAGTGTTTATAGGTGCCTTGATGAAAATAGTATTGCATCCTGTGCAATGGCAGGTACTCGACGGGCCACATATGAACATTATGGTCTCAAAAGAATTCGAATATCGATGTGTTTTTAGTTTGTCAAAAGACAACATAGGTAATCCATGAACCAAATTTGAATTCTGAACCAAATTCTAATAGATTCAAATCCAAGACATATATGCTGTCAAGCTTTTCTGTAAAGCAACGAATGACTTAACCAAAGCTTTTATTATATAAAGTCGCATTCAGGCTTTTTAATACCGCACAACGGCAGGAAATACAACCCGGTTCGGTGTGCTAAAGCCAGATAGACAGGCGCCGTAATCAATTTATCACAGCCCTAATCGTCCTCATCTAATTGTTCTCACTGTGTAACAGTCGTGTGAAAATTGCAAGTGACAGTGGCTAATTGATTGTCCACGTTTAGTACGCCCTAACTTGCTTCGTGCCGGATAGTTGCGCTCTAATGTCGCCCATCCTCCTCCGGATATACGTGTTGGGTAATGACGAAACACACTCAAACACACACACACATAAATGAGATAAGAAAATAAGGCTTAAATAACTATTCACAGCTGAATAGGCACCCACCGAAGGCAGCAGTTTTTGACCCGTGAAGCGGTTTCACGGGTATTTTCGGTACACTTGTCGGATTGAAAGTGTTTACCATGGTCAAACAAAAAAGTGCCATTTAGCACGGGGCGTCACAGCCGCGTAGCCGTTGTGCGATAAAGTCTCCCATTGCTCGCCATTCGCCGCGTGCAGCATTTTGGGTGGTTTACGTTGCCATATATCTGTGGTAGGTTTTTTTTACCCCCCGGTTGTCCTCTCTCGATCGTCTATTACTTTTATTTTCCATGCGGGGTACGAGCCGTAAGTAACAGAGCAAACATGCGTTCAACCGTGCAATAGAGTGGAAGGGGTTCACCAAAGGTGTTAAATGTGAAGTGTGAAAGCGACGGGACCGCGAAATGTATGCTTTCCTTTCTGCAACACAGCAATCACCCACAGTTTGTTCAGTTTCCGTGGCGTGTTAAGATGACGGTGGGATTTTGAGAGCTCTTCCCTTCCACTATCTGGCGTTAGAGAGAGAACCGACCAAAAAAAAAACCTAAAACAAGAAATGGGTGGATGGTTTTGACCATCCCGCAGCACCACAATTGACCGCTTCATACGTGACGCGGAGGATGAAGGGCGACCGAATGCAATTGTTGAGCCGTGACAGGTAATTTTTCACCTGCAGTCCGACCACCAACAAATGGTTATTTGTTCGTGAGTGTGCAAAATTGCGTCAGGTTTTATTATATGTGGTATTTTTTTTGTTACTTCTTGCGTTGCTTTCCGTTGATATCTTGAGGTTCCTTTCGTCGTGCTCGTTAGCCCACCAGAAAGGTGTGCTGGCAAGAGCAAGCGAAAGGGGTTAGGGCGCCGATTCCTTGAGCATTTGTTCGTGGGACAATGAAGCAATAAAGGTGTTTTGCATACGGTAGAGAATGGTAAATTTCGGCGCTTTGATTCGGCGTGGCTAAAGGTTTAGGAATGCCAAACAACAGCAATAATAACAGCAAACAACAAAAAAAAAAGAATATTTGCACGTACTCCATTGAGCACATATCTATCGTTGGCTTTCTTTGCGTAATATTACTTGATGGTGCTGTACAATACAAATTAAACTGTTCTTTTCTTTGCATAATTGCCAACTGCCACCGAGGCCACTGTGAAGTATTATTTGTTCAGCTAAAGGGAGTTCGTCGCTTGCGTTTGCACGAAAGTCTTTTTCCGTCCCGCTCGGATATGATTTACATTGAATTCATCATTCATGTGTAGCTTTTTTTTACACGATAGCTGCCAAATAAGGAGAAGGCAAGAAGGGGAAAAAATAAAACCTTGCGTACCAAAGTATCATTTCAATTCTACGATACTCACCTCGCTTTACTTGTTCGCGACTTTAATCGCCCCAGGGCTTTCCCGCAACCGAAACAGAGCATCGTATTAAATAACATATTTTTTGCACCTTCGCAAGGGGTCTAATTTTTTACCGACTCGCTTTTCTTTTTTATGGTACGCCGGGGGTACTACCCTCGACCGCACTGCGTTGCATCTCGGCGCAGGTCGGCGCTAGACGGTGCCTCCTCCGGTGTAACGCTTCTGTGTCGTAACACATGTGCGATTGCTTTTGGATCGCGATCATAATGAATCGATAGCTGACCAACTGACTGACTGACTGACTGACTGACTGACTGGCAAGCTGGCTAGCTGTGTGGGAATGACTCGGCGCGAAACTCGAGCAGTCTCCCAAGAAGGAGACACGGCAGAAAATGAGAGTGAAAAATGAATAAAAACACTCCCAAAAGAAACTGGCCGCCATAAAATGAGGTTGCGGAAAATTGTACCGATCCGGACAGCAGTGTGCACGTGTCCAGTGGGGATTCAGCCCTGCCCGGCGAAAGATTTCCACGTGAGCGTGTGGAGCTGTACGGTACGGAAATATGAAAATAACTATTGCATCATCACACATGCGGGAAAGGAGCACGCTTTTATGAGAAGCAGGCGCTCCACACAATAAGTCTTTTGAAAGACAAACGGTTTGTGTTACATCCCCCCCCCCCCCCCCACGAGCGAAAAACGATAAGACAAGAAAATTGTGATGGTATTACGGAAGCAATGGGGGACCAAATAACAAAGCGTTGCTTGCTGGTTGTAGATTCTTATTTACGCCTCAATATTTTGGAAACTAATCGGTTCGATCCACTGCGATCATTCACCGCTTATCTGCACTGCCCGGGTTGATTGAAAACGGTGCGCTACTACTTTTTCCTATTTGTGTGTTTTTTTTTAAGTTGCTCCACCATTAGTTTTCCTTCGCATTTGCATGCGGGCCGCCGCGGCTTGGCAGAGCGGGTCCATTTAACAAATTACCTACTTGTCCCGGTAGCTTCAGTTTAGTTTCCAACCCGCTCTCGACCAGACGTGTCCCAACAAACAAATGGCTACCGCGTTTTGTAAAGGTTTGTTTTTGTTCCACCATGAATGGAAACGGTTTCGTTCCGTTATTATCGTCATATTGTTATTGATTGTTTCTTTGGCATGTGTGCCCCCAATCCATCCCCCCTTGAATGCTCAAAACTGGAAGGTCTGCTACGCACCCAACATCTATTCACACCGTGCCGGCACACTATGTCACTCATTAGCGTCAATTATACTAATTCTGCTTTCTTTGTGACGTGTTTTTTTTTTACTTTCCTCTCTTAGGTATGTAGCTGGAAGCGATTTCCTGAAACTGACCCATAGCAAAGCGCATTAGCGCATTGATGGCGCTACTACGCGTCCGTATGGCACTCTCCGCGATATGGTTTTGCGCGAGCAGTTTGCCCGACATTCGAGACCGCTTGTCAGCGTGAGCGTCACATGAACCTGAGCAAACGGTATGGTATCTTTGGTATCCAGTTCAGCAGCGCTCGTGTTTTGTAACAGGAACGGGATAGGTTACATGATGCCTCGCAAAAAGCAGCGCACCGTTACCCAAGCAGAATCGCCGTGAGAGTCGTGCAGTCGTCCCAGCCGAGCTCGTTACGGGTTGCGCGCGCTTTGACAAGTAGCAAATCGCGCCACTTAGAAATCAATTTCATCTCGGGAAATGGTAAGGGTAACCGCTTGGCTGTATTCTCTTGCGCTTATCGGTAGCACAAAAGAATGACAAAAAAAGCATGGCGGGATTGTCAGGAAACGGGAGCAGCCACAGATATGCTGGAAGTTGCTTTTTTGTGCGCCTCGTGTGCATGCAGCGTTAAGTATAGCGCATTACATAAGGGAACTACTGCCCAGCAGGGCGTATTGATGTTTACCTCCCTATTTTGCTGGTCCGAACCACTTGCACTCAGCTGTTGGCAGGGCGACCTCCTACCGCGTTGGTTGATCAATCGGTAGTTGTCTATTTTCTGGACGGTGTTCCAACATCGTGCAAATTCTTCGTCTATGCCAATCGCACAGAGCGTTGAAATGGTCGGTAGTGTAATGTAAAACTGTATGCGCTTGTCGTGTGTTGCTGGGAGGTTCTTGATAGGGGTTTGATGTTGGAGTTCATGCTTAATATTAGTTGAACTAATCTATAATCAATCATTTTTCACTAGGAACGCGGGATTTGTCATGTAATTCTCGTTAGGTAACAAAAGATATTACCAACGCTTCTTTTACTATCAATTAGAAATAGTTTATAGCTACTACTTATAGACTAAAACTCGAATTTCAAACATTAGAACGAGATCTTTAAGCGCATTTTTTATCCCACAACACCGTTGTTAAGCTACACAAGCTTGATGGTTGTAATATGCAGCTGATCGACTGTACCACTCTCAAACTTTAAGTTATTTTTTTCTTCTGTGTGTTGCACAGTAGCACTTAGACGTGATAAGTGTTTGCTGAATGGCGTGAAATGTTACTTCATCGTCAAGTGGAAATGAGTTGCAACAAAAAGAAAAAAAAAAGGTTATGCAAATGTGGCGGGAGTGAGAAGCTTTTCGGCACATATTCTTAACATATTTCCCCCCATTTGCAGTTCGTGACGCGTGTAACACACGAAGCACACATTGTTAGGCATGGATAAATTAAAGCCCCCCTATAGACCAGTATCTGTCTCTCTATCTCTCCTTTTGGCACCCACGCTGAGAGATACTCGCTAATGAAAAGCTGACGCTGCCGCGCGTTGGAAAATGAAATGGCAAAACAATCAACACGACCTGACAACAAACTTGCGTTCCAATCGTCTGCGTGTGTGTAAACCTTCTGCGCTTGATTGCACCATTCGGCTGCTAACGCGGCGAGGGCCAGACCCATTCGCTACTGCTAGGGGTTAGGCACATTGATTCGGTTTTTAATTTTCCCATGCGTTTGTTCCACGAAGCCGCAGGAAAATGGACCACCCAATGGTTTGCACGAGCACGAACTGAGACGCGACTTGGACGCGGCGTAATGTAATTAAAACTGTTCCAAAACAATCAGGCCTCAATTTACATACGCTTAGTCACGTCAGCTGCGTGTGCCGGTGTGCGGTGCGCGTACTTGTCCCGAAAGCGATTTATCTGCCCGAGAAGTATTAATCTTTGCACGGACGGACAGAAAGGCGATCGAGAACACACGCAACACCGGCTGCTCTAGATGGACACTAATGTAAACGTCGTACCCGCCCGTACCAGGCCGGTGATTTGGTCTAACGATGTGGAGATTGAATCAGACAGTGAGGACGAGAGTTAGAGGGAGAGAAGAACAGTACAAAGTGTACTGTACCTGCAGCTACCAAGTGCACACTCTAAGCCGGTGACAACTGCCGTAAATCCGACGGAACTTCAGGGCTACTATGCTACCAAATGACGCAGTTAATGTTCTCCACCCTTGTAACAGTGTGTCGTTGGCGTGCACTTGGGGGCAGGAATTTCATTAAGGTTGTCATTGATCGAGCTCGAGCAACATCGCAAAAAAAAAAGAAAACTCGTGCAAAACATGAGCAAGGAATGGACACACGTGAGGGTAAAACTGTGCGACAACACCTAGAGCGCCGCCAGACAGCCGGCGCTCGTTGGATGATTCTTTAAGCCGAATCTCGCAGTGTAGCGTACACCGGTGACGAGCGCACGATCGTGTACTGTGTTACGCGACAATCAAGATCATGCAATTACGATGGAAAACTATTTGCAATATTATCGCTATTCCATGGTTGGTCAGACTATGTGCATGGTCAAGGGGATCTGGGGACCGAGCGGGACCCCACATGCAGTCAGTATGTATTTATTTCTTAAGATTGTGTCAGTTTTCAACTAACTAATAATAGAATTGTGCATTTTTCTTGTTAAGCTGTTGTCCCCAAATCTGTAGCTATGTTGCTTGGACATCTAATGAAACTAGAGCCTCTCTCTCTATCTCCTGCTGTAATGATCCAACATTAAGCTATCCAATCTACACATTTACCACACAAGAATTGCATTCAACACAACAAACACATGACCGGGGACTAGAACGTGATGTTAAGGGCGTGTGAACCACTGATCTGCTGGCTGGACTAGCGTCATTAGCCATGACCAACCCAGTGTGTACCGCATGATTCAGTCAGGACACTTGTGTGGGAGCAATGATTGGCGTTAATTAATATTCTGCTCTACTTCTATTGATCGTTAGCCACTGTTGTATGATTCTGCAAACAAAAAAGGGCACGAAAAGGCACTGAAAACGAACGGTTTCGATTTTGATTTTGTTTGAATAATATAAATTTAATGTCGTTTTTTATAGAACTACCATATTATACGCAAAACAAATACATCCAACGCAGACCAACCATTTCAAGCCGTAAATTTCAGCTTATGCGCAGTTTGTTTGGTAATATTGGAACATCCCAACCGATCCCGAAACCGATCTAAATTAATCCATTAGCGGTGGATTACGGTCGTACGGAATGGATCGTTTTCTGTTTTTATTTTTCGCAATTTTGCCGCCGGATCAAGTGTACCAATTTTTCATTCCTGTTTTCGGGCCCTGGCTCCAGACGAAATCGGATGCGAAGCTGTAAGCATCCCGCTGTCTCCAGTGGAATTAATTATCGGTTCCTGCAGGTTTCTTGCCGTTCCCGAGCTGAACCCGTTTTCTAAAGACTGTTGTTTCTTTTCCCGAAGATTATCAGGGAACGGATGGATGGAGTTTTATGTCGTTCCACACAAAAGTCGGGATGAAAATTTGCATAAAACAAACCTTCCTGTCGGTTGGTGCAAAAGTTGATTTTCCAATATTACCCAACCCATACTGCTGACCTTGGCGATGATCCTTCGACCGTTGACCTTTCTGAACAGGCAGGTAGAGAGGGGAGGGTTTCTGCAAACATTTCCATTCTAATCCATTGGGCGGCGACTACATTTATTCCCGAACCGTTGCCTGTATCCCAAACTGAAGTAATGGATTGGATCCGTTTCTTTGCAGCTTTTATGCCCATTCCTTTCTCTACGGTTCATTTGATTGCGCTATAAATCTTAGCATAAATTACCACCAGAGGAAAAGGTGTAAAGGGATACGGATTTTTTTCTTTCTTTGCTTAACGATCATGTTGGGAAGAAAGAAGCGCTTAAGAATGAATATAGAAACATATTTGTTTTGATTGCTGGAATATATACACCTGCAAAGTTTGGAAAGTTTATTCACCATAAAACGTTTTCCAGCTGACATCACTGTGTCAAAAATGATGCTGATTTTTACCGTAAAAAAACAAGCCCATTAAAATGGTACGTAGAGCGAATCGAACGTAACCTCTCATCTAGAAACGAGCAAGCCGGATAAGCAATCGCCACTAACGCTGATCTGATCAGAATGCAGAATGAGTGGAGGTGTAATTCCATGCGGTCGTTAAGTTTGTGCAAAAGTTGCACCTCCCATTCGAGCGGGCCGGGGCCCTGTCGATCGCGCTACGAACGCTGAATGTCTTCAGCGCGCGATCGCCGCGCGGTGGTGCAAATCTTTGTGGTCAGCGCGAGGCATCCGGACGTCCTTCACAGGGTTGCGGCAACAAATCGATCGATTCGCGTTGAGCTCCGTGACATGTGCAAAACTGGATCAAACTCGCGGCTAGCGTGTGCTGTTGGCTTTACAATTTTGCTATATGTGAGTGTGTACGTTTTCGTCCCATTAATTTATCGCCCCAGGGTAGGAAACGGGTTCCGGTAGAATGGTCTCTGGTGAAGCCTTTATTTTATTTCTCACAATCCGATGCCATTGTGTAACACGGTTCCGAGCAAGAACGGTGTTTTTTCGTGTCGGATTGGTTTATTATGTAACCAGGATACGTTTAAAATAGTGCTGGAAGGGTATAATATGCGATTGTTATAGCGGGGATTTAAACTTGAGTACAAAACATATTGAATAATGTCTTAATTGGCGTAGTCCATCGAATGGATGTATTAAGAACTCAGAAAAGGCAAGACCTAGTTTTCTACGAGTTAGTCGGCTTACGCATTTGAATAGAAAATATACAGATATCTTAGAATTGTACGGTGCCGCGCATGCAAACTAAAAGAAAGATCGGTTTCCTAAATTATCACGCCACTGCGTTAGTGCATAAATCTTAGCTTCGTCACTTGTGTTCACAGCTCCAGCAATGCTGATGTTGCTGATGATAAGAGCTCACGATGCTAATGAATTGCATGAATGAATAGCCACTTAATTGAACCATCCAAGCACGTGCACTCCACGTCCGAGAGCCATTCGCGTGGCTGGGCATTGGGAAGATGATGAAACTCGAATAAATCATCTATGCACGGTGGGCTGGCGAGGCTGGCGAGCTATGATTCTGCTAGCTGTTGCACTTGCACCGCCTCTCAAGTACCTATACTCGGCGCGGAGTGGAAGATCTAACGTAAGATGCAACGTTCTTTACCACCTTTGTATGCCGACATCCGTTTGCCGATCAAGATGAATCCTGCATTTGGAACATCCGTTGAATGGATTCCTTCTCCGAGCCCCGGAGCTTAAAGATACATCGGATCAGATATAACGTTTTGGAGGCCATTTGTACGCTAGTCTACCATGCAAGCCCCTCCGAATGTCCAGCAACGACGACGGATGTAGCAGAAGGAAACATTGCAAATAAGTGCGAAGGCCCTACACAAGCCACACAAATAAAAGAAGTACCTTGTTCCAACCCACTCAAATTGCGCATCTAATCCAATTTAAGTGTGACTTCAATGGGCGATTGTCATCGGAAAACTGGTGTGACCAATGCAATTAAAATTGCCAGTGTTTGACCAACCGGCAACTGAAAGCTTCAGCCTAACCTCCAACCTTTTTTTGCAGAACTGTGTTGTGGCTTAGGTTTTTATCAATGCGGCTTCCTTTGCAAACGTATTTTTTGTGCGATGCGGTGATGTACCAACTGAACCAGTGGCCTTGGCTTGCTTTCCTTCTCCAAAAAATTAGCGTCCCCACTGCTGGGCTCGCCGTTGCTGGTGTTGGTGATCGTATCCTCTAATAGCACATTTTTATGACCTTTTTCCATTCCGGCATCATTATGACCACCGATTCGATTGGCTGCTAATTAGCGATGAGCTTCTGCCTCGTCGGCTTATGGTCGCCCGGGTTTATGAATATCGTTCGCACGTCTTCGCGTACGAAAGGGTCTTTAAGCGCTGCAACAAGAGCGCTTTATAGTACGGCCGATGCACCATTCCCGAGGTGGATTGCAAAATTTGGTAAAACAAAACAAAAAAATCAATAAAGCCATACCGCAGCTGCAAAGTATAACGGCCGTCGGGATATCGAAGTGAAGCTGGAGCAGGTTTTGGCGTAAAAGCGAGAAGGTGTTGAGAAAGGTTTTTACTGCCTACAACATTTTCTCTCGACAGTGAATTGACCGGTCTTATTTATTTGCTAATTGACCGAGGTGTTTGCTTCGATATTGTTCCTTATCTCAGACAGAATCGCTCGTGCCATATCAAACATGTTAAAATGGTTAGGCTTTTTTCTTGTTGGAGAAATATTTCTTGCTTTCGTATAACATTTTTCATCACATTTCAATCGACTCGGGGCACGGGAATTGGGTTTTATTGTTTGTTACCCGGTGCTAGATAACCTCCCGCACGTAATAACGTGATCGTAAAATGTTTATCGCGGTGCAATTTCCCATTTTGGCAAGCTCAGCACCCGCAGCTGAAGGAGCAGCTTGCAGCTTGGATATTGGTGGCGATATTTTTTTGGAGTGTATTTAGTATAGACACTTTATTCCATATACTGTCTTGGTCACTGGCTCATTCCTGCAAGGGACAAGGTCAATGGGGCATATTATTGGTAAATTATGGTCGAAACCTGCTTTTACTATCTGTGGCACTGGATTAGACTGAAGGTTATTGGATAAAAGAGCGCAAAAACGAGTGATATTGTGCAATATAATGGATTCAATGCTCGATATTAGCCGTGGTTTAAGCTGTTTTGTTCAAATGTGGGATATTTGATACAATTAAATAAAATTAAAAGTTTTTAAATGTAGAAACATGGTTAATGAAATGATAATTGAACATCACACTAGGAAGATATAATAGAAATTGACCTAAAGAACAGAATAGAATAATACTTCGTCTTATATACAAATACAACTATTTATGTCATAATCCTCTGTATACAAACACGTCATAACAGATTCTGCGCTAAATTTCCACCAGGAAGATAGGCAACGTCGGATTTTCATAGCCATCATATTCCACAGTAACCCCTAACTAGCCGCCACAACTCGTCCCATCGTTTGTGGGTGGTACCCGATCATTGTTGCAATCTTTCCCCTATCCCAGTTATTATTACTCCCGGTACACCTACTTTATGTTACGCTCCATCCGATGCCTGTTTGTTGTAAACCTTTTCCTTTTCTTTTATTGCTGCCATCGTAACACAAGCCAGCGATTGATAAATTGTCGTTCGGCAACGCGTTACGCTACGAGCAACAGCGCCATAACCGTTCCCTTGCAGCATAACATCTTTCCCGGGAACCATTCTACACAGCGAACCAACACAACACGGGGCTGGTTGGTTCGGCAAAGGCGAAATTATATGATCTCATCCGATCCCCCCCTCCCCCGTCTCAAAAAGGTCGACCCTGCCCGCCGGATGATCTGATGGAAAACTGGACAAACATTGACGCGGCCGCCAAGTGCCATTGAATGAAAACGAAGGAATTTAAATGCGGTTCGCCGTCTCGCTATAATTTCCCAGTTCAAATGTCAGCTTAAAGGGGGGAGGGGTGTGGTAAGAAAACCATCGTGGATGGGTGGTCGGTACCACCTTTGACTTTGACGCCCCAAAAAGGAACTCTCGTACGATAAGCTAAAGCACAGAGCTGCATTTGAAAGCAGGCGGACAAAAAACAATCACAACAACACAAAACACTTGCACTGCAAACCGTGGGCCTCACTTTCAAACAGTTACGGGGCACACTTTGCCGTGCTAAATGGGAGGGGGGGGGGAGAGGTTTGGCAGTCGTGACCCTCGCTTGACATGATGGAACATTTCCATTTAATGAGCAGTGGCACTCTAACAGAGTTCTTGTTTTAATTCCCGTCATTATGTTGGAGGAGGTCACCGGGTGGATGATGGTAAACCACAACAGCACTGTGCTACCTCTTGCTTGGCACAGAAGCTATGTAATTGTGAGTGTGTGTGTTTTAACATGAATGTCATCCACTTTTGCTGGAATTCTACGACTTCGTATCACAAAATTCGATATCATTGCATGCTCTGGCCGTTTCGGATTGAACTTTTCGAGAAAGCATCTTCATGCGGCATCTTTCCAATAGTACGAGAGCCTTCACTTGAGCCGGACTCGAGTGCATAGACGGCACCGAGGAATGCTTTGTCGGCTTTTTGGTTGTTTCGATTTTCAATCCCACGACCAACGACTCCCTGCGATGCATGAAGGGGACACACCGCTGGCAAGCGTTAATAACAAATTATGTATAATTTTTCACTTATTTACCACCTGCAGGGATGGAAGCTTATGCTACTGGGTTGAACAAGAAATAAAATGAATGAACTCGTGGTGTTATGCTGCGAACAGCGATGCACGGTCGTGGTGTAAAATCAACACTTTCTGCTCTGCTGGAAGCTGCGGTGGAGTGCGCTCGTTGCAACCAGCTGTTGACCTATCGATGTAAATCGTACATGCGTTTGTGTGCGTATGCGCGTCATTTTTTCAAATATCAAAACACCACCCATCCTATCCGATCGATCGTTCAGTACATTAAAGTTCAAGCCATTGGCGCGAGGCAGATTCACCTCTCTAGTACAACCGCAACGACCATATCCACCGTTGAACTGCACGCGCGCATCGTTCTCGGATACTTTCGGGTGCCTTGCGATAGTTTTTGCGTAACTTTCAACGCCATCCAACGCAGCAAAGGAGAGACAATTAGCGATAAATTATGCTCTACATGAACATAATTTAAACGGCGACGGGTGCCAGCGGGGTTAAGCCGTCTATGTATGCGTGTGTGCCTCATGCGTTCGTTAAGCGGTACCAAGCGCCAGCGATACGACCTCCTCAACCCGTGGGTCGTCTTCATCGCAAATCGAGTACTAACTTTGCCTAATTAACGCTCGCACACGGTTTTGCCACACAACATGCAATCGACTTTGTGAATGTGTTTGATTCACTCACTAAAGGTCATACCGATGCAAAGTGAATGTGTGGTGTGTGTCCCCGGCGTGTGCGCCTATAGTCGTCAGAACATCTGAATACACTCTTTTGGAAACACTCTTCGGCAGTCGTGAAATCAAGAAATCGGGACACGACGTTCTTGGTGCTCAGACTCACACGCTCAACGACTCAGCAAAAATCTGCTGATAAAGGTCTGAAGGACGTCCTCTCTTAAGAACTCCACTTTTAAAAGGTCTTGCATACGAATTATGTTCTTACCGTCGTTCTTTCTCAAGGCTACAGCCAATATTTATCCCGGAACATTGAGAAACAAGAATCATATATTATTCCTCTTGCAATTCTAGAACGAAAACGATCGAGCGTTCTGTGTGTATTTTCTACCTCGAAATGTCACGCAAGTTCTTGCTTTCGTTTCCTGGCTCACAGTATTCCGATTCCGGAATTCCCGGTCTTTTGAGAGCGTCAGCAAATGTCATCCTCAAGAAGTTTCGGTTGTTCTCTTCTTTTGCGATTCATTTAATTAAAACCATTTAAATGTTAAGATTGATACACGTTGCGAAACAAAAGCGTAACATTTCAATCAAGTTTGTTCGTACAGTTGATTTCCATCATATGTAAAGTCAAATGTGTTTTAAATTAATCAATTGTTTCAAGACATGGCTTGATGGTTCCATGAAGTTAACCAGTAAAAGCCAGTAAAAGCAGCTTTGTCGTTAGTAGGTTGTGCGATCAACAAGTATTAATGCCGAGACGTTTCGAACGCTCTTATTGCATTGTTCAAACTTCAGAGATTTATATCAATCTTTAATTACTTCTCTAATGACCCACTAAAGCCAATTCGTCAACATTCATACCATTCCGCCTTGCCACAGAAATGTAATTTAATATACCGAAAGCAACCAACTTTTAAAAATCAATCGAGGCCATCTTCAGTCGGCAACCATTTTGATCCAATTATGACCGTCGGTTCCCTTCGCCGCATACAGCAGGCCCGTTTATATAACCTTTCCCATCTATCCATCTTTGCCACGGGGCGATAACGCCTCGATGGCCAGATAAAAGATTGTTTCATTTTTCCTCGCTTAATTAACCACTAAATACACTACTTATGCCCATTGCAAGATAATCTTGTGTCAAAACCGACGATCATCCCGGCATTGTTTCAACATTCCACTGGCGGGACCGCAAAACCGACCCGCCTAGCCAGGGTGGCGTCTGCGGTTGTTTCGTTATGCACACCATTCAGTTAATGGTTTAGCGCACCAGCCCCCTAACGACGGCGGCGGTGGGTTTCCACTCCCTACGGGCATTTAAGCACAATTATTGAATTGATGCCGACTGCCGACGATATGTAGCTTCCTCATTCCCATACAATTCTCCGTACGGCCATGATCTGATGAAGAATGTCTCCAAAAAAACCCTCTGCTCACACGGCCAGAGCAACCAGTTCCCATCACCGTTCCGTTCTTGCAATTTCTCTGCGCACCCGCGGGGGCCCGGCCGGTCTTCTGCCCTTTATCGGAAGCAGTCGATCTCTAATGGCGCACATTAATGCTAGACCGCGCGTGCCCAGACGGAAAGGGTTAATTTAATTATCTCAACATGTGAACAGGGGCCCTCGCACGATGCCACACGCGACACAGCAGCGCACAGCACTGCCGGGCACACAGCGCGCAGCGAGCAATTATTCATCGCGCACACGTGGTGAGGCGCTTCGTTACGCGCGACAGCCTGAAACCTATAGGCAGGCAGACAAACGCAACACACTAAATCATCCGCGCTTGGGACACGGCTCTCGAAGCAGTTTCGAAGTCAGCATCGGCGGCATCGACGGATGGCATTTCATAAACAAATCCAAACACACGCACACACAAACATACCCGCACATGCACACTTATGGGCAAGTTTTATTGCTCGTGTGTTTAAGATTTCCCATCGGCGCTAGTGATCAAGTTTCTTAAGCCGCAAAAGCGTCGCGAGGCAAAAACGCGATGCGCGATCATCGATGGTTGCTGGTAGTTTGTTTATGCCTCGCTAACTGCCATGCATCATCGTTCCAGGGGAGAGATGTGATTAGCGTATGCGTAATAGATTGATTGCTGGTTGACGAGGAAGCATCGGAAATTGCTATACGATTTGTTGCGATCTGACGGGGGGGAATAATGCTATGTAACAAAGCGAAACCGTTTTTTCTGCAGTTGAGTAAAGCTCCAATTTGCATTTTTCAAGTTTTTTTTATTCTACATTTCTAAGTTAAAGAATCGTTGTGTCTCAGATTTGCGTAACCTTATATCATTAAACAAGCCAAACCAAGTATAATAACTACTTCGTTAAAATCATAATATGGGAATGCATAGTACAAATGTATTCGGAAACTAATTTATTAACTACTGATTGAAACCTTCCTGTAAGTCACAGGAAGATAACTTTCGGTCTTGTAAGCAGTATCGTTTCAAGGTTTTGTTGTTTGTTGATTTATTTTTTACAACGACACAAACACCTCCAGCGACCGGAATTCAATTTATTAATCTTTGTAAGAGTGACCAGTTTGCAGGTTGTTTTGCTTTTCTCATGATTAATTTGATTGTTCGAAACTGGTAAGCAAAACAGTACGCAGCCGCGATTTGTTGTCTCGCTTATAAAACAACAAACGATCGTGCGTTTGATTGAAGCAAAATTCAATCCACTCACTCCTGGGGCATTGCTCAATATCCTACTGTTTTATCGAATGTCCCAGCTTTAAGAAAAACACCTTTGTACAGTCTCGCTGTAACATTTTTGGTTTATGTTGCTCCAAAAAAACGCGACTGTAACCCTATTTCCGTCCCTATTTTATTGATCTACGTTTTTTTCTCCACCATAATACGGAGTTGGACCGTTTTGTTGCGTTTCAATCACTATAGCTTTGTAGTCTGCCCTGAAGGTATTTTTTTTCTTCTTTCTGTAAGTCTCAAACTTTAAGTCCACTCATTTACGTTGCGTTTGCACGCTCCGTGCGGGGCCCTCAAGCCTCAAGAAAGGTGGAGATAAATTCCACTTACTTTTATCTTCACGCTGCAGCTCAAATAACTTGCATGACTTATGAGCACGTTCGGCCACTGACTTCCGATGGCGGGCCGCTTGCAGGACAGTTGTTGACACGCGAGCGCGGAGTGACCGCGGCGTTACGTGAGGTGTCAAAAATTGGTTGCACGGCACTGCCGGGCCTTTCTTCACTCCGTGAATGGATCGATTTTACGGTGAACGTTTCCGTTTTACTGGACCGCGGTGCGTAATTTAGCTCAATATCTCGCCCCAAAACACCGCGCGTTATGTAAAAAAGAAGTAAAAGAACAACACCAACAATAAGAAAAACGATTTCCTTTCGGTGAATACATTTAACGGTTTGAGATAAAGCAGATTACTACAGCCTTTCCGTTTGTCGTTAGCAAATAGCTTATGACTGTTAGTATCGACAGCGATATTATTCAAATTGATACAACTTCCCGGAACCGGTCCTAACCCTTTGGAATTCGTTCATTCTATAATAATTAATGAATCTGCATCTTTGGACGTTGGCGATGAATGAAAAGCTTGAAATGACATTTTACACAATCTTGCAAAAAGTATCATCGGAATTAATTATTACAACCAAAAACAACCGGATCAATATCTTCTTTCTAACAAAAGCTTTTTTATCATTTTCAGGTAAGCACGATGAACTTTGGGGAGAAAATATGCGTAAGTAGTGTCGTATGTGAACACGATTTCATTGATTACTACACTAAATAGCAATGCCTTCAATTTCACAAACTCATTCCGCGCGAAAACATGCCCTGTCGTTAAGTAGGAGCCATCGAACGACACTCTAGCAGCCACCAAACGCTGTTCGCTAACAAAAGCGCCCTATAATGGCCAACAATTTAAAATGCTTGCGTGCTGCAACTGGCCGCAAATGTGGGTCAATTTGAATTCCTCCAATTTTCGATCAAAAACCACCAATACGCTACAAATGATCCCCTTATGGGATTGACTGGGGTTGCGTTGTCATGAGCTTTCCTTTCTCCCACGCAATAGCAACACAGCAATGCGGCAAAAAAGGGGGGAAGTAGCGAAGCGCGAAATTGAAGATCATTTTAATGAGATTACGCGCTAAGAGCATAAAGAACCCAGTGGGGGCAAGTTGCTTGTCCTCCGTCGTTCTTCCCGTCTAGCGTCGCTCGATCGATTGATACCATTATTTTTATTAGAACGTTTTGCTTGCGCCAGCAGCAGTAGTTCCCGCAATTTCCCAGCGAGCGTCGGCGTCCCAAAATCTTGCCGCTTCCCTTTTCCGCGTCATCATGCAGCCCCCATTCACTGGCGCGCACTGGGCGCTCCAATTTAAAACCACACGCTGGTGCAGAAAGCGAAAGGGAAACGTGGCACAGTTCTCACCAGGCACCCTTCCTGCCTCAACCTTGCCGTGCATAAAATCGTGAGCTTATTTGGCAACATGTTGCCCGGGCGAGGACGAAATGTACAGCAGCGTTGGCTCGAACGTTCTCCCCCCACTCGTGTAGCTATTGCTTCCTCGTTCTTCCGTGTGGTTCGACGGGAGAATCGAAGTACGGTGCAGGGCAGGCACGGTGGCGTTGTGTGCCTCCCCGAGTCCGATCAGCCTCCTACGGTTGTTGTTGGCGGGCCGATGTCGCAACACATTCACCAGAAACTGACGTGAACGTGGTGGTGTGTCTTTCTGGTGCAGATTATTGTTACGGCAGTTCAAGTTTGCTCTCAAATTCAAACCCCGCCGAGCCAGCTTGCACCGCCTGCTTGCCCACTTTTGCAGCAAGCCCGACCCAGGGAAGCATTTTACCATTTTCCGACCCCGGCGTAAACAGCACCCAGACAGCGCCTGCCCGACCGACCGACCGACTGACCGAGAAGAACGTTTCAACGAGCGACAGTCAGCCAGCCTGTAGTGCCGTACTGTATGGTTTTCAAATTATGGGAAATTGTCTCACTAACGATAGATTAATGCTGGAACGTGAACAGCACGCTCGTTGCGTTTAGCAAAAGGAGGCCGCCGTGCGTAAGTGTGCGGCGCGTGCGTGCAACTAAGAAGCTAAAAAGGTGCCCGCAGCCACCCCGCAAGGCAAAACCCGACACCACGCACAGCGTCCACTACGCTTTGTGCTGCGTTTGAATGCCTGCTGCCACCGAAATACGGCCACCGAAGCACCGAAGCCCGCTTAAATTCAATCCATCTGAAACTTGAAAGGAAAACCCCGATTGCACATTGGCCATGTGTGCCGGCCAGCGCGCGCAAGAGGAAATCCCTGCAGCAAAAGTGTGTGTGTGTGTGCAAAAACAAAAAAGAAGCAAACCGCTAATGTTTCCTTAATACCGCGTGCACCAGAACGATCGCATCGGTGCGATGCAGACGGGCTCTTCAAACCGATGGACCAATTTTGCGAAATTGGAACAGTTAATTAATAATTATACACACCTTTATTAGTCGCACCAGTAATCGGTCCAGTGAGACATTAGCTCACCCTTCCCCTTCGACCTGCCGCGCGTCGGAAGCAAGGGGGACAATTTTTGCAACATTAGCTCCGGTTTTTTCTTGCCCTTCCCCTGCTCGGTAGGCACTTCCACCATCTTCCACCTGTTCGGGCCCGACACGTTGCTTGCGGTTGCTGATGCGTATGCGCGCAGACACGCATCGGTCAGAGATTGCAATGTGCGGCTCGTTGCTTGCCGTTGCGTCGAAGTCACTCGGACGCGTTTGTTGGCGCGCTGCAGGGCTAGAAGTAATAAGGGAAAGGAATGAAAGAAGGCGAAAAAACAGCACGAAAGCTCGTTCTCTGCATGTGCTAACTATGACAACCGATTCGGGCGGGCGGGCAGGTAAAGTGTGTGTGACCGCGTATCGGGCGTGGGGTCGTGTGCCCAGGCCGACAGGTTCGGTGACGGATTGCAGCTGGCAGCGGGACCATTTTTTGCTCACCCCTCCCCCCCCCTCCCCAACAGTTCGGTAGCAGTAATTTTTCGACGGTGTGTTGATTGATTGAAGGACGTGACAGTTTTTCACCCATTGGCGGAAAAGGGCCAAGTGTGTTGGCCTGGTTCGAGCAGCTTATTGCGCGTCAAAGTGTTGGTACGGGTGTAACCGGTACGGGTTTTGGTAGGAAAAACAGGCCTAGTTTGATTTTACATATTTGCGCAGTAGTGCAAAAATAAGATTTTATGCAAGTTTTTACTGATCCCTGCGCGGTTCATTTACATGGCTGGTTGATCAGTACTCTGAAATGCCCCTCGATTATAAACATTTAAAAAAGAATAAAAAGTAATTTTGAAGCAAAAGCCAAAAACCAAAAACATTCATCATCAGTTTGATCGACCGTGAATGATCCGAATCGTTCCACCAGGTTTACAAAATTACAGACATCAACAGGTTTGCTCTACATATCATTACAGTTCAAGAGTTCAACGATGTTTCATGCACACAAACACGTCCTTGTCTACAGTTATCAGTCCCAGTCCCAGTCCCAGTCCCAGCCCTGAAGCTTGTTGTTTTTCAATACTGGAACTTAAAACGAGTTTAAAATTATACAAGCACTCTTTAAGTGATCGTTCCAAGAAAGAGACAGGAAGGACCTGCTCCTATAGTGCTATTTGAGGAACCAGTTTTGAAGGAAGATTTTTGTTGTTGATTACGTAATATTAAAATAAATCCCACCCACAAAACAATTAAAGCTCAATCCCAGTACCTTACTGTCAGTGGTTATAATTGTTAGCATTCTCTGCGTCATTCTTTACGTCGTACTCAAGACACAAATGCACTGTTGCTTGGTGCTTCAGGCTGATCATTTCCGTCCCTTCGTTCTGGCGAAGGTTATGTAAACATCGCCCTCATTGTGCCCGGGCAGAAAGGCGAGCAAAATTTTAACCCCCCCGCCGCCTCATATCCAATGCACCGAGCGCAAAGGATGTGGTGGAATAAATTACTACCAGATCGATTCAAATTAACGTTCGCGGAACACCCCGCGGGGTACCGTAGCCGTGTGTACCCGTGCGACCTCATGACATGGGCGGTGCTGCGACCATGCACGGTCATGATTCATGTTCCAGATTTCCCGTGCGCGGACGGCAAAGGGTGGACTCCGAAAGGGCGCTCACACAAGGGATCGGCACAGCGGGCCTGAAAAGAATGGGAGCCAGTTTTTTTTTTTTATGTGCTGAACACAGCAGACCGATCATACCCGGGGCACAAGCGAAAAAGCTGTGGGTCGATTAAAACGGCTACTCTCTGCTGCTTTTTTCTGCTTCTTCTTCATAATTAGTGTCCAAGATCGCTTGTTTGCTGAGCCACGAACAATGCTGTCAATTTGACCACGGATCCTTCGTTAATTACTCAATTCCTCTGAGCGGCGGTTGGGTGGGAAAATGGCAAACCAGCTTGGCATTATTTCGTTTCACTGTGTAGGAAGCACTTCACTCAACCACGAGTAAGCATTTGTGTTATGAAAAAAAAAAGATTCCATTCCAACTGCTCCACAAACGACGTCTAAGGCGTCTTACTGAATTGTGTTTTATTAGCACCGGGTGGGTTTGAAAACAAAAAATAAAGGAAATCTACTAGCGGTCACTGTGTAAAGCAAACAATGTTTATCCACATACCAGACGAAAGAGAGAAGAAGGAAAAAAACACCGTGGGAAACGGCATTATTTAGTGACGCTCTAGGTGCGCAGTCACTAAAGGAAGCCGCTCGAGAAGGACACCAATGTTTGGAAAACAAAACACACCGCCTTAGAAATACACGCATTTTTAATGGACAGTTTGGGTGCGTATTCAATGACACACATTTCGGTTCGTTCGCTCAATGCTACATTTTCAATGGCAGGCGGCGGCGGCGGCATACCTTCTTGTGCCTGTGCAAAGAGGACAAGACCTACACCAGGTCGGACAATAGACCGGGTTTTGAGCAACACTTTTCCCCCCCCCCCCCCGCTTTGTTTGCACAAAGCCTGCGAATGAGCCTGCGTGGGAGAAGATGACGAGTTTTGGCGCTTACAGCTGAACTGGTTCAGCGCGAGCGATAATTGATCGAATTGTTGTCAAATCTTTCAGTAGCGCTTCTTGACAGGTTGAAGCTTAGGCGTTTAAGCAAACACAAAGCCCGTTAATCATCTGAGATGATATGATTTATGTCGCTGTTTGATTGATCATCGTGTGCACCTTTTGGGGGTAAAAGATTCATATTAATTCATACAAATGCTCAGCTTAGATTAAAAAAAGACACAAAGAAAAAAGAGCAAAGACACTTAATGATTTCACTAACATAAGTCAAGTGAATCGGGATAATGAGGATAAATACGACATTAACATATTCAATTAAGCACCTGAAAACACTTTTTGAAGTTTCATAGATAAAATGAACACATATATAAGTAAACTGGATAAACCGAGATAGGTTTTTAGCATCACTTCAAAAAGAAAACATAAAAAACGCACTTAACGTGAACGGAATATTTTACCCAACGATTCAATCTATCGCCGTCGTTCGTTTACCTCACCGAAGAACCCTAATCACCGTCGGTTTCATCTGTGCACTCAGCTCTTTCACCAGCGCAACCCTGCCACATACATACGCCCAAGCACAAAACCCTACTATTAGGAAAGCATTTCACTTTCTGCCGTACCATTCAGCCGCCTCAGTGGTGCTGAAGGGCGTCTGAAATGTGCATTTCTGCCCCGTGCAGCCAGGGGCGCCCGGGGAATGGGGCAAAACCATTTGGCACGTGGCGGCGATGAAGGTAATGTTTCATAATAACTGTAATAATAAATGGAGCGCCCACTTACGCGTCTGATTAAGATCACCGGACTGTCTGTCGGTACAAAAGGGGAAAACGGCAGACCCCGGCTAAGCGGTGAAATGCATTTAACAGATGTCCTTTGGCACACGGGAATCGGGCGGTACCGCCCACGCATCCATGCCCCAACCATCATGCCTGCCATTCATCGCCAGTGTGTGGGAAGTGCTAGTGTTGTGGAAAAGCGAATGGCCTTTTAGGTGGCGTAAAATAAATTATCTCAAATCCGGAAAGAGGCAATCAGGGAAAAATCATTGATCTTTTGACACCATTCGGTACGGAAAACGACTTCCCTTTTTTTTGTTTAGTCGATGTGCTAAAGCGTGTTGTTACGAATACCCCTTCCATCCCTTCCACAAACACATACGACACAGCACACACCACACCACGAACGATCGCGTCCCCTTGCAATGGAGCAACACAAGAAAACAAAAATAAACAAGTGACTCCAATGCCGGCAACGGCGACGAAAGCACAGAACTCGACCGGCGTCGGTTCGAACGCTTTCCTCGATCGAACCGTACCACCCCTGCGGGCGATAGCCGTGTCAAGTGGTACAAGGCTGACGCGGCAACGATTATCTCGTTTCCCAATGACCATTAATCAATTGTCTCTCTTTCACCACCGCGGCCGCACAGGTGGACAAGTGGATCGAGCGGTGCAGTCGAGCGCGTTTGTCACGTTAGTGATGGATATGCATACGCTAATGTACACACACACACTACCACCACATCATTTGCTACCCTTCGCTCAGTGCATAATAGTAACCCTAACGGCAGGATTGTAAAAGGAGGGGTTGCATGGGTGGTTAGAAATAAATTAAAATGTATCTTTAACTAGAGCGGAGAAATCCCAACTTGCTTGAAGGCATTTCTTTTACGATTTGCTTCTAATTATTTTTTTAGTTTTTGCACGACAAAAACAACCTATAGTAAGCAGCAAGGTTTTTATTCTAATAATAGAAAACGAAAGCGAAATCTGCATTCAATCACCACCACACCAGCTTACCGTATGAAGTTTCGCCTAATGCCGCCAAACGTCACACACCGGAGGAGCTGGTGTGTGCTGAACCAATCGCAAGGCCTACAATGTCACCGGTAGAGTTGCTGCCTGGCGGCAGAAACTAAACGCCCGAGCGATCTGGTCCAACACTGGTGCAGGTGAAACAATTGCAAGACCTTCCCTTCCTTCCCACTGGTGCCCACCACCGCGGCGAGTTCCTCTCCCTTTTGGGCCAAGCGAACTAAATCAAAACCAGCCCAACGGGTATCTAATGATACACAGCCTCCAACTGTCTGGCGGACCCCCGCGTGCTTCTCTTCGCTTCTGTTTCGTGGCATCGTGCCAGCAGTGGAGCACTGTGGAAAGCTTCACTATCACCGCAGGCAAGGGTCGGGGCAAGCTAGCGTTAGATCGCCGTCCCTTGTCCTCCGCTCGTTGTATGCTGCTTTTTTTTTATTTTGTTTTTGTTTTGGTACCCCTTTTCCACCTCACGCACATCCGTCCGGCGCTGTTTCGTGTCACAAATGCCGCGTGTTTACATTTGTCCCGCCCGGACGGGTAGAGCAAAATTCAGCAAACGCAACGATCACTGCGCGCGCTGCGGCCTTCATAAATCATTGCAAAGTTTACGGACACCACACGCACTCCACCCTGCTGCTGCCGCCGCACAAGCTGCATCCGAACAGCGCTACTAAACGCCGCTCTCCGTAGGATACGCTCCAAGCAACAACAATTGGCTTGAAAAGGTGAATTTTAAAATAACATTGACAGCTAATTTGACATTGCCAAGCACAGGTGTAGATGGTTCGGTAAATAAGGAAAACAATTTGATACGCAAATTGAATGTTTCATTGTACCGCCGCGAACGAGATAGTTGGCGCTGCAAACAAAGCAAGAAAGCAGCACCGTTCGGAGAGGCACAAGTGGCACCTGGATCGTCAATAGTTCAAACAAAACATTCCATACGTCTTGAAATTGACATTTTACGTGTGTAGGCAAACGCGATGCCAAGCAAACAATCTCTTTTGCCCATAAAAATAGCACCAAATCCCCATAATTAGCAATCGAACGAACGTCATAATCTTTATCAAAATCAATCCCATTATTTACCACTCAACCAATACATTTCCGCCTACGGAGGTATCTCTTCCGTCATCGCATGTTCCACCCTACATTCACGATCAGTCATGCTTCATTAGAGAGCACTGGTCACGATCCCATCGCACTGTGTTATTCCAATCCTGAGTGCGATTATCCGTGCTGAAAATGCATCCTCTGTCCAATCGATCGCTCATTATCGAGCCCGCGTCGCCGGAAAAGAAACCCGACGTGTATAGGCGGCATTGTAAAGTGAGGCGCGATTGGCAATACAAACAGCGACAATCAGCCTTGTTAGCAAGGGGTTCGTCGGATATGCGAACCGTTAATAGAGCCGTCGCCAAACAATCGAAGGACTTTAAAATGACGCATTTTGATACGCCCCTTTACCATTGCTGAACTGATTCAATTTGACGACGGTGCACTCGCCTGCTTGTTGTGCCTTTTCCGGCTTTGATTGTGTATTAACTGCAACGCCAAACTCTCACTCAATGGGTTCGTCATAAGCTGCCCTTTCTTCCGCCCTGCACGCCAACCGCACTGTCAATCATACATCGTCACGAGGACAGAGTCGCGAGAGTTCAAGTGCATTCAATTTAAATCAAGAGTACAGGGAAGCGAAAGAAAACGCAAAACCAAACCCCTATAGCCCCACAACGACGTAAGCAACGTTCAATCACAGCAGGGGTCCCTTTAAATGAGAATCGCTCGCTCCTGCCCACTTCCAAAGCCCTGCAACCGGGCAGGAGGACATGCCTGTCTGGAAAGTGGAAGTTTAAACCCGGGCATAATGTGCTGTCTAATAAGGGAAAGTACTGAACGATTTTCTTTTCTGCTCTTGTAGCCTCGGTAGCCTGCAGGGCAAGGAAGCAAATAAGGGGGAAAAATTAGCACACTTGTTAGTACACTTTCGTTGTCAGTTGAACCCTGTGTCACGTACCGGAATATTTTGAGATCATTTCACTGCAATTAAAAATACGCAGCAACTATCGTTAAACTTAACTGCTTTGCACGTTTAAACAGAGTTGAGACGCACGAACCGTCTGAAATTATTGTTTTAGTCCGTGTGACTTTTAAAGAGGTCCAAATACAAGAAGATCTTCCTTCAAACATTTTGTTTGAATTTAATGATAATTCAAACATCATTGCTTATTCATCATTGTTATTATTGCACTGAATGTAGAACTTTTTGATGACAAATTAATGACGCTTCACTTAAATCAATTTCCAACGGCTTTACAACACCACAAAACACAAAATAGGATTACCAAAATGTGTTTGCATTCGCCGCCAAAGCGCATTAAAAGACACCGAAGCCACCGGCGGCGACCCGTTGTCTGCCAAGTAAAAAAAAAAAAGCATATGCTCTCCGGCCGGGCAATGAAACCCCAAATTTAACAGCTCGCCTTGCTTTCCGGCACTGGAAACCCCCCGCTGGCTTGTGTAGCAACATGACATTACAACGCCTCGATGCAAAGATCTCCCGCCACGCTGTCCATGATCATCATCACCATGAACCACACGCGGATAATGAAAAGAAACAGGAAAATAAGTAACCACCTTCCCTCGCCCAAACAACAACCTACACCGCGCACCTGACCACCCATAAGCACACACACACCTTCCGGAACGAATTGAACTACGGAAGGGTTGGGCCGTGTGCAGGGCCTTCGCGGCGAGACCAGGCTGCTCCGTCCGGGCTACAAAATGGTGCACAGTCCTCTCGGGCTTCTTTCACTTTCGGTCCATAAACGGCTCATGATTAAGACGCCTCGGTACCGCGCCCGGTGAAAACATCAGCAACATCTTCTTCCCTTCCTCTAGACAACAATAAGCACGGCAACATGCCGACAGACAAAACGTGGCCGCCGCTCTGCCTTCCCATCCCAGCGCAATTCGCTACGCGTTAAACGCACGCACCAACCGGCTGTGGGGGGAGTTTGTGGGGCCGTCCTCTCACACACACACACACAGACACGGTGTGCACATCCTTTTTTCTTGCCGGTAAGAAAGCCGTCTTACTTGTTTTACTACCTGTCCGGGCTGGCTGGCTGGAAGTCTCTGCTGTACGCACTTTCCGGATTTTCATCGTCGTTTCGTGCAGTGCGGTTTGTTGTTTCGCCAGCCGCGCTGAAAGCGCAGCTCGATTTTAATCTAAATACACGTTTCGTTAAGCTATTGTCGTACCATAATTACATCGTTAACATCCCATATCTCGGGGTGAGTTGAATTTCGAACTGCCCCACTACTATGCTTGGAAGGAGAACCTTTCGCCAAAAGGGACCAGCAAGGCTGCAGCCTATCACTGTCAGCAGCGTCGCGAACAAATGAGTTCCGTCTGGTTTAATCCTCATCCATCATAAATAAAAGGCTTATGCGCGCGCCAGTTGATCCACGCAGGAACAGAAAGCTTCCCTCACTTTTACAGGATCGCATTAATAAAACGTCTCCCCCGAGCTGCAGTTTTCGGCTGCCAAACTCATCCAGCTCGTTCGTTTGATTACGCACGGGAAAAGAGCAAGATCAACCATTCCTAAACAAATGAGCTGCATAATCAAATTTGTCTTTGGGATTATTATTTCGTGTTGTGTTTTTGATTTTTCAATTTCCAACACACAAAACGGAACAAATCCCTCGCTGGGAAGCGGCGACACGTTCACCTGATTGCATGGCCGGCTTCTTCATTCATGGGAAAACTGTCCCCTGTTTCACCGCCGGCTGATTAAACCATGCGCGCTCAAACAATCTCCTCTTACTTAACCTCAGTTCACCGCAAAGTTATCCATCATCGGACGTTACGAAGGGAATTATCATAATTATGACTCCACAGCACCATATCGCCCCTTCCCAGGAGGAGTGCACATTGCAGAGACCATCTGACCACTGCTCCAAGGGGTTCTCTCACTCTACCCTCCCTCTTTGCCTGCAAGGTGTAAGCATTTTCATAATTTCCCATACGGTAACGCGGCGTACGCAACTGATAACAAAAAAACGGAAACGTGGACAGGAGTCAAGGCCTTTAGGGGCTGGCTACCGCAAGCGACACGCCGCCAAGCGTCTTCGATTCCGGGTGGCTTTCGGTGTGATGGTTTAAGCCGGTGCGTCATGGGAGAAAACAGGTTAGATGCAGAAAAGAAGCAGAAAAATGGCCCCACATCCATCCACCTCTGCCGACGGGGATTGGAACGGATGTCGCAAAAAGGAAGAAGTTAAACCAACACAGCAAACGCACACGGCCTGGTCGCACAAGCAACCAAACCACTCCGGCTCTGATAGCTCTTGATGGCGATTATATGCAAAACATGGTTCACCGCCCGCCCTGCTGCTTCTCCTTGTGTTGCCGTTCACCGTACGACCGAAAAAAAGTGTTCCCGCCGGGTGGAACACGACGAGCAGCTAGAGAAATTCGCGAAATCATAAACTGGATTATGGAGCATCCGGAAGCAAGGGATACGGAGAGGTGATCTGCCCGGTGGTGATAGCTTCACCCGAGGTTCACGCGCAAAATGCTGGAGAAAAGGTGAGGGTCAACCGGTGCGCGTTCCGTAGATCCGTAGGCTTAGCGGAGATGAGCAAATAACAACTCTGACTCCAACGAAAGAGCAGCGCTGATGACGATCCATTGGCGAATTCCATTCGTGCTTTGGCGATGGACCAACCTGTTGCGGCGACCAAGACGTGGATGCTTATACATCTTTGGGGAGTATTTACATTCTTAGAGCTTGTATAGAGCTATGCTAAATAGCTACGGCGTTCGTCTTTAAAAATGATTCAGAGATTACAGATAGAGACCATCAGCAGTAATGCTGTAGTTTTGGAGTATTAAGTTCAACATTTCCAATGCTTTAAAACTAATCTAATCCCCTGATCGTCTCTACCGTGTATGGATTCTTTGGACATCCTGCCAATCTATTCCGAAATGTATTATACAATATAAAAGGCAATGACCTTCTACATCTTTTCAAACCTGCTACCAACACACGTTCACACAACATCTAACGACCTCTACCGCACCAGAGCTAAATTCCAAACTCTTTTCAACCCGTCGCCGGCAACATTCGCAATTGTTTCCTGCCGAGCACAAGGAGACAAACGCATGTCCTCCAACAACGCCAACCGGCTTATCGGTGCAACCAGTTGAACTTGAAATTTTAACGGATATAGTATACCGGGGGAGACACTCCTCTGTCGTGCGTCGTCACCCAAACATACTACGCACACCTTTGCTTCGCTCGCTCTGTATGCACACACTCTGCCGCAAGGAGATACATATGCGGTAATTAGTATCTTGAACTCGGGGTCTTCCACGCCCCTTCGGAGACCTAGCCTGAGATGCAACAACAACAAAAAGTCACCCGTCCAGAAACGTAACACAACCCTGTGGCCCGTGGCCTAAATGTCACCCCATATCAATGGCAGCGGGTGACACCGGAACAAGCGTATTTTCTAACGCACCATGTGCGCACAACTGGGCAATGGAACGGCGCCGACGGCACCAGCAACCGTCGACAAATTGCGAAGACTTAATAACAGCAAGCAATTTAGCGTACCGCGCACAGCGTACTGCCTCTGCCCGCAAGGCACCGATGTGCACCGTTAAGCAAACGCGATCCAGTTTCCTGTCCCGGCTTCGAAAGGGAAATCTCCCGTTACTGGGGAGGGAAAAACAAATTTTCAATGCAAACACAAACCGCTACCGTGACCAAGGGATGGGTGGGTGCGGCAAGTTCGGGGCACTTTCAAGTACAAGTGCAAACACCGGTTGATCGACCATACGCGCGCGCGCGCGCGGACAAGGCACTGCCATTCAGGTGCATCGGATGATTTGCGTGAACGCACAGCGAAGAAGCAAACAGGGGAGGAGAAAAACCGGCTAATCATACGTTTGCGCGATCAATTTTCCTTTCCGTTTACTATATATTTTTTCAAGCGACAGGCGAAAGAAAGCTAAGTCGACAGCTTAATTCCGAATCGTCTTGGAACACGAAAAGGAAACAACACTACATGATCGACGCAAAGCATGGCGCGATGTAAAGATGAGGTGGATGTAACCAGAGAGCGTGAACGTTGGAAAACTTGTTCGGTTGAAAGGAAAAAAAGGGTGTACAAAACGTGTAAAGCTTTCGACCAAACTACTGGACATTCGCGTAGATAAGTAAAAGCAAGAAAGGGTAGAAATAAATCTTCAAAGCAAACATCTCTAAACTCCACGATAGATGACACACAAACATCAATCCGATTTCAGATTAGGTTATTGTAGTGTTTATGAGAATAAGTTTCCAAGTATGAGTCAACAAACTTTGCCTTTGATCCAGCATCACCGGAAACAGTTACTTAGTGTGTTTCTCTTACGATCGCTAAATAAGATGACTGATTTATGGGAATTATACAAGTAAGAATTATTGTTCAATTAAGGGCAAATTATTTATCGTTTTTATTATCATAATGTATCTGAATACTGAAATCTATGTATGTGGTTTACTATTAATGGGGGCCTTCACGATTCTAGTTAGTTTTTTGTATGGAGTTTGACAGTTGGAGGCTGAAATCATGTAAACACTCCATACAAAACCACACAAAAAACTGGCCTGCAATTTTCAGTCTAGATTATTCTAGCCTCAAAGCTAGAATTAAATTCGAGTACCTGCTCGAAAACACGGGTTTGTTT
This sequence comes from Anopheles gambiae, assembly GCF_943734735.2. Classification (NCBI taxonomy): domain Eukaryota; kingdom Metazoa; phylum Arthropoda; class Insecta; order Diptera; family Culicidae; genus Anopheles; species Anopheles gambiae. The sequence goes on from NC_064602.1 coordinate 24,290,902, forward strand.
ACATTTATCCCAAGCTGCATTAAAGAGATCTGGTGATGGAATCCAGAATCAAAGTGCATGTAGTCCAGTTGGTCTCATAGCATGTTTTATAACCAAATTTGAATATCACTTTTTGACAGGATGGGTGAAAACTTTTGTTCAAACAAGCTTTCTGAAGGCATGAAGAATACTCAAAACACTCTTATAATCTTCATTCAGAAACAGAAGCGATAAAAATCAGTCTTCTAAATGCATACACCTTGGGATAAGCCCACCTGTATATTATACCCACTTAGATAGCTGCTCGAAAACTGATATACAATGCAAAAAGCTGACAGGCTGAAATTTCAGCCTACGAGCTTAAAACGGAAAGGCCCCCAATACCAGTATATAATTACTTAGTCAAAATTCGACAAAATATTTTTTTGTATTTCTAGAAATATTTTAAAATCATTCCAAACCATCATCCAAACCTAACTCGACTAAACTTACTCTCAAAACTGATACGAATTTTCATCCGTGCTTCAGAATTGAAGGATACACGATATTTTCCCACGATTGCACCGTATTCTTTGCCGTCTTGTTAACATGGGCTTGTATTAGATAGAGCCATTAGGAAGCAATTATCTCGTCGTAGAATTGTCCCCACATCAAATCCTACCCAGTATTCTTCACCACCTTTATTTCATTGTTCGCATAATTTGGCAGCTAGTTCGTAGCCCCAGGCACTACTGCAAACTTTTAGCAATGGTCAGGGCAGAGGGAGACAAACAGACAAGATCGCCTGACATAAGCGATCCATTCTGACAAAAAGGGTGATCTTGAATGAGATAGCAAAAAAGATACGGCTAACCTACCGACCAAACCGGATGCAACGGTGCTAATGATCATGCTTATGTTTCAGTTGGGTAGGGTTTGGCGGATGTCTACCGAAAAAGATATGGTAATTTTTAACAGCCAGCAAGATGAAAGATCGCTGCAAAACGGTGCTGTATCTGTAGACATAAGACGCTACCGTAGGATATTGGCATTTTGTAGATGTCTCGCTATCGCTAAATCTTACAGTGTTGCAGTTATACAGATTGTGATAAGATAGCATCACAATAATGACAAAAGGTCCCCAGAACAATCATCAGAAATGTTGGAAGATGTGGTGGAAGTTCGATGCTCTAAGGTTCGCCTTCATTATGATTACTACCTTTGTTTGTTTTCAGAGATCTTAGATCTTCCTACACGGAAATAAATAAAATTCCTCTGCCCTTGAATTGTGATCATGAAGCCCTTCGACGTCTTTACTACCATAGTAAACAGTGGGGTTGTTTGGTAAATAATAACACCGTCACTTCTACTCTCAACGTTATGACACCCATGTAAAGCTGTACTCCAACCATAACTTAGGATTTTGGTACGGATTCGACCAAAATAGAATTCTATGACACACACAACAAACAAGAGTCCTGTCAAAACCAAACCATCTAGTCAAACAGTGCGACACGTGATACCAAAGCCAACAGTGTGGCATTAAAAGCTACGCAGGTCGAACGATAGGTACGACGCATACACTTCAAGCCAAACAGTGTGTGCGCCATGCGTGTGAATTAATTATGTAAATATGCTCACCCCAAACCGAGACCCACCGAGTCGCCAGAGGGCCACCTCGGTGCGATTTAAATGAACCCAGGTCAGCATAGGTCATGGATATGTGTTGGTTTATTGTTTGCAACCTCTCGTTTGCGGCCCACCGGCCAGAACTTAATCATCTGTCCCAGAAAGGTGTTAATTTCCGTTCTTATCCACCGCTGCCCTTTTCGAGCTCCAGAGGCTCGTGCCCGTCTCCTAGTGTTCGTAGCTATCAACTAATATTTACTTTAGATTGTGTGTGTGTGTTTTTTTTTACTTCACTCGCGAAGCAACATTATGCTTAGAAGCTTTTCCACTCTCGCGCGCTCTCTGTCTCCCTTTACCCAACTGTCGCAATGGTTGATCTGCGCTTGTTTGCCGTTAGCTCAACAAGGTGGGCCATGCGCGAGCCGTTCCATTAGACAGGAGAGGTCACACAGCGCGCTCAAACACCTTGTCAGTTTGGGGAGGTGGGATTTGCGTTCACAGCTGTGTTTTTTCGTTGCTGTTATTTTTTTTTTTTCGAAAACACTGGACAATCTGTCCCACCCGTCCATCTCGACGCCCAACCAATGATGTCACAAAACGAGCAGAAGATTGGCCGGTTTCGCGCAAACGAAGGTCGTCAGACAGCCAGAACATTGTCGGTTACGCTTAGAGTTAAACTGTTTAATTGTTTTAACCTTCTTGGTCACGGTTACCATTAAAATTGAGGAAAAAAGATGTAAAAGTTATTATTCAATTCGGATGGGGGTATAGGGCAGCTTTTAAACATCAAATTGGCGTGTGAAAATTGGAAACTGACTGAATTTAATGTTAGAGCTTTCGGTTGAATTACCCAGCAAATAGGGTAAATGTACCAATAGTGGTGCAATTTGTAGTGGTACCGATGTGTTTTAATGGATTTAAAGTGTCAGGAACGACAATTTCTGAATATTTTAACACATAGCAATTGGAATATGTTTTATCTTCGCAATCACAACCATTTTTACCATGAAACACATCAAATTTACGAAAAATTACATATTTTTGTGATTGCTTCGTTGTACCTATAATGGTGGTATGGTTCGTATAGTCGTCGTATTGTGTTCCTATAGTGGTGGTAAACAAAGATGCATCAAAAACGGTGTATAATATTAATGAAACTTAGTTTCGAAGCTGTTTTCGTATGAATAGCAACGATTACTGCCATAATGTTGGTTTCTTGCGTAATTTGATCGTAAAAAATGTATAAATTTGCTTGATGAAACTATTCACTAAAATACTGCATCACACCTGTCGTCAACCTACACCCGGAAGAGTGTGCTTGATTTGAAGTCAATTTATCATTCAGCCAGATAAGCGATTTTGGCCTGTTTTTGGTAAATTACCTACATAAAAATCATTTCTGTTGCTTATTTTAGTGAAAACAGTACCTCATGCCAAAAATTTCCTCGAAAAAATCTAAAACGACCTGTATTTATTGATTTTAGAGCTATAACCACTATAGGAACATGCCTGTTTTGTGTACCTATAATGGCACTATGGTAAAAAAACACTTAAAAATGCATAAATATGGTATAAAGGCAAATAAATTTAGTAAAACAATACCATTACATGACAGTTATGTTGAAAAACTAATAATTGCGTGGTTATGTGGTCGTTTAGAACGTTAACAGAAAAATGAGTTTCGTTATGAAATCCTAAATATTTTGGAAAAATGTTGACCCATTTCACAAAATAATGGATTTTTCGATCACTAAGTAACGGAATGGCCTCATTTAAATTTTAAACCCTTTGTAAAAGGCTAAAGAACATTTAACACTAACTTAAATAACTTAATTACTTTTAATTTGCCCTATGAACCGCATTTTAGAGCAATAGCACCACTATTGGTACTACCACCACTATAGGTACATTTACCCTATACGCGCCAGCTTCTGCAAAGGCCTTCGGTAGCCTGGACTGACTATTCCGTCGCGTGGACAAACATTTCTGCTAATCATGCAGTTAGGCTGCCTTCATTGCTCAGATCGTTCCACTATGAAGAAGCATATAAAAATCAAAGAAAGTACAAAACATTACCAAACATTCTATGAAATTCTCCGTTACCTTGAATTCATCTTCATCCTTTCTGCCAATAAAAGTTAGTGCTTTGCAGAATGTTACGACTCATGTTTGTCTCACTATGTTGCTGCGTGTACACTTAACACGTTCACATTTTACGCGTCCCGCTTAATCCGATTTGTCGATCTTCTGGCATTAATTCGTCGCGTTTTTACGATTTGGCTTGGAAAGTGACGATCCCACCGTACGGTGTTGCAATAAATATTTTGCCCAATCAACCTGGCTTCAGCTTCAGCAGTGATTACAGTTTCAGTTCCCGATGTCTCACGATCGTTCGATACGTTTAACGACGGTAAAAATGCTCGTTAACGTATCTGACGTTTCCGGTTTTTAAGTTGCCTAATTGATTGTTTAAGAAGATTATTTGCCATTCGCAGCAACGCGAACCGATAATCACAGCAAATGTTAAATAAACTACCAGCGTGATTAGTTTTAACGCACGTGCATTAAAACGTATAAACATTTCGATGGAAAACAAATATGTTCAATTGCTCAGAAGAGCAGAGTTAGTAAAAGCGGTTTTAAGCTATTTCTACATTTTCTACGTGCATATTACAGTGGCTTTAGTAGCTCTCAACCAAAAGCGAAGGAGTCTCTACTTAAAAAAAAACAATACAATTAGCGAGAGCAAAAAACTTTCCGTACAGTAATGTGATGTGTAATGCATTTTCGATTTTTTGATCATAAACTTAAAATTTCCTTTCATGTTCGAGCGCAGTCCAGTCGCACCGAATATTCACCAAAAATCGTACATTATTAACCACTTTCCTGTTCGAGCTTCTGCTTTTCCCCATTGCTAAATGCGCGGCGGAAGCAGTGCTTCCCCGCTGCGGTCACGGCGACAATCAGCGATGTGTCACGAGCAAGCCAGCGTGCGCAGCAATAAAACCATCCTTTCAATCATCCAGCTCTTGCCCGGCAACCGGTTCGCAACCGAGTCGGGTGCGCTCGAACACAATAATTCGTACTCAATTAAAAGCGATCATAACAGTGACAAATAACGAACATCGTATCGCATTAATTCGATAATGGAAACGACTTTCTCGGGTCATTTCTGCACTTTATTGCACGTGAGGTAGCTCTTCCCTGCCGGGTCCGGTGCTCCGTTTTGCCTTTTGCCCGTAACCGAACGTAATCCGGGCGGATAGTTGCGCGCGCGTTATTAACGCGACTTTAGCACACCTTTCCGCGGGCGTGTAAAATCGATCAAGGTGTGCAGGAAGCGTACATTCATACGCACGGATCACGCACGGATGCCGGTTTGCGAAGGGAGGAGTACGCTTTAACAGGGTTGGTTGTGTTTTTTTATTTGAGATAACAAATTTATTGAATTAACGCTGCCAAAACGGTGCAGGCAACCGTCCCGTGGGACAGGAGAGAGCTTTCACACTTTAAACCCAATATCGGTAGGCTTTGCAAGAAAGTTGCAATTCTTCGATGATTGCAAAACTTGGCTCCGTTGATAGGCTTAAGAGATATGGAGCCTACAAGTTTTTTTTTCATTTTTTGCAGTTCAAACTGAACCATACATTGTCATCTTCGGCTACAGCAAAAGCAGCGTGTTCGCGTAACCGCCAATTGGTAATGTTATTTTATTTTCTTGTTGGTTGGCCTGCATTACGATTACGGCTGTGCGTTACGAATCGAACGGGTGTGTGAGAAAGCAACAAGCTCCAATCACTGAAAGTTAAAACCGCCCTAAGGTTAACTGTGAGCGGCGGAAATGAACAATAAACGAACTTTGCGAAGGAAACACGCACAGTGACTAGCAGGTTATTGCAAATTCTTTCTTCTTGCGTGCGATTTTTTCCCCTTTTCCGTACGATTTTTTTTGTGAGAGAAAGAATCGGCACAGCGTATGTAAAAAGCACCGGTTTGCGATAGCAAATGTTTTTGATGATCGCGCCCGACCAAAGCCAGGGGCCAAAGTCACAGATAGATATTAACGCCTATCAATGTTTATGGTATTCATTTTGACGCATTAATATAATCTTACCAGCAAATGGAAGCGGGCGGGTCGGAGGAAATAAAAAAATTCCAAATCGAATATGTTTCATTTTAACGAAATTTTTCAGCTTCGTTTCAACCCCTTCCGGGGGGCACTCTACAGCGCAATACAATTCTCCTTTTTTCCGTTCCGTGCCTGACCGAATCTCATGCTGTACACGCCCTTGCAACTGCTGCACACATAATGTGACTTTGGCTGGCTTGCCGCAGGCTTTTCCGGGGCACCGAAACGTAATTCAAGTTGACATTCAATGTGCTTTCGATTCCCTTTCATTTTTGCGACTCCCAAAATGGACCGCGGTCGGGTCCGCTACGTACATGGCACGCCGGAATTCCCTTAACGCCGGGTGGGAAACTAGGGGGTGCTTTTCCCAGCCAGACAAACTTTGGGCGTTTACGGGCGGCCTAACGTAAAACCTTGGGGCCCGGCCGCCTGAATCTCGAGATCGGCTGACCACGAACGGAATGGCTCGGAATGGGTTGATGTTGTTTTTTTTTTCTTCCTTCTACCTACTACTGCCAACGCTCATTCTTTCCATACCGTTTGTCACATTAATCGTGACCGGGCGCACATTGCATCATTCAGTAGGCTAGTGATCTGGTTGGGCGGTGAAACAATTTTTATAACGGTACAAAACATGACCGAAATTAAGACAAAACCAAAAAAAAAAAGCACGGTATTCAACCGCAACGAGGTGATTTTATGCTGCCCATTCCAAGCAGCATACAATCTGGTTTAATCCACCTTACAGCTGTTACATGGTTTAGAATGGAGGCCGAGATAGCAAACGGTAACGTTATTTAAGCACGTATTAATTTACAAATTTGTTTGACAATCAGTTTAATGGGTTTAACGGTAAGTATCAACATAACCAAATAGGACAATAGCTATTAGTAGCTCCATAACAGATTCATGTTATCTCCAGCTTTGTTGCTATTTATATGCTTTGTGACTGTTTGATTTCACCTCAAACTGCGCAATGTAACTATTTATTTATTAATTAACTGTAATAATATGAAATTTTGCATAAAATCCTCAAAATGATTTAAACTGCATCCGTTAAACTGTATATTAAAATCTATTTTTTCTTTTTCATTTCAGGTGAGACCACATCCTCGAGGGAAACAATCCAGAAAATGCTTCAAAACTCGCATGAAAATTGAACAATTGAGAAGTATCTTTCAGTCAATTTTACAAAAAATTGGAATACAACAAATTCACTGCATTTTAACATATTAAGTTGCACATAATCTCCACATAATCATTACTGGATAATCAAGTAGAATCTACAATCAAGTAATGCTCATGGTAATCAATTAATGTATCTACAAACAAGTCCGCTTAGTGTTTGAATTGTGGCCAATCGACAACTTTTCGAACGTCTCCACTTTACTCCAGGCGCACATTTTCGTAAAACACGTTACGTGCTGTGCAACCATTGCGGCAAACACTGATCTCGCACGACGAGCCACGCTGTCTCGTTTGTCGCAGTTGGTACGGTGAGCACAGGTGGTTGCATTTTTGCAAGCACAACGTGCCACATCTTCCGTGACGACGACTACGACGGATAAGGAAACTGGTTGCAAAAAAGGAAGGAAGGAAGTAATATCCCATTTCTTTTCTAAGATGATCGTTGGGTGCTTTTAAACAATCCCGAACGCTTAGGTGCCTTATTTAGCACTAAAAAAAACAAGACTGCTTACCTTGAAGGGGAATCCAATTGAACTTTCCCTCGATGAGCAAACCTGACCAGATGTGCAATGTATGGTGATTAGATAATTGATCAAGTTCAATCAGCGTGTTAAGCTGTGCGTTGTAAATAAAACAAATTTAATTCATTTAACGACAGACACACATACTCTGAACATATTTTGTATCCATCGAGTACCTAACACGGATATACTTCATACAGGAAATGAAATACGTCTACGGCTTGGCAACTGTGTCCAATGTATCATAATCGTCTTGGTGGAGGAGGGGGGATCTGTGTTTATTTAATGAATATTCATAAAGCCTGCACCCCGAAGGAAGTTCCCAAAGATTCGTGCCATAAACACACCATCGCCAAAAAGGTTGTTGAACTTGCGTGACAACATATCCGATCACAAATCGAACACATGCCGCTCGTACAAAACGCCATGAAAGAAAGTAATTTGATATAGGTGTGTATGTATTCACTCGCAAACAACAGCTATTTTCACGGTTTTTGGGAGCTTTCCTCGATCACTTTTTTGTGGCTTCTTGGCAATTAAACTTCAACTATAATAACATCAGTTTTGTTCTACTGTTGTGTTGCACAATCTCGGCTACGAAGAACACACCTTTTAGGCTGCACATCAACGGCAAAGGGAAAATCCTTATACGCTTATAATGACATTCAAGATGTTAATGCCTTCGATTGCAAGGAATGAACCCCACAACAGAATGTCCAAGCCATGTCACCGCATGACTTGGTGACGAAACTGACTGAACCACAGTCAAAACAACATTGTTGTACGACCAGACTAATGCGAAAGGTGCTGATATCAATTTGAAAAACCATTCGTTCGATCTCGATCTCGTTTTGAATCGTGTGCCGGCGTGCAACATCTTATAGCAGAGATTCTAGAGTCGAACCTAATCAAGAACCATGAGAAAAAATACGACATATAAATCATTTTCACAATGACTAACGCAACTCCCTTCACACCTGGTGCTTATATGTGGCAGTGTGTGTCCACACTGTGACGCTGCACAGCCTCAATCGAATGCATTCGCCACCCGTTGCTATCTATAATCTGCCCGGTACGATTTGCTAGATGGTTGCCTAGACGCTCTGACCCTTGCAGGGTGCTCTAATTCCATTCCAAAAATCGTTCAATCAAAGCTGGGACACAAAAAACTGTGCCGTCCATACGCTAACGGTGAGCATGCATGCATGCATGTCTAAGAACGGGTGGTTCTCTTTTTTTGATAAATTTGAGTCACCATTCAGTTTGACATCTCAATTGTGCTTGTGGCCACGGCGAGCGATAGAAGAATCGACGCAAACATGACGTATGACGTACACCTGGTCAACCAGTTAGCCTATATATTAGACATGCTCATAAATATTTCGTTCAAATCGCATTTGTCTAGGCATGATTGGGCTTACGAAAGTTTTTGGTTCAGAGCTGATTTGATCCTTCTATAAGAAACCAAGCTAAGAGAAAACAAAAACACACGTAAGGTATTATTTTAATAGCTAATTATAATGAAAACAAGACTAGATCTTTTAGTGCTTCAAATATACATACACCACTTGAAAGGAAATACTAGGAATTTTGTAGACTATTATTATTCTGTGAAGCTTCAAGTGGACTTCGCGATGTCCTAGTCTTTCGAACAAGTGGTCATCATTAGCTTGAACTTAGGACACAGAAAGGACAAACAGCACTTCTCAAGATGATTCTCGTAATGAATTCAACTTTGCCTGTAGTCATCTAGCGCACATCCTACGACACCAACGACGAGCCTTGGCAAACGGGGTGGGAATTAACCTTTCATTTTATTTTTCTTTCTACGCCAAAAATAATCTATTGTTTGCACAGCAATCCATCATTGCTCTTTCTCCTCAAAACCCTCATTCAGAGGTCACCAAAAATTAGGAGCGACCACTGACCACCACTGGCGTGCACATCGTGTGCCCGACGTGATTGAGAAATGTTCCACCCCAACGACAACATCTTGGTGTGTGCGAGCGTCGATAAGACCCGGTGAAGTGAACCTGGGCATCTCCAAACTGTCCGATTTGGCTACGAAATAATTGAAACGCCATAGTGAAACAAAAACTAAGCCGTCCCGCTATTGGCACTTGAGGACTGAGCCCTCCCCCCCATGTTCAGGCATGCTGTTGGGCAAGATATGGATCTTGCACACGGACACTTGCGACTGGAGCGATTGGATCAGCAAACATTGACAGAGCCGCTCTCGCAAGAGCCGGAGGGCGAGCCACACTTTCCACGAAGTCGCACAGACATGCGGAGGCGAATTTGGTCAATAATTTACGGCAGTTTTGGGTATACGAAAATGAGGCAATTAGTCAACGCGACCAGTGTACGCTGTCGTGCGTGTGTATTTATTCGATTCGGTTCACGCTACGCCTCAAAACATTGCTCTTGTAGGGCGCTGAAGTCAAGCGTTTGTTTGTTCCACATCGGATCATTGGTGTGGACTCGTTGACAGGTCAAGCTTCTTACTCAATCATACCGCACATTCGGGGGAGGGATTGCGTCTTAATCATACCGTTTCGGATTTGGTTGGTATAACACGGCCTCGGTATGTGAGACGCGCATTAGCCAGGAATTAATGACAACGATGACAGATCGCGCTTTAGTGTCTGATCCGCACCGGGATACATGCATTCGATATGTCACCGGGTCGGGACAGTCTGAAAATTAAGTTGTGGAATGTCAGAGCTGTGGTATTTTCAAACAGAAACCGGGTTCACAGTACAGAATGTTAGGAAAAATGCCAACCACATTCAAGCTTTCGGATTAAGTGATCCTGTCCAGCAGTTTGGAAACCAACTGCAATTGAAAGATCAAAGAACACCTAAAATTACATAATTTAACACCACATTGATGAATGACTGAGGTCACGAAGGCGACGTTTACATCAGGAAAGCATTATAATTACAAGCGAGAACAGCTCGGCTCGAAAAAAAAAAAAAAAAAAAAAAACAAAAAAAACAAAACAAAAAAAACAAAAAAAAAACAAATATTTTGCACACTTAAACCTTGAGCTGCGATCACCACCAAACCTAAACATCAATCCATCAATCGCTTCCTCGATGTCAGACCGCCAAACCAGCCCATGCAATATGCCAGTTTCAAGATGCTCAGGACGAAACACGACCGCTAAGAAAGCCCCGTCGTGCGTGTTAACAGCAACATTCACTTTCATTGCTCAACCGGAGAATGGAAATTGTCTTTCGATATTTTATACATTTTTTGGGCCCACACTAATTAGCGAAGATGGCCGCTTCTTCGCCATCTATGTGCGTGTGTTTCTGTGTGTGTGCTGGACATGTGCCGTTCCCGTTTCCTGCGACGTGCCTGCATGTGATTCTTCGATACGATTATCTGTCCCCGCTTTAAACTATACTGTGCCTTGAGTAGGATGATTTTAGTAGTTTTTTTTATCCTCCTTTTTGTGAGTATGGTTTTTGCAGCAACTCTTAAAGCTGTTGACGCGTTTTACGAACACTTTGGGGCCGTATTTGGGGAATGCCTTGCTGGATGGATGCTTGATGGATTTCACGGGGGGTTAGAAATGTTGCTAATTTGTGTGACCCTACGCCAAGATGGGCCGCCCGATGCGGATGATCTCGGTGCGACGGTGGTCAGGTTTTCAGGGCCATAACCATGTACCGGGGATGGCCGCATCAAATTGATTACGCTCATCTGCCATGGTGCCGTAGCGGGGGGACAACAAATAGGGGACGACGTGTTTCGTCAACGTGCTCTGCGTTATGCGGACTGGCACTGGCCGTACGTGGTGGAACTCACCTTTTGTTCGCGCAGTGTCAGTTTGTTGCAAATTTCAGCACTTAAATGCCGCCACCAAAGTGACATTCGTGGAGTAAGGTTACGTATGAGCGAACGTAAGACGCACGCAAGCCCGGGATCCTTTCCCTTCCTTGCATAATTCTCGCCCATGTTAGGGCTTCTGAATATAATTTTACAACTAAAAACGATTTTTACGATTTTTACAAACTGAAAACCAATCACATATGGCACACAAATAGTTTTTCGTTGCAAAGCAAAAATTGATCATTCAAACACATCTCCGGTCCAAACTTCACATCACACTTCTATCATGTTGTTGCCTCAAACCACTTTCGTAACATAACCATTCCCTACACAGATGGCCCGTGATTTAAGCATAAAAGAAACCGCCACTCGATGGCAGGTTAGCGTTCAAAAAGGGCTCCAGCCGTCAAAATGGGCTCCGTTCAATCATCGCACTATCGCCGGTGGCAACTTTCTTTCCTCCTTGCGCCCTTCGATCCCGTTTTTGAGGCTCCCCCAATAAAGGGTGCGCTGGGCTATCGGTGTCCAGTTGAAAAATGATCAACTAATTGGACCGTCTCTGGTGGTTTATTTAAGCCGACAAATTGTTGCCGCTAGTCCCACAGAACTACGCGCGTTCCTGGCGTACCTCGCTCTCCAGGCAGCGTGTCTGTAGTGTGTAGTGCGTCGTTGAACAGCTGGAACCACCACCCTACGGAATGGGGTAAAAATTCATCCAATTTAAACGGTGTAGTAATCTCGGAACCATTTCATACCGCTCTAAGCGACCTGGGTGATAATTGACTCATCGAATTGCACCGCCGCCGCCGTCGCGCAGCAATGCATCCGACGGTGATGTCTGATGTTGGCCGGTTTGTGGATAAAACTAATAGCCATAATCGATGGAAAAATGTTTATCCTGATTAATGAGCGTTAGCCTGACTGCATTCAGAGTGCGGAGGTTTGTGGCGGCATTAATTAGTGAGGTTGTGAAAGAGGGTAGATATCATAAAGTGGGCAGCGCTATCACAAGTTAGGAGGAACAACCTTTGATCACGCCTAGATCTTGCTTTTTAGTGTAGATTTGTACATCTTTTAGTAGCTTAGTTGTAAGCAAAGGACGTCAGAATTCGTTTTACAACAATAACGCCATTGAATTACTTCTAAACTCTTATGAAAATTGCTGCTTTGAAAATATCATCAACTCCATTGAACCTGATCGTACATCTATTAAAACACTCATTGAAAATAAACACGTATCAAGCTTGAAATATGTCAAATATAACATTAAAGTGTACCTCTTACCAGTCACTTTACAAAGCCATTCGCATATTTTCGGACAGTACCGGCCGCTTTTGTCCGTACTCGGAAGGTGTGAACAAACGATATCACGTCCCACACTCCCACGTCTTTGCAACTCAAAGTTCGACTAGAAAGCAGCAAATTATGCAAAATGCTCTAGCGCCATCGTCCATTAGCTCAGTATGGGCGGTGGTGCTTCATCCGGGAGGCACACACACACACAACGTCAAGAAATTGGTTTCAAACCTATATGAGATGATCTACTGTTGGTCGCAACGGGAGAGTCGAGGTTTGTTGAGTAAAACAATCCTAATAGAATGTGACGCTTTATACCTGGAACATATTGAGAGTCTATGATCAGCCATGATCTATCTGCAAACTCATTAATAAAACATTACCCCAAACGTATCTGTCGCTTGGTGCTCAATTATTCAATACATGGGAAACGCGTTTATATTGTTTAAATATGAAAAAAAAAAACAAAAACAACCACCACGTACTAAATCATCTTTTGTCTCAGTGGAAAGAGGAATCATAAAAGCCAGTAGCGTGATCCCCCATATACGATCAGCTCTTGCAAAACGAATCTAGGTTAAAGAGTGAAAAAAATCAAACACTTTGTAAGATAATTCGTCTAAGGCCGCACAGGTCCGCAGCGATGAATGGTTTAACAGTGTTCTGCCCGCTCATTAGTATGCGCCGGCCATACGTTAGCGTCCATAGCCGAGCGGACACACAGTCACTAGTGTCCCTTCCCTAACGGTAGCTCCCTGGAGGAGTGAAATGATCTTGTGCCCTCCGTAAAGGGCTCGTCAGTAGTCGTCAGTACCGAACAGCAACACGGCGGTGAATGGAACATGGGCACAAGAACGGCAAGCAGCTTCCACCGCCCAGATGGAAGGCGTCAATTAGTGGGCGCCTTCGAAATATGTCAGTTACCTCTGGGAAAAAACAGCACCCAGAGCGGATAATAAAAAGGCCCGCCTGCCAAGCCAAGCCGTGCCGAGGCCAGGAACAATCTACTTAATTCTAAGTGGGATCTCGTTCGTACGGTTTGTTTGTTTGGACAATCGCGGCTAACCTTTACCGGGCCGTAGCTTGCCCGATGGTGTCCTAGTTCGATTTGCTCCGCCACCTCACGATTGGCCCCCCTTCAGCCGAAATGGCACAGCAAAAGCGGTGGCCAATATTATCTACCTAACGCTTCCACAAACTTGGGTCCTACCACCACCAGGTTCTGTGATTGATCGACTCAATGGAAGGTACCTTCGCTCCGGTCGCTGCGGCCTCTGTATTCAGAGAGGGCGTAGGACACTTTGCGTCCATATTTGCGAACAATTGATCTTTGATTGATCACACACACAATCCCTCCAGCGCTGTCGGTCTGATCCAATTCTCACTTCTTCGCTGTCAAACGGGGAGCGAGGGTGATTTCGCGACCGCCGCAAAGTAGAGACTGCCGCTTTGTTGCTATTTTCAATGGGCATTTCAAAAATTGGAAAACGGCCACCACGCCACGTATTGTTAATTTTCTCAATGAGATTGCCGCCGCCTCACCATTACGCGCCTTTCGGGCCTAACTGCTAGCCGTGACACACCGTGAGCGGATGTCGGCTTCGATTTGCCGTCTTGCGGGCCGGAACACGCGACCAGCGACAACAAGCGTGCGTTCGTGCTCTCGGGAGAGATTCAGCTGTCAATCAGAGTCAGCGATCATTGGTTCAGTAATGACCGCAAGTGGCAACACTGTCACCGGTGTGGCTTCCCACCACGGTGGCCCGCGTTTGTTTGTTTCTCCCGCGCCTATCGAACCAATCTTACACCTTTTGTGGCAGCGTTTCTTGGGCGGCACTTTTTTTGCGGTTTAACGCACACACGTCCCAAAGGGAGGATGTGGCTTACATTGTTTCATGATCCACCGCCTTGATCATGATCTGCTGAGTGAGCATATTGGAACAGTTTAAATGGTGCCAGATTGTTAGTATTTGGATTTATGTTTGATTTTTTCAAAATCAATAATTTCAACCAAACTTTTTCAACTGTCAGAACTATTTCCTAACTTCGTCACAATGTCTCATAGCTAGCATATAAAACATTCATTTACCTGTAACCCACTAAAATTACATATTGCACATAGTTAAAGATAATGAAAAAAATACATTTCCACTACACACGATCGTTATGCTCGTTAGAGGATCGTGAGTGACGGCGAGGGATGATTTACCTTTCTTCCCTTTCCGTGCAGCAGCTGCATGGAGCCACAACAGCCAGCCGAAGCGAACGCAAACGAAGAAGTGTGCAAAACAATTTAGCAAAAGCCGAGCTACGGTGGCAAAACGATCCTGACCTCGGCGTGGTGTTAAACGATATTGCTGCCGTTTTGACTGACACCGAAGCTACCACACCATGATGCTTATTATTTTGTTTGCATGCTTCTTGACGGGCCCGATTTCCCGCCCCCCCCCCCCCCCTCTCCGGTGCACTATCGCCAAACGGAGTGCCCGAGTGCAATTATGTCCGCCGCTATTGCTGTGGGAACAAATGCGCTTGGGAGGACACGGTGGTGCACGAAAAATAACAAAATAATAATAACGCATGCAAAACGCAGGGGAAAATGGCGGCTTAGGAGGGGGGGGGGGGGGGTGCGCGAGTCAAGGGTTCACAGCACTGGCTACGGTACGGCATGGGTGCACGGTCGTATTAATTAAGTGATTACAGGGTTCCCACCGTACCCGTACCGCTCCACAACACAGGGCCTTAGTTTTTGAGCCCTTTTGAGCCACCAGAAAGGTGCGCTCACGCACCCGGGGATCGGTGAAAACGGTCTTTTTTTTTTGTTCGGTACATGGGGGTGTTGGAATGCTGACATGCTTCAAACCTCTGATACCCCACGCCTTTAAGCCCTCTCTCTCGGTAGTCCCAGCCCGACCGATAGTGCGCAAAATTTGAACTCACAAACCTGTGTGCTTGTGTTACGCAAACCAATCACTTGAACAGCAAAGAGTTGTTGAACGTTGCACCGGGCGGGTGGTGGTGGGGATGGAGTGGCTGGCTGTGGGCTGTGAATTTCATGCCGCACCAGAAATGCCGCAAAACCCTGCTAAATAAGTGTTGAGAATCGGTGATTTTAGTGGCAGCCCCGCAGGCAGGCAAACCATGCCCGGTACACCACAAGGGACGCGGCTTATCCGGCGTGGCTGTGTGTGCTGGTCACCACCGACCGGGGCTCTCTCTGGGCCCGGGGTGTGAATTGAAATCTTGGGTTCGAAGTGTGGCGCGGTGTGGGGCTGCTTAGCCGTCCACAACTGCCACAGCGAGTCACGCGTGCGTGGGATAATTGGGTTAATTGAGCTTTACGCGTCCCGCTCGCGCGCCTTGTGCGATACGCTCTCAGGTGTGGTATGGGGTTTGTCGGGCTCCAATCGCTACTGCAATGCAGGCTTGGCTGCCACTTGGAACGGAAGTACGCGGCAGACCGCAAAACCAGTGTGTACAATACCTATTTGCAATCGCTGCCCGCGTGTGAAGGACACGGCTGCGTGTTTGACGGGATCCGTCGTCCACCCCGATCGAATCCGATGGAGGCTGAGGCCTACTGACGACCCGGTTTAGATGCAGTTACGGGCCCTCGATGGAAACAAATATATTTATCCATGCCCTCTGGGCCCACCTTTCTGTGGTGCCGTTTTTTTTGTTGTTGTTGAAGTCTTTCTTCTGTACTGGCGGAGGCTGCGCTTGAACGAACGCCCAACGCATGCGTTCGGCTCTGTTCCAAAAATTGGCTAAGGTCTATTAAACGCTTGATTGGGGGAACACGAGGAACAAATGAACCGAATCAACGCGTCACGAATTGTCTAAACTCCTTCGTTTGCTAATCCAACCTTGCCGAATCCGAAATCCCGCCAGGCCGCGTGTTTTTGCACATTCCGCCGATGTCTGTCTTCAAACAGCCGTGCTCCTAGCATATGGCCGAAGATTCCTTCTCGTGACCGGTGCAGCGGGTGCTGAAACAACAGCAGCAGCAGCAGCAGCAGCAACCAAAAAAAAGTAGCTACGATTGCTTGTGCTCCTCCACTGGCTAGCTTTCTATTCCGCCTTACGCAACACGTTCGGCAGCCACCAGCCACCTCCGCGGCACACCCGCGGCTTGCGTGCTCTGCTTCTGCCGAACCGCTCCAACCCCGGCCAGGCGAAGGGTTTCAGCAGTTGACAAACGAAGAAGTCAAACAAGTTGCTTACTGCGGCGATCGTGTTGATCGTTGCGTTGCGATCGCTTCGGCCATCTCGGCCCCGGCTGCCTTCCCGTGCTTGCTTGCTACAGGTTACATTTTTATTAAACCAAACCGCGCCTGGTTGCTCGGTGCTGATGCTGCTGCTGCTGCTGCTGCCCCGTTTTGTTGCACGCGCTAAATCTAGAGTAACCCAGTTCAGCCGACGGGAATTTGTGTGTGCGCTTTTTTTTTCTACTTCTTCCTCCTCCACTGACCAATGGCCGGCTGTTGGCAGGGAAGCATAAGCATAATCGGCCAAGTCGGCCGCCAACAACAACTATGTATCCAGCCCCAGCTGGTTTGTTGTTTGCATTCACATTCGGCACGAACGGGCCATCGTGTTGCGCCAGAACGTCACCAAACAGTCCCGGAGTGTAACAACATTGCTTTCCCCAAGGAATCTAATGCTACAAAACAAACGGCATTAGTTTTAGCTTAGGTTCTCGCTCACCGCAAGCGCTGCAGAACTGAGCGGGTTTCAAACATTCGGCATGGGACAGTTTGTCCGCGCTACAGGTCTTGCGCTTGGCCAGCTCTGCAGCGGCCAGGTTGAATGTACTGAATTATTCATGTCATGTCATTTTGCAATCGATCGAATTTAAATAATTCATCGACTATTGACCAGCTCGCTCCGGTATGGAAGTCATGCCCTCCTCTACACCTGATCTCTCCTCCGCCGGGAATTTATGAACTTATTATCATTCAAATCAAACACTATTGTCGCCAGCACAAATCGTCACGAAATCATGGCAAGCAATAACTTCTTGCTACAAATCCCCAAAAAAATCGAACTCTTACAAGAACTGGGTTATACTGGGTGGCTAACTACGCGATCAACCTATCCAATTTGAAACCCATTGATGGTTTTTGCAACATATTTCTGCGGCCCATAAACACTGATGAACCCTTTTTACAGCGATTAGCACTTTTGCCGCCAAACGCTCAATGTGGCGCATTTTGGCGTTTCTGCGCAATGCCACAATAATGTTTCGAATATAATGAGTCCTGTCATTACCCAGCGTACGCGTTCTGAGACCAAAGAGGGCGCCCTAATTTCACACTTAAAACGAGCAATAAATAGTCGTAATTACATCGGAGATGGAGAGATAGAGAGAGAAGTCTGAGCAACGAGTGAATTTAAATTTCGCCACCGCCAACCGTCAAACGAGTTGTCAAACGAGCAAACACGCCGTGTGGCGTCATGCTTTGCTAAATGCTTTCATTCAAAAATTAATTATTTTGCTATTAGCACTGACACCACCACCACACAACCGCCGCCGACGACGAGACCAACTTCACTAGGGTGGTAAACGGACCGCTAAATTGGTGCTTCACTAAACTCGATTTGGTTCGCTTTGTGCGCGATTGCCAACTGCTTGACATTACAATTTTCTGCCCACGAATTTTGTCACCCTTTTTCCCTTTGGTTGGTAACATGTATAATACACACACATTAAGGTAAGCGACGAAATAACAGAACAGCAAGAAAGATTTTCCAATTGCGCACAGGCGTCCGCCGGTCGGAAGCCAACGGTTGGTCCGAAAGTGATTTACGACCAAAGATGGAAAATGGATCGCCGTGTAATGGGCCACGCACCCTCACAATGAGGGTTCGGGCGACCCGTCCGTCCCTTACGGTAGCAAACATCAAGGAGCCTTCCTTCTGCCCGAGATGCGTTGATTGGATTTAATCGAATCTTTCAACTCTGCACGACCCTCCTGGATAGTGTGTGTGACGCACTACGAAAAACGTCGACACTGAACAGTTGACGTCCACGTAACGCATAGAGAGCGCAATTTTATCATTTTACACGCAAACACGGTGAAGGTGGTGGCGGGACCCCGCAAGGCGCAATTCGAAAGTTCGCTCATGTTTAGGTCCGTAAATGGAAATTCGCATTAATTGACAACTACTGGCCACCCGGGCGATTGGCGGCAAGGTGTTCTGAGGAAAAAAAAACGAAAACTTCCCCATCCACATCACGCGGTTGTTGGTGGAACCCTCAGAGGCGGGGGAGGCGGACTTCTCTCGGGAACAATTGCGTCCCCGGTCCTGAGGGCAAAAAGGTAAACTGTGCCGCCGCACTCGTCCACGTAAGGCTGTTTGTTGTTCGGCTTGCCGCTTGGCTTGAAATTTTGCGCCAAATTAAGCCAAATGCGTCTCGATACGGTTAACTCCAAAGTAGAGCGGCTTAATAAGCGGGCCGCACATGTCAAATAGACGAGACATGCGACGAAGTGTTGGGTAGGTTGGGACGTTTTAAAATAAAGTTCAAAACGCTACCGGCCAGCAGTGCTCGAGGGAACACAAATAATAAGTTCATGCCAGCAATGGATTATTTTCTCCCCATCTCGGGTCGGTTTGATAGGATTAATCGGAAATAAATCATATGGCCTGCTGAATTTCCATAAACCAATCCGTTAAACTCTTAGCCAATAATTTCTTGTTCAAATAAACAAAAAGAAAAAGGATGCCAATACATACTAAATGTATTAAGATTGTTCCAATATTTTCTGCACGCTCTCTGGGATTGTTTTGCCACATTCTGCCGTTCTTGATAGGCCAATCGTCTACATTGGAGTTCATTTAAAAAGTTTTATCTACTTTATTTAATGCTATTAAGTGCTTCTTGTGATATATACACCTGCCAGCAAGTATAACTACAAAGTAACTGCCGCACGAAATTTCCTTCACCTATGCTACGCTCGTTTGACTGTTTGCTCGTCGTGAGTAAATGTTTCCTTCTTTCTGCACCAAGAAGTCCTATAGTCAAGAATCCGATTCCTGTGTTGCAAAGTGCACCCCGTCTTGCACACTTCGAATGTAAGCATATCGGTTTAAAATCCCAATTCCCAATTAAGGTGGCATGTTTAATTTTGTAAATTAATTGATTAATTGGCCACAAAGCCCCGGCCTGTCGGCTGGTACGATTCGAAGGGAATCGAACGTTCGCCTACAAGTAAACCCTTTCTCCAATTGGATTCTGTGCATCGAAGGAGAGTGAACAAAACCAAAGAAACAATCAATGCAAAATCGAAAATCGGCTCGAACCAATCGCTTGGCAAGGCGGCACTTTCTTCCTAGCTGCGTGCAACGTGCACTTTTACCGCCACACCACTGTTGTGTCGCATGATAAATGGTATCAGTGGTGAGATTAATTTCCCATAATACCAACAGACAAAGTGAAAGACGTTGTTCACCCGCACAACCCTTTTCATCCTGGAGGATGAATGAATATTTCCTTTTTTTTTGTTTCCATTTTTCTTCCCACTTTGCACGGTACCGTGAGCGCAAAACGTTTATCGAGTTTAATTTTGCAAAAAAAAGAAGCCTAAAATACTTCGCCGGCACGGGAAACGGTGTACATAAACACGACACGACGACACGAATAAATCATGTTAATTAAAGTGCGAAAAAGCGGAGAAAACGGGCAATCGGGCGCACGTTAGTAATTAAATTATTAAGATAACCGAAGACGTTCACTTTTCACTGCTGCTCGGCCGATGGAGTGCTGGATGGGGAGCAAGCAAAGCGGAAAAAATACGTTTAGCGAAAGAAATTGAACCGAAGCGGCACTCGAGGGTGACAAGTTTCTTTTTTGCGCCCATCGCGCGCGCCGCTACAATGTAGACTAGATAAAACTTTAAATTATGACCAAGCGGCGGTTACATAAAACACGCATTGCGCGCCAAAACGGAAGAGCCTTATCGATAATTTAAAATGACCATTATTTACGTTGCGTTTTTTTTTTTGGCATTGCTTCTCATTCCCCCACAGAGAGCAGCAGCTACTGAATGTGTTCGAGGTCGTCGTGTCGACGCTTGAGGGCAAGCTGCAGCGGATAGACAACCTGGACAAGGCGGTCGAGCATCTGATGCGGCGCGTCGAATCACTCGACAGCAAGATGGCGGACAACATCCTCAAGACCGACTCGGTCATCTCCAAGCTGCGCACGCTCGACAGCAAGCTGACGATCGTGGACGATGGCCCGGACCGCCCGAACAGCCTGCGGATGGCCAAGTCGACCAACTCGCTCGACAGCCGGCTGGTATCGCTCGACCAGAAGGTAAGCGACATCGACAGCAAGCTGAACGGCCTGAAGAGCCAGATCGATAGCAACTTCCTGTCGGTGGACGACATCAATGCGGAGGCGAGCGAGCGCAAAACGGTCAGCATGAACGTGGCGGAAATCACCAAAGCCATGCACTCGGAGGTGATGGGCCACATCACCAAGGAGCTCGGCCAGCTGCGCTCCATCACGGACGGCATCGACAAGAAGCTGCAGTTCCACATCAACGTGGTGTCGGAGAATCTGGGCAAAACGCTGAACCTGCTGAACGACGTGCACGACGCGGTCGTCGATCATAACAGCAACTACAACAGCTACAACGCAACCTCGACCCTGCCCCCGTACGTGAAGTCGAGCAAGATCGACATCCTGGTCAAGCAGATCCGCCCCATTATGTCCGTGTCGGAGAAGATGGACGAGGTGTGGGACGTGGTCGTCGGCACGAAGAGCTCGGTCGATGATCTGGTGCCCAAGTCGGACGCACTGCTGACGCAAAACCAGCGCCAGGAGCGTGCGATCGGGGAAATCCATCACGATCTGAAAACGAAAACGAACCTCATCATCAACAATCTCGATATGGTGGAGAAGCGGCTGAAGAAGCAGGAGGATGATGTGGCGGTCCTGGCCCAGCGGCCCGTGCCGGCAGAGCTCCTGATGGATCCGACCATCGATCGGCTGGTGGAGTACGATCCTAACAGGTAAGGGGAAATGGCAGCATTGCATGTGTGTAGCATTGCTACAGATGCATTAAAATCCTCCTTTCTGCTCATCTCAGATACATTGTGGAAGACTTCACTGAAGCGCTTCCAACGACGACCTATCCGTCGTCTTCGTCATCGGCCTCCTCGTCATCGTCGTCTTCTTCTACCTCAACGAGCACCGCATCTAGTACGAGCACCAGCAGCACCACCCAGAGCAATGCGAACAACTCGAACAGCAGCTCAACGACGACCGGCACTGCCAAGAATGTTTCCCGCAAGGGTGGCATCATTTTCCCCAGCGTCAAGAATAAGCCTTCGGTGCTGAACAGTACCTTCGCCACCGACAGTATCTTCCTTAAGGACATCAAGGTAGGCAATCGGAGAAGGACCTTAAATCCACATTTTCACACCGAACTGAGTGGATTGACAAATTGAATTATTTAGAGTATGCACCAGATGTAACGATTGCACCCCGACTGAAAGACATGTGTTTCGCAGAATTTTCCTGTCCCTTTTCTTCTGCTCCAAACCACGCACGTGCTTTGCGTGCGTAGTGGCGCACTTGCGTGTGCGCCACTAGAGAGAGGTCGATGTGGCTCTAATTTACGAGGTGTTGCATAAATTGACCGAACGCATTGAGTTTCTTGACCAGCTGGTTCAGTGTGACGCGCAACACAGATGTGGAGGTCTCCGTTGCGTCTGGAGCGACAGTTGCAGTTGAGAACCAACGCATTGCGGCAGGGGAAAAATCAAGAGAAACAGCACAAGAAAAAATAAAACCTCATAACGGATCGCGCGGAAAGGAAAGAATGACGCAACACACTGAAACGGATCGCGGTGTGTACAACGATTCCGCATCAAACACACACACACACACACAATCGTGTTCGCAACCTAATATCTGCGATTGAGAGCCTTATACGTTTTCCCATGCTCGTACGGTGCATTTAGCCTTTAGCAGGGTCCTGTTGTGCCTGGCAATGCAATGCATCGGCCGGCCGATCGCAATTACCTTTCTCAAGGGACAGCAAAGCTTTAATAACACTTTGGCAGAACCGCGTGCACCCATTCGCACCACGGTTGACAGGGCACTAAGTCACAAATGAATTGCCGACCTGGAGAGGAACTGTGCGGAGAGGAGAGGAACAGACCAGACCAGCCGGCCGATCGGAGGAGAATACCGATCGGGTGGGTTTTAGGGCCTTACGGCACGGGGCCACATTTTATTGCACCAACTCCAAAGTGATCAACCATTTTTGATTGGTTTCCTATTTTTCTTGGCGCTTTCGTAGGTTGGACGTTTGATTGCAGTGAACGAAACCAATGTGCCAGGTGTAATCAGAGTGTCTTGCCAAATAGGATTTCAAGAAAAATGTTAAAGCCGCATATTGCTACCCTTAGCGTTGGACTTTGTGAATGATATTTCTTTGCTTCAAAAGGACCAAACAGCAATTTTAAAACCTTCTCTTATGATAGAAGAATAGGTGTTTTTATGTGCACAGACCTCTCAAGAGTAGTAGCTGCACTGAAAGGCATTACCTTCATTCGCACCGCGACAAACGATGATTAATTGGTGTTCGTTATTAAATTAATAGTTTTGGGCAAGGTGGTCACGTCGCGGCCGACGCGTTTAGGCCCTCCAAGCGTATGGAAGCAAACAAAACGAAACGAGTAGCGCATATACGTGTGTCCACGCGTGTGGTGCCGCTAAATGATTGGCACCACCCTCGAACCATCCCCTCCTCCTATAACCGATCTTGTTGAGCCATGCGATCGATCAGCGAGGAGAGTGTATCTCATCCGGTAGCGGCTACCGAGCAGTGCGACAGGCCATAGCCACCTTCGCTTGCTGAAAAGGGGAGGCCACGGCTCAAGACTGGTTCAATTTTTGCAAACATATTTTTTCGCAAGCGCGTGCAAAGGGTGCGGCCCAAGAGCGAAGACTTAACCTCTCTGCTGCCCACGGCACGGGCTAGGATAATCTAATCTCAACGAGCCGTAACGAATGTGTTGTGGCCTCCTGATGTAACGCCCGTTGTGCATTTCGGTGCTTTCACTTTCACGGAGCGGAGCGGAACCTTCCCGATCTCATGTCATGGACAATGGTACTAGAGCCATTTTTTCCGGTTTCCGGTTGTAGAACGCACCGCTGAGGCTGAAGGAGGATCGATACATTTCGTCTGAAATGAACCTGTACAAAAAAGAAAGACGCCAAAAAGGGTCGCTGCAGCAAAGAACCCACAACCGTAGGACAGGAGACACCAGCGCCATCAGTTTAGGGTGTTACCTGTCTTTAACAGGGGTTGTGCAACGACAATTAACTACGTGTTTCTGTCATATAAATCCCAAAACAGTCACGTTGCCTTCCCCAATTAGCGCAGCGCCTTGTTCCCGGACGGTTGGTGATGTTCGCAAGCGTGTTCGAAAAAAACACTACAACGGCCCCCGGTCAGATCAATTACGGGAGCGAGCCCGCAAAGGTGTAGAAAAGATTCCTTCGAAAACGCCTCTTTCGAATCGTATTTTGTTTTCTAACCTTTCCTCACTCGGCCCCACGTAGAAAACTAACAACAAAAAAGGGTGCTAATAAACATTTCAACCGCGTTATCACACCGTATCGCACCTTTTTGACCGCACTCATCACCCACCGACGGCAGGTAGGACACACGGTGCCCGTTTGCTCTGTCCACAGGGCCACGGGGCCGTTTTTACTTTGCTTTTGTAGCAGTACCCGGGGCAGTTTGGAGTTGGCTCCTTCCATCCGTGGGCGTCGGCCGCCAGCTGCGACGAAAGTGAATGTACGGGAACCGACCGGCCGACAGGCCGACAGGAAGGTGCTAAATGGATTATCGTTTCCCAACACAACACAGCGCACACACAAAAAACCCCTGCCGACTAATTGACTGCGGTGGGAAGTCAATCGGATTGACATTTAGCTCTGCCCCCATTGGATTATACTATCAGTGACGGCTAACTAGGCAAAAGTGCACACAGATTTTGCGTATTTCACTGCAGTTTAGAGGGTGAGTGGCTCGAGCCAAGGATTTGCCAACATTTGCTCCAACGTTGAATTAGAGCACATTTTCATTCGCTACTGGCAATTATTCCTTCAAGGAGCAGCATTCTTGCACGCTAATGCATGGGTCGTAATGATATAGTTCATCGACACATAACGAACGCTTTACACGGTACAGATCACACTACAGATTGACCTTTCTTTAGGTGATCTTTCCTACTGCCCCAATGCTACACATTCTGACCACATGCTGATGGAGTGTGTTTTGCTAACCTTACATGTGCATTACAATCTCCAATCAAATGTTACGGCACCGTGTTGCTCTTGGTGTTGATTGCGGAAGCCCTTCTTCAAATCCGGTGCTCAAGTGCTGCGCGATTCCGTCTCCCGAACGCCGTTCGCCGTTCAGCGCCATTAACTTGCTAATAGCAACATTTCGCTCTCCCCCGAATCGTCCAAAGTCCCCTCGTTAAACGTTCCATTCATGTACGCTAATGAAGGACTTTTAATCCCGCCTAAATGAGACTACGCACGGTCGTCGGTTTGAGGCGATCAAACGAGAATCCGTCCACAGGTCAACAACTACAGATCCACTGGATCCACTCCAAACAGCTTCGTAGTAAAATGCTAATCCTATCATCACACCAAATCATCGTACCATCCTCCCCCAATGGATACGCGCGCTGGCGGGAAGAACCCTGCGCAAAGGTCAACAGAATAATTAAATCGTTCGCCCCGAAACGAGAACCATTTCGGACGGAAATGTCTTTCGCACAGAACCTGGTGATGACCTATGAACAGGTTTTCTTTTTAGTGCGAGATGAGACACTCACACACACACACGCAAGAGCAAAAGGTTTTTGCACAAAACGTGTAGAATTCTGCCACTTTTGCCATTTTACCGGATTGCCATGTTTGTCGCCATCTTCTGAAGATGGACATCGATCGTACCACCGCTCGATGGTTTGAGACATTTATCACCAAATGGCCACTATGGCAGAATCATTCCAGCGCGCGCGCACACACACTGTTTGTTTTTATATTGTGGTCGTTTCTTTTTAATCCGAAGCTGTTTGTGGTTAATATTGCTGCAGGTTGTAGGAAGTTGAGCGATCTTTAGACACATTTTTCGCTGCCAAAGAGTTTCCTCTGCTTACGATCGAACTCTTGACATTTTGCGTCAGTTTTACACCGCGCAGTGTGCCGGTCTGATGCGCAACCATGTTTAATCACACTCGCACAACCGGATCAGCAGAATGGATCATTCAATGTGGGATTTTAAGAAGTTTTAAGACTGCTTTATACATAAACCATAGCTAATTGGTCAGCGCAAAACAATAAATCTAATGCGTCGTAAAGCATAACTATCACACCGTTAACAAAGCCTTGGTCGATCGTTTGATCTGTAATTATCGTTTATGAATTGATCGCGGCATTCATGCAACATGTTTCTTGCCCCGATCCCAGAGGCCAAGGCCAATAAAATCCATCCGTAGCTCGTTTCGGACCGGACTAAGCAATGACCGCTCCCGATTGCACACGTTCCAGCGGAAGACCGTTTGATAGATGAGAAATGAACAAAATCGCCCACCATTATCGTCTTCACGCGGTGCAATCCTAACGCTATTGGGATTTCGCAAACGGTTCACAGGCATTAGCGAAGAATTACGGCTGTAAAACGTGCACATCAGCCAATTCCGGGCTCGCTTACACGGGCTGTATAGGTAATTGGTACGTAATTTACGCTACGGGAGTAAAACCAATCGATAATCCTTCCGGTAACCGTCTGACCAGCATAGATGTAGAATTGATAAATGTGTTTCCATCATATTGTTGATTATCCACGATGCCCGACAGCTGGAGAGATGGTCTATTGGAGAGGCGGAACAGCTGCTTCAAGGCCGAATGTGTCGGTTCCCATATGAATAGTCTCCCGTAGTAAGAATAGGATCTCTGATTTTGCGTGCTTATTACACAAGAGATGATCTGATCATATCTGATAAGGAGATGGACTGAATTTATAGACAAAATATACTTATATCTTTCAAACTAGTAAATGATGTTATGGATTTCGCTTCGTATCTTTTCCAGGGTTATTCTTGCGTTGATCTAATGAACGCTGGCATGCGGCAATCGGGTGTCTACTACCTACAGATCCGTGGAACGACCTACTGGTTCCTGAAGGTGTTCTGCGAGCAGGAAATTGCTGACGGCGGATGGACGGTATGGTTTCCAGATATCGATATTTTACATGAACTCCCGCTTACATTCCTTCCTCCTACTCCTCGCACCAGGTAATCCAACGACGTGATGACTATGGCGATCCACGCGAAAACTTCAACCGCGACTGGGCCGACTACAAGAACGGTTTTGGCGATCCGGCGAAGGAATTCTGGCTCGGAAATGAAAACATCTACATGCTGACGAACAACGAAGACTACTCGCTGCGAGTCGAGCTGGAAGACTTCGAAGGCAATAAGAGGTGAGCTGGTTGGCCAGTGGGAACACCCGTATGGGTGCTTCGAATGGAAGATATTAATAATAATTTCTGTACGCACGCTTCTCCTCCACTAGATACGCACAATATTCGCACTTCAAGATCCACTCGGAGCAGGACTACTACAAACTGGAAATTGATGGCTACGAGGGCAATGCGGGCGACTCGCTGAACGATCCATGGTACGGTTCGAACAACAGTCCCTTCTCGACCTACAATCGCGACAACGATCGAAGTTCTCTGAACTGCGCCAGCATGCTGAAGGTAAGCGTGCTCATTCTATACACGCGTCGCGTCTCTTGGTGGGCCAGCCATTCTACATAGGTTTTTTTCCTTATTACACTCTACAGGGCGGCTGGTGGTGGAAGTCATGCGGACGAGGACTAAACGGACTGTACCTGCACGATCCGCAGGATCTGACCGCCCGGCAAGGCATCGTTTGGTTCCGCTGGAGAGGCTGGGACTACACGCTCAAGAAGGCGACCATGATGATCAAGCCGAAGGGTCCGCAACCACAGGTGGCCGGCACGACGTAATAGTGATACTTCCGTGACACGAATTGTACAAATTATTACTGTTTGTTTTCACTTGCTCCTCACACACACACACTCACTCACTCACACGCACACAGACAGACACATACAACTTGTACACCGTTACACGCATCCCTTGTGAAGATCATCAAATCAGCAAACTTCCATCCGTTTACGACCATCAATCATCAATCATCAAACTGTTCACCTCATTTGTCTTCATTTCTAGCAGTTGATGCGATCGGTTTAGACGAAAAATACGATAAACTTCTTCAAACCATTCTTAAGGTCCATCGTCCAACAATTCATACAGCAGTCCCTCCTCTCATCAGGCTAGAGTAGACGAGATGCGGGTGCAAAATTTATTCTCACAATACGGTCCAATGCTAGCCGTAGTAGAATTGATTGACTCCATCAAAATTTTAGTTCTGATATCCCATACTCGTCGTCTTCTTTAAACGAAAAAAAAACATAGTTAATCTTGACAAAAGCGACTGATTCTAAATACGACGATGCACTGCCTATACCGTCATCAATACGTCTCGAAGCAGCACTCGAAGCAAGAATTGCAGAATCCTTTTCCCACGTGTACTGCCACGTGTGCGCTACCTATACGCTATACCTTCATGTTGTTTATTTATTAAATTTAGTTCAACAACAACAACAACGGAAACGTTTCGTGATCGGATGCTACCACACGCGTCACGCAGCGAGTGACCTTCGTCCCAATCCACTGGCGAATCTTTAAAGCAAAAAACAAAAAACTTACATTTCCGAGCTGGAGTCTCCCCAAAACATTCCTGCGCAAAGCAAAAATTAGCAAAACCCTTCGCATTCGGACACTTCTTTTCTTATCCTATAAAAGGTGGTTTTTATAATGTAGACGAAGAAAAGATGCGAACCAGTGGACAACTCTTACGGGCGGTAAAAAGATAAAAAACTGATCAAACTTTCAGCAAAAAGTACGCGATTTTCTGAGATATTTTTACTTGTTGTACATCTCCTATCTTCGCTTTATCCTCAGAACATTCTTCGCATAAGAAACAATTTAAAACTTTTCTGTACGCGATTGGTTATGAATGTAATTCGTTCTTCCTGAATTGGCAACAAACGTGCGGATCGAGACAGGGCGATGTAGAAGCACTGGCCTGGCTGTAATTTAATATGGCTTAATACTCTTTCTGTCGAAGCGCTATGAATTACTTGCGTTTATAGTGCTCAAACCCAGCAACCCCCAACCATCATCCAAACCGGGTGAAAAACGTTCAACCCCAACCGTTGGTGTGCACGATATTAATCGCTCTGTTGAAACTTTCCTACCACACCAACCGTGTGTGTGTGAAGTGGCACAGCTTAAGGGCCGCTTTTTCACCATTTGACGATCACATGAGCCCGCGTCTTTGGGCAGCTGGGGGGAAAAAAGGGAAAATGCAATAAATCATCGCAAATTGAATGTTATTGATCCATTTGAGTGGCGGCGTACGAGCCGCGGCGTTGACCTGTAAGCGTAATTTATCTATCGCCTGGGCGAGAGATTTTGCAATACAGATTCCTCGACGCGCGAAACCTGGAACCGGTGCACGGCTTGTCATTAAAGGTATTGATCGGTACGATTGCACAGTTTGCAATTTGCAATCTTTATGCCTTTTTTTGTTTTGTTTTGCCTCGTTTTTCATTCCACATTTGCCGATGAATCTCTGGAATGGGGGCTGTATTTTTTGTGTTGTTGCTAAAGCGGCCCGATCAGGAACTGATCGGCTGTCTGGAGCAGCAGTTGTGAAATCATAATAATAGCGATAAAAACCGTAAAGTATGCCCACATACCGATGACATATTTCCTATTCCTGTGTCTGGAATATAGCACGTTACAGATTGCTCGAGCCACACGTAGATCAATGCGATGCGGTCGATGGAATGTGCTGGTATATATTCAGAGATAATTATGTGCTTGATATGTGTCTCTGGATGGTGCCACAACGAAATGTTGGTTCAATACTTCAAGAGCGATTGCGAGCCCAAACGATATGGTTTATCGTTTGCTTACGGCACAAAAATGCGAGTTATCTAATATAGGTGCACTACACTTAAAACCGATCAAATTTGATGATATTATTTGAACCTGGGTTTCATGCTTATTGATTGAATTATGCTTCACAGCCAGAGGAAAACAATACGGTCCAATCGTTAGAACGACATCCAGAAAGTTTAAATTGATCCGTCCTAATACAAGCGTTCTTTCCGTTAAGAGTTTCTGACCCTGTACTCTTGGTTTGTTCCCAACGTTAGCTGGGAAACACGACCGCCTCTGCATGGAATCATGTTCACACATTACACATACACAAAACATGCAATTGTAAATATCGTTTTAATTTAATAGTTGATAGAATGTTTTATATTGAAATAAATATAAAAATCCTCCGAAAAATTTACATTCCCTGAGTGTACTGTAGTTATTCCATTAAAAAATCTGTGAAAACCGTTGTTCCCGAAATCAGTTGTTATGTTGAAAAATGGAAGTAAGTATGGTTTTGATGAAAATAATTAAAATTGTCGTGATAAAAAGTGTGCTAAGGTATAAGATCTGACAGCTATAGTAAGCACATGAGAATTAAGATCCAATATTAGGGTATAGAGAACACGTGGATATATCAATAAATAGTATTGGTATCACGCGCGAGTGGTATCTCAAACTCATATGAATGACAATGAATGCCCAATGAATAAGTAATAATAATTTGTAAGCGGTTGCATCGCCAGATAAGTAACTAATAATTTCAAAATAAAAGATATATTTTAATTACTTACTTACTTCGGAAGGCTCAAGAAAAAATCACGTCGTCGTGACATGGCCCGGTCCACGATTGTTCTC
Organism: Anopheles gambiae; assembly: GCF_943734735.2. Taxonomy (NCBI): domain Eukaryota; kingdom Metazoa; phylum Arthropoda; class Insecta; order Diptera; family Culicidae; genus Anopheles; species Anopheles gambiae. The sequence goes on from NC_064602.1 coordinate 24,321,405, forward strand.
CAGGATGTTCGTGCCATGGCTGAAAGACTTTCCAATCCATGTAGACATCCTATTTTCGGTAGGTCCTGCTGGGGGGTCATTGTCTAACACCATTATGGTAGAGCATAAGATCCAGCATCCTCATAAAATTCCCCAGCTATCGTATCCTGCCAGGCTTGGTCATCGGCAGGCGTACAGCTCCGCAAGCACGTAGTTCATCTTTCCGCCCAGAGCGTAGCGTCCTGCTCCAAGGGTGCTCCAAGACTCGTGTCCATAGAGGAGCATCGTCGTGTATGATAGCCGCTTACCTGGTATTTTGATGATTTGGTATTTCACCGAACAATGATTGCTATTGTGTTGGGATCATTCAGATACAGTTGTACGGGCCAGGATTCTGTAAGGCTGGAAACAATGTTCAGGTTAATGATTGTAGTATTTATCTTTGTACACGGTACAAATTTTACTACACAGTTTATTCACCATTCCACAAAAATCAATTATTTACCTCAATTCAATAAACCTAGACCGACTCCAGAGCGCACCAACAAAATGAAAACAACACGCTATGTGAACTGTGATTTGGATCAAGTGGAAAGTAACAATACGAACTTGATCAACAAACTCTCTTGGAAGTGTCCTATTCCTCAAAATTCCACTTAAATTGTTTCAAATACAATTTTCAGGCTAACCTTTTCACTTTAACAATATTAACTACTAAAATGAAGAAAAATAACTTTAAAAAACGTCATCGCAAATGTTCAGCTAGGTTTACGTGGTGCACACCGTTCGGCTCCGCTGACACGTGCGATACAGCCAAGGGCTACCTTCACGCACCTGTCAAAACGCGCTCGCAGCAAAGCAAAGCATCTCGCGCAGAGATTAGTTTTCTGTTTTTATTTTAGCAAAGCTTGATATTTAGTGCCAAAAACTGTCGAAAACTTGCATCTATACGTTCCTAGTTGCAGCACGAAGGATGTTAATCCTTCATTTGTTGTGTTGCAGCGCAAACTATGGCACCAAGCGTCCATCGCACAAGCATCGTAACTTAGGTCTGTGACACGGGGCGGCGGAAACACTGCCAGATTCCATCATCGTATGGAACAGCTTCCCTTGCTGCCTCAACATTGCGACAAATTCATCCCCAGTGCGGACATTATACGTAAAGTCGGTTCGCGATGTGTCGATAGCGGAAATGCAGCAGATTGCACCAAAGATTCCGTGTGAAGAAATTTCCATTTGATGCCCGTGGAAGACAACATTGTTTACTGTGTGACTGTGTGAGTGTGCGCGGGTGTGTGCGTGTGCGTGAAGATCGTGCTGCGTGTGTTTGTCCCGTACCCGTATGGGTGGTACGGAGGCACGAAAGAAAGCCACTGCTCCTCAGGTTAAAACCAAACCACCGCTACTACGATGAAGCGACTTTCCTACACCGTCCAGTATTATTTGGGAATGTTGGTGCTGGTGGTGGTGGTGCTGCTGCTGGGGCCGATTCCGCTACGGTGCCAGGGAGCGCTAGCGTCCTCTAGCACAATTTTTGTAAATAGCCTAGTTCCATTGATAAGCAATGTAAGTGTAAGCGTACCGATAAGTTCCGATAACAAACGAGTGCCTTCGGTGGCGGTGATATCTTCTCCTACATCATCGTCACCCCCGTCTACGTCGTCCGTGACACCTTCGATGCCCGTTACCGGCAATGCGGCGACAGCATCTGCCTCCGGTCCCGTGGAATACGGGATCCAGGAGCTGGCGAAATCGCTCGAAAACACTTTCGATCACATTCGAAATGGGGAGCTGAGTGTCACGAATGTGCAGGTGAGTCCCACCGGAAAGATGGACCTTTTCACATTTTTCTCATCATTTATTTTCCTACTTTTAGAAACTGTACGACAACATGGAAATAACCACAACGATACACAACGATGTAGAGCTGCTGGAGAGGATCGCTCTGAAGCTAACACGGAAGCTCAACCAGACCATTGCGGTGATTGAAGAGCTGCGCCGGTACATCCAAACTACCGGCACGAAGTACGGTGCCAAGTACAACACGCTCCTCAACCCGTGCCCGTACAGTGAGCTCATCAACCCGTGGGAAGACGAAGCACCGTTCGATCTGCAAAGCTTCATCCAGAGCACGAAGCAGTCGAACGTGTCCCTTACCCGTCCGTACTCTGCTTCCGGCGATATCTTGGTAAGCGGTGGGGGCGCTAACAGCAGCGCCGTTACCGGGTTCCTCGACTTCAGTGCCTTTCCGGCAAATGCGGACTCCGATCGTCCCAGGATCCGTGTCACCGATCAAACGATCGACGACAATAACGCCAACCTGCAGCAGCTCTTTGCCGAACACAGTGCGCACTTGGATGAGCATTACCTGAGCTATCGGCAGCAGTTCTATCTGTCCTCGTTGGATCATGCCAGCGCGTACAAGTGCCACTACTATCCCCGTGATGGCCGGCTGAAGGCCCTGTTCCTATCGGCGGTGCGCAACAAGCACGTGCTGATCCTGCTGGACGTCGGCAACACGATCACGTACGATCAGCTCGAGGTGGCGAAAGCCATCAGCAAGTTTGTGCTGTACCTGCTCAACGAAAACGATCGCGTTGCGGTGGTAGCGGTCGGGCAGCGCGTCATCACGTCGGACGACTTTTTCGACTGCCGGGCGGCGAACCGGTTTGTGCGCGCAACGATGGACGAGAAGGATCGGCTGGTGGACTTTATTGATTCGCTCAATCGTACCAAACAAACGACGGACCATGCCGCGGGCTTTCAGTACGCGTTTGATGCCTTTTCGGACATTTACCGTACGCATGATGATGAAGTGCCGATCGTTTTCCTGTACCTTGGCCGTGCGCTGCTACCGGCCAGCTCGGTGGTACCGAAAGCCATCCTGCAAACGATTCACGAAGGTCAAACGCGCCTACCGTATCCGGTCATCATCAACAGTTGCTTGATATTGCTGGACGAACGGGAGGTGGCACAGGAGAAGCAGCTGATCGCTGACATTAGCACCCAAAACTATGCCCGCTACAACCTTTCCCTGGTAATCTATCCGGCGGGAAAGATGGTCATGATATCGAAGCATTCGTTCGATGCGCAGCGTTTCATAGTGGCGCTGATGGAACCGTTTCTCAGTGCGGGCCGATTCATCGAGGAGCATTTGCGGATCCATTTGCCGTACTATGACGCGTCGCTGCAGGATACCCTCGTGACGGTAAGCTATCCCGCCGGAACGCATGGACTCGTGGGGGTGGATCTCTATCTGAGCGATCTGGTCGAGCACGTGGCGTACTACCGGCAGCAGGATGATTCGTACGCCTTCCTGATCGATCTGCAGGGCAACACAATTATGCATCCTTCGTTCCCGCGACCACTAGCGGCACGGGGAAGCTTCTACATCACGAACATCACGCGCTTGGAGCAGGAACATTTCGCACCCGCCTTCAAGCGCATGCTGGCCGATCCGGAAGGTAACTTGCGTATCAATCACTACGGCACGAACCGGACGACCATGTACTACTGGAAGCGAGTGTACTCGTACATCGTGTGCATCGTGCGCACGCTGGATGTAGCGGAGCCGGACAACTCCCTGACCGTCGATGGCGCCTCCCGCATTCTGCACGCACCGATACACTACCTTCACCCGGGCGCAGAAACGCCCGACGGAAGGAATAGCGTGGAGTACAACTTTATCGCCGCTAGCAGCATCACCGCGAAAAATCTACTCTCCACACTGCTGTACCATCGCATCGACATATTTCCACCTCAGCTGCAGCGACCGCCCGTCGAAATGTTACCGTCCGGTGGCGATGGATCGCTGTGCCGGCTGGTCAAGCAGCTGGCTGTAGCGGACGCTAGCACGCTCTACCTCAGCGCTTCCTCGTTCCAGTCGCCGTTCACGCACATTCGCAACAACCGTGAGGCCGGCGCGGGTGAGGAGGTGAACGTGCGCACCATTCAAAACATTATGGCGTACCTAAGGGACACGTACGGCAAGCTGCTGTTCGCCAACCCGGGGCTGCAGCCGGACGTGCGCAGTGATGTGCTCGCGCTGCTGCAAATTCTCTTCGACTATCAGCTGCACCACGTGCAGAGCAATCTGAGCCGGTACGTGGTGCGACGGTATGCGGCGACGGTGAACGGTGTGCTGCAGACGTTCCCGGGCGGCTTGCTCGATACCGATCTCGAGCCGACCAAGCGGCCGTGGTTCGTCAAAGCGATGGAGTACCCGGGACGGTTGGTGTTCACCCAGCCGTACCTGGATGCGGGCGGGGCCGGTTACGTCGTGAGTGTGGCGTACGCCATATTCGAAGGTCGCACGGGAGGTACTGCCACCCCGTCCGGCAACACTCCGCACCGACCGATCGCCGTTGTAGCGCTGGACTTTACGCAGGCATTCTTCTACAAACTGTTGCTCGATTCAGCGACGGTTTGCAGTATGGATAACATCAAGTGTTTCCTGATGGACGATCGAGGCTATCTGGTGGCGCATCCGATGCTTGCGGATCCGCCGCTGCGGCCCGGGAATGCGCGCCGTCCCGTGGAACACATCACGCACAAGGAGTCGCAGGTGGCGAACGACATTCTCAACCACAAACAGTTGGTCACGAAGAAGATGTGCTACAACTATGTCAACCGGACGGTGCAGCGGTTCTATCAGTTTAATATGAGCCTCTCGGCATCGGACGTCATCACTAATCTGATGTACGGCGAGAAAACAAAGTACCAGATAACGCTCATTCCGGGCACGAATATGTTCCTCGGCATTGTCAACTCGACGAACGATGGTGGTGCCTTCTGTCCTTGCAGTACGGTAAGTAGAGGCTTATAAATATTTGTGTTTTCGTTTAATTTAGTATTGGGCTTCATGAATCTTTCGTTGAGATTCATATATATGAATCTCCAGTGGTGACAGATTTGAATCTCGAATCAATTCTTGAAAGATTCACGGATCTCCAAGGATTCATGAATCTCGAAGATACTTGGAAGAATGAAACTCCAAGTATTCATGAATGTCGAAAGATTCATGAATCTTAAAAGATAAATGAATCTTCAAAGATTCATGAAATTAAAAAGATTCATGAAACTAAAAGAATCATTAATTCATTAAAATTCATATCTCTCCAGGGATGAGTCTTTAGAGATGTATGATTTTCAAAATATTGTAATTCACATTCCGGAGCTAATTCTAATTCGGGAGTCAATTATGATTCCGTTATCGGGCTAAATTGTGATTCCCAGGACTATTCCGATTCCGGAGCCGATTCTGATCGCGGAATCGATTCCTCAGCCGACTCGGGAATCGTCTCCAGAGTCAACTCCGGAATCGGTTCCGGAATCAAATATAGAATCGGCTCCGGAGTCGGCTCCGGAATCGACTCCAGAATCAGAATCGATTTCAGCATCGTAATCGGCTCCGGAATTGATTCCGAAGACGGAATCGGAATCGGGTAGGTCCGATTCCGAGCTCCCAGGCTGGCATGACCACATAGGTTGCTACGCCAAGAAGAAGAATAATGAGAAGCTCAAACTCTATGAATCTTGGGAGATGTATGAATCCCCTGAGATTCATGAATCCCTAAAGAATAGTGTATCTTTTGAGATTCAATCAGATTCATGGATTTCTATCAGATTTACACAACATTAGTTTAATTACATATTTCCTTGTATATTCTTTATAGGTTGGCAACTCCTGCCTGAACTGCAATCGGATGGAGCAGACGGAGTGTGAGTGTCCGTGCGAATGTCCACTGGACTACGGTGTATCAGAGCAGGACGGTGGCTGCGCGACGGTTCCCAAGCGTTCCAAAACGGCAGGAAGCTTCCCGGTGCCGCTCTGCTCCCCACTGCCCGAGGAGCTTATTTCGATGAACGCCATCAACTATGAGGCGGATTACGAGCTGAAGAGCTGCACCAACATTAATTGTGAGGATTACCAGACGCAGAGCGAGTGTATGGGTAAGTGTGACAGCAAATAATGTTCAAAAAATAGATACTTACTGTTCATATCTTCCCTTTTTTGCACAGGATTGGTCGGCTGTGAATGGTGCCAGGTGGATGTGGATGGTGAAAATCGCCTCAACACACCGTTCTGTACCGCCCAGTTGGCCTGCTTTAACGGGGTGTTTGGAGCGCCCACACCGTACGGTGATGCCGCCTACACCGGCAACAACATGGAGTCCATCTTGCCACCCGCGTACAGCTCGATTGGGCCCGTGGCCGGCGCTATATTGGCGCTCTGTCTTGTGGTCGGTTTTGCGATGTACTGCTTCCGCCAGAATGCCGATCAAAGTGGAGCGTCGGAGCATTTGTACGACGATTTGGTCGCAGATCACTGCCACGGTTTGCCGCTGTCCCGTTTCGATCTCGACGATGGCAGCCCGTCCGACGATTGCGACATTAGCCGTACCAATGCGAAGCAAAATCTGCTGCTCAACGGGCAGCACAACGCCAACTACATGATTATTCCGAATGTGGCCTCCCCGTACCAGATGTCGGCGGACTATCGGCGTCCGAACGGGGGTGGTGGTGGAGGCTCGTCCGATCATGGGTACTCCACCATGACGCACCACGAGGAATCGGAACACCTGTGCCTGTCCAATGTGGATCCGCAGGGAATAGCGACCGCGCACGGTGGTGGTGGTGGTGCGCACGGGGCCGGTTCGGGCGGCAAACGGCTCTCGATGTCGGACAGTGCATCGATCAGCACGTCCGTTTCGAGCCCGTACAGCAACCATACCGGCGGTCCGGGCAGTTCCTTTCTCTCCAAGCCGCCGATGCTTAACGAGTCGAAAATGATCGGCAAGGCGATCGATCGGTTTGCGGATCCGAATCCGATGCAAACGCTGCTACCGTCCCCGACGTCCATCTCGAGAACGGGAGTGATGGGAGCAACGACCATACTGCCCCCCGGATCGCCCATCTCCGGCACGACCAGTGGGCATCACATTCTCGTCCCAGTAACCGTCCATCGAAATATGGAAATTTCTTAGGTTGAAAGCGCTCAAGAGCGGAGAGGGGAAAGCAACAAGGAAAAAAAGGTACCTTTTGTAACCTTTACATTGATGCCACACGATACAGATTTCTGCATCCGCTGTTTATAGTGACGGATGCGTTTAGTCCATTTTATAGTTTGTCGGCATTCCTCTCACCAGTTTAGTTGTATTACCGTATGGCTAAGGTTGTCAATAGCTTAACCCGCAACAGTTCAATTCCTCTCAGTAGTACTTCATTCCAAGAACCCCGGTGGCAACCTCATCGCTACAGTGCTATTATAAAGTTATCATTTAAATCTTATCCCCCCTCCTGACAAACATCGATCATCGATCATAATAAGTCTTAACCATAACCCGTCGCTTTACCCAAGAGACTGAGATTACCTTTTCAACGGGGAGGGAAATGCTTCCGTGAGCAGGAAATGTGCCGAAATCAATTTATATATACATATATAGCTGCCAACAAAAAGTAGTACTCTTCTACACACGACACTGCGAGCGAGCAGAGTTTTTGCCCTCGCCCCAAACTAAGAGAGACGCTTGCCTTTACAGTGTATTTTTGTATTTGTTTAAGTTAGAGTTTAAGATGATGGTTATAAGAGCGTATTGAAAAAGAAAAAATCAAACACATTACACACCTGCTTGACGAATATCAGTGCGGACAACTAATACAGCTAATATCTTATTGCTAGGAACCGTACACCGGTCGTAAAATTAGTGGCCCTATCAACTATATCCCCTCTATTCCTATTGCTCTCAGTAAAAGTGATAGGGAAAGGCTCAAGCTTGCTGTTCGTTTATTTTAACGCAATCGATGGTAGCTAATGTTTGACCACCACCAATCGATTCACGATGCACTTAACATATCATTCGCTTAGGCCGGCCTAACAGAGCCCAACACAGGAATGAAAATTCGTCCCGATCATCACGGTTGTTTGCAAACGCTTGCTTAAACGTGGTCGCATTCGTCAGTGTTTTTGTTTTAATTAGAATAAACACCTAAGTTAGCTGTCGAACGATCGCACGAACCAAAACGATCAATTTGGCCAGAACGTACCGCCAGAAAGAGATCGGCCCAGTAACAACTATATCCAACTGCCAATTGTACGCCGCCACCACCAATTGTGCTTCCTGTTTTGATGTGCAGCTCTTTTTAGGTTTTGTAACTTTACACACTTACTACTGTATATGTACAAATGTGATCGTGTGTTTTCCGAATGATTCGTGAGTTTTGTTTAAGGCTTACTATTAGGAGCGCGCGAACACATATTTATATATAAATATTATACCTCTAGCGAATTTGGATTTGGAGACCCGCTGGTGCGGGAGAGATTTTGTAAACTTGTACGTAAAGTTGTTTCTTTTTTACATGATTAATAACTTTACACGACAACTGCTAAATAAATTTATTTAAACATATATCGCCATTGAAGCTTGTTTGTGCAGTGTAATGTAACTTGTCCGAAAAAAGTGTTAATTTTTTCCCCATTTTAAACTGTGTTTTTATACTCTTTTTTATGTTTAATTAGAATTTTAAATTTTACAGCACCAATAAATTGGTGTAAATAAAAAACAAAACAACGCATCATTCGTGTCTATGTATTGTTGTTTATGTTTCGAGCTGTCATAGTTTGCGCTAGTATTGGTGCAATGTCTTGTTGATACTGTGAACCGGGGGGAACGGGATGATTACATTGTCAATTCGGTGAACCACAGCAGGCACAGCGCCTCGTATCGGATGCCGATTATTATCGTCGTTTGCGCAAAAGATTCTGCGTGATTCAAGTGTGTAAAATCGTTCCTTTCGCCATGGCAACGAAGAACATCTTTTCCAAGCATCTGCCGAACGTGAAGCTGGCGACACGGTTCGACGCGGACGGGAACGAAATTCAGGCAAGCGCGGGAAGCCCCCCAGCAAAGCGATCTGGTTGTGTCACTTTCCTTTCTTTCGGTCCCATCAGGTGGAAAGGCGGGAAGACGAAGAGCAGAAGCGGAAGGAGCAGGATATTATCGATACGCTCGTCGGTGCTGGCTACTACCGGGCCCACATACAGGGCCTGTCCTCCTTCGACAAGATAGTGGGCGGCATGACCTGGTGCATCGAGGCCTGCGACTATGACGTCAATGTGGATCTGCTGTTTCACGAGAATCTTACCATCGGTCAGAAGATGTAAGCCAGCCACGGCATCCGCATCCATTAAAAGTGTCCACCCGCATATTATTACTAATGATTCTTTTTCTCACCAATTTGCCAGTGCTTTGACGGAGAAAATTGTCGGCGTGCTGCCCCGCATGAAGTGTCCGTTCCTGATCGAGCCGCATCAAATACAGGGGCTGGATTTTATCAACATTTTCCCGGTGGTTCAGTGGCTGGTGAAGCGTTCGGTGGAAAATCGAAGCAAAAAGGCGGACACACTGCGGAAGCTCGCGGCGACCCAGTTCCAGAACCACGGCACCCTCGAATCGGACCGGGAGCTGCAGCGGCTGCGCGCCAAGCAGCTGGCCAATCTGCAGGCCATCGAGTCGAAGTATCTGCCGAAAAGAGGGTTTAAGCTGCGTAAAGCAGCCGGTGGCGGTTGGATACCGGTGCGGCCGAAGGATGTGGCGGACCAGGAGACACCCGATGGAGCGTTGGAAGACGTGCTGGAGGCGGACGTGGACGAGGAGGAAGGAGAGGAAGACGTATCAGTGTCTACCGAACAGGAGGTATGAATCTAGTTGGCAGTGGATTGGTTTTACTTATTATTTTGCTTTTTTCCTTTATTTCTGTTTTGTTTTTATGCATTTTTGCTTTGTTTTTTTAGCTTAATTTTGATGTTTTGTTTAAAAATATCGCAAAAGAGGTAAATCTTTTCGTTATATAAATTTGTTACGAATTTTTCATATTTTTTAACACTTTTGGACCTTTTTTCAGCACAACATTTCGGTGGAGCTCACAGAAGCGGACCGTTCCACGTTGGCCAAAACATACGACGACATGAAGCAAACCCTTTCCGGCGAAGCTATCGAGCAAGTATCGGAACGAAATCGCATCAAAGCTCAGTTGGCGCTGAAGCTTGCGCTGGAGAAAAAGCTTGAGCTCGCATTAAGCGAGTGTGAGCAGCTAAAAACGACGGTACAGGAAGAGGAACAGCAGCTGAAGGAGGCCAGCAGTCAAAAGGAAGCCCTCGAGGAGGAAATTAGAAATCTCGACAATCTGGAAATTACGGAAGCTAATCAAAAGTATGCATTAATTGTTGACGAATTTCGTTTTTGATCAGCTGCATTACAATGCTCTTTTGTGTTACAGAATTCTTGACCACGTCAAAGAGTTGGTGCTGAAGAATGAACGCATGAAGAAGCAGGAAACACAGTTTAAAGAAAATTGCAAAAAAGAGTTGGCAGAGTTGCAGCAGAAAATTGAGTATGGATGATTAAGACATAACTTGGTATGGTAACTTAGTAATTTCCTACAATTTTTTCAGCAAAGCGGAAACATCAACCCCCGATGAGGATATGCTGGAGCTGCAGAGACAGCTCGACATGGAGCTGGAGCGCTTGAAGTCGCTTCGGCTGCAGCTTGCCAAAAAGAACCGTTCCTATGTGGCTATCAAGCGCCAGCTGGACACCGTACCGGATCGTACCGAGTTGGCGCAATATCAGCGAAGATTCCTTGAGCTATACAATCAAGGTATAGATAATTTCTCTCAATTCTCTGTCCATTGTTTAAATGGCCACATTATTCTTTCACAGTGAGTGCAAAGCATCGTGAAACGAAACAATTCTACACACTGTACAACACGCTGGACGACACGAAGCTGTATCTGGAGAAGGAACTGTCGCTGCTGAATTCGATCTACGATAATTACGCGAACGCTATGCAGACGCCACACTCGCGCGAACAATTCGTGCAGCAGTTTGAAACGATCGTGGAAGGCATTCGGGCCACGAAAGCGAAGTTGAAGAAGAAATGTGACGACGAGCGAGCGAAACGGGACGGACTGAACGGTCAGCTGGTGTGTCTGATGGAGCAGCAGCGCAAGTACGCAACCACGGTCAAGCAGCTCACGATGGAATGCCAACGAAACGAGGCACTTATGCAGCACCTCAAAGCGCTGAAAGCATCCGCCCAGCAGCAGCAGCAGCAGCAATAAGGATGGGGGATTCCAACCGAACAAAACCATTTATTGCATTCCGCCGGTACGTAGTGCGCTTAGGATGGGGAACTGAATATATACTCAATTACTACTTCACGATTAACCGATGTATCAACTAGTTCAACTTCAGGCTTTTATTTAGCTTCCCTGAGCAGGAGTTGAGTTTTCCGGTGGCTGCGCAACTTCGCGTAACCGTTGCATCTTGATTTCTCGCTCGACGTAGTAGTTAAGGTCTCGTAGCGGGTGATAGTACGTGTGCACTACTTGCGATCCGACAAACATGGACAGCAGGGCGGCTGCCATGAAGGACAGATACTGTCGCATAGGAACACCGGCCGGCATTGTTTTCCGTTTTTTTCGACTGTTTTCGACTTTATTTCACAATGTGGTGCACAGTGGCTTAGCCGCGCGGAATTGGTTCCAGCTGATGGAGGCGCAACTTTTCCTCCACAATTTCCTTTGCCTGGCGCTTTTTGAACGTATTATCTGAAACGCATAAAATGGGGTGGGGGTGCATTAGAGGACAAAGTATCAAAGTGTTTCACTGCAGATTGCTTACAAAAATTGGTCTCCCCTACACGCCAGTGGATCATGGAAAACTCCAACGCCGCTCCGAGTCCGAAGAAGATGGGCAGGAACCGATAGATGCCCAGCGTTCGCTTACCGGGCCATCGATCCAATAGCTCTTTTAGCGTTTTGCTCTTGCGAATAATCATTTGAACTAAGCTGAAGCCCAAATTCTACATCGATTGCAACGCGAGCGCTATTTCTGGGTAGCAAATGCACTTTTTACATAATTCACTGTTGTTGACGTTCGGCTGGTACGTTTGACAGGGAATACACGTATCTGAAGGGATCGCATGTGATGGATCCGTTCCCGAAGGGGCACAACTAACAACAACATTCCCACGTCAAATGTGACAGCTAGCCCGGAGCGATTATATTTCACGTGTTTTGTGGTGTGTTCGGAACAATTTCTGTTTCTATTTCATTTTTCGGCCAGAACCCGGCAAAATGACGATGGAAAGCGACGATGATTTGGATCATCTTGTTACCAGCCAAGTCAGTGAGGTGCGAAAGACGGTAACCGTTGTGAAAGCATCCAACGCGGACGATGCGCTATCCGACGAAGATGAAGCGACATCAATCAAATCGGAGAGTGACGATGATGAAGAGACCGCCGGGGAATCATTGAGGCCTCCCCATACTGAGCTTCCAGATTCGGATGTGTCGATAAAATCGGAACCGGAATCAGAAAACGACGAGGACGACGATTCTGGTGACGCGGAGAAGGATTTGCTCATTTCCAACTACCTCAGCGCTCTAAAGTCTTCCATGAGCGAAGCGAACGATCATGGGGATGAATCGGATGACGAGGATGATGTGTCGATCAAGTCGGAGGATGAAAGTGAAGATGAAGTTGGTTCCGTAAAATCTGAACCCGTAACAGAGAGTGATTCCGAACTGTCGCAGGATGAATCGAACGAGATCAAGGATGAGCAGGAGGAGGAGAAGCCGGCCACTGCCGGCAAGAAACAGCAAAAAAACAAAAAGAAAAAGGAAAAGATTAAGGTCCAAGGCTCGGACAAAAAGGCGGCAGGAAAGTCACAGGAACGCACTGTGAAGAAAGCAAAGGAAGAAAAGGGTTCGGTACGCTCCGGCAAAATTAAATCGAAAGTATCGAAAAAGAAAGCTAAAGCTTCCGCCATAGACCAGCCCGGTTCGAAACAGGAAAAAGAGCTTATGTCGCTTGTATTCGGTGGCAAGGATGAGCTCTTATCGAACTTAACTAAATCGGAAAAGAAAAGCGACAAAACCGACCCGGCACAGGGCGGAAAGAAGAAGCAAGCAAAGCAAACGCCCAAAAAACGGCGCGCCGTCTGGCACGATTCAGACGACGACGATGAGGAAGATACGGCCAACATGAAGCGCAACAAGTTCACCTACGACGAGCTGCCGGAACAGCTGACCAAGGAGCGCCGGCGTAAGCAGTTCGAGCAGATCGTGGGTCAACCAAGATGGGCCGATCTGGATCGCGTCCGCGAGCCCGATTCCGACGAGGAGATGCTGCAGACGGTCGGGCATGTCGTGAAGGGTGCAGCGGCGTCCCAGGGCCTACCGAAGGGTATAATCGAGCTGAAGAAGCTGAAAAATCTGAACCGCGAAACGAAGATCGAAGGCAAAATCTCCTGCATCAACTTCCATCCGACGTCGATGGTGGCGATGATGACGGGGAACCGGGGCCTGGTGTCGATCGTCGCAGTGGATGGCGTGCGCAACGAGAAGCTGCACACGCTCTGGCTGCAGAAGGTGCGGATCAGCTGCAGCCGGCTGTCGCCGGACGGGAACGAGGCGATCTTCGGCAGCTATCGGAAGTTCTTCCACGTGTACAACCTGCTCAGCGGTCAGAGCGATACGCTGAAAATACCCGAGCGCGACACGTGGCAGATGAAGAACTTTCGCATTTCGCGCTGCGGCAAGTACCTGGCGTCCGTCGGCGAATGTGGCGAGGTGCATCTGATGGACGCGAGAACGAAGGATGTGCTGCAAACGATCCAGCTGCGCTACACGTGCCAATCGCTGGCGTTTACGACCGACTCGCGCTACCTGCTGTGCCACAGCAACGATACGGAGGTGAGCGTGTTCAGCCTGGAGCAGAAGCGGATAGTGAACGTGTTCCAGGACGAAGGGTGCGTTAATGGATCGTGTATAGCGATCTGCCCGAATGGGCAGTTTGTGGCGACTGGCAGTCGACAGGGGATTGTTAATCTGTACACGCTGGAGGTGACACTGACGGAGAAGCAACCGGTACCGGTGAAGACGTTCAACAATTTGACCACGTACATCGATTCGCTCGCGTTCAATGCGACCTCGGAGTTGCTGGTGATCGCGTCATCGACCGTGAAGAATGCGGTCAGGCTGATTCACGTCAGGAGCAGAACGGTGTTCCGCAACTTCCCACTGCACATGACGCATCTGGGGCACGTCAGTGCGGCCGAATTTTCTCCCTCGGGAGGATATTTAGCGCTGGGCACGAAGCAAAGCACTGTGCTGCTGTTTAGAGTGAAGCATTACCCTAACTATTGAGTATCGGTCAATAAAGCTAATGGCACGACAACTGTTTACATGTGTAAGAGATGCATGGTGTACTGTATTTTTAATTACTAATTGGAGCATTTGTTCTCTCAAAAATCATCCATATCCATTACCGACACTTGGTTGAGGAATTTCTTGTACAGTGCCATAAACTGCGCCACGAACGCTTCCAGGTGGAAAATGTGCTTGCTGCCCCGCTGCATCCGATGGTCGTACAGGCCGGCGAAGCTGAGCGTCTGCGTCTTCAGGCTCATGTCGCAGTTCTTCACGAGTATCTGCACCAAACCCTTGAAGATGATGTCCGGCGGAATGCCCTGCGACAGCAGCTCGTACAGCCGTTCGCGCACCACCTCCATACGCTGGGGCGTTTGCTCCTGCACGATCATGTTGGCCGTCTCCTTCAGGTACGTCTGCCAGTCCATGTCCGGTATTTCCTGGTTGGCGGTGAACGGGTACTGCATCACCTTGCACGCTTCCAGCGTGAGTATGGCGCGGCGCAGGTTTCGCTCCGACTTTTGCGCAATCCTGGTCGCCAGCTCGGGCGGAATGTGAAGGTTCTCCTTTTTGCAGATTGACTAAAATAGTGCAAAAATTAAGTTAGTACATTAATAGTGGAAGGCTTATGTACACTCCTGCCACTTACATTCATGATAGACACAATCTCATCCTCCGTCGGTGCCGATACGCGTATCCCGAGGCAACGGCTCTTGACCGCCGGAATGATGCGCGACGTGGAGTTCACGCACAGTATCAACCGGCACGTGGCCACATACTTTTCCATCGTGCGACGCAGCGCATGCTGTGCGTCCTTCGTCAGCTCGTCCACCTCCGACAGTACGATCGTTTTGAACTCCCGCTGCCCCGACGGGTCGATTTGTTGCGTTTGGGCAATCTGTTTGATCATGTCCGTGATGACGACCCGATCGTAGATGCCGACGTCGGACGGATTCACCTCGATGTGATAGTTGCTGCTGACGGTCATGATTTCGATCTTTTTGTTCGACGGTGTGGTAAAGTTCATCACCTCATTGCGTAGCCGCTCGACGCCCGGGCCGTACAGCTCGCGCAGCAGGCAGATGATGCGCGTTTTCTTGCCCGCCCCGGACGGACCGTAGAACATCAGGTGCGGAAAGTCGCCCTGCGAGCACAGATTTATTAGCTGGCTTGCTTGCGGTTTGTGGTAGTCCAGCTTCGCCAGTTCCCGCGGCCGGTAGCGGTCAACCCAGAGCGACATTTTGAGGGCTTAAATGTTAAAAAACGACACTGTTTTGAGATGGTTTTTAGTTGAGCTTGTGTTTCGTTTGGTGCTATGTTGTGTGGACTCCGTTTGAATGGCGCGAATTTGTGATTTTTTGACAGCTCCACTATGACAGCAGCTGCGCTCCCTTTAGAAACGTCAACGGAAAACAAATGAAAAATTTCTTTCTTTTTGAAAGGAAAACCATTTGTTTCATGTAATATGCATGTTTTAAAATTATTTGAATATTTTTTAAGCTTTTTTAATCACTTAAAATCACCCTTTCAAGCATATAATAAATACTAAAGCATTCCGAAATGCCTGCACTTCTTCCACTGTGCAACCAAAACAAAGCTGTCATCCATGTGTTGACATTTTAACGCACGTGAAAAGCTACGAAAAGCCGGTGTCTGGTTGCTTTAAAATTTACCCTTTCCCGACAAATTGCTTCGCTCGTACCCGATGGCGATGGATCAAAAGGTGAACATTTCCGTATCGCTCTACCTCGACACGGCCGGCAACCTGTCCAAGGAGATCGACAGCGCATCGAAAGCGAACTGCAGCTCCGTCACCGTGCCCATCGTGCACTGGAACTACAATCGGGAGTTTGTGCGGGAACCGCTTCGCTCCAAGCACGGTCCCTTCACGCGCTCCGATCTGTTGCTGTCCTCTACGCAATGGTTAAACCGTGTGATTTGCCGGATCGGCGACAATCTCGACCTGGACTCACCGGTCGACCACATACAGCGGCAGGCGGAGCGTACAATCCGGCAGGAGATGTCATTTGCCGAGCATCTGGTGCAGAATGGGTACCTTTACACGAAGCTGTCCAGCACGAACTGTGCCAACTTTGCCCGCACGGTCGGCTGTACCATGTTCAAGGGAACGCTGCTGGTGGAAGTGCCCATCACGAACCCGAAACTCACACAGCACGGTTGGCGGCGTGACGTGGCGGAGGATGCGGACGCGACGGTGGAGAGCACCTGGAGCTGGTGGAACACCTTCCGCTGCCATGCGGACTACAATCCTACCGTGAAGGTGGCCCTGGAGCTGACGGCGGACGTGCCGAAGCAGGAGGAAATCTTCCGCTGGCTGGGCGAACCGGTCGATGCGATCGTACTGCCGGCGAACATTTTCCTCACCAATGCCAAAAACTATCCCGTCCTTTCGAAGGCTCACCAATCGATGTTGAATCTCTTCTACCGGACGTTTAGCTGCCATTTCATACTGAAGGCGAACCCGTCGGATGGCCATCTGGCGCATTACGTGGACTACATCAAGTACACGATACAGCACAACTACGTCAAGAATCCGCTGCACGGGTACGAAGATTTGCTCCAGATCCCGCTGCAACCGCTGTACGACAATCTGGACAGCTTCACGTACGAGGTGTTCGAGAAAGATCCGGTCAAGTACATTTACTACCAGAACGCCATCGAACAGGCGCTGTTGGATCGGGTGCCGGAAGCGGATCGTGCCACAGCCACCACCATCATTATGGTCGTTGGCGGTGGGCGGGGACCGTTGGTGCGTGCCGCACTAAACGCTTCGCAAACCACCAACTGCAAGGTGAAGGTGTACGTGATAGAGAAAAACCCGAACGCGATCGTGACGCTGACGGCGCACATTAACGAGCTGTGGCGCGACCGGGACGTGGAGCTCATCTCGACGGATATGCGCGAGTTTAACCCACCGGAAAAGGCCGACATACTGGTGTCGGAGCTGTTGGGCTCGTTCGGCGACAATGAACTGTCGCCGGAGTGTTTGGATGGGGCGCAGAAGCACCTGAAGGACAGCGGGATCAGCATACCGTGCAAATCGACCTCGTACATTAACCCGTGCTTCGGCTCGAAGGTGTACAACCAGGTGCGGCTGCTCGAGCGCAGTCCCCACTGGAAGGATCGGGTGATCTCCTCCCGCCACATGGAGCAAGCGTACGTGGCGTATCAGAAGAATGCGTACCACATCGACAACCCTCAGCCGCTGTTTGAGTTCGTGCACCCGAACAGGGAGAGTGACGATCCGATCGATAACAACCGGTACAAGGCGGTTCGGTTCCGGGCCGCGCTGGACTGCGTGATGAATGGGTTCACCGGGTACTTCGACACGGTACTGTACAAGGACATTACGCTCAGCATACATCCGTTTACGCACACGAAGGGGTTGGCGTCCTGGTTTTCGATGTTTATACCGCTGACGGATCCGGTGCAGCTACGCAAGGGTGACGAAATTACGGTACACTTCTGGCGGTGCGTTGCCTCGCACAAGGTGTGGTACGAGTGGAGCCTTAGCGCGCCGGTGGTGACGCACGTGCACAACATCGACGGACGGGGGCAACCGATATGGCAGTAGATGGACGATATTTACCTCAAACAAGACAGTTACAATCAATCAAGACAGTGACGGGTGTTTCTTTTTACACGTTTTTTTTTTTGTTTCTAAAACTTCAAAGAAGTAAAACAAACTCTTGTTCTTATAAATGTAATAAATATGACATAATTCATGATTAAGTAGTGTGCTTGAGGATGCAGATGTAAGGAAAGAACATGGTTGGATTCTTCCGGGGGAGTAGACTTACCGCACACGATCGACGACGATAGAGTACAGGAGATAACAAGTATGAGATGCAAAAAGGGTTTAAAAGGGCTGCAGGAGAGCCCTTTTCAAAACCAACCACAGAATAGCTCGCTCGTACACAAGTGCAACCGATGCCTCAGAGTAAATCATTTTCAGAAACGGAGGAAAGAGTGCTAAAAAATCGAAACTGATAATGTTAATACGATACGCTACGATAATGACTCGTTGCGATTAGATGAAATTAGCCCGAAATGAATGACCCAACGATACATTTCTTGTGAAAGAAAATCTGATAGCGTTATCATGAAATGATAAACTATCGTTTCTAGTAAAATAATTGTTTTGAGCAAGCGATTTGATAAAGATAATAAAGCATTTAAACTTCAGACCATGTACAAGATTACAGCAATCTAGTGATGGGTAAAATTGACTTAAATCCAGAATCGACTCCGATCCGACTTAGAAGTTTCAGAAATCAGTTCACCTCAAAAAAATGCCGCGACGGACGATGCTGGGACTATATAGCACCTATATAGTACCGTTACTCACATACGCCTCTGAGACATGGACACTGTCCAAATCTGACGAAACCCTGTTAACGGCGTTCGAGAGGAAGATGCTCAGAAGAATCCTTGGCCCAGTATGTGTGGAAGGACAATGGGGGAGCCGTTGTAACGACTAGCTAGCGCTGGATAAGTAAGTAAGTAAGACTCCGGAAGGTAGGTCCGCCCAGCCGGATTGTCCGGAGTCGTTCGGAATCTTCTGGAACTGTCCGATATCACCCGGAGTCGTCCAGAGTCATTCAGAGTCGGATTCGTTCGGAATCGTCCGGAGTCGCCCGTAGTCGTTCAGAGTCGGATCGCGTGTACCGGCCAATTCTGAGCGACTTGGAACTACTCCAGATGAAACTACTGGTTCCCATTTTTTCGGAGTCATCGTACTAACAATAGTCAGAGTCGAATCGGAGTCGTGTGTGTGCTTCAGAGAGCACATCACTACAGCAGACACTTCTTTTAAAATCTAACAAAAACAATTGGTTGAGTACTTTTAAATACATTTCTATAACAAAATATTTTTACAAATATATTAAAATAGTATTAGTGGTGGGAGCTCGACATCGGACCTACCCGATTTCGATTCCGTGTTTATAATCAGTTCCGGAGTCGATTCCAATGATGGAACCGATTCCGATTCCGCAGTTGACTCCCGAGCCGATTTCAAAGTCGGCTACGGAAACAGAATCGGCTCCGGAATCAGAATCGGCTCCGGAATCGAACTCGTCGTGGGAATCACAGTTTACTCCAGGATATCCGGTAACGGAATCAGGATTTACTCCAGAAATGGAATTAGTTCCGGAATCAGAATTGGTTCTTGAATAGAAATAACCAGTTTAATTTGCGAAATCAGTCGATAGTAAATTTTAATCTTTTGCGGTTATTAATACTTCACATCATTGGACCCAAAGGCCTATTCCTATGGAGATGCCGAAACCGACTCCGTTTCGAAGCCAATTTTGATTTTGGATCCAATTCCAATGCCGGAGCCAATTTCGATTGCAGAGCCAATTCGGGAACCGATTCCGATTACAGATCCGATTCCGATACCAAAGCCAATTCCGGAACCAATTCCGCAGTCGATTCCGGAATCGATTGCAGAAACTGATTCCGGATCTGATATCCACGGATCGGTTCCACAAAACTTCGGAGCTAGCCGGAATCGATTCCGACGAAATCTTCATTTTTCCCATCACTACACAATAGACAGTTGTGAATTGAAAGTGCCCGAAACAAACACGTGCTTGGCAACAGTTGTAAAAAAATAACATGAATTTATGTAAAAAGCTTAAACTGTGCTTAAGCATAACATAAACTTAGTAATTATATTTTCTAAGGTGTTTATTTAACATTTCACCATTCCAGAAACGTTTACAAACATTCAGCAACCGTACGCAGCAGCGTGAATCTTCCTCCCTGGAACTCATCCTGGTCGATCGACCAGATCATTGCTCCACCGAGGCCTTCCCTTCGAATGAACTCACATTTCATGCGAATACTTTGCGGATCATCGTAGCTAACCCACTGATCGCCGCTGACCGCATACGGCACGTGCTGCTGATCATCCCAAATGCGTCCTTCACCAAACGCATCCCTCACCTCGTAGTAGGCAAGTGTGCCCTGCTGCTGTGTGTAAGGGCCAGGGCGTCCAGCACCCGTGGCGGACGCCCGTGGTTTATAGTTGCCCGAGGAGCTCAGCGTGAACGTACGTCCGTACGCAGCTAAGCCGACGATCAGCTTGGACTTCGGTACACTACCACGCCCAATCCAATCGCTGACGCTAGCCTCAACGTTCAGCCGTCGCTGGTAGTCGGTTTCTACACTACCCCAGGAAAGCGGCGCATTGTGGCCAGTGTAGCTGTCCCACGAGCCGTTGTAATCGTAGCTCATCAGCAGAATGTAGTCAACGTGGCGGGCAATGCCGGACATGTCGTACGGCCGGTTAACACCGACCGACGTAGTCAAGAGCAGACCATTGCTGTGCAGCTCAGACGACAATGCAGACAGCAGCTGCACAAAGTTGCTCTGGTCGGAGCTACTTTCGGGAAATTCCCAGTCAATGTCCACCCCGTTGAAGCCGTACGACTCGCAGAACTCACGCACATTCCGTGCAAAGCTCGCGCGTAGACTCGAGCTGGCCGCCACACTAGCGAACGCAGATGCACAACCGACGGCACCACCAACCGACACAAGGGTCTTCAGGCTCGGATTGCTGTTGCGCAAGCAGTTAAAGCGGCGCATCGCATTCCGCTCGGTATCATCCTTCTGCACGATCGATCCGCTGTGATCCAGCGCCACAAACGCGTAGATAAGATGGGTGCACAGGTGCGGGTTCAGGTCTTCCACGGTGCATCTACCCTTTCCGCTGCGATAGGTGGCCCAACCGCCGTAGAATCCAAAGATAGGCTCTGTGAATGAACGTGTATAGCACACAAGTGTGAAACTCACGACGCTATGCGATAGTAATGAATGGCTGACTCACTGCTCGGCATGTTAAGATGTTTCTGATATGAAGCACGACTGTTTACTGTAAACAACGAACTCTTGGGCTCCGCGACTGCGACTGAATAATACGTTTGTCGAACGTGGTCCATATATATATAGCAGGTGGAACGTGTGCTTACCACAGTTGAATATTTTTTGCTTGATATGGATTCCATTTTTCCTGGAAATATAATTGATAAACAAAGCAACCCTGAGCTGTTCTTCCCTCTAGGAAACGGGGGGAGAAGAATGTTAATCAGCCACTGTGCAATTTCGAGCAATTTCTTGGGACAGGCCACTAAAGTGCTAAAGTGCTCCAGTGCATCTCCAGTAGTGATGGGTTTCATGAATCTTTCGTTGAGATTCTTTCATATGAATCTTCAATGACGAGTGATTCGAATCTCGAGTCGAATCTTCAAAGATTTATGAATCTCTAAAGATTTGAGAATCTTAAAAGATTCACGAATCTTCAAAGATTCACGAATCTTCAAAGATTCATAAATCTTCAAAGATTCACGAATCTTCAAAGATTCAAGATTCTCTAAATATTCATGAATCTTCAAAGATTCATGAATCTTTTAAGATTCTCAAATCTTTAGAGATTCATAAATCCATTTAAATTTATATATCTCGTGGGATTCGTGAATCTTTAGAGATGTATGATCTCCAAAATATTGAATTTACCCAATACCACCTACAACTTGCCCGTTTTCGGGTCAACTGCGTGGTACTTTCCAAGAAGTCTCAAAAGCCTGCATAGGCTGGCATGACCACGTAGGTTGTTACGCCAAAAGGAAGAATAACTTAATGCTCAAGCTTTATGAATTGTAGAAACTTTTGAATCTTTTGAGATTAATTGCTCTTTCGAGATATATGAATCTTTGAAGATTCAAGAATTTTTGAGATTAATGAATCTTTCCAATCGGGATTCAGATTGATTGAATCATTCCAAAGATTCATTCAGATTCATGAATCTGAATCTGAACTACAGAACAGGATACATCCCTTCTCGTCAAATAGAATAAAAAGTTGAAAAGCTGTAACGTTTGCATTTAAAAAATGGACCGAATTTATCGATTTTTCATGATTTGATGTTAACTAGCTCTAACAAAACATTTAATACACTTTCAAAAATAGTATCTCATGAGTCAGTAGACTCATTTGACACCTTTATCAGTCGAACTCTAACCGTGACGGCCAAAAAAGTAAAGCAACTTCGTTTCGAAGCGTGCGCGATCAACGAACGGCACCCCGTAGCGTCAAAAACGGACTCCGTGCGGCAGTTAGTGCACGTCTTATAAGCCTGTTTCGGCATCTACAATATATTGGCACTATTAGACAACAATCGAAGCGTCGAAAGGAAGCCCAGTTCACTATGGCCAAAGACTCTATGGCGGAGTTGTAGCAATACCTCGTTGATACACCAGTGGAACCGAAGTCCTTTCAAACTTCATGTCTTTAAATTCTCCAAGAGTGGGTCTACATAGAAAGCCAACCACGTTTTCGAGGATGGGTGGCATGACAAACTGGAGAAGGGAGGTAAGAGGATTGTTCACAATAACTCTACTTGTGAATGTTCGTTCGCCAAGCACGTCTCCATAGATAATTGTACTGGCTACTTATTCGAAGCTTATTCGCTACAGGTTGACAGAGAGGCTCTGCAATCTATCCATCCAAAGGGATCATGGTGTTGGGTGCAATGTATTAGCGGGTTATCGGATGATAGTCAGTCAACGAACCGGTTGAGGGTTTTTGGCCGATTATTAAACCTAAGTGTTATTTATGTGCATCAGATCAACGTTTCTGGAATTGTATGCCGCACGTTGCTCACAACACGACGTAAACAATGCCCTTAAACGCATGAGCATGCACTACGCTTCAACTACACCTGAAGATCATCACAACAGTTGAAAAGTGCCCAACAACTTAAGCCAGACTCTGGCAGCAATCGAAAATGACATCAGACTCAAACAAACGTCGTTTTGAAGCGGATTACAGAGGCTACTGGAGCAGCCCACTCTCTTAGTAGAGAGACGCCCATTCCTACCCACTGGAAATTGAAAGAGACACGGAAGGTGAACGAAATGTGAAAATGCTATTTGCAAAGACACCTCATTGTGAATGAGCTTGCCACAGGCATCAAACAGATGAAGGGCAACAGCTGTAGCAGATAACAGCAATGAAGCTCTGAAGCTTTTGAAGATGGGATCATACGAGTATTACTGTCGAGGTCCATCATCTGATCGAGAAGATCTACCATTCAGAAGAACTACTAAATACCCAAACAGGGTGACACAGATCTAGAACATGCTGTCCGAAAGCGGTTGAGTCTTACCAAGGCCTGAGTTAAGCTGACGAACTGCTAGCTCTTCAGTGTTGCCCTGCAATATGTCATGAAAAGTGCATGGTTTCGGTCAAAGAAATCGGATGACCGGAACGATTTTTTGGACCGCTAATTCCTTCGCCACCAATTCCTTGCATTAGTGTCCGGCATTGCCGTCCTTGGAAGGACATCTGTGCAAGAATTGGAATGATGATCAATGGGTCAAAGGCTTATCTAGTGATCTGGTGATGTCACCTGATGGGCACGGTAGCTTCGTATTAGTAGACGACAACAGTCCTGAATGACTAGAGGAGTTCTGTTATCTTGGAACGGCTGTACCTTCGTATACCGGTATTACTACAGAAGCAAAATCGGTAGTTAGCCTTCCTCTCCAACATCTGCTTCGTGGTCGATTCTCGGTTGCACAATCCTAGTTTTTGATTTTCGTATACATAAAGTTATTCCCAAACTTCCCAGACCTCGTCATGTGATTTGATCGCTCATTCCTAATGACACCTTATGTTCACACCTTTAATCTCCATCACCGTGAGCTGCCACTTGGCAGCTCATCCACGCCGGACAAGCTCGAATCTGTTCACATCCCTTGCCGATAAGGATAACGACTACTACTAATGACTACCGGAAGCGTTTCCACACACACATGACTTCAGTAGGGGCGTCGGGATGTGTGAGTGTGTGTGTATGTGTGGGAAGCCCGGGAAGGACCTTGTCTGCTTAAAGCACTGCGCACGTACGGGCATCAACTCCAAGGCCAATACCATGACCGTACCAATCCCGCCTTGATAATGGATAACAGTGCTATTTCACCACTTTACGAGTGTGTTATCATTCGGGCCCTTTACAGTTCCGCATCACGCGTATCACATGCACCCGAAAGGGAAGGGATGGTAAAAAGCGTGACTGTTTGGGGCGGAATCCGACGAAACACAGGTCATGTATCTCTCCAATGATAGTAGCGGCGGCCCCGAGAGCCCGAGAGCGGGCCTCTCGGTGGCGCCCGCGTACCCTTAAGGAAGGGCCGCTTTCCACGGGTGGGGGCCAGCAGCAGCAGCTGGAAACGACGTACGAGAGCGAGAGAGCGCAAGAGTGAGAGCACACATACACTTTCGCGCTTGTGAGTGAGCGAGCGAGAGTGCCTAACAGCGTGGGAGATGCTGCGCGCAAGCTTGAGATCAAAATCGTGAATCAGTTCGTGCTTCTACCATCATCATCATCGCCACCATCGTCATCATTGGCATCCTCGATATCATTCAGAAAAACGGTTCGTTCATTACGGCTCTCCGTCCGAGCGCGCTCTCCGCGGTAAGCGTGTATATCCTGTGGTGGCTCTCCCGAGACTCCGAAGCGTCCTCCCGAAGCCGCACGGTGTACGGTGCGATGGATGGATGGGACACGCGTGTGAGTTATATTCGGCTTGCCGATGCCGAGCATCCGACGGGCGCCCGCGGCACAATGATGATCCTCGCACCTTCCTGAATGAAACGGGGCCCGACCAGTCTCGCGTCCAGTCTCGGGTAAACAAACAATCGCATCGGCAGTAGTGCCAGCAGCATCGGCAGCATCGGCAGCAGCAGCAGCAGCAGCAGCAGCATACTAGCCGCCAGCCAGTCAACCGTATCCGCGTGAGTGGCGGTTTGGTGTGTGTGGTGTGGTGGTCACGGGATAATCGGTCAGTGGAAGACAACTGGTTAACAAGATTTACAATTTAAGTTTTTAATATTAAAACAGATATATTGGCTCTCCGTTGGTTTGTGCCAAAGGCGTGTGAGATAGCCGCCCCGGATGCTGGATTTGGTGATGCCAACAACGTGCTCGTCGTAGCAGGCGGTTTGAATTTGAATGTTTGTGTGTTGGTAAGGCCATGTCACAGGCAGGCAGGAAGCAAAGGGCAGCAGTAAGCCATGAAGCAGTTGTGCGCGGTGATCTGTGTTGGTAAAATGCACTTCCAATTTAAGTGCTGCTTCTAATGGTTCCAGGGTTCCAGCTGCTCCCCCCACAAGTGCATTTCTGTGTGAGTTTGTGCGTGTGTGAATAAGCGTGTTGTATCGCAGTGTACTGGTTCAAGGCCAACAACCTCCCGGGCAAGGGGGGTGAGGATGGTCCCGAGGTAAAAGTGGTGATAAAAGCGCCAAACCGCGAACCACTTTGCGTGTGCGTCGTGTCGCTGCAGGAGGAGGAAACCCGGTGGTGGCAACAAATTTATCTTCCAAGAAAAGTGGAAAATAGAAAGAGAGTGGATAATTAAATACAACATAATGAACTTCTTGAAGCGGTTCCATCCGTGCTGGCCGGCGGTGCACTCCGTCTGCTAAAGTTTCCCCGGTGCCGTCCCTGGTGCCGGACGGACCGTGGCCTAAACCTGCGTTGCACAAACACACTAACCCGAAAGACATCCGAGTGTGTGTGTGTGTGTTTGTTGAGAGTGTTTCCTGGCAGTCTCCAGCCCCCCCCCTCCCTTTATTTTGTGCATCCCGTCGGCGGGGTACGGTGTTGTGTTTCGCGCCCAAGAGTGGGCCGTTAGTGTGTGTGTGCTAAAGTTGGGGAAAATTTATGTACCACAAACACCATCCGGCCATCCCATCCCTAGGCACGGTTAAAGCACTCTTCTGAAAGCCAGAGTGCATCATCAACAACAGCAGCAGCAGCGGTGTCAGTGTGTCGTGTCAGTGTGTATGTGTGTGTGTAGTTTGTGAAGGATCCTGAAGGAGTTTGCTCTATCTTGTTAGTGAAATTGTTTCAAATTCCGTGTTGAAAGTTGCACCCTTCAACTACAGAAGCGAAAAGCGAGCGGGGTGAGTGCATTTCATACGAATTTCCACCCACCACTTGTGCTTTGTGTGCGTGTGCGTGCGTGTGTGTGTGGGCATTAGTGTATATGTGAGTGTGAAATTCTCAGAAGAAAGCAAAGTTCGCCATTCGAGGCTTGAAACTTGTTGATTAATTTCACCGGTCGCAAAGCGCTAGGCGCTTTTAAAACAGGAAATGAATCTACAGCCATTCGCCTGGCGGGTGCATACTCTTGTTTGGCGTTTATCTGTGCTCAGTGCATGCTGCGATTAAGTGAGTGTGTCGAGTCAAGCAGTAGGGCAGCAAACTGGTGCGATCAAAGCCCATAACACTCGTAACACTTCGTAACGGTGCCAGCAACAGAGTGAATGCACGGTAGAAGCAGATTAACACACATCGTTCCCTCATCCTGGACCTGGAGTGCAGTTGCAAGACGCAGGTAAACTACATGCATTCAAACGTAAATCGTTCAAACGTGTAAGACCACGTGTACGACTATTCATCAATCATTTAGTTCGTGTTGTTTTTAAAACTGCAGTTAAAAACAGCCTCTGGAAAGGTGAGATGATGTTCCCTATTCTTTTTTTGATTTACTGGCATTTCGTCGCCATTGCAATGATGATTTAATTATCTACCAGACTCCTGTACGTTTGCGCTACAACTACCGGAACTGACCAGAATGGTCGGGCGGGGTAACCTTGAGCCCGGGAGTGTAATTCACACCGTTTGGCTGGCGAGTGTTCTGGGTAAATGTCAGATCAATCAACTGACCATTCGTTTGCGTGATGAAATGGTACACAAATGGCACACAGTCTCTGCCCTGTAGCCTGTGTCGACAGATGATAAATGGTGCTTACTGGGGGTTTAACCCATCACCGAGATGATTAAATGTAACGTATGCATTGAAAGCAATGGCATGTAAGCGATTTGAGGGATCGTTTTATGGCGCTTGATCCGGGATGGAAAAGGCCTTTTGGTCAGCCTGATCAAGAACGTTTTCTTTTGTAAAGCTACGACCAGAAGATTAGAATTGGGACAATATGAGGAAAAGTCTTCAATAGTTTTATTTTCTTAAAGAACCATTAATAATCAAGAAATCAGAAGGTAGAATATAGTAATCTAAACTGTTTTCAAAGAACCAACTAAATGCAAAATCATTCCTTAAATTAAGAGTATGAGGGCAGAAAAGTTTTATTTAATAAATAAGTCAGAATTATTCAACCAGATATGACCATTAGTTCGGATTTATGTGAAAGCAATGCTGCACCTTTGAAATGTAACTCGTCATAGGTTCATAAAGTTCGTTTCTTTTCTTGTAATTAAGTAACAATTATTGCAGATTATAAGTAAACCAAATTGAATTCACCATCAATTTCTTCTAAAATGCATGGACATAAAAAACAGTCCTTTTCTCGCACAACATCACCAGTCCAGTATACGCGTACAGCATTAATGACAATTTAGTTCCTTGATCTAATTCGTTTGGCTTGACCTTGGTTTTCAATCAGATGTTTAGTTAACATTGCCGTCACAAATACGTTATCTAAAGCTCTTCGTTTGTTACGTTTTGAGATTTGTGTAAATAAGGAACTCAGAGACCCTTTCAACCCAAAATCTTTGTGTTGTGGTATTGTCCGTTCTATCATAGGCTTTGTCCCTTGAACAATAGTGTGGGATATTGACAGATTAGAAGTTGTTCAATGAAGGTTTATGGGTGTACTTGTGTTATGTTTCTTGTTCACAATATACAAATAAGTGCTTACTGTTTTGGTCTTGAATCTTTGGAACACATCTTCTTATTTTTGGCACAACAACCGCTGTCGGTAGCAGGGCTTGGCTTTCAGTGACTTATTGATTTACCTATAGCAGGATACTCAGTCCTACGTATGGGGGCACGGTCCAATCGGGTCTTGAACCCATATTCGGGTATGTTGTTAAATCGTACGAGTTGACGTCTGTACCAGGAGACAGATCCAAAACATATACGTACAGTTTATGTAATATATATTGAAGCTTCACTTGTGGTCTCAGTCGGATACTGCCTCTTCCTCCACTATGTTGGATTCTAGATGAGAGGAAAATTTATAAATTAGGCGGCATAATTCTTTGGATATAACATTGATATTAATTGAATAAGACTTAAACACTCATTTGTGGAGCAGTTTTTGACTAACATTACATAGATTTTGGACACTTATCCTGTCTCATCAGCTTTTTCTTAGACCTTAGTCTCAAATATTGTTATGTATCCTCGTTTGTCGCCCGATGACTTAACAAACACGAATACGAATCAAATATATAATTCGAAAATCTAAGATAAATTGGTGATTAAGAGTATCATTACTCATTACTAAAGCCTTATTGTCAGTTCAACCATGATCTCAAATGACTAGTCTAGGTAGATCATGAATCAATGGAATTAGTAAAAAAAGTCCCGTAAATAGATAAAAAAGGACAATTTCCGAAAAAAATAAATTAAGATTTACTTGTTTTTTCCGTAAAATCTAAGGCTTTATTTTTAAAACAAAAACTTGTGTCCAATTGAAGAAAATACTGGCATTTTCAATTACTAAGACCTCCTTTACCTCGAGAATCACTCTCGTACACAACTTTTTTCTATCTCAAGAATCATCAACTAACTGAGAACATTGTAGCATTGCACCTGCTACCATAAAAGAGTAGAAACGTTTCTGAATTCGTGCGAAAAATCGTTCAATTTGTACCATTTTTCAAAGCCAATTCGAGTCCAAAGCGACATCATATAACGAGCGCGAGTTTATGACGCTTACATAAATATCCCGTGTGCCATTAAGCAGCTCCGCTAGCACATTCCGAAATGGAGGTACAAATGTTTGGCTTTTGCATAATGATATTAAACAAAAGGCAGCGCGTTGTAAACTGCACCTGGGCGGCAGCCTGCACACCCAGCAAACACATTCCACACTCCGCAACGTGACACATTATTTACACATCTCTGGTGGGGACAGCTGGAAATTTCACCCTCGTTCCCTGCACCTTTTGTGCAATTGGGGAAACGATGGGGAGGGGGGAAACGGGAGAACGGAATCTTGTTCGAAGAACACTCATTTTTACGACCGGAGCCGTTTGTGGCATTGCGCGTTCTCATTGCGTACGCAAAACACGTGCATGTACCGCAACATCGCCTGCCTGCTTTGCACCGCTGTTTTTTTTTGCTTTCAAAAGGGCAGTTAAAAATGTCAATTAATTATGAGTTTTCCACGAAACAGAGCGAAAAGGTTCGATATTTGTTCGGCGAGGACTGTAAAAATAATCAACAACAATGGGTAACGCCCGGCACGCAGAATTGTGCATGTTTGGGACAGTTAAAGGAAGCCCCAGCTCCCAACGATTTTCCGTTTGCTGAAAAATAATTAAACACAAAGAATGGCCACCTCCATAAAATGACAATTTTCGCCCCGATTAGCGCAACGGAGTCATTTGCTGAAGTGGCCGTAAATTTTAAAGTCGCAAATCAGACATCTTAATAGGAATTGGTGCCCGTGTGCCATAAATTCGGTGCGAATCTGGTAGCAGGCAACAGTGAAGGTGGTGGTGGAAAATTCATCGAACGGGCGGGGCGCTCTGCTGATCCTTTCCGCTACTGTCCCGCTGTCCGGAGCCGGAGCTTTCGGATGAAAATTAAGATACAGTAATTATAAATCGTTCCGCTCCATCACTTTGCCAGGGTGTTGTGTTGCTGTTTTGTCGTGTACAGCAACACAACCCTTGGCGTTGTTGCGGCGCGGAGTTATCGAACAGGAAGCTCCGGAGGGCGAGGGATTTCAAGGAAAATCGAATCGAAATCATCTAAGCCAACCAGTGAGCCTGCCGATGAGAGCGTTAATCACCGCGCTCACTTCCGCCCCGGTGGGTTTCGACGGGATGCTGGAAAGTTTGCAGGGAATCGGATTTAATTAGAACTGTGGATGTGTTGACCGAACCCATTTCATCTCGCCTTCTCGCCCACCCCCACACCACCTGTGTGTTTGTTTGTGTCCCGCTGCGAGTACGATTGCTACTGCCAGCTACCGTTGGGCAGCCTGAAGCAGTCCTATCGGGCGGATGGACTCGGTTGATTGAGTAGCTGCTACTGCTGTTTGTTTTATGTGCTTGTTGCATTTTTTTTTCATCCTTTCCTTTCCACTTCGATCAATTCGAGCTTTTGCCTGCTTTTTTATGACTTTACTCTTCTCTCATTCTCTTCTGCGCCGCCGCCATACGCTTCAAGTGCAGATTGCGCAATCGGTTAGTCTGCGGAAGCTTTTGGTGAAGCTTTGCTATATCGAGTGCGTGTGCTGAGCAGCTTTTGATTGCTTAATAGAAGTGCCAAACGATTGACCTTTTTCGCCATCAGTACCCTTTTTATATTTTGAAGATCTTCTGTTTCGAGCGCAAATACACTTTAACTGACCCTATTGGGTGGCTTCGTTTCGTTTCGGTTTATGCTTTGCCCTTCTATACCGGGGAGCTTTCGGGGTTGTTTGGCATGTGTTGACCTGACCTGAGAGTATGTTATGTTTAAGATCCTAGTATGCTTCCAACATTACTTTCTCTTAAATTGCTAAAAATGCTTGGAGGCTTTCTCTTTGAACCTTTTTAAGGTGAAGAAAGAACACACGCTGGTGCTGGTGACCCACTGAAAACTGACCGTTCGAGCTCACCGGGCCATCGGGTTCGATCGGTCTGTTGGTCGTTGTTGTCGGCCACTACCCAGGCTGCTCAAACACTCAATTAATTTCCTTCCCTGCGTGACAACGGCGTTGATTGATTTGGTGACTGATTAGAACGGATTAATTAAGTTCCATCAGGGGAAAAAAAGAAGCAGACGGGGCTCCTTTTTCTACCGTTGGGTTCACTTTCTCCGTAAAACTGCGCGGGCTTCCGGCAATTCGATAACCCAGACAGGACATCTTGCTGTGCGTGGGCACATGTGGTTTTCCTTTTCCCCCGATGCGGTTCAACCACACAGTGCCCGGTGCGGTTAATTGATCGGACACTTTCACTGGGTGTGTGTGTGTGTGTGTGTTTGTGCACGGAAGGGGTGGCGGTAGGAGAATGTTCTTTCTCCCCCCACACGGGTGAAGCAGAGGTTACCACGTGTTTGGTTTCGGTGGTTTTTCGGTGCGTCACAGCGGGATGTTTGTGCTGGCGCATGGCAAGGGTTCGCAATGTTGGGTTAAGGATGGGCCTTTTTTGTTTTGCTTCCGTTCATTTGTGTGTGTGTGTGTGTGTGTGTGTGTGTGTGTGTGTGTGTAGGGGTTAGCAGTATCAGAAACTCGTTTAATCCAACCATAATACTTGCTACATACGGTGGCGGTGTCGGTGTGGGTGGCAATGGTTGGTGACGTATGTAAACGAAACACTTTGAAATCCATGTGAATAGGATCGTAACGAAAATTGAAAAATAAAACCCCGACAGGAATGAAATAGGAAAACTCGGTTTCATGTTGCGCTGGCAAAGTTTTGTCAGCCGCCGGTAGAATAGTGTTGTTTTGACAAAATTGATTAATTAGTTTTCTGCTTTTGGCTCGGGTTGGTACTATTGCTAGGTTTTTTTTTTGTGGAAAGAAGTTTGTTTTACCGATCTCCCTCAGAACTTTATCAATATACTGTCTCCCGCTCTTTGTGCTATTCATCCGGGATGAGTCATTCAATGCTTTCTTCCAATAAGCTGTGCTGAGGCTAAACTGATGTGTGATTGAATTTACGATGAAACCTTCAGAAACGAGTTGTAATACGATGGACGATAAAAAAAAACCGAATATACAAACTCCCATTAAAGGCAAACAATTTGAAAATCGTTCCAATAGGAATGATTTGAAAGCTAAGCGAAAAAATGGCAAATATTTCAAATAAAAAAAATCTTTATTGCTACTGTTTGATAGATTGATTTAATTAATTATCCAGATAGGATGGTTTCATAATGGTTTCATAATGGATGGTTTCATGGAAAGTTAAATTCAGAACAATACAATCGAAAGCAATTTAACTGCAGGAATCTTTGTTAACTGTATCTAAAAAGTAATATTAGTTTATTTATACACTGAATTGTACCATTACTGGGGCCCTTTACGATTCTAATCAGCTTCTTGTATGGAGTTTGACAGTTGGAGGCTGAAATCATGTAAATACTCCATACAAAACCTCACAAAAAACTAGCCTGAAATATTCACTCGAGATTGTTCTAGCCTCAAAGCTAGAATTAGATTCGAGTACCTGCTCGAAAAATGGCAAAACAAGGTGGTGTTTATATTTATCCCAAGGTGCATTAAAGAGGTCTGGTGATGGAATTCAGAATCAAAGTGTATGTAGTCCAGGTGGTCTCATAGCATGTTTTTTATAAACAAATTTAAATATCACTTTTCGACAGGATGATTGAAAAGTTTTGTTCAAACAAGCTTTCTGGAGGCTTGACGAATACACAAAACACTCTTAATATCTTCATTCCGAAACATAAAAGATATAAATCTGCCTTCTAAATTCATAAACCCACCTGTATATTATACCCACTTAGATAGCTGCTCGAAAACTGCTATACAATGCAAACAGCTGAAAGGCTGAAATTTCAGCCTACGAACTTAAAACGGAAAGGGCCCCACTGATGGTTATTATGATGCTCTGTCCCTGGCTGCAGCCTCCCATACATGTAGACACCCGATCTCTGACAAGTCTCGCTTCACCTGGTCCAGCCATCGAGTTCGCTGTGCTCCCCTGCGCCTTATGCCGATCTGGGGATCGCTGTCGAACACTTTTTTGGTCATGACCCAGCAATCGTATCCTGCCAGCCTTCGCCACCGTCAGGATGCTCCATTCGCCGTACAGCTTAGCAAGCTTGTGGTTCATCATTCTCCTCCACGCTCCATGCTCGAACACACCGCCAAAGATGGTCCGGAGTATGCATCGCTCAAACACGCCCAGAGCGTTTGCATCCTCAGTTCGAATGGTTCAAGACTAGTGTCCGTAGAGGACCACAATCAATGTGCGATATATCTCTCATTTCGTGCGGGCTCAAAGTCCACTGATTGACTGATCATGGTTAATCCATATAAAGTATTGTAATGTACGCTTATATCTTCTGCCTTGTGTTTATGTTTTATGTTTTATTACCTTATCCCAAGACTGCCAACCCCTTTGCACAATCTTTGTTACATGATCCAAGCACTTTATCATTGAGTTCAAAATTTAGTTGGTTCAAAAGATAGTGGACAAAAAATAACGACAGTTTGCATATAGAACATCACATAATCCTAATCTCAATTTTACCGAAAATGTATTTACAGAAATGCTACCTTGCAGAAAATATCAAAGATGGATCTAATACTGTTATATCTTTCGGATATATTGAATGAAACACGACCACTCTGTTTGGTTGTTCGTACGCGAGAGAGCGTGCCGCCAAATTCCTCTTTGTATTTTCTTCTTCCCTCACTTCCATATCTGCCGCCGCGCGTCAACTGTCACAGCGGTTTACACATCGTGGTTGGATACGCACGGTGTGTACGAGGTGTATATAACATCTCTCCCCTTGACGACTGAAAACAAGGATCCGGATGATTGCATTGAAATCATCTTCCTTGCAATCTGCTCGAACGTCTCAGGTTCACTGCATCCTGACTACTTGTAGGTTGTGCATCTGTCAGATTGTTGTTCGAATCTGGTAGGTCCTCCCCCACACCCATCATTTGATTAGTGTGCCGTTCCCATACTCTGCCATCGTCGAGACGTACCGAATACCGCAGTTTTCCTAACTTTTCCATCACTCGTCCAAATTTCCATTTGTCCGACGATAGGTAGTCTCGCACTCTTACACGGTCGCCATCCGAAAATTGCTTCGTATGCAAATTTCCTCCATGATGTACTTCATTCGAAGGTAGCATAAGATCAATACGTGACCTTATTTGACGACCGTAAATCAGTTGTGATGGTGTTTTACCTGTGGAAGGATGAATCATTTTGCGGTAAGTGATTAGTATGTTGCATAGACTAAGATGCAACTCAGACTTTGAACATTTCAAAGCCTTCAGCTTTTGCTTGAACGTTTGCACATAACGTTCCGCTTGCCCGTTAGTAGCTGGATGGTATGGTGCTCCCATCTTATGGACAATTCCGTTCATCTTCAAAAATCGCTGAAACACATCGGAAGTGAACTGTCTTCCGTGATCGCTGACCAATACCGATGGTAATCCATGACTACTAAATATCTCGCGACACATTTGTACCGTTTTTTCTGCTGTAGTCGATTTGCAAATTCGTATTTCCGGCCATTTACTGTAGGCGTCGACCATGATAAAGAAATAGGTATCCATGAAAGGTCCCGCAAAGTCTACATGAACTCTTTCGAACGGAGCCGTTGGTTTCTCCCAACAGTGTAAGGGAACTTTTGATGGTTCCGGTCTTGTAGATTGGCACTCAGCGCAGTTCTTTATCATTGTCTCAATAGCTATGTCGATACCGGGCCACCAGCAATAGCCTCTTGCTAGAGATTTTGTTCTTGTTACGCCAAAATGTGTCGAATGCAGTTCCTCTAGTACTCGCGCTCTCAATTTAGCCGGAACGTAAACTCTTACTCCCCGAAGTAAGCAACCTTGTTGTACCGTAAACTCTTGTTGTTCAATTCCGAATCTGTTTTCATTTGGTACTTGCTTCCCATGTGTGATACCTTGTATGAGTGTTTTGACTGTTAGATCTTCTGCTGTTGCTTGGCTTAGTTCTTTTACTGTAAGTGGAAGTGTTTCAATCTGGTTAATTTCAATGCCATCAGTTTCTTCAAACAATGTAGTGGTATCTTGGCAGCTTAATGGTAGTCGTGAAAGGGTATCTGCATTAGCATTATCGGCGGCTTTTCTGAATCGTATTTTGTAATCAAATGCTTGTAAGTAAGTTGCGTAGTGTTGCATTCGTAAAGCTGACATTACTGGTATACCTTTGTGCTCTCCTAGAATTTTAGCAATCGCTTGATTATCGGTAACCAATGTAAATTGACGTCCATATAAATATTGGAAGAATTTCTTCACCGCAAACATGATAGCGTATGCCTCTTTATCTACATGCATATACTTTTGTTGTACCTTATTCAGAGTTTGTGACGCGAACTGAATAGGTCGTTCTGTGCCGTCGGGATATACATGGCTCAATACTGCACCAACTCCGTATGGAGAAGCATCTGTAGCCAACAAAAGTGGTAGTTCTGGTGAATAGTGCACTAAGCATTCATTAGATTGGATATGCTCTTTCACTTTTTGAAATGATTTCTCTTGTTCTTTGTTCCATTTAAATGGAGTGTCATTCTTTAGCAGGTTATTTAAAGGATAGAGAATTGTGCTCAGATCTCGCATAAACCTTCCATAGTAATTGACCAGACCCACAAACGAACGTACTTCGTCTTTGTTACTTGGCCTACGCATATTAGCAATTGCTTCGATCTTGTCACGCATTTTGTGTATACCATGTTCATCTATGGTGTATCCACAATAATCTATTTGTTTAGCAAAAAACAGGCATTTTTCTTTGTTAAGGCGTATGTTTCTATCATTTAGTCGTTTTAAGACTTCTTCTAGCCTTTGCAAATGGATTTGATCATTAGGGCCAGTGATTTTAATATCATCGAGAAAAACGCTTACCCCTGAAATTCCATGCAGGATTCCTTCCATTTGCCGTTGCCAAATCGCCGGGGCTGATGCAATACCATACATCAAGCGCTTTGGACGAAACAGTCCTCGATGAGTATTAAGAGTCAGCATCTCACGATCTTCGGGTGCTACCTCCATTTGCAAATAAGCTTGTACTAAATCGATTTTTGAAAACCGTTTACCACCAGCTAGGGACGCAAACAACTCTTCTACAGTTGGTAATGGGTGTTGATCTACCTGCAACTTTTGATTAACAGTTTGCTTGTAATCTCCGCAAATTCGTACTTTACCTTCTGCCTTCCGCACCGGTACAATCGGCGTTGCCCATTTGCTGGTTGGTACTTCTTCTAGCACGTCCTCTGCAACAAGCTTGTCAAGCTCTTGATCTACAGCATCGATCAAATTGAACGGCACACGTCTTGCTTTCAAGAAGATTGGCTGTGCGTTTTCTTTGAGGGTCAGGTGTGCTTGTACTCCCGATATTTTGCCTAAATTTGGATCGAAAACGTCGGCGTACTTCTGCAAAATAGTATTAAGGCTGTTTGTATTTATTGCCATTTCATTTACTTCGTTTACCTGCAACCGATTATTCCAATCGGGCACCGCATTTAACCATTCTCTACCAAGTAATGGTCGTTTCATGAGATTCACCACATAGAGCGGAAGCATTTCATTATCCACTTTTACTTTTATTGTGCCAAGCACTTCGATTGCATTGTTTGTATAGCTCACGAGTTCGACATTGCATTTTTGAAGAGGTTTGTTTTTGAAATATTTCTCGTAGCATTGTTTTCCAATAATGGTTAGCGGTGATCCTGTATCCACTTCGAAACGCATTGTAATGTTATCTACGGTAAGATCTATCCACCATTTCGGAACGATGTTGTTTAACGAAATTACCGTGCACACTTCATTTTGGCTTTGCTTTTTCATGCAAACTTTTGCTAAATGCCCTTTCTTCCGACAGAAGTTGCAAATCGTATTGATATGCTTGCATTTGTTTGCCACATGTTTTGCATCACCGCATCGATAACAGGTTACGTTCTTTGGCAAACTTTTGTTTGCTTTTGCTTCTTTGTGGTTATGTTTTTCATTACGTTTCTGAACTGCATGTACATCTTGTGATGGACCACCATTTTCTATTTCAGCACTGCTTTTTTTTGATAGCTCCATGCCAACAGCTATGTCTCTCGCTTCCTCTAACGTAAGGTTCCGCTTTTCAAGCAAACGATTACGGATATCGTTTCTCTTCAAACCAAATACTAATTGGTTTCGCAATGCGGTTGACAAATACTGCCCGAAATTGCATGTTGTGGCAATTTTTCGCAATGCCACTAAATATTCGTCCACACTTTCTTCTGCTGAATGGGCATCTTTGTCACCTTGACGTCGGCACTTGAACCTGAAATTTTCGCTAATTTCCAATGGTTCTGGATGGAAATATTCTTCCAGCGTAGCAATCACCTCTTTGTACTCGCATTCCCGTGGTCGTTTCGGAGCTATTTTGTCGCACAGCACATCGTATGCTTCACCTCCCATGTGGTGAAGAAGAAGATTTCGCTTGACCCTTACATCCTTTATAGCATATATCTCAAACGCTGTTTCGATTCTTTCCACCCATCGACTCCATTTGCATTTTGCCTTATCAAAGGCGTCGAATGCGAAATTTGCATGAGTGATGGTGCGGGGGGGCTCAGCAGTATTGTTGTTATTTGTAGCATTTGCAGCATTTGCAGCACTTGTAGTCGGTCGAGGTTCCTCGTCGTTCGCCATACTGCGGGTTTTTACTCCGTCCCTCGTCGCCACTTTGTTATATCTTTCGGATATATTGAATGAAACACGACCACTCTGTTTGGTTGTTCGTACGCGAGAGAGCGTGCCGCCAAATTCCTCTTTGTATTTTCTTCTTCCCTCACTTCCATATCTGCCGCCGCGCGTCAACTGTCACAGCGGTTTACACATCGTGGTTGGATACGCACGGTGTGTACGAGGTGTATATAACAAATACCATATACTGCATGAAACTCAATCATATCAACGTTCGTAGTAAAGAAACGTAATGATTTTTCGTTGGAAGCAAACCACAAATCTGTGTGTGAAGTCGGCACACCACGTGTGAGTTAATGTTTTCATGATATGTTTCTCTTCACCGGAAGCGAAGCACACCCATCGATCGAGCCGTTCCAGCAGGCGCCAAACCGGTGGGGGCGCTTCATCGCACCTCCCAGAAACATAAACACCGTTAATCGTTTTTCTCCATGCCTTTACGCCGAAACGTAATTCATTTAATCCCCTTCGTCTTACGCGCCGCCCTGGCAGAACCGTCTTCGCAAAAGGGGACCGCCGGGCGCCGGCACCGATTTGCATGAGGCATGATAATCCGGATGTTTTCTTGGATGTAATTTCGCCCCAGTCCCAGTGGCGGCGGCACCAACAGTGCCGTGGGGCCCGCCGCGTCGTTGCACGATCTTACGCGACTCTCTGCTTCCATGCTACCCGTGTTCTGTCGCGCCGCTGATATCCGTCGCCACTGTGTCACATCGAAGTGTGTTCCTTCACCTTTGTTGAAAACAAAACAACGAATGAATAAAAAAAACAAAAGCCCCAAGGAGACGATGCCATCCCGGTGCAAAGATTAGGAAAGTTTATCGATAAATAAAACTTCTCCCGTCTGCGCGCCCCTGTCTGGGCAGAGCCCGCGGATGGGAAGGGCCATCGTTCGGGCATGCCCGGGCTGGTGGGCCCTTTCTGCTGTCGGGTGCCCTTCGGTGCTTTTTGCGTTTTGGAGATCGAAATTTAAATACCGTAACTCCGCTGTAACATCTTCTCCAGACTCCTTTATGGCGGTGGGTGCAGAAACCTGTATCTGAACGCTATTTGATGCTGCCAGCATGGTTTCATTCTGGCACGATAAAGGTAATCGACGCGAAGCATGTTTCTGCCACGGGTAGATTGTGATGTGCTTGGAAGTCTTTAGACTAAAAGGTAAAATAGATTTTTGATCAAAGATAAAATGGTTAATTTCCGACTCAATGGCTTAAACCGGTTGGATGAGGGATGCAAAGTCAGTGATGTGAACGATTTCGAATTCGAAGTAAAACGGCCTTTTAATGCGTCAATTTGGGTGAAAACCTACATGGGAATCAACACTCTCTTTTGCCTATGCTTTGATGGTTGACCTGGCAGCAAAGAAAGATGAAGCTTTTGAATCCCATGCCAATCACTATATCCTAAACGCTAAATGTGTCTGATATAGAAGCGAATGAGTTTTTAAACATAATTCTTACTATTAACATATCATTTTGTTTAACTGTAGAATATAGAACACGAAAATATATTCTTCATCTTCTGGAACAACAAACATTGTCGGTTAAGGCCAGCCTGTGCCTCTAGTGGGCTTGGCTTTCAGTGGCTTATTGCTTACGCATAGCAGGATAGTCTATTCGGGGATTGAAATCACGACGAGCATGTTGTTAAGTCGTATGAGTTGACGACCGTCCTACGACACAGGCCAACGAAATTTATTCCACAGTGAAATCTTTCTAAGGTGAAACTTCAAGGGCTCGTCAGTTTAGGAATAAATTCATGTTGAGGAGACCTAACACATTTATTGTTATGCAGTATCCAAGAAACCATTAGAAAAACTGGTATAAAACCTATATTTTTGTTCACCCGAAAATTTATCTTAGAGAATTTCGGCTGCGAAATCGCATATGCAGCATGAAGGATATTCTTCCTTGGGAGACATTCATTTTGAAGAGACATACATTGTATGGAATATGGCGGGACTGTCAAAATGTTCATCTTGAAGTAACAATTCATCTTGAAGAGACTACATCTTAGAGCGATTTCGCTGATTGTCAGTAATGGAGCTCTTCACAATTCTAGTCAGATTTTTTATATGGAGTTTGACAGTTGGAGGCTGAAATCATGTCAACACTCCATACAAAATCACACACAAAACTAGCCTGTGGATTTCAGTCTCGATTATTCCAGCCTCAAAGCAAGAATTAGATTTGAGTACCTGCTCGAAAAAAAATGCCTGAACAACATGCCGTGTTTTTCATTCTTCCCAAAGTGCATCAAAGAGATCAGGTAGGACAATGTTGCATCGAAACAAAAATGGATGTTAAGTCATTCAGATTAGATTTAGCTTACAATTAGCAGTATTTCACATATGTGTAGAACTTTTAGTGAAAAGAATACATATGTTAAGAGCGTTTTGTACGATAAAAATCAAGCTTCTAAATACATACATCTTGGGATGAGCCCACCTACATATTATACCTACTTTGATAGCTGCTCGAAAGCTGCTGTACAATGCAAACAGCTGATAGGCTGAAATTTCACCCTACGAACTGAAATGAGAACGGGGCCCAATATCCGAAAGCAGCTTGTTCTGAGCTACTAGTGATAAGTAGCTATTAAAAAGTCGTCAATATAGGGTACAGACAAAGACAATTTGACACGGTATGTTCCATAGAACTGGACAACAACTGGAGGGTTTACGTTAAAAACTTGTAAAAAATTACAGCATTTTCCTGAAGCGTACTGCGCCTCTCTTATATCTGCATGCTGAAATACTTCCTTTTTTATCAAAAGATGTATTGTAACAAACGCCTTCATCGTTCATTCCAGCTCCTGCCGAATGCAAAATTAAATAACCCTTCTCTAATTAATGCTTGACTTGTTAATGCTTCCACAATGTACATCCTGTTCGATTATGCCAGTGTCGTAGCCTTTTTTTCCGTTCGTGCGCGACGTGACCTAATTATAGAGGAGGCTAGAAAACTTTTAGCTTCCGTGTAGCATTTCCGTTTTTGTTGTAGCACTAGAAGGCAAAACCTGTTGCACTCTACAACACATTCACCCACCCCTTCTCCCTTCCCTACCAAAAACGGTAGTATTTCGTTCGTAGTTGCTCATTAGTTAATTAAACTTTTCAAAGAATGTAAGCCAGCTTCGCTTCACCGAGTTTACTATGTTCGAGCATTTGCTGTATGTTTCTCTCGAAAGTAGCAAACTTTCGACTTTTCAGCTGTCAAGAAACATTGCCAGCTTGTATCATTTTGTGAGCCACGCGTGTGTGAGCGGCAGGTGGCTTTGTTGTAGAAACACCCATTTTTCCCGGATCGCTTCGCAGGCAGCATGTTTTCCACGATGAGCATGCTTTCGGTAAGCGTGCGGCCCGAAGCTGCACGACAGTAGCCAACTTTCAACAGAACAAGGTGTGTTAACCGCTTCATTATATGGTGCGTGTCGCGAGTGTAATTGAACGCTGTTCCGCGCTCCACGGCGGTAGGTAGCAATTGTTCACAAATTGGAGCCAATCTAGAGGGCCGTAAAAACACGCTCCCACAAACGGACCGGACAGTGGCGACGGTAAATGGTAAATTAGTGTTGAATGCGTCTGCGTTATGCTCAATGCGAAGCGGCAAACGGCACAATAACGGACAGAGAGCGGAAAGGAGAAGGATAGAAAGGAGGTACTCTGTCTGGAAAATAGAGGATTGGCGCTTGTTGTGCTGTGTGTACTCTGCCGTAAATTATATCCAAAGACACACACATACAGACACACAAGCACCAGCTAGGCGAATTACATCAGAAAGATCATCAGCATTCTTGTGCGTCGCTGGGTTGCCTCCTCCCGGGAGCAGGGAGTGCATTGAACATGATTTAAAACGGTAATTAGCCGTCATAATTTATGGCCATCGGATAAGACCGTGACGTCGCGCTGGCCCATCAAAAGGTGAACCCGCTGGCCGGAGATGACGATGTTCTCCCGGGAGAGTGTCCTTCCGGCCGGCCCGTGCGCTTGAAGTGCTCAAATTGACTCCTCAGAGACCGGTCGGCCGGTGGGAAAAGGGCTCGCGACTCGGATCGGACTCGGATGGCGCTTCGGGAGGACGTGGTTTATTTATGCCATTGTTCGATTATGTCACTTCCGACAGCTGACGACGTTGAGCGATGTTTTGCTTAAACCACCGAGAGCGGATAATTAAAAGTATCTGTCATTTCGAAACTGTCAAGCTCAGTGCGCGATTGGGACGTGATTGTCGCGTTTGCAATCATTGTGGATGAGCTTGTGTAGATGTTGCATGCAGTGCAATTTGTACAGTTCAAAAGCAGCTCTGCAAGGTATGATGTTATGTAGATGAAGTTGTTATGAAGTTGAATAACTCTATTATGGTGAAAAGTTTTTTTTTTCTAAATTGTTTTCCACATTTCACAGAAAAAAAGCTTTCATCGCTTTACTGTTGCTAGTAACTTATTATTATTCTAAATCAAATGTAAAAGAGCTAAACTGTTTGTATTTAATGGTCCTAGTGAAGCTCAATCACACCGTGTAGGAAACAACTTATTAATTTCCAATCAATTTAAACTTCAATTACAGCGCGGCATGATGGAGGCGCATGGTACACGACGATAATGAAACGCTACAAATAATTTTTCACAGTAACGAAGGCTAAAGAACCTAATGTTGCATTGGGAATTGTTACATTACTATTGTTTAAATGATAAAAAGTTTAAAAATTAATCTCTTTAGTATGTACCGGCATCTTTCCTAAGTAAGAATTTTTAATTATACCTTACTTATCCAATACATAGATCTTGGATATAAATGTTCATCGTACTAATGTTAAACTAATCCTAGAAAAACTCGTAGTAAAATCAAAGATAAAGAAAGGTTTCACATTTTAATTAAATATAAAGAAAGTTACTTTATAGTACATTATATGAATAAACAGCTTCTTAGCAACAAACAACGCAAAAGGGATTATAAAAGCTTTTTTTATATTCTCAATTATTATATATAGCTAATTTTTTGACCATTTTATACATTTATATTTTCATATTTATGACACTTACAACTCTTCTCCACTTTTCACGCTCGAAAAATAGTAAAAGATACGATTGGATGAACAAGATTTTATCACATATTTGTTAGGACACCTTTGTGTTGAAACGCTCATGCGAAGAAATGATAAATATTTTACATTTCGGCTTACAAACATACAATTTGCTTTCGCCTGAAATGAGTATTGCAGACAAAAAAAAAGAAGAAGCAAAACACATCATAAAGTTGCGTTCGAGCTCGTTGCGCTCTGCCGATCATATCGATTCGGCTCCTACCGCTGCTCGTTTCATTAGCTTCGCTAAAAAATATCATTATATTGATATCTAATTTTACACCGCTGCTACTTCAAAGACAAGCCCACCATCCATCGGTGCGCGATTTCACGCGAAAGCGTT
This sequence comes from Anopheles gambiae, assembly GCF_943734735.2. Taxonomy (NCBI): domain Eukaryota; kingdom Metazoa; phylum Arthropoda; class Insecta; order Diptera; family Culicidae; genus Anopheles; species Anopheles gambiae. The sequence continues at coordinate 24,364,492 of NC_064602.1, forward strand.
AAGCGCTTCGGATGGAGCCAGCAACGTAAAGCACGCAAGCGGCAACATAAAAATGCTAGCAAAATATTCCACTCGGTTGAGTGAAAATCGCAAAGAAAATAGCCACAGAAAAAAGGAGGCTGAGCATAGCAAAGCTGTCCTCTGCCTGCGGGCGGGTGGGAAGTTTATATCTTCTTCCTACGACTCGGAAGATATCATCGTTCCGGTTGTTCTTTCTTTTTTGTGTTGTTGCCCAGTAACACTGTTCGATGCGGAAGCTGTGCCAGCTCCGTTCTGCTACCAGCACACTTCCCCTTTCCGCGATACGAGATCCTTCCAGCGTGGCTGTCAACGCATCACATTTTGTCGCCAATTCATTCGATGCTAGGTTCCGACAAATTTTGCCCGCCAAATCGATTGCACGTTTGCAGCCGGCTGGAGCGAAAGACGTAAAAAGACGTACCGAAACCGTACGCATAAGAAGCACCCGTCTCGTACGTTTGGATTTGCCTGCAGGAATGGAGGAATGGAGAATAAGACGAAGAAGGCAAAAATAGCAAGAAAAAGCTATGCCGTCTCCAGGGCGTCGGTATAACTTTTTCTTTCTTTTTTTTATTATTGTGTATGTACATTTGTCCCCCTACTGCACGTCGTCAGGGACGAGTGTCGCACCCATGCTCCGCTCCGAGACGGCTATGTGTGTGTGTGTGAGTATGTGCATGTGCGAGTGGGCAAACAAATCTAGCGACAGAAGCAGGAAAACGATAGCAGACTGCCAGCGAACCGAACGCATGGGAAGGCTAGTGCCATTTGGCAGGCAACGCTTTGCGGAGCGAATCGGCTCGCTGATGGTAGGACGGGAAGGACAGGAACCGGCTGCGATGGGGGCCCGTGAAAATAGGATCACGGTTCGCGACCATCCAATCCACGCTGTTGATGGACAGCGACCGCGCCCGTTTTTGACATCAATCCCTGACGAGACTATGCTTTATGCGTAGTTATGCGCGTCGGCCAAGCGATGGCCAAGCGAGCTGCGGGTAGACTTCAATGTCCAGGAATTTTTTTTCCCCCCAGCAGACACGATCGCCCAAACCTATCAGGGACGATGGCTGGCCAATACGGCTAAAGGGCGAAGAGAGAGAGCTGCCATGAACTCGCGTGAGCTGCTGTGCAAATGTTTGTGTGTGATAATAATTTTTGTCACATCATTTTGAAATTAATACCATCATATTACCTTTACTGGCGGGTGGAGTACCCCTTCCCCCTTATGTTTCGTTGGTGTTTATGGATTATGACCATGGCATTTTCTTGTGGAGGAAAGTGAAAAAATCTACCACCGTGCTTACTGGCTCGGTCCACGTCCACGAGGACGTCCGTTTCCGGGCGGTCCGGTACGATTACTAAACTGTTTGCGTCACCACATGCTACCCGGGGATAATTAAGCGAAACGGTGGCCAATCCATATATGCGACCGTGTCCAGCTTTTGGACACTGATCGAACGGAGCGCTGAGCGACACGTAATTAAGTTGTTTTCAAAAGCAGATGACCGAGCAGAACACGGCGAGCTTAATGTTCGATTATTGCTTCGTTTAATATGAAAAACAAGAGTTATTTTATATATAGTATTGCATGTTGTTTTACTGACGTTGTGTTGTTTGCGCAATATGTTGTATAAGTCCTGGTTAAGATAAAATATTTAAAAAATATGGAGACGCCTGGTGGCTGGTAGTTTTGAGATCATTTAAAGAATTATTTTTGGTATAAACCCTTTAAAACATTTTCATTTGTTTTGTAAATACTTTTCAAATAAACCAGAACTCATTTTTTCCACTAGCTTTTACTGATTTTATATCTTGTTTAATACTGAATGCCTCCGGTTAAACTATTTTTGTACCTATTTCTAGCAGTAAAGCCTCAAAATTGAAATATTTATAACTGACTCATAATATTACCGTAACACGGTTTGCAAATAGTGAAGCGAAACATAGACACATATTTTAGAATTGTACGTTTAATATGAAATATTATTTAAAGCACAATGGTGGCAACTTCACCTCCGCACCTATAGTCCACCAAAAGTCAAAACAAAATACAAAATAAATGGTTAGAATAACAAATTCTGATTGACTCGTCTTTCCATTTCAAATATCAAGCTCTGTAGCAAACCTTTTCTTCCTACTTCAATTAACAGCTAGCCTTTAATGTGTAGCAAATGTACATTTTCGCTTTCACTGGCAAACAAAAACATCTCCCGTTGCCGAGGACCTGGCAATAACTTCCAGTGTGATTCCGGTGAAATACTGAAAGGTCCTTCGAATAACTTTAAATAATTGCATCCTCATAACAGTGCTCATTGCGTCGAACTCCTCTCTCCAACTTCTGCTCGGTGACATTTTATTCTGCTTCCACTATAAATAGAGGGTTCGCGTCCCAAAGCTGTCCCGAGCGAGCGGTTCGAGTCCAATTAGTTGTTACGTAATGAGATGATTTCTAATTTTATCTCGTTTGGACGTACTTCACAGCGTGCTGTAACCTTTTCCAGCAAAAACCCATGTACCCGTGAAACGGTCCGCACCGTTCGATGCCCAAGCCAAATAGTGTGAGTTTAAGGGGGGAGGAGGCAAAACACCAACAACCACTCTCCAATACGGAGACTAAGTACTGCGTTCCAGCGCACTGACAAGTAAATTTCAGTTTGCATATTGACTCGGCGCGGTACTTTCTTACAAGCTCACAAGAAGCTCTTCAGCATGAAACATTGTTTAACTTTTTCGCAACCTTGTTTAAAGTTGGCGCTTCGAACCACCAGCCACCATCACTCTCGCTTCCTCGCATCAGGCATTGGTTCCGGCGAAAATGTTTGTTAATTAATTTCAAATTGATTTTTGACAGTCATTAGCACTGGCGTGACATTCGCGTAACAATGTCGAGCCCGGGCCGCTTCCTTCCGCACACACACACAAACACACACACAAACCGTCCCTGCTGACAATACCTCTATAAATCTTTGGGTCAAACAGCGAAGTGATGCACCGTATTTCTCGGCAGCAGGCAGTAAAGTTGCCAAAGTGGTGGGACCCATCAAGACACAAGGGCTCCCTTCAGACTTAGGGATTTTGTCACTGTCGCAGATATCAAGGCGCTGGCAAACGTCTTGTCAAAGCGTCATGAATATTTAATGAACTGAGCCGCTGCACACTGGTATCTCTCGCAGAGCACAGTGCGCACTGGGACTCCCAACAGCGAAACAGATTCGACTGGCAGCGTTCCAAATTGGTGGCCGCGCTTGCCGCCAAACACAATCGCTCAGCAAACGCCCAAGCAACAGCTGAAAGTGATCTGTGAGCTGTGAGACAACCACGGCACTAGCATAGGCGAAAAGTAGGCAAAGATCCGCGAAAAATGCTCCACCGATAGGCAGTAATTAGATGAAGCATTTTAATGATTGAATAGCAATCGATCGTTGTCGCGCCACCGCGTTGCTGCGAGGGGATTTGCTAGCGCAACGCGAGCGAACCGGTCGCGAAACGAGCCGCGGAAACACCATTAACGAGTTGATTTATGATAAAGTGTGGCAAAAAGTTGGGCCGCTGATTATTGGATAAAGCAGGCGTTCTTTGGATAAATTATGGCAGTGTTTCAATTCCGCGCCAGCTGGTCCCAATCCTCACCTGGGCAGCGCGTGATGAGTTTTAAGTGATCGATCGCACTTTATCGCTTTATTGCAAAACGGCCCCTTTGCCGCCGAGTGCCGTTTGAGAAAATCGTTTAAAAATGTGCAAAGTACACCATTTTTTATCGCTGTTTCTACAAGTGTTTAAATCGAACGCAATGAAGTGTGTGTGGTATGTGTTTTTCAAAACAAAAACCTCTTTCTGCAGCGCCAACATGACTTGCGGTGTCGTTACAGTATCGTTCTCAGCGGAGGATAGCACCGAGGTTCGATGGCCGCGGCTACGCTGTCCATCAAATTTCCGGTTGATTAGCCCACGGTTTTTGGGGGAGCGACTGGGAGGAATGGGACAGCTCGAGTAAAAAGGAATGCTTCGCTTGCAAACTGATACGGCTAATATCATCGATCTTTTATTCCGGGCTTATTGCCGTACGGGCTCTCCGGGCGGTTGCCGCGAAGACATTTGCAATAAATTTATGTTTCTCCTTACGCTGGTGTGGGCGTGCGACGGGAAGGCAGGGGAATAATGTTTGGCTAGGATATATTGATTGCATAAAACGGCTAATACATGGCTGTACGGATCTGTACCCCGTATGTCAAGAAGCTACAATGACACGTGGCCGCAGGCATATGCCAGAACGGATGGGCACCATTCGTTACCACGAAATGAAGGCCGGATCCAGAAAAGGATACAAGCTCACACACCAGTTGAAAGAGGCAAGACGCTAGTTTCGACAACTTCACGCTACTTATCGTGAATCTCAACAACGGCAATGTGCGTGCGTGTGTGTGTGTGTAAGATTTATTTGCCCTTTTTTTCGTTGCTGTGCAACTTGTTAGAAATTCTTCCAAAAAGCACTTCTCGATTTCACCCGAAACTGGAATCTTCTCCGAAAAAGCGATTAAACAACGGATGTCGGGAGCCGAGTGTCGAACGCGTGAACAATGCAAACAAATCGACTAATGGTATGAAATTATCGATTCACTTGTTACAGCTGTTAATCACGAATCAAAACACCCCGTACCCGCCATGGACACCGCCCATGCCCGTTCGTGTGTGAAATTGTTATGCTTGCCTCGATCGAAGTGGAAGTGATGGTGGCCGGTGGGTGATAAAATTACACGTTATTACCCTGGTAACAGTTCCATCACACGGTTCTGTCCCGGGTGATTTTTTTTTGCCATCTGCAATTTGATGGCCGCTCTTTGTGGCCCCATCGTCTGGACGAGTCTGGATGGTGAAACTTTTGCAAATTTGATCCTCTCCATGCGCCGGCGAGAGCAAGATGTCTTTGTGCAGCAGCAGTCGTAGCCGTCGCAGTTAAAGGTGCACGTGATTTTTTGGCAGCACGCTGGCTCTTTAACTTTGATGTGCGAACAAACTTCACCGTACGCTTGCCTGGTGTGGATTGCAATTCTAACCTCCCTTCCAAAAAAAAACATCCCCAAAAAAGCTATTGAGCAGTCGAGGAAGAAACACAAAATAAAAGGAGAAGGTTGGTTTTGATTTTCCCTTCCTTTTCGGAGAAAGAAAACTTCAGACCCAGCCCCCAGCACTCCTCCGGGGGCGAGATCGACATTGTGTCTGTTAAGTATGAAAATTGATTCAACCTAATTTGATTTTCACCCGATCTCGATTTCGTCGTTAGGTTTCGGTGGTCTGCTGCCTGGAACAAACGACGCAAAAGAAAAAATGCTGCCATCTTCCCCATTTTCGACGGGGCATTTGGGATGGAGGAAAACCACCAAACAAGTGGTGGAAACAAACAAGTTCTACGGCGCGGTCTCTTTCTTGCCTTTGTCTGCGGCGTGTGTTTTCGAACCCGCTGGGAGTCAAGAATGGGCACCGCATCACAGCAACGATTGAGGAAATGAATCGAATTGAAAGTCGGTGCGCTCTAGGAGCTCTGAGCGCTGGCTTGCTGGTTGTAGTCTCACGTGAAGAGTTTTGGGTTTCTTTGCTTTTTTTCACACACTGTATAAAGTTGCCCCGAGCTGTGTACGTCGGTGATTCGCAATAGTGTGCGCTGGATGTTTAAATTCGTTTAAGCTTGTTTAGTGCTTGTGAAAAAACGATGGCCAAATGAAACGGAACGAAGATTGCTGTGGATGCTGTGAAGTTCGATTATTGTTTGAAAGATTTTCGATCTTGTTTTTTTTTGTCATTCTAGTTGTGGAAGATGTGCCCCAAAAAGCTTTTCATTATCGTTGGAAAGCTTTGGGATTGAATATTTACACAGAATAGTTATTTCCTTTTAAGCGTTGCTTTAGCATGGTTGTGCTTCTAGTAGGTATTAAATATTTATTAAATCTAGTCGCAGTACCAACTGTGAGATGAAACGTGTTGATAAAGTTTATTCCCCCCTCCCCCCTCAATTACTACTCAATCGCATGTACACTTTACCAAGTCGATCAACGTCAACATATCCTGCGAAGGCGCACTGTACTGGTACGTATCCAGTCGCCAGTCTTGTACCTAAACTACTCCCTCAATTTTAGGATAGGAAATCGAATTTCGGTCTGCTGACAGCATATTACCTTCCTTTTTCGTGTGCGCTGCTCCCAGCGCCAACGGCTGCGAGGGGAAAGCAAATCCAGTTATGTCAATCAATATCGAGCAAGATCTTTCCATGTCACTTCAATGTACTATGCCGACCTTAGTCGGTGATACGACACTTTGCTAAGATACTGTTTTCTAGCTGAGTGAGCTTGATCCCATCAGTATTAAATCATTAAAAACGTTTGCCTGTGCGTGTGTATGTGTGTGTCAGTGCGGCAGCATTTTAATAATTTGATATGAGTTTGGTGGCGCAAAAGTGTTGAGTACAGTTTTTAGAAAATAACAAACCACGACGGCGACAGAATGCTCAAAATTGATGACTTTGGGAACAGAATAGCAAGTATACTGGAAAAGCTTCTATCGTAGCCGTACGACACATGCAAAAAACACTCTCACAACAGTCTCAAACAACTGTCATGTTCGCTGAGCAAAATTAAATTTAAATCAAAGCAAATTTTAAACGGGTTATGCCAAAAGTTGGCGGACCAATTGTTGAATAATAAATAAATAAAAATATTAATAAATAAATAAAGTAATTCGGCAGGCAGGAACACGGATTGAAAAGAATAAATAAATTAATGAGCTTTTTTCGTTTGCAAACATATTACACAGTGATAGATCAATCGTTCCCCAGGGTAGTGCAGCAGTTTGTTGAGTTTTTTGAACGATCGTCAGGGAATATCAACTTATTGTGAATGTTATTGCGTTGCTACGTCTGCTATGAAAATGTTTTAAAAGCTCTACAATGTGACAAAAGCTCATGTAATGGAAAATTGAGTCAGAAAGTTGTCACAACCGAAGCCGTTTGCCTATTCGGTTTAATCAAACATACTGGAGAAATATTTCAAAAATATGTAAAATATACTAATTTTTTTTATAGGTAAACCCCTTTTTCAAATTAGTAGTCACTTGTTCTGAAAGTTTATCCATCTTTCTTTCTTCATAAATAGCTGTTACTTAAAGAAAGCACAGTTAACTTCAGTTTCCATTAACCAAAACCCCTTACTCCAAACATTTTTTTATCTTTTCTTCGTTACAAATTGAATATATTTACTCACCGACATATTTTCCCAACGTGTCTGGCAACAGATGGAGCACATTTTTTCGTCTTTATTTTACCGTCACCGAAGCCTAGAGCTATCGGTTTTTACTGCGCCACTTCGTTTTTACTGTACACCGTATCGGCTCGGGATGTACGGCCAGTGTATGCAAACCGTCAATATGATGCTTATGGGAGAGGGTAAAGAAAAAATTGCGTCACCGAGAACGACCGATCCCGTGACAAATGGCTCCGGACACGGTGTTTTTGTTCTGCATTGATACACCGACGATGATTCATCGTACGGATTGTTCTTTCCCCGTTAATCGGTTCTGTCATTTTATAAAGTTTGCCAAATCCCCCCCTTTCTTCTGCTCGTTCGTATAGTAAGCGAGCAGAGGAAACCGACGCTGAAACTGTTATTTATGCTTAGCATATGGCTTCAATAGAAAATGCATTACATTTAAGCTGGCAGAGCATCGGAATTGAAACGGTTCATGCACGTACGGTTTGCATATGAAAGCGCAATTCCTATTACGGTCGCGCGTTTGCTTCATGCACCACCACCGTGGTGAACAGCGAAACCATAGATCACTAAATTATTGCAACAACTGGCACAGAAAGATGATCAAACCGATAACTCACCCAAAACTGGGAAACGGTAAATCGAGCCAAGTTTCAACAGGAAGCAGTTCCAGCAGATCCTTCCACCTTTCTACGCTCCGGGGCGCCGTGATAGTACATATCGAAATTCATATTTCACTTTCAATTTATAGCAAAACCTACCCATCCTTGGCTTGGTGCAGGGACTATGCTAGCCTTGGTTATAAACAACTCGGGAAATAGTCCAAAAATATCGGGATGAACGAAACAGCGGGATAAACTTTACTTTGCATGTATCAAGCTTGTACTGAGCTGCAGTACACTCGACACGCTTTTGAATAGATAATGAGGGTAGAGCGGCTAGTGGAGCACGGCATTCCGGCCATGATGGACGCAAAACCCGACGCTTCAGGCTTACTGTGTTTACCCAGAATCGTCAATCTGTTCGCGGGACTGGGTCGTCCCGGATGGAGAGTTAGCCGGAATCGATCGAATCGGTCGCCTGTCGCTGTACATTGCGTTCGCAATCAATAATCGGGCTATTATTAATGATCGGCTAAAGCGTTTTTTTCTTTCTTTTTTCGGGGGGCTTTTGCTTTGCTCTCTTGCCTCCATGCCTACGCTGCCAATCAAGCGATTCATAATAGCCTCAATTCGTACCCCTCCGTGTGTATCCGGGGCAATGCCTAGCCAATATCCTTTCGGCTCCATATGCGTTAGCGAAGCGCTCGGAAATCAGGGAAATTCGGACTTATTGGATGATGCTCGGAATCGATTCCGATACGCTCCGGTTATCTGGCGAAGGTGGTTACCTCACACGCGCACTCGTATGTCGTGTGTGTATGTGTGTGTGTGGTGAAACATTGCCCGAGACGTGTCAACGTTCATGTGTTGGCCGGGCGCTTCTCAATTGGCACCTGGGTTCATCGCTTTGGTGCACCGTCTCACCGAACCCAGCAGCTTGCCAGGCGACCGTCCTTCGCTGCATCGCGGTGGCCGTGGTACGCTTCCGAGGAAAGCGATGGGTTTTGCAATGCTTGGAGGTTTCCCCGATACACGAAGCGTGTCATACATATTTATGGTCGCATTCGTTGTCAGATCGTTTCAAAATCTCATCCTCCTCGATGCTCGATTTCTCGACTTCGACTTCGGCTGAGCCATGTGGCCTGCGATGGTGTGCGAGCCCGTGTGCCGGGGTGGGGCGAGAGATACTTTTTGCCCGTTGTATTCCGTGCGGAATGTTTGCGGACGCGCAGCAAGAAGCACCCAGCGATCCGTCTGTGTGCCACTCGGAAACCGGTCATTGTTTATGGAAATGTTATGGTTATTGGAATGTCCTAAGTAAATTGCCTGGAGTGGTCGTCGACTACTTACGTTCAGCCATGTTTGTACTTGGCGCGGGAAAGTGAAACGGATGCCAAGCTGCTTGCCTGAGTGTGTGAGAGTGAGAGCGAGCGGGAAAGAAATGAAAAGACTGAACGGTAGCTTGAGTAAATGGGAAAACGCAAAAGAAATATCCTCCCGTGAATGGAAAGTGAGCCAGTGAAAATCGAAATATCAAAATCGAATGATTTACAGCAGAGCATGTCAGTGGCCATGATGGAGCTTTATTGCAAATTGCACTATTGCGAGCTTATAGAAGAAGTCTTTGTTTTAAAAGCCGTTTGGTTGTTTTTAACTGAATGTAACTGATTTATAGTTTGGTTTCAAAATGCTAAGTGCAATTGACAAAAATAAGTTTATTAGTATTTTGCTTTGATTTACAATTTTGCAGAAGAAAGTACACATCTCACTATCAGAGGTGAACGAAATGTTTTTGAATAGAAAAATTGGGAAAAGTTTTAAAATATGAGAAGGTAAATTCAGAATACTATTTGATGTACTTTAACAACTAACCTAACCCTTCATTCAATGTGATGACTTCGGAGTTGTAACTTACTTTTAATCAGTATTGGTTTGGCTAAATAGTCATCCATGAATTACGCAAAACATGATAAGTATGTACACTCGACAATTCGTTCTCTATTTATTTCGAGACTTATGAAGTATCAAACAGCCAGATAATAGTATGTCGTGGGACGTTCCATGTGAGGCTTTAAGACGAGCATGTTGTTAAGTCGTGCGATTTGACGACTGTACCACGGGATCGTCCTCATAATCATTGATCTTTATTCTTCTTCTTCTATTTGGCGTAACATCCTACGTGGACATGCCGGCCTATACAGGCTTTCGAGACTTAATTCATAACCACGCAGCCTTATAGTCAATCCTTGCTACGGGGGGACGGTTCGTTTAGGGCTTGAACCCATGGCGGGCATGTTATTGAGTCGTTCGAGTTGACGACTGTACCATGGGACCGCCTTAATCTTTATTATAATTTTAAATTATTGATTTTGTTTCTTGAATGTACTCAATTGATTGATGGTTCTTCCTGGGCTATCTTCGGCTATCTATGACCGATCTGCACAACCAAAGGAAGATAGTTTATTCTGCGTACTGGGGGATTGGTATGTTCGAGTAACTTCCCATCTGAGTACCTGTTTGCCTAAAATTACTTAAAATTCATTAAATTAATTGATTTGCAAAATTCAACATTTACACAAACCCTGCGAACTACCGTGCAGGAGAATGTACACGACTCTTTATAGCCGTTTTGCTTATACCATCCAATGTCACCCCTATCGAACTGACATCCAAGAAACCCTCATTCACTGTAACATTCAATTAATTTTTGGTAAATATTTAATCACTACAAATTGATTCTTACCAGGCGCAAACCGCCACCAAGTGCGAATTTTAACTATCATCATCGGGCATGGTTTGCGGCGTGTGAGTGGTCCGATTCGGGAAAGTCACACGATTTCCCAATACTTTAATGACTTTGGTTGATTTGTAATGCCTAGAAGGACCAAGCCGGGCTGCACTGTGAACACAAATTAAGCCCTCCCGCCTCGGTATCCCTTGGATGGTTCTGTAAGTGGGACGGGTGGTGCAGCTGCTATGAGATTACAACTAATCACCATGTAAGCTGATGAGGGGAGCCTTTCGGCGCCACCCGCTAAGCCCCGGGATCGGAGCTGCGGTTGGTTGGTGCACAAAATGGCCGTCCTGGCTGGCTATGGACGGTGATAGTATCGTCAATGTCAAGTGCATGATAGTGAGTGGAAAGGAGGGAAGTGAAAACATTGGGCAATACGATATGGCTGGCGACGCTTTCTGTTGCTGGAATCGGTCGACCGGCTCTATCTATGCTTGGTAAAGTAATAGAACCGTTTGCTCTTCAGCAGTGCCAGTGCGGAATTTGCACTCCCGCATGTGCGCATCTACCCGTACAATGCCATCTTGCAACATATCGTTCTACATTTGAATAAATACATTCACACACTCATGGACACACACATGCGTTGGACTGTATCAGCTAGCCAGCCAGCAAGCGCTGCACTATCAGCTCCGTTGTTTTCTTTGTTCGGCGGAAAACCTCATCCACATGAGGGATGCACGTGGTATGGTACGGTTTTTCAACAACGGATCCGGTGCAGAAAGGGGTCCGAGGTGCTGAAAGATGGATGCCGATCTCGGGGGGGTGCACATTAACTGATTCAGCCCCCCGGGGGCGACACTTTCGTTCCGATTGGCGAACAAATTGCTAGAACGTAATGCATTTGCTTTGCATCTCATCTCGCTTTCGGATGCATTTCATAATGTGTTTCTCTTTTGCCCTCGGTGCTCGTTTCTTGTTTTTACTTGCTCCCTTTTTTGTCTTTTGCACTCAGCAAAATATGTACAGCGCGAGTGAAGCAACTGGCAAACCACACAGCAGCAGCAGCAGCAGCAGCCAGAAGCGATGGGACCGCAGAAGGTAGGACCTGCTGCTTTTAACTTTTAAATGAAATAACTTATCATTCTGCGATGTGTTTTCGTTTTACCTCCAGTGAAAAACCAGTTTTTTTCCGGTGTGCATATGCGTGGGTGACCGAGCGGAGAGCGGGGTGGATGAATAGTTTGGCTGAAAAGTAAAATAGTTTTCCGAGGGCCAGAAAAATGCAACGAGAAAGTTTACCCTACGAGCCAAACGGAGGGTTTGGCTGCATTCATCGCATTGGCGGCTGTTATTTGTTCTGCATTTTTGCAACTGCGCTGGGTACGGGAACGATACTTGTAAGTAGTACACACGAAAAATGCATCCTGCATCACAGGAGTAGCACTTTTTTGTGACTGTAAACGTTACAGAGTGTTGCGTTTGGTTTATGTAAGAGAGAGCAAATCGTTTTCTCGTGTTTGGATAGTTGGCGGAAGTGTCAATTTTAAAACAGAGCTGAAAACTAACATCAGAAACAGACGTTTGTTTAAGCTTGATTCATTGCATTACCATTAAATCTTCACGTTAATATTTATATTTTCTATTTGTTTCCTTACCATTGAAAACCATTGCGTAACTCTAAAAAGTGCTTTTTAAAATAAAAAAATCTAAATTTCGTAAAGCAAACTGACACCGTATGCAACTACATTTGCACATTCGGGTGCCCATCGTCGGTTTGTGTGATGTGGCTGGAGGATGTACACCACAACCGAGAAAGCCACCTGTCAGTTGGTGTGCCCGTGCCTGCTGTTGCATTTTATTTTTATCCGTTCGTACTCTTCGGTGCAAATTCTTCAGTGCCCGCTTGCTATGTTTTTCATGTCGGATGTTTTTCCCGTTGTTGTGTTCTTGCTACAATTTCCATGTTGACACAGGCGGGGGGTTTTTGCAACCAGTTTTGTCGCAGACACTGAACACACCCAGAAAGGCGTAAAAGTGGTGACACTTTTTTGTTGCCTCTTTCCTGCTTCACACCCACATAAGCTGCAGCTGTTAGTGAATCGGTAGAAATTTGATTTTCCCGTTGAATCCCCGAAACGTTTTCTTCGATGGTAGTGTACTCGTTTGCATGCGATTTGTACTTTTTTTTTGCTCCTCTATTTCGCACAGTTGTCAAAGCGTTTAGAGTAGCGAGTTTGTGGGAAATTTATGATTTTTTTTGGCAGCGAATACTAGTTTTTTGAATACAGTTTAGATTTGAATTTCAGAGTGAAATAGTGTTTTTAAAACTGCTCAATTACTTGGAACGATTTTTGAAATTATATCTACATTTATTTGGAATTTTTAAACACGTAGCAAACGTATACAAAACTGTCGTTGAAGATCTAGAGAAAAATAAAAAAAGTTTTTTTGAATGAAAAAGTTGAATTTTATTGATCCATATGAAGAGAATATTGCAAATGATAATAAAATAAATAATATAATCACACCCGTTATTTGTTTGTGGTGAATTGCAATATATTCAATATGTCCTAGATATTCTATATGTTCATAGGGTTTGAGACTTCTTCTTTATCTCTAGCTCAACAACCGTTGTCGGCCAAGGCCTGCCCTATATCACAATGGGCTGGGTTATCGGTGACTTAATGACATAAGTCTAATATTTGAAAAACTACAAAGAAACATAATGGAATTTACATGTTTGATTCAAATGCTTCCTAGTTATGTACATTATCACATTATGACTCCACTCCAATGAGAAACGATCTTATCCCAGCATATACAATCACTATTAATACAGTGCAAATGCAGAAATTCGATCACGTCACCTCAACACAGCTTTCTACCAACAATTGCTCAAGAACCGCATCAACACAAACTTTGTAAGAGTTGCACAAACTAGGCATGCTCTACAATACCGTGGGGATTTTCCTCTACTCCTTATAAAGCATATTCCAGAGTGGCCGTGTTGGATTCACTTGCGCACAAATACAGATACTTTTCTCAATTGGTGGAGAAAATATTTCAAAACAAAAAATAGCAACAATTGTTCTGCTAGAAAAGGAAAAAAAGCATGAAATCAGAAGCACGGCAAACCAGCGGCCAAAGTTATCTCTTAAGGTAGGTAGAAAGGGGCGATGCTGATCGCCACTGTGGTCTACTGGTCACGTATCGTCGAGGTTTTGCGATAGCATGTGAAAAAGTTTTGCTGCTATTTATCAACCACCGATCCGATTGTGTTTGTGATTGGGTGTGTGTATTGAGTGTGATTGGATTTAGCTGTGGTTTTTTTAATACACGCGGAAGGGCCAGAAACAAACACATACCCAACCGGCATGAGTAATTTCAGCGATTAGCAAGCGAGCTGATGAATGTGCTTTGCAATTCACACTGGAAAAGTAATTATAGTATTGTACTATGAGCGGTAGCCCATTTTTAATAATTCATTTGTTAATTTTACCATTTTGAGCGTCTATCTAGTAAGGACTTTCAAACGATATACGATATATTAGCAATGTTATGATAATATTTTGCTAACCATAAGTCACTCATACCTGAATATTTCCGCTCTCAAATTTATAGCTTTCTCAAACAAAGTTATGTTCCATTTTCGGAAGGATTATGCGAAGAATGATAACCATTACCAATCATGCAGTCACCCGCAGACCTATCTGTGCCCATACAGTCCGATGAGTTGTCCTCTTGTTACATAGACAGAGGAAACATTCTAACGATATTCACTAACAACGCTCGTCCTAGCGTCCTGGGTCTAATAATGACCATCAAAACGAAAAAAATAAACCAAAAATTCCCACAAATCTGGTGACAACCACAGTCTGTTATGCTTTTGGGCTGGCCTTTCCGAAAACATGACCTGCCTCACACAGTGCCGAACCGGTAGCACTCTCGGCAGCTCAGCCTCGACAGGTATCTGTCCAGGCGTTTGCGGTTCGGTTTTGGTATGGCAAACCGTCCCCGGACCCGTGTGATGGAGCGGGTCGGAACAAAAGTTTTTTAATTAAAATTCCTTCTTTTGTTCATTACCCATGCAGTCGCCAGTACCGTCCTTCAGACTGACGAAAGAGGCACACACACACACAATCACACTTAGACCCTATGTTATGCAGCGGCAGTGGCTTCTTTTCCCGGCTTGTTTTTGCCGCTCTCCAAGCTTCCAAGAATGTTGCCTTGATGCATGCAGCTTTCCATATGCATGGATAGGATCCGCCACCGTAGCCAAGATGCAACCAAGGACACAATGTCCACTGGCACTGGCACGAGCCGTACGATGTGAGTGTGTGTGTGTGTGTGTGCAGGCCAAGGATCGTGATAATGAAATTAAAATCAACTCTATTCAGCGTGCAGGGCGGCCGTGATGGGTTCGTTGTATGACTGGTTCACACTGGTTTTGGTTCACACTGGTTTGCATTACGTGTTTGCATTTGTGCTAACGCTGAGTGCTTTCCAGTTGGGTGTCGAAATAAGAGACAAACAAAACAGAAGACTTAAATTATTTTTTGGGATAAAACTGTGTCGCTAGATCCTCAACGTAAACAAATCAATTAGAAAAGTAATGTGTAAAATCTCATTTTATGTGACGCAGTTACAGGGCTTGTCAATCACCCTGAAATGTAAAGGCCGGGCTACATTGATCGTACTCGCAGGTGTAATTTCGATTTTCACTAGCGCATTTGGCGGCGGCTGGTGGAAGCTTTTTTTGGTCGTCGGGGGAATGGTCGTGCCGGATCTCAAATTTAAGTAGTTTTTTAACCGTTTTTCGATGCGAAAACGGCTGGAATACTTGCACAACATATTTATGTATCAATTACAAAGCTTTCTCAGTCCAGTTCAAGTGAAAAACATGGTAAAATAACGTATTTTCTGGAGCAGTCCCAAATTGTTTGGCAAAATGCTTCGGTCAGCCGCCGCCAGATGCGCTAGTGAAAATCGAAATTACACTTGCGAGTATAATCAATGTAGCCCGGCCTTAAGGAAAATACTGCAATTATTAAAACTGACTTTGAAACTATTCCAGAGTTAGAATCCAGAATCCATATCGGGCCTGAAACCGGTACTGAGACTATGTCTGCACTAGAATCGAATGTGCTGCTGTATTATAATTTTAACCAATATCGCTTCTGGAACTGATTCTGGATCCATACCGGACCTGGAACTGCTACTAAATCCAATACGGTCCAGAAAAAGCAACTGAACCCAAACTGGTCGTGGAACTGATACTCAATCCATTCCGATCCTGGAACTGGTCTTGGGTGCATAACGATCCTGGAACTGATCCTGTACGTATGATGGTTTTGGAACTGATATTGAATCCTGCACGGTTCAGGAACGGAACTTTAACTCTAACTGGGTGTTCGCGAAGCCTTTGGGCATAGGAACTGATCCTGGCCCCATAACGATCCTAGAACAGATTCTCTACCCAAAGCGGTATTGGAACTGATATTGAATCCAATACGGTTCAGGACTTGAATTCAAACTAGCCGTGGAACTGATTCCTGAACTCATTGCAATCCTGGAACTGATTCTGGGTCCATAACGATCCTGGAACTAATCCTATATCTATACCGGTCGTGGAACTAATATTAAATTCAATACGATTCAGGAACTGAACTTGAACTCAAACAGGTCCTAAAACTGGTCACGAACCCATTGGGTATAGGAACTGATAGTAAACCCATACCAGAACTGGAACTTGTGTAGTTCGCAAACTATAATGGTGACATTAAAAAGCGTCTTGCCAGGCATGTTGTGGAATGTTTTGCTTGTAACAATGAAATTGTATAAACACACTGTAAATTAAATTACCAATACACAGCGACCTTTTCGTGACAACTATCACAAAACCAATAACATGCAAATGATCATGTACAGCCGAAATATAAGCAGCCAACAATTTGCATAATATCTAACATGGAAACCCTAATTACGTGCACAACAACTTCACTGTCTCTAGAAATGCTCAGCTGTGTAGCACTGTGTAGCCGAACAACATTTGCACATTTGATTTAACGGGTTCATCTACATTAAAGCTGTAAAGGTCATACGCCTATGGAGAAGGAAGCAAAAAAACCCTCACGATATGCGACTTCTTCATGTAAATAGTAATCGCACTGCTTTGACAGTCCCCAGAACGAAACCGAACGAAGGGGACACCCACGAGGTCGTTCGTTACGGCTTTTTGCATTTGCCCGATTTTGCGTTAGAACGCGCTGAAATACATTCCCATTATTTCGTCGTCACAAGCATGAAGTTCATAGAACAGGCGAATGAGATGAAAGAAGCAGAAAAAAATATGAACTAACACTGTGTGCCTTTGCATAACGGCCCTCTCGTACGGCGTGCCCTCCCAACCATCTAAACTTTGATATACCGGAAGATAGCATTATCATCTGCGCTGCACGGAACGGGAGTCATTTTACGCGGACCGTTTTTTTTTTGTCACTGTGCGAAAAGAAAACGAAGGGCATGCTCATGTATTTGGGGGGGTCACAGAGGAAGCAAGAAAAAAAAACAACACTCCCATTTAAATGCTAATTAGTGCGCATGGAAAGCATTGTCATTCGCGATTGTAGTAATGAGCATAATTTAAGATAAGGGAAAATCAAAAAATCACCCACCATCACATTCCGGGAAAGTTAATTTTATACACGCTCGCTTGCGTTCAAAAATTCTAACAATACCAGTCCGACCGCTTCATCTCTCCCGACCACCGGGAGTCACACTTAACGATGGTTTTTGTCCTGTTTTGTTTTCTCCCTTTTCTGCCAAATGTACTCCGGTAAATGTGTGTGCGGTGCGCGAAAGAGGAAAAAAATCCCACGGTGCGTTTCATTAATTAATATCAACCGTTCACGCGTTTAGCAATGTCGTCTTGCGAATGGAGAACGGAAATAAGGTGCGACGAAGTAATTATGAAGCAGATGGTACAGTCGTGCAGGAACGCACGCCGCCGTTAAGACTGCACTAATGAGATTAATTGCTCTTTTAAGTGAAGCATTTTCGCCGTCGCTTTCCGTATATTCTTGAATGGTATGAAGGTGCTTCGGTAGAGATTCGTTTACCTGGGTCTTTTTTGGTTCGCATTCAATACGTTTAGAATTATGTAAATTTGTGACATTACTTCATGAATTTTTGTCCTTAAAACAATAGCACAAGGGATGCTTTAATGTGGTTAACTCAATCACACGTTGTCCGATTATTGACGGTATGTTTTAGATGACAATAGCGTTACATTTCCCATGACGCACTAACACTCGAAATTAATGAGATTTAAAAACAAAACCAAAAACCTTTGTGACATTTACCAACCAGCGCTGCTATCGTCCGCAGATGAAGCAACCAAAGCAAAACTGATCAAACATCACCTTTAAAATGAACTCATGAATAAAACACTAAGCAGTGCCACACGACGACGCACATGTGGCCCACACACCACCGAGTGCCTAAACCTAACGAGCCCTTTTGTGGTACTGTTATCACCATCTCTCTTATCTTACGCAAAACGGGAGCACAACCACCGTTTGTTTGGGGGCTGTTTTGCCTCTGTTTGGTTGCCTTCTTGCCTCATCTGACACGGGCAGTGTTTTTGAAGCAGTGTTTTGGAGCATCGGTGTCAAAACAAAAGCCCCGGTACTTACAAATCCGTCCGGTCCGGGAAAGTGCGCGTTCCATCTTGTACAGCTAACACAGCCACACCACGTGGTAATATCTTTTGGAAGGGCTAGCACACATACACACACAGGCATACGCATCTCGAGGGAACGCGATTGTACGTTTTTGAAGATCGGGAAAGGACTTGCGAGCGATAGGGAGGAATGGAGAAAAAACAGCCGCGGGGCTCAAAATCAACGACCCGAATTCGGAGGTCCCATTCTCGAGCTGCGTCGTTATCCTTAGCGGCTTCTTATGCAAGTTGTTTCCCACACCCGAGCTTGCCAGTTATTTGTGCTGAATCTTTATAACGCTTGCCCCTAGCTCACTTTCCCACCCGCTCGTTGTGTTATGGGTTTGGCTTTTTTTTTTACTTTCATCTCCTTTTCCCTTTGCACACTCCAAAAAGCCGATGCAATTCTGCCGGCCAGCAATTCTTTTGTTGTTGCTCGTGCGACCAAACATTCGTGCTTGACGGTGTGTGTGTGTGTGCGATTTATTTTTTTACACTTATTTGCACCATCCTTTCATTCATGGGAGTTAGTCGAGCGTGTTACGTGAGCAAAAGTTGTTCTCTTGGGGCTGCCGGTGCTCCGATGCTTGTTGCCAAAAATAAAACTTTGACTTGAAGAATGAAGCTTTACGCAACAACCGGCAAGGAGAAGGAGAAGACTTTTCTTAGGAGAGAGAGAGGGAAGTTGGCAGCAGTGTTTCAGTGCTGGGAGATTTGTTTTCCGGCGGTTTCGGTGGGAAAAAAGGAGTTGTTAGTGCTTCAGGAAAGTGATTTCTTTTTAGTTCTTAAAAACATAAAAAAGAAACATTGCTTTCTGCTTGTTTTTTTTATCGTCACTTTAAACTATTTTAACTGAATATTTTAGGATCGTCTGAACCAAGCAGAATTCGCTACACGTGTAAATAATGTGCTGCTGGTGTATCCTCTACCAACCAAACGATTGAACTGGACACGCCGCAGCAAACATTTTCAACGTTCCATTGAGTGCATTGAATGGCTTTTTGTGTGGGATTTTAAAAACACTTTTCGTGATACTTTCGTTGCCTCACACGCTGCTGTTCAAAATCAGTAAGTAGTAAGAGTGCTTCGTAGAGGATATTAAAGTATCTCCCCCGTTCTCGGGCGCACTGTCCAGCGATTGACGGCTAGGGTTCGGTAAAGGGTGTGCACGATAAGGGCTTTTTGCAGGATTGGAGGAAAACGTGAATAAGTGTAACCAGGCGAAAAGCGAAACAGGCCGTCGTGCAAGCCCAGGAAGCACTTCACCTTCAACGATCCGAGAATTGCATGTTTACAAAGCATTTCGATCCTTGAACCCACAAGCACCCCCGGCACGGCAGCATCCTGCCACACGGTGACTCTTGACTGCACTTGCTGCAGTTTACTTGATTCCGTTCGTCGCTTCTCAGCGTCGCTTTCTCTCCCCCCCCCCCCCATCCCTTCTTCCCGTTTTCTATGTGCATCTTGACGTTTTCTGAAGTCCTTCAGGCAGAAGCGTTCGGGTGCCGTTCGCTGAAGCTTGAGCTTGAGCTGAAATACATAAACATACTGCTGTTACGTGCTTCGGTCCGGGCTCTACCCATCTTGACTTTTCCTCGTTGCCACGGCACCACGGCACTAACGCCGCTGATCTGCCCCTCTGTTTTGTTTTGAAGCCTTCTTGTGAGGACTTCTGCTTCAACCCGAATGAGTGTGTGTGTATGAGTGTGATGCTGCCGCTCAGCTGTCACACTCGAAGCAAGATACTAAGTTCGATGCAAACTCCTTCCAGCAATTCCTTGATTCCTTGCGAAACAAAACAAAAAAGATACAAAAACAAGAACCCAACTTTCCAGCCCGCAGACTCCACACAAAGTGGATTTGATGCCGCCAGCACAAATTAAGATGACCTCATTCGCTCACTTGTCCTTCGCCTCAAGTGCGCGTGTCATTTCCATTGCTGACGAAGGCAAACCCCCCAAAGAACGTATGCATGGGTGGCGAGGTTATTGTTTCGACTTGTGTTATATTTTGTTTCCTCTCGCTTGCTTGGCTGTTTTTGATTGTCACAACCATTTCCATCCAGCATCCATTGTGTACTTTCAACCACGCGCTTAATCCGCGGATGTCGTAGATGCAGTGCGATGGTGATGGAAACTCATTGCGACGCCGTGACGTCGGCGGCATGTTTTGACGAGCGAGCGAGTGAGTGGAACCAGTTGATTACAGCTTTTGAGTTGGGATTAGCTTTCGGCGGGACCCGAAATGGCGGTCCCCGAAGTTGATGAACAAAATTAATCGCCACTTGGCAAGCGCCATTGTTTGTTGTGGTCGGTAGCGGTAGGATACTTTTAATAGACTGGTTATAAAAGCGTAACAAGGCTTTTTTAGTAGGCTAGGCTGGTAATTCACTCGATATTTGCGGTGAACGGTCTATTTTTGGTTTGTGTGGTAGAAAAAAGCGCTCTCGCGCTGAACTTTCAGTGCAAATTGGGTTGATTGTTCGTCTGAAGTGAAGAATAGGAAATTTTTGGTATGAAAATGTGAAATGTTCAACGTTGAACACTGACCATATTTCAATTTTAGGTCGTTTTCATATTTTAAGTTTTTATCAAAAAACATTAACTAATGAAAAATAATTAAAAATGCTTTAGATTTGAGGTTACAGGAATTCTCCTTGTGCAGCAAATAAATGAATATCACTCGTGCACCATTAACTCTAACCAAATTACCCCGTTTTTATTTCATAATTTCATTCTAGATTTTTTTCTTATTTCCACCGGTCCACTCTATTTTGTTATTGTTCGAATGCCACTTTTCGCGGCAGCATGACGCTGCATCTTTTACAACACATCACGCTGCTGCTGCTGCTGGGCGAAAAAAAGCCCTTCATCCGCTCAGCGTTGCCCCAAGTAACAGTGCGCGATGCATACACACACAAGAACCCAATGGCGTCGTTGTATGTCGCCCACGCGATGCTAAGCAGCGCCACAGCAGAAAATGCACCGCACGATGCGCGTCCGGGATACGGGGCATTTGCGCGTCCCGTATCCTTTTTCCCGCGTGGTAACAAATTGCACGACATTCGATCCGTGTTTGCGCGCGCGGCAGCGTCACAAACACGTGCCGCCGTCTTTTGGTGCCTGTTTCTTATAAGCCTGTTTGCCTAGGCCAAGCCCAACCCAACCCAGCTGTCTGTCGTGCTACGGGGCTGCGGAAAAGTGGCGCAGGGTTTCCTTTGTTAGGCACCGCACTTCAGCACTTTCTGCCGTTCCACCACCGCTCGGCGTTGCTCCGTCTCCGTCGGCGCTGTGTGGTGTAGTGTTCATCTCGCTATGCGAACGGGGTGCTTTGCATACTGATGTTTAATTCATTAAACGATGCGCTTTTCGCTGCCTGGACGGTAAGGAAAACTGATACAACGTGCGGACGAACCATTTGCATGAATATGTTTGCGCTTTTACTATGGCTTTTTGATTTGTTGTTGCCATTCGTTCGGGGTGACGGTTTCGGGCGACAGGCAGTGCTGATTGGGGGGAGAGGGGAGGGGGGCAATTGCTGGCTTGAGATGCCTTTTTTCTTTAGACTTATATACATATATGTAGTTTTTCCTTGGTGAAAAGATAATGCAACTTTTACCAGTGATAAGTATGATTGACTTTTTTCTGAGAAAAGATGTACCGTTAAAGGGAATTGACGCTTACTGTTGAAACATTCATGAGGTTGCAATACGCGAGCAGGTAAGAAAATGTTTTCCCGTAGATTTAAAGTCATGAAAGGAGGACAAATCGCGTGAATCGGGTCAATGACATTGTTCATAGAATAAACAACAGAAATTCATTTAAAATATGCGATCTGGAACAAAGTTACGTTTTTGATTCGTTTATTTTTTTATTTGTATGCTAAGGCTCAAAAAGCCATGAATGCCTCTTGCATTTGTAATCCACCATGAGCAAGCCAACTTCACTGTCAATAATATCCTCATCAGCATAGCCATTCATCATCATCCAAACCCCATGCGGGAAGACATTTTCCACGAAACTGTTGATCGATCTCCGCTCCAGTGTGCTTCAATTGCAGAGTGGAAAAGGTTTAAAAACATGCTCACAGATTGCCTGGCATTTTACTGCAATGCCAAGCGTGGGAAGGCAACCAACCTCGTCCTCAACCCCCCCCCCCCCCCCCTTCTTCATTTTTTTACTCTCCAATGCACTTTCACCAGCTCGTTCGGTTCGTAGCTCAATCTCAACTGTGGGTGACACCACAGCTCGCGCAACCATTGCGGTATTGGTTTCCATTGCCGAGCATCGAGCTTGGAGTGTCACTCTCACAAGTGCACACGCGTTGTCATTCGTCTAGCCCACGCACACGCAATAATAGGGAACCGGATCGTTCCAGATGTGTCACCGTTTTTTTTTTAGTTGCAGCTAATCCGATGCAGAATGTTGCACACTGTCCGTTGCAGTGTTTTTCGCCCGGGAGAGGTGAATTTTTCTTTGAACGTGTGGGATAGATCAGGGAAGTTCCTGATTGGAAGAGCTTTGCAGATTGCTGCAGTCATATTTAGTTGATGTTTTAGACGAAATTTTCAGTTGCTGCTTGAAGACGTTTCAAAAACAAACGAAACATTATTGTAATATTTTTTTCAAATTCTAATGCTTTACTTGAAATACACACAAATAACAATAATTATTATTATCTTATTATTATTATTTTTATTATTATTATTATTATTATTATTATTATTATTATTATTATTATTATTATTATTATTATTATTATTATTATTATTATTATTATTATTACTATTATTACTATTATTATTATTATTATTATTATTATTATTATTATTATTATTATTATTATTATTATTATTATTATTATTATTATTATTATTATTATTATTATTATTATTATTATTATTATTATTATTATTATTATTATTATTATTATTATTATTATTATTATTATTATTATTATTATTATTATTATTATTATTATTATTATTATTACTATTATTATTGTTATTACTTTTATTATTATTATTATTATTATTATTATTATTACTATTATTATTATTAGTATTACTATTATTACTATTATTATTACTATTATTATTATTATTATTATTATTATTATTACTTTTTTATTATTATTATTATTATTATTATTTTTATTATTTTTATTATTATTTGTATTATTATTATTATTAATATTATTATTTTTATAATTATTATTATTATTATTATTATTATTATTATTATTATTATTATTATTATTATTATTATGATTTTCACATTATTTTTATTATTAAGTTTTTACATACACTGACTATCATTTGACATAACTGAAATTTACATCATAGAGAACATAGTTTGAATGAATTACAAACAAGTTGTTATGGCAAACGAGTAAAACTAAATAATTAAACAAATAAATAAGTAAATGAATAAACAAAAATATAAATAACTTAAGACTTTTGGTCGATCATATACGCCTCGAAGAATCATTTTAAGATTATCTACACTAACGTTGATAGAGCCTTTGCTATTTAGAGCGCTATGCGCATTTATCGTTTGATGTAATAGATCTTTGGAGCCTCGTGGTAGATGCCTTTTGAAGCTCTTAGATGCTCGTAGCCATACATTCCTAAAAGGTGGCTAAAATGATGTTTTTTTCGATAATGGACGGAGCTTCAATACACCCTCTAATGAGCTTATGTAAGAAAATGCAATGATCCATCGTGCGTCATTAGGTATTATAAACAAGCTCGTCAATTAAGCTCTCCGCGAACGCGAAACAAAACATCCCAATTATCATTCTTCTGCTACACAAAAAAGAAGCGCAACCAACATAAAGCAATGACACCCTTGGAACACTATTAATCCTAAATTTTCCCACAGTAACACAATTACGGGGCACTTATTTTCTGCCCGTCGTTCTGGCCGTCGTTCACCGAACCTCATTTGCATGCAAATGAATTATGTCGCTGCAAACGTAAAATTTTCTTTACCATACGTTAACCACATGGCGGAGAAGTGACGAGGCACGTAGGCAGGTAGGTGTGCTAGGGGATGAATGGTCACCTGTGGCGAAACGCATTAATAAAGCTGGCCCGCTGTATCAAATATCGATCCCGCCGAGCCATCACACTCCTTCAGCCCCTGGATGATGTGTTGCTGCTGCTGCACTCTCACGGCACGTGCGTAGGTGCCGTGTTGTGTTGCGTACAAATAGGTACTCTAATTTCACGCCACGGGTGGGCGAGTGGTTTTGGAACAAGATTTATGAAATGATAGTAGATTTTGTGTTCATTCAGTAAAAAGGTTTTGTACTAAAATGATGCTTTTTGGAAGCTACGGTACGAGTTGCAGAAGGTTTTGCTCTTTCACGTTCTGAGCGTCTGCCATAATAACAACCATGCACAAACTACGATGTACCACAGATTCATGGGAAACATAACAAGCACTGTAATGATCAACTTCATCTCCTTTGCAAACACTGAATGCCCTACATTGTGCAGCCAACCAAAATATGTTTGCACTTCTGCGAATGATTCTTCCTACCTCGCTGCAGTGAGTGACTAAAGAAAACAATTAAATTGCAAAATGCTGCTACACAAATACGCCAAACTACAAGTTCGACTGATTGTTTGCATAGCGCCAAGTGGCGCGTTGGACTGTAGTTTCATCTCAAATTATTTTTTTGCTTACTTTTTAAACAATTGTGCTGGCCACAGAACAGCATCGCTGCCCGTTCAGTCGACCATTGGCGCTATCATGTTGAAAGTAACCTTTGCCACCGAGCCGAGATCAGCGTTCAGCTGTTATTTGAATAATTTTCCCATAAAACCAACACCCAATCGTGGTCGTGTGGTTGAACGGGCACGGGGTTTTATCGTGCGCGCATGTGTATGTATGTGTTTCCTCGCCCCTGCCGGTACCGGTTCACTAGCGCCTTATCTCCCGTGGGCCACTACCAGCGTCGAACGCGGTCCCTTTTTGTGCATACGCTGCACGGTTGCTAATATCAACCGAAGGATAAAATCGATCAGTGCTTCAGCAGGACCGACGAAGCTGCTGTAAACACCGAGTGAAGCGGGAAACACGACACAAGCAGGAAAACAGGGGAGGGGCAAATTAAACTTACCATCGTGGTAGCAGTGCAATCAAAGGCATCCTTGAAAATAGACTGTGCTTTTTGTATTTGAATGTGTGTGTGTGTGTATGCTTTTCTACATGTCTGTTTTGATTCGAAAAAAGCAAATTCAAATCGATACTTGCTGATTGGCTCCGTTGCCCCGAGCTACTGGATTTATTGCCGAGACCATCGTCTTTTATTTTTGAAAGAAAATCTGCGACGGGCGAGCGTACGCTGAACTTGCCGGGCGCAATCCAGCAACAGGGTACATTAAATTTTCATACCAAAAGGCCCAACATTTCAGCAGCAGCGAAACCTTTTTGCAAGCAGCAGTACATGCAGACGCCTGGTGTTTCACTCGCCAAAAGGACATGGAGGCGCCCAGTATGTGCTGCTCCTGTGGCAGTTGTTCTTCTTCGTGATTTGCGCTCATCGTTGGGTATGATACAAATCGATAGCGGGATTGTGGGTGTGGAAAATTCAATAAAACATTTTGATTACCTTCAAATCATCCGTAACGTGCTCTTGTACCCTTCGGAAGGGAAACACTTGGTAAAGATTGTCCATCGGATCGGTTAGCATTCGCGCAGACACAGCGGCACTACGTGCCAGCCCGAAACCAGGCCCGAGAATAAAGTGTGGTTAAAAATCATACCACGTTGCGTGATTTGGTGATGATGAAGGTAGCTTTTCTGCCCGTTACGCCACACCCGGAGCGTGAGCGGTTACCCTTAAGGTGGTGCTAAAAGCAATAAACCGCTCCACTCCGCGGTGAATCGTAACAGCATCCGCACCCTACTCGCCCCGGCAGCGGGATGCTCCAGATAACCTCAGTCAACCCTGAAATCGGTGCATGTTGCTTAACATAAATCACTCATCCGTTAAAGTTATGACAAAATTATTCCTCAATCACTTTTCGAAGCAGGTGCGGTAAGGATTGCCAGGCCGATGGGCTGGTGGTGGTCCTTTCGGTGTGGAATGAAAAGCATGTTTCGTGACAACTCACTCAGCACAGCACACAGCACTTTGGGCTTTGGTGCTACGGGTGCTTCCGAGAACCATGATCCTGTGTCCCGCTGTGCCTGAAGGGCCTGCAGGTGACTGGTAGCTGCTGGTGGTGGTGGTTTACATCGCTTAATGATGCCATAACATCGGGCAGGCTTTCCCGCACGATACCATTGGCCTGTAATGTCGCATCTCGGTTAGATTATACGCAAAGCAGAGGTGAGCGGGAATGGAGCGGGAGGGAGTTTTGGGAGAGATCGTGAGCAGATTATCCGGCCAGGGACACAACAAAATCACACCGTCTGCTGTGCCGGCCGAACTCAGCATGCGGGCGGGTGTGAATGCAAATTTGAACGATTTTCTCCCAAGATGTGCACGAATCGGATATTAATCGGTACGTCGGTCAATCGGTACGGGCCGCCGGTACGGGCGGGGGTTCGGGCTGCAGCGGTTGCTGCGGATAATTGCTTGTGCGAAATCAAATGGAGAAACGATGTTATTGAAGCAGTAAAATGTAGACTGTGAAGGTTATGCAGACGCTGCTGCAAGGTGTGGGATTGAACATTTTAATTAATTTGCAATGTATATTACCGAATCGATTACGCAGTTGAAGAAACGGCTTTTTGAAGGGTGGCTGATTGCTTGTTGGTCAAAGGAAATGAGTTTTCTTTTCACTCATTTGCGTGCGTCCGGAATCAATTGATGAAAGATTGTGAAATGATATGAAAATGTGAAATTTTGCATTTCATAATCCTATATGCTGTCTATGCGACAGCCATTTTTAAATATATTTAGTCATACGTCCAACTTATGCAAGAATGTGTGATTAAAATCAAATAAAAAACTGTGCAGATTTAAAATCTCTGGATTAATATTAGTATAGTTGAATTATTATTATTATTATTATTATTATTATTATTATTATTATTATTATTATTATTATTATTATTATTATTATTATTATTATTATTATTATTATTATTATTATTATTATTATTATTATTATTATTATTATTATTATTATTATTATTATTATTATTATTATTATTATTATTATTATTATTATTATTATTATTATTATTATTATTATTATTATTATTATTATTATTATTATTATTATTATTATTATTATTATTATTATTATTATTATTATTATTATTATTATTATTATTATTATTATTATTATTATTATTATTATTATTATTATTATTATTATTATTATTATTATTATTATTATTATTATTATTTGTGTAAATGGTGCCGGTCTTGTGGTACAGTCGTCAACTCGTACGACTTAACAACATGCCCGCCATGGGTTTAATCCCCTTATTGACCGTGCCGCCATACGTAGGACTGACTATCCTGCTATGGAGGGTAATCCAAAAAGTCATTGAAAGCCAACCCCACTAGTGGTATAGGCAGGCCTTGACCGACAACGGTAGTCGAGCCAAAAGAAGAAGAAAAAGTTAATTGTGGTCATATTCTCTCCTGGTCACGGCACCAACGTTCAGATCGTTCCAAAATTATCAGTTTAGCGTAACCGTTTATCGCTTTCCAATCTACAAATTGATAACTTTAAAATGATTTTAATCAAACATATACAGTTTGACAAACACATCATCTCGTGACTGCAAACACGGTAGCAATGATTTAAATGATTTGAAACGGCAGTAACTCTTTTTATTTGGTTTGCCATGATTTGTTTTATTGTTTTTTGTAATTTTGTGACTTCGTCTCACGATTTATTCACCGTTTATCGTATATTTTTGAAAAACTCTCACGATTTATTGATATTTTCCCGTTGAAAATCAATACAAATAGTCCAAATAACTCTGAAAACGCCCAATAAATTTTAGAACGAAACCAAACTTTACATCGAATAACATTAGCCGTGTAACGCCGTAAAACCTTATAATAGAAGCTGTGTTTCAAAAACAAATATTAAACTTATTTAGGTACTATTTTTTCTTAATTCCACCAACAATCGCCATTGCTTTAACATTCATAATACAATCATGCTAATACCTATGCAACCATTCATAGTGCGCAATTTTGCGAACCAATCTTGCCAACACTGTTACCTCGGCAGATGTACAACTCAATCCCGGGAACGTGTCTCGTGCATCGTTCGATCAATGAAAACGTATCGATATGATGATGCATGCTATTGAGTTCAATCAATCCGTCTCAGTCCCGGGCTCTGCCCAATGTACCGCACTACCGGGAAGGTAGCGCTCGAAACAGCTTCCTTTTAATTTGACCCACAACGCAATCCTTCCCTCCGGTATATCGGTGTATGATTCGTTACCCGATTTCCGGGCGCTTGGCTGCATCCGCATGCCGACTATCGGGCAAACATCCGATCGGAAATGAATTGATCCACCGTGTCTGTCTGTGCTTTACCGTAAGGGGTGGCACACACGTGTATGGATAGCTCACATACACGAGGGACCAATACGCTACGCAGTGCTTCGCTACGGTGCAGATTGTTAGATACGGTAGACACATGTTTCCGTCACTGAAATGCTCAGTGCGCTGGCGATAAGGGATGTTCCCGGCAAAAACTGGTGCGCTGGTGATGAAGTGCCCGTGAAAAATAATCTACACCTACAGCGATTCACTGCTCGGCAAACGGTCAACAAGGGATCTAATCGGCGCGAGTACATACCGAACCATTCGTCACAGTTTACCCCCTACGCGAGCGTACTGGGAAAAGCGTTCGAATGCGTTGTGAACAAATTTAAAATGTGTTGGAACATTTGTATGTACTATTTTCTGGCGCTAATTTTGATTACTATTCATTCCTTCGAATTAAATTTGCTTTGAATGTATGTACATATTTGTAACGTTTTATGTAATCTTGGTAGATAAACAAAGCATTTGAAGTGGTTTAAATTTTAATCTTTAATCTAATACAGAACTGTTTTACGCAACCACCTTCATTCGCACGTAGCCTCGAGCAAACACTCGCGGAAGGCAAAAATAAACAATAAAACGTTAAACACCAGTCTGGCCTGGTGTGTGCGTACATTTTTTGAGTGTATTTTCATTTCTTTCGCAAAGAAAACGCCTTTTAAAACATCGCCCCAACCGCAACACTCACCGGCACCGGAGTCGATGTAGTACCGGGGGCCGTAGTCTGCCTGCGAATGGAAACATGTAGAAATTTTTTCGGACCTCGCCACTGTTGACATTTCTTATTATGCTTTTGTGGGCCGTAGCCCTCTATTTTTCGCCGTAATTCGCCTCGCAAAGCCTTGCCGAAGCCGCAGAGCAGTGTTTGAAAAGGCAAAGCTGGCTTGCTGGCTATTGTTGCTGGTTTGCATAGAGCTCTACACTGGTGAAAGCAGACTTTTCGCCTGTGTCTGTGTGTGCCTTTTTTCCCTGTTATTGCTGCGCAGCAACAACAATACAAACCGAGGCAACATTATTCTGTTTGCTAAAGCAGCGAACGCCAGGCCCTTCGATACGCCCCCTGTGTCAAAGATAAAGACCGTGGGTCAACTGACCAACTGACCGTTCCGGCTACTCATGGGGTTGCATGGCATGGAGGAATGGCAAAATGATGGTATAATATTCTTTCTTTATTATTTGCCCCACTCTCATTGTTCGTTCGAGCACCTGAAACCTAAGAGGACGTCCTGTGGGACGATGATCCTTTATTTGTTGCCCCGGGGATGGGATGAAAACGAAGCAAACCGTTCCTTCCTGAAATCGAACGAAATCAATCCCTTTCCGAGGTACCTTCGTTTTTTTCTTCATTTTGTCGTTGTTGTTGTTGTTGTTGGAGTTTTTCTCCTATACCACAACTGTATTCCAATAAAGTCCGATGAGGAAAAAAAACGCCATTTCTTGCAATAGTAAGTGGTAAAGAAATATCGTACCGCACAGAAGGAAAACCATTACATCCCGGAACGGCAAGTCATGTTCGCCGTAGTAAATAGTGCAAAACAAAAAGCGGGCGAAAAAGCGAAAGCGAAAACCCATTTTCCCCCGGCGTCACGCTGTACGTGCCCTTTGAGCCGTGTGGGCATTTTTTGCCCCTGTATTTGTCTGCGTTTTAGTTGGTCTCGATTCACCGATTGTAACCCACTTTTGGGGTAATATTTTTTTAATCTTCCTTCGTGTGCGCGTTTTTATGCGCACAGGACCTGCGAACGCTGCGGTTGGCAACATTCCATTTCGACGAGGATATCCGCCAGATAACGGGCGACAATGGCGATTAATTATGTTTGATAAAGAACATACCACGAAAGAGGCAAACAAAAAAATCAAAATGCTGCAAGAGCGAAAGTTTTATGCTCACGGTCGATGGCGCGGAGCAAATGGTCCGGAATTGGATTTGCCGTCCGTTTGGAGATAGTTTGTGCGAGCTGCGCGACATATTTCACAATTGAATTGCTGCAGGTCGTTAAGCGACGCATGATGGATGGTTTAGTTTTGACAGGAAGTGACAAAAAAATCGCCGGCGAACAAAACTTTATGACACGGAATGTGTTTTTGTGCACGATTGTAAAAACTAGATTTTACTCACGCGTCTCGCAACTAGGTTAATTGGTCACCAGTGACGGGGGGAGAAAAAGAATTTCGCAAAAAAGGGGAGGGAGCTATTCTTTTCAGCTTAAAGTTCCACGGTTTTGCGTTTAAGGGTGCATAAGGACAGTATTTTATTACATTCTGAATGATAGTTGAAAAACAATTTTATATTATATGGCAATTACGATGGGCAGGGTGGCGTCTTACGAGGAGTATGGAGATACTAAGCTTTGGAGAGATTTCCCAAAAACCAACCAAGAAATTGAAAACGAAAAATCAAGTTGCAAATTGTTCAAATTGTTTACAACTTACAT
This sequence comes from Anopheles gambiae, assembly GCF_943734735.2. Classification (NCBI taxonomy): domain Eukaryota; kingdom Metazoa; phylum Arthropoda; class Insecta; order Diptera; family Culicidae; genus Anopheles; species Anopheles gambiae. The sequence goes on from NC_064602.1 coordinate 24,395,802, forward strand.
ATGTTTATTACGACACTTGCAGCGGAAATTTAGCATGAGTTTGTAGTATCTCAAATTCGCTTTGAGCCTAACTTTAAGTATTAATTCAAATTTGTTGTGTTTGTTCTTTCCCATATTTCAAGAAGAAAGATTCGTTAAATCAGGTTTTGTTTTTTACAAAACTCTTCATTTTGTACACTTTTCCAATCTAAGATTCTTACGGTAGTTTGAGTGAGTTTGCTATAATTCTACCGAATGGAAATTAAACGCCCGTTAAAGCCTTGTTTATCCATCTTGTTAAAAAATTGTATTGAACACCTTGCATCAAGCCCGACCGAATTCTATTGTTTTATGCTAATCGTTTGTGAGTTGAACGATTTGTTTGTTTCAAACCACCCCCATATCTGCAACCGTTGCTCTCCATTGCTTTTAACGCTTGGTAAAGTCGGAGTCGAACTAATTTGATTCAATTTCAAATAAACAGGTTAATGAGCATCGTTCAGGCGTACAAAACGGTGAATTGGTTTCATTAATGAGTTTACCAACAGTACGCATAGTACGCAGCGCGCTGCCGAACTTTCCCCATTTGTCCTGTTTCACATAATCTGAATGTGAAATGGCAAATAAGAAATACAGCGAATGGGAGAGAGAGAGAGAGCGAGCAATCGGATAACCATGTTTCATACTACGAAGTGGAAACAATTACAACACCGGTGTGAAGTAACACAACCGTCCCAGAACGCCCGGATGCTCCTGGGGAGGAGTGAGGGGATGAGAGGGTGATAAAAACTTTCCAATGAATGGATCATCGATTATGGTTGGAGCAAAACACACTGCATTCAGGGTATGGGTTACGCTAGTTCGTCAGGGATTGCTGCTGCTGACAGGTTGAAGAATAGCGCTACCACCACTACCACCACCTGTTTCTTTGGAAAGTTTTACGTCACACCGTGCATTACCAATCGGCGGACACGGCACACGGATGAGGAGGATGAGATTATGCAGCATAGGATCGTTCGCCTGCACGCCATTTCCGATTAACTCGACTGCACTTTCGTGCAACGGATCCCGTTTCTGCTGCCTTTACCACCGTGGCAGTGGATTCGCTCGAATGTGACGACCTGTGATAATGTGAAAAGCCATAAAATTACTTGTGATAGTTTTCGAGGAAACTTTCCACTTGCCTGCTAATGGTCTGCTTTCGGGATAGTTTTACACAGCGAACGATCAGTTTCCTTGAATTTTCCTTTCCAACCGACAAACGGACGGATAACGAACGGAAGTTTTTCATGATTGAATGGTACTTTTGTCCTACGTAATAGGTAATTCCTGTAAACAATGAGAATGTTATTTTATTACCTGAATTTATTTTTTAAAACCTTGCTATTAACAAATATAAAAACAAACGTGAAATGATGTGAGCTGCTTCAATGTGTCAGAAACAAAATTATAAAGCTATTAGGTTATTTTGTATTTTTGCATATTTCATTGATTTTATTTCATTTATATGGACATTTATTCATGCTCTTTGGAAAGCAAAATGTTTTTTTTTGTTGCAAAACTCTTGTTGAAAATCCACAGACATTTATGCAAACATACGTAAAGAACGTTTCTGCAAAAACAAATAAAAAACAAGAATAACCCAAAATAGCTTTTGCGGAACCTTCAACATTCGAGCACCATTTTTATGAGCTGATGTAAAAAGAACAACATTCAGGAGGAATAACATCAACCTCGTCAAATACTGTTACACTCTTCAACCCTTTGCCGAAGCCAAATGGAAAGAAAAGGCACTCTTCTTGTTTTACGAGCATCAGCAATTCGTAGCGGTAGTAAATAAGTGACTGAGCTCGGTACAATCATAACAGTAAACAATGGTTTTATATAAAGAGGCGTACTAAAAGTATTTCGTTCTTTATGTTGATATTTTAAAATTTCCCTTAATTATGATTTCGTTTTAGTAATGTCTAATATTCAATCTAAAATATTACTAAAAGATATTGTATTTGATGTACATACTACTAAGTGAAAACCATGACGTATATTACGCTATGATTGTTGTGTAAATTCAAAGTAAACCAAAACTGTTCCTCATTTTACTCGGCAAGTAAAACTGCTGTGCATTGTAAAGCATCATCATGTTTCCTTATCACATCAAACAAAAAGTGTTTCCAGACGATTCAACACGCTCAACATGACACGGATCGCGTTCTGGTCGTCGTTTAATAATGAGCGTGAGCAATCTTCAGCAAAATGATAAAGCAGTTCAAAATAACGCAGACACAACGACCACACACGTGTTCCAGCGAGCCTGAAGCTCGTTAACGCAGGTGTTTTTTTTGTGGGCCATTATTGAACCATCGGTTTGCACGATTTCCAAAAGAGAGCAAAAAACCCTCAGACATTCAAGGACTAGCCCGAGCATGAAGACGCTGCCGACGGTGAAGATTTATTTACAATTTCACTTTCCTACAGCTTACAGGGATTTTAAGGCAAGATATGCTTTGGCTGTAATAAATCTTGCCAACGCTAGGGATACAATGGAACGTGCTGATCATTACACGCACCACCGTCAAGTTATGTTTAATCCCATTTTCGTCGGATATCGGCACGTTCGGTTGGGCTGGTTGCTTTAGGACATTCTTTAGATTTGATGATGAAATTTGCTTTTCTTATTTACAGTTCCTATAACTTCTGAATAAACTGGGTTTTCATTTGCTTTTTCTGTATCTATTTTCTCTCGTTTTATTTACGTAGCCAACGCACCTGTATTGAAGTCACGAAAAGCACAACGACAACAAATTGACACGGTTTGCTGAATTCGTTCCACTCATCCAGAGCAGTTTGGTTGGATCAATTGAGACCCGCATTTCGATTGACGACAGCAACTGAACCACCCCACAAAGCCTTGACCCAAAGAAAGGTTTCCACATTACCCCGACGCTTTGGTAGATGTAGATCGAGCCTTGGAATTTCCCTTGTCTCGTGCTGCTGAAGCAGGTCGGAAGTGAACGATACGGGCGTTGCTTGACAAAAGAGTAGCCGGTTTTTACGCCAAGCCACCGCATCGCCAGTAGCAACGTGTCGATCATAGAGGGCATACGGTGTTTCGCCACAACTAGAAAACAGTCTGCACTAGTGTTGTGTTGAGCGAGATCCATCCATTGAGCCATCCCTTAAACGAGGCACCGGTGCATGGGACGATAAGAACCGTTCGCTTGCACACCGACCCGAAACCCGATGAAATGAGCCGCTATGTGGACCTACATGATGGCAGCGGCCCGAGGTGACCGGGCAATGTCATCGATATCGTCACGTCATCAGAGCAATCGGAATGAGTTTGACTCGCCAAGGTAAGCGGCCGATCAGCTGTCCGGTCTGCAATCTCGATCGCACACGCTCCTTTTATGTACCGCATCAAAACCACCTAGCCAGTATGCGCCTGTGGCTTGATACATTCAATTTAAATTGATCTTTTTGCTCTCTATTCTTTCTCACTTCCATCGCGTGCACTCACACATGTCGTGTCCACAGCATTTACCACTTCAATCGAGTGCAACGACCACTGTACAACACGACGCACCGGGCACCACAGCTCTCCAATGGACCGGTCAGCATTAGTACGACTCCGTTCGGGAGCAACACGATCTACCAGAGCTACATGCCGCAGACCGCTTCGCTCGACAGCTTCAACAGTGTGGCCACGAATCCCAGCTTCTCGACCACGGGTGGCACACCGCCGCCGCCGCTCGGTGGATCCGGCCGTGTTGCGCCGGCCACCGGAAGCGGCACCACACCGACGGCCGGACGGCGACAGCAGGCCGCAGCAGCGTTACCCTTCACGACCCGCAACCGGCCTGAGGTAGCTACGGAGCTGCCGGTCACGCCGAAGAACAACCATCTAAGCCAAGCTGTGATAGAGAGCGAGCGGGGCGATGTTCAGGTAGGTGAAGGAAAGTGCACGGGAAAGTGAAACGTTAGTGAACATTTGGGAATCAACGTGAAAATAGCAATGGAAATGGTGAAAAGCTCTGCAATTAAAAGGAGAAGGTGTGAAAATAATATGTGAACATGACCATGGACAAACTACTTCTTCTGTAGAATGTTTGAAAGTGATGTTGTTAGTAACATATCATTCGTAATGTGCAATAAGGTGCAGGAAATTGCTTCATTTATTACAAATGTAAGCTGAAATGGATGAACCAATCCAAAACAATTGTTTAAGTTGGGCGCAAATTTTATTTTCTTTCTTAGTTGTTGGCATATCCGTCAACTGTTACCAAAAAAACGAGGCCCAACGAGGCTTTTGAAATCTCGACAAATGATCATCTTGATGAGCGGTAACATCAAGTCTACCAAGTTAAACATGAAATATTATACGCATGTTGAGTAAAATTATCGAGTTATTGGATTTGGGAGTATATCCAGCATCTTTCCATCACCAAATTACTCATGTTGAATAAGTAATACTTAATAATTGAGCATATGATGGTGAAAAGTGCAAGCAGTTTTTAAGTTATAGAGGATTGCAAGGTTTAAGGAAGGCCTGTGATGCAGTCGTCGACTCATACGACTCAATAACATACCCGTCATGGGATCAATCTTCATATAGACCGTCTGCCCGTAGCAAGGACTGACTATCTACCTGCGTGGTACTGAATATGTCTCAGGACGTTACGCCAAATAGAAGAACAAAAAGGTTTTTTAGGACCAGGAAGTAGTAGCAAGCGCATACAAGTACCTATTACCTAAACCAGGAACTGTACCTGTTATCTATTTAGGTTTAGTAAACAATATTGAACATATACAATGACTATCATGTATATTCTGACTGTGGAACTGATCTTGAACACACTATTGAACTGTTATTGGTACCAACCAACCATATCAGTGTTCTGAAATTGATTTCATATAAGCTTGTGCATCATTGCTGGAATTTCACGTAACAATTGTCGGCAAACTTCATGGCAAATGTAGGTCGAATTCCAAAATTTAGTTATCAGACAAGATTAATTTACAAAAAGAGACTTAACTAATGGAAGAAATTGATATCAGAGCAAGCAAGCAATCAAGATTTTCTACGTAACCTCACTTGAAACACGTCTTTGTCCAATTTGTTAGATTCTTTTTTATCAAAGAAATGTAAAGCAAAGGATGCAGGCTAATATGTCTGCATTTTTGAAAGACTTTTTCAGCATCTTGGCCTCATTCGCCTGTTAAATCAAGAATTAAATCTAATCTTAAAATCTAACATTCTTCTATTACATATTTGCGTGTGAGGTCGTCATTAATATTCAGCGCAGCACAAATGTTGAAATTTATTCATACAACATTACTACACTTTGTATCACCTCTGTAAGACAAATATTTTAATATGTGTAAATAATCGCACAAACTAAATGAATGCTTCCTTGGCAATGGTCCGGTGGCAATCCAACTCCACACAAAACCCCAGCTGACAGTGGTAATCACTAATGAGCGATACATCGTACCCCACCCGTGCAGCATCGTTTAAATTTGCACATCGTGCTAAACGGTGTCTCCATTACGCGTGTGTGATTAATTTGCAACCGATTCAAGCTCACCTTATACCATACCCATACTGGCTGCGATAAAGACCGCCGTCCAAGACACCGTTTACGTGCAAACCGAAGGCTTTTCGGTTGGCGTGCAAGCGCGGTACTGCTGCGTTGCACTGCTCGGACCACCGCGGCTGTGATTGTGCAAGACAGCGACCAGGGTTGCGGCTAACACGCGCCGTGTTGGGTGGGGATTTTGTGCTTCGCCCGCCACATACAAATCTGTGTATGAAATGTTACCATACCGAGAGGTGATGGTACTCTGTTGCTTTTTTCCTCCACTCATTTAATGCAGCACATTCATCCAAACCTGCATCTGCCTTCTGCGCGCCGTTTCCTGTGAGTGTGATCCACCACCACCGCGTACCAAGAGCGGCACGTGCCTTCGCCACAAAAGAGCCCCCTAATGAAAAACATCAATTTGGTAAATTCAACGCGCGCTCTCGCGCACCGTGACCTCCTGCGAAAGTCCGGCCGACCGCGGGACGAGGCCGCGAGACCTCGATCGATTCGGGGGTTGCGTTCCTGATTAGGTTTTGACTGTCGCGTAATTGGTGCGCATGGAGCGCACGACCGCAAGCTTAACGGGGACAGGGTTATGGGGATGGGGACGTGTTTGGATTTGCAAATGCAAATTCCGTGCTGCATTTTGTCCTCCGGCCTGGGGCGGGTTGGTTGTTCGCCTGCAGCGCTGTTCAGTGGTGTTAATTTGCAAATGTCATCTGTGTGGCCAACACGATTGCACATGGCAGGCACGGGCGGGTGTACATGGGAGGCGTGATGTAAAATCAGTAGTTCAATGTACGCACGGTAAATCAAACGTCGAGCGTGAAAACAACTGCCGTTGGTGGAATCGCAAGAAAGAAAACAGGATTTTCACTACATCCCCTACTAATTTAAACTAATCGCAGATATCAATGGAACTGGCACGCAGCGAGAGGAAGGGTATGTGGATGTTTGATAAATAATCATTTGATTAATCTCTCTTGGGGACACCCGAACAAGTAGGTCATTTGCTTAGATTTATGTGTCCGATTTGATGATTTGTTTAATAACTGGGGCGGTGTTATAGATTTACCGTTTTTGGTGGTTTGCTGTCTCGCAGCGTATTACTGTCACTGTGCTTGCAAATTAGATTACAACTCCATTAAAATGAGTAAAATTGCACTCAACAGCTAATGGATGGCAAATATTAAATCCATGTTTAAACCCACTTTATCCAATTGTACTCAAATGTATCATGTAACTCTATATAAACTATAACTTACTTTTAAAATTTCATACAAAGTTACATATTTTGGTGACTTTTAGTTTTATAGCAGAATAAGTCGTTGTATTCCTCAATGCTTAAATAAGTTTTTGAAGTTGTACGTTAAACCTTTCGTCATATTATGGTTTTTTTATCTACATTGATTTAAACTATATCATCACCGACTTTAAAATTAAAACATTAAGCAAGCAAGGAATCATAAGTATTATTGAGTTGCGAATTATATCAGCTACTGCTGTGATTCCCCTTTCTAACATGCCAGCAAATGACGAGACAAAAAGCAACATTTTCACTATTTATTATATTTTAGAGTATTTGACCTATAAATGCTAGTAGTTAAAAACTATATGCCATATTCTCAGTACTTTCATTAAAACTGTCCTTTGCTAAAAAATTCCTCATAACACCATTAATCATAAACCACTTGTTATGTGCCGTAGGAATTTCAAATGTCCCTGTTACGTACATCGCTGCATATCACACTCGTCACGCTTAATTCGGCTCCATGGCGATTCCAAGAACCAAGGTTCGTTAATGAACAACATGAAAGCCTGTTGACGACATCCATTCGAAGGTCGATGCTTCGTTTCGTGCCGTGCTATCAGCGACCATAATGCATAATGAATGGCGCACGGTCGAAGCCCAGTCTCACGGCATTATTGCATGGGCACACAATGCGTATCCGCACGCCCCGTACTGTCATCATCATCACATTAGCGTTCGGTGTATGCAAAAACAAAGCAAGAAAAAAAAAGAGTAGAAGAAAAAGTACACACACTAAATGAAGCTCACCGAACCAGCTAAACCGTTGGCATGCAATTTAATGGGCATAAATTACGACGCTCTAGCGGCAGAGTAAATTTTCATCTTTACCGGCCGCACCATTGCCGCGTCGTATCATTCCTACGCGCAACCGGTTCCACCGGTACCATCCGTGTGAGGGTGGTGAAAACTTCATTTTGAAATATGTGTAATCATCATTTGTATTGGCTTATGATAATTTTCCACTCCAATTTTTCATCCCGGGCGCTCGCATATCGTACACCGCCCCCGCGGTACCGTTCGCGCTCCTACAACACAGCACTTCCCGTTTCAGGTGTTGACATAAACCGGAAAATAAATACGGAGAAGGAATTACCGTGTGTTGGAGCGTGTTGTTTTTTTTTTTCTTGACAACACCTAACCAATCCGGATCCATTGATCCGCATGCCATCCGCATAGGGCAAGCGTGTTGGGCGAACGACGACCGAGCGACGCGATCCCGTGGTGGCGTGATGGAAGGTGTGAACATAAATTTTCGTTATTAATGTTTCACTGATTTCCGATATTCCAGTTTACTCCCATCTTCACGGTTCAATACATTGTTGTAACATACTGTTAAGAGCAATCATTCATCTCGTTTTTTTTTTGGGATGGAAAGCGTTTGCTTGACTGTTTCGATACTCACTTACCTACTCACACACCGGCCCCCTTACTGCAGGAGCAAATAAACCGTCGCAAAAGTTGCCCTTTTTTACGATTTCCTTTAACACAGTCGTAAAATGAGATGCAATTGGCAAAACCGATGAACGATTTTCGAGCCATTCGTGCGTACTTTTAAAATTAGATTATAGCGTCTATGAAAATGCGATGTAAAAAGTTTATTCATTTTGCATATTAAAACTGTTCGTTACGCCGTACACGTTTTAACGATTATGTTTTTGTTATTTTGTTAGTTAAAGGGAATTAAAGATCGCTTGATTTTTTAATTGAGATTAACGAGTTATAGGAATCACTATTGCAAAATTGTATATAAACTAGCAAGTGTGTTTGATTCTTTGGAAAGCTTAAGGATGGTGGAAAAAGCTCTCTTCAATACCATTCCTCCCACTGTTTCCACTACACTACAGTTTATTAATGAAAATACACCATGAATGCGCATGCCCGACAACAGATCGACACACTCTTATCTGTGTTCGCGTTTTCCTTTGCCCGGTCCCGTTGCTAGGCGAGAAAAGTGAATGAAATAACGCAGTTGATGAATGAGATACACTTTGCAAATAGCCGGGACACAAATCATTCCGGTTTGAATTTTGCATACCAATTGGAGCGTTTGCTTGTTTGCCTTTGGAGAGCTATTCACTTCGTTAGTTGTGGTGCTATTTGACTTTGGAGTTTGCTGGTTGTTAGTTGAATTAGAGATTGATTTTTTTGGCTACTACTTCCTGTAAAAAAAAGGTTCATTAAAATTCATTTGTTTGCAGATTACATACCATACCATGGCAATAGATACAATGGAATACAATGTTTTTATATTGAGTGCATTGAACAAACATTCAACCATTCCTGTTTGATGAATGACCCATCACAATTTGTGGCACCGTCCACACAACACATTTGAGAGAAATGTCAGCGCAAATAAATTGTCATTCTTTTTTTGGTGTTCGTTCATTGTCTCGGTACTATCATGTTAAAATGAACCATTTATCTACAGTTCAGGACCGGAACACTGGGGCATTCAGGGAAAACATGACGTTCTGTTTTCGGTACGTTTTGCTCAACATGGGTTGCAATGATTGCGTACGTATCCGGTATGTATTTATTTAGCTAGAATTTGAAGAACAATAATGGAGGAAGTAAACAATACTTGACTTTTCTTGTAAATTGCATATCAAATTTCATTTTAACCAAAACGAAAAGTTCTTGTAAACAAAAAGAGAACAGAGTCGCTTAGGTTGGTACATATACACATTGTTTGCACCTGCAAAACAATATGTTTTCAAACCAACAGTGTTTATTGCAACACGATCCATTAACGTGCAATGTAATGGAAAAGTAAAGTGAACGTATCCTGTTCGCATGGACCTAAAGCACTGCGCAGCGATGTACAATATTTGACGCGTATTGTTTGCTTAATGTTTCATGTTGTTTATTGAAGCAAAGTTTGGTTCGTTTGGAAATGAATGTAAATCATAAATAGAAAACCTATTCTACGTTCTTTTACAGTGTTACAATTTCAAAACTTTTGCTAAAATAACAGTTTGCAAAGTACCAAAACAACTGCACGAACGAATGTGATTGATAGCACAAATGATGATTTGTAGAAACTCATAATGGCAAGTAATCAAATGCTTAAATTTTGAGTAAAACACGGCAAATCATTGAAGCCTGAAATGAGGGCGGTAGATTGATTGCCTTTCATTCGACGCAAATCGTAACGTCAGTATTTAAGCTTTTGTTATGCATGCTGCTGATGATAGCAATCATGCTGTTGTACCGTTGTTTCCGATACGTTTTAGGTGCTTCCTTACAAACTGTACAACAAATTGTACGATGTGTGAAGCGATTTCAAATGAACGATAGATAGATCAATTGCTTCATTCGTCAATTTGATGAGGCGTTCCGACAAACAATCGAACCGCATCGTTCAAACACGCTTAAACATAGCTCTTATCGTATGATGCTTCTATTCACATACATTGTCGAAAGAACACAAACGAACAAACACAGAAGTGATTCAGAAGCAGCTGAGAAAACTGTATGAGTTATATGTTAACATTCGTTTCATTTGTGAAATTGTCAATGAAGAGGTAATTATTTTATAAACCGAATCACCCATTACAAATGCTTTATTTAACAAGTTCAGTAGAAATTTATCTTTTTGCGTCTACGGTTAGTTGATGCAACGTTCTGCTTTGCTCTCAAAGAACAATTAACATGCCCACAGACATCCAGAAACGTATACCCCGCTCACAAAAACATTCTAACCGCATGGAGGGGCCTAACACAAAGCAGCTATAATTTTAAGCCCATAATATTCACACACCCTTTCAGATAGGAGCCTCCAGGCCGCACGATCTAAACTCATCCCCGGTCTTACGCTCGGGATGAGACGCAAAGCTTCTTTGAACGATAAATTGCGCTTCCGTTCCCCGTAGGTAACACGTCAAGTGAACCGGGCCAAGTCTGCAGGAAATTGTAGTCGTCGCTCTGTGCGTCCTCACTGCGATGCAACTTCAGCACACACACTCGCATACAACACACGTACAAACACGCCGTGTGACTTCTAGCGTTAAGAAGCTTATGGATGTGGGCCCATTCACGGAATTCAACCTGTTTGGGAAGCATATTTATGGTGAGCAGCACGCTAGCATCGCTAGACACCTCTCCGCAACGGTGCGAGCTGCGGCAGAGCGGTACCTGGGCCTTGATGGCTATTTCATTTCTATGGAACTCATTACAGCAGCTGCGAATGTACGTGCTTGTTGACTGATATATTCCCACTGCTAATGATGTCCTTTGCGCAGGATGTTTGTATACTTTTCTAATGAGTGAAGAGCGTCGTAAATTGTCGTCTCTATTAAAACTCTATTCAAATGTTGATTTTAGAGAATGAGATGACATTAGGTTTTAGAGGATATGAATGCTAATTTCGGTTAGCCGGATGGGTGCATAATTTAAGGAATAAATGTCTCGATATTTATCTTCTTAAAATTATATAAAAGATGAAATAGATCAAATTCGTAATGCTAAGCCTTTGGAATTCGTTTCTAGTTTCTAAAACACTCAATCAACCGTTTCTCCTGTCCAACGAACCGACCTGCTACCGCCCTCAAATTGAGTCACTTACACATCAAAGCTGTCAAAAGTAAGCGCGAAAACAAACATTCAATATCGGCAGCAGCAGCAGCAGGATGAGGATGATGATAAATAGTAATCGATTGTTCCATTCACACTTCACAGCCATCATCTCGGCACCATTCGTCAGCCAATGAGTTATCACTTTTCGTGCAGCAAGTGCAGCACTCGCTCCAAATGTTCACCAAAAATCCACTCTCGCTCTACCATCCCCTTACGCTACGGTGAATATAGAGATAATTTCACACACATACACATTCGGCAAGCAGCGCGAGATTGGCCAAGAACGTTTTCAAGTCTGTAAAGTCGATAAGAAGCCACCGGATGTTGGTTCCGGTGTGCCGGAAGCGTGACTTCCACTCATTCACAGCTGCCATTGAACCATCACAGTCACTATCAGGAGGGCTCATACTTCCCCGGTATCTCGGCCTGCCCTCAAGCCACCACCTTTTCCCCTATCCTCGAACCCCAAACGATGAAACGAAGCGAGCGAAGGCTCCCGTTTTGAAGGCGGGTGTGTAGTTGATCCGTTCTGATGAAGATTAATGTTTTCCCGTTTGTTTGCGTTCGATTTTGCACATTCCTTCAGTGCCAACGCTCGGGAGGAGGGCAGTGAACTTTCACCTCCCTGCCCCGAGCTGGCCCGTTGCCCTTTGCCCGCAGGTCTGGGGTAGGTCAGGGGTGCTTCATTTAACGGGGAGGCAAAAAGAAGCATAAGGATAATTCCATCGCAAACAGCACCTCTACAACCAGCCAAAGACTGCACTCTTCGCGCCAGATCTTCGCTCCAGAATATTTACCCACGGAACCGAACGTCGAACGAACGGACGAGAAATTCGATCGAGAATCAACTTGTCGATGAATTGTGCTATTTCCACTTTGGTGGGCATTCGCCGCGGACACGACACAGCCGTTTGGCATGTTTCTTGGAAAAACGCAAAACATTCACCGACCGACCGAATCGATTCCCCGATACGTCCTCGAGCGTTAATTGTGTGTCCTTAAGCGGCTGCAGGCAAATACACACCACACAGCACAGCCTCCGCTTGGCCGTGAGTGGGGACTGTTTCCCGGAAGGAGAACTGAAAGAAAGCTAAAAAAGAAACGCGTCCACTGCAAATCAATCCTCCCCTCCCCAGACGGAATCGGAATCGGATCTGATCTAACAGCGATTTCTGTTTGCAATGGTAAGCAATGGTTGTGTATGCTGTGTGCTTTTCCGATTGTGATCATTTGCGGTAAATAAACTCAACCTCCGAAATGTGCCCGGCGCCCGGCGGACACACCGCTCTTTTTTCGGGGCCTGGGACATTGATTTTTCGGGCGCCAGTGCGGCGCTCTCGGTTTCGCTCGCATGGGATCGCGCGGGCGGGCGGGCTGGCGCGCACGGGCGCTTTGGCGAGACGAACGGGTGGCTTGGGTCGCCCAAGCCCACCCCACACACTACTCGGTCCGAAATTGATTGACAACGGCTTGATGTGACTGCGGCTTTGCTGATGATGAATTTTCGTCGACTCGAGAGCTGTGTGGGCGCTGGGCTGTGGGCTCCCGAACGGCTGCCCGGAACTGTAGCCGCAGCAGTGGACAGGGTCGAGCGCTCGGACGTTCGGCGTTTTCATTTGCTTTCGGGATTGTTTCTTCCCAATTCCTGCAGAGATGTCGTTTAATCGTTATTTACACAAAACGTTTCATACTCGAACGTGTTTAAGTTTTCATTCAAGCTGTGCCTTGCTCTTCCTAATGCTGATGGCATTTTCGTTAAAAAGTCGTTAGTCAGCTTTAAGCTTTTCCCCCATCAAGTAACGTGTTTTTTTTTCAGCTCCATTTCCACCGACACTGACACTGCATTCCACAGCGCTACATTATTATCATTCCCTGCGGCCCGGCACTGATCTTTTGTTTGATAGACTCTCGACAAAGTGGAACACAGCAAGGAAGCATTGTCCCACCGATTTCCGTGTCCCAGCAGGGTGTCGGTGGAGAAATTCGAGACGAAAAAATTCCTTCGCGCGCGCGCACACTTTCAACCGTCCATCCAATCGTGCGGGGCTAAGCCTTTCTGTGACCAAAATTCTTGCTGACCAAAACGTGCCGGATGAAAAGTTGCCTCCCTGTCCATTGTCCGTTTGTATGTCCATCGTACTGCTTCGAACTGGTCGACGGATTTAGGTTGGACCGGACACATACTGCGCGATGAGCCGTGTCCAAAAACGGACACCGCCACCACACCGATAAATGGAAAGGTTTGAAATTGCAAGAAACCTGGACTGGAGAGCAGCAAGGCAAGGGGTGAAATATGTTGCAAAGAAAGCAAGCATAAAATATTATCCATCCATTTCGTTCTTTCTCCTATGCCCTACTGCAGACCTCGGACTCGGCTATCTAAAGGAACAAGAGGGAACAAACACACCACAGTAGCAGTAGCCATTCCACGACCACGGTACTCGTAAATCATTTCCAATTTAACCGCCTCAAACTCTCTCTCTCCCGCTGACGGGCATCCCACGATGGTTTCTCCTTAAAAATTCCTTTCCTTTATAGCGGACGTTTTAGTCAGGCGAAAAGTTTGAAAGCGTCTGAAAACAGTCTTGGGGGGGAAAAAAGCCACTGTCTAAAAGCTGTCATCCATTCCATGCCAGTTAGTGTCGTACGTAACATTTCTATTCTAAAAATCTTCATCATGTCTTTGTCTGCGTTCCCTGAAATTGGGAGGGGGGGAGGGAAGCTTTTTGGGGTGATCTCCTTTCCTGCTGCACACGGCCCTCATAAGATCAATTCACGCAAAGTTCTCTGTTTACCAGCAGTAAAGATGTCAACCGCGCGCGTCTGTCGTCTCGTCTCGTGCCACTAACCGCGCTACGCTTGATCCGGTTTGCGTACCATCGCGCTCCCGTTTGTGAAAGGGTTCGGTAGACCATCCGGTGTCCACATTGCTAGTTCTGTGGGGGTCGAGCTGGGGTCAAACGAGGTTTAAAAAAACCTTCCAAACCTCTGAGGTGGGTTAGTACGCCTCTGGTGAGGAAGGGGTATGATCTACAATTGCTGTCGGAGTTTGCGGTGCCAAAGCCCGAACGGTGCCAAACCGCGATGTACGCCAGTGGCTGAAGGGGCGGTAAGGGAGCAAAAATTATGATCGTTTTTAAGCCGAGGTTGTGTAGCAAACGGTTATTACGGAGCTCGTAGTATCCATTAGCTTCCGGCGGATTGTTGGCAAGCTTGACCCACATAAGTTTTCATATAGCCTGAGCAATGAGAATCTATTCCACCGAAGAATGGGAAGATTTGCTGTTAGCTTCAATTATGCTTAAGTTTTTGGTTGTAATTTGAGCTTTTGAGCTTTTTTTTACGGTAAATCTCTCTCCTACAGAATCAAAGTCATGTCTACCGTGTCAAAGTTGGAATTTAATTTTATTTGCAAATATATTTTGGCTTCTTTTCACAAAACTCTGCGGCAAAACCAATGTGCAGAGGTCGTTAAATTTCGAAGATTTCACGCTAGTAGATCTTACCGCTCAAAACGCTGTGCCTGGATTTAATTAATGAAACCAAACATGCGCCTCTGATGTATGAAAGAATCCCTAACAAACCTCACCGGAAACTTTTTCGATTGTCGGCAATCCCGTTCCGCGTACTTGGGTGCCACGGGAAGGCCCCCCGTGTAATTGAAGCGCTGTTTTTTCCAATCCGTCCTTCCCACTAGCATTTGCTTTTTACCGTGCTTCCCCGTAAATCAGCCCCCCCCCCCCCCTCGCCTCCGTTCCCGTGACGATTGTATTCGGAATTTTAAAAACTTTGCTCCTTTCAATTAGAACTTTTACCTTCGCCCGAAGAGCCGTTACCGTGGAGTACGTGTGCAAAACACAGTCTGTGCCTGGAGCGGCGCGAAAACCCCATCTGGAGCAGCGGCGTAAACCCTGGATTCAAGGGTCACATTTATTCAAATGGTGTCACGAGAATTGCTCTCGTTATCCGCAGCTGAGGGGAATGTTCACTGCATATGGTCGGTAGTAGAACACGGAGTAACCTCGGTAGCAACGCCACATATGAGAGCTGATTTGGAACAGCTGGCTCACAGTTATTTCTTTCACCTTGGCTGGCTCGGAGCAGTTGCAGCTTCGTAGAGAAATTGCGTAAAAAATGAGAAATGAATTTTGCATATTATTGTATGTCCTAAACGAATGACCTATCCGTAGCTCTGTTAAATTGGGAATTGAATTTATATTGTTTGTTTAGTTATTAGAAGTAACAAACAAACAAGCGGCACATTTCATCATCCAACCCTTTCATACCAATTTATCTCGTGGTTTTAGCTGATTCTGGTGAACCATTTGCGTTCTCTTCGCCGTAACAAAATGGGGTCTATTTTTCAATTTCAATCATTGTTCTTTTTATTTTCTCTCACTCTCTTGGCAGCCCCACCCCTCTTTTGCCAAGTGGGTCGCGACTGCTGTTTTTTTGCACCTAATGCTCGCCTGCAAATAAAAAAGCGCCACTAACCATTGCATATCACCTCGCTGGGAAAGTGAAGCGCTTCGTTGAAAAACCGCTACAGCGCGGAAAATGAATTTATAGCCGGACGGAAGCTGGGTTGTGTGTGGCGAGCGTTTGGTGAAGTGGTGCCGGGTGGCGCATAAAGCGTTGCGTTTCAGCAAAGCGCTTTTGCGTGAAACCGGGACGACTGCGGAGTCAAACGGGACGGCCAGGATGTTTTGTTATCCTGGCCTGCCGTTTCACGTCACAACACTCTCCCACGCACTCAAGGAAGCTTGCTGAATTGTGGAGCGAAAGGGGACTGGATGAATGCTCCGCCTCGGGGTTTTGTCATTTCTGGTCCGTTTCCCTTGGGTGCGGTTGCGTTGTTTTTACATCCTTCGGACGTTGATGTAAGCGGAGACATCACACATCTACCCACACACACACACAAATACAAATGCACACAGCCGTATAACACACACATACGAGCTCAATCCCAGCCTGCTGCTCACGTACGAATGCCAGTGTCAAGGCAACGGCTTTATTTGCATACAGTAGGAACACCCTTGCAGAGGAGTAGCACGTGCGACGGGGACGGGCACATTATTTCCATAATAATCGATGAGCACATTTTTCAGCTTCACGCGTAATAGGATTTTTCCGGACGAGAGCGTCTCCTTTCGGCGGAGGGGGTCATTTTTTTGTCTACGATCTTTGCTCAACTCGTTTCGATGTAACGCCCCTGCTTTACGGTATGTGCTTTACGATACCCATCTCAACCCCCGAATGCCAAAAGCCACTGATTCTTTGCGCCTGTGCTCGGTGCAGTAAATCAGACTTTAAGCAAGACCTAACTTCCTACACGGAAAAAGGGCTACGGAAAGATGAGTCTCAGTGTGATGGTGGGTGTATTAATTGGGGTTCGTTGTTAAGACGGACGGCTTTTTGTATGTGGGTTTTGAGGAACTATTAGTTACATTATTTTTAACTTAAAAACATATTCTTTTAAATTGTGTTTGGTTTTTTTAAATTTTATAAATTATAACACATTTTATAGATTGTAAAACTATTGCTACAGCTGTTACCGTTAAATCAATTTTTGACAGTGTTCATCAATTTTCACCTCTAAAGTCCGCGTTACAGCTCCAGTGGAATTGTGCGTGGAATTTTGGATTATTCTGATCTATTTAATTAAATATTAATCAGAATATGGCTTATCGTACACCAAAAGAGAGGAAATTCAATTCCCTAACTGTTTGGACAGCGAAACATATTGAAGTAAGAAATGAAATGCATTTCCTTCTCCCCGCTTTGTTCACGGTGAAAAAAATAATGCTCAGCGGGGAATCACAAGGAAATGCATTAAATTAATTATTTCAATATGTGTTACAGTTTTAATAGTTGGGAAATTTAATATCCTTTCTTTTGTTCTACGATAAGCTATTGTCTGATAAATATTTAATGAAATATATTTATTTATTTATTTATTTATTTATTTACCAACATATGTAACTTGCACTCTTGAGGCTATGACAAATACTTAAAACCTATCCTACATCTAAATCCTAAATTATTCTCCTAACATCTCCTTTGATCCAGTGTCGCCAAAATTGGAGATTATTATAATGTTTTCTTTAAATGCGTTGGTCGTTAAATTAAAATCAAAGTGATGGGACCATGTATTGAATTGCCTTGTCATAGCTAGTAACGGTTCGTTGTATCCATATAAGGTACGCCTGTTCTCACCGACAAGTAAGTTACGAGAGCGAAGAGGTCTCGATGGCGCGTCTTTTTCCATGTCGATCTCGATGGCGCGATGTTGAACTTCTGTAGTAAATAAGGGACGTCTAATTCGTTTTTTTTTTTATATTTTGGCTACAAACACACATTGGTTAAACTTAAAACGGTGTTCGAGCGTTTGTAGGTCAAGCAGAAGGCAGTGCGAGCAATAATTTGGCATGGTTGTAAGTCCTCTGAATTGGTTGCATTTTAAAGCAAGTCTTCTGAACATCCGTTGTATTGCCTCTATTCTATTAATCATCGTAGTGCAATTCGGGAACCAAAGAATTGAGCAATACTCCACGCACGAGCGCACAAGACCAGTAAACAACGACTTAAGACATAAGACATCATTACATTCACGGAATTGTCGAAAGATAATACCTAGCATCTTGTATGTCTTGTTAACAGTATTGTCAATATGTAAACGGAAATTTAAACTAGAATCTAGTATAATACCTAGATCACAGACTTCCTGGCGACGATCTAACACACTGCCTAACAAATCAGAATATATCAGAATAGCCCAAAATTTCACTTTCACTCAAGGACTAAAGCGACCTTAAGGGGGATCAATGGTTGACTCTAACGCACATATTTTTGTCTGTAAGTCAACAATTTGTATTTCTTTAAAAAATCTTTATAAATGTACAAGGCATTTGAGCAG
This sequence comes from Anopheles gambiae, assembly GCF_943734735.2. Classification (NCBI taxonomy): domain Eukaryota; kingdom Metazoa; phylum Arthropoda; class Insecta; order Diptera; family Culicidae; genus Anopheles; species Anopheles gambiae. Next base: position 24,414,166 of record NC_064602.1, read on the forward strand.
ATTTGTGAAAACTGTAATTTGGCGTAGCAAAAACACTATCATAACACTCTGCATAAACATAATAACTACGTACATTAAATTATATATCGTTAAATTTTGTAATTGCCTTACAGTCGAATGATTGATGCCTTAGAGCCTAAAATTGATACGCACTGTATACAATGGATGCTTTAGATACAAACTATAGTGGCAACGACTGTATTGCATTTTTTTAGCAGTACTTTTTGTTTTTATAGTATGTTCAGTAGATCTTTTAAGCAATATATTATCTATTTCTATTGATTTTTAGACAATTAATTGCGTTCCAAGAATAACATTGTTTCTTACACTGATTGATTGAGTAAAGGAAATACTTCAAACATCCACAGCAAACTATTTAACGATGCATTTGGCTAGCCGATGTAACAATGTCACATGTAACCTCGACATGATTTGTATCGCAACCATCTCAACACATAGTATTCAACACTGACATTTTGATTCGGTACGCCGCCAATCAATGACGGCAGTAAAATTTTATGGCAAATTGAACCGAAATTTATCGTCGCAAATTTGCACACAATCATCCATCGTACGGTGCCGGGTCCTTGAGCACACCGGATGCTCATTACTACAGTGTTTGAGACAGTTTTGTTTCGTGTTTTTGTGTTTTGCTTCCTTTTACGGAAATATGCTTCTGTGTGCCCTGTCGTGTTAACATAAATTCCAATGCAAATATCCATAAAGCAACAATTTGCCCGCTGTTGGCTGTTGGCAAGAAAAAACGCATGGTTCGGTCCGACAGTGCAACTAACTGGCCGCACGCCATCCGAACCACCGGGCTGTGTGTTTGTGCGCTGCATTCAAAGTGCAGTAATTTGCCGTCCAGTTTTTACGGCGGCCCTCCCCTCTCGGCGTAACACTGACCGCCGTCAATGCAATCGTGCATTTAACCGTCACTGGGGCGACTTCTTGGCCTAGGATGCGCGGCTACCCCTTGCTACTGCCCGTCTTACATCTGGAGGTCAAGCTTGTTTGCTGTGCGCGATGTACAACTGAGCGACTGGGTGAATAAATGTGTTTCCCTCGGCTTTACATGACACCACAACACGAATCGATCCCGGGGCCGGGTTAGTGGGTTGATGAATTTATAGACCGATTGCCATCACCATTGCATTCACGGACCTCGAACCGAGCACGACGACGAGCACACGACTCGAAGGTCCCGGACCGTGAAAAAAGGTAAACATTGACCAAACGGTAGCAAGGCGTGCCGCGGGTGTGTGCAAAAATAAAGCAGCTCAGCAGCGTGTCCGGCGAGGGAAACACCATTTCCCCTGGCGATCCTTGAATCGTGTCGAGAATGCGGTAATTGAACCTTATTCACAGAGGCTTTTCATCTCTTCCCGTCTACAGGGACGCAGGAGCAGCAAAACAAAACAAAAATCATCCCATCCCCCTCCCCATCACGGTGGCAGATAATTAACTTCCGGTCCATCTTTTTTTGGGCATTCGGTCCCACTCCGGTCGGATGGCGCCATCATGGGTTAGATGGTTTTGTATTTCACTGGCTTAATAACAACGCACCAAAAAGCACACAATCAGGCTCATCACGTCAAACGCCCCCGGGGGGTGGGTGGCCGTTACTATGGCGACAGCAGTCCCTTATGGTGAGATCGTCTGCTAGGAGCAATCAGGAGTGTTGGGGAAGAACGGTTGAACCCACTTAAAAGCTACCAGGACCCGGCTGGGTGTGGGCGAGAGTGAGACACAATGCCAAACACTCGGTCTCGGTGGCCTCGTTCTATTGCCGTCGTTGAAGTCATTCACTTTTAATTACTCCCACCGTTTTTGGTGGGCAGTCTCCGGTGTGTTTGTGTTCGTCCCTGTATTGTGGTGTGACGGGTGTGGCACCCGCTTTTGACCATTTTGATTCGCTACCTTTCGCCGTTGTTTTACGCCGTTCTTTGTGGACTTTCTTTGTGGTCTCACTTGGCGTGGTGGTGCGTTGGCGTGTCATTAAACTGCTTTGATGATGATTATTAATCGCAGCTTACTGCTGCGGTGGGTGTGTGCGTGTGTTTTATGTATCATTATTTTTTCTTTTCTATAATTTACAAAATTTAAAAAAAATAATAAAAAAAAACAAAAAATAAAACCACCAAGTGAGCAGTTTGTCTTGAATAATCCTTCCTGCTTACAGCGAATGTAGCGCTGCAAGGAATGCAAAGAAGGGCGCCGCAATCAACACACAACATGACAAATTAACACTTGTTTTGACACAAGCCCCAATCGACACCGCACAGCTGTCACGGTTATGTGTCAAAACAGGCAATTGGCGATAAGGCAGCACGGTCTACGCAGTACGGCTATTAATTGGAGTCCATAAATTAATTATCCGCCAATTTGCACCGTGGTGCACCGTGCTGCAACTGCACTCTGCACAAGTACCTGCACGCACTATCTCTCTCTCCTTACGCACGCTACCAGCCCACACACACACATACACCGGTTAACCCCGAGCTGAACAACATGAAGCAACCTGCATCGAGCGTCCGTCCGTCTGTTCGCTTGTTCATTCGAGCTGATTGGACGTTAAGTTTTATTACATCTTACCATTCCGAACCATCATTGGAGGGGGTGGGGTGGCAATTATTTGTCGAACATTGAAGGCGCTTCTGCTGCTGCTGCTGCTGTCACGACCGTTCTCGTGCTGTCTCATCTTTAATTCTAACCACCCGGTAGGGCAGGGTCGACAATTAAAACCACCACAAATACACCTCAAACACGGGAATCGACTGCTGCTACGTTTACTTTCTTCTGTCTGTATTCAACGATACCAAAGGCCAAAGCACACATACACCAAAATCCTTTGCGCGCCCAAAAGTATTGTCCGAAAGGAAGGCCAACGCGACCAACGCGGCTTCCGAAAGTCACGCGCCTCCACTGACATTCAATTATTTGCGCCGTATTATGTCAAAACGGAACGCAGTCACCGCAATTGACCTGCTGGTGGGTGGTAATAGGAAAAACGCGATCGTTTCTGACCACTTTTCCCTTCCCTCCTGCTCCATTCTCCTCTGGATTGTTGATTGTTGAATTTTGTCGTAAATATGTTTTGGCTCCATCTACTACGCCTTCGGACCGTTCCTATAATGATGATAGTGGTGGTTAATAATTGGTCGAAGGGTAAAGGTTCCAGAAAGAGAAAGAGAAAGAAAGAGAGAGAGAAGAGTCGGTCCCCTTTTCGATAAAGTCTTTTCGATTGAACTTCTGCTCCACCAACACCAGCTCAAGGCACCTGTTCGAATGCGCGAATAATAACGCACCTAACGATCGGATCCATCCTCCGTCCGTCACCAACATTACACCCCCCCCCCCTCTCTCACGCTCAAGGGCATCATCGGCAGGAAGCAGGTCGATTCGTTCACCCACCCACTACCAACCGAATAAGGAGGCGCAGGTGGTTGGCCGTTACTAATACCGCGACACGTTGAAGACGCTCGGCGCTACCGAAACTACGACTCGGCAAGAAGCGACAACAACGACGATCCAAAACAACGATAAAACCACCTATTCGGGTGGGGTTGGCAGGTGGGGGAGGAAGATTATTTGCTTAAACACTGCCCGCGGACCTCCGGACCCGGGCGCGCGCGATTGGCGATTCGATTGCGTCTGTCGCGCGGTGACGATTGCGCTCCGACGCCTGCGGGGAATGCAATTCATTAGTTTCACTTTCGGCGTGCACTTGAATGGATCACCTGCGCGCCCACCGCGGTGCGGTACGGTTCTATCGTAGCTGACGCGTTCGCTCTATACACGGCAGGCACGGATAAAACCGTGGTGACTACGACAAGCAGAAATACAACAACAAAAAAAACAACAACCCCCTAGTCATTACGGTCAAAGTGTTTGCGTGCTCTGGCGTCCTGGCGCGTACGATGCGCGGGGTGAATTTAATTGTTTAAAGTCAAGTTGACGGTTCGTCCTTTAAACTCGCTGTTGCGGGAGGGTGTAGTTTCAAGTGTACGATTGTGTAATTAATTTCTAAATTGATCGATAGTTGGTAGGCAACTTTAAAGCAAACTCGCATTGAAGTGTGTTGCTTGCCGTGGCTTGTGTGATGAAGTGTGATTAAATGAGAAGCATTAATAGAAGAAAGTACAATCAACTGCTACAACAAAACATGTGACCGATATGAAAAACAAAAGTGCCAACAAAAAATGCCTAAAAGTGTCCTAAAATGTCCTTTCAGCTCAGTGATTTATGATTAATCGTGTATGTTGCGTACACTAAGTGCTCGAAAGTTTTCAAGCATTAGCAAATATGTGCTGTGCTTTTTCATCCCCTTTCTACATTGTCTTGCGTAAAGTGTGAAATTGCAAGCAAGTGTTTCAATCGCAGGTCCTCCGTAGGCAAAAAAGATACAACAAAAAGGGGATGAACTTCATCCACACACGCCTAAAGTGTTCCTGGGGCTTCGTATTCAAAAAGTGTCACATTGTTGCTTGCTGGTTGCCTTTTAAGCTCGGTTGACATCCAAGAGCTGTCTAAGTGATAGTGATTTACGGGCGCGTTGCAACGCTTTTTTGCTCATGCTTTTCCCACGTTCTGTAGATGAAAATTGAAACATTTCTGCCAGCCGTCCGTACGAATGTGAATTGCAATCCGTTTTAAGCTAGTTCCTTTTTTCACACACTCAAAAAAAAAAAAGATCAAACCAGTGAAATGACGTGGCGACGTAGAAAAATCATTTACCAGAGCAACTTTCCCACCCAGGCAAGCGCGGGCGTGCTAGTTGTGTGCAGGGGATGAAAACGATTGCTCAAGTCGTTGTCCGACACACTGCGCACTGTGTTTCGCCGTATTTTGCTTAATGCCTGCCTCCTTCCATCCACGAAATGGGGAACAATGTTTCATTAATAATTGTTTCCAGCGCGGGCTAGCTTTAGCTGGAATAATCGCGCGCGGGCAGGCAGGGTCTATCGGCCACAGGTACAAACGCCGTCCCTTCCCAGCCCGTTGAAAGAAACACAATTTATGCTACCGTGCAATCTTCGGGCTACATTGGTCCATTGGTTGACAGTGGCAAACGGCACAGCAGGACAAGCCTTTCGGGGGGAGTTCGTTTTTTTTGTCGCCTTCTTCCCGGAAACAATTAAAATTTATGATCCTCCATGACAGTTTTTCTCCCTGGCAGAAATGAAAACTTATCTCTAGGTTTCCCGTCTCGTGTTCTTTTTTTTCTGTGTGTCTGAGTGTGCTATCGTTCTGCCCGTCTCTGCCGTTACTGTCACGTGAAAAAAGGGAAATAGAAGTGTACGGACACAGTCTACAGTCGCTTCGGACAGTTGCGTCGGATGATTTGTTGCTAATGAATTCTATCACTGGCCAATCTGGGATAAGGGGGAAACTGGCTAGGCTCTGGCTTAAGAACGCAGGGAATCGCTCGGAATCGTTCAACTTTGCAGGCGCCATTTCGGCTAGCACCGCGCCAAACAAAGTAAGACCGCTTCTGCTGTGTGTTCGTACATTACGAACTGCGATAAGCGTTCCGGTAAATTAAGCAAAATCGGAGCAAAAGGGTTAAGTTTTGCGCTGCATCTTGTGCAGCAAGTGACGGCGTAGAACGTTTAATGCACATGCATTTTGCAGAGCAAGAAAGTGAGAGCGGGAGAGAAAATGTATTAAAAAAGAACACACTATTTGGCAAGGGGTTTAAGAGACTGGCCGAACTGATCTTCTTGTCCGCAACATAGTTTTGACTTTATTACTTTTTTCCTTCCACTGAGACAAGCCGTGCTTACTCGAAAGTTCATGCTACAACATTCATAATCAGTTTAAAATCGAATCACGTACTCTGGTACGTACACCAACCGAGGGGGACGTACAGTGCGGAAACATTACGAGCGCCATCCGTGGTACAGGCAAGCGTACGATGCCGCCACTAATGTAGTCAAGATGTCTAAGTTGTAGGTCAATATTTGCGTCCAATAGATTGGGCAAATGTTTTCTTACCAGACAAAGTGCCGGAAGTGTGTCAGACATTGAATCTGGTTAAGCATTGTGTTGTGTAAGTGACTTGGTACTTGGTGCTCAATTAAGATAGTTTGAGACCGTGCTCAAATACCGTGTAGTTTGAAACAATTTGCACACACTAAACACTGTTTGCTGTTATGCGTATGTTGTCTAAGCAATCAAAGTTCAATGACTGACTATCTTGCCCTTAGGCTCATTAAAAAATATATCTCTCTTTATTGGGATGTCATTAAATGATTTATTAGCCACATACTGATGAGTGAAATTTCCTTTCAGCAAATGTTTCCTTTGTTTCCTTTGCACGCAATTAGTCCACCAAAATCAATCACCAACCTACAGCTTGGCAGAGAGACATTTTTGACCAAATATTTGCACCTCTGGGGCTTGTTTACATTTGCTTTCTTGCGCTCTATAACGCGAACGGCACGGTACGCAACCAGCAGCAGCAGCAACACACACCAGCGCGTGCTTGAGAAAAACGCGTTCATAGCAAGCAAGCCATGATTTATTGCGATTCGATCGCAAAAGTTGTAGCGGCCGGCGGCTTTTTCGGAAAGCAGCAGGTTAAAGGGAGTGGTAGAGTGTAAACGGGTGTGTAAATTTGAGCAATTCACAGAGATTAGGAAAGTAATTAATCAACGCTGAGAGCTTCGGCTGTTCAATCGGTATGCGTTGGTAAGAGTCTCTGTCCCTCCACCCCCCCATGTAACCCACACCTTCATGTCCATTGCCGGGATCCTTGGCGCTTCGGCCTCAGGGGTGAAAATCGTTTGTGGGAAATCCATCTTTTCTGCTCGACAAATAGCTCCACCGTAAGATGGATTGGTTAGTTTTCCCTGCGAGTATGATTGTGTCAACAGACCGCGTGTATCGTCCGTGGGCGGTGTGTAGGTGCGTGTGCGTGTGTGTGCCGATGCCTGCGGGCAGTTTCAAGGGGGCAATTTTTTCCTCCTTTTGACCCGACTGGCCCCATATATCGGGCCGGTCGGGCCGGTTCGGTTGCAAGATTATCTTCGCAGAATGATGGAATCGTTACCGGGAGAAAACAGCACAGCAAGGAAAGATTTGTGAGCGTGTGGGCTTTTCACCCGAATTGTTAACGATAATGTATGGCGGAATGTCACGGTGGCAGACCGGTTTTTCACACTGTTGTACTGCATACCGGAGCAGTGGAGCTTTTTTCCTGTCTGGGTTGTTGTTTTGGTTTAGAGAAAGTTGATGCTATCTTTTAGATGAATTTTATATTAGAATGTTTTATTAAAGAAAATAAACAAAATTGTTTTTTTTTTTGTTTGCTTCCAATGTTTTTATGGATTCTATTTTAATCTAACTAATCAATTTAATCGCCGTGGTACATGTAGAATCTTCTATAAAAAATATTGTTTTGATTGCTGAGTATTACAAATATTTTAAAATTATAGAAGCAAATTAATATTGTATTGTCTGAGCTGCAGGAAAATTTAAACAAACGCTACAGAAAAATAATCTTTCCAGTCAACAATTCTGCCCATTTCCATGGCCCAACCTTGTCCTCTTCAAACATCTTATCAGCAAAAAGCATTAGCAGAACAAGAAAGTGTGAATACAAACGACCACTGCAAACGAGACCAACGATACCACAATCAGATGCTGTGCTTCCTCAGAAGATAGCAAAAGCATCATCCATCCCCTCCGAGCACTGCACTCGACCTGTCGCAAATGGCGCAAATGTCTCAGCATCGCGGCAACCGGGCAGCTCGTAAAAATCTCGTCCCGCAGCACAATATTGTTAGTTGCTTAAAACTCATCGCAAACCGTAGCGAAACTCATCACCCAACCGTATGGCGGTGGCACTCTATTTTTTTCTTCCTCCATTCCTAATCACATTGCGAATGCTATTCATGTCTCACGGTTGACATTGGTTGGTGGTGGTACACGCAGACTGGCACTGGATGGTTTGAGTCTCCTAGCCCTTTCTAGCCCCATCCCGCGCGCCGGACGAGCGTGCAATGACAAAACAGGTATAAAATGATGAGTGCAAACGAGCAAAAGGTTCGTGGTCGTCGTGTTGGCGGAGGCTGAGTGGGTAAGACGCCAGCCCGTAACATAATGCAACGCAACATAAATTGACAATCTTACCTTGTCGACAACGACGTGCTCATGTCATTACGATATAGTGCTAGCGACGGTGGTGTTGGACGGTGAACATTGATCGTGCTTTGCTTGGTGGTATATAGCATTGATCGTGCCCGCGCACACTTTTGTCACTTCTGGATGTATTATAATGTTGTTGTATCGGACTGAACAATGGTTAATGTGTTTTACTCATATTTTTGCCATTCATTTGACTGGACTAAAGGCTACATAGAAACAAAAATATTACACAGAATTATACGACAAGTACACAGAATTATACGACAAGCTTTCTAATACCATATTTCAGATATCATCACCTTCATGAGCGCATTTTCGTTCGCTCATTTACTTGCGCTTGACATTTTGCTCTTAAAAGGATGAATTTTAAAAGGAAAAACTTCCGTTTTAAACTTCCGCAAGAAGTGGTACTCGTTATAAGGATACGTCCACTGCATTATTCTTCACACAAAATCCTTCAATACAAACCCTGTTCAATGTGTGTTAAATACAAATCGCGGCAAGTTGCCATGGGGTACATATTTCAAGCACGCTTCCCACGACCCGGTAACGGGATTTTACCACAAAACACTCACCCTGAATAAAGCAGGTAAATCGCCCGTCAGCAAAACCGTTGGACACTCTCGATAAAATATGATTGAAAATGAAAAATGCAATAAAATAAAACTTTACGGCCGTTTGATTTCACACAAAACGTCCATGATGGCGTTTCGATGGCCCGTTCCCTTGTACATCCTAGCTTCGCTCGTTGAAGATGTGCTCGTTGCGCGGTTACCGGTGACATTGAATGAATGTGCCTGCGCACGCTCCCATTTGCGTTATGTCCACGGAGATGATTTTTATGAACCGCGGATTAAGGACGGCTTCGTTTGTCCCATCTCTCACACTCTCTCCTTCTCTCCCTGCAAATGCAATGCGCACTGGTTTACCGCGTGGGTAGCAGAGGACGAGTTGGCCGCCTGTGTGCAAATAATGCTTTTTTAACTGCAAAATTCGCTACGCACTTCTGGATGAATGAAGAAGCGAAAGAGCAAAACGAACCAAACCAAACAACAACAAAAAGAAAGAGGTAAAATGATAAATAAACAGCAGCAACAACATGAAACGCTTCAGCACGGAAGCGGTTGAAGCATTCTCATGGTAATGTATTTTGATGTTGCTGTACCATCACGCCGCGTGGCGGTATCGGGGTTGCCGGGACAGGTTGACGGGAGCAACCGAACAACAAAGCGACACACAATACACCATTAGCCATTTGTGTCAATCTTAATGTTTATTGGTTGTGTTCCATCGACCATTCTTGTGCGCGCTCGAATGGTAGACGTGGCTGGTCTTATCATTCGCCTGTTGCTTATGCTTCGATATCTGCTGCAACATTATTGATTCATTGAAGTCAAATTGTTCGTGGTAGAATTTTAATTGGCTGTAAGGTATGATAGGAGGTACTGTGCATTGTGTGCTGTTGTGTGCGGTGAATGGCATCGTTTCATCGTGTGTAACATGCTGGAATAGAATGGATATTACTAAGCTACATAAAGTTGGTTGAACGTTACATATCAGTTTAATGTAGCTAAATGTAGTTAACTTGTCTGATAGAAGTAGCAGTATAGTTGAAATTAACCACAACCCAGAATTTGATGTGCTATATGTCAGCTTACATGGTACAATTCTTATTGAAATAGCATGTTGAGCTTCAATGTACTACTATGCGCTGCTAACACTTTTATGATAGTATCTCTTCCCATATCTGTCAGTTCCTAAGACTAGACTTTTTAAAATAATTCTTCAAGAACTCTAGTCATATGGGGCTAACTAATCCTTTTAAATTGTCTTCTTTCAAACATTTCATTCATATCAAAACATTGTAGCGAACAGATTCAATGCTTATTTATTTCCTTTATTCAAATAACTCATATACATTGAAGCGTCAATGTTGCTTACACAAATTTATGCAACGGCTTTTGCAACAGGAAAGCAAACCAGCCTCAGTGTCTCAGCATCCGTTTACCACGGGCGACAAAAATCACTGTTCTGCCTGCTTGTTACCATGCACTTAGCGAAAGGCTTTCTCCGCTCGCGTATCGTCCGAATCGCACGCTACCTCATAATTGTAATGGTTTCGCTCAAACGACTGCTTAAAGTGGTCCTTCCGAAGAAGAGCACCATTTTCTGCACCGTTTGACGTCAGCCCGATTTATCGCGCGCTGCGCGTCTGTGCCTATTCGACGGCCAAAGCCACCAGGCTTCAATTGCCGGCCCCCGAAGGTCCGGAGAGCAAAGATTTTCTTGGTTTCTTTTGGTTGCTGGTGTAGTCGCTCGCTCCTGGAAATGAAAGTGATTTGGAATGCAAATGGAAGAAGGCATAATCACTGTATACGGGAATTAAGCGTACGGAAAGACGCTTGGCAAATGTTTGTTTTTTTTTTTGTCCTTTCGTTTCAAAGGAAACAGTTAGCTCTGGTTAGCCATTCGGCTCTGCTAGGCAAACGAGGGCAAATGAAAATATTTCAAGATAATTATCCAATTCGATGGCGTCGTGATAAAGGTTTTGGGGAAATGATGTAAATCCCGCCTAATGGAGCAGGCTTGGCGAGATTTGTAGCGTGGCATTGAAACGGCGTGCATAAATGTTTGTCTTTTTAAGATCGCTTTAAAGAGTAAGCAAGTGAAGTAGTTATTAAATCAGTGAATAATTATCTATTTCAAACAATAGTTACATTTTATGGTGTGTTTCATAGATGGGTGCAATATGAGGAAACAAAACTAGTCCGGAGAGCATTTCTCCCATTCGGTGAATTTTGTGTACATCAATTCACGAGGAACATTCACGCGTGTGCCTTAATTAGTTTTCCAATCAACGTAAAGCTAGCTTTATGGTGAGAGCTAAGGCTAAGCTTCTGGAACATCATCAACAGTACAAATAGCGCCGTGTACAGTGCCAAAAGCAGCGTGCTAGCAGAAATTCATCAACAAAATGGTACAACGAATTGACATATCTACCATCTCCGGAGGGGAGAAAATACTGGTATGTAATGGAAGATAGTTGCCGTTCTGTAAGGTGATGAAATATAAATCGATTAACATATTAATTCTCACAAATTTCTTCAGTAGCATCTATCCTTTCGAACTGAGCGAGGCGACATAAAATACATCTTACACAAAACACATTAATTCAGTCATCAAGTTTGAAAGGATGCGTACACGTTCATAGCTAAATAACACCCATACATACATACAAACATACATACAACCATACATTCATAACACATTTGTCTAGTGAAAGAAAACTTGCATGATGTAAGCACACCTACGGTTGAGTAAACAGCAGCTCATAGTTCACGGGAAGATCGTTAGCTTCCCGATCAAAGTTCATTGCCTTCCTTCCACGATTGTGGGTTTGGGGCATCCGATCAGGAAGGGCGCTCTCATCAACAAGCCACCCACCCACTCCAGCCTGCCCTTTTAACCAGAGCACCATTCCGGCGAAAGTTCGACCGTCGTCCCGATCGCACACTGTGCTGTGTATTCGGCTAATTAAAAGTTTACCGCACACTACGAACAACACTACGCGAAGCCCCCCGTTAATTGATTAAATGTACTCTTGAATAGGCAAGACACGGTTACGCTTAATGTGTCGATAAAGTGGGAGCGGCGGGAAATTAAGTAATTATGTCCGTTCGTAAGAACTTGTTAGATCCCTTTCTTTGTATGCATTAAAGAAATTGAGGCAAATTTTAAGATAATTGGAATTGGAGTTGCTGTGAAGAAGTATCGTAAAAGTATCACCATATCAATGATTTTCGGTGTTCAATATGCTTTAATTACTACCCAAAAGAGCTCTTCATCGTTGGCGTTTATTTTCTGGTGGGACTGTTAAGACATAAAACCGTGTAACAACGCAAATTAACAAATAGCTTCAAATGAGTCAAGAAATTGTTGGTCCCTCGGTTCACTTGCCTGGAGACGAGTCTCATTCCCATCGGTGAACAGTTAGCGAACGTAGCGTCTTCCTATTCACCGAACACTTCCCGCGCGGTGGGTTGAAACGTAATCAAACTTAATTGAGCGTGCCTAATCAGGTGGGTGCAATTAGGAATTACTCTATCGACGGGGACGCTTTTGCTGATCGGAGACGTTCCCTTTGGAATGGTCAATGGTTCGTGGGTGTGTAATAGCTGGAAGCGAGTAATTGCAATTTTGGCATCGATAAGAATATTAGTGAGTTGATATAATGATTTTTTATTGTAATGGAAAAGCACAAAAAACCTTTATAAAGGAGTATAAATTGAAAAAAACTGTCGGTATCTGCTTTTATATTCGGTGTAATAATCAAACTATGTTCCTAACTGGATCCTATTCAGGCTCATGTGTAAATCCTCGTGGATCGATGTCATATGTTTGACATACCGAACATTCCATTCACACATTCCTCCCAACGTCTTCATTCTCACGTTGAAGTACACGGTTAAGATGCAAAATTCCATCGAAACATCATCGACACGACACGACACCGAACTCAAGGTTGCCACGAATAGTAACAGCGTTGTGCGGTAATACCCGGCCGGAAGCGACACGTTCGATTTAAGGGTCATCGAAAAAAGTTTCCCCGCTCACGCTTCGGCATGACTCCCATCCTCGTTAACGTATTAACCCTTACCCGTGGCCATGGGTACAGGTGCCGTTTGCGCTTCGTGTGGTTTCGTGAAGTTCAAGACCAATTATTCCGAACACGTCTACCGGTGGGTGTACGAAGTTGTATGGTTAGGATAGAGGGAATGTGCGGGCGTCTTCTCTGTACACAGACACACACAAAAAAACCCCAAAGGAGAGCAAGGTGTAAAGGGTTTGGCATTGCAGGTTATATGTAAACCCTTGAGATAGAGATCCACCCCGAAGACACGTCCCATCAGTTGGCGTGCGTCGCACCAGTGTTGGTGATACTTTAAACAACGCGAGAATTCGCCGTCACGTACCAATATTACCGACACAATGCAACAGAAAACCGGGACTGTGGGACTGTAAGTGACCCTCACGGTGGCATGATTATGTCGATAATATTGCAGGGTTTTCTTTTTGGGACGCAGTAATGGACATAAAGTGATATGATGGATTATTTACGTTAAGAGTGGTACAGTGGGGACCGTTGAATCCGATTCGTTCCAAGAAATATTGCCACAAAAGCTGAAAATCTTGTTTCAGCTCTCAAAAGTCTTCATTGAGCGAATAGGCTGTTGAAGTTTCGTCTTGTTGGCGAAAGCCTGGCCATCATAAAAGCATTAGAAGCAGGCGATATGATTATTTAATGACATATCTATACAACAATTAGGGTTCCTTTCAAATAAGCTCAGTTCACAATTCGGGAAAACGATTCGGCTGTTAGGAATAATAAAATAAATGCCACAAAAGCCCACCTCACGATCCCAGAAGTCCTGAAGGGATTCTTTTGCACGCTGAACAGCAACATTCCATCAGTCGTGTGCCGGCCAACTAATGCTATGGTTCGATTTCGCTATCATGACTTATATTTTATTCAACGCACTCAAGTGAAAAGTCCGGTCCAAAGCACGAGGACGAAAATGGTAACAAAAGCCGCGCTAGCAAAAGCAAACGAATTTCAGTTTTTTATGAGTCAATTGCCAGCGGAAGTAGTGGCGGCTCATTGTTTGACGATAAATTCCATCAACGATCCACTTGCCCTCTATCTCCCTTTGACGTACACACACACACCGGTTATCTTGATAGAAGGCCCAATCGCGTGCCCGTTCTTGTTCATTTTCCTTTCCTTCGACTCGATTAAATAAATGCCTCCTTCTGCTGTTCCAGTAGCCAAACGCCAGGACAACGGCGAAAGTGTGATACGATCTAAACGAGCGAAAAGATGAACCATTTCCGTTTGCGTCCCATTACGTACCATTTGCTACTATGCACTTGCTATACACTGAATTTTCTTTCGTTCTCATTCTCTTTCATTTTTAATACGCTCCCTTTCGCCCCCAAACCAGGACCAACCATCGGCCGGCCGGCGGGGCAAGCTGTCGTCCTTGCGCCGTTCGCTGAACGCGCTCCGCTGTAGGATATCGAAACGAGGCCGCTCCAAGCCACCCGACCAATTTCTGGACAAATTCTCGGCCGCCTCCGCCACCTCCGACACCCGCCTGCATCAGGCCGGCTGCGTTGCGCCGCAGGCCGTCCCGTCCGACGGTGTCTGCAGCCGGCTGTCGGTCGATCCGTCCCTTCCGTCGCACTATCGGGTAAGTATGGGGGAGGTTTGGGGAGGGGATGCTGAGCGGGAAACGCTCTCGGGGAGGAGGTGGATGCTGTAGCGACTTTTTCCGACCGAGCGACGCGTGCAGTTTACCATTGTGTCGCCAATTGTGTGAGTTTAATTTTTATTTTTCCACTCCCATCAACACCGCCATAGCTCATTAGACGCGCTGAAACGGCAAGCGCTAGCAGCTTGATTGCTGTCGTTTCAATTAGAAGAAATCAAGGGTAATTGGTTTGCGAGTTCCCTCCGGTGCTGGCATGGCGGAGGGCGCGCAATGAAATGCCACCAACTGCTGGCCTTTTGTTTCATGGTGATGAAATATGAATGGGTTTTATGGGAAGGTTTTAGTAGCTAACATTTGATGAAATGGCATAATGTTTATTAAATTAAGGAAAGGTTTGTAATTATCAGCTGTTTATTAGGCTAAAAAGGTCCCTCAAAGATTTAGATAAAAAAAATCAACTTATTATTATTATTATTATCCATCCACGCTATTCTAGAGTAATGAGCTGTTTCAGATCTCTCAGATCAATAGAAATGAAGATACCAACCTTGAAGAAATGAACAAAACTGAAACAAAAACGTCGTCGAACTAAAAGCAAGCCGGTGGCAAATGATGTATCATAAACGATGCCCAAGCCCATGCTAAATGAGGGAAATTCTCGAAAAGCATTTATCTTGTGTGCTGTTTGCGTGTGTTTTACACACGGTTTGGCCTTAAGACGAAGGACCTTTGGAAGATCTTATTAATCTGGCCCATTCATTAGATGAGCTGCAACAAAAAAAGGAAACAGACATCACAAAAGACAAAAAATGATGCTCATTTTTCCTTCGAATGCAATTCCACCCAGTGCCCCAGTACCCTTCGGTTTACGGCTGTTAGTTTAACCCACCGTAAAGCCGAGAGGGCGGTAGAAATTGTACCGATTGCCGAACGCCAGCCCTTTCCAAAAAAACCTTCAAGCAATTCAGGGTTGTAGCGAACTCATTCGTAACTCCGTCGAAAGGCGTATGTTGTTCATCCTTATTCGTTGTCGTCTTTTGCTGGGTTTTGATCGACCGGAACACCTCTCCACCCGTTGGATGGACGTGTTGTTCCGCTGTTGTCTGTCAAGAGAAACCTGTGGCAACGAGGCGTAAAATCCCGATTTCCGGATTTCAGCACAATCAGATGAAACCTTCGTATCAATTTCATGCTTGCTTGAATGGCTTAGTAGAGCAACATTACCGGTGCGTGTCTCAGATGCTGAGCCTGCCATCTTATTGATCACGTTAACGTAAGCCTAAACAAGGGAGAAAATGAATGATCATAAGATGGTGTGAAGAGATGAGGCATGATGGTGTGAAAAAATGGAAAATTTTCTATCGTTCAATTACTGATGTGAGTACATTCTGTATCGACTAGATGATTTGGGCCGGTTACAAGGCCAAGCAACGGAATTTCAAGGCACTCACAAATATTTACCTATTCCAGAATCCATACCCATTCTGGATCTTAAGCTCAATTTTTATTGTTTCTGGAACTCCAATACTAATACCGGCGCTGAACTGATCCTTGCCTCATCCTGACACAGGAAACTGTCCTAAACATCATATCGGTTAAGTGATTGATTTCGACACCATAACTGTCCTGGAACATCTCCTAAACTTCTTACCGGCTCTGGAATCAATCCCCGTTCCTATGCCGTTTCTGGAACAGATCCTCACCCATTACCAGTCCTGAATCTTGCCCATATCAGTCGTGGAATGGATTCTGAACCTACACCAGATCTGAAACTGCTTCCGTTATTACTTCAGTCTAATATCTATACCTGGAACTGTCTCAGTCATTTGCAGATCTATCCCGATCTATGGACCGCATAGGTAACCAGTAACCATGCCGATCTAGTGACTAGTACCATTACTACCATTCCCAATGAACCATTCCCGGAAGCGTTGTAGACATTCAGTTGAATGTAATCATCCAAAAAGTCAGGAAGCAACAGAACTATGTGTTACCACTTGGAGAGTGCTCTAGAATCTGTAGTATCCAACAATAGACAAAAACAAAAGTATGGCACCCTTATGAAGGTGCTCTAGAAACTGTTTGTCATGTATGGTAGGTATTTCCAGAGCACCGGCATAGAACG
Source organism: Anopheles gambiae (assembly GCF_943734735.2). NCBI lineage: Eukaryota > Metazoa > Arthropoda > Insecta > Diptera > Culicidae > Anopheles > Anopheles gambiae. Next base: position 24,430,714 of record NC_064602.1, read on the forward strand.
CCACACGTTTATTTCATGTCAGCTATCGTATATGATAAATTCTAGAGCACTCCCTTAGTACCATGTGTATAGCAGGATAGCAGAATAGATGCAAGAAGTTTGGTCTACTCTCAAGAAAACACAACACAAAGCTCATAGTACAGCGCACATCCGAAGGAGTCTACTTCCTTAGAAGAAAAGAGTAGGCCAAAATGGTGTTATTCCTTCTTCTTCACCAGGTACTGATACAATTATCGTTATTATGATTACACTAATAAAGAAGATACCATTCCACCCAACAAAGATTTCGTAAGATCGCTGTAGGAAAAAATAAATTAATAAGACACTCCACGGACAAGGATCGTAGCAACCCGCGAAGTACACGTCCTCGACTTCTGATTGCCCATCGAGCATCGAATGAAGCGTTCAGTTTCCAGGCAAATGCGCAAAGGTCATTAAAGTTCCTCAGCACCGAGATCGTCCTTAACGTAGCAGTCGGGGGGACAGAAGTGTGAAGATGCCCTCGTTTTCGGAAAACATTAGCAAAATAGGAAATATTCTCGACCAAACTCATCGACATTGATGGCCGCTTGCTCGCTCGCCCGCTTGCCGTGGGTACCGTACTGTGTGGTGGTAAATAATGAGCGAGAATTAAGCACCCTTACCCCTCCCCAAGCTTAGTTTGCTTTGGCTCGGTCCGTAGGGTTTGGCTTGGTTTTGCGGTTTCCCGCCCGCTAACGAAACGTACCCGTCGCACGGGACGTGCGTTTCCCCCGCCTTGACTTACTCACTTGTTTGGCTGAAGTACACAAGAAGTCAAAACACGACCGTGTGGTGGTCCGCGTGGTTTTTGGTGTAGCAGCACTGTACTTTGCTTCATAGACACTGCTGGCTGGGAGAACACACCCCCTACTTTACGTAATAACGTTCATGCCCACACCACAGTCACACACAGACACACCGTGGTGGCATCTTCCAAATCCTTCGAAATGAAACATCAACGCGATGAGAAAAGCTGCGCTCGAACGTTTTTAGGCTGCTTAGGATGCTTTGAATATTGAACACTCCTCGAGAGCTTTGGAGAGGGACGCACTACGGTTGCTAAGGATACCGCGAAAGACAATCCAGACAGCGAATAAGGATTAATGGTAATGGCAGATGGAGCAGCAGCAGCACGGTGGCTCATCATGATTCGTCTTATTGATTAATCATGCCAGGCTTGTCGGGGTTTGATGCGAGTGAGTCAATATTATCCATTAAGTACATCGGACGTGCGTAGGTTGCGGAATGAGTTTTTGGCTGATCGAAGTTCATTAACCGTGCCGCGAAAATGGTCCGAGATCATAAAAAGGAAGCTATAAAACAAGTTCAATCAACGGGTTAACCCATATTTCGTCGCAGTTCGGTCGATATTATCCTGGAGATTGGAATTACTTTCAATCGAGTGGGATTACAAGAGTGCCAAGAAATTGCATGACTCCTAATCCTACTTCATTTGCAGAGCAAACGCTCATCAGGTTTGGAGACCATTATGATTGAAGCTTTATTTACATGTTTATTCAAAATCTCCAGTTTCAACTCTTAGTTCTATCTACTTATTCATCTTTTTTTTGTAATCTTCTAGTGGCTGTCTGTCGTTTCGTTGGCTGTACTGTACAATATCATATTTGTGATAGGACGAGCGGTCTTCTGGGAGCTAAACAAGCAAGCCTCCGTGCTTTGGTGGATCCTGGACTATCTGTGTGATTTCATCTACTTGACCGACACGCTGGTGCATTGTCATGAGGGTAAGTGCAATTTGTTATGCATGAATAACAATTTCGTGGACTAAGCTCCATGCTTTTGGAATGTCTTTATAAGCTTACAGCTCCGATAAACCGGTATTAAAATTAGTCACATCTCATCAGCACATAAACGTCGCTCCCAGGAGCCATGTGCCGCCTCTTTGACACTCCTAATAAACCTATAATGAGCGTAATCTCCCCCGATGATCGCTTTTGTTATGCGGCAAAATCGTGGCTAATGTTGGCACGCAAGCATCGTTTGCCCGAAAATCTCAAAACCTTACCACGCCCCGCCACTTATTCACGAGCTAAAAGCTGCAAGTCTTTTCGGCTCCATAAACAACAACATCGCACCACCGTTCACAAGCGTTCTCTGCATGCTGATGCTGCTGCGGGAAGACTTCTTTTTCGTGCGTTTTGAGAGCGAAAAGTTGTACAAACCACAATATCCCCCTCCCCGGGTGGGTGTGTGTGTGTGTGTTGGGTCACCAATCCGAAAAACGAAAGCGTACTTTCGTCTAGCAAGCATGGAATGGGCAAAGCATGGTATGGAGCCGACCAAGAATGTTCCCACTCGACCGCAGAATGTGGCATAACTCACAAATTATCTGTAATCTCGATGGATCTTGCTTTAATTACCGCAGCCGCATCATTTCGACCAGTACCAGTACACGTGTACGGGGGCGTTTGGGGGAAAAGTTCGGGAAACGCTTCTCGTTTGAAGAAGCTGCACAATCCCACCGGACTGTGGCTCGGATTCGAACGAAAGCAAAGTCACGGAAATGTCGCTTCGCTCGTTCGCCATGGTCGTCTAGAGGAGGCCGTTGACAATGCGCTACCGGAAGCACATTTCTGCCTTTTGGCCGCCGACTTCCGTTTCGTACTCCATCCTCCCATCATTAGACTTACGATCATGTGCCACCCAACCATCGGCGCGGGGTGCCCCTGAGGCACGGAAAAAGTTGCTTGCCTTTGAAAATTATACGAAAACTTCTCCCTTTTTGTGCAACCGAGCCAGAGCTTTTCCGATCGTCCCAAGACAATATGCGAGCAACTGCGGTGTCCGTTTTGTGCGGCCCAAACGCCCGATTGCTTCCTGCTTCCGATGCTTCCGACCATATCCGCCACGTGTTCTTGAAACGAGTTGGGACAAGCCGGGGCTGGCGGCTGGATTCAAGAATTTGTTGCTGAAGCTAGAAAATAGGTTAATCGATCGCCGGGCCAGATAATTTATTTCCTGCTGGCACACAATGTTCCCAGGAGGAGAAAAGAAAAGGCTGGTAGAAGACATTGGCTGGGTGACAGGGCGCTGACACACGAAGCCATGTCTCGCACACCCTCCCCAAGCTGCCAAGTCCAAGAAGGTCAGGCCGGGTTGGCCGGATTGGCTCGCGTTGCAGATCCACTGTGCGGAAGGATCCGACACTGGTTGGGCTTAAATGCAGGCAACTACTTGTACCCCGCACAGCCTCTTTCTGGGGTTGCGATGGTTTTGCAGCTCCAGCCCGAGAGGGTTTCTTCGAAGATTAGGAAAATGAGATTGAACTGGCCAAGTAGTGTGGCCAACAATGCCATCGGTTGGTTCCCGGAAAGCGATGCGCCCGTTGGCAATCGTTCTCTTGCTCTCTCTCTATCTCTCTCTCTGGTTTTCCATTCAGTTTCCGCAAAAAGGCAGTAGCAACGAGTGATTCATTAAATTGTGCCCCGGTCAGCTTGTAGAATTCGTGCAGCCCAGCTGGGCCGCCTTTCTTCGGGACCTTCCCATCACGAGCCTTGGGCAGAAGTGTGGTGTGTGTGGCGTGGGGCGATGTAGTGTGTAGTGATTTGTGGCGGTCGTCTTCCCGGGAAGGTCTTTTACTACTAGATTTGCCCGAACCGAACCCGAACATTTTGAACGGGCTGCTGGAAGTAAAAAACAAAAACTTTATCACAGTGCACACGATATGGGGAAGTTGGGGAAGGAGTGTTGTTTCAGCAGCTATCAGGACAGCTTCTACACCAAACATGGAAGCTTGCGGGTGCTTGTAATTGTTGTTTCCGATCGTTTTCACCGAATGGTTGCTGCTATCCTTGAAATGTGCTCGGTTTATTGGACATGCTTAGATGGGTTGAAGGACACTCTAGTGATGCCAATATTCCATATAACTTAACATACCACAATAGAGTAACTGGCAGTTCTGCGAAATACCAGACAGTAGTACAGATAATCTGTTTTTCTTTGTAAAATATCACATCAAGTTCAACATGTGACTTTGGTATGTTGCAATAACACTGCATCGTATTTCAAACTTTCATCTGAAAATGCAATTGTCAATGATAACTATTGAATTTACTCTTTTGCAAGTTGATACGGTTAGGTGGTCTTGCGATGTTTGTTTGTGCACTGATATTCCTAACCAAAATTATTCAATTGTTAGACTTCAAACTAAGACTAAGAAGCATGCCAACTAAAAATCATTCAAACAAGCTTAAGCAAGCCTTTTAATTAATTTTATACTTATACAACAAAAGGTGACATTACAGTGACCAGTTAAGTTTATGTCCAAGAAACCTCTTAAGTTCATGCGATTACCGTTATGATCGTTCTGATGAAATTGGCTGCCAATAACTGACTCATGCGGTTAGCATGAATTCTTATCCACACCGTCATCTCTCACGCAGGGCTGACATTACTGAAGATGGATCAAATAATAATGTTTAATATGTATAATATGTTTAATAGGTTTTGTCAAGTTTAGCTCACTTGAAATTGCTAGTGATATACTCATACGTTGATACAAAAGCACTTTGAACAAGTGTGATTAATTCCTGCCTCGCCGCCGTAATTCCTGGCTCGTACAGGTCACAGACGGAGTTAAAGACTCGCCAACAGGCAGAATATGGGGTCGTGAGCGTCAAAAAAGCTTGGGATTCAGCAATAGCAAGCTGTCAAAAATAGTGAGCCTACCTTAAGAACTGGTCGGAGAACTCGAAAAAGTAGCTAATTTACTATAAGAGTTTGGAAAATTTCATCCCATGTTCCTCTTATGTATATGTTTCAGTCTGGCCTTTTATTGTACATATCCTTATGAAAAGAAAACAAAAACTGATGCTAAAGAAATCAATGAAGAAGCACTAAACCATTTAATGATCACAACGTCACAATATTACCCTTCTTCCTACACAGTCTACCGATGCCATTCGAGACCATCGAACGACTTGAAAAAGGTCACCACACAACATCATCGATGACGCCGTCGCGCCGTTATGAAAAAGTCTCCAATTACATACACGCCAACACATATCCAACCACTTTTACTTCGGGAGATCGGGAGCTTTTTCTCCACAATTTTTTCTTCACCGGTTAGACGGAGCGTTCTTTTTTTTGCCTGCTATTTTGTTTGCCATCTCCGCTTCGACAGCAAACAACTCCACAGACCGGGCGATGGCCGGGCGATGTTGCTTACATCGAGCGAAATTAAAATACTACACGCAAGGGCGGCTTTTTCACGCTGCCTGCATGTAAGTGGGAAGCAAACAGGAAAATCAATCAATTTATGGCCGTGGCTCCCGTCAAACGTCAACCCATGCTCTGGCAAACCACCCGTCGTTGGTAGCGGCAGCATATGGAGCGCAGGCAGGCGCTTTGTGACGCACGAGATATATATTTTATTGATTATCCAATCGTCGAGTCGGAGGCCTGGGTTCCCTGCCCGCGGAACACGAGATCCCGAAACCCGTCTTTTGGGTCGGTTGGCGAAACGTTAACCCTACTTGTCCCCGGAATGTTGGGAACGCACAAGTGCCATAAAGCAACCCTCGTCCCGGGAAACACAGGGAACAACCACCGCACACACACACACGGCTTGCCTGTACGAGTGCCGTACCACATGAAACTGGAAATAAACCAAAAGTAAAACACAATCTGCCAAAATCTCGTCATTTCCCGGGCTGTGCTGTGGCGTCGTCTGAAATAGCATAAATCAAATCAACCTCGAAATTCAATTCATTCGCAAGGATTGCGAGTTGACGTGAAGGAAGCAACAATTGGTTGACTTGGAAGGCGCAGCGTTGCGTGGCGCTGGAGAACGGCGCGGAAGAATCCTTCTTCTATTGGGGATGGCACTTTTTTGGCCTTTGCATTTCTTTGGAACTACTACAGACGGAGGGGTTTTCGGGCACTGAACCTTTGCTTCTTTGATGATGAGAGCACTACCCAAGGCTCTGTTTAGCCTTTTGTTTCGACGCTAATTCAAATGAAATGGTGCAGCTATCCCGAGCGGCTGGAATTTGATGCCGAACTCGAGAGAATCTTTCCTTTGGGAGAGCACTAGAATATTTGATGGTGAAGGAAGCAATTACTCCAACATTTTCGGACTATCGCATTGTCTACTACTAACTTGACAACCAATCCTACTGTCGTGTAAATTCTAATCCAGAGCATTTAAAACGGCTCGCATCGTCAAAGCTACTGCTAGTGAAACAAAGAAAAAAAAGACCCCTAACGTTACACAGGAAGCAGATTGAATCCTTTTATTTGCTGGAATCTTGTTACTGTGCCCAGTCACTCAACTTCGTGCTTATCTTCTCTCCCAAAAACAGGATACTTGGAGCAGGGGCTGCTGGTGCGTGATGCGCCCAAGCTGCGGAAACACTACTTCTCCAAGCAGCGCTGGTGGCTCGACGTCGTCTCGATGCTGCCGACCGACCTCGCCTACATCTGGTGGGCGCCGAGTTCCTGCGCCGCCACCCGGCTGCCCTGTCCAATTATAGTTAGAATTAATAGGTTACTGCGTCTTCCAAGAATGTGGGAATGGTTCGATCGAACGGAAACGGCCACCGGCTACCCGAACGCCTTTAGGATATGTAAAGTAAGTGTGCAAGCCAGCACTCCCAATTAACCGTAGCTCTGGACTAGCTCAGTACAAACTCGCCGTTTTTTTTTTTTTTTTCATTACCGTCCCGCAGGTTGTTTTAGCTATTTTAGTACTCATCCACTGGAACGCGTGTCTGTACTTTGCCATCAGCTACGCGCTCGGCTTCAGCACCGACAACTGGGTGTACAACATCAACGGCCCCAAGAACCTGACACTGTCCCGGCAGTACATTTACAGCTTCTACTGGTCCACGCTCACGCTGACCACGATCGGCGAGACGCCGACGCCGGAAAACGATGCCGAGTATCTGTTTGTCGTGGCGGACTTTCTCGCGGGCGTGCTCATCTTTGCCACCATTGTCGGTAAGTTTGGTTGTAGGGGGTTAGATATTTTGGAGAGGGTTTTTTTTTTGGAATTAGTTAAAACATTTATTTAGAAAAGGTCTGCAAAATGCTACAATTTTAATCGTATATCAAAACTCTCACGCATTCTGAAATTCTTATTTAATCTGGCTTTAATTCAGAAATGCTAGCACATTATTTTGATCCATTGCCATACAGCTCTTGTGGATAGATACAACCTCCAAGTCCCATCTTCCCAGTAACAAATCCCTTTCGATTCGCTTTAAATCCACCAAAAGATTGATCACACCAGCCGTGTCAGTTGAGAACTGATCGTTCAAACGCAACATCTGTTTGTCAGTCCGCCAGTGTCGTCCCGTTGCGTGCTCGTGGGTGTGCTTCTACTCAACTTACAACTTTCTCTGCCACTCGCACTGTATGTTTTCACCCGCAGGAAACATCGGTTCGATGATATCCAACATGAACGTAACGCGAGTCGAGTTCCAAAACCGAATGGACGGTGTGAAGCAATACATGGCCTTTCGGAAGGTGGGCGGCGAGCTGGAGGCACGGGTAAGTCCAGCCAGTCCTTGTTCAGCCATCGATTTCGTGTTCTCTTCAAATCGTATTCGTGTGTTTTTGATGTCACACCGACCAGGTCATACGCTGGTTTGCCTACACCTGGGCGCAGAGCGGTGCGCTGGACGAGGAGCGCGTGCTGGCCGCACTGCCGGACAAGCTGAAGGCCGAGATTGCGATACGGGTACACATGGATACGCTGCGGCAGGTCCGCATCTTTCAGGACTGTGAGCCGGGCCTGCTGGAGGCGCTTGTGCTGAAGCTGAAGCTACAGGTAAATATGCTGGGAGATGGGAGCAGAGTTTTAGGTTTCACGCGCCCCTGGTTGCTAACGACGATGGTGTCTCGTTCATTCGCACAACGCATAGGTGTTTAGCCCCGGTGACTACATCTGCCGCAAGGGTGACGTCGGCAAGGAGATGTACATCGTGAAGCGCGGCAGCCTGTCGGTCGTCGCGGACGATGGCATTACGGTGCTGGCCACGCTGGGGGCTGGGTCCGTGTTCGGTGAGGTGTCGGTGCTGGAAATTGCGGGCAATCGCACCGGAAACCGCCGAACGGCTAATGTGCGTTCCATTGGTAAGTAATTTAACGCTTTGTGTACAGAACTTTCAGTTTGGCTGCAAATTGAATGCTAATTCGTAGAATTCTTGTGGAATTAATTTGAAACTTTTCACTTAAATGAAATGCCATGATGCCAAGAAACTCGTTCGCTCAGGAGTAAGAACAAATGATCTAAACAGACATTGGAAGATCAATTAAATTTCGCCACAAAATGCTGTAAATTACACTTTAAGAAGAAAGGATATTTTAAAGAAGTTCCAATGAACGAAATTACAACATTCTCAACTCATCCATCATTGGATTCAACCACTCTGTCTGCAAAACAGCCAATTTTGCCAATTCTTTTTATTTTGATCACCAACTCCAACGCCGGGTTGAATAATTCATAAGCTTTGCTCGAGCATTGTTTACAGAGACAGCAGTAAAGACAGCGGTACGCTACAAGAACCGCTTCCAACATGTAACCCGTGCCCAATGACCCGTTAAGCGGCTTGATTTCACCCTCCCTAGTGCTTTCAATTTGAAATGAACGGCGGACGGAAGTCTCGACCACCGAGTGGGGCTAGCACAGCATCCTTTCAGCTATCCTCCTGACGCGCCCACAGAAAGCAGTGCCACAGTGACGGAAAGTTTACTTAATTTAGTAACTCATCGTTTTTCGAGCTTCGGCTGTGCTCTTTCATCTTTTTGGGCTCATTTTCTAATTGAGGTTTTTGGGAGGTTTTGGGACCTCGTTGGGAACTTTGTTTACGTATGTCTGTTTGGTGTATCGATTTTTATTGCCCTGTTTCGTTTCTCACGAATGGAATTGGGTTGAGCTGGTAGGATTCTTAATTTAGATTTGAGAAACTTTCTTTTAACTTCTAACTTCCAACAAGACTTATATCTGCTCTTACGCACAAAGTTCCGAAAAGGATCTGCGACTATAAGAAGAAATAAAATTTTAAGTTCTTTCACTGGTAAAAAAAGCTTTTTCGTCTTGTACAATTCTCATACTTATCGCCTGAAAGTGAACTGAGTGAAAAAGGCATAAATAATTACAACCCTCGCAACGTGCCTCAAGCACCGGGGGCTTTCAAATCTCGCATCTTCGCGTGCGCTAACAGCAAAACATCGTATCAAAAATTGCCAATTAAAGCAATCGACCTGTATCGATCCGGTGCGAACCACCCGGTGGGTTCGATGACGTTGCCATCCGGCACCAGGGCACGGACTAGGATAATTGGACTCCCCCGCCAACCGTACCCGCACGCTACGAAATTGAACTCGAGTCTTACCGGGACTTTCACGCTTGCTTTTTTTTGTTGTGTTTGTTTGCTCTCCCACAGGTTATTCCGATCTGTTCTGTTTGGCGAAGCGTGACCTGTGGGAAACGCTGGCCGACTATCCGGAGGCACGAGCGTCGCTGACCGAGCGTGGGTGTCAATTATTGCGAAAAGATGGTCTGCTGGACGAGGCAGTCTTTGCCAGTGAGTAACCACGTGGCAGGGTGATAACGTTTGACATTTGCATACTTTGGGGCACACAGTATGCAGGATCTTCATTTCGGGATTTTTGCTCTCTCTCTCTCCTTCTCTCTCTCTCTCTCTCCCTCTCTCCCTCTCTCCTTCTCTCTCTCCTTCTCTCTCTCTCTCTCTCTCATTTCCACAACCTCACAGACGCCCAGCAGACGCAAGATTCGCTCGAGAGTGGGGTGGCCCGGTTGGAGCAGACGGTGGAAAACTTGAACCTTCGGTTGGCCCGCCTGCTGGCCGAATATTCCGCCAGCCAGGCGAAGCTGAAGCAGCGCATCTCCAAGCTGGAGGACAGGTAAGTGATGCCCCACACCGATGTCACGCGACACATTTCCATAAGCTTCCAACGCTTCAGGTGCGTGTTGCGCTAGCGGTGCCCGGATGGTCTTTCAGCTTTCATTAGCATTAATTACCCCAATGCACGGTTGCGCCTGCCTTTAAATCTCATCCCAGAGCTTTGTGAACTGTCAAGTGGCAGTCAAAACTCGATAAAAATGGCCATCATCATTACCAAGCCATCCCACGGCAGACCATCGCTGTCCAGTTTGCTGTGAGTTTGTCCACTTTGTGCATCGTTCTTTCCAAAGAGGGCAGGTGGCAGGTTAGGTAGTCCCTCCCAGCAGCATCCCGTAGCCGGAGCACGAAACGCTCTCAAGGTTTACCGAGTTCAACGCTCCACGGGGATAGAGTTATTGGACACCTCCGCAAGAGCCGGGAGTTGCTCTGAACTGTAGCACGTTGATAGTCCATTAGTGGCAGTGGCCTGCTCGGGAAGTAAACGAGGTTGTAAAAAAGAACCTACCAACTATCGTCCTTGGATTTGGTTCAGCGGTCAGCGAACTGAAGCATTTAGCATTCGGGGCTTGAGTTTTAGAGCACCGAGAGCGGATAATCCACAAAAGGTCAAGCGTAATTTTAATGTCCTCAATCGGGTGAAACTAGCAGCCAGAACATAAGGATTATGAACGATCCGGAAGCTTCAGCGACAAAATTTAGTATTGCGTCAACGGCATACGGAAATGGAAGGGGGGAGGTACCATTTGTGCAGCCCTCAAGGGGACGTGGAAGAAAGTTTTCCCAGCGCTACAAACTCCCGATAGTAGCAGCAGGTAGATTTGCTGCAGCTTAGACGTCGTAAAACAACCTGCAAAAGCAGAACCAATCTTGCGCGGATTTGTTCGGAAGCACGTGATAGCAGCTGTACTTAGAGCCGATTCGTTTGCGCGGTTTCCTTAGCAACGGACGACTGTAGAGCTTCCGATGTTGTGTTGTGCTGTTGTGTTCTGATTTCTTCTAGGTACATTGTAGAAATTTATCCCCACAGCCCCGGAAACAGTGCAGTCGCCAGTGAAGCTCGCTATTATTTCGCGCATTTCTCACTCAGCTTCGGTCCATTGCCTTTGACGGGTGTAAGGTTTTGTGGCATTGAGATGGAGCAGCAGCAGCAGCAGCAGCCTCTTCCTTGCCTAGAACGTGTTTTTCCTAGTTTTTCCCAAACCTGAAAAGCATAACACACCCTACAACGAACATAATCCGGGGCTAAACGTGTGGTTGGGTTTATTATTCGACGGCCCCGGCACCAGGTTGGACCGGCTCCAGCGCTTGGATGCAGGTCACGTTCCACATCGCAAACGGAGTGCTCGTGCAGTCGGATGCGCCTTTGGATTGTTCTTTTTCGTTGCGTTTTTCTCTTTACATCCCCCTGTTATACCGAGTGCATTCCGCCAAATGTAATCGCTTTCAAAATCGGAGGTCCCTGTTAACGACACTAACCCCTCAACCCGCCTGTGCCTGTGGATCTGCAGGCCGAGGAAATCCAATTCGGTAACCAAAGTCCCGGAACGAAACGCACACGAACGATGGACACTGCAGTGATGGAAGGAGCAGCAGCTTTCTCCACCTTCCTTATGACACACTTCTCCAGCTCGACCATCGAGAAAGTTGATAAAGATGGTGATGTGGTGGCAGGTGGATGCAAGCAATGCGAGAGTTCGCTTGCGCATGCAACCACCTTCTTACGTAAACTGCGTTTGCTGCGATTGTTTCAATTCCACTCGCCAATCACATTAAGCACAGTTGCACCACACTAACCCCCGGTGAAGGGTGAGCGCATTCTGCCCTTTCTCCGTCCTCCTCCCTTCGCTCCGCATTTGCTCCAATGCAGTTAAGGTTACGCAGAGGACGGGAGTGCAGGTTTCATTCTACAATAACTTTTGCGGCCAATTGCGGGCGAACCGCAAAACGATCGGTGACAATGTGTTTTACGAGAAATGTCTTACAATTTGCACGTTATTACTTTGGAGCTGGTGGTGTGCTTTTGTGCTGAAATGATTTCAGTACCGCGCAATCGGTCTCACATGCTGTTAAAGTGCATTAATTTCGCTTTCCCGATTGGTTGTTGATAGTGGTGTTATTGCATGCTTTTCGTCTGAATATTGGCAACCTGAATTGGAATTGCTTATGAAATTGAAGCTTGAATGAGCAATGAACCATTGTAACAGAAAACCTTGAAATTGAACAACTCTTCCCTTATTCAAACCCTTTTTATCACCTTTTTTTTAGTTGCAATAATTAGCGTTTTTTATCAGACTTTGAAGATTCTTCGTGAAAATGGTGTTCTTCATTCATATTTTTAATCATTTCTCATTGTTTTCTGTGACTAATTCCAGTTTTTAAGTCAGATTTTGCATCCCGTATTGAAATAAACACATCTTGTTGGTCACAGGACACACAATTCCCGCCCTGACAGCTTTTGTTTTTGGGTGAAAGGCCTAGAACGTGCTTTGTCTTCTAAAATAAAATGATCACTTTGCCCTAAATTTGTACTATAATATGAGAATAAAAGTTATTGAAAAATACATTTTGAGCACAATTTAAGTTATCTAATACTATAAAAAGGTTTCTATAGTCTAACCGTCTTAAGAATGCTGTTTTTAAATCAAATCTAGTCGCTTATAAAAAAAAACGTTGTATTAATGTTTGTTAACATTAATTATTGTTTTACAAATCCTGTAAAGTATTTGTTTAGCTTATAGAATATTGTCGTTAAATTATCCCTACAGATTACTTTCCTGGCCATCTAGTTTTGCCAATTACATTATGAAATCAACTTGAAGGCGCTATTCCCAGAACAAGCCATAATAGGTTGCCATTAATCATCAACGTGCTTGCATCAATTAAATTCTAATCTAGTTAAACAGCATGGGACGCGTAACATCAACCACCTGATGTGAAACCTTAATTAAGGTTCTTCTGTTCCAGTGATACTTGTTTGTAATTTTGTGTATAAAAAATATGCTATTCTATTCTGTTCGTGCAAAAATAAACCGCAATCTAAGAGAATTGCAACTAATTGATTGTGAAAGCGCCAACACTTCCGGCGCTATCGGAGCGATAAAGTCTACGTTCAATTCAATGAATGGGATTGTTGATTGCAAATCCTCCTTCCATCTTGCTCCTTCTAGAATCGGTTCATAGAACGGGCATGTTGACAAAAAAAAAAACGATTTTCTTTCCTTTATTGAAATATCCTTTGGTGTTATCAAAAGTAGTAAAGTTTTCATCGAGAAGAGAAAAAAAGCACCAACATTTCAATAAACTGTACACTTAAAACGTTCTCCAAACTGACCATGCGACCCATTTCAACGGTTGCTGAATGATTATGTAGGAGTTAGATTTAATTTTAAATGTAACTCTACACCTTAAAGTGTGCTAGCGCTTGGTATGCGGCTACCGAATGGATTCAGGAGACAAGCCCGCCTGACAGCGTATTGTTTGAACTTTGGGAAATTCGACTTCAGATCCCAAAAAACAAAGCAAAAAAAAACACACACACACACACACCAGAAAGATAGGATAGAACACAATCGTACGCGAAACGAAGATTAAATCGGAAAACGAGCTTCGAATTCTAAATTATGCCTGCCATCAAACCACCTGCCAAAGGGAGAACAGGCGGTGAGAGAAAGGGAAAGTGTAAGGATAGCATTCGAAATGTCTGAACTGCTGTACGAAGGGCAGGAACACGAACGAGAACCGTCCTCACTTTTGTCTTGGTGGCTTTCGTGCAGAATCTACGAAAGTATGGGCTCTAGCTTTCTCTCTCTCTATCGTGCGGGCGCTTTTCTAACCATTCTTTATTGATGGAGCTTTCGAAAGCAACATTTTCATTACAGGCGAGTTGAAGCTATTTCCTATTCTCTTTTTTCTGTGTTTTGATATTAAGTATTGAGTCTTAATTGACTTTAAACTCGTTCAATTATTCAGCGCCACCTGCCTGCAAGAGGAACGGTTCCACCCATGGTACTGTGGTGCCGATTCAGATCCATTCACTGATTTAATTTATCGCTTTTCCGTTTCTTCTGACTAATTGATTGCACAACTGTCCTCTGCAGAGAGTGTGCTTATTGTTTTTATTCCTAGTCTGATTGACCGCAAGGTTTCGATATTTCTGTACTGGTACAATGAAATATATTCAGAATTCTGATCTCTTGGATTGCAAATAACATAGGACGCCTTTAAAAACTTGATTTGATCATGAATATTTATGGGAAATTCAATAGTATTTAATGAATTTCAATAGGCATTTCTATCATTTGGCAAAATATCCTTACAGTTTTCTTCTATTCTTTATTATCGATTCTCCGACTAAGGAAAATAAAATAGACTAAACTTCCATTGAGTATGCACCTTACCAAGATGTGCACGAGACGCTGCACAAAAGATCAATCGAAATAAAAAAAGAAAGAAAAAAACCTAACTATTCAAAGAACGCGGAACCACGTGAAGCGCAGAAAACGTGAGCGCAATAATATGCTGAATGCTGCACATTTCTCGCCCCGGCCCGGGCTCGAAAGAAGACGTGCGGCGAGAGCGATAAGATTGCAATCATTCCTAACCTACATTGGTGCGCCGGCCAATGATGTACTTCATCACCTCATTTGCAAACTCGGGCTCCCGGTGTGCATTTCTCATTTTCCTCTGTGTCTGTTTTCTCTTCTCTTTCTTTCTTTGTCTCCCTCTCTCTCTCTGTTTTCCTTTCTTTCGGTTGGATGTGACTTTCGCGCACTTGGATGCTGCATCGCAACCATCGTAACCATGGATTATCATCGCACGATCCGGATCCCGGATGAACTCAAAATCCGACGTAAATAACGCTCCCGTTCGCTCTCGGCGGGTGGCTGATGTTATGATAATAATGGACGCAAACAAACCAAACCAAAAAAAAAAACTCTTCTCAAACACGCACAAAACAAAACACGGAATGATAAAACGTGTGCGCGCAGAGTGCAAAAGCCGTCGCCCACCAGCAGAGGTGCAGAAGCGAAGGCGGCGCACCAGCAATTGCAGCATCCTGCAGGAGGGTCCGCGGCATCCAATGCGGCCGGACGGTTGCGCACGCAACGACGCAAATCGCACTCGTCCACCACGACGACGACGACGACGACGGCCGCCGAAGAGTCCTTGACGACGGTGACGGCATCCGGGACGACACCGACCGTGCCGGGTGCAGCGGGCAGTGCCAGCAGCGGGACCAGCAGTAGTGGCCCAGCCCGACAGAATACGTTATGAATATGCATTCGCCATCTTGCAGCGTGGTACTACCACCACTACTACTACATCCTGCTGGCGAGTGGCGCGTGGGGCTGAGACGTGAAACGTGACGATGACGTCGTACATTTCCGGGGTTTCGGACGATAACGGGGTGACACAGATCGAAGATGATTTAATAGTGGATGGGTGGATGCGCTTCCTCCTCTGAGCCGGCGAGCAGGAGCGCACTTCAAAACGGGTTTATACAAGACGACGCTGCAAAGAAAGGGTGGCGGTCAGCGGGAGAGCTGCCTCAGACAAGCTGCACCGTAGGACATCAAACGTGCCGGCATTTGGTTCTTTCATTTGTGTCCCAATTGTGCTTCTTCCGTTGATCAGTTTGATTGTGGAATATTGTTTTTCATTTCTTTTTAAATGATGGCCGCATTTTTCATGTTTTGTTTGTTGCTTTATAAATAAATTCACATTACTTCATTTTCTTCGAAATTCAATTCCACTTTTCTGTTGCATATGACATTCTGTATTTCTGTCAGTTAGACAAAGATATTATTTTTTATTACTGTCCTTTTTTCTCTGATTTTTCTTCAAATTTAAACAACACCTTCAAGACGGTGCAGTTATTGGAGCAATGAATCTCTTCCTTCATTTAAAAGTAAGCTAACCTGTGCGGACAAACGAAAACAAAACAAAAAAAGGCCAACAAAACCAACAACCAGTAACTAGCAAGTAATTGTTTCATTCACAACCATTGAAGACCTTGTGAACAGCATCGTGTTAATCGTAAGTTGATAATAATAAAACTAGCAACTAACTACATGCATGATTCGAATACAAAACGATGGTAACAAACGATGTAGAGAAAACAAAACAAAAAATGGAAACAAAACATTTAACGTGCCTCGAAATGACTATTTAGTTTTTTACTTAATGATTGTGATAAGCGAGGGAAAAACAACAATCTCAACCACACACAGTGAACCACATCTGGTAGTAGTAGTAACGTGGTGGTACTGGTGGGCTATTGGTTGAGGGTTGGATTTGTGGTGGTAGCAGCGTTTGTAGTAAAGTGATGAAAGTGCGTTTAAAGTAAAACCGCATGTGTGACACGACAGTTTTGAGTAAACTAACCCAAAACGAACGAAAAAACCAATACCATTTTGTGGGGCAAATAATTGAAGAAAACGAAACGAAAAAATTAAAACAAAACTTAAACAAATACTAAGGTAGCAGTGCAAAAGGTACTAAACGTTCAAACATTAAACAGAGAAACTTAACTACTAGTGTTAAATTGATGAAAAAAACAAACAAACTAATGTTGACTATTAAACGTTTTAAGAGGAAAAGAGAACGTTAGAGCCTTGAGGAGCTTATCTTGTATTTGATTGTAAATTGTAGATGTTTTTATTTTAAATCAATTATTTTTATTGATAAATACTTAATGTGCTAGTTGTTAGCTACCTTTTCAAAGTAGAATCTCACGTTAATGCACACAATTGGCATGTCCTGTGTTTCATTTTGTTTGAATTGTTTTTTGGAAACAAAACGCTCTTCAATTCAATAATAGAAAACAATCAATATATCGATTACAACTCCAATTAACGCTCTCTTAACACAGTCTCGTTCTCTTTCTCTCCTCTCTTTCCTTCCCTTTCTGCTCTCTCTCCTCCTGTTTCACTTCACATCATCACCCACAACTCTAGCTCTCTATTACCCATCCACCCATCCCTCCTTCTAGTTCTACTATTGTTAGCAAATATATATTACAAACCATTGAAATATTTCGGAAAAAGGTTTAAAAGCTTTTCCACCACTATATACACATACAAACCCCCACACACACAACACATAAGACACAAACACACACTGTAAGAAGAAAACATCAAACAAATGCAAACTTAAAGCGCGTTTAAAAGACGCTCCCACGGAAGCGGCCTGCAAATGGTCGCGGTGGGAATAGTTAGCTGTTAACCTTAGGCAACACCAATCACCACATCGGTTTACCACTTTTGCGTTGTTTTTCTATTGCGATTGTGCCACATTTTATGCAAAGGAGGCGTTTAAAGCCATGCTACGCAACCATAACAAAGCTTGTTTGCCCAGTTTCACGCATACGAACCTCAAATTCTGCCCACCTCACGCGCAGCTTCTTGTTCCTCCCATAACCGTTTATGACAGGCTACATCAATCTTGAAGAAAGGAGAAATCATCCTAACAACGCCTTTGACAGTGACGTTCTGCTGAAGCCAACTCGCCACCCGCCCCGGATAACAAAGCATGTGAGAAATCATTCACCAAAAACACGGCAAAACAAAAAGCTGGGTTCGGGGCATCTACACATACCTGAAAAGGCAACGAGAACCCAATAAAAGCAACCACGCCATTGCATAACCGATCACCAGCATAACCCGGCCCTGCTTTGCTCAACGATTTCCATAGCAGCGGAAATGTATTCTCCTTCCCATGCATGCATGGGGCGCCACGTGGCAGCGTGAGATGATGCAGCACGAAATGCGGGCGAAAACATCTTTCGAACAATAACTCAACAATGTATCAATGCCCCCATAAAAGGTCGAAGTAGGCGGGTAAAAACGCCCCAGCACCTTCGCGCGGGCACAACAGAGTCCTCTGCTGCCAGCATCCTGAGGTGAGGTGAGATGAGTTGCCATATCTGCGCAACCTTCCGTAGCGGCAGATCGATTTCATTGAACTTTCGAGCATTCGAGTAACTTCGAGTAGGGCCGGGCTTTGGGACAGGCGGCTCATTTTAATATGCAAATTTTAATAATACACATGCCTTATCATTCGGCGTTTGCGTTTTTTGCTTTGCTTTTGCCTCTTTTGCTCAAAAATGATAAAAGCTCGCCTTTCCATCTTTCTGCCGAGTTTCACCGCTAACCAGAAGCGGGCGGAAACAAGTCATATTTTCGAGGACAAAAATACAATAGCAGCGGATAGCGCGGTAATCGTTGTGGTGATTGTTGTTGCAGCTTTTTAGTTTGTAAGAACGAACACAATCTATCGGTTAAAACCGTACGCCCCCGTGCCACGGGATGATAGATTAGTTTCGCTGCGATTAGGGACGGATATAGCTTTACGACGACGACGATGACGCCGTGCTGGAACTGGGGTGGGAGCTGGATCTTTGGGTTTTGGGGAGTCTGTCCTTTGTTCCGTCGTTGCACATTCGGCTTCAGTTTGAATAGTAATTCATCATCCGGAATGTTGGGAAGAGGTTAAGCATGATTTCCGTGCTTCTTGTGGGTCCGTCGTGTATGTTTTTGCGCACGAAATCACATATCTGTTAGCAGTAGTAGCAGTTTAGCGGGCAACGTTCACTCTGTGTGTAACTCCTTTTTGGCAATACTGTGCAACGAGCTGTTTTTTTTTGTGTCTCCTGTTTGTTGGTTTGTTTTAAACACAAATTCACATTCACTTCTGCTCTTTTATTTGTCCCAAAACTAATCGAAAGCGCACCATTTAATGTTAATCAGTAGAACTACATGGAAGAGTTAAAAGAGTGCGACAAATGTGTCCCTTTAACACGAACGAGCGTACGGAGCGTAGAATATCATACACACAACAAAAAACACACAAAGTTGCATTTAACTCTACCAAACAATGCTAGCGTCTAACAAAGTATAAAAAAAAAAAACCCTATCACTAAGGATCTAAACATCACTTTTTCCCTAACCCTTAAGCCAAATCGATAATAATTGCGCGATACGATTACTTGGGCCGTGGTCGGCAACATTGTCCGTTGCAACGTTGGACAAGTTTATACGGAACACACTATACTAACACACTATTCGTCTATTGTGAAGACAGTTTTGGGTCGTGTATTGTTTTTTGGGTTGGGTTTTTTCCTTTTTATGTCTCATCTTTTGTCACTAAACAGTTGATGGAGTAATTATTTAGCATTGGAATCGAATAACAATACAATGGGCATTAGTTTATGCATGCATACTGTTTTCATCATATAAATTGTACCCCCAATTAACATTATCTTACCTTTTTTTTATCTGAAAGAGAAACCGCAACGTCTTAATAGAAATTAATAAGTAAGCAAATAAGCAACCAAGAGTCCTAGTTCTTAATGGTCGAACATTTAAACAAACAAACAAAAACAAAACAAAAACCTACTAGGGTTAACATTGGATCAAGCCGAAATATGTATTGCGGCCATTGGAAATTGACACAGCAGCAAATCAATTCCTAATAAGTAGGCAAAACCAGGCCCGATGGAGATGAGTGGTTGACAGACAATTACTGTAAGACACATTAGCGAAAGCGAATTTACAAAAATTGAAAAAAACATAAAAATAAAAACAACACATGGCACGCACGATAAAAAGTGCAGCATAAACTAATTGTGCGGAGGTTCTAGCAAGGGTTATGATAAACAAAAAAAACAATGAAGAAAGAAGCTACGTGGAAGATAATTAAGAGGGAAACAACAGCACAAACAAATAAATAAAGGTTTGGCGTGGCCGAAGTGCGGAACTAACATAGGGTATATTTTTTAGTGACTAACGTAAACTGAGGAATTAGGTGGGAGAAAAAAAGAAATTGTGTTTATCGCCACGGGCATAATAGTTTGCAACAACAGCAACAAAATTTAAAAAAAAAAACAAACAAGGACACAAATTATGTATTGAGAGCAGATAGTAACACTGTATGGAGGGCAAGGAGGAGAAGACGTAAACGTCCACAGCAGAAGGTCCGTTTTGGATGTGGCATGCACAAAAATGCATTCCATTCGGTGATGACCAGGTGGCAGTGTTGGGTAGCGGGGGGAGGGTGGGTAGCGCAAGTGTTAGCAAATTGTTCTCCAAATGTTGGGTAATAAAAGTCGTGTTAACGGAAAACATACCAATCGCTGTTGGGTTCATGTGTAAGCAACAAAATGATATGGGAGTGAGAAATTAAATTTACAACACGCACACATACGCACAGCAAAAGTCATCATTAGACGCCGGTTTGGAGAATAATTGCAATTTCATTACTGTGCGTATCGTCATTCAATATGGGCTTATTTTTAGCAGCTACTGTACAGAAGTATCTTCTCCCCGCTCGAAATGTCATTCGTCTCATGTGTGCACCCTGATCAGAGTAACCATGGGAACGGCACAAACCGTCATTCGCTAATTTAATGTAGCAAATTAAACGGCAGCAACAGTGCGAAAGCAAAACAACGAAACCACCGCGGAAGATTATGAGCCTAATTGCGACCTGCATCCTGTGTCAGGCTAGGTTACCGTTCGAGAGTTCTAACTCGTGGATACTGATACGTCATTTGCTGGATAACCACCATCCGCCGGAAGCTATGCCGCTAGCGTGCAATCAAAATTCAAACCCACCAACAAAACTTACGGTGCCTCGCTGCGAAAGATCAAATCAATTAGTGGCGGATGATGATTCCGGGGATCAGCATCAACGGCAAGACGCTGCCCGCTCAGATCGGCAAAAACGGCCGCGGAATGTGCTGCTAGGTGTGAGGAAAACTGTCTACAAAACTACCGGTAACTATAATGGTGTTTAGTTTGATGATTCTTTTAAAAATTGATTTGGTTTTACCTTACGCAGTTACGCAATGGAAACCGGCTCGATTTCGTGTGAAGTGCGGCGAGTGTGGTGGCCGTTTTTATCCCACCATTCGTAATGCAGCGAGTCGCATATCGAACGGGCTTGGTGCTGCCTGCATCCTGTCCTGTTGGCCGTTCTGTTTTCTGCCCGCACTGTTCACCACAGCGAGCAAGTACCATCTGCACTGCTCGAACTGTAACGCTTATCTCGGGCTGTACGATGTCGAGCGTGATTGCTTGAAGGAAGGAAAAGCCTGATAGGGAGAGTATATGAATAAACTGTTTGTTTGATTAGTATAATGCAACATTTGGATTAATTTGAGATCATAAATACTAAATGCTTGTTTTCTATACTTCTTTTGTTTTGTTCTCCAATTATATGTGTAGTTCTTTAAAGATGTTACACCCATAAAGGCTTATTAAAGCTTTCATAAGGTTTTGGGTTTCACCCATAAAATGCCTAAACTTAGTTGAAATAATCATAAATGTTTTGATTCAGTTTTTTAAAGCAAGCAGCGGATAGCACCAGCCACCATGACATTGCCGACCACTGGAGCAGAGCATAAAAGCGTTATTTTTCATATTCGTATACATGGTTTGTGTCTTTGGAATAAATTTCGCAAGCAGCGCCACCTAGTGTAATCGCTGGGAGCTACAGCTAATAACACATCGGTAACGTTACATCATCGGCGTACGTAAAGCACTAGCTTCGTTTATGCTGCACAAGTAATTTTCAATACAACAAATTGAAAGAAAAACTTTATAAATTATGCTTCTTAAGACATCATAACATTGTGTATTCTTTGCTTTTTATGATAATCAAACTGCTAGGGTATTAATTTTACTATTTCTTTCCAGTTGTTCAAAAACCCATATGAATGTTACATTTCCCTTGCGTTACATTTCCCTTTTAAAATGTTTAAGGTAATAATCATACCATTAGCCATAAATGAAATAAGCTTCGAGTACCGAAATACATTTTTTCTCACGGAACGTTTGTGCCAAACCTCCGCCAATTACTTTCCCTCGGCTTAAGCATTAGTGCCGTTGCAAATCAAATCGTGCAGAACGGTACACTCTACCCACCCATACCATGTTGTAGCCCACCCCAAGCGAAACGCTCTCTTGAGCAGCTCATGTTTGTCTAAATCAAGAACTAGTTCTAGCCATAATTTGGCACAAGGCTGGTCAATGATCGTTTCGTCCCGAGGTGCAGCAAATGCATTGGTTGCGGATTCCACACACCGCAATCACACACACCACTCTATTAGAGAATGTACGTGAATGGAGAGACATCAACGAAACCGATCGAAGCGAACGCTTACGGTGGGATGAAGAAGGAAAAAACACGTTACTCTTAAGCGGTTTTACACCGCCGCACCGGGTGTGTATTGAAGGTGAATTTATTTACAGAACAGTTTTTCATTGGAAGCTTTTGCGTGCACCAACGAACCGAACAGCAAGCTGCATTGAAAGCGAGAGTGCAAGTGCACATTTTGACCGACCGGTACAAAAACCGGTTGCAGTCCGAGCGAACGACGCTGCTGGTTGGATTTTCCAATACCGTCCCAAACGTCGCTATGTGGTGCATGCGAAAACGGTTTCAGCACGACCGATGCTGATGCTGCTTTCGACGTCGTACTTTTCCGTTTCGCATTATGCAGATGGGGAGTGCGAGTTCTCGCAATTAACCTCGAGCTTGGTGGCTGGCTGACCGATGTCGAACTGCAATTCACAGCTTGCGCCCGAGATTGTGCAACGCGCGGTGACGGCGCGATGCACCGCGTCAAGATCAATTCCATGTCGTAATCGAAGCCCTGTGCGGCTCGGTGCGCCACCCGCCACCGTCACGGTCAGCCGCAAGGGATGGGATGGAAAATATCTAACCCTGAGAGGTGAGCAGTCAGGGGTCGGGCATCGGGACGTTAAAAATAGATTATTAGTTTGTTGCAAGCGGTGTCGGTGGCTGAGGTGGCATTTATCAGTGATGAGAAAATTTAAATGAACATTTTCATTGTCGAGGTTGACCCTTGAGCTCACGAGTGTTTGGTCATATTTATAATCTAGACTGGTAAGAACAATTTTTAAACCATTTAAAAAAATGGTTGTCGCACCTATTTATACTGTCCTTGAGACAATCGGAAGGACACTCAAGCACTTGGCTTCACCGGGTTTTGAATTGCCTGAATGACACAAAGCCTACCAAACAGCACAGCAGACAGAGCCGTTGTTTTTGTCTCTTCTTCTATCAACCCTGTTCAAACTTCTTAATGCGCGTAACAATCCCCATTCAATTGTTTGCCGCCAAATTTTAATCCCAAGAACAAAAAATAGACCCCTTAAAAAAATTACGTCCCCAGCAAGCCTTGACGCAGTGACGCACTGGGTAACGCAGACACGGCACGCAAACAGCTTTACTTCCCGCGTACAAGAGAGCGCAAGTGCGCGTGAAAATCGTATTAATCTCGCTACGGGATGATCGGCTGTATCGGCGGGCGGGGCGGACACTCCACAATCCCCAATCCGGCCGGCACCCGGCGAATGGTCATCCAAGCGGTTATGAAAGAACCGATAACCGAAGCCCGAGCGTCCACAGCGCTGAGATGAACGTACGAGGCAGCATGACACGTACACACGGAAGCATACAATGCCATCGCCAAGTGACGTCAATGACCGGCGGTGTAGTTTCCAGCGCGTCAAAACGCGGGCTAAGTGTTTGTGGCTCACTTTTTAGCTCCTTTATGCACGATTCTAGGCTTTAAAATGACACGGCTAGCGTGGCGTTAAATTGCTAATGTTTTACATTTCAGAACCAAAGAGACACTGTGTGTTGTTTGTGTTGTACCTTTGCTTAGCGCGAGCGAGCGATGATTCACCGAGCGGCTCTGCTATCGCTATCGGCTAAATAAACATGTTGATGCTTTAGAACTGGTCTAGGAAATGGGGTCATTGTGGCGCTTCCACTCTGTTATTGCGGGAAAACTAATCCACCGCAGCGTGAGCGTGCAATCAGTGCAGAGTGAGTGGTGATTTGTTTGTCTGTCTGGCGCGTGTGAGTGGTCTCATGACCTCCTGTGACCTCATTTTTCCTGTTGCTGCAAGGGAAGGCGCAGGATGCGCTAGGATCATGCATACACTTACCATTGAATTAGGAACATTCAAATGCGGTATTCAAAAATAAGGTTCAATACGGCTAGTTTAATGATAGAAAACGCAGTCTCTTCCGAGGTGGCCCCAAGAAAAATAAGGGTTATTAGAGTGTAGAAAACTATCAAAAAGGAATTGGTAAAGTATAATCAACCAATGACCAGATCTTCATCGTCATCATGCGAAGGATCTTGGAAAAGTTACAGACATAACAGACTTAACATAGATACAGAAATAAAGCAGAATATTGACATAACACGTGCCATCTATGCAAAGATTGTAATGATAGTTCTTTTAATGCTCCGAGCAAACTGAATTCTGACAGAAAACTAGTTAGCATGGCTATGTCCAATAAACAAGGTTTTTCCAGGGGTTCTCATAGTTGTGGGCCACATGTTTAACTCTTTTTTATAGAAAATTATCTTTTTAAAATGCGAATAAGACTCTATGGTAACTGTTTCAAAAAGGCTCATTAGAAATTCCAATTATATTTGTCCAAAAAGGGTGCTATTGAGTCCAATTCATCCATCACATATTGTAAATTTCGTCGTAAGAAGCAAGAAAAATTTCCCACAACTATGAGAACCTTTGAAACCCCATATCAGGTGAAGATGAATACAAAATCTCTCAGCGTCTTTTGGCCTTGATCTCCTAGCCTGCCTTATACTTATAAAAAAAACATTATTGGTCTATGTATCTTCTTTTGTAGTTGAAGCCTACCAAAGAATCTACCAAGCGGTAGAGCACCTCGGATTGATTGAGATAAACGAGTAAAAGACCAAACGGATGGTGGTTCTACCAGCAGTACTGTTATACTCAAAAATCCAGAATATAGTAGTACACTTTTAAAGTTCAGCAAGATTTAACCTATATCGGGTCAAAGGTCAACAACAGTATGGCGTCTTTGAGCGAAAAGATCCTAGCAGCCAACTGCTAACAGTCGCGGCGAATAAAGCTGGAACTAAATCGTACCTATAATATACCAGAACTCTCATACGCCTCTGACGGGTGCCACATACGCAAGACATGGACACTGTGCCAATCTGACAAAACCCTGCTAACTTACTTTCGAGTGGAAGATGTTCAGAAGGGGTTTTGGAACCAGACGACACAGCCTGCACAGTCCTTTTAGGCCGTTCGTCGTTGACTCCGGGATAACGGATTGACAGACTAAGACGCGAGGACTGTGTGATCAATTTGCAGTATGATCAAGACCACAACGCAAGTAATAACCAAAAAAATATGTTCAATCGAATCGATATTTTTGTATAAAAGTAATAAAAATTTTTAAGTTCCAATTCTTTCTTTTTTAACAAGTATTAGAGATATTAGAGGACAATAAGGTTATACGTACCCTTACACTTGAACCTTAAAAATCTATACTTTTAGACCAAAAGTGACATACATAAATATTTGTGTAAGTAAGCAAATTAATGATACGCATTAGATGAAATAATAATTGAATCAAATCATCAACATCCTACACTAGTTTTAGTAGCCGAAGTACTCAAATAATTAAAAAAATGCATGTAAATGAAGTATCAAACAAACATGCATTGCGTGTTTAATGCTGCAGTACTCCAAAAACAAAACCTAACTCACATCATCCACCTTGACCGCGTCGTGCGTGACTTCCCCATCACCGAACTAAAATCACAACAAACATACAATCACACACACACACACACACACACACACACACACACACACACACACACTGCATTTGGATACAGGGCGTTGCGATACGATCACCAAATCATAGGTGTACGGGAACAGGCAAAGCTTGCACCGCACATTAACACGAACCTTACAGCCCCAATTACCAAACGGATGGCAACGGACTAGGCAAGAGCCTAGGTGAGGTTTGATGTGTAAAAGCTCCGCCCTGGTGAACGTCACCACCATGTACCCACCATTTCTCTTCCTTCCTTCCTTGCCACACTCGCACACGTGCCAAAAAGTCCCGGATCGGAAAGAAAAGGGGACCACAACCATCATATTGAAATGACACCAGAAGAGGGTCCCACCAGTATTGATTAGATCCACGCCAACAGAGGCACTCTATAGCCGTCATCCGCAACTTGAAGTGCGCTATCACACTGAAACCCTTTTATCACACCACTTGGCAGCCATTGCATTGTTTCATTGTGAAATGTGTTTTACTTGTATTTTCCTTCTTTTTTTTGTTTTACAATTGGTAACAGATAATAGGTGAGTAATGGTTGTGCTTGCGCTTGAGTCATGCAGACTTCCCGCTTACACCACCACCAGGCAGTAGCTCATATGATGATGATGATGGAATTTGAATACAGCAATGTGTGGTGTGGCATTAGTGAATTAGTTTTTAAAATGTTTATGCCGATTATGGACGGGCACATTGTCTGCGACGCATTACGCAATGTGTGACAATTTTGAGACGATTCTTGCTGAGCAAAAAACCTTCCGGTTTTCGGTTAGTTTTTTGTCTGCTGCTCGTAATCAAAACATTGGAAGCCGTTTCGGTTAATTTCTAGAAACCGATCTCAATTCTTGATTTATGCAAAACTCTAAACAGCCACGCAACGTCTAGAACGTGAGCTATCAATGCCATTGATCGAGAATCGGATGTAGTTTGCTCTGATTTGAATTAAGAAAAGAAAAAACGGCTGATTCAGCTGATTCCACATCAAAGTATGACATCCGTATGAAGATGATTACTTCAAAATTAGATCAACGTTTCTTCGCACTGAACCACAAAACGGGAACCAAACTGAACAAACAAAACGGCAAGGGGTTTCCATACGACTTCCGAGCCCCCCCAAGCCGACCGACCAGCAGCCGATGTCGCATGGTGAAGCATAAAACTACCACATTGTTAGAATTGACCATACACGCACACACAGCAATAACAGCGAGCCACCGCCATCATCAGGTACCGGCTGACGGCGGACGGCTTTATCGCGGCTGCTCAGTGAGCAACGAACTTTCGTACGCGCAACACGCATCCAGTCCCGTGTTGTGTGCGTCGTTGGAAGAGGAACAGGAAATCGAAAACAACCAAAAACAACACACACACAGAGTGCAATTGCAAGGCGAGGATCAGATAACAAAAACAGGTATAGTTTGTCGTTGAAGCTGGTACCCCCATTTGCGGACTTGCAGACTTCAGGTTGTAGAATGTTGTAGCCAGGAATGAGTGCAGAAAACCTGAAACGAAAAGGGAAAGTGATCGCACAGAAACCGGTGCCCCCGGTGAGTGATCCCGTGGTCGTGAGGCGGCGAGAAGATCAGCACGATCGCACGATCGAGTTTTGCAAACGGAAAACGGAGTGAAAGTGCCCGAAGGTGTGCTTGTGTGTGTGTGTGCATCGGTCGTTGCTTGGTGCCAGTTGTGATTTGAAGCTGTTTTGCCCTTATTTTTAGTGATTTAGTTGCTCCTTTAATTCTGGTTGTGACTCGTACTGACGAAGTGTATTTTTAAGTTGAACTTTTCCTTTTATTTGTGACCATATTCTTATCGTGTCTGCTCGTTATGTTTTCCAGTTGAATAAGATACACCAGCAAAACCACTCAAAGAAACACACACTCTCCAAAATGAACCCCGGTGGTAAGGGATCCGGCCCGGAAGGGTTTCAAACGCAGCCGCTAAATCAGCTACCATACCCTGCCCAATCACCGCCCTACCCGGGCCAGGTGCCGGTAGCAACGACCGGTGGTGGCTATCCGCATGCCACGACCAACGCACCAAACTATGCGCATCCACCACCGCCGCCACCGTACGATGCCAACTCGAACGTAATCCCACCGGCACAGACTGCAGCGACGACTTATGTTCAAGGTAGACGACGACACACACAGTGGTCTCGACGGTCAACTCACCAGTCTTTATAATAACACAATATGGTTCTTTCCCCCTTCCCAAAAAAAAAAACACACAGTGGTAACGCGACCTCAGGTAGGGCCCGATCCGGCCTCGATGGTGTGTCCCTCCTGTACCAAGCACGTGATCACCCGGCTGGACTATGAAACCTCGACCAAAACGCACATCGCGGCCGGTTTGCTCTGTTTGTTCATGTAAGTTACGGGTAAAGGGGCATGACAAATGACCGTGGGCTTGGGGCTTATAGTTTTACGATCCCCCGTTGGAGTAATCTGCACTGGAAGTAAGCAATACAGCTTTGAGCAATTGTACCCATCTTAAGATAAGCGGCTGTGAGATACTAACAATTTCCTGGAACTCTGATAACAACAAAATCTAGTAAGATAGTGGCTTCCAAAGCTTACTTATTCTTGCTACAAAGCATTCCCCCAATATCCCAACATTGATCTTCGAACGATCTTTTACCGCTGGCTGTGTCGTTGAACTAGCTCGTTCTTGAGCAAGCTTAAGCCACTACGTCCGAGCTGGGCTGGTTCAGTTTCTCCCAACACACAGCCTTCGGCTAACACCTTAAGTCGAACCGGATCTTAAGGGAGAAGAATGTTGCTACGGAGGGGGAGAGAGAGTGATCGAAGAACAAGAAGAACACCGCACCGCACACAAAATTAAGAATCAACTGTGATCGTGCGAACATTCGACATGGTTCTGCCAGTCTGCTTCTCACGTTCGTTCACGTTTGGGAGACACTTCTTTTTTGTTGGTTTGTTGGTACACATTTATGACTGGCTACAGGTGTCTTGTCTGGCAGACGGAACGACGACATCGGAAGATGAAATCCGGTTTTGATTTTTGGAGATAGTTGTATAGCTGGAGGTAATATGTTTGCATAATTTTGAGCCACGGCCATTGGAAAGAGTCAAATTCTTTCTTCGATCCGTTTGCTCGAGTTTGTATCTAATTCTACACAATTTCAATACCCGTACCGGTACATTATCGTGCTTATTATTAAGCAAAGCAGTCACAGCAGCACCAGAACCCACCAGAAGTGTCCAAATGGCAAATATTTGCGGCCATCGGTGGCATCGAAATCCCACCAGAAATGAGTTCATGCAGCGCGCAACTGTTGAACCAAGATAAATAAAGTGCTCAAAGCACTCGAGGTTAGAAAAAGGGTGGCGGCACACACTATTTCCTGTTATCTTCGTGCATACAAACAGACTCAGTCAAGTGTTGCACATTGCACATTCACGAGTTTGTTAGCTGTGTAGCCGCAGGTGTAGCTAGCAAGCTCGTTGAAGTGTTCGTTCAAACAGCACACCGGAAATTGCCTGGTGAGCAGTTAAATGTTCAGTTTTAGCGTTTTTTTCTCCTTTTCACTATATTTTCATTGTCACGTTCTGATTGCTTGGGGAAGTACAATGTAAAATAAATTGTAATGAAACGTATTTTTCAACGAATCTTTACGCTAACTTCAACGTTAACCATCAACGCGAACAGTCTGTTATCTTATCTTGTTTGCAAAAGCTCCCCTGGTTTTCACTACTTTTTACCCTGCCTCGTGTGGCCCCCTTTTCGTAGCAATTAAAGTACGCGACAATACTCGTCTTTAGAGGCCAGTTAGAGATTCAAACAACGGCGAACAAGAAGCAAAAATGCTCTTCGCATTTGTTCCACCACTGCTATTTGTTACCACGCGTCGGCCGCCTCAACTTACCTACGGAAAGATAACAAATTCCCCATTTTACTCCCCCATCGCACCGACCAAACAAAATGCCATTACCGATGCCAACAGGTGGGTGGGGTGATTTGGATGAAGAAAAAAAAACGGTTAGGAAAGCCTCATTAGAGCCCCGCATCGTTTCCAATCACTCATATTGCACCATTTGCGCGCACCATCGTTATTGTTGTGTGTGAGGTTTGATTGATGGACGGTGCGGGAGTACATGATGAATGTTCGGGAGGAAGAAGAAGAGGCAGAAAATGGAGTCTACCACCCGTTGACAGGGTGAACCACATTATCGATGAAGCTAAATTAATCCAATCCTGAGGACTGTTTATTTTTCCGTTTTCCCCATCAATAAGCGCAGCACCTTGGCGATGATGGTGGTCCCTGAAAAAGTGCCGAAAAAGAATTCGATCTGTTCGTTAGAAGAGTGGTTTTTGTTATTTCTATTAAAATGATTTATTAGAAGCAGCAGAAATGACCCATGAACCTCTTAAGCACCCATTATATTTATTAGCTTACGTGTGTTTTACAATTGAAAGTGATGAGTAATTTTCCTAAAATGATATAAATATGTTTGAAAAACAATGCCAAAGTATACACATGAAATGTAAATAAAGTATAAAAATATTTTTAAAACATTATAAAAATACAACAAATTTATAATATTTGCTTTCCTTTTTCAGCTGTTGGCCATGCTTCTGGATCCCGTACGTGATCGATTCGTGCAAGAACGCCAACCACTACTGCCCGAACTGCGGGGCGTACATTGGCACATACCGTGGCTAAGGCGTAGTCCCTAACCTCACCGACCATGTGAAGATATACACACACACACACACACCCGCCAGTCAGACCGATCACCACCCTCGATCAAGATGCGCGCACCGCGCCTACTACGTGTTGCCCATGGTCACCAAAAATTATTATTATTATGATAATCCCCAACGTGTACGTGTGCGAGACTATTGTGATGTAATGATCATTCCCACCCTTTTTTGTTTCTTAAACCCGTCGTTCAGCATGGGACGCAAAACGGCAGGGAAGCTGCTGTGAAATGTGTGAAGGAAGAGGGAATATGCGGGAAGACGGTAAACAAAATAGGAGAAAAAAGAAAGTGCCTGCAACAGAAAGCATATTTGTAAGAGAAGTAGATAGGATAAGGACCGCAAAAGAGAAAGAGAGAGGAGAGTATGTGAAAAGTGAAAACGATAGCTTTGTCAAGCCGACTGTTATTACGTTTATTATTATTATGTATTGAACATTGTTTGTTGATTTCGTCGTACGCTGAAAATTGCATAATAAATGTATTTACATTATCAACACTTCAACCGGTGGCTTATGGTTCGTACTCATTATGAATTCACCTCTAGTAGAAGCAAATAGTTGAGCGAACGGCCCAGTTGCGGTAATTTTAACAGCTAATGTACAACCAAACGTAATATATTAGTTTAAGAAATGGGTGATATTTTATTTTCATTATTAATTTTAGCAAAACTAACTAATCTGTTTTGAATTCAATAATTTAACATTGATAACTTTTTAGAACATAGATAAGTTTTATGCTTTTAACCTGGAATTGAGGTTCAGACACGCAACAAAAGCGAAAAGCGGCAAGAATGATGATTGAATTGGGATTTTATAAATTTACTAACAATTTCATAATCAAGCTAAGTCTCAAACCTTGATCAACATAATAATTGCGTGTTTGGTATACAGGAAGTCGCAACACCTGTTGGAGATCGAATACAGACTCTGATGGCATCGAAGTAGCCATATTCCGGATATCCTGGGCAATGATTGGAAATCTGCTTATAACATGAAACAAGTGATCGTGCTTACGATTGTAATCGTAAGCGTGCCAACGAAGAAAGAAAAAAGATACTTATTCAATAGTAGTTCAATAAGTAATTAATCAAATTCTTTGCTGCTTAGTTTGTATAATTTTCACTATTCTCATTATGAGTTTGTAGTGCCATCTTGTTTTATTTTATTTAAGTATTTCATATTTCTCTACCCTTCAGTTTCACTTTGCTGACATTTCGTTTTATCAATTTCAAACATTTTTTTTATACATATTTTGAATATTATAATGCTAATATCTAACATCACGTCAAAACACCATACAAACCCACACGTAAAAGTAAAGGAAAGCAAAACGGTGTTTCTGCGCACTTACCGAATATGGCAGCACGCAATTGTCGATTGGAAATGGAAAGTACAACTCGAATGAATCATTTTTATCCACTGACGGATTGAAATGTCGGGTTTTAAAAGTTAAATCAAAGACGCAACCAATAACATGACTATTTCAATGAAAATAGGCACATAAAATTCTTAAAATTCCTGTTTATTCACCAAAATTTCAAATTATTTGCAAAATTAAATTAAATTCATACATTGCCTTCTTCAAACCGTCCTTCAAACACTATGATATCGTTGCCTGCGGTGATCAGCTGTACTTTCTGATCATTCTGCTTGCGCCGAACAACGTAACCGACAGAACCTTACAAATGTTGCGCATTTGTGTGCAAGCTGCCCGGTTGTACCGATTGTACCGCTTTTGTTATCAACTTTCTTCGTTATGTCTGTTCGTACGTACGTTTTCCAAACAAAAACAAAATCCTACCACCCTGAAGCATGGATTCAAATTACAAATGTTAATTATTTTACGTAAACCACATGGCTCAACCGAAGTACGGTGCTTTCGATTTTATGACACTTCGGTCAAAACATGCAAGCCCAATGAAATAGGATCCTTTTGTTTATTGCTACCAGATGTGGCGGACTGAAAATTCTTTCGGGTAAACCCGACGGTAGGTTTGAAGCGTACGACCGCTTCATCTTGTGTTATGTTATGGTTTATTATTGTTATTAGTTCTATATTGAAAGAAAAAGGCTGATTATTTTTTTATAGTACAAAATAGTAAGTCGCTAGTACATTTAAACGATTAAAAGCAATTATAATGATTTTTATTTTGTGATTAATATGTGTTAATATAGCTTAATCGATATCGCCCCTTAATGAGGACCACGCCATCGCTCAATTGCCCATTTCTGCACTCACAATCGCAGCTTGTGGGGTGAAGTAACGAAAATTCGTGTTTCGGTGCCAGCACTGGGCAGCAAAGCGTCCTGCAACTCGTCGATAAACGGCTCCCTATCTTATCTGCCAAACGGTGTCGCAATGTCGATTTGGTTTCGCGCGTTCGCTTGACTCTAACTCTCCACACGATTCACGATTGCTGATAAGAAGCTGACCATTGACTAAACACACTCATACACACGCACACATAAACACTAGCAGTACAAGAATGTAGACTGTTTTTTCTTCTTTCAGACACGTACTAGTACTAGAACAATGAATCGATAGCCGCGTTGTCGTCCCTGCACTCTACTTCCGATACGTGCCAATGAACGAACCACAGTTCGGGCAGTAATGGTTCGCATCCCGGCAGGACGTGGAGCAGTACGGCACGAAGGCGCACGGCCAGCACAGGAACAGGCACAGCAGCCCGGCACACAGATGCGTCTTGGTGGTCGTTTCGTACTCCAGCCTCGTTACCACCGTCGCCCGGCAGGACGGACAGATGATGGTGGTCGGATCGGGGCCAACATTCGGGCTGGTAACGATCACGGTGGTCTCTGTTGTATTTAGGAAGCGAAGAGTAAGAAGATAGTAAATATAATGAGTCAAAGGGATCAAGCAAACGACTGCCCGAAAAAGAATACAGAAGGAACAACGCTAGACCGACAGGTCTGTGACCAGATCTGCACATCCCTGCCATGCCATCCCATCCCAGACAGGTTGCAAGGGCCAGATCCAGGAGTTTGGGGTAACTCTTCAAAGCTGACATCAAACAATGCACAAATACACACATACGCACACAAACACACACACACACACATACGATTGACGTCACCGGTACCAAAGGGAGAAGGGATGATGGTACGGAACTTACGCAACGATGGCGGTTCCTGGGTGTGCAAGTTAGCGGATTTGAACGGTTCGACCGTTGGCGCTTGCTGGTGGGGATAGGCAGCCGGCACGGGATGGGAGCTGATCTGATCGTACGACGGAGGATCGGTCGTTCCCGTTCCGTCTTTGGGATCGTTGTTGGAACGGATGTTAGTCAAGGGCAGAGCAGGGCACGATTCCTTCACTTACCCATTATGTTGTCGCTTTCCCACGAAAATGCACGCACTCAATCGAAGCAGATGTTCACCTCGCTGGCTGAATCACTGCCCTGGAGTAGTAGTATCGCGTCTGGATAGCTCCACTGACACCTCAACTGCCACAAATGAAATGGAATGGCACACTGACGGCGGTTCGATACACGCTGGAGGAAGGAACCTGCCACCCAGCAGTATTGTCGCACTTGTCGTACTAAATTATGTACCAGCTTTGTGGCCTTTGAGGCTGCTTCGGCGAGGCGTGAGAGGGGACGGGCGACGGAATAATCACCTTCCCCTTTCGATAAGAATGATAAGATTGCATGTTTCGCGTGAGCTTTTTTTTGCCGGGAGGGGGCACCCCCAAAAAACTTTGAAACTGGGCGGCCGGTTCCCGCGTATTTGCTCTGCACAACGGTGTGGTGGGGCAAATGATTCATTGATTTGCCGTGCCAAAGGCACGCGTTCTAATACTAGCGCATGTGTGTTGTAGGTGTGAGTATTTGTTGCTGTAAAGCTACTGAAAATGGATATTACTAGCTGGTGCTGTGGGGAGGGTGTTGGTTAAGGGAGCTACCGCAGTGCAACTGTTTTTACCGGCTCAATTAAGTCGCTATACACAGCTTTCGCGTGTGCACATGCAGATTCGCCTACTACTACTACTATAACAGGCATGTAACCTAACGCTGGGGCCGAACTGTTGACATTAAAGGTAATGCTAACCATTTGTATTCTGCTGCATTTCAATGTGACAAGATCTCAATAAATTTAGTCACAGTCTTCGATTATTGTATTGTTGAGTTGAATCCAAGGCACTTCGAAAGCTTTTGGAATACTGAGATGCATATTAAGCAGCTTAAAATAATTCTTAAAATAAGTAATCCTAAAAACATTGAAATGTATCAAATTCAACAAGAAAAAGAATCTCACGCATACAATTTTATTACAAATTAAATGAAGCGAATCGTAATCAAATACAGTGTTGCTCACACTTGTTATCATTTTGTCAATATTCCTTCGCTGAAGGACATGTCAAAATTCCAGCACATACTTCTTGCATGTACCCCCAACAGCCTGTTCTATCAACAATACGCCCAAAATTAGACATTAAACGCTCGTTCTAAACCGAACGGGCATGATTCATCGGCGGATGCGTTGTGAGTAATGGCACAATTTACTATGAGCACGCGAACACGCGTACAGAAATAATTCAACAAATACGTTGTATAACATTGAATGGAACACACTCCGTACACTCCGTATTTTGATAGCGCTTATCGTCGTGTGAACTATCTTATTTCAACCGGGGAGAGCTGAATCACCAGCATCTGTGAGGCTGTAGTAAAGCCGACTTGTGTGTGCGTGAGATGATCATCACAACAATTCGGTTGTACGATTGTTAAGAATGGTTAGGAATAAAAAAAAAAACTGAACAACATTATTTTTGTTTATGTATTTTCCTTATTATTGTAGTTTAAGAAGGAATAAAAATTGACCGTTTTTTAAAGAAATTTTTGGACAAAATGTTGTCGTAGCTTTTATACTATTAGAGTCATTTCCTCATAATTAGTATTATAAGTTTTAGCAGCATTAAAATATTATAGAATAATCAAAATGAGTATTTTTGCGAAGCTATGCGAGAGTGAAACTCGTGTACGGTACCTCAAGGGAGATAACAGCACCAACCTACAGTTAACTCTCCGCTCAATATAACAGACGTTATTTACGGCCAAACGACCTAGTAGTGGTACAGACACAGCCAAGTGAACAACGCAAGCACCGCAATGAGTAAGTACCTTAGTACGTCGACCACCAACGCGTCGAGCTTTTTCTAGCCGCATCTAGTTACCGGCTGTGGCATTGTTAACATTACTCCCTCGCTTCTCTCACTACACCCATTGCAGCTACCATCATAGTGACGAACCCGCAGGTTGGCCCCGACCCAATGACGATCACCTGCCCGACCTGCCATGCAACGGTACGCACGAAAGTGAAGCACGAATCGACGACGTCCACTCACGCCTGCGCCCTGCTGCTGTGGATCGTCTGCTGGCCCTGCCTGTGCCTGCCGTACTGCTGCAACTCGTGCCGTGACGCGAATCACTACTGCCCAAGATGCAACACGTTCATTGGCTCGTACAAACATTGAAGGACATCAGACACCGGCATGCAGCTACGCAAACTGTCCGTAACTGCGTTCATCGCGTTTGCTTCACCAACCAGGCAGGCCAGAAGCTGAAAACTGTGAGCTTTTGCTTAAACTTTGGGCGCTTTGTTTCTCGTTTTGATTAAGAAAAAGTGTCTATTGTGTTATTAAGTTTATTACTGTTTTATACTATACATCTCAAGTTGTGTTATTTATTTAATAATGGTGTAAAATAAATCAGGGAATATTCCATTAAACACAAACCCGGGCGCAGTATATTTTGTTATTTCATTACAAACAGTGACAAATATGGAACAATGACTTCGTGGTCTATCTTATCACGGCATGTTCGATGTACATATTTGTCTGTTTAATTAGTTCCTCGACAGATAACGGACAAATGTGCGTATTGCAGCGCATCGGAGAAGGCCTCCGCTTATATTCGATGATCAAATCCTTTTCTTATTCTGCTTTCGAAACATTAGACATTTTAACGATCATTGAATTTAAATATATTTAATTTTAAACATTATGTTGTACTACAAAACTTACATTTACTAGCTAAATATCTCCAAAATTATTTTAATTATAAGTTTGTCATGTCAATTTTATTCGTGTTGCTGCTAATCTGCATGCGGTAAATATAAACGCTATTCAAATAATTCGTTTGTATTCGTTATGTTTTGGAGTCTTCCTACACCTCCAATTTTGTTTAAAATGCAAACAACGGTAGTCGAACAAGAAACACATTTCTTCTTTAAACCAGTTTTGCTATGGTATCTTCTATGTTGTTTACTATTTCGAATGCAGCTCTTCAGTTAACTTTTATATTACCTAATTTTTGCATCATATAAAAGAATTCATACACCTTCAGTACACCATATTTTGAATTAAGTGTTTTTTACGATCACTACCTTTTACGATCACTTTTTATGGTTTTAATTTTAAGGTTTTCTTTTCGGTTATGTGCTCTGAGAATGTGTTCTTTTTGATAATCATTTATGTGTGGCATCAAACAATTTGAGATTTACAGTTTACAGCTAATGATTGTCCACTGATTGCTTAAGTATAGTTAATGAATATTTTTAAAAATTTATAATATATAATTTTTATGTATATATTCTTCTTCTTCTTCTTTGGCTCAACAACCGATGTCGGTCAAGGCCTGCCTGTACCCACTTGTGGGCTTGGCTTTCAGTGACTAATTGTTTCCCCCCTTAGCAGGATAGTCAATCCTACATATGGCGGCACGGTCTATTTGGGGATCGAACCCATGACGGGCATGTTGTTAAGTCGTACGAGTTGACGACTGTACTACGAGACCGACTCGAATGTATATATTACATCAACAAAATGTAGCCAATGTTGCGACGGCCGTTTCCAGAGAACAATGAGATCACTTCGTTCTGGGTCCACCGTGAGTCTAGCAAACTATTCTGAACAAACCGAAACACTTTAAAAGTTACGATCGAAGGAGCTAATTGCCAACGAAATCGATTGTGCTAATGGTACTTTGAATTTACCACAAAGAAAGTACACTAAACTAAAACTACACAAAAAATACTTTCCTGCTTGCCGCGTATGAACATCTCACAAATGCCCTCGCTATCCTTAATTGATAAGAGCAAATGAATCGTTTGTTTATAATAATACAATGAAGCATACTGGGGTGTAAACAAACTCTGATTTAAATTACTTCGTGCAAGATCAACTCGTTCGTTCCCTTCTGTAGGCTTTGGTAGGACGCGTTGCAAACATTGATGAGAATGCGATCATTTTCTGCTGTCGATAGCACTTTACCATTTCTCCTCTTTCGGCTTCGTTCGGGCTGTGGACTCAATAATAAGATTTTTTCTCGCTCTCGCCTTTACAGACATTTACACAGACGACCCTTTTGTTTTGTTCTCCACGAATGGCGTGTGGCATATGTTTTGAAAGCATGAATTCTAGCAGCGTATTACGACAATTCGTGCCTGGTTGCATCGTCAATTTTCTGCAGCGTTTCAGTTGTGCTGCGCCAGTCCAGCAGATTAGTGCTCTCATTCCTGTAATTCAGCATTTTGCTTTCATCAAAACCCTATGTCAGTCCCACTGGATAAGATGGGTGAGTTTTGTGGTGGAAAAGTGTCAAGTGTGAACAATGATTCCTTTCAATGCAAAACAGTAATCGATACACGTTGCGTTCTAGATCCATCTCCACCGTACGTTCCACCAACACGTGTCGTGTCGGCTACGACTGGTCCCGAACCGGCACAGGTTGTGTGCCCATCGTGTCACGCCGAGATCGTTACCCAAACCGAGCAAGAGGCAAACACCAAAACGCACATCTACGCGCTGTTGCTGTGTTTGGCCTTGTGCTGGCCGTGCGTGTGCCTGCCGTACTGCTGTACCTCATGCCGGGACACTGTACACCGTTGCCCTCGCTGCAAATCGTTCATCGGTGTGTATCGGCGCTAAAGTTTCGGCGGTCGTCGGAAGTTTTCTAACATTGGTGCCATTAAGTGCGATTAACAACCAGAACAAACACCTGCAGAAGCCGGTGCATCAACGCTAGAAGAGCTTTTTAGACAGCGTTTTAATCTTTAATTCATGTAATATGCAGCGGTTTTATAACATAACGTTAAAAAGAAGAGAAATGTGTTTCATTAACTGACAAAATATAATAAATAGTTCTTCACTTCAACACGGTAAATTTCGCCTACTGTTCGTTTTCATTCTACAGTTTATCACAAATTTAAAATGAAATATATTCCTTATTACACTGTACAAATTCCTTTGAATTGCGATTGTCGCAAACACTTTTGCGATTGTCGCAAATACTACTGCGATTATAGCAAACACTATTGCAATTGTCGCAAACACTTGTGCGATTGTCGCAGAACATTATGCGACAATCGCAGAAGTTTTTGCGACAATCGCAAAAGTCGCAACAGTCGCAAAAGTTTTTGCGACAATCGCAAAAGTCGCAAAAGTCGCAAAAGTTTTTGCGACTATCGCAAAAGTCGCAAAAGTTTTTGCGACTATCGCAAAAGTCGCAAAAGTTTTTGCGACAATCGCAAAAGTTTTTGCGACAATCGCAAAAGTCGCAAAAGTTGTTGCGACAATCGCAAAAGTCACAGAAGTCGCAAAAGTCGCAAAAGTTTTTGCAAAAATCGCAAAAGTCGTAAAAGTTTTTGCGACAATCGCAAAAGTTGCAAAAGTCGCAAAAGTTTTTGCGACAGTCGCAAAAGTCGCAGAAGTTTTTGCGACAATCGCAAAAGTCGCAAAAGTTTTTGCGACAATCGCAAAAGTCGCAAAAGTTTTTGCGACAATCGAAAAAGTCGCAAAAGTCGCAAAAGTCGCAAAAGTTTTTGCGACAATCGCAAAAGTCGCAAAAGTCGCAAAAGTTTTTGCAAAAATCGCAAAAGTCGCAAAAGTTTTTGCGACAATCGCAAAAGTCGCAAAAGTCGCAAAAGTCGCAAAAGATTTTGCGACAATCGCACAAATCGCAAAAGTTTTTGCGACAATCGCAAAAGTCGCAAAAGTTTTTGCGACAATCGCAAAAGTCGCAAAAGTCGCAAAAGTCGCAAAAGTTTTTGAAAAAATCGCAAAAGTCGCAAAAGTTTTTGCGACAATCGCAAAAGTCGCAAAAGTCGCAAAAGTTTTTGCAAAAATCGCAAAAGTCGCAAAAGTTTTTGCGACAATCGCAAAAGTCGCAAAAGTCGCAAAAGTTTTTGCGACAATCGCAAAAGTCGCAAAAGATTTTGCGACAATCGCATAAATCGCAAAAGTTTTTGCGACAATCGCACAAGTCGCAAAAGTTTTTGCGACAATCGCAAAAGTCGCAAAAGTTTTTGCGACAATCGCCAAAGTCGCAGAAGTTTTTGCGACAATCGCAAAAGTCGCAAAAGATTTTGCGACAATCGCAAAAGTCGCAAAAGACGCAAAAGTTTTTGCGACAATCGCAAAAGTCGCAAAAGTCGCAAAAGTTTTTGCGACAATCGCACAAATCGCAAAAGTTTTTGCGACAATCGCAAAAGTCGCAAAAGTCGCAAAAGATTTTGCGACAATCGCACAAATCGCAAAAGTTTTTGCGACAATCGCAAAAGTCGCAAAAGTTTTTGCGACAATCGCAAAAGTCGCAAAAGTCGCAAAAGTCGCAAAAGTTTTTGCAAAAATCGCAAAAGTCGCAAAAGTTTTTGCGACAATCGCAAAAGTCGCAAAAGTCGCAAAAGTTTTTGCGACAATCGCACAAGTCGCAAAAGTTTTTGCGACAATCGCAAAAGTCGCAAAAGTTTTTGCGACAATCGCCAAAGTCGCAGAAGTTTTTGCGACAATCGCAAAAGTCGCAAAAGATTTTGCGACAATCGCAAAAGTCGCAAAAGACGCAAAAGTTTTTGCGACAATCGCAAAAGTCGCAAAAGTCGCAAAAGTTTTTGCGACAATCGCACAAATCGCAAAAGTTTTTGCGACAATCGCAAAAGTCGCAAAAGTCGCAAAAGATTTTGCGACAATCGCACAAATCGCAAAAGTTTTTGCGACAATCGCAAAAGTCGCAAAAGTTTTTGCGACAATAGCAAACGTCGCAAAAGTTTTTGCGACAATCGCACAAGTCGCAAAAGTTTTTGCGACAATCGCAAAAGTCGCAGAAGTTTTTGCGACAATCGCAAAAGTCGCAAAAGTTTTTGCGACAATCGCAAAAGTCGCAAAAGTCGCAAAAGATTTTGCGACAATCGCACAAATCGCAAAAGTTTTTGCGACAATCGCAAAAGTCGCAAAAGTTTTTGCGACAATCGCAAAAGTCGCAAAAGTCGCAAAAGTCGCAAAAGTTTTTGCAAAAATCGCAAAAGTCGCAAAAGTTTTTGCGACAATCGCAAAAGTCGCAAAAGTCGCAAAAGTCGCAAAAGATTTTGCGACAATCGCACAAATCGCAAAAGTTTTTGCGACAATCGCAAAAGTCGCAAAAGTTTTTGCGACAATCGCAAAAGTCGCAAAAGTCGCAAAAGTCGCAAAAGTTTTTGCAAAAATCGCAAAAGTCGCAAAAGTTTTTGCGACAATCGCAAAAGTCGCAAAAGTCGCAAAAGTTTTTGCAAAAATCGCAAAAGTCGCAAAAGTTTTTGCGACAATCGCAAAAGTCGCAAAAGTCGCAAAAGTCGCAAAAGATTTTGCGACAATCGCACAAATCGCAAAAGTTTTTGCGACAATCGCAAAAGTCGCAAAAGTTTTTGCGACAATCGCAAAAGTCGCAAAAGTCGCAAAAGTCGCAAAAGTTTTTGCAAAAATCGCAAAAGTCGCAAAAGTTTTTGCGACAATCGCAAAAGTCGCAAAAGTCGCAAAAGTTTTTGCAAAAATCGCAAAAGTCGCAAAAGTTTTTGCGACAATCGCAAAAGTCGCAAAAGTCGCAAAAGTTTTTGCGACAATCGCAAAAGTCGCAAAAGATTTTGCGACAATCGCATAAATCGCAAAAGTTTTTGCGACAATCGCACAAGTCGCAAAAGTTTTTGCGACAATCGCAAAAGTCGCAAAAGTTTTTGCGACAATCGCCAAAGTCGCAGAAGTTTTTGCGACAATCGCAAAAGTCGCAAAAGATTTTGCGACAATCGCAAAAGTCGCAAAAGACGCAAAAGTTTTTGCGACAATCGCAAAAGTCGCAAAAGTCGCAAAAGTTTTTGCGACAATCGCACAAATCGCAAAAGTTTTTGCGACAATCG
This sequence comes from Anopheles gambiae, assembly GCF_943734735.2. Classification (NCBI taxonomy): domain Eukaryota; kingdom Metazoa; phylum Arthropoda; class Insecta; order Diptera; family Culicidae; genus Anopheles; species Anopheles gambiae. Next base: position 24,472,204 of record NC_064602.1, read on the forward strand.
CAAAAGTCGCAAAAGTCGCAAAAGATTTTGCGACAATCGCACAAATCGCAAAAGTTTTTGCGACAATCGCAAAAGTCGCAAAAGTTTTTGCGACAATCGCAAACGTCGCAAAAGTTTTTGCGACAATCGCACAAGTCGCAAAAGTTTTTGCGACAATCGCAAAAGTCGCAGAAGTTTTTGCGACAATCGCAAAAGTCGCAAAAGTTTTTGCGACAATCGCAAAAGTCGCAAAAGTCGCAAAAGATTTTGCGACAATCGCACAAATCGCAAAAGTTTTTGCGACAATCGCAAAAGTCGCAAAAGTTTTTGCGACAATCGCAAAAGTCGCAAAAGTTTTTGCGACAATCGCAAAAGTCGCAAAAGATTTTGCGACAATCGCAAAAGTCGCAAAAGTTTTTGCGACAATCGCAAAAGTCGCAAAAGTTTTTGCGACTATCGCAAAAGTCGCAAAAGATTTTGCGACAATCGCACAAATCGCAAAAGTTTTTGCGACAATCGCAAAAGTCGCAAAAGTTTTTGCGACAATCGCAAAAGTCGCAAAAGATTTTGCGACAATCGCACAAGTCGCAAAAGTTTTTGCGACAATCGCACAAATCGCAAAAATTTTTGCGACAATCGCAAAAGTAGCAAAAGTCGCAAAAGTTTTTGCGACAATCGCAAAAGTCGCAAAAGATTTTGCGACAATCGCACAAATCGCAAAAGTTTTTGCGACAATCGCAAAAGTCGCAAAAGTTTTTGCGACAATCGCCAAAGTCGCAGAAGTTTTTGCGACAATCGCAAAAGTCGCAAAAGTTTTTGCGACAATCGCAAAAGTCGCAAAAGTCGCAAAAGTTTTTGCGACAATCGCAAAAGTCGCAAAATTCGCAAAAGTTTTTGCGACAATCGCAAAAGTCGCAAAAGTTTTTGCGACAATCGCAAAAGTCGCAGAAGTCGCAAAAGTCGCAAAAGATTTTGCAAAAATCGCAAAAGTCGCAAAAGTTTTTGCGACAATCGCAAAAGTTGCAAAAGTCGCAAAAGTTTTTGCGACAATCGCAAAAGTCGCAGAAGTTTTTGCGACAATCGCAAAAGTTTTTGCGACAATCGCAAAAGTCGCAAAAGTTTTTGCGACAATCGCAAAAGTCGCAAAAGTTTTTGCGACAATCGCAAAAGTCGCAAAAGTTTTTGCGACAATCGCAAAAGTCGCAAAAGTTTTTGCGACAATCGCACAAATCGCAAAAGTTTTTGCGACAATCGGACAAGTCGCAAAAGTTTTTGCGACAATCGCAAAAGTCGCAAAAGTTTTTGCGACAATCGCAAAAGTCGCAAAAGTCGCAAAAGTTTTTGCGACAATCGCAAAAGTCGCAAAAGTTTTCGCGATAATCGCACAAGTCGCAAAAGTTTTTGCGACAATCGCAAAAGTCGCACAAAGTTTTTGCGACAATCGCACAAGTCGCAAAAGTTTTTGCGACAATCGCAAAAGTCGCAAAAGATTTTGCGACAATCGCACAAATCGCAAAAGTTTTTGCGACAATCGCAAAAGTCGCAAAAGTTTTTGCGACAATCGCAAAAGTCGCAAAAGTTTTTGCGACAATCGCACAAGTCGCAAAAGTTTTTGCGACAATCGCAAACGTCGCAAAAGTTTTTGCGACAATCGCACAAATCGCAAAAGTTTTTGCGACAATCGCAAAAGTCGCAGAAGTTTTTGCGACAATCGCAAAAGTCGCAAAAGTTTTTGCGACAATCGCAAAAGTCGCAAAAGTTTTTGCGACAATCGCAAAAGTCGCAAAAGTTTTTGCGACAATCGCAAAAGTCGCAAAAGATTTTGCGACAATCGCACAAATCGCAAAAGTCGCAAAAGATTTTGCGACAATCGCACAAATCGCAAAAGTTTTTGCGACAATCGCACAAGTCGCAAAAGTTTTTGCGACAATCGCAAAAGTCGCAAAAGTTTTTGCGACAATCGCAAAAGTCGCAAAAGTCGCAAAAGATTTTGCGACAATCGCACAAATCGCAAAAGTTTTTGCGACAATCGCAAAAGTCGCAAAAGTTTTTGCGACAATCGCAAAAGTCGCAAAAGTCGCAAAAGATTTTGCGACAATCGCACAAATCGCAAAAGTTTTTGCGACAATCGCAAAAGTCGCAAAAGTTTTTGCGACAATCGCAAACGTCGCAAAAGTTTTTGCGACAATCGCACAAGTCGCAAAAGTTTTTGCGACAATCGCAAAAGTCGCAGAAGTTTTTGCGACAATCGCAAAAGTCGCAAAAGTTTTTGCGACAATCGCAAAAGTCGCAAAAGTCGCAAAAGATTTTGCGACAATCGCACAAATCGCAAAAGTTTTTGCGACAATCGCAAAAGTCGCAAAAGTTTTTGCGACAATCGCAAACGTCGCAAAAGTTTTTGCGACAATCGCAAAAGTCGCAAAAGTTTTTGCGACAATCGCAAACGTCGCAAAAGTTTTTGCGACAATCGCAAAAGTCGCAAAAGATTTTGCGACAATCGCAAAAGTCGCAGAAGTTTTTGCGACAATCGCAAAAGTCGCAAAAGTTTTTGCGACAATCGCAAAAGTCGCAAAAGATTTTGCGACAATCGCACAAATCGCAAAAGTTTTTGCGACAATCGCAAACGTCGCAAAAGTTTTTGCGACAATCGCAAAAGTCGCAAAAGATTTTGCGACAATCGCACAAGTCGCAAAAGTTTTTGCGACAATCGCACAAATCGCAAAAGTAGCAAAAGTCGCAAAAGTTTTTGCGACAATCGCAAAAGTCGCAAAAGATTTTGCGACAATCGCACAAATCGCAAAAGTTTTTGCGACAATCGCAAAAGTCGCAAAAGTTTTTGCGACAATCGCCAAAGTCGCAGAAGTTTTTGCGACAATCGCAAAAGTCGCAAAAGTTTTTGCGACAATCGCAAAAGTCGCAAAAGTCGCAAAAGTTTTTGCGACAATCGCAAAAGTCGCAAAAGTCGCAAAAGTTTTTGCGACAATCGCAAAAGTCGCAAAAGTTTTTGCGACAATCGCAAAAGTCGCAGAAGTCGCAAAAGTCGCAAAAGATTTTGCAAAAATCGCAAAAGTCGCAAAAGTTTTTGCGACAATCGCAAAAGTCGCAAAAGTTTTTGCGACAATCGCAAAAGTCGCAAAAGTTTTTGCGACAATCGCACAAATCGCAAAAGTTTTTGCGACAATCGGAAAAGTCGCAAAAGTTTTTGCGACAATCGCAAAAGTCGCAAAAGTTTTTGCGACAATCGCAAAAGTCGCAAAAGTCGCAAAAGTTTTTGCGACAATCGCAAAAGTCGCAAAAGTTTTCGCGATAATCGCACAAGTCGCAAAAGTTTTTGCGACAATCGCAAAAGTCGCACAAAGTTTTTGCGACAATCGCACAAGTCGCAAAAGTTTTTGCGACAATCGCAAAAGTCGCAAAAGATTTTGCGACAATCGCACAAATCGCAAAAGTTTTTGCGACAATCGCAAAAGTCGCAAAAGTTTTTGCGACAATCGCAAAAGTCGCAAAAGTTTTTGCGACAATCGCACAAGTCGCAAAAGTTTTTGCGACAATCGCACAAATCGCAAAAGTAGCAAAAGTCGCAAAAGTTTTTGCGACAATCGCAAAAGTCGCAAAAGATTTTGCGACAATCGCACAAATCGCAAAAGTTTTTGCGACAATCGCAAAAGTCGCAAAAGTTTTTGCGACAATCGCCAAAGTCGCAGAAGTTTTTGCGACAATCGCAAAAGTCGCAAAAGTTTTTGCGACAATCGCAAAAGTCGCAAAAGTCGCAAAAGTTTTTGCGACAATCGCAAAAGTCGCAAAAGTCGCAAAAGTTTTTGCGACAATCGCAAAAGTCGCAAAAGTTTTTGCGACAATCGCAAAAGTCGCAGAAGTCGCAAAAGTCGCAAAAGATTTTGCAAAAATCGCAAAAGTCGCAAAAGTTTTTGCGACAATCGCAAAAGTCGCAAAAGTTTTTGCGACAATCGCAAAAGTCGCAAAAGTTTTTGCGACAATCGCACAAATCGCAAAAGTTTTTGCGACAATCGGAAAAGTCGCAAAAGTTTTTGCGACAATCGCAAAAGTCGCAAAAGTTTTTGCGACAATCGCAAAAGTCGCAAAAGTCGCAAAAGTTTTTGCGACAATCGCAAAAGTCGCAAAAGTTTTCGCGATAATCGCACAAGTCGCAAAAGTTTTTGCGACAATCGCAAAAGTCGCACAAAGTTTTTGCGACAATCGCACAAGTCGCAAAAGTTTTTGCGACAATCGCAAAAGTCGCAAAAGATTTTGCGACAATCGCACAAATCGCAAAAGTTTTTGCGACAATCGCAAAAGTCGCAAAAGTTTTTGCGACAATCGCAAAAGTCGCAAAAGTTTTTGCGACAATCGCACAAGTCGCAAAAGTTTTTGCGACAATCGCACAAATCGCAAAAGTTTTTGCGACAATCGCAAAAGTCGCAAAAGTTTTTGCGACAATCGCAAAAAACGCAGAAGTTTTTGCGACAATCGCAAAAGTCGCAAAAGTTTTTGCGACAATCGCAAAAGTCGCAAAAGTTTTTGCGACAATCGCAAAAGTCGCAAAAGTTTTTGCGACAATCGCAAAAGTCGCAAAAGTTTTTGCGACAATCGCAAAAGTTGCAAAAGTTTTTGCGACAATCGCAAAAGTCGCAAAAGTTTTTGCGACAATCGCAAAAGTCGCAAAAGATTTTGCGACAATCGCAAAAGTCGCAAAAGTTTTTGCGACAATCGCAAAAGTCGCAAAAGTTTTTGCGACAATCGCAAAAGTCGCAAAAGATTTTGCGACAATCGCACAAATCGCAAAAGTTTTTGCGACAATCGCAAACGTCGCAAAAGTTTTTGCGACAATCGCAAAAGTCGCAAAAGATTTTGCGACAATCGCACAAGTCGCAAAAGTTTTTGCGACAATCGCAAAAGTCGCAAAAGTTTTTGCGACAATCGCACAAGTCGCAAAAGTCGCAAAAGTTTTTGCGACAATCGCAAAAGTCGCAAAAGTCGCAAAAGTTTTTGCGACAATCGCAAAAGTCGCAAAAGTTTTTGCGACAATCGCAAACGTCGCAAAAGTCGCAAAAGTCGCAAAAGTTTTTGCGACAATCGCAAAAGTCGCAAAAGATTTTGCGACAATCGCACAAGTCGCAAAAGTTTTTGCGACAATCGCAAAAGTCGCAAAAGTTTTTGCGACAATCGCAAAAGTCGCAAAAGATTTTGCGACAATCGCAAAAATCGCAAAAGATTTTGCGACAATCGCACAAATCGCAAAAGTTTTTGCGACAATCGCAAAAGTCGCAAAAGTTTTTGCGACAATCGCACAAGTCGCAAAAGGTTTTGCGACAATCGCAAAAGTCGCAAAAGTTTTTGCGACAATCGCAAAAGTCGCAAAAGTCGCAAAAGTTTTTGCGACAATCGCAAAAGTCGCAAAAGTCGCAAAAGTTTTTGCGACAATCGCAAAAGTCGCAAAAGTTTTTGCGACAATCGCAAAAGTCGCAGAAGTCGCAAAAGTCGCAAAAGATTTTGCAAAAATCGCAAAAGTCGCAAAAGTTTTTGCGACAATCGCAAAAGTTGCAAAAGTCGCAAAAGTTTTTGCGACAATCGCAAAAGTCGCAGAAGTTTTTGCGACAATCGCAAAAGTTTTTGCGACAATCGCACAAATCGCAAAAGTTTTTGCGACAATCGCAAAAGTCGCAAAAGATTTTGCGACAATCGCAAAAGTCGCAAAAGTTTTTGCGACAATCGCACAAATCGCAAAAGTTTTTGCGACAATCGGAAAAGTCGCAAAAGTTTTTGCGACAATCGCAAAAGTCGCAAAAGTTTTTGCGACAATCGCAAAAGTCGCAAAAGTCGCAAAAGTTTTTGCGACAATCGCAAAAGTCGCAAAAGTTTTCGCGATAATCGCACAAGTCGCAAAAGTTTTTGCGACAATCGCAAAAGTCGCACAAAGTTTTTGCGACAATCGCACAAGTCGCAAAAGTTTTTGCGACAATCGCAAAAGTCGCAAAAGATTTTGCGACAATCGCACAAATCGCAAAAGTTTTTGCGACAATCGCAAAAGTCGCAAAAGTTTTTGCGACAATCGCAAAAGTCGCAAAAGTTTTTGCGACAATCGCACAAGTCGCAAAAGTTTTTGCGACAATCGCACAAATCGCAAAAGTTTTTGCGACAATCGCACAAATCGCAAAAGTTTTTGCGACAATCGCAAAAGTCGCAGAAGTTTTTGCGACAATCGCAAAAGTCGCAAAAGTTTTTGCGACAATCGCAAAAGTCGCAAAAGTTTTTGCGACAATCGCAAAAGTCGCAAAAGTTTTTGCGACAATCGCAAAAGTCGCAAAAGTTTTTGCGACAATCGCAAAAGTCGCAAAAGTTTTTGCGACAATCGCAAAAGTCGCAAAAGTTTTTGCGACAATCGCAAAAGTCGCAAAAGTCGCAAAAGTTTTTGCGACAATCGCAAAAGTCGCAAAAGTTTTTGCGACAATCGCAAAAGTCGCAAAAGTTTTTGCGACAATCGCAAAAGTCGCAAAAGATTTTGCGACAATCGCACAAATCGCAAAAGTTTTTGCGACAATCGCAAACGTCGCAAAAGTTTTTGCGACAATCGCAAAAGTCGCAAAAGATTTTGCGACAATCGCACAAGTCGCAAAAGTTTTTGCGACAATCGCAAAAGTCGCAAAAGTTTTTGCGACAATCGCAAAAGTCGCAAAAGATTTTGCGACAATCGCACAAATCGCAAAAGTTTTTGCGACAATCGCAAAAGTCGCAGAAGTTTTTGCGACAATCGCCAAAGTCGCAGAAGTTTTTGCGACAATCGCAAAAGTCGCAAAAGTTTTTGCGACAATCGCAAAAGTCGCAAAAGTCGCAAAAGTTTTTGCGACAATCGCAAAAGTCGCAAAAGTCGCAAAAGTTTTTGCGACAATCGCAAAAGTCGCAAAAGTTTTTGCGACAATTGCAAAAATCGCAAAAGTCGCAAAAGTTTTTGCGACAATCGCAAAAGTCGCAAAAGTTTTTGCGACAATCGCAAAAGTCGCAAAAGTCGCAAAAGTTTTTGCGACAATCGCAAAAGTCGCAAAAGTTTTTGCGACAATCACAAAAGTCGCAAAAGTCGCAAAAGTTTTTGCGACAATCGCAAAAGTCGCAAAAGTTTTTGCGACAATCGCACAAGTCGCAAAAGTTTTTGCGACAATCGCAAAACTTTTTGCGACAATCGCAAAAGTCGCAAAAGTTTTTGCGACAATCGCACAAGTCGCAAAAGTTTTTGCGACAATCGCAAAAGTCGCAAAAGATTTTGCGACAATCGCACAAATCGCAAAAGTTTTTGCGACAATCGCAAAAGTCGAAAAAGTTTTTGCGACAATCGCAAAAGTCGCAAAAGTTTTTGCGACAATCGCACAAGTCGCAAAAGTTTTTGCGACAATCGCAAACGTCGCAAAAGTTTTTGCGACAATCGCAAAAGTCGCAAAAGTTGTTGCGACAATCGCAAAAGTCGCAGAAGTTTTTGCGACAATCGCCAAAGTCGCAGAAGTTTTTGCGACAATCGCAAAAGTCGCAAAAGTTTTTGCGACAATCGCAAAAGTCGCAAAAGTCGCAAAAGTTTTTGCGACAATCGCAAAAGTCGCAAAAGTCGCAAAAGTTTTTGCGACAATCGCAAAAGTCGCAAAAGTTTTTGCGACAATCGCAAAAGTCGCAGAAGTCGCAAAAGTCGCAAAAGTTTTTGCGACAATCGCAAAAGTCGCAGAAGTTTTTGCGACAATCGCAAAAGTCGCAAAAGTTTTTGCGACAATCGCAAAAGTCGCAGAAGTCGCAAAAGTCGCAAAAGTTTTTGCAAAAATCGCAAAAGTCGCAAAAGTTTTTGCAAAAATCGCAAAAGTCGCAAAAGTTTTTGCGACAATCGCAAAAGTCGCAAAAGTTTTTGCGACAATCGCACAAGTCGCAAAAGTTTTTGCGACAATCGCAAAAGTCGCAAAAGTCGAAAAAGTCGCAAAAGTCGCAAAAGTTTTTGCAAAAATCGCACAAGTCGCAAAAGTTTTTGCGACAATCGCAAAAGTCGCAAAAGTTTTTGCGACAATCGCAAAAGTCGCAAAAGTTTTTGCGACAATCGCAAAAGTCGCAAAAGTCGCAAAAGTTTTTGCGACAATCGCAAAAGTCGCAAAAGTCGCAAAAGTTTTTGCGACAATCGCAAAAGTCGCAAAAGTCGCAAAAGTTTTTGCGACAATCGCAAAAGTCGCAAAAGTTTTTGCGACAATCGCAAAAGTCGCAAAAGTCGCAAAAGTTTTTGCAAAAATCGCACAAGTCGCAAAAGTTTTTGCGACAATCGCAAAAGTCGCAAAAGTTTTTGCGACAATCGCAAAAGTCGCAAAAGTTTTTGCGACAATCGCAAAAGTCGCAAAAGTCGCAAAAGTTTTTGCGACAATCGAAAAAGTCGCAAAACTCGCAAAAGTTTTTGCGACAATCGCAAAAGTCGCAAAAGTTTTTGCGACAATCGCACAAGTCGCAAAAGTCGCAAAAGTTTTTGCGACAATCGCAAAAGTCGCACAAAGTTTTTGCGACAATCGCAAAAGTCGCAAAAGTTTTTGCGACAATCGCACAAGTCGCAAAAGTTTTTGCGACAATCGCAAAAGTCGCAAAAGTCGCAAAAGTTTTTGCGACAATCGCAAAAGTCGCAAAAGTTTTTGCGACAATCGCAAAAGTCGCAAAAGTTTTTGCGACAATCGCACAAGTCGCAAAAGTCGCGAAAGTTTTTGCGACAATCGCAAAAGTCGCAAAAGATTTTGCGACAATCGCAAAAGTCGCAAAAGTTTTTGCGACAATCGCAAAAGTCGCAAAAGTTTTTGCGACAATCGCAAAAGTCGCAAAAGATTTTGCGACAATCGCACAAATCGCAAAAGTTTTTGCGACAATCGCAAACGTCGCAAAAGTTTTTGCGACAATCGCACAAGTCGCAAAAGTTTTTGCGACAATCGCACAAATCGCAAAAGTTTTTGCGACAATCGCAAAAGTCGCAAAAGTCGCAAAAGTTTTTGCGACAATCGCAAAAGTCGCAAAAGTCGCAAAAGTTTTTGCGACAATCGCAAAAGTCGCAAAAGTTTTTGCGACAATCGCAAAAGTCGCAGAAGTCGCAAAAGTCGCAAAAGATTTTGCGACAATCGCAAAAGTCGCAAAAGTTTTTGCGACAATCGCAAAAGTCGCAAAAGTTTTTGCGACAATCGCAAAAGTCGCAAAAGTCGCAAAAGTTTTTGCGACAATCGCAAAAGTCGCAAAAGTTTTTGCGACAATCACAAAAGTCGCAAAAGTCGCAAAAGTTTTTGCGACAATCGCAAAAGTCGCAAAAGTTTTTGCGACAATCGCACAAGTCGCAAAAGTTTTTGCGACAATCGCAAAAGTCACAAAAGTTTTTGCGACAATCGCACAAGTCGCAAAAGTTTTTGCGACAATCGCAAAAGTCGCAAAAGATTTTGCGACAATCGCACAAATCGCAAAAGTTTTTGCGACAATCGCACAAGTCGCAAAAGTTTTTGCGACAATCGCAAACGTCGCAAAAGTTTTTGCGACAATCGCAAAAGTCGCAGAAGTTTTTGCGACAATCGCAAAAGTCGCAAAAGTTTTTGCGACAATCGCCAAAGTCGCAGAAGTTTTTGCGACAATCGCAAAAGTCGCAAAAGTCGCAAAAGTTTTTGCGACAATCGCAAAAGTCGCAAAAGTCGCAAAAGTTTTTGCGACAATCGCAAAAGTCGCAAAAGTTTTTGCGACAATCGCAAAAGTCGCAGAAGTCGCAAAAGTCGCAAAAGTTTTTGCGACAATCGCAAAAGTCGCAAAAGTTTTTGCGACAATCGCAAAAGTCGCAAAAGTTTTTGCGACAATCGCAAAAGTCGCAAAAGTTTTTGCGACAATCGCACAAGTCGCAAAAGTTTTTGCGACAATCGCAAAAGTCGCAAAAGTTTTTGCGACAATCGCAAACGTCGCAAAAGTCGCAAAAGTCGCAAAAGTTTTTGCGACAATCGCAAAAGTCGCAGAAGTTTTTGCGACAATCGCAAAAGTCGCAAAAGTTTTTGCGACAATCGCAAAAGTCGCAAAAGACTTTGCGACAATCGCACAAATCGCAAAAGTTTTTGCGACAATCGCAAAAGTCGCAAAAGTTTTTGCGACAATCGCACAAGTCGCAAAAGGTTTTGCGACAATCGCAAAAGTCGCAAAAGTTTTTCCGACAATCGCAAAAGTCGCAAAAGTTTTTGCGACAATCGCAAAAGTCGCAAAAGTCGCAAAAGTTTTTGCGACAATCGCAAAAGTCGCTAAAGTTTTTGCGACAATCGCAAACGTCGCAAAAGTTTTTGCGACAATCGCACAAATCGCAAAAGTTTTTGCGACAATCGCAAAAGTCGCAAAAGTCGCAAAAGTCGCAAAAGTCGCAGAAGTTTTTGCGACAATCGCGAAAGTCGCAAAAGTCGCAGAAGTTTTTGCGACAATCGCAAAAGTCGCTAAAGTTTTTGCGACAATCGCACAAGTCGCAAAAGTTTTTGCGACAATCGCAAAAGTCGCAAAAGTTTTTGCGACAATCGCAAACGTCGCAAAAGTCGCAAAAGTCGCAAAAGTTTTTGCGACAATCGCAAAAGTCGCAGAAGTTTTTGCGACAATCGCACAAGTCGCAAAAGTTTTTGCGACAATCGCAAAAGTCGCAGAAGTCGCAAAAGTCGCAAAAGTTTTTGCAAAAATCGCAAAAGTCGCAAAAGTTTTTGCGACAATCGCAAAAGTCGCAAAAGTTTTTGCGACAATCGCACAAGTCGCAAAAGTTTTTGCGACAATCGCAAAAGTCGCAAAAGTCGCAAAAGTTTTTGCGACAATCGCAAAAGTCGCAAAAGTCGCAGAAGTTTTTGCGACAATCGCAAAAGTCGCAAAAGTTTTTGCGACAATCGCAAAAGTCGCAAAAGTCGCAAAAGTTTTTGCGACAATCGCAAAAGTCGCAAAAGTTTTAGCGACAATCGCAAAAGTCGCAAAAGTTTTTGCAACAATCGCACAAGTCGCAAAAGTCGCGACAGTTTTTGCGACAATCGCAAAAGTCGCAAAAGTTTTTGCAAAAATCGCAAAAGTCGCAAAAGTTTTTGCGACAATCGCAAAAGTCGCAAAAGTTTTTGCGACAATCGCAAAAGTCGCAAAAGTTTTTGCGACAATCGCAAAAGTCGCAAAAGTTTTTGCGACAATCGCAAAAGTCGCAAAAGTCGCAAAAGTTTTTGCGACAATCGCAAAAGTCGCAAAAGTTTTTGCGACAATCGCAAAAGTCGCAAAAGTTTTTGCGACAATCGCAAAAGTCGCAAAAGTTTTTGCGACAATCGAAAAAGTCGCAAAAGTCGCAAAAGTTTTTGCGACAATCGCAAAAGTCGCAAAAGTTTTTGCGACAATCGCACAAGTCGCAAAAGTCGCGAAAGTTTTTGCGACAATCGCAAAAGTCGCAAAAGTTTTTGCGACAATCGCAAAAGTCGCAAAAGTCGCAAAAGTTTTTGCGACAATCGCAAAAGTCGCAAAAGTCGCAAAAGTTTTTGCGACAATCGCAAAAGTCGCAAAAGATTTTGCGACAATCGCACAAATCGCAAAAGTTTTTGCGACAATCGCAAAAGTCGCAAAAGTCGAAAATGTCGCAAAAGTCGCAAAAGTTTTTGCAAAAATCGCACAAGTCGCAAAAGTTTTTGCGACAATCGCAAAAGTCGCAAAAGTTTTTGCGACAATCGCAAAAGTCGCAAAAGTTTTTGCGACAATCGCAAAAGTCGCAAAAGTCGCAAAAGTTTTTGCGACAATCGCAAAAGTCGCAAAAGTCGCAAAAGTTTTTGCGACAATCGCAAAAGTCGCAAAAGTCGCAAAAGTTTTTGCGACAATCGCAAAAGTCGCAAAAGTTTTTGCGACAATCGCAAAAGTCGCAAAAGTCGCAAAAGTTTTTGCGACAATCGCAAAAGTCGCAAAAGTCGCAAAAGTTTTTGCGACAATCGCAAAAGTCGCAAAAGTTTTTGCGACAATCGCAAAAGTCGCAAAAGTTTTTGCGACAATCGCAAAAGTCGCAAAAGTTTTTGCGACAATCGCACAAGTCGCAAAAGTCGCAAAAGATTTTGCGACAATCGCACAAATCGCAAAAGTTTTTGCGACAATCGCAAAAGTCGCAAAAGTTTTTGCGACAATCGCAAAAGTCGCAAAAGTTTTTGCGACAATCGCAAAAGTCGCAAAAGTTTTTGCGACAATCGCAAAAGTCGCAAAAGTCGCAAAAGTTTTTGCGACAATCGCAAAAGTCGCCAAAGTTTTTGCGACAATCGCAAAAGTTGCAAAAGTCGCAAAAGTTTTTGCAACAATCGCAAAAGTCGCAGAAGTTTTTGCGACAATCGCAAAAGTTGCAAAAGTCGCAAAAGTTTTTGCGACAATCGCAAAAGTCGCAAAAGTTTTTGCGACAATCGCAAAAGTCGCAACAGTTTTTGCGACAATCGCCAAAGTCGCAGAAGTTTTTGCGACAATCGCAAAAGTCGCAAAAGTTTTTGCGACAATCGCAAAAGTCGCAAAAGTCGCAAAAGTTTTTGCGACAATCGCAAAATTCGCAGAAGTTTTTGCGACAATCGCAAAAGTTGCAAAAGTTTTTGCGACAATCGCAAAAGTCGCAAAAGTTTTTGCGACAATCGCAAAAGTCGCAAAAGTCGCAAAAGATTTTGCGACAATCGCACAAATCGCAAAAGTTTTTGCGACAATCGCAAAAGTCGCAAAAGTCGCAAAAGTTTTTGCGACAATCGCAAAATTCGCAAAAGTTTTTGCGACAATCGCAAAAGTCGCAAAAGTTTTTGCGACAATCGCAAAAGTCGCAAAAGTCGCAAAAGTTTTTGCGACAATCGCAAAATTCGCAAAAGTTTTTGCGACAATCGCAAAAGTCGCAAAAGTTTTTGCGACAATCGCAAAAGTCGCAAAAGTTTTTGCGACAATCGCAAAAGTCGCAAAAGTCGCAAAAGATTTTGCGACAATCGCACAAATCGCAAAAGTTTTTGCGACAATCGCAAAAGTCGCAAAAGTTTTTGCGACAATCGCAAAAGTCGCAAAAGTTTTTGCGACAATCGCAAAAGTCGCAAAAGTTTTTGCGACAATCGCAAAAGTCGCAAAAGTTTTTGCGACAATTGCACAAGTCGCAAAAGTCGCAAAAGTTTTTGCGACAATCGCAAAATTCGCAAAAGTTTTTGCGACAATCGCAAAAGTTGCAAAAGTCGCAAAAGTTTTTGCGACAATCGCAAAAGTCGCAAAAGTTTTTGCGACAATCGCAAAAGTTGCAAAAGTCGCAAAAGTTTTTGCGACAATCGCAAAAGTCGCAAAAGTTTTTGCGACAATCGCAAAAGTCGCAAAAGTCCCAAAAGTCGCAAAAGTTTTTGCAAAAATCGCAAAAGTCGCAAAAGTTTTTGCGACAATCGCAAAAGTCGCAAAAGTTTTTGCGACAATCGCAAAAGTCGCAAAAGTCGCAAAAGTTTTTGCGACAATCGCAAAATTCGCAGAAGTTTTTGCGACAATCGCAAAAGTTGCAAAAGTCGCAAAAGTTTTTGCGACAATCGCAAAAGTCGCAAAAGTTTTTGCGACAATCGCACAAGTCGCAAAAGTCGCAAAAGTTTTTGCGACAATCGCAAAAGTCGCAAAAGTTTTTGCGACAATCGCAAAAGTCGCAAAAGTTTTTGCGACAATCGCACAAGTCGCAAAAGTCGCAAAAGTTTTTGCGACAATCGCAAAAGTCGCACAAAGTTTTTGCGACAATCGCACAAGTCGCAAAAGTTTTTGCGACAATCGCAAAAGTCGCAAAAGATTTTGCGACAATCGCACAAATCGCAAAAGTTTTTGCGACAATCGCAAAAGTCGCAAAAGTTTTTGCGACAATCGCAAAAGTCGCAAAAGTTTTTGCGACAATCGCACAAGTCGCAAAAGTTTTTGCGACAATCGCACAAATCGCAAAAGTTTTTGCGACAATCGCACAAATCGCAAAAGTTTTTGCGACAATCGCAAAAGTCGCAGAAGTTTTTGCGACAATCGCAAAAGTCGCAAAAGTTTTTGCGACAATCGCAAAAGTCGCAAAAGTTTTTGCGACAATCGCAAAAGTCGCAAAAGTTTTTGCGACAATCGCAAAAGTCGCAAAAGTTTTTGCGACAATCGCAAAAGTCGCAAAAGTTTTTGCGACAATCGCAAAAGTCGCAAAAGTTTTTGCGACAATCGCAAAAGTCGCAAAAGTCGCAAAAGTTTTTGCGACAATCGCAAAAGTCGCAAAAGTTTTTGCGACAATCACAAAAGTCGCAAAAGTCGCAAAAGTTTTTGCGACAATCGCAAAAGTCGCAAAAGTTTTTGCGACAATCGCAAAAGTCGCAAAAGTTTTTGCGACAATCGCAAAAGTCGCAAAAGTTTTTGCGACAATCGCACAAGTCGCAAAAGTTTTTGCGACAATCGCAAAAGTCGCAAAAGATTTTGCGACAATCGCACAAATCGCAAAAGTTTTTGCGACAATCGCACAAGTCGCAAAAGTTTTTGCGACAATCGCAAACGTCGCAGAAGTTTTTGCGACAATCGCAAAAGTCGCAGAAGTTTTTGCGACAATCGCAAAAGTCGCAAAAGTTTTTGCGACAATCGCAAAAGTCGCAAAAGTCGCAAAAGTTTTTGCGACAATCGCAAAAGTCGCAAAAGTCGCAAAAGTTTTTGCGACAATCGCAAAAGTCGCAAAAGTTTTTGCGACAATCGCAAAAGTCGCAGAAGTCGCAAAAGTCGCAAAAGTTTTTGCGACAATCGCAAAAGTCGCAGAAGTTTTTGCGACAATCGCAAAAGTCGCAAAAGTTTTTGCGACAATCGCAAAAGTCGCAAAAGTTTTTGCGACAATCGCAAAAGTCGCAAAAGTTTTTGCGACAATCGCAAAAGTCGCAAAAGTTTTTGCGACAATCGCAAAAGTCGCAAAAGTTTTTGCGACAATCGCAAAAGTCGCAAAAGTTTTTGCGACAATCGCAAAAGTCGCAAAAGTCGCAAAAGTTTTTGCGACAATCGCAAAAGTCGCAAAAGTTTTTGCGACAATCACAAAAGTCGCAAAAGTCGCAAAAGTTTTTGCGACAATCGCAAAAGTCGCAAAAGTTTTTGCGACAATCGCACAAGTCGCAAAAGTTTTTGCGACAATCGCAAAAGTCGCAAAAGTTTTTGCGACAATCGCACAAGTCGCAAAAGTTTTTGCGACAATCGCAAAAGTCGCAAAAGATTTTGCGACAATCGCACAAATCGCAAAAGTTTTTGCGACAATCGCACAAGTCGCAAAAGTTTTTGCGACAATCGCAAACGTCGCAGAAGTTTTTGCGACAATCGCAAAAGTCGCAGAAGTTTTTGCGACAATCGCAAAAGTCGCAAAAGTTTTTGCGACAATCGCAAAAGTCGCAAAAGTCGCAAAAGTTTTTGCGACAATCGCAAAAGTCGCAAAAGTCGCAAAAGTTTTTGCGACAATCGCAAAAGTCGCAAAAGTTTTTGCGACAATCGCAAAAGTCGCAGAAGTCGCAAAAGTCGCAAAAGTTTTTGCGACAATCGCAAAAGTCGCAAAAGTTTTTGCGACAATCGCAAAAGTCGCAAAAGTTTTTGCGACAATCGCAAAAGTCGCAAAAGTTTTTGCGACAATCGCACAAGTCGCAAAAGTTTTTGCGACAATCGCAAAAGTCGCAAAAGTTTTTGCGACAATCGCAAACGTCGCAAAAGTCGCAAAAGTCGCAAAAGTTTTTGCGACAATCGCAAAAGTCGCAGAAGTTTTTGCGACAATCGCAAAAGTCGCAAAAGTTTTTGCGACAATCGCAAAAGTCGCAAAAGATTTTGCGACAATCGCACAAATCGCAAAAGTTTTTGAGACAATCGCAAAAGTCGCAAAAGTTTTTGCGACAATCGCACAAGTCGCAAAAGGTTTTGCGACAATCGCAAAAGTCGCAAAAGTTTTTCCGACAATCGCAAAAGTCGCAAAAGTTTTTGCGACAATCGCAAAAGTCGCAAAAGTCGCAAAAGTTTTTGCGACAATCGCAAAAGTCGCTAAAGTTTTTGCGACAATCGCAAACGTCGCAAAAGTTTTTGCGACAATCGCACAAATCGCAAAAGTTTTTGCGACAATCGCAAAAGTCGCAAAAGTCGCAAAAGTCGCAAAAGTCGCAGAAGTTTTTGCGACAATCGCGAAAGTCGCAAAAGTCGCAGAAGTTTTTGCGACAATCGCAAAAGTCGCAAAAGTTTTTGCGACAATCGCACAAATCGCAAAAGTTTTTGCGACAATCGCAAAAGTCGCAAAAGTTTTTGCGACAATCGCAAAAGTCGCAAAAGTCGCACAAGTCGCAAAAGTCGCAAAAGTTTTTGCGACAATCGCAAAAGTCGCAAAAGTTTTTGCGACAATCGCAAAAGTCGCAAAAGTTTTTGCGACAATCGCACAAATCGCAAAAGTTTTTGCGACAATCGCAAAAGTCGCAAAAGTCGCACAAGTCGCAAAAGTCGCAAAAGTTTTTGCGACAATCGCAAAAGTCGCAGAAGTTTTTGCGACAATCGCAAAAGTCGCAAAAGTTTTTGCGACAATCGCAAAAGTCGCAGAAGTCGCAAAAGTCGCAAAAGTTTTTGCAAAAATCGCAAAAGTCGCAAAAGTTTTTGCGACAATCGCAAAAGTCGCAAAAGTTTTTGCGACAATCGCACAAGTCGCAAAAGTTTTTGCGACAATCGCAAAAGTCGCAAAAGTCGCAAAAGTTTTTGCGACAATCGCAAAAGTCGCAAAAGTCGCAGAAGTTTTTGCGACAATCGCAAAAGTCGCAAAAGTTTTTGCGACAATCGCAAAAGTCGCAAAAGTCGCAAAAGTTTTTGCGACAATCGCAAAAGTCGCAAAAGTTTTTGCGACAATCGCAAAAGTCGCAAAAGTTTTTGCAAAAATCGCAAAAGTCGCAGAAGTTTTTGCGCCAATCGCAAAAGTCGCAAAAGTTTTTGCGACAATCGCAAAAGTCGCAAAAGTTTTTGCGACAATCGCAAAAGTCGCAAAAGTTTTTGCGACAATCGCAAAAGTCGCAAAAGTCGCAAAAGTTTTTGCGACAATCGCAAAAGTCGCAAAAGTTTTTGCGACAATCGCAAAAGTTGCAAAAGTTTTTGCGACAATCGCAAAAGTCGCAAAAGTTTTTGCGACAATCGAAAAAGTCGCAAAAGTCGCAAAAGTTTTTGCGACAATCGCAAAAGTCGCAAAAGTTTTTGCGACAATCGCACAAGTCGCAAAAGTCGCGAAAGTTTTTGCGACAATCGCAAAAGTCGCAAAAGTTTTTGCGACAATCGCAAAAGTCGCAAAAGTCGCAAAAGTTTTTGCGACAATCGCAAAAGTCGCAAAAGTCGCAAAAGTTTTTGCGACAATCGCAAAAGTCGCAAAAGATTTTGCGAAAATCGCACAAATCGCAAAAGTTTTTGCGACAATCGCAAAAGTCGCAAAAGTTTTTGCGACAATCGCCAAAGTCGCAAAAGTTTTTGCGACAATCGCAAAAGTCGCAAAAGTTTTTGCGACAATCGCAAAAGTCGCACAAAGTTTTTGCGACAATCGCAAAAGTCGCAAAAGTTTTTGCGACAATCGCACAAGTCGCAAAAGTTTTTGCGACAATCGCAAAAGTCGCAAAAGTTTTTGCGACAATCGCAAAAGTCGCAAAAGTTTTTGCGACAATCGCAAAAGTCGCAAAAGTTTTTGCGACAATCGCACAAGTCGCAAAAGTCGCGAAAGTTTTTGCGACAATCGCAAAAGTCGCAAAAGTTTTTTCAAAAATCGCAAAAGTCGCAAAAGTTTTTGCGACAATCGCAAAAGTCGCAAAAGTCGCGAAAGTTTTTGCGACAATCGCAAAAGTCGCAAAAGTTTTTGCGACAATCGCAAAAGTCGCAAAAGATTTTGCGACAATCGCACAAATCGCAAAAGTTTTTGAGACAATCGCAAAAGTCGCAAAAGATTTTGCGACAATCGCACAAATCGCAAAAGTTTTTGCGACAATCGCAAAAGTCGCAAAAGTTTTTGCGACAATCGCCAAAGTCGCAAAAGTTTTTGCGACAATCGCAAAAGTCGCAAAAGTTTTTGCGACAATCGCAAAAGTCGCACAAAGTTTTTGCGACAATCGCAAAAGTCGCAAAAGTTTTTGCGACAATCGCACAAGTCGCAAAAGTTTTTGCGACAATCGCAAAAGTCGCAAAAGTTTTTGCGACAATCGCAAAAGTCGCAAAAGTTTTTGCGACAATCGCAAAAGTCGCAAAAGTTTTTGCGACAATCGCACAAGTCGCAAAAGTCGCGAAAGTTTTTGCGACAATCGCAAAAGTCGCAAAAGTTTTTTCAAAAATCGCAAAAGTCGCAAAAGTTTTTGCGACAATCGCAAAAGTCGCAAAAGTCGCGAAAGTTTTTGCGACAATCGCAAAAGTCGCAAAAGTTTTTGCGACAATCGCAAAAGTCGCAAAAGTCGCGAAAGTTTTTGCGACAATCGCACAAGTCGCACAAAGTTTTTGCGACAATCGCAAAAGTCGCAAAAGTTTTTGCGACAATCGCACAAGTCGCAAAAGTTTTTGCGACAATCGCAAAAGTCGCAAAAGTTTTTGCGACAATCGCAAAAGTCGCAAAAGTTTTTGCGACAATCGCAAAAGTCGCAAAAGTTTTTGCGACAATCGCACAAGTCGCAAAAGTCGCGAAAGTTTTTGCGACAATCGCAAAAGTCGCAAAAGTTTTTTCAAAAATCGCAAAAGTCGCAAAAGTTTTTGCGACAATCGCAAAAGTCGCAAAAGTCGCGAAAGTTTTTGCGACAATCGCAAAAGTCGCAAAAGTTTTTTCAAAAATCGCAAAAGTCGCAAAAGTTTTTGCGACAATCGCAAAAGTCGCAAAAGTCGCGAAAGTTTTTGCGACAATCGCAAAAGTCGCAAAAGTTTTTGCGACAATCGCACAAGTCGCAAAAGTCGCGAAAGTTTTTGCGACAATCGCACAAATCGCAAAAGTTTTTGCGACAATCGCAAAAGTCGCAAAAGTCGCAAAAGTCGCAAAAGTCGCAGAAGTTTTTGCGACAATCGCGAAAGTCGCAAAAGTCGCAGAAGTTTTTGCGACAATCGCAAAAGTCGCAAAAGTTTTTGCGACAATCGCAAAAGTCGCAAAAGTTTTTGCGACAATCGCAAAAGTCGCAGAAGTCGCAAAAGTCGCAAAAGTTTTTGCAAAAATCGCAAAAGTCGCAAAAGATTTTGCGACAATCGCACAAATCGCAAAAGTTTTTGAGACAATCGCAAAAGTCGCAAAAGATTTTGCGACAATCGCACAAATCGCAAAAGTTTTTGCGACAATCGCAAAAGTCGCAAAAGTTTTTGCGACAATCGCCAAAGTCGCAAAAGTTTTTGCGACAATCGCAAAAGTCGCAAAAGTTTTTGCGACAATCGCAAAAGTCGCACAAAGTTTTTGCGACAATCGCAAAAGTCGCAAAAGTTTTTGCGACAATCGCACAAGTCGCAAAAGTTTTTGCGACAATCGCAAAAGTCGCAGAAGTCGCAAAAGTCGCAAAAGTTTTTGCAAAAATCGCAAAAGTCGCAAAAGTTTTTGCGACAATCGCAAAAGTCGCAAAAGTTTTTGCGACAATCGCACAAGTCGCAAAAGTTTTTGCGACAATCGCAAAAGTCGCAAAAGTCGCAAAAGTTTTTGCGACAATCGCAAAAGTCGCAAAAGTCGCAAAAGTTTTTGCGACAATCGCAAAAGTCGCAAAAGTTTTTGCGACAATCGCAAAAGTCGCAAAAGTTTTTGCGACAATCGCAAAAGTCGCAAAAGTCGCAAAAGTTTTTGCGACAATCGCAAAAGTCGCAAAAGTTTTTGCGACAATCGCAAAAGTCGCAAAAGTTTTTGCAACAATCGCACAAGTCGCAAAAGTCGCGAAATTTTTTGCGACAATCGCAAAAGTCGCAAAAGTTTTTGCAAAAATCGCAAAAGTCGCAAAAGTTTTTGCGACAATCGCAAAAGTCGCAAAAGTTTTTGCGACAATCGCAAAAGTCGCAAAAGTTTTTGCGACAATCGCAAAAGTCGCAAAAGTTTTTGCGACAATCGCAAAAGTTTTTGCGACAATCGCAAAAGTCGCAAAAGTCGCAAAAGTTTTTGCGACAATCGCAAAAGTCGCAAAAGTTTTTGCGACAATCGCAAAAGTTGCAAAAGTTTTTGCGACAATCGCAAAAGTCGCAAAAGTTTTTGCGACAATCGAAAAAGTCGCAAAAGTCGCAAAAGTTTTTGCGACAATCGCAAAAGTCGCAAAAGTTTTTGCGACAATCGCACAAGTCGCAAAAGTCGCGAAAGTTTTTGCGACAATCGCAAAAGTCGCAAAAGTTTTTGCGACAATCGCAAAAGTCGCAAAAGTCGCAAAAGTTTTTGCGACAATCGCAAAAGTCGCAAAAGTCGCAAAAGTTTTTGCGACAATCGCAAAAGTCGCAAAAGATTTTGCGACAATCGCACAAATCGCAAAAGTTTTTGCGACAATCGCAAAAGTCGCAAAAGTTTTTGCGACAATCGCCAAAGTCGCAAAAGTTTTTGCGACAATCGCAAAAGTCGCAAAAGTTTTTGCGACAATCGCAAAAGTCGCACAAAGTTTTTGCGACAATCGCAAAAGTCGCAAAAGTTTTTGCGACAATCGCACAAGTCGCAAAAGTTTTTGCGACAATCGCAAAAGTCGCAAAAGTCGCAAAAGTTTTTGCGACAATCGCACAAGTCGCAAAAGTTTTTGCGACAATCGCAAAAGTCGCAAAAGTTTTTGCGACAATCGCACAAGTCGCAAAAGTCGCGAAAGTTTTTGCGACAATCGCAAAAGTCGCAAAAGTTTTTGCAAAAATCGCAAAAGTCGCAAAAGTTTTTGCGACAATCGCAAAAGTCGCAAAAGTCGCGAAAGTTTTTGCGACAATCGCAAAAGTCGCAAAAGTTTTTGCGACAATCGCAAAAGTCGCAAAAGTCGCAAAAGTTTTTGCGACAATCGCACAAGTCGCAAAAGTTTTTGCGACAATCGCAAAAGTCGCAAAAGTTTTTGCGACAATCGCAAAAGTCGCAAAAGTCGCAAAAGTTTTTGCGACAATCGCAAAAGTCGCAAAAGTTTTTGCGACAATCGCAAAAGTCGCAAAAGTTTTTGCGACAATCGCAAAAGTCGCAAAAGTTTTTGCGACAATCGCACAAGTCGCAAAAGTCGCAAAAGATTTTGCGACAATCGCACAAATCGCAAAAGTTTTTGCGACAATCGCAAAAGTCGCAAAAGTTTTTGCGACAATCGCAAAAGTCGCAAAAGTTTTTGCGACAATCGCAAAAGTCGCAAAAGTTTTTGCGACAATCGCAAAAGTCGCAAAAGTCGCAAAAGTTTTTGCGACAATCGCAAAAGTCGCCAAAGTTTTTGCGACAATCGCAAAAGTTGCAAAAGTCGCAAAAGTTTTTGCGACAATCGCAAAAGTCGCAGAAGTTTTTGCGACAATCGCAAAAGTCGCAAAAGTTTTTGCGACAATCGCAAAAGTCGCAAAAGTTTTTGCGACAATCGCAAAAGTCGCAACAGTTTTTGCGACAATCGCCAAAGTCGCAGAAGTTTTTGCGACAATCGCAAAAGTCGCAAAAGTTTTTGCGACAATCGCAAAAGTCGCAAAAGTCGCAAAAGTTTTTGCGACAATCGCAAAAGTCGCAAAAGTTTTTGCGACAATCGCAAAAGTCGCAAAAGTTTTTGCGACAATTGCACAAGTCGCAAAAGTCGCAAAAGTTTTTGCGACAATCGCAAAATTCGCAAAAGTTTTTGCGACAATCGCAAAAGTTGCAAAAGTCGCAAAAGTTTTTGCGACAATCGCAAAAGTCGCAAAAGTTTTTGCGACAATCGCAAAAGTTGCAAAAGTCGCAAAAGTTTTTGCGACAATCGCAAAAGTCGCAAAAGTTTTTGCGACAATCGCAAAAGTCGCAAAAGTCCCAAAAGTCGCAAAAGTTTTTGCAAAAATCGCAAAAGTCGCAAAAGTTTTTGCGACAATCGCAAAAGTCGCAAAAGTTTTTGCGACAATCGCACAAGTCGCAAAAGTCGCAAAAGTTTTTGCGACAATCGCAAAATTCGCAGAAGTTTTTGCGACAATCGCAAAAGTTGCAAAAGTCGCAAAAGTTTTTGCGACAATCGCAAAAGTCGCAAAAGTTTTTGCGACAATCGCACAAGTCGCAAAAGTCGCAAAAGTTTTTGCGACAATCGCAAAAGTCGCAAAAGTTTTTGCGACAATCGCAAAAGTCGCAAAAGTTTTTGCGACAATCGCAAAAGTCGCAAAAGTTTTTGCGACAATCGCAAAAGTCGCAAAAGATTTTGCGACAATCGCAAAAGTCGCAAAAGATTTTGCGACAATCGCACAAATCGCAAAAGTTTTTGCGACAATCGCAAACGTCGCAAAAGTTTTTGCGACAATCGCAAAAGTCGCAAAAGTTTTTGCGACAATCGAAAAAGTCGCAAAAGTTTTTGCGACAATCGCAAAAGTCGCAAAAGTTTTTGCGACAATCGCAAAAGTCGCAAAAGTCGCAAAAGTTTTTGCGACAATCGCAAAAGTCGCAAAAGTCGCAAAAGTTTTTGCGACAATCGCAAAAGTCGCAAAAGTTTTTGCGACAATCGCAAACGTCGCAAAAGTCGCAAAAGTCGCAAAAGTTTTTGCGACAATCGCAAAAGTCGCAAAAGATTTTGCGACAATCGCACAAGTCGCAAAAGTTTTTGCGACAATCGCAAAAGTCGCAAAAGTTTTTGCGACAATCGCAAAAGTCGCAAAAGTTTTTGCGACAATCGCAAAAATCGCAAAAGATTTTGCGACAATCGCACAAATCGCAAAAGTTT
Source organism: Anopheles gambiae (assembly GCF_943734735.2). Taxonomy (NCBI): domain Eukaryota; kingdom Metazoa; phylum Arthropoda; class Insecta; order Diptera; family Culicidae; genus Anopheles; species Anopheles gambiae. The sequence continues at coordinate 24,494,988 of NC_064602.1, forward strand.
TTGCGACAATCGCAAAAGTCGCAAAAGTTTTTGCGACAATCGCACAAGTCGCAAAAGGTTTTGCGACAATCGCAAAAGTCGCAAAAGTTTTTGCGACAATCGCAAAAGTCGCAAAAGTCGCAAAAGTTTTTGCGACAATCGCAAAAGTCGCAAAAGTCGCAAAAGTTTTTGCGACAATCGCAAAAGTCGCAAAAGTTTTTGCGACAATCGCAAAAGTCGCAGAAGTCGCAAAAGTCGCAAAAGATTTTGCAAAAATCGCAAAAGTCGCAAAAGTTTTTGCGACAATCGCAAAAGTTGCAAAAGTCGCAAAAGTTTTTGCGACAATCGCAAAAGTCGCAGAAGTTTTTGCGACAATCGCAAAAGTTTTTGCGACAATCGCACAAATCGCAAAAGTTTTTGCGACAATCGCAAAAGTCGCAAAAGATTTTGCGACAATCGCAAAAGTCGCAAAAGTTTTTGCGACAATCGCACAAATCGCAAAAGTTTTTGCGACAATCGGAAAAGTCGCAAAAGTTTTTGCGACAATCGCAAAAGTCGCAAAAGTTTTTGCGACAATCGCAAAAGTCGCAAAAGTCGCAAAAGTTTTTGCGACAATCGCAAAAGTCGCAAAAGTTTTCGCGATAATCGCACAAGTCGCAAAAGTTTTTGCGACAATCGCAAAAGTCGCACAAAGTTTTTGCGACAATCGCACAAGTCGCACAAAGTTTTTGCGACAATCGCAAAAGTCGCAAAAGATTTTGCGACAATCGCACAAATCGCAAAAGTTTTTGCGACAATCGCAAAAGTCGCAAAAGTTTTTGCGACAATCGCAAAAGTCGCAAAAGTTTTTGCGACAATCGCACAAGTCGCAAAAGTTTTTGCGACAATCGCACAAATCGCAAAAGTTTTTGCGACAATCGCACAAATCGCAAAAGTTTTTGCGACAATCGCAAAAGTCGCAGAAGTTTTTGCGACAATCGCAAAAGTCGCAAAAGTTTTTGCGACAATCGCAAAAGTCGCAAAAGTTTTTGCGACAATCGCAAAAGTCGCAAAAGTTTTTGCGACAATCGCAAAAGTCGCAAAAGTTTTTGCGACAATCGCAAAAGTCGCAAAAGTTTTTGCGACAATCGCAAAAGTCGCAAAAGTTTTTGCGACAATCGCAAAAGTCGCAAAAGTCGCAAAAGTTTTTGCGACAATCGCAAAAGTCGCAAAAGTTTTTGCGACAATCACAAAAGTCGCAAAAGTCGCAAAAGTTTTTGCGACAATCGCAAAAGTCGCAAAAGTTTTTGCGACAATCGCACAAGTCGCAAAAGTTTTTGCGACAATCGCAAAAGTCGCAAAAGTTTTTGCGACAATCGCACAAGTCGCAAAAGTTTTTGCGACAATCGCAAAAGTCGCAAAAGATTTTGCGACAATCGCACAAATCGCAAAAGTTTTTGCGACAATCGCACAAGTCGCAAAAGTTTTTGCGACAATCGCAAACGTCGCAGAAGTTTTTGCGACAATCGCAAAAGTCGCAGAAGTTTTTGCGACAATCGCAAAAGTCGCAAAAGTTTTTGCGACAATCGCCAAAGTCGCAGAAGTTTTTGCGACAATCGCAAAAGTCGCAGAAGTTTTTGCGACAATCGCAAAAGTCGCAAAAGTCGCAAAAGTTTTTGCGACAATCGCAAAAGTCGCAAAAGTCGCAAAAGTTTTTGCGACAATCGCAAAAGTCGCAAAAGTTTTTGCGACAATCGCAAAAGTCGCAGAAGTCGCAAAAGTCGCAAAAGTTTTTGCGACAATCGCAAAAGTCGCAAAAGTTTTTGCGACAATCGCAAAAGTCGCAAAAGTTTTTGCGACAATCGCACAAGTCGCAAAAGTTTTTGCGACAATCGCACAAGTCGCAAAAGTTTTTGCGACAATCGCAAAAGTCGCAAAAGTTTTTGCGACAATCGCAAACGTCGCAAAAGTCGCAAAAGTCGCATAAGTTTTTGCGACAATCGCAAAAGTCGCAGAAGTTTTTGCGACAATCGCAAAAGTCGCAAAAGTTTTTGCGACAATCGCAAAAGTCGCAAAAGATTTTGCGACAATCGCACAAATTCCAAAAGTTTTTGAGACAATCGCAAAAGTCGCAAAAGTTTTTGCGACAATCGCACAAGTCGCAAAAGGTTTTGCGACAATCGCAAAAGTCGCAAAAGTTTTTCCGACAATCGCAAAAGTCGCAAAAGTTTTTGCGACAATCGCAAAAGTCGCAAAAGTTTTTCCGACAATCGCAAAAGTCGCAAAAGTTTTTGCGACAATCGCAAAAGTCGCAAAAGTCGCAAAAGTTTTTGCGACAATCGCAAAAGTCGCTAAAGTTTTTGCGACAATCGCAAACGTCGCAAAAGTTTTTGCGACAATCGCACAAATCGCAAAAGTTTTTGCGACAATCGCAAAAGTCGCAAAAGTCGCAAAAGTCGCAAAAGTCGCAGAAGTTTTTGCGACAATCGCGAAAGTCGCAAAAGTCGCAGAAGTTTTTGCGACAATCGCAAAAGTCGCAAAAGTTTTTGCGACAATTGCACAAGTCGCAAAAGTTTTTGCGACAATCGCACAAGTCGCAAAAGTCGCAAAAGTTTTTGCGACAATCGCAAAAGTCGCAGAAGTTTTTGCGACAATCGCAAAAGTCGCAAAAGTTTTTGCGACAATCGCAAAAGTCGCAGAAGTCGCAAAAGTCGCAAAAGTTTTTGCAAAAATCGCAAAAGTCGCAAAAGTTTTTGCGACAATCGCAAAAGTCGCAAAAGTTTTTGCGACAATCGCACAAGTCGCAAAAGTTTTTGCGACAATCGCAAAAGTCGCAAAAGTCGCAAAAGTTTTTGCGACAATCGCAAAAGTCGCAAAAGTCGCAGAAGTTTTTGCGACAATCGCAAAAGTCGCAAAAGTTTTTGCGACAATCGCAAAAGTCGCAAAAGTCGCAAAAGTTTTTGCGACAATCGCAAAAGTCGCAAAAGTTTTTGCGACAATCGCAAAAGTCGCAAAAGTTTTTGCAACAATCGCACAAGTCGCAAAAGTCGCGAAAGTTTTTGCGACAATCGCAAAAGTCGCAAAAGTTTTTGCAAAAATCGCAAAAGTCGCAAAAGTTTTTGCGACAATCGCAAAAGTCGCAAAAGTTTTTGCGACAATCGCACAAGTCGCAAAAGTTTTTGCGACAATCGCAAAAGTCGCAAAAGTTTTTGCGACAATCGCAAAAGTCGCAAAAGTCGCAAAAGTTTTTGCGACAATCGCAAAAGTCGCAAAAGTTTTTGCGACAATCGCAAAAGTTGCAAAAGTTTTTGCGACAATCGCAAAAGTCGCAAAAGTTTTTGCGACAATCGAAAAAGTCGCAAAAGTCGCAAAAGTTTTTGCGACAATCGCAAAAGTCGCAAAAGTTTTTGCGACAATCGCACAAGTCGCAAAAGTCGCGAAAGTTTTTGCGACAATCGCAAAAGTCGCAAAAGTTTTTGCGACAATCGCAAAAGTCGCAAAAGTCGCAAAAGTTTTTGCGACAATCGCAAAAGTCGCAAAAGTCGCAAAAGTTTTTGCGACAATCGCAAAAGTCGCAAAAGATTTTGCGACAATCGCACAAATCGCAAAAGTTTTTGCGACAATCGCAAAAGTCGCAAAAGTTTTTGCGACAATCGCCAAAGTCGCAAAAGTTTTTGCGACAATCGCAAAAGTCGCAAAAGTTTTTGCGACAATCGCAAAAGTCGCAAAAGTTTTTGCGACAATCGCAAAAGTCGCAAAAGTTTTTGCGACAATCGCAAAAGTCGCAAAAGTTTTTGCGACAATCGCAAAAGTCGCAAAAGTTTTTGCGACAATCGCAAAAGTCGCAAAAGTTTTTGCGACAATCGCAAAAGTCGCAAAAGTTTTTGCGACAATCGCACAAGTCGCAAAAGTCGCGAAAGTTTTTGCGACAATCGCAAAAGTCGCAAAAGTTTTTTCAAAAATCGCAAAAGTCGCAAAAGTTTTTGCGACAATCGCAAAAGTCGCAAAAGTCGCGAAAGTTTTTGCGACAATCGCAAAAGTCGCAAAAGTTTTTGCGACAATCGCAAAAGTCGCAAAAGTCGCAAAAGTTTTTGCGACAATCGCACAAGTCGCAGAAGTTTTTGCGACAATCGCAAAAGTCGCAAAAGTTTTTGCGACAATCGCAAAAGTCGCAAAAGTTTTTGCGACAATCGCACAAGTCGCAAAAGTCGCAAAAGTTTTTGCGACAATCGCAAAAGTCGCAGAAGTTTTTGCGACAATCGCAAAAGTCGCAAAAGTTTTTGCGACAATCGCAAAAGTCGCAGAAGTCGCAAAAGTCGCAAAAGTTTTTGCAAAAATCGCAAAAGTCGCAAAAGTTTTTGCGACAATCGCAAAAGTCGCAAAAGTTTTTGCGACAATCGCACAAGTCGCAAAAGTTTTTGCGACAATCGCAAAAGTCGCAAAAGTTGCAAAAGTCGCAAAAGTCGCAAAAGTTTTTGCAAAAATCGCACAAATCGCAAAAGTTTTTGCGACAATCGCAAAAGTCGCAAAAGTTTTTGCGACAATCGCACAAGTCGCAAAAGTTTTTGCGACAATCGCAAAAGTCGCAAAAGTCGCAAAAGTTTTTGCGACAATCGCAAAAGTCGCAAAAGTCGCAAAAGTTTTTGCGACAATCGCAAAAGTCGCAAAAGTTTTTGCGACAATCGCAAAAGTCGCAAAAGTTTTTGCGACAATCGCAAAAGTCGCAAAAGTCGCAAAAGTTTTTGCGACAATCGCAAAAGTCGCAAAAGTTTTTGCGACAATCGCAAAAGTCGCAAAAGTTTTTGCAACAATCGCACAAGTCGCAAAAGTCGCGAAAGTTTTTGCGACAATCGCAAAAGTCGCAAAAGTTTTTGCAAAAATCGCAAAAGTCGCAAAAGTTTTTGCGACAATCGCAAAAGTCGCAAAAGTTTTTGCGACAATCGCAAAAGTCGCAAAAGTTTTTGCGACAATCGCAAAAGTCGCAAAAGTTTTTGCGACAATCGCAAAAGTCGCAAAAGTCGCAAAAGTTTTTGCGACAATCGCAAAAGTCGCAAAAGTTTTTGCGACAATCGCAAAAGTTGCAAAAGTTTTTGCGACAATCGCAAAAGTCGCAAAAGTTTTTGCGACAATCGAAAAAGTCGCAAAAGTCGCAAAAGTTTTTGCGACAATCGCAAAAGTCGCAAAAGTTTTTGCGACAATCGCACAAGTCGCAAAAGTCGCGAAAGTTTTTGCGACAATCGCAAAAGTCGCAAAAGTTTTTGCGACAATCGCAAAAGTCGCAAAAGTCGCAAAAGTTTTTGCGACAATCGCAAAAGTCGCAAAAGTCGCAAAAGTTTTTGCGACAATCTCAAAAGTCGCAAAAGATTTTGCGACAATCGCACAAATCGCAAAAGTTTTTGCGACAATCGCAAAAGTCGCAAAAGTTTTTGCGACAATCGCCAAAGTCGCAAAAGTTTTTGCGACAATCGCAAAAGTCGCAAAAGTTTTTGCGACAATCGCAAAAGTCGCACAAAGTTTTTGCGACAATCGCAAAAGTCGCAAAAGTTTTTGCGACAATCGCACAAGTCGCAAAAGTTTTTGCGACAATCGCAAAAGTCGCAAAAGTCGCAAAAGTTTTTGCGACAATCGCAAAAGTCGCAAAAGTTTTTGCGACAATCGCAAAAGTCGCAAAAGTTTTTGCGACAATCGCACAAGTCGCAAAAGTCGCGAAAGTTTTTGCGACAATCGCAAAAGTCGCAAAAGTTTTTGCAAAAATCGCAAAAGTCGCAAAAGTTTTTGCGACAATCGCAAAAGTCGCAAAAGTCGCGAAAGTTTTTGCGACAATCGCAAAAGTCGCAAAAGTTTTTGCGACAATCGCAAAAGTCGCAAAAGTCGCAAAAGTTTTTGCGACAATCGCACAAGTCGCAAAAGTTTTTGCGACAATCGCAAAAGTCGCAAAAGTTTTTGCGACAATCGCAAAAGTCGCAAAAGTCGCAAAAGTTTTTGCGACAATCGCAAAAGTCGCAAAAGTTTTTGCGACAATCGCAAAAGTCGCAAAAGTTTTTGCGACAATCGCAAAAGTCGCAAAAGTTTTTGCGACAATCGCACAAGTCGCAAAAGTCGCAAAAGATTTTGCGACAATCGCACAAATCGCAAAAGTTTTTGCGACAATCGCAAAAGTCGCAAAAGTTTTTGCGACAATCGCAAAAGTCGCAAAAGTTTTTGCGACAATCGCAAAAGTCGCAAAAGTTTTTGCGACAATCGCAAAAGTCGCAAAAGTCGCAAAAGTTTTTGCGACAATCGCAAAAGTCGCCAAAGTTTTTGCGACAATCGCAAAAGTTGCAAAAGTCGCAAAAGTTTTTGCGACAATCGCAAAAGTCGCAGAAGTTTTTGCGACAATCGCAAAAGTCGCAAAAGTTTTTGCAACAATCGCAAAAGTCGCAAAAGTTTTTGCGACAATCGCAAAAGTCGCAACAGTTTTTGCGACAATCGCCAAAGTCGCAGAAGTTTTTGCGACAATCGCAAAAGTCGCAAAAGTTTTTGCGACAATCGCAAAAGTCGCAAAAGTCGCAAAAGTTTTTGCGACAATCGCAAAAGTCGCAAAAGTTTTTGCGACAATCGCAAAAGTCGCAAAAGTCGCAAAAGTTTTTGCGACAATCGCAAAAGTCGCAAAAGTTTTTGCGACAATCGAAAAAGTCGCAAAAGTCGCAAAAGTTTTTGCGACAATCGCAAAAGTCGCAAAAGTCGCAAAAGTTTTTGCGACAATCGCAAAAGTCGCAAAAGTCGCAAAAGTCGCAAAAGTTTTTGCAAAAATCGCAAAAGTCGCAAAAGTTTTTGCGACAATCGCAAAAGTCGCAAAAGTTTTTGCGACAATCGCAAAAGTCGCAAAAGTCGCAAAAGTTTTTGCGACAATCGCAAAAGTCGCAGAAGTTTTTGCGACAATCGCAAAAGTTGCAAAAGTCGCAAAAGTTTTTGCGACAATCGCAAAAGTCGCAAAAGTTTTTGCGACAATCGCAAAAGTCGCAAAAGTCGCAAAAGTTTTTGCGACAATCGCAAAAGTCGCAAAAGTCGCAAAAGTTTTTGCGACAATCGCAAAATTCGCCAAAGTTTTTGCGACAATCGCAAAAGTTGCAAAAGTCGCAAAAGTTTTTGCGACAATCGCAAAAGTCGCAGAAGTTTTTGCGACAATCGCAAAAGTCGCAAAAGTTTTTGCGACAATCGCAAAAGTCGCAAAAGTTTTTGCGACAATCGCAAAAGTCGCAAAAGTTTTTGCGACAATCGCAAAAGTCGCAAAAGTTTTTGCGACAATCGCAAAAGTCGCAAAAGTCGCAAAAGTTTTTGCGACAATCGCAAAATTCGCCAAAGTTTTTGCGACAATCGCAAAAGTCGCAAAAGTCGCAAAAGTTTTTGCGACAATCGCAAAAGTCGCAAAAGTTTTTGCGACAATCGCAAAAGTCGCAAAAGTTTTTGCGACAATTGCACAAGTCGCAAAAGATTTTGCGACAATCGCAAAAGTCGCAAAAGTTTTTGCGACAATCGCAAAAGTCGCAAAAGTCGCAAAAGTTTTTGCGACAATCGCAAAATTCGCCAAAGTTTTTGCGACAATCGCAAAAGTTGCAAAAGTCGCAAAAGTTTTTGCGACAATCGCAAAAGTCGCAAAAGTTTTTGCGACAATCGCAAAAGTCGCAAAAGTCGCAAAAGTTTTTGCGACAATCGCAAAAGTCGCAAAAGATTTTGCGACAATCGCAAAAGTCGCAGAAGTCGCAAAAGTCGCAAAAGTTTTTGCAAAAATCGCAAAAGTCGCAAAAGTTTTTGCGACAATCGCAAAAGTCGCAAAAGTTTTTGCGACAATCGCAAAAGTCGCAAAAGTCGCAAAAGTTTTTGCGACAATCGCAAAATTCGCCAAAGTTTTTGCGACAATCGCAAAAGTTGCAAAAGTCGCAAAAGTTTTTGCGACAATCGCAAAAGTCGCAAAAGTTTTTGCGACAATCGCAAAAGTCGCAAAAGTTTTTGCGACAATCGCAAAAGTCGCAAAAGTTTTTGCGACAATCGCAAAAGTCGCAAAAGTTTTTGCGACAATCGCAAAAGTCGCAAAAGTTTTTGCGACAATCGCAAAAGTCGCAAAAGTCGCAAAAGTTTTTACGACAATCGCAAAATTCGCCAAAGTTTTTGCGACAATCGCAAAAGTTGCAAAAGTCGCAAAAGTTTTTGCGACAATCGCAAAAGTCGCAAAAGTTTTTGCGACAATCGCAAAAGTCGCAAAAGTCGCAAAAGTCGCAAAAGTTTTTGCAAAAATCGCACAAATCGCAAAAGTTTTTGCGACAATCGCAAAAGTTGCAAAAGTTTTTGCGACAATCGCAAAAGTCGCAAAAGTTTTTGCGACAATCGAAAAAGTCGCAAAAGTCGCAAAAGTTTTTGCGACAATCGCAAAAGTCGCAAAAGTCGCAAAAGTTTTTGCGACAATCGCAAAAGTCGCAAAAGTCGCAAAAGTCGCAAAAGTTTTTGCAAAAATCGCAAAAGTCGCAAAAGTTTTTGCGACAATCGCAAAAGTCGCAAAAGTTTTTGCGACAATCGCAAAAGTCGCAAAAGTCGCAAAAGTTTTTGCGACAATCGCAAAATTCGCAGAAGTTTTTGCGACAATCGCAAAAGTCGCAAAAGTTTTTGCGACAATCGCAAAAGTTGCAAAAGTCGCAAAAGTTTTTGCGACAATCGCAAAAGTCGCAAAAGTTTTTGCGACAATCGCAAAATTCGCCAAAGTTTTTGCGACAATCGCAAAAGTTGCAAAAGTCGCAAAAGTTTTTGCGACAATCGCAAAAGTCGCAGAAGTTTTTGCGACAATCGCAAAAGTCGCAAAAGTTTTTGCGACAATCGCAAAAGTCGCAAAAGTTTTTGCGACAATCGCAAAAGTCGCCAAAGTTTTTGCGACAATCGCAAAAGTCGCAGAAGTTTTTGCGACAATCGCAAAAGTCGCAAAAGTTTTTGCGACAATCGCAAAAGTCGCAAAAGTTTTTGCGACAATCGCAAAAGTCGCAAAAGTTTTTGCGACAATCGCAAAAGTCGCAAAAGTTTTTGCGACAATCGCAAAAGTCGCAAAAGTTTTTGCGACAATCGCAAAAGTCGCAAAAGTCGCAAAAGTTTTTGCGACAATCGCAAAATTCGCCAAAGTTTTTGCGACAATCGCAAAAGTCGCAAAAGTCGCAAAAGTTTTTGCGACAATCGCAAAAGTCGCAAAAGTTTTTGCGACAATCGCAAAAGTCGCAAAAGTTTTTGCGACAATTGCACAAGTCGCAAAAGATTTTGCGACAATCGCAAAAGTCGCAAAAGTTTTTGCGACAATCGCAAAAGTCGCAAAAGTCGCAAAAGTTTTTGCGACAATCGCAAAATTCGCCAAAGTTTTTGCGACAATCGCAAAAGTTGCAAAAGTCGCAAAAGTTTTTGCGACAATCGCAAAAGTCGCAAAAGTTTTTGCGACAATCGCAAAAGTCGCAAAAGTCGCAAAAGTTTTTGCGACAATCGCAAAAGTCGCAAAAGATTTTGCGACAATCGCAAAAGTCGCAGAAGTCGCAAAAGTCGCAAAAGTTTTTGCAAAAATCGCAAAAGTCGCAAAAGTTTTTGCGACAATCGCAAAAGTCGCAAAAGTTTTTGCGACAATCGCAAAAGTCGCAAAAGTCGCAAAAGTTTTTGCGACAATCGCAAAATTCGCCAAAGTTTTTGCGACAATCGCAAAAGTTGCAAAAGTCGCAAAAGTTTTTGCGACAATCGCAAAAGTCGCAAAAGTTTTTGCGACAATCGCAAAAGTCGCAAAAGTTTTTGCGACAATCGCAAAAGTCGCAAAAGTCGCAAAAGTTTTTACGACAATCGCAAAATTCGCCAAAGTTTTTGCGACAATCGCAAAAGTTGCAAAAGTCGCAAAAGTTTTTGCGACAATCGCAAAAGTCGCAAAAGTTTTTGCGACAATCGCAAAAGTCGCAAAAGTTTTTGCGACAATCGCAAAAGTCGCAAAAGTCGCAAAAGTCGCAAAAGTTTTTGCAAAAATCGCACAAATCGCAAAAGTTTTTGCGACAATCGCAAAAGTTGCAAAAGTTTTTGCGACAATCGCAAAAGTCGCAAAAGTCGCAAAAGTTTTTGCGACAATCGCAAAAGTCGCAAAAGTTTTTGCGACAATCGCACAAGTCGCAAAAGTCGCGAAAGTTTTTGCGACAATCGCAAAAGTCGCAAAAGTTTTTGCGACAATCGCAAAAGTCGCAAAAGTCGCAAAAGTTTTTGCGACAATCGCAAAAGTCGCAAAAGTCGCAAAAGTTTTTGCGACAATCGCAAAAGTCGCAAAAGATTTTGCGACAATCGCACAAATCGCAAAAGTTTTTGCGACAATCGCAAAAGTCGCAAAAGTTTTTGCGACAATCGCCAAAGTCGCAAAAGTTTTTGCGACAATCGCAAAAGTCGCAAAAGTTTTTGCGACAATCGCAAAAGTCGCACAAAGTTTTTGCGACAATCGCAAAAGTCGCAAAAGTTTTTGCGACAATCGCACAAGTCGCAAAAGTTTTTGCGACAATCGCAAAAGTCGCAAAAGTCGCAAAAGTTTTTGCGACAATCGCAAAAGTCGCAAAAGTTTTTGCGACAATCGCAAAAGTCGCAAAAGTTTTTGCGACAATCGCAAAAGTCGCAAAAGTTTTTGCGACAATCGCACAAGTCGCAAAAGTCACGAAAGTTTTTGCGACAATCGCAAAAGTCGCAAAAGTTTTTGCAAAAATCGCAAAAGTCGCAAAAGTTTTTGCGACAATCGCAAAAGTCGCAAAAGTCGCGAAAGTTTTTGCGACAATCGCAAAAGTCGCAAAAGTTTTTGCGACAATCGCAAAAGTCGCAAAAGTCGCAAAAGTTTTTGCGACAATCGCACAAGTCGCAGAAGTTTTTGCGACAATCGCAAAAGTCGCAAAAGTTTTTGCGACAATCGCAAAAGTCGCAAAAGTTTTTGCGACAATCGCACAAGTCGCAAAAGTCGCGAAAGTTTTTGCGACAATCGCACAAATCGCAAAAGTTTTTGCGACAATCGCAAAAGTCGCAAAAGTCGCAAAAGTCGCAAAAGTCGCAGAAGTTTTTGCGACAATCGCGAAAGTCGCAAATGTCGCAGAAGTTTTTGCGACAATCGCAAAAGTCGCAAAAGTTTTTGCGACAATTGCACAAGTCGCAAAAGTTTTTGCGACAATCGCACAAGTCGCAAAAGTCGCAAAAGTTTTTGCGACAATCGCAAAAGTCAAAGAAGTTTTTGCGACAATCGCAAAAGTCGCAAAAGTTTTTGCGACAATCGCAAAAGTCGCAGAAGTCGCAAAAGTCGCAAAAGTTTTTGCAAAAATCGCAAAAGTCGCAAAAGTTTTTGCGACAATCGCAAAAGTCGCAAAAGTTTTTGCGACAATCGCACAAGTCGCAAAAGTTTTTGCGACAATCGCAAAAGTCGCAAAAGTCGCAAAAGTCGCAAAAGTCGCAAAAGTTTTTGCAAAAATCGCACAAATCGCAAAAGTTTTTGCGACAATCGCAAAAGTCGCAAAAGTTTTTGCGACAATCGCAAAAGTCGCAAAAGTTTTTGCGACAATCGCACAAGTCGCAAAAGTTTTTGCGACAATCGCAAAAGTCGCAAAAGTTTTTGCGACAATCGCAAAAGTCGCAAAAGTCGCAAAAGTTTTTGCGACAATCGCAAAAGTCGCAAAAGTTTTTGCGACAATCGCAAAAGTCGCAAAAGTTTTTGCGACAATCGCAAAAGTCGCAAAAGTCGCAAAAGTTTTTGCGACAATCGCAAAAGTCGCAAAAGTTTTTGCGACAATCGCAAAAGTCGCAAAAGTTTTTGCAACAATCGCACAAGTCGCAAAAGTCGCGAAAGTTTTTGCGACAATCGCAAAAGTCGCAAAAGTTTTTGCAAAAATCGCAAAAGTCGCAAAAGTTTTTGCGACAATCGCAAAAGTCGCAAAAGTTTTTGCGACAATCGCAAAAGTCGCAAAAGTTTTTGCGACAATCGCAAAAGTCGCAAAAGTTTTTGCGACAATCGCAAAAGTCGCAAAAGTCGCAAAAGTTTTTGCGACAATCGCAAAAGTCGCAAAAGTTTTTGCGACAATCGCAAAAGTTGCAAAAGTTTTTGCGACAATCGCAAAAGTCGCAAAAGTTTTTGCGACAATCGAAAAAGTCGCAAAAGTCGCAAAAGTTTTTGCGACAATCGCAAAAGTCGCAAAAGTTTTTGCGACAATCGCACAAGTCGCAAAAGTCGCGAAAGTTTTTGCGACAATCGCAAAAGTCGCAAAAGTTTTTGCGACAATCGCAAAAGTCGCAAAAGTCGCAAAAGTTTTTGCGACAATCGCAAAAGTCGCAAAAGTCGCAAAAGTTTTTGCGACAATCGCAAAAGTCGCAAAAGATTTTGCGACAATCGCACAAATCGAGAAAGTTTTTGCGACAATCGCAAAAGTCGCAAAAGTTTTTGCGACAATCGCCAAAGTCGGAAAAGTTTTTGCGACAATCGCAAAAGTCGCAAAAGTTTTTGCGACAATCGCAAAAGTCGCACAAAGTTTTTGCGACAATCGCAAAAGTCGCAAAAGTTTTTGCGACAATCGCACAAGTCGCAAAAGTTTTTGCGACAATCGCAAAAGTCGCAAAAGTTTTTGCGACAATCGCAAAAGTCGCAAAAGTTTTTGCGACAATCGCAAAAGTCGCAAAAGTTTTTGCGACAATCGCACAAGTCGCAAAAGTCGCGAAAGTTTTTGCGACAATCGCAAAAGTCGCAAAAGCTTTTGCAAAAATCGCAAAAGTCGCAAAAGTTTTTGCGACAATCGCAAAAGTCGCAAAAGTCGCGAAAGTTTTTGCGACAATCGCACAAGTCGCAGAAGTTTTTGCGACAATCGCAAAAGTCGCAAAAGTTTTTGCGACAATCGCAAAAGTCGCAAAAGTCGCAAAAGTTTTTGCGACAATCGCAAAAGTCGCAAAAGTTTTTGCGACAATCGCAAAAGTCGCAAAAGTTTTTGCGACAATCGCAAAAGTTGCAAAAGTCGCAAAAGTTTTTGCGACAATCGCACAAGTCGCAAAAGTTTTTGCGACAATCGCAAAAGTCGCAAAAGTTTTTGCGACAATCGCAAAAGTCGCAAAAGTCGCAAAAGTTTTTGCGACAATCGCAAAAGTCGCAAAAGTTTTTGCGACAATCGCACAAGTCGCAAAAGTCGCAAAAGATTTTGCGACAATCGCACAAATCGCAAAAGTTTTTGCGACAATCGCAAAAGTCGCAAAAGTTTTTGCGACAATCGCAAAAGTCGCAAAAAGTTTTGCGACAATCGCAAAAGTCGCAAAAGTTTTTGCGACAATCGCAAAAGTCGCAAAAGTCGCAAAAGTTTTTGCGACAATCGCAAAAGTCGCCAAAGTTTTTGCGACAATCGCAAAAGTTGCAAAAGTCGCAAAAGTTTTTGCGACAATCGCAAAAGTCGCAGAAGTTTTTGCGACAATCGCAAAAGTCGCAAAAGTTTTTGCGACAATCGCAAAAGTCGCAAAAGTTTTTGCGACAATCGCAAAAGTCGCAACAGTTTTTGCGACAATCGCCAAAGTCGCAGAAGTTTTTGCGACAATCGCAAAAGTCGCAAAAGTTTTTGCGACAATCGCAAAAGTCGCAAAAGTCGCAAAAGTTTTTGCGACAATCGCAAAAGTCGCAAAAGTTTTTGCGACAATCGCAAAAGTCGCAAAAGTTTTTGCGACAATTGCACAAGTCGCAAAAGTCGCAAAAGTTTTTGCGACAATCGCAAAATTCGCAGAAGTTTTTGCGACAATCGCAAAAGTTGCAAAAGTCGCAAAAGTTTTTGCGACAATCGTTAAAGTCGCAAAAGTTTTTGCGACAATCGCAAAAGTCGCAAAAGTCGCAAAAGTTTTTGCGACAATCGCAAAATTCGCCAAAGTTTTTGCGACAATCGCAAAAGTTGCAAAAGTCGCAAAAGTTTTTGCGACAATCGCAAAAGTCGCAGAAGTTTTTGCGACAATCGCAAAAGTCGCAAAAGTTTTTGCGACAATCGCAAAAGTCGCAAAAGTTTTTGCGACAATCGCAAAAGTCGCCAAAGTTTTTGCGACAATCGCAAAAGTCGCAGAAGTTTTTGCGACAATCGCAAAAGTCGCAAAAGTTTTTGCGACAATCGCAAAAGTCGCAAAAGTTTTTGCGACAATCGCAAAAGTCGCAAAAGTTTTTGCGACAATCGCAAAAGTCGCAAAAGTCGCAAAAGTTTTTGCGACAATCGCAAAATTCGCCAAAGTTTTTGCGACAATCGCAAAAGTCGCAAAAGTCGCAAAAGTTTTTGCGACAATCGCAAAAGTCGCAAAAGTTTTTGCGACAATCGCAAAAGTCGCAAAAGTTTTTGCGACAATTGCACAAGTCGCAAAAGATTTTGCGACAATCGCAAAAGTCGCAAAAGTTTTTGCGACAATCGCAAAAGTCGCAAAAGTCGCAAAAGTTTTTGCGACAATCGCAAAATTCGCCAAAGTTTTTGCGACAATCGCAAAAGTTGCAAAAGTCGCAAAAGTTTTTGCGACAATCGCAAAAGTCGCAAAAGTTTTTGCGACAATCGCAAAAGTTGCAAAAGTCGCAAAAGTTTTTGCGACAATCGCAAAAGTCGCAAAAGTTTTTGCGACAATCGCAAAAGTCGCAGAAGTCGCAAAAGTCGCAAAAGTTTTTGCAAAAATCGCAAAAGTCGCAAAAGTTTTTGCGACAATCGCAAAAGTCGCAAAAGTTTTTGCGACAATCGCAAAAGTCGCAAAAGTCGCAAAAGTTTTTGCGACAATCGCAAAATTCGCCAAAGTTTTTGCGACAATCGCAAAAGTTGCAAAAGTCGCAAAAGTTTTTGCGACAATCGCAAAAGTCGCAAAAGTTTTTGCGACAATCGCAAAAGTCGCAAAAGTTTTTGCGACAATCGCAAAAGTCGCAAAAGTTTTTGCGACAATCGCAAAAGTCGCAAAAGTTTTTGCGACAATCGCAAAAGTCGCAAAAGTTTTTGCGACAATCGCAAAAGTCGCAAAAGTCGCAAAAGTTTTTGCGACAATCGCAAAATTCGCCAAAGTTTTTGCGACAATCGCAAAAGTTGCAAAAGTCGCAAAAGTTTTTGCGACAATCGCAAAAGTCGCAAAAGTTTTTGCGACAATCGCAAAAGTCGCAAAAGTTTTTGCGACAATCGCAAAAGTCGCAAAAGTTTTTGCGACAATCGCAAAAGTCGCAAAAGTTTTTGCGACAATCGCAAAAGTCGCAAAAGTTTTTGCGACAATCGCAAAAGTCGCAAAAGTCTCAAAAGTTTTTGCGACAATCGCAAAATTCGCCAAAGTTTTTGCGACAATCGCAAAAGTTGCAAAAGTCGCAAAAGTTTTTGCGACAATCGCAAAAGTCGCAAAAGTTTTTGCGACAATCGCAAAAGTCGCAAAAGTCGCAAAAGTTTTTGCGACAATCGCAAAAGTCGCAAAAGTCGCAAAAGTTTTTGCGACAATCGCAAAATTCGCCAAAGTTTTTGCGACAATCGCAAAAGTTGCAAAAGTCGCAAAAGTTTTTGCGACAATCGCAAAAGTTGCAAAAGTTTTTGCGACAATCGCAAAAGTTGCAAAAGTTTTTGCGACAATCGCAAAAGTCGCAAAAGTTTTTGCGACAATCGCAAAAGTCGCAAAAGTCGCAAAAGATTTTGCGACAATCGCACAAATCGCAAAAGTTTTTGCGACAATCGCAAAAGTCGCAAAAGTTTTTGCGACAATCGCAAAAGTCGCAAAAGTTTTTGCGACAATCGCAAAAGTCGCAAAAGTCGCAAAAGTTTTTGCGACAATCGCAAAAGTCGCAAAAGTTTTTGCGATAATCGCACAAGTCGCAAAAGTTTTTGCGACAATCGCAAAAGTCGCAAAAGTTTTTGCGACAATCGCACAAGTCGCAGAAGTTTTTGCGACAATCGCAAAAGTCGCAAAAGATTTTGCGACAATCGCACAAATCGCAAAAGTTTTTGCGACAATCGCAAAAGTCGCAAAAGTTTTTGCGACAATCGCAAAAGTCGCAAAAGTTTTTGCGACAATCGCACAAGTCGCAAAAGTTTTTGCGACAATCGCACAAATCGCAAAAGTTTTTGCGACAATCGCAAAAGTCGCAAAAGTCGCAAAAGTTTTTGCGACAATCGCACAAATCGCAAAAGTTTTTGCGACAATCGCAAAAGTCGCAAAAGTTTTTGCGACAATCGCAAAAGTCGCAAAAGTTTTTGCGACAATCGCAAAAGTCGCAAAAGTTTTTGCGACAATCGCCAAAGTCGCAGAAGTTTTTGCGACAATCGCAAAAGTCGCAAAAGTCGCAAAAGTTTTTGCGACAATCGCAAAAGTCGCAAAAGTTTTTGCGACAATCGCAAAAGTCGCAGAAGTCGCAAAAGTCGCAAAAGTTTTTGCAAAAATCGCAAAAGTCGCAAAAGTTTTTGCGACAATCGCAAAAGTCGCAAAAGTTTTTGCGACAATCGCAAAAGTCGCAAAAGTCGCAAAAGTTTTTGCGACAATCGCAAAAGTCGCCAAAGTTTTTGCGACAATCGCAAAAGTTGCAAAAGTCGCAAAAGTTTTTGCGACAATCGCAAAAGTCGCAGAAGTTTTTGCGACAATCGCAAAAGTCGCAAAAGTTTTTGCGACAATCTCAAAAGTCGCAGAAGCTTTGCGACAATCTCAAAAGTCGCAAAAGTTTTTGCGACAATCTCAAAAGTCGCAGAAGTTTTTGCGACAATCGCAAAAGTCGCAGAAGTTTTTGCGACAATCGCAAAAGTCGCAGAAGTTTTTGCGACAATCGCAAAAGTCGCAAATGTCGCAAAAACTTTTGCGACAATCGCAAAAGTCGCAAAAGTTTTTGCGACAATCTCAAAAGTCGCAGAAGTTTTTGCGACAATCTCAAAAGTCGCAAATGTCGCAGAAGTTTTTGCGACAATCGCAAAAATCGCTAAAGTCGCAAAAACTTTTGCGACTTTTGCGATTGTCGCAAATCTCAAAAGTCGCAAATGTCGCAGAAGTTTTTGCGACAATCGCAAAAGTCGCAGAAGTTGCAAAAGTTTTTGCGACAATCGCAAAAGTCGCAAAAGTTTTTGCGACAATCGCAAAAGTCGCAAAAGTCGCAAAAGTTTTTGCGACAATCTCAAAAGTCGCAGAAGTTTTCGCGACAATCGCAAAAGTCGCAAAAGTCGCAAAAGTTTTTGCGACAATCACAAAAGTCGCAAAAGTTTTTGCGACAATCGAAAAAGTCGCAAAAGTTTTTGCGACAATCGCAAAAGTCGCAGAAGTTTTTGCGACAATCACAAAAGTCGCAAAAGTTTTTGCGACAATCGCAAAAGTCGCAGAAGTTTTCGCGACAATCGCAAAAGTCGCAAAAGTTTTTGCGACAATCTCAAAAGTTGCAAAAGTTTTTGCGACAATCGCAAAAGTCGCAAAAGTCGCAAAAGTTTTTGCGACAATCTCAAAAGTCGCAGAAGTTTTTGCGACAATCGAAAAAGTCGCAAAAGTCGCAAAAGTTTTTGCGACAATCGCAAAAGTCGCAGAATTTTTCGCGACAATCTCAAAAGTCGCAAAAGTTTTTGCGACAATCTCAAAAGTCGCAAAAGTCGCAAAAGTTTTTGCGACAATCGCAAAAGTCGCAGAAGTTTTTGCGACAATCGCAAAAGTCACAAAATTCGCAAAAGTTTTTGCGACAATCGAAAAAGTCGCAGAAGTTTTCGCGACAATCTCAAAAGTCGCAAAAGTTTTTGCGACAATCTCAAAAGTCGCAAAAGTCGCAAAAGTTTTTGCGACAATCGCAAAAGTCGCAAAAGTTTTTTCGACAATCACAAAAGTCGCAAAAGTTTTTGCGACAATCGCAAAAGTCGCAAAAGTTTTTGCGACAATCACAAAAGTCGCAAAAGTTTTTGCGACAATCGAAAAAGTCGCAAAAAATTTTGCGACAATCTCAAAAGTCGCAAAAGTTTTTGCGACAATCGCAAAAGTCGCAAAAGTCGCAAAAGTTTTTGCGACAATCACAAAAGTCGTAAAAGTTTTTGCGACAATCGAAAAAGTCGCAAAAGTTTTTGCGACAATCTCAAAAGTCGCAGAAAATTTTGCGACAATCGCAAAAGTCGCAGAATTTTTCGCGACAATCTCAAAAGTCGCAAAAGTTTTTGCGACAATCTCAAAAGTCGCAAAAGTCGCAAAAGTTTTTGCGACAATCGCAAAAGTCGCAGAAGTTTTTGCGACAATCGCAAAAGTCACAAAATTCGCAAAAGTTTTTGCGACAATCGAAAAAGTCGCAGAAGTTTTCGCGACAATCTCAAAAGTCGCAAAAGTTTTTGCGACAATCTCAAAAGTCGCAAAAGTCGCAAAAGTTTTTGCGACAATCGAAAAAGTCGCAAAAGTTTTTGCGACAATCACAAAAGTCGCAAAAGTTTTTGCGACAATCGCAAAAGTCGCAGAAGTTTTTGCGACAATCGCAAAAGTCGCAAAAGTTTTTGCGACAATCGAAAAAGTCGCAAAAGTCGCAAAAGTTTTTGCGACAATCGAAAAAGTCGCAGAAGTTTTCGCGACAATCTCAAAAGTCGCAAAAGTTTTTGCGACAATCTCAAAAGTCGCAAAAGTCGCAAAAGTTTTTGCGACAATCACAAAAGTCGCAAAAGTTTTTGCGACAATCGCAAAAGTCACAAAATTCGCAAAAGTTTTTGCGACAATCGCAAAAGTCGCAGAAGTTTTTGCGACAATCGCAAAAGTCGCAGAAGTTTTTGCGACAATCGCAAAAGTCGCAGAAGTTTTTGCGACAATCTCAAAAGTCGCAAATGTCGCAGAAGTTTTTGCGACAATCGCAAAAGTCGCAAAAGTCGCAAAAGTCGCGACAATCGCAAAAGTCGCAGAAAATTTTGCGACAATCGCAAAAGTCGCAGAAGTTTTTGCGACAATCTCAAAAGTCGCAGAAGTTTTTGCGACAATCTCAAAAGTCGCAAATGTCGCAGAAGTTTTTGCGACAAGCGCAAAAGTCGCAAAAGTCGCAAAAGTCGCGACAATCGAAAAAGTCGCAAAAGTTTTTGCGACAATCGAAAAAGTCGCAGAAGTTTTTGCGACAATCTCAAAAGTCGCAGAAGTTTTTGCGACAATCTCAAAAGTCGCAGAAGTTTTTGCGACAATCTCAAAAGTCGCAAATGTCGCAGAAGTTTTTGCGACAATCGCAAAAGTCGCAAAAGTCGCAAAAGTCGCGACAATCGAAAAAGTCGCAAAAGTTTTTGCGACAATCTCAAAAGTCGCAGAAGTTTTTGCGACAATCTCAAAAGTCGCAGAAGTTTTTGCGACAATCTCAAAAGTCGCAAATGTCGCAGAAGTTTTTGCGACAATCGCAAAAGTCGCAAAAGTCGCAAAAGTCGCGACAATCGAAAAAGTCGCAAAAGTTTTTGCGACAATCTCAAAAGTCGCAGAAGTTTTTGCGACAATCTCAAAAGTCGCAGAAGTTTTTGCGACAATCTCAAATGTCGCAGAAGTTTTTACGACAATCTCAAAAGTCGCAAAAGTTTTTGCGACAATCGCAAAAGTCACAAAATTCGCAAAAGTTTTTGCGACAATCGCAAAAGTCGCAGAAGTTTTTGCGACAATCGCAAAAGTCGCAAAAGTCGCAAAAGTTTTTGCGACAATCGCAAAAGTCGCAAAAGTTTTCGCGACAATCTCAAAAGTCGCAAAAGTTTTTGCGACAATCGCAAAAGTCACAAAATTTGCAAAAGTTTTTGCGACAATCGCAAAAGTCGCAGAAGTTTTTGCGACAATCTCAAAAGTCGCAAATGTCGCAGAAGTTTTTGCGACAATCGCAAAAATCGCAAAAGTCGCAAAAGTTTTTGCGACAATCGCAAAAGTCACAAAATTTGCAAAAGTTTTTGCGACAATCGCAAAAGTCGCAGAAGTTTTTGCGACAATCGCAAAAGTCGCAGAAAATTTTGCGACAATCGCAAAAGTCGCAGAAGTTTTTGCGACAATCTCAAAAGTCGCAGAAGTTTTTGCGACAATCGCAAAAGTCGCAGAAGTTTTTGCGACAATCGCAAAAGTCGCAAAAGTCGCAAAAGTTTTTGCGACAATCGCAAAAGTCGCAAAAGTTTTCGCGACAATCTCAAAAGTCGCAAAAGTTTTTGCGACAATCGCAAAAGTCACAAAATTCGCAAAAGTTTTTGCGACAATCGCAAAAGTCGCAGAAGTTTTTGCGACAATCGCAAAAGTCGCAGAAAATTTTGCGACAATCGCAAAAGTCGCAGAAGTTTTTGCGACAATCGCAAAAGTCGCAAAAGTCGCAAAAGTTTTTGCGACAATCACAAAAGTCGCAAAAGTTTTTGCGACAATCGCAAAAGTCGCAGAAGTTTTTGCGACAATCGCAAAAGTCGCAGAAAATTTTGCGACAATCGCAAAAGTCGCAGAAGTTTTTGCGACAATCGCAAAAGTCGCAAAAGTCGCAAAAGTTTTTGCGACAATCGCAAAAGTCGCAAAAGTTTTTGCGACAATCGCAAAAGTCGCAGAAGTTTTTACGACAATCTCAAAAGTCGCAAAAGTTTTTGCGACAATCGCAAAAGTCACAAAATTCGCAAAAGTTTTTGCGACAATCGCAAAAGTCGCAGAAGTTTTTGCGACAATCGCAAAAGTCGCAGAAAATTTTGCGACAATCGCAAAAGTCGCAGAAGTTTTTGCGACAATCGCAAAAGTCGCAAAAGTCGCAAAAGTTTTTGCGACAATCGCAAAAGTCGCAAAAGTTTTTGCGACAATCGCAAAAGTCGCAGAAGTTTTTACGACAATCTCAAAAGTCGCAAAAGTTTTTGCGACAATCGCAAAAGTCACAAAATTCGCAAAAGTTTTTGCGACAATCGCAAAAGTCGCAGAAGTTTTTGCGACAATCGCAAAAGTCGCAGAAAATTTTGCGACAATCGCAAAAGTCGCAAAAGTCGCAAAAGTTTTTGCGACAATCGCAAAAGTCGCAAAAGTCGCAAAAGTTTTTGCGACAATCGCAAAAGTCGCAGAAGTTTTTACGACAATCTCAAAAGTCGCAAAAGTTTTTGCGACAATCGCAAAAGTCGCAAAAGTTTTTGCGACAATCGCAAAAGTCGCAAAAGTTTTTGCGACAATCGCAAAAGTCGCAGAAGTTTTTACGACAATCTCAAAAGTCGCAAAAGTTTTCGCGACAATCTCAAAAGTCGCAAAAGTCGCAAAAATCGAAAAAGTCGCAAAAGTTTTTGCGACAATCTCAAAAGTCGCAGAAGTTTTTACGACAATCTCAAAAGTCGCAAAAGTTTTTGCGACAATCGCAAAAGTCACAAAATTCGCAAAAGTTTTTGCGACAATCGCAAAAGTCGCAGAAGTTTTTGCGACAATCGCAAAAGTCGCAGAAAATTTTGCGACAATCGCAAAAGTCGCAGAAGTTTTTGCGACAATCGCAAAAGTCGCAAAAGTCGCAAAAGTTTTTGCGACAATCGCAAAAGTCACAAAATTCGCAAAAGTTTTTGCGACAATCGCAAAAGTCGCAGAAGTTTTTGCGACAATCGCAAAAGTCGCAGAAAATTTTGCGACAATCGCAAAAGTCGCAGAAGTTTTTGCGACAATCTCAAAAGTCGCAAATGTCGCAGAAGTTTTTGCGACAATCGCAAAAGTCGCAAAAGTCGCAAAAGTCGCGACAATCGAAAAAGTCGCAAAAGTTTTTGCGACAATCGCAAAAGTCGCAGAAGTTTTTGCGACAATCTCAAAAGTCGCAGAAGTTTTTGCGACAATCTCAAAAGTCGCAAATGTCGCAGAAGTTTTTGCGACAATCGCAAAAGTCGCAAAAGTCGCAAAAGTTTTTGCGACAATCGCAAAAGTCACAAAATTCGCAAAAGTTTTTGCGACAATCGCAAAAGTCGCAGAAGTTTTTGCGACAATCGCAAAAGTCGCAGAAAATTTTGCGACAATCGCAAAAGTCGCAGAAGTTTTTGCGACAATCGCAAAAGTCGCAAAAGTCGCAAAAGTTTTTGCGACAATCGCAAAAGTCGCTAAAGTTTTCGCGACAATCTCAAAAGTCGCAAAAGTTTTTGCGACAATCTCAAAAGTCGCAAAAGTCGCAAAAGTTTTTGCGACAATCACAAAAGTCGCAAAAGTTTTTGCGACAATCGCAAAAGTCGCAGAAGTTTTTGCGACAATCGCAAAAGTCGCAAAAGTTTTTGCGACAATCGAAAAAGTCGCAAAAGTCGCAAAAGTTTTTGCGACAATCGAAAAAGTCGCAGAAGTTTTCGCGACAATCTCAAAAGTCGCAAAAGTTTTTGCGACAATCTCAAAAGTCGCAAAAGTCGCAAAAGTTTTTGCGACAATCACAAAAGTCGCAAAAGTTTTTGCGACAATCGCAAAAGTCACAAAATTCGCAAAAGTTTTTGCGACAATCGCAAAAGTCGCAGAAGTTTTTGCGACAATCGCAAAAGACGCAGAAGTTTTTGCGACAATCGCAAAAGTCGCAGAAGTTTTTGCGACAATCTCAAAAGTCGCAAATGTCGCAGAAGTTTTTGCGACAATCGCAAAAGTCGCAAAAGTCGCAAAAGTCGCGACAATCGAAAAAGTCGCAAAAGTTTTTGCGACAATCTCAAAAGTCGCAGAAGTTTTTGCGACAATCTCAAAAGTCGCAAATGTCGCAGAAGTTTTTGCGACAATCGCAAAAATCGCAAAAGTCGCAAAAGTTTTTGCGACAATCGCAAAAGTCACAAAATTCGCAAAAGTTTTTGCGACAATCGCAAAAGTCGCAGAAGTTTTTGCGACAATCGCAAAAGTCGCAGAAAATTTTGCGACAATCGCAAAAGTCGCAGAAAATTTTGCGACAATCGCAAAAGTCGCAGAAGTTTTTGCGACAATCGCAAAAGTCGCAAAAGTCGCAAAAGTTTTTGCGACAATCGCAAAAGTCACAAAATTCGCAAAAGTTTTTGCGACAATCGCAAAAGTCGCAGAAGTTTTTGCGACAATCGCAAAAGTCGCAGAAAATTTTGCGACAATCGCAAAAGTCGCAGAAGTTTTTGCGACAATCTCAAAAGTCGCAAATGTCGCAGAAGTTTTTGCGACAATCGCAAAAGTCGCAAAAGTCGCAAAAGTCGCGACAATCGAAAAAGTCGCAAAAGTTTTTGCGACAATCTCAAAAGTCGCAGAAGTATTGCGACAATCTCAAAAGTCGCAAAAGTTTTTGCGACAATCTCAAAAGTCGCAAATGTCGCAGAAGTTTTTGCGACAATCGCAAAAATCGCAAAAGTCGCAAAAGTTTTTGCGACAATCGCAAAAGTCACAAAATTCGCAAAAGTTTTTGCGACAATCGCAAAAGTCGCAGAAGTTTTTGCGACAATCGCAAAAGTCGCAGAAAATTTTGCGACAATCGCAAAAGTCGCAGAAATTTTTGCGACAATCTCAAAAGTCGCAGAAGTTTTTGCGACAATCTCAAAAGTCGCAAATGTCGCAGAAGTTTTTGCGACAATCGCAAAAGTCGCAAAAGTCGCGACAATCGAAAAAGTCGCAAAAGTTTTTGCGACAATCTCAAAAGTCGCAGAAGTTTTTGCGACAATCTCAAAAGTCGCAGAAGTTTTTGCGACAATCTCAAAAGTCGCAGAAGTTTTTGCGACAATCTCAAAAGTCGCAAATGTCGCAGAAGTTTTTGCGACAATCGCAAAAGTCGCAAAAGTCGCAAAAGTCGCGACAATCGAAAAAGTCGCAAAAGTTTTTGCGACAATCTCAAAAGTCGCAGAAGTTTTTGCGACAATCTCAAAAGTCGCAGAAGTTTTTGCGACAATCTCAAAAGTCGCAAATGTCGCAGAAGTTTTTGCGACAATCGCAAAAGTCGCAAAAGTCGCAAAAGTCGCGACAATCGAAAAAGTCGCAAAAGTTTTTGCGACAATCTCAAAAGTCGCAGAAGTTTTTGCGACAATCTCAAAAGTCGCAGAAGTTTTTGCGACAATCTCAAATGTCGCAGAAGTTTTTACGACAATCTCAAAAGTCGCAAAAGTTTTTGCGACAATCGCAAAAGTCACAAAATTCGCAAAAGTTTTTGCGACAATCGCAAAAGTCGCAGAAGTTTTTGCGACAATCGCAAAAGTCGCAAAAGTCGCAAAAGTTTTTGCGACAATCGCAAAAGTCGCAAAAGTTTTCGCGACAATCTCAAAAGTCGCAAAAGTTTTTGCGACAATCGCAAAAGTCACAAAATTCGCAAAAGTTTTTGCGACAATCGCAAAAGTTGCAGAAGTTTTTGCGACAATCGCAAAAGTCGCAGAAAATTTTGCGACAATCGCAAAAGTCGCAGAAGTTTTTGCGACAATCTCAAAAGTCGCAAATGTCGCAGAAGTTTTTGCGACAATCGCAAAAATCGCAAAAGTCGCAAAAGTTTTTGCGACAATCGCAAAAGTCACAAAATTCGCAAAAGTTTTTGCGACAATCGCAAAAGTCGCAGAAGTTTTTGCGACAATCGCAAAAGTCGCAGAAAATTTTGCGACAATCGCAAAAGTCGCAGAAGTTTTTGCGACAATCTCAAAAGTCGCAGAAGTTTTTGCGACAATCGCAAAAGTCGCAGAAGTTTTTGCGACAATCGCAAAAGTCGCAAAAGTCGCAAAAGTTTTTGCGACAATCGCAAAAGTCGCAAAAGTTTTCGCGACAATCTCAAAAGTCGCAAAAGTTTTTGCGACAATCGCAAAAGTCACAAAATTCGCAAAAGTTTTTGCGACAATCGCAAAAGTCGCAGAAGTTTTTGCGACAATCGCAAAAGTCGCATAAGATTTTGCGACAATCGCAAAAGTCGCAGAAGTTTTTGCGACAATCGCAAAAGTCGCAAAAGTCGCAAAAGTTTTTGCGACAATCGCAAAAGTCGCAGAAGTTTTCGCGACAATCTCAAAAGTCGCAAAAGTTTTTGCGACAATCTCAAAAGTCGCAAAAGTCGCAAAAGTTTTTGCGACAATCACAAAAGTCGCAAAAGTTTTTGCGACAATCGCAAAAGTCGCAGAAGTTTTTGCGACAATCGCAAAAGTCGCAGAAAATTTTGCGACAATCGCAAAAGTCGCAGAAGTTTTTGCGACAATCGCAAAAGTCGCAAAAGTCGCAAAAGTTTTTGCGACAATCGCAAAAGTCGCAAAAGTTTTTGCGACAATCGCAAAAGTCGCAGAAGTTTTTACGACAATCTCAAAAGTCGCAAAAGTTTTTGCGACAATCGCAAAAGTCACAAAATTCGCAAAAGTTTTTGCGACAATCGCAAAAGTCGCAGAAGTTTTTGCGACAATCGCAAAAGTCGCAGAAAATTTTGCGACAATCGCAAAAGTCGCAGAAGTTTTTGCGACAATCGAAAAAGTCGCAAAAGTCGCAAAAGTTTTTGCGACAATCGCAAAAGTCACAAAATTCGCAAAAGTTTTTGCGACAATCGCAAAAGTCGCAGAAGTTTTTGCGACAATCGCAAAAGTCGCAGAAAATTTTGCGACAATCGCAAAAGTCGCAGAAGTTTTTGCGACAATCTCAAAAGTCGCAAATGTCGCAGAAGATTTTGCGACAATCGCAAAAGTCGCAAAAGTCGCAAAAGTCGCGATAATCGAAAAAGTCGCAAAAGTTTTTGCGACAATCTCAAAAGTCGCAGAAGTTTTTGCGACAATCTCAAAAGTCGCAGAAGTTTTTGCGACAATCTCAAAAGTCGCAAAAGTCGCAGAAGTTTTTGCGACAATCGCAAAAGTCGCAAAAGTCGCAAAAGTTTTTGCGACAATCGCAAAAGTCACAAAATTCGCAAAAGTTTTTGCGACAATCGCAAAAGTCGCAGAAGTTTTTGCGACAATCGCAAAAGTCGCAGAAAATTTTGCGACAATCGCAAAAGTCGCAGAAGTTTTTGCGACAATCGCAAAAGTCGCAAAAGTCGCAAAAGTTTTTGCGACAATCGCAAAAGTCGCAAAAGTTTTTGCGACAATCGCAAAAGTCGCAGAAGTTTTTACGACAATCTCAAAAGTCGCAAAAGTTTTTGCGACAATCGCAAAAGTCACAAAATTCGCAAAAGTTTTTGCGACAATCGCAAAAGTCGCAGAAGTTTTTGCGACAATCGCAAAAGTCGCAGAAAATTTTGCGACAATCGCAAAAGTCGCAGAAGTTTTTGCGACAATCGCAAAAGTCGCAAAAGTCGCAAAAGTTTTTGCGACAATCGCAAAAGTCGCAAAAGTCGCAAAAGTTTTTGCGACAATCGCAAAAGTCGCAGAAGTTTTTACGACAATCTCAAAAGTCGCAAAAGTTTTTGCGACAATCGCAAAAGTCGCAAAAGTTTTTGCGACAATCGCAAAAGTCGCAAAAGTTTTTGCGACAATCGCAAAAGTCGCAGAAGTTTTTACGACAATCTCAAAAGTCGCAAAAGTTTTCGCGACAATCTCAAAAGTCGCAAAAGTCGCAAAAATCGAAAAAGTCGCAAAAGTTTTTGCGACAATCGCAAAAGTCGCAGAAGTTTTTGCGACAATCGCAAAAGTCGCAGAAGTTTTTACGACTATCTCAAAAGTCGCAAAAGTTTTTGCGACAATCGCAAAAGTCGCAAAAGTTTTTGCGACAATCGCAAAAGTCGCAAAAGTTTTTGCGACAATCGCAAAAGTCGCAGAAGTTTTTACGACAATCTCAAAAGTCGCAAAAGTTTTCGCGACAATCGCAAAAGTCGCAGAAGTTTTTGCGACAATCGCAAAAGTCGCAGAAGTTTTTGCGACAATCGCAAAAGTCGCAGAAGTTTTTACGACAATCTCAAAAGTTGCAAAAGTTTTTGCGACAATCGCAAAAGTCGCAAAAGTTTTTGCGACAATCGCAAAAGTCGCAAAAGTTTTTGCGACAATCGCAAAAGTCGCAGAAGTTTTTACGACAATCTCAAAAGTCGCAAAAGTTTTTGCGACAATCGCAAAAGTCACAAAATTCGCAAAAGTTTTTGCGACAATCGCAAAAGTCGCAGAAGTTTTTGCGACAATCGCAAAAGTCGCAGAAAATTTTGCGACAATCGCAAAAGTCGCAGAAGTTTTTGCGACAATCGCAAAAGTCGCAAAAGTCGCAAAAGTTTTTACGACAATCGCAAAAGTCGCAAAAGTTTTTGCGACAATCGCAAAAGTCGCAGAAGTTTTTACGACAATCGCAAAAGTCGCAAAAGTTTTTGCGACAATCGCAAAAGTCGCAGAAGTTTTTGCGACAATCGCAAAAGTCGCAGAAAATTTTGCGACAATCGCAAAAGTCGCAGAAGTTTTCGCGACAATCGCAAAAGTCGCAAAAGTCGCAAAAGTTTTTGCGACAATCGCAAAAGTCACAAAATTCGCAAAAGTTTTTGCGACAATCGCAAAAGTCGCAGAAGTTTTTGCGACAATCGCAAAAGTCGCAGAAAATTTTGCGACAATCGCAAAAGTCGCAGAAGTTTTTGCGACAATCGCACAAGTCGCAAATGTCGCAGAAGTTTTTGCGACAATCGCAAAAGTCGCAAAAGTTTTCGCGACAATCTCAAAAGTCGCAAAAGTTTTTGCGACAATCTCAAAAGTCGCAAAAGTCGCAAAAGTTTTTGCGACAATCACAAAAGTCGCAAAAGTTTTTGCGACAATCGCAAAAGTCGCAGAAGTTTTTGCGACAATCGCAAAAGTCGCAGAAAATTTTGCGACAATCGCAAAAGTCGCAGAAGTTTTTGCGACAATCGCAAAAGTCGCAAAAGTCGCAAAAGTTTTTGCGACAATCGCAAAAGTCGCAAAAGTTTTTGCGACAATCGCAAAAGTTGCAGAAGTTTTTACGACAATCTCAAAAGTCGCAAAAGTTTTTGCGACAATCGCAAAAGTCGCAGAAAATTTTGCGACAATCGCAAAAGTCGCAGAAGTTTTTGCGACAATCGCAAAAGTCGCAGAAGTTTTTGCGACAATCGCAAAAGTCGCAGAAGTTTTTGCGACAATCGCAAAAGTCGCAAAAGTCGCAAAAGTTTTTGCGACAATCGCAAAAGTCACAAAATTCGCAAAAGTTTTTGCGACAATCGCAAAAGTCGCAGAAGTTTTTGCGACAATCGCAAAAGTCGCAGAAAATTTTGCGACAATCGCAAAAGTCGCAGAAGTTTTTGCGACAATCGCAAAAGTCGCAAAAGTCGCAGAAGTTTTTGCGACAATCGCAAAAGTCGCAAAAGTCGCAAAAGTTTTTGCGACAATCGCAAAAGTCACAAAATTCGCAAAAGTTTTTGCGACAATCGCAAAAGTCGCAGAAGTTTTTGCGACAATCTCAAAAGTCGCAAATGTCGCAGAAGTTTTTGCGACAATCGCAAAAGTCGCAAAAGTCGCGACAATCGAAAAAGTCGCAAAAGTTTTTGCGACAATCTCAAAAGTCGCAGAAGTTTTTGCGACAATCTCAAAAGTCGCAAATGTCGCAGAAGTTTTTGCGACAATCGCAAAAGTCGCAAAAGTCGCAAAAGTCGCGACAATCGAAAAAGTCGCAAAAGTTTTTGCGACAATCTCAAAAGTCGCAGAAGTTTTTGCGACAATCTCAAAAGTCGCAGAAGTTTTTGCGACAATCTCAAAAGTCGCAAATGTCGCAGAAGTTTTTGCGACAATCGCAAAAGTCGCAAAAGTCGCGACAATCGAAAAAGTCGCAAAAGTTTTTGCGACAATCTCAAAAGTCGCAGAAATTTTTGAGACAATCTCAAAAGTCGCAAATGTCGCAGAAGTTTTTGCGACAATCGCAAAAATCGCAAAAGTCGCAAAAGTTTTTGCGACAATCGCAAAAGTCACAAAATTCGCAAAAGTTTTTGCGACAATCGCAAAAGTCGCAGAAGTTTTTGCGACAATCGCAAAAGTCGCAGAAAATTTTGCGACAATCGCAAAAGTCGCAGAAGTTTTTGCGACAATCGCAAAAGTCGCAAAAGTCGCAAAAGTTTTTGCGACAATCGCAAAAGTCGCAGAAGTTTTTACGACAATCTCAAAAGTCGCAAAAGTTTTTGCGACAATCGCAAAAGTCGCAAAAGTTTTTGCGACAATCGCAAAAGTCGCAAAAGTTTTTGCGACAATCGCAAAAGTCGCAGAAGTTTTTGCGACAATCGCAAAAGTCGCAGAAGTTGCAAAAGTTTTTGCGACAATCTCAAAAGTCGCAGAAGTTTTTGCGACAATCTCAAAAGTCGCAAAAGTCGCAAAAGTTTTTGCGACCATCGCAAAAGTCGCAGAAAATTTTGCGACAATCGCAAAAGTTGCAGAAGTTTTTGTGACTATCTCAAAAGTCGCAGAAGTTTTTGCGACAATCGCAAAAGTCGCAGAAGTTTTTGCGACAATCTCAAAAGTCGCAAAAGTCGCAAAAGTTTTTGCGACAATCACAAAAGTCGCAGAAGTTTTTGCGACAATCGCAAAAGTCGCAAAAGTCGCAAAAGTTTTTGCGACAATCGCAAAAGTCGCAAAAGTTTTTGCGACAATCGCAAAAGTCGCAGAAGTTTTTGCGACAATCACAAAAGTCGCAAAAGTTTTTGCGACAATCGAAAAAGTCGCAAATGTCGCTGAAGTTTTTGCGACAATCGCAAAAGTCGCAAAAGTCGCAAAAGTTTTTGCGACAATCGCAAAAGTCGCAAAAGCTTTTGCGACAATCGCAAAAGTCGCAAAAGTTTTTGCGACAATCGCAAAAGTCGCAAAAGTTTTTGCGACAATCTCAAAAGTCGCAAAAGTTTTCGCGACAATCACAAAAGTCGCAAAAGTTTTTGCGACAATCGAAAAAGTCGCAAAAGTCGCAGAAGTTTTTGCGACAATCTCAAAAGTCGCAAAAGTTTTTGCGACAATCGCAAAAGTCGCAAAAACTTTTGCGACAATCGCAAAAGTCGCAAAAGTTTTTGCGACAATCGCAAAAGTCGCAAAAGTTTTTGCGACAATCGAAAAAGTCGCAAAAGTTTTTGCGACAATCGCAAAAGTCGCAAAAGTCGCAAAAGTTTTTGCGACAATCACAAAAGTCGCAAAAGTTTTTGCGACAATCGAAAAAGTCGCAAAAGTTTTTGCGACAATCTCAAAAGTCGCAGAAAATTTTGCGACAATCGCAAAATTCGCAGAAGTTTTTGCGACAATCTCAAAAGTCGCAGAAGTTTTTGCGACAATCGCAAAAGTCGCAAAAGTTTTTGCGACAATCGCAAAAGTCGCAAAAGTTTTTGCGACAATCGCAAAAGTCGCAAAAGTTTTTGCGACAATCTCAAAAGTCGCAAAAGTTTTTGCGACAATCGCAAAAGTCGCAGAAGTTTTTGCGACAATCGCAAAAGTCGCAGAAGTTTTTGCGACAATCTCAACAGTCGCAAATGTCGCAGAAGTTTTTGCGACAATCGCAAAAAGCGCAAAAGTCGCAGAAGTTTTTGCGACAATCGCAAAAGTCGCAGAAGTTTTTGCGACAATCGCAAAAGTCACAAAAGTTTTTGCGACAATCTCAAAAGTCGCAAATGTCGCAGAAGTTTTTGCGACAATCGCAAAAATCGCAAAAGTCGCAAAAGTTTTTGCGACAATCGCAAAAGTCACAAAATTCGCAAAAGTTTTTGCGACAATCGCAAAAGTCGCAGAAGTTTTTGCGACAATCGCAAAAGTCGCAGAAAATTTTGCGACAATCGCAAAAGTCGCAGAAATTTTTGCGACAATCTCAAAAGTCGCAGAAGTTTTTGCGACAATCTCAAAAGTCGCAAATGTCGCAGAAGTTTTTGCGACAATCGCAAAAGTCGCAAAAGTCGCGACAATCGAAAAAGTCGCAAAAGTTTTTGCGACAATCTCAAAAGTCGCAGAAGTTTTTGCGACAATCTCAAAAGTCGCAGAAGTTTTTGCGACAATCTCAAAAGTCGCAGAAGTTTTTGCGACAATCTCAAAAGTCGCAAATGTCGCAGAAGTTTTTGCGACAATCGCAAAAGTCGCAAAAGTCGCAAAAGTCGCGACAATCGAAAAAGTCGCAAAAGTTTTTGCGACAATCTCAAAAGTCGCAGAAGTTTTTGCGACAATCTCAAAAGTCGCAGAAGTTTTTGCGACAATCTCAAAAGTCGCAAATGTCGCAGAAGTTTTTGCGACAATCGCAAAAGTCGCAAAAGTCGCAAAAGTCGCGACAATCGAAAAAGTCGCAAAAGTTTTTGCGACAATCTCAAAAGTCGCAGAAGTTTTTGCGACAATCTCAAAAGTCGCAGAAGTTTTTGCGACAATCTCAAATGTCGCAGAAGTTTTTACGACAATCTCAAAAGTCGCAAAAGTTTTTGCGACAATCGCAAAAGTCACAAAATTCGCAAAAGTTTTTGCGACAATCGCAAAAGTCGCAGAAGTTTTTGCGACAATCGCAAAAGTCGCAAAAGTCGCAAAAGTTTTTGCGACAATCGCAAAAGTCGCAAAAGTTTTCGCGACAATCTCAAAAGTCGCAAAAGTTTTTGCGACAATCGCAAAAGTCACAAAATTCGCAAAAGTTTTTGCGACAATCGCAAAAGTTGCAGAAGTTTTTGCGACAATCGCAAAAGTCGCAGAAAATTTTGCGACAATCGCAAAAGTCGCAGAAGTTTTTGCGACAATCTCAAAAGTCGCAAATGTCGCAGAAGTTTTTGCGACAATCGCAAAAATCGCAAAAGTCGCAAAAGTTTTTGCGACAATCGCAAAAGTCACAAAATTCGCAAAAGTTTTTGCGACAATCGCAAAAGTCGCAGAAGTTTTTGCGACAATCGCAAAAGTCGCAGAAAATTTTGCGACAATCGCAAAAGTCGCAGAAGTTTTTGCGACAATCTCAAAAGTCGCAGAAGTTTTTGCGACAATCGCAAAAGTCGCAGAAGTTTTTGCGACAATCGCAAAAGTCGCAAAAGTCGCAAAAGTTTTTGCGACAATCGCAAAAGTCGCAAAAGTTTTCGCGACAATCTCAAAAGTCGCAAAAGTTTTTGCGACAATCGCAAAAGTCACAAAATTCGCAAAAGTTTTTGCGACAATCGCAAAAGTCGCAGAAGTTTTTGCGACAATCGCAAAAGTCGCATAAGATTTTGCGACAATCGCAAAAGTCGCAGAAGTTTTTGCGACAATCGCAAAAGTCGCAAAAGTCGCAAAAGTTTTTGCGACAATCGCAAAAGTCGCAGAAGTTTTCGCGACAATCTCAAAAGTCGCAAAAGTTTTTGCGACAATCTCAAAAGTCGCAAAAGTCGCAAAAGTTTTTGCGACAATCACAAAAGTCGCAAAAGTTTTTGCGACAATCGCAAAAGTCGCAGAAGTTTTTGCGACAATCGCAAAAGTCGCAGAAAATTTTGCGACAATCGCAAAAGTCGCAGAAGTTTTTGCGACAATCGCAAAAGTCGCAAAAGTCGCAAAAGTTTTTGCGACAATCGCAAAAGTCGCAAAAGTTTTTGCGACAATCGCAAAAGTCGCAGAAGTTTTTACGACAATCTCAAAAGTCGCAAAAGTTTTTGCGACAATCGCAAAAGTCACAAAATTCGCAAAAGTTTTTGCGACAATCGCAAAAGTCGCAGAAGTTTTTGCGACAATCGCAAAAGTCGCAGAAAATTTTGCGACAATCGCAAAAGTCGCAGAAGTTTTTGCGACAATCGAAAAAGTCGCAAAAGTCGCAAAAGTTTTTGCGACAATCGCAAAAGTCACAAAATTCGCAAAAGTTTTTGCGACAATCGCAAAAGTCGCAGAAGTTTTTGCGACAATCGCAAAAGTCGCAGAAAATTTTGCGACAATCGCAAAAGTCGCAGAAGTTTTTGCGACAATCTCAAAAGTCGCAAATGTCGCAGAAGATTTTGCGACAATCGCAAAAGTCGCAAAAGTCGCAAAAGTCGCGATAATCGAAAAAGTCGCAAAAGTTTTTGCGACAATCTCAAAAGTCGCAGAAGTTTTTGCGACAATCTCAAAAGTCGCAGAAGTTTTTGCGACAATCTCAAAAGTCGCAAAAGTCGCAGAAGTTTTTGCGACAATCGCAAAAGTCGCAAAAGTCGCAAAAGTTTTTGCGACAATCGCAAAAGTCACAAAATTCGCAAAAGTTTTTGCGACAATCGCAAAAGTCGCAGAAGTTTTTGCGACAATCGCAAAAGTCGCAGAAAATTTTGCGACAATCGCAAAAGTCGCAGAAGTTTTTGCGACAATCGCAAAAGTCGCAAAAGTCGCAAAAGTTTTTGCGACAATCGCAAAAGTCGCAAAAGTTTTTGCGACAATCGCAAAAGTCGCAGAAGTTTTTACGACAATCTCAAAAGTCGCAAAAGTTTTTGCGACAATCGCAAAAGTCACAAAATTCGCAAAAGTTTTTGCGACAATCGCAAAAGTCGCAGAAGTTTTTGCGACAATCGCAAAAGTCGCAGAAAATTTTGCGACAATCGCAAAAGTCGCAGAAGTTTTTGCGACAATCGCAAAAGTCGCAAAAGTCGCAAAAGTTTTTGCGACAATCGCAAAAGTCGCAAAAGTCGCAAAAGTTTTTGCGACAATCGCAAAAGTCGCAGAAGTTTTTACGACAATCTCAAAAGTCGCAAAAGTTTTTGCGACAATCGCAAAAGTCGCAAAAGTTTTTGCGACAATCGCAAAAGTCGCAAAAGTTTTTGCGACAATCGCAAAAGTCGCAGAAGTTTTTACGACAATCTCAAAAGTCGCAAAAGTTTTCGCGACAATCTCAAAAGTCGCAAAAGTCGCAAAAATCGAAAAAGTCGCAAAAGTTTTTGCGACAATCGCAAAAGTCGCAGAAGTTTTTGCGACAATCGCAAAAGTCGCAGAAGTTTTTACGACTATCTCAAAAGTCGCAAAAGTTTTTGCGACAATCGCAAAAGTCGCAAAAGTTTTTGCGACAATCGCAAAAGTCGCAAAAGTTTTTGCGACAATCGCAAAAGTCGCAGAAGTTTTTACGACAATCTCAAAAGTCGCAAAAGTTTTCGCGACAATCGCAAAAGTCGCAGAAGTTTTTGCGACAATCGCAAAAGTCGCAGAAGTTTTTGCGACAATCGCAAAAGTCGCAGAAGTTTTTACGACAATCTCAAAAGTCGCAAAAGTTTTTGCGACAATCGCAAAAGTCGCAAAAGTTTTTGCGACAATCGCAAAAGTCGCAAAAGTTTTTGCGACAATCGCAAAAGTCGCAGAAGTTTTTACGACAATCTCAAAAGTCGCAAAAGTTTTTGCGACAATCGCAAAAGTCACAAAATTCGCAAAAGTTTTTGCGACAATCGCAAAAGTCGCAGAAGTTTTTGCGACAATCGCAAAAGTCGCAGAAAATTTTGCGACAATCGCAAAAGTCGCAGAAGTTTTTGCGACAATCGCAAAAGTCGCAAAAGTCGCAAAAGTTTTTACGACAATCGCAAAAGTCGCAAAAGTTTTTGCGACAATCGCAAAAGTCGCAGAAGTTTTTACGACAATCGCAAAAGTCGCAAAAGTTTTTGCGACAATCGCAAAAGTCGCAGAAGTTTTTGCGACAATCGCAAAAGTCGCAGAAAATTTTGCGACAATCGCAAAAGTCGCAGAAGTTTTCGCGACAATCGCAAAAGTCGCAAAAGTCGCAAAAGTTTTTGCGACAATCGCAAAAGTCACAAAATTCGCAAAAGTTTTTGCGACAATCGCAAAAGTCGCAGAAGTTTTTGCGACAATCGCAAAAGTCGCAGAAAATTTTGCGACAATCGCAAAAGTCGCAGAAGTTTTTGCGACAATCGCACAAGTCGCAAATGTCGCAGAAGTTTTTGCGACAATCGCAAAAGTCGCAAAAGTTTTCGCGACAATCTCAAAAGTCGCAAAAGTTTTTGCGACAATCTCAAAAGTCGCAAAAGTCGCAAAAGTTTTTGCGACAATCACAAAAGTCGCAAAAGTTTTTGCGACAATCGCAAAAGTCGCAGAAGTTTTTGCGACAATCGCAAAAGTCGCAGAAAATTTTGCGACAATCGCAAAAGTCGCAGAAGTTTTTGCGACAATCGCAAAAGTCGCAAAAGTCGCAAAAGTTTTTGCGACAATCGCAAAAGTCGCAAAAGTTTTTGCGACAATCGCAAAAGTTGCAGAAGTTTTTACGACAATCTCAAAAGTCGCAAAAGTTTTTGCGACAATCGCAAAAGTCGCAGAAAATTTTGCGACAATCGCAAAAGTCGCAGAAGTTTTTGCGACAATCGCAAAAGTCGCAGAAGTTTTTGCGACAATCGCAAAAGTCGCAGAAGTTTTTGCGACAATCGCAAAAGTCGCAAAAGTCGCAAAAGTTTTTGCGACAATCGCAAAAGTCACAAAATTCGCAAAAGTTTTTGCGACAATCGCAAAAGTCGCAGAAGTTTTTGCGACAATCGCAAAAGTCGCAGAAAATTTTGCGACAATCGCAAAAGTCGCAGAAGTTTTTGCGACAATCGCAAAAGTCGCAAAAGTCGCAGAAGTTTTTGCGACAATCGCAAAAGTCGCAAAAGTCGCAAAAGTTTTTGCGACAATCGCAAAAGTCACAAAATTCGCAAAAGTTTTTGCGACAATCGCAAAAGTCGCAGAAGTTTTTGCGACAATCTCAAAAGTCGCAAATGTCGCAGAAGTTTTTGCGACAATCGCAAAAGTCGCAAAAGTCGCGACAATCGAAAAAGTCGCAAAAGTTTTTGCGACAATCTCAAAAGTCGCAGAAGTTTTTGCGACAATCTCAAAAGTCGCAAATGTCGCAGAAGTTTTTGCGACAATCGCAAAAGTCGCAAAAGTCGCAAAAGTCGCGACAATCGAAAAAGTCGCAAAAGTTTTTGCGACAATCTCAAAAGTCGCAGAAGTTTTTGCGACAATCTCAAAAGTCGCAGAAGTTTTTGCGACAATCTCAAAAGTCGCAAATGTCGCAGAAGTTTTTGCGACAATCGCAAAAGTCGCAAAAGTCGCGACAATCGAAAAAGTCGCAAAAGTTTTTGCGACAATCTCAAAAGTCGCAGAAATTTTTGCGACAATCTCAAAAGTCGCAAATGTCGCAGAAGTTTTTGCGACAATCGCAAAAATCGCAAAAGTCGCAAAAGTTTTTGCGACAATCGCAAAAGTCACAAAATTCGCAAAAGTTTTTGCGACAATCGCAAAAGTCGCAGAAGTTTTTGCGACAATCGCAAAAGTCGCAGAAAATTTTGCGACAATCGCAAAAGTCGCAGAAGTTTTTGCGACAATCGCAAAAGTCGCAAAAGTCGCAAAAGTTTTTGCGACAATCGCAAAAGTCGCAGAAGTTTTTACGACAATCTCAAAAGTCGCAAAAGTTTTTGCGACAATCGCAAAAGTCGCAAAAGTTTTTGCGACAATCGCAAAAGTCGCAAAAGTTTTTGCGACAATCGCAAAAGTCGCAGAAGTTTTTGCGACAATCGCAAAAGTCGCAGAAGTTGCAAAAGTTTTTGCGACAATCTCAAAAGTCGCAGAAGTTTTTGCGACAATCTCAAAAGTCGCAAAAGTCGCAAAAGTTTTTGCGACCATCGCAAAAGTCGCAGAAAATTTTGCGACAATCGCAAAAGTTGCAGAAGTTTTTGTGACTATCTCAAAAGTCGCAGAAGTTTTTGCGACAATCGCAAAAGTCGCAGAAGTTTTTGCGACAATCTCAAAAGTCGCAAAAGTCGCAAAAGTTTTTGCGACAATCACAAAAGTCGCAGAAGTTTTTGCGACAATCGCAAAAGTCGCAAAAGTCGCAAAAGTTTTTGCGACAATCGCAAAAGTCGCAAAAGTTTTTGCGACAATCGCAAAAGTCGCAGAAGTTTTTGCGACAATCACAAAAGTCGCAAAAGTTTTTGCGACAATCGAAAAAGTCGCAAATGTCGCTGAAGTTTTTGCGACAATCGCAAAAGTCGCAAAAGTCGCAAAAGTTTTTGCGACAATCGCAAAAGTCGCAAAAGCTTTTGCGACAATCGCAAAAGTCGCAAAAGTTTTTGCGACAATCGCAAAAGTCGCAAAAGTTTTTGCGACAATCTCAAAAGTCGCAAAAGTTTTTGCGACAATCGCAAAAGTCGCAGAAGTTTTTGCGACAATCGAAAAAGTCGCAAAAGTCGCAGAAGTTTTTGCGACAATCTCAAAAGTCGCAAAAGTTTTTGCGACAATCGCAAAAGTCGCAAAAACTTTTGCGACAATCGCAAAAGTCGCAAAAGTTTTTGCGACAATCGCAAAAGTCGCAAAAGTTTTTGCGACAATCGAAAAAGTCGCAAAAGTTTTTGCGACAATCGCAAAAGTCGCAAAAGTCGCAAAAGTTTTTGCGACAATCACAAAAGTCGCAAAAGTTTTTGCGACAATCGAAAAAGTCGCAAAAGTTTTTGCGACAATCTCAAAAGTCGCAGAAAATTTTGCGACAATCGCAAAATTCGCAGAAGTTTTTGCGACAATCTCAAAAGTCGCAGAAGTTTTTGCGACAATCGCAAAAGTCGCAAAAGTTTTTGCGACAATCGCAAAAGTCGCAAAAGTTTTTGCGACAATCGCAAAAGTCGCAAAAGTTTTTGCGACAATCTCAAAAGTCGCAAAAGTTTTTGCGACAATCGCAAAAGTCGCAGAAGTTTTTGCGACAATCGCAAAAGTCGCAGAAGTTTTTGCGACAATCTCAACAGTCGCAAATGTCGCAGAAGTTTTTGCGACAATCGCAAAAAGCGCAAAAGTCGCAGAAGTTTTTGCGACAATCGCAAAAGTCGCAGAAGTTTTTGCGACAATCGCAAAAGTCACAAAAGTTTTTGCGACAATCGCAAAAGTCGCAGAAGTTTTTACGACAATCGCAAAAGTCGCAGAAAATTTTGCGACAATCGCAAAAGTCGCAAAAGTTTTTGCGACAATCGCAAAAGTCGCAAAAGTCGCAAAAGTTTTTGCGACAATCGCAAAAGTCGCAAAAGTTTTTGCGACAATCGCAAAAGTCGCAAAAGTTTTTGCGACAATCGCAAAAGTCGCAAAAACTTTAGCGACAATCGCCAAAGTCGCAAAAGTTTTTGCGACAATCGCAAAAGTCGCAGAAGTTTTTGCGACAATCTCAAAAGTCGCAAAAGTCGCAAAAGTTTTTGCGACAATCGCAAAAGTCGCAGAAAATTTTGCGACAATCGCAAAAGTCGCAGAAGTTTTTGCGACAATCGCAAAAGTCGCAAAAGTTTTTGCGACAATCGCAAAAGTCGCAGAAGTTTTTGCGACAATCTCAAAAGTCGCAAACGTCGCAGAAGTTTTTGCGACAATCGCAAAAGTCGCAAAAGTCGCAAAAGTTTTTGCGACAATCGCAAAAGTCGCAGAAGTTTTTGCGACAATCTCAAAAGTCGCAGAAGTTTTTGCGACAATCGCAAAAGTCGCAAAAGTCGCAAAAGTTTTTGCGACAATCTCAAAAGTCGCAAATGTCGCAGAAGTTTTTGCGACAATCGCAAAAATCGCAAAAGTCGCAAAAGTTTTTGCGACAATCGCAAAAGTCGCAGAAGTTTTTGCGACAATCGCAAAAGTCACAAAATTCGCAAAAGTTTTTGCGACAATCGCAAAAGTCGCAGAAGTTTTTGCGACAATCGCAAAAGTCGCAAAAGTTTTTGCGACAATCGCAAAAGTCGCAAAAGTTTTTGCGACAATCGCAAAAGTCGCAGAAGTTTTTACGACAATCTCAAAAGTCGCAGAAGTTTTTGCGACAATCGCAAAAGTCGCAAAAGTCGCAAAAGTTTTTGCGACAATCTCAAAAGTCGCAAATGTCGCAGAAGTTTTTGCGACAATCGCAAAAATCGCAAAAGTCGCAAAAGTTTTTGCGACAATCGCAAAAGTCGCAGAAGTTTTTGCGACAATCGCAAAAGTCACAAAATTCGCAAAAGTTTTTGCGACAATCGCAAAAGTCGCAGAAGTTTTGCGACAATCGCAAAAGTCGCAGAAAATTTTGCGACAATCGCAAAAGTCGCAAAAGTTTTTGCGACAATCGCAAAAGTCGCAAAAGTTTTTGCGACAATCGCAAAAGTCGCAAAAGTTTTTGCGACAATCGCAAAAGTCGCAGAAGTTTTTGCGACAATCGCAAAAGTCGCAGAAGTTGCAAAAGTTTTTGCGACAATCTTAAAAGTCGCAGAAGTTTTTGCGACAATCTCGAAAGTCGCAAAAGTCGCAAAAGGTTTCGCGACAATCACAAAAGTCGCAGAAGTCGCAAAAGTCGCAAAAGTTTTTGCGACAATCGCAAAAGTCGCAGAAGTTTTTACGACAGTCTCAAAAGTCGCAGAAGTTTTTGCGACAATCGCCAAAGTTGCAGAAGTTTTTGTGACAATCTCAAAAGTCGCAAAAGTTTTTGCGACAATCGCAAAAGTCGCAGAAGTTTTTGCGACAATCTCAAAAGTCGCAAAAGTTTTTGCGACAATCTCAAAAGTCGCAAAAGTCGCAAAAGGTTTCGCGACAATCACAAAAGTCGCAGAAGTTTTTGCGACAATCTCAAAAGTCGCAAAAGTTTTCGCGACAATCACAAAAGTCGCAAAAGTTTTTGCGACAATCGCACAAGTCGCAAAAGTTTTTGCGACAATCGCAAAAGTCGCAAAAGTTTTTGCGACAATCGCCAAAGTCGCAGAAGTTGTTGCGACAATCGCAAAAGTCGCAAAAGTTTTTGCGACAATCGCCAAAGTCGCAGAAGTTGTTGCGACAATCGCACAAGTCGCAAAAGTCGCAAAAGTTTTTGCGACAATCGCAAAAGTCGCAAAAGTTTTTGCGACAATCGCACAAGTCGCAAAAGTTTTTGCGACAATCGCACAAGTCGCAAAAGTTTTTGCGACAATCGCACAAGTCGCAAAAGTTTTTGCGACAATCGCCAAAGTCGCAAAAGTTTTTGCGACAATCGCAAAAGTCGCAAAAGTTTTTGCGACAATCGCAAAAGTCGCAAAAGTTTTTGCGACAATCGCCAAAGTCGCAGAAGTTGTTGCGACAATCGCACAAGTCGCAAAAGTCGCAAAAGTTTTTGCGACAATCGCAAAAGTCGCAGAAGTTTTTGCGACAATCGCAAAAGTCGCAAAAGTTTTTGCGACAATCGCGAAAGTCGCAAAAGTTTTTGCGACAATCACAAATGTCGCAAAAGTTTTTGCGACAATCGCACAAGTCGCAAAAGTTTTTGCGACAATCGCGAAAGTCGCAAAAGTTTTTGCGACAATCGCAAAAGTCGCAAAAGTTTTTGCGACAATCGCAAAAGTCGCAGAAGTTTTTGCGACAATCGCAAAAGTCGCAAAAGTTTTTGCGACAATCGCCAAAGTCGCAGAAGTTGTTGCGACAATCGCACAAGTCGCAAAAGTTTTTGCGACAATCGCACAAGTCGCAAAAGTTTTTGCGACAATCGCAGAAGTTTTTGCGACAATCGCAAAAGTCGCAAAAGTTTTTGCGACAATCGCAAAAGTCGCAAAAGTTTTTGCGACAATCGCACAAGTCGCAAAAGTTTTTGCGACAATCGCACAAGTCGCAAAAGTTTTTGCGACAATCGCAAAAGTCGCGAAAGTTTTTGCAAAAATCGCAAAAGTCGCAAAAGTTTTTGCGACAATCGCAAAAGTCGCAAAAGTTTTTGCGACAATCGCAAAAGTCGCAAAAGTTTATGCGACAATCGCAAAAGTCGCAAAAGTCGCAAAAGTTTTTGCGACAATCGCAAAAGTCGCAAAAGTCGCAAAAGTCGCAAAAGTCGCAAAAGTCGCAAAAGTCGCAAAAGTTTTTGCGACAATCGCAAAAGTCGCAAAAGTCGCAAAAGTCGCAAAAGTTTTTGCGACAATCGCAAAAGTCGCAGAAGTTTTTACGACAGTCTCAAAAGTCGCAGAAGTTTTTGCGACAATCGCAAAAGTCGCAAAAGATTTTGCGACAATCGCACAAATCGCAAAAGTTTTTGCGACAATCGCAAAACTCGCAGAAGTTTTAACGACAGTCTCAAAAGTCGCAAAAGTTTTTGCGACAATCGCAAAAGTCGCAAAAGTTTTTGCGACAATCGCGAAAGTCGCAAAAGTCGCGAAAGTTTTTGCGACAATCGCAAAAGTCGCAAAAGTTTTTGCGACAATCGCAAAAGTCGCAAAAGTTTTTGCGACAATCGCAAAAGTCGCAAAAGTTTTTGCGACAATCGCAAAAGTCGCAAAAGTTTTTGCGACAATCGCAAAAGTCGCAAAAGTCGCAAAAGTTTTTGCAAAAATCGCAAAAGTCGCAGAAGTTTTTGCGACAATCGCAAAAGTCGCAAAAGTCGCAAAAGTTTTTGCGACAATCGCAAAAGTCGCAAAAGTTTTTGCGACAATCGCAAAAGTCGCAAGAGATTTTGCGACAATCGCAAAAGTCGCAAAAGTCGCAAAAGTTTTTGCGACAATCGCAAAAGTCGCAAAAGTCGCAAAAGTTTTTGCGACAATCGCAAAAGTCGCAAAAGATTTTGCGACAATCGCACAAGTCGCAAAAGTTTTTGCGACAATCGCAAAAGTCGCAAAAGTTTTTGCGACAATCGCAAAAGTCGCAAAAGTTTTTGCGACAATCGCAAAAGTCGCAAAAGTTTTTGCGACAATCGCAAAAGTCGCAAAAGTTTTTGCGACAATCGCAAAAGTCGCAAAAGTCGCAAAAGTTTTTGGGACAATCGCAAAAGTCGCATAAGATTTTGCGACAATCGCAAAAGTCGCAAAAGTTTTTGCGACAATCGCAAAAGTCGCAAAAGTTTTTGCGACAATCGCAAAAGTCGCAAAAGTTTTTGCGACAATCGCAAAAGTCGCAAAAGTTTTTGCGACAATCGCAAAACTCGCAGAAGTTTTAACGACAGTCTCAAAAGTCGCAAAAGTTTTTGCGACAATCGCAAAAGTCGCAAAAGTTTTTGCGACAATCGCGAAAGTCGCAAAAGTCGCGAAAGTTTTTGCGACAATCGCAAAAGTCGCAAAAGTTTTTGCGACAATCGCAAAAGTCGCAAAAGTTTTTGCGACAATCGCAAAAGTCGCAAAAGTTTTTGCGACAATCGCAAAAGTCGCAAAAGTTTTTGCGACAATCGCAAAAGTCGCAAAAGTCGCAAAAGTTTTTGCAAAAATCGCAAAAGTCGCAGAAGTTTTTGCGACAATCGCAAAAGTCGCAAAAGTTTTTGCGACAATCGCAAAAGTCGCAGAAGTCGCAAAAGTCGCAAAAGTTTTTGCAAAAATCGCAAAAGTCGCAAAAGTTTTTGCGACAATCGCGAAAGTCGCAAAAGTCGCGAAAGTTTTTGCGACAATCGCAAAAGTCGCAAAAGATTTTGCGACAATCGCACAAGTCGCAAAAGTTTTTGCGACAATCGCAAAAGTCGCAAAAGTTTTTGCGACAATCGCAAAAGTCGCAAAAGTTTTTGCGACAATCGCAAAAGTCGCAAAAGTTTTTGCGACAATCGCAAAAGTCGCAAAAGTTTTTGCGACAATCGCAAAAGTCGCAAAAGTTTTTGCGACAATCGCAAAAGTCGCAAAAGTCGCAAAAGTTTTTGGGACAATCGCAAAAGTCGCATAAGATTTTGCGACAATCGCAAAAGTCGCAAAAGTTTTTGCGACAATCGCAAAAGTCGCAAAAGTTTTTGCGACAATCGCAAAAGTCGCAAAAGTTTTTGCGACAATCGCAAAAGTCGCAAAAGTTTTTGCGACAATCGCACAAGTCGCAAAAGTTTTTGCGACAATCGCAAAAGTCGCAAAAGTTTTTGCGACAATCGCAAAAGTCGCAAAAGTTTTTGCGACAATCGCAAAAGTCGCAAAAGTTTTTGCGACAATCGCAAAAGTCGCAAAAGTTTTTGCGACAATCGCAAAAGTCGCAAAAGTTTTTGCGACAATCGCAAAAGTCGCAAAAGTTTTTGCGACAATCGCCAAAGTCGCAGAAGTTTTTGCGACAATCGCAAAAGTCGCAAAAGTTTTTGCGACAATCGCACAAGTCGCAAAAGTTTTTGCGACAATCGCAAAAGTCGCAAAAGTTTTTGCGACAATCGCCAAAGTCGCAGAAGTTTTTGCGATAATCGCAAAAGTCGCAAAAGTTTTTGCGACAATCGCAAAAGTCGCAAAAGTTTTTGCGACAATCGCAAAAGTCGCAAAAGTTTTTGCGACAATCGCAAAAGTCGCAAAAGTTTTTGCAAAAATCGCAAAAGTCGCACAAGTTTTTGCGACAA
Organism: Anopheles gambiae; assembly: GCF_943734735.2. Taxonomy (NCBI): domain Eukaryota; kingdom Metazoa; phylum Arthropoda; class Insecta; order Diptera; family Culicidae; genus Anopheles; species Anopheles gambiae. The sequence continues at coordinate 24,537,825 of NC_064602.1, forward strand.
TCGCACAAGTCGCAAAAGTTTTTGCGACAATCGCAAAAGTCGCAAAAGATTTTGCGACAATCGCACAAGTCGCAAAAGTTTTTGCGACAATCGCACAAGTCGCAAAAGTTTTTGCGACAATCGCAAAAGTCGCAAAAGTTTTTGCGACAATCGCCAAAGTCGCAAAAGTTTTTGCGACAATCGCAAAAGTCGCAAAAGTTTTTGCAACAATCGCAAAAGTCGCAAAAGTTTTTGCGACAATCGCAAAAGTCGCAGAAGTTTTTGCGACAATCGCGAAAGTCGCAAAAGTCGCGAAAGTTTTTGCGACAATCGCAAAAGTCGCAAAAGTCGCAAAAGTTTTTGCGACAATCGCAAAAGTCGCAGAAGTTTTTGCGACAATCGCAAAAGTCGCAAAAGTTTTGGCGACAATCGCGAAAGTCGCAAAAGTCGCAAAAGTTTTTGCGACAATCGCAAAAGTCGCAAAAGTGGCAAAAGTTTTTGCGACAATTGCAAAAGTTTTTGCGACAATCGCAAAAGTCGCAAAAGTCGCAAAAGTTTTTGCAAAAATCGCAAAAGTCGCAAAAGCTTTGGGACAATCGCAAAAGTCGTAAAAGTCGCAAAAGTTTTTGCGACAATCGCAAAATTCGCAAAAGTCGCAAAAGTTTTTGCGACAATCGCAAAAGTCGCAAAAGTCGCAAAAGTTTTTGCGACAATCGCAAAAGTCGCAAAAGTCGCAAAAGTTTTTGCGACAATCGCAGAAGTTTTTGCGACAATCGCAAAAGTCGCAAAAGTTTTTGCGACAATCGCAAAAGTCGCAGAAGTTTTTGCGACAATCGCAAAAGTCGCAGAAGTTTTTACGACAGTCTCAAAAGTCGCAAAAGTTTATGCGACAATCGCAAAAGTCGCAGAAGTTTTTGCGACAATCACAAAAGTCGCAAAAGTTTTTGCGACAATCGCAAAAGTCGCAAAAGATTTTGCGACAATCGCACAAATCGCAAAAGTTTTTGCGACAATCGCACAAGTCGCAAAAGTTTTTGCGACAATCGCAAAAGTCGCAAAAGTTTTTGCGACAATCGCAAAAGTCGCAAAAGTTTTTGCGACAATCGCAAAAGTCGCAAAAGTTTTTGCGACAATCGCAAAAGTCGCAAAAGTTTTTGCGACAATCGCAAAAGTCGCAAAAGTTTTTGCGACAATCGCAAAAGTCGCAAAAGTTTTTGCGACAATCGCCAAAGTCGCAAAAGTTTTTGCGACAATCGCAAAAGTCGCAAAAGTTTTTGCGACAATCGCAAAAGTCGCAAAAGTTTATGCGACAATCGCAAAAGTCGCAGAAGTTTTTGCGACAATCGCACAAGTCGCAAATGTCGCAAAAGTTTTTGCGACAATCGCAAAAGTCGCAAAAGTCGCAAAAGTTTTAGCGACAATCGCAAAAGTCGCAGAAGTTTTTGCGACAATCGCAAAAGTCGCAGAAGTTTTGGCGACAATCGCGAAAGTCGCAAAAGTCGCAAAAGTTTTTGCAACAATCGCAAAAGTCGCAAAAGTCGCAAAAGTTTTTGCGACAATTGCAAAAGTTTTTGCGACAATCGCAAAAGTCGCAAAAGTCGCAAAAGTTTTTGCAAAAATCGCAAAAGTCGCAAAAGCTTTGGGACAATCGCAAAAGTCACAAAAGTCGCAAAAGTTTTTGCGACAATCGCAAAAGTCGCAAAAGTCGCAAAAGTTTTTGCGACAATCGCAAAAGTCGCAAAAGTCGCAAAAGTTTTTGCGACAATCGCAAAAGTCACAAAAGTCGCAAAAGTTTTTGCGACAATCGCAAAAGTCGCAAAAGTCGCAAAAGTTTTTGCGACAATCGCAAAAGTCGCAAAAGTCGCAAAAGTTTTTGCGACAATCGCAAAAGTCGCAAAAGTTTTTGCGACAATCGCAAAAGTCGCAGAAGTTTTTGCGACAATCGCAAAGGTTTTTGCGACAATCGCAAAAGTCGCAAAAGTTTTTGCGACAATCGCAAAAGTCGCAAAAGTTTCAAAAGTTTTTGCGACAATCGCAAAAGTCGCAGAAGTTTTTGCGACAATCGCAAAAGTCGCAAAAGTTTTTGCGACAATCGCACAAGTCGCAAAAGTTTTTGCGACAATCGCAAAAGTCGCAAAAGTTTTTGCGACAATCGCCAAAGTCGCAGAAGTTTTTGCGATAATCGCAAAAGTCGCAAAAGTTTTTGCGACAATCGCAAAAGTCGCAAAAGTTTTTGCGACAATCGCAAAAGTCGCAAAAGTCGCAAAAGTTTTTGCAAAAATCGCAAAAGTCGCAAAAGTTTTTGCGACAATCGCACAAGTCGCAAAAGTTTTTGCGACAATCGCAAAAGTCGCAAAAGATTTTGCGACAATCGCACAAGTCGCAAAAGTTTTTGCGACAATCGCACAAGTCGCAAAAGTTTTTGCGACAATCGCAAAAGTCGCAAAAGTTTTTGCGACAATCGCCAAAGTCGCAAAAGTTTTTGCGACAATCGCAAAAGTCGCAAAAGTTTTTGCAACAATCGCAAAAGTCGCAAAAGTTTTTGCGACAATCGCAAAAGTCGCAGAAGTTTTTGCGACAATCGCGAAAGTCGCAAAAGTCGCGAAAGTTTTTGCGACAATCGCAAAAGTCGCAAAAGTCGCAAAAGTTTTTGCGACAATCGCAAAAGTCGCAGAAGTTTTTGCGACAATCGCAAAAGTCGCAAAAGTTTTGGCGACAATCGCGAAAGTCGCAAAAGTCGCAAAAATTTTTGCGACAATCGCAAAAGTCGCAAAAGTCGCAAAAGTTTTTGCGACAATTGCAAAAGTTTTTGCGACAATCGCAAAAGTCGCAAAAGTCGCAAAAGTTTTTGCAAAAATCGCAAAAGTCGCAAAAGCTTTGGGACAATCGCAAAAGTCGCAAAAGTCGCAAAAGTTTTTGCGACAATCGCAAAATTCGCAAAAGTCGCAAAAGTTTTTGCGACAATCGCAAAAGTCGCAAAAGTCGCAAAAGTTTTTGCGACAATCGCAAAAGTCGCAAAAGTCGCAAAAATTTTTGCGACAATCGCAGAAGTTTTTGCGACAATCGCAAAAGTCGCAAAAGTTTAAGCGACAATCGCAAAAGTCGCAAAAGTTTTTGCGACAATCGCAAAAGTCGCAGAAGTTTTTACGACAGTCTCAAAAGTCGCAAAAGTTTATGCGACAATCGCAAAAGTCGCAGAAGTTTTTGCGACAATCACAAAAGTCGCAAAAGTTTTTGCGACAATCGCAAAAGTCGCAAAAGTTTTTGCGACAATCGCACAAATCGCAAAAGTTTTTGCGACAATCGCACAAGTCGCAAAAGTTTTTGCGACAATCGCAAAAGTCGCAAAAGTTTTTGCGACAATCGCAAAAGTCGCAAAAGTTTTTGCGACAATCGCAAAAGTCGCAAAAGTTTTTGCGACAATCGCAAAAGTCGCAAAAGTTTTTGCGACAATCGCAAAAGTCGCAAAAGTTTTTGCGACAATCGCCAAAGTCGCAAAAGTTTTTGCGACAATCGCACAAGTCGCAAAAGTTTTTGCGACAATCGCAAAAGTCGCAAAAGTTTTTGCGACAATCGCGAAAGTCGCAAAAGTTTTTGCGACAATGGCACAAGTCGCAAAAGTTTTTGCGACAATCGCAAAAGTCGCAAAAGCTTTTGTGACAATCGCAAAAGTCACAAAAGTCGCGAAAGTTTTTGCAAAAATCGCAAAAGTCGCAAAAGTTTTTGCGACAATCGCAAAAGTCGCAAAAGTTTTTGCGACAATCGCAAAAGTCGCAAAAGTTTATGCGACAATCGCAAAAGTCGCAAAAGTCGCAAAAGTTTTTGCGACAATCGCAAAAGTCGCAAAAGTCGCAAAAGTCGCAAAAGTCGCAAAAGTCGCAAAAGTCGCAAAAGTTTTTGCGACAATCGCAAAAGTCGCAAAAGTCGCAAAAGTCGCAAAAGTTTTTGCGACAATCGCAAAAGTCGCAGAAGTTTTTACGACAGTCTCAAAAGTCGCAGAAGTTTTTGCGACAATCGCAAAAGTCGCAAAAGATTTTGCGACAATCGCACAAATCGCAAAAGTTTTTGCGACAATCGCAAAACTCGCAGAAGTTTTAACGACAGTCTCAAAAGTCGCAAAAGTTTTTGCGACAATCGCAAAAGTCGCAAAAGTTTTTGCGACAATCGCGAAAGTCGCAAAAGTCGCGAAAGTTTTTGCGACAATCGCAAAAGTCGCAAAAGTTTTTGCGACAATCGCAAAAGTCGCAAAAGTTTTTGCGACAATCGCAAAAGTCGCAAAAGTTTTTGCGACAATCGCAAAAGTCGCAAAAGTTTTTGCGACAATCGCAAAAGTCGCAAAAGTCGCAAAAGTTTTTGCAAAAATCGCAAAAGTCGCAGAAGTTTTTGCGACAATCGCAAAAGTCGCAAAAGTTTTTGCGACAATCGCAAAAGTCGCAAGAGATTTTGCGACAATCGCAAAAGTCGCAAAAGTCGCAAAAGTTTTTGCGACAATCGCAAAAGTCGCAAAAGTCGCAAAAGTTTTTGCGACAATCGCAAAAGTCGCAAAAGATTTTGCGACAATCGCACAAGTCGCAAAAGTTTTTGCGACAATCGCAAAAGTCGCAAAAGTTTTTGCGACAATCGCAAAAGTCGCAAAAGTTTTTGCGACAATCGCAAAAGTCGCAAAAGTTTTTGCGACAATCGCAAAAGTCGCAAAAGTTTTTGCGACAATCGCAAAAGTCGCAAAAGTCGCAAAAGTTTTTGGGACAATCGCAAAAGTCGCATAAGATTTTGCGACAATCGCAAAAGTCGCAAAAGTTTTTGCGACAATCGCAAAAGTCGCAAAAGTTTTTGCGACAATCGCAAAAGTCGCAAAAGTTTTTGCGACAATCGCAAAAGTCGCAAAAGTTTTTGCGACAATCGCACAAGTCGCAAAAGTTTTTGCGACAATCGCAAAAGTCGCAAAAGTTTTTGCGACAATCGCAAAAGTCGCAAAAGTTTTTGCGACAATCGCAAAAGTCGCAAAAGTTTTTGCGACAATCGCAAAAGTCGCAAAAGTTTTTGCGACAATCGCAAAAGTCGCAAAAGTTTTTGCGACAATCGCAAAAGTCGCAAAAGTTTTTGCGACAATCGCCAAAGTCGCAGAAGTTTTTGCGACAATCGCAAAAGTCGCAAAAGTTTTTGCGACAATCGCACAAGTCGCAAAAGTTTTTGCGACAATCGCAAAAGTCGCAAAAGTTTTTGCGACAATCGCCAAAGTCGCAGAAGTTTTTGCGATAATCGCAAAAGTCGCAAAAGTTTTTGCGACAATCGCAAAAGTCGCAAAAGTTTTTGCGACAATCGCAAAAGTCGCAAAAGTTTTTGCGACAATCGCAAAAGTCGCAAAAGTCGCAAAAGTTTTTGCAAAAATCGCAAAAGTCGCAAAAGTTTTTGCGACAATCGCACAAGTCGCAAAAGTTTTTGCGACAATCGCAAAAGTCGCAAAAGATTTTGCGACAATCGCACAAGTCGCAAAAGTTTTTGCGACAATCGCACAAGTCGCAAAAGTTTTTGCGACAATCGCAAAAGTCGCAAAAGTTTTTGCGACAATCGTCAAAGTCGCAAAAGTTTTTGCGACAATCGCAAAAGTCGCAAAAGTTTTTGCAACAATCGCAAAAGTCGCAAAAGTTTTTGCGACAATCGCAAAAGTCGCAGAAGTTTTTGCGACAATCGCGAAAGTCGCAAAAGTTTTGGCGACAATCGCGAAAGTCGCAAAAGATTTTGCGACAATCGCACAAGTCGCAAAAGTTTTTGCGACAATCGCAAAAGTCGCAAAAGTTTTTGCGACAATCGTCAAAGTCGCAAAAGTTTTTGCGACAATCGCAAAAGTCGCAAAAGTTTTTGCAACAATCGCAAAAGTCGCAAAAGTTTTTGCGACAATCGCAAAAGTCGCAGAAGTTTTTGCGACAATCGCAAAAGTCGCAAAAGTTTTGGCGACAATCGCGAAAGTCGCAAAAGTCGCAAAAGTTTTTGCGACAATCGCAAAAGTCGCAAAAGTGGCAAAAGTTTTTGCGACAATTGCAAAAGTTTTTGCGACAATCGCAAAAGTCGCAAAAGTCGCAAAAGTTTTTGCAAAAATCGCAAAAGTCGCAAAAGCTTTGGGACAATCGCAAAAGTCGTAAAAGTCGCAAAAGTTTTTGCGACAATCGCAAAATTCGCAAAAGTCGCAAAAGTTTTTGCGACAATCGCAAAAGTCGCAAAAGTTTTTGCGACAATCGCAAAAGTCGCAAAAGTTTTTGCGACAATCGCAAAAGTCGCAAAAGTTTTTGCGACAATCGCAAAAGTCGCAAAAGTTTTTGCGACAATCGCAAAAGTTGCAAAAGTTTTTGCGACAATCGCAAAAGTCGCAAAAGTTTTTGCGACAATCGCAAAAGTCGCAAAAGATTTTGCGACAATCGCAAAAGTCGCAAAAGTCGCAAAAGTTTTTGCGACAATCGCAAAAGTCGCAAAAGTCGCAAAAATTTTTGCGACAATCGCAGAAGTTTTTGCGACAATCGCAAAAGTCGCAAAAGTTTAAGCGACAATCGCAAAAGTCGCAAAAGTTTATGCGACAATCGCAAAAGTCGCAGAAGTTTTTGCGACAATCACAAAAGTCGCAAAAGTTTTTGCGACAATCGCAAAAGTCGCAAAAGTTTTTGCGACAATCGCACAAATCGCAAAAGTTTTTGCGACAATCGCACAAGTCGCAAAAGTTTTTGCGACAATCGCAAAAGTCGCAAAAGTTTTTGCGACAATCGCAAAAGTCGCAAAAGTTTTTGCGACAATCGCAAAAGTCGCAAAAGTTTTTGCGACAATCGCAAAAGTCGCAAAAGTTTTTGCGACAATCGCAAAAGTCGCAAAAGTTTTTGCGACAATCGCCAAAGTCGCAAAAGTTTTTGCGACAATCGCAAAAGTCGCAAAAGTTTTTGCGACAATCGCAAAAGTCGCAAAAGTTTTTGCGACAATCGCAAAAGTCGCAGAAGTTTTTGCGACAATCGCGAAAGTCGCAAATGTCATGAAAGTTTTTGCGACAATCGCAAAAGTCGCAAAAGTCGCAAAAGTTTTAGCGACAATCGCAAAAGTCGCAGAAGTTTTTGCGACAATCGCAAAAGTCGCAGAAGTTTTGGCGACAATCGCGAAAGTCGCAAAAGTCGCAAAAGTTTTTGCAACAATCGCAAAAGTCGCAAAAGTCGCAAAAGTTTTTGCGACAATTGCAAAAGTTTTTGCGACAATCGCAAAAGTCGCAAAAGTCGCAAAAGTTTTTGCAAAAATCGCAAAAGTCGCAAAAGCTTTGGGACAATCGCAAAAGTCGCAAAAGTCGCAAAAGTTTTTGCGACAATCGCAAAAGTCGCAAAAGTCGCAAAAGTTTTTGCGACAATCGCAAAAGTCGCAAAAGTTTTTGCGACAATCGCAAAAGTCGCAAAAGTCGCAAAAGTTTTTGCGACAATCGCAAAAGTCGCAAAAGTCGCAAAAGTTTCTGCGACAATCGCAAAAGTCGCAAAAGTCGCAAAAGTTTTTGCAACAATCGCACAAATCGCAAAAGTTTTTGCGACAATCGCAAAAGTCGCAAAAGTCGCAAAAGTTTTTGCGACAATCGCAGAAGTTTTTGCGACAATCGCAGAAGTTTTTGCGACAATCGCAAAAGTCGCAAAAGTTTTTGCGACAATCGCAAAAGTCGCAGAAGTTTTTGCGACAATCGCAAAGGTTTTTGCGACAATCGCAAAATTCGCAAAAGTTTTTGCGACAATCGCAAAAGTCGCAAAAGTTTCAAAAGTTTTAGCGACAATCGCAAAAGTCGCAGAAGTTTTTGCGACAATCGCAAAAGTCGCAGAAGTTTTGGCGACAATCGCAAAAGTCGCAAAAGTGTTTGCGACAATCGCAAGAGTCGCAAAAGTCGCAAAAGTTTTTGCGACAATTGCAAAAGTTTTTACGACAATCGCAAAAGTCGCAAAAGTCGCAAAAGTTTTTGCGACAATCGCAAAAGTCGCAAAAGTTTTTGCGACAATCGCAAAAGTCGCAAAAGTCGCAAAAGTTTTTGCGACAATCGCAAAAGTCGCAAAAGTCGCAAAAGTTTTTGCGACAATCGCAAAAGTCACAAAAGTCGCAAAAGTTTTTGCGACAATCGCAAAAGTCGCAAAAGTCGCAAAAGTTTTTGCGACAATCGCAAAAGTCGCAAAAGTCGCAGAAGTTTTTGCGACAATCGCAGAAGTTTTTGCGACAATCGCAAAAGTCGCAAAAGTTTTTGCGACAATCGCAAAAGTCGCAGAAGTTTTTGCGACAATCGCAAAGGTTTTTGCGACAATCGCAAAATTCGCAAAAGTTTTTGCGACAATCGCAAAAGTCGCAAAAGTTTCAAAAGTTTTAGCGACAATCGCAAAAGTCGCAGAAGTTTTTGCGACAATCGCAAAAGTCGCAGAAGTTTTGGCGACAATCGCAAAAGTCGCAAAAGTGTTTGCGACAATCGCAAAAGTCGCAAAAGTCGCAAAAGTTTTTGCGACAATTGCAAAAGTTTTTACGACAATCGCAAAAGTCGCAAAAGTCGCAAAAGTTTTTGCGACAATCGCAAAAGTCGCAAAAGTTTTTGCGACAATCGCAAAAGTCGCAAAAGTCGCAAAAGTTTTTGCGACAATCGCAAAAGTCGCAAAAGTTTTTGCGACAATCGCAAAAGTCGCAAAAGTCGCAAAAGTTTTTGCGACAATCGCAAAAGTCGCAAAAGTCGCAAAAGTTTTTGCGACAATCGCAAAAGTCACAAAAGTCGCAAAAGTTTTTGCGACAATCGCAAAAGTCGCAAAAGTCGCAAAAGTTTTTGCGACAATCGCAAAATTCGCAAAAGTTTTTGCGACAATCGCAAAAGTCGCAAAAGTTTCAAAAGTTTTAGCGACAATCGCAAAAGTCGCAGAAGTTTTTGCGACAATCGCAAAAGTCGCAGAAGTTTTGGCGACAATCGCAAAAGTCGCAAAAGTGTTTGCGACAATCGCAAAAGTCGCAAAAGTCGCAAAAGTTTTTGCGACAATTGCAAAAGTTTTTACGACAATCGCAAAAGTCGCAAAAGTCGCAAAAGTTTTTGCGACAATCGCAAAAGTCGCAAAAGTTTTTGCGACAATCGCAAAAGTCGCAAAAGTCGCAAAAGTTTTTGCGACAATCGCAAAAGTCGCAAAAGTTTTTGCGACAATCGCAAAAGTCGCAAAAGTCGCAAAAGTTTTTGCGACAATCGCAAAAGTCGCAAAAGTCGCAAAAGTTTTTGCGACAATCGCAAAAGTCACAAAAGTCGCAAAAGTTTTTGCGACAATCGCAAAAGTCGCAAAAGTCGCAAAAGTTTTTGCGACAATCGCAAAAGTCGCAAAAGTCGCAGAAGTTTTTGCGACAATCGCAGAAGTTTTTGCGACAATCGCAAAAGTCGCAAAAGTTTTTGCGACAATCGCAAAAGTCGCAGAAGTTTTTGCGACAATCGCAAAGGTTTTTGCGACAATCGCAAAATTCGCAAAAGTTTTTGCGACAATCGCAAAAGTCGCAAAAGTTTCAAAAGTTTTAGCGACAATCGCAAAAGTCGCAGAAGTTTTTGCGACAATCGCAAAAGTCGCAGAAGTTTTGGCGACAATCGCAAAAGTCGCAAAAGTGTTTGCGACAATCGCAAAAGTCGCAAAAGTCGCAAAAGTTTTTGCGACAATTGCAAAAGTTTTTACGACAATCGCAAAAGTCGCAAAAGTCGCAAAAGTTTTTGCGACAATCGCAAAAGTCGCAAAAGTTTTTGCGACAATCGCAAAAGTCGCAAAAGTCGCAAAAGTTTTTGCGACAATCGCAAAAGTCGCAAAAGTTTTTGCGACAATCGCAAAAGTCGCAAAAGTCGCAAAAGTTTTTGCGACAATCGCAAAAGTCGCAAAAGTCGCAAAAGTTTTTGCGACAATCGCAAAAGTCACAAAAGTCGCAAAAGTTTTTGCGACAATCGCAAAAGTCGCAAAAGTCGCAAAAGTTTTTGCGACAATCGCAAAAGTCGCAAAAGTTTTTGCGACAATCGCAAAAGTTTTTGCGACAATCGCAAAAGTCGCAAAAGTTTTTGCGACAATCGCAAAAGTCGCAAAAGTCGCAAAAGTTTTTGCGACAATCGCAAAATTCGCAAAAGTCGCAAAAGTTTTTGCGACAATCGCAAAAGTCGCAAAAGTTTTTGCGACAATCGCAAAAGTCGCAAAAGTCGCAAAAGTTTTTGCGACAATCGCAAAAGTCGCAAAAGTCGCAAAAGTTTTTGCGACAATCGCAAAAGTCACAAAAGTCGCAAAAGTTTTTGCGACAATCGCAAAAGTCGCAAAAGTCGCAAAAGTTTTTGCGACAATCGCAAAAGTCACAAAAGTCGCAAAAGTTTTTGCGACAATCGCAAAAGTCGCAAAAGTCGCAAAAGTTTTTGCGACAATCGCAAAAGTCGCACAAGTTTTTGCGACAATCGCAAAAGTCGCAGAAGTTTTTGCGACAATCGCAAAAGTCGCAAAAGTTTTTGCGACAATCGCAAAAGTGTTTGCGACAATCGCAAAAGTTTTAGCGACAATCGCAAAAGTCGCAAAAGTTTTTGCGACAATCGCAAAAGTCGCAGAAGTTTTTGCGACAATCGCAAAAGTCGCAGAAGTTTTGCGACAATCGCAAAAGTCGCACAAGTTTTTGCGACAATCGCAAAAGTCGCAGAAGTTTTTGCGACAATCGCAAAAGTCGCACAAGTTTTTGCGACAATCGCAGAAGTTTTTGCGAAAATCGCAGAAGTTTTTGCGAAAATCGCAGAAGTTTTTGCGAAAATCGCAGAAGTTTTTGCGAAAATCGCAGAAGTTTTTGCGACAATCGCAGAAGTTTTTGCGAAAATCGCAGAAGTTTTTGCGAAAATCGCAGAAGTTTTGCGACAATCGCAGAAGTTTTTGCGAAAGTTGCAGAAGTTTTTGCGAATTTCGTCGAATGTTATCTCACCATACATGCTTAAAACCATATAGAATACAGGTCGATGTATCCGTAATGAGCTGACAAATGAAAGTAAGTAGAATAAATTTTGGTTTGAAATTTACCTCGTTCAGTTTCAGGATTTTATGTAAATCGTCACATCTAATTCATAACTTGTGGATGTTTTCTTTAAATCCATTTTAAAAATATATTGTTTCACGATATTTTAAATTGCAACTTTAATTAATGACTGTCAGGTAACGATAAAACACCCAAAAATCCTGTAGAAATATGATTTCCTCAGATTTTTCTAGATGCAACCTTTATATTTTTGACTCAGTTGAAGTAAGTTACACGACCAGAGCACTAATATGAGTAACAACAGTCACCAACTGAACATTCCATTCACTGTGAGCTTGTATGCGTGCATGTAAAACTGTAGGAGCTAAGTTTCAAATCTAAGAGATTTGCATGAATGCCAAAAAGAGCTATGCAACGACCTGCGAGTTAAGAGTTAACAGTACGAATATATCCCGTACTTCCGGAAAGCGCTCCAAATTCCTCTCCCCCTCTCTTTCCTCTACTACCCTTGGCGTCAACGAAGCGGCCTAAAGCCGCCAACATGCTTGATGTCTAGTGTCCATCCGGTAAGGGCCAAAGCATAGCTATCAGAAGTTGCAAAAAGGCATATTTCCGGTAATAAATTCCAAACATAATAAATATGCAACACGTTTTACAGCTGAACAAACGTTAAATCCAGATAAAAACATTTCACTCAAACGTTCACTCAGCACGATCGAGCTTGAATCATGATAAGAATTTGTTTTATAGCACATATTAGCATAAGGTCAACTCTTCCAATCGATACCTATAATCGATAATGATCCAATATTATACTTAATTTGAACACCACAACAAGCGAGCGTCCCACAGTTGGTTGCAAACATTCATAGCTGTTTTGATTAATTCTCCTGGGCGGTTTGTAGGAATCCCCTATATGCTAATAAATCTCCATACCAATTGGATGGTTACATTTCTTCACCATTTGTTCCATCGAGTGAAACAGGGAGTCCATCACATAATTGGACGAGTTTAAACACAGGTTGAAGCGTACAGGGTTGTAAAATAAGGCCAAAAGATCGAAGTGAAATTGATCCTTCGACAGCACAGGGGTAGACGATTTACAATATCGATCGTCGCATTACAAATAAGAGATAAGCAATACACACAAGATAAGCGAGAATTTATCCGATTGATTTATAAGAACGATTTTGAATTTTAAGAAACATTTGCTGGTTAGCTCTTAGCCGAGAAAATTCACGTGTGTTTGTGTTTAAACATTTTGAAACGTTTCAGTTGTACTGCGCCAGTGTTTGGCCTCACATAGTCCCCTAGTACAGCACTTTACTTACAGCAAGAACCAATGTCGGACCCAATGGATAAGATGAGTGAGTAGTGGCGGAAAAGTGTCAAAAGTGTGATCCTTCTCATTTCGTACAGTAAAAAACATACACATTGTGTTTTAGATCCAGCTCCAACTTACGTTCCATCGGCACGGGACGTGTCTGCTATGGCTGGTCCCGAGCCGGCCCATGTTGTTTGTCCATCGTGCCACGCCGAAATTGTTACCCAAACTACTCATAAATCAAACAACAAAACGCACATCTACGCGCTGATGCTGTGTTTGGCATGTTGCTGCCTGTGCTTGTGCTGCCTGCCATACTGTTGCAACTCTTGCCGGGACACTGTACACCGTTGTCCTAAATGCAAAGCGTTCGTCGGTGTGTATCGACGCTGAAGTTTCAACAGATTTGCTAGCATTTTTTGCCCGTTAAGTGTGATTAATAACCAGAAATACATCCAACCAGAGCTAGTGCATCGATGCTCATGCTTGTTGTGCTTATGCTGGTGTTTTAATCTGTCATGCATTTGATCAACATGAAGTGCTTGAAAAGCAAACGTAATGAACCTACGGAGGTTATCGCATTAACGAACAATAAATAACTTTTCTCTTGTAAACAGCAAATTCAATAAATTCTTCAATACAAGAAACATCTGGACGTGAACGTAGCAGCAAAGCATAGCAGCAGCAGGGACAGAATAGTCCCTAACGGGCAATCCACATTTGCTCTATGGGAATTGTCGATGGCAGGGATCGTCAAACTTTTCAAGTAACTGGATAGATTAGAGATATCTATGAATCCGGCGAATCAGTTTTCAAATAGAAAGCATTAGTATTTTGTACACTGTTCAAACGGGGTTTAGTAAAACAAAAATGATGTATTTTTGATGAAATTTGGCATGATCTATATCTTACATCAGCCTACATTTTTTCAGAATAAGGTGCTATTTGAGCGATAATGGGATTACCTATGAATCAACAGTAGAATACAGTAGAACGTTAATTATCCAGGTAGCTCGGGACCGGGCGGATGCCGGTTAATCGATTTGCACGAATAATCGTCCAATAAATGTCAAATTCATATAAAAATTATAAAATACACTAGTTTTATATTTAATTAATTTTCAACTAACTGATTAATCGTTACTAGAATATTATTTGAATCAATAACTATAGGTTTAACAACTGTTCATGAACAAAAATGAATTTGGAAAATACCACTAGACACTACAGTGCTGCACATAAAAACTGGTTGTCCACCTGACTATCGCTGTAAATGTTCGGCGTATGTTTGAACAGCTGTCACATTTATGCGCACGGTTAAAGCGCCCGACGGTTAATCCGTCCCCGGATAATCGACGTACTACTGTACTTCCATTTATTTTTAGCATCATGACTTGTTAGAAATTCGCTAAAACGTATCTCACAAAAATATTCTTGGTAGATTCTAGTCATTTTTTTATGAACCTCACGTTTGTTGAATGAAAATATTTTTAATTTACCATGAAGCTCTGATAACGCTACTTTTCAACCATCCTCCTCTGCCCGCAATGTCACCTTTTTATTGAACTGCCATTTCTCTACAGCATAAAAGCTACCTGGATCAACGGCGTCCCTGTCATATCATAAACTAGCAAAGCTGTCAAGAAAAAACTTCAATAAATAGATGAAATTTACCATTGTGTTCACCCATTTAACCATTTACAGGCATTACGGGTAAGAAATTCCTTAAACGGGACAACCACTCAATTTCCAGCTAAACCAGTATTTCACTGGAGAACTATCTATAAAGCACCAAATTATCACGTTTTCCTCCAAAACAGATATATTGTAGTATTTTCTTAACTCATAATTGCTATTGCTCCAAAAACCATCTTAATCACATGGTCCAAATAAATGTAGCTGACGACATTGCTGAGCCCTGATCTGAGGGCTTTCAAAGCTTCTTACCGTTAGCGACATCTATCGGCAAACGTCTCACGAAGCTGTTGAATGGTATACTTGCGTGCACAGTGGGCGCCATACATTTATTTTGTTTTGCAGAAATGAATGTTTGTATTAGGTTAATCTTGAATGTTTTTTTTCTCTTGTTAATCTCAATTTTAAGCACTCTGTTGATATAGGCTAGTCTTAAGATAGCTAGCGGTTGGCAATATAGTACGGTTTTTAAACTGGTTGGAAAAAATCCGAAAACGGAACATTGACTTTGGCCTATAATAGTTTACTGAGCTGATTTTACAGATAACTACAAAATAAAATTTCATTATTTTTAAAAACTTTTTCTCCTTTATGTTAAGATTTGTTCATATTTTACCGTCTTACAGTTATCAACGTAGAAAACCAATAAAACGATTTTTTGTATTAGTATTAGAAACGTTAAAAAAAAAAACAAAGTTAATAGTTTTAACCATAGCCCACCTAACAATACATATTAAACTCATACTTTATTGCTGATTTATAATCTTCTGATAAAACCATTAAATATTAATTCCCACTTCCCTCCGCCCTATATTCCTGCCAAATAATTTCTGCGAATTTGTACACCACAGGTCGGAAACACAACACCGCACCATCACATTGTTTAATAATATTTCGCCTCATTTCGACTTACATAATCTAATTATTGGCCCACTTCAGGGTGCATTAAAGGTTACGCGCGTGTTTTTTTTTTTTCTTTGCGCCGAAACCCAGCCCTGTCAAGAGAGTTTACTGAGCCGTTAAAATAATTGATACCTTTGCAAACCCGGCGCAACCGAAGGGAACAAATCGACTGAACACTCCGAGAAAGCATTATCATTGCTATCGTGCGGAAACAGTGTTAACTTTAATCTAAACTTCGATCTCTCTGCCGCCCATTTCGCCACTTCCCCTACCTCCGGAACCGCGGCCACCGGGCGCCTCCATTTGGGAGTGTCCCATCGCCACTCCTGAGTCTCATTCGTGCCCTTTTTTTCCATCCATCCGTAGAATGTTCTACCCCTCCTTGCCACATCTTTTGCGGGGCCTTCTTGTCCCACGCGCGAAAGCATCGCAAGACAGTAAATTTTAATAAAACAGCAAGCAGCGAGATAAAAAAGAACAAAAAGTAGGCACAAAAAAGCCTCCACTTGCAAATACATAATCAAGTTTTCTTAATGTGCCCCTTCTGTTTCTTTATGCTCAGTTTCCTCAGTTCATCGGCAATCGGCAGGGCGAAGCAAAGGTGTGGTGTGGTGGATGAGTGGGCAGAGAAATTTTGGACACCGAAAAGGATCTTCTTTTTCTGAGTTTTGTCATTGCCACTTCGGCATGTGCCCCAACATGGGCACACTCACACACACACACACGTACAAAGGCAAAACGACGAGGTGTAGCTCCAAAAAAGGCTCGTTCATATCCTTGCAGCTGTACGCGGAATATATTGACAAGCAGAAGTGGATCAATAATACGAAAGTTTAGTCATTCGTCCGTTCCTTTGTCCTCGGCACACTCGGTTTGTGTTGTTGGTGTTAGTGAGCGAGTTTTGAATTTGAGGGCGGGGGGAGGGTATTTTTGGGAGCGTTCAACTAACACCAACACCTAACGGACAAAACTGGCCACGCGCACTAGCTGCCCGCATGTGGTTGTGCTCGGTGGGCAAAGCACATTATCAGCACTTAAAACACTCACACATTGCCTTGCGATACTTGTCTGTGTGTGTGTGTGTTTGCTTGTCAGAGTATAGGTACGCTCATGCGCACTTGTCCCCCCCAACGTGCCTCCACCCACCAACAACAACAACAACAAAAAAGGGCAAACGCCACCAGCGAAGGACTTTCACCACCTGCTCAAGAGGACAACGGCCGTGCGGTGCGCTTCAATCGGAAATCCGCATCGCTGTGTGCGTACCGTTTGGCACAAAAGTTGCGCAACCAAACCCCTCATCCACCAACCAGTGTTCGTTCCCCCCATTCTGCTGCCCCACTTCCTGTGTCCTTTATTTACTACTGGGAAAAGCGTAAAAAAAATGGCAGAAAAGCTGACTCAGCGAAGCACGTGCGTCGTCTGTATTGGTGGAAGCGTTTGCGAAAGAAAACGAAAAAAAAGAAGCTTTTTATGTAATCGATCGAATTCCTTTCTACCCTCCTTTCCCAACATCCGCGCGAATCCCCTATTTTTCCACACGAAACGGAAAATGGAGATAATTTTCCTCGCAAAAGCAGCACCAGAGGAGAAGAACCCCAAGAGCGGAGGGAAGCTGTTAAATTGTGCCTTATGTAAAACGGCCAAACGAGACCTCACCCGCCTGTTGACCTACTTTACGGGGACACCGCAGTGGTGCTGCTACGCGCTGCTACACCACTACACACCCGCCAGCCAGTTGGGGCTGTGAAAAATGTGACAAACGAAATTCGGTTCGTTAACCATCTCACGAACCTTGTTTGCTGCAACAAACACGCGCGCACTCACACACACCCTATCAGAGCAAGCTCCAGTTCCGTAGGGCAGTAGAAGCCGCTCCTGACGCGTTCTCATTTACCACAAACACACAAAAAATATCCTCCTCCAAATACCAATTACTTTAGCGTGGTGCTTGTTCACCCAGCTCGGGGCTCTCGATTCACACGTTCGTCCTATTTGTCCTTCTGGTCGAGTGGAGGATACATTCGGCAATAATGTTCTAGTTTCTCTTGCACACACACACACACACATCGGACTGTCGGATTTTGTTGGATCGTTCTGATTTTCAATTGATTTGCTCCTCTATTCTAGTTCCCTACAAGCCTCCTCCTTCACTCATTCCTCCTCGCTCAGAACATGGCTCAGAACTTCGGTGGAACATCGGTGACGGCGGAAGTTGGCCGCGGATCGAACAAAGTGATAAATTGTAGCTTCGTGCAGCTTTCGCCTGATCGTTTTGCTGCAGTTTTCCCGCCCTGGTCGCAAAATGTTTATCATACTATAACTATTTTGAGGGCGCAAAAGTGCGCACTAGGAGAGGATAGAATTATGACCATTGCAATAGTGCCACGCAAGCAGGCACACGAATCGATCGGGAAGTTCCTCCCCGTTTTACGATGGGAATGGAATCATACAGCGGGACTTCGTATCCTGGTGTGTGTGTATAGGAATGTGTATCTAGCACGTGTTTTTCGACCTGGTTTGAACGTAGCCAGTGCGCCGTGTGCGAGGATCCATTGGATGGCAATTGGAAAATTCGTTCGGACACAAAACGAGAGAGGCGTTTTCGAATCTGTCCAGTGCTGCTTTGTCGCCAGGCTATAGATTATCTATCGTGGCTGGTATTTTCTTTTTTTTTTTGCCATGCCGATGCCAACGCAGTTTGGAGAATTGATTACACCTGCTCTACTGCTGCGGAAATGAATTGTGTTTTCGTGGGTTTCTGGGCTGATTCAGGTGACCTAATTTATAAGCATCACATTCATTCATCTAATATGAAACATTTGTTTCGGAAGCAATCAGATCCTACATCCAGAACTTGTTTTCAATTTTGTTTGAGCGAGACGATTTTAAGTTGAACTGATTTCGCCTTATATTATGAATACAAGTACTATGGTTTTTGGAGCCAATTTATGAAGCAAATTACAAAAAGCATGGCTCTTCGAGACAACTTTAACTTTTCATACATTTTGATCTGAGAGTCATGGATATTACTCTTTGGGTCATAGATGACTTCTATTTTACCTTGCTAATGGTGCGAATAGTTGTAACATAAACATAGAAATGATTTTTTTTTGTATTTCAGTATTTATCTTGCGATAAATTGTTGAAAGACAATAGTTTATGCACATTTGACTATCATCATCATTATTGCTATTCATCCTAAAATTGCATAAAAAGATCTAGAGTTACCTTACATTGGATTTTATATTTAAAGAGGAATGTCTTATATCTAGGTGCCTTTTATCCGGCCATCTGTATATCCGTGTTGTAGAGAAATTACAGTTCCTAACCGGCCACACTCGAGATACGGCCCTCTCGAGCAGATACAACGATTTTGATTTTGACAGTTAAAAGCTGTCATTTAGAAGAAATTGATGTAATTTTTTAATTTCTTACTGATAACCGTTACATATACATTTTTAAAGATTCCCCATGTATCCAATCTTGATGATTTATATCGTGTAAACGACTTTTGGAGTAAAATTAACACATAATTGAACATTGGTTCAAATAAAATACACGATATCATTGATGTCGCCTCTTCTGCAACGGTTATAAACTTTACATTGACAGATATTCGACATATGACTTTTTCAACTTACGCCTTGCTTGGGGACATGTTTTGGTTCCAAATACAAATGTTATCTTGGGGGTCACCTGTACAATGGTGACATTGCGTGGTTGGGAGGATATTTGAAAAGAGCACATTGTCATTAATCAATCGTTACCAGAGCACATTGTCATCAAAAGTTAATCAAAGTTCAGAAGTTTTCAAACAAACATGAAGTTAATAAGCACTGACTTAACATAATACAAATTTAACTTTTTAAAACTTCAAGAATTTGTGATTCAAAAACATACTTGAAACGTGTTATCCGTGTTATTTGAGTAACCAGGTAAGGTCGTGTCCCGATAAGCCCGGATAAACGGCTTATTCCACTACGTATCGTTGGATGTTCTATACAAACTTCATATTTTATCATGTTTTGTAATTGTTATATTATAACCACACGATTTTGATTCTACACCTACAATCTACTTCTGATCACTGTTTTGGGTGGTACTGTATAAGCGTTGTTAATAAATATTGGATTGTTGAGGCGCAAAGCCTCATTTCTATCGATTCGTTTTCCTAATCGGACTACTAAACCGTACTACTTATCTTATACCGTATTACACGTGTCCCTTAAAAGATATATCAAGTGCCATCCGTTTTAGCTTATGAAGATTTCTTCGCTTAATCCCTTTAGCTATCGATTTACCGGCGAATTCTACATTTGTTTCTAAAAACTAATTTCATATGAAATATCTGACATTAAAATTAGCTATTTATCATTAAGTATATGATATCTAATGCTATTTTTAATACATTATCATATTATTACTTACTGTACAGGGAAAATATCCTTCCAAACGAGAATGCTTTAGATATTTACATCTATCTGGCTCCCTTCCTAAGACCTTATAATCGAAATACCCTATAATAATAAACATGCACCATAAGCCCGTTTTAATCATGCTTTAAACAACTACACACCGTACCTTACGCTGAAATTATTATCCATTATCTTCCAGCCCTCTGTTTTATTGTCATTTGTCCTGGTTTAAAAACTGAAACCCATTTTGCTTCGCTCGTCCCCATTCTCTGTGCCATTGCGAAAAAGCGCCCGAGCACCGGCTACGTGACATAATCGCAATATTGTTCCCCAGTGCAAACCAGGGAGAGGGCTTTCCGACACTCCCGCACCTCAGAAGCCTCTCAAGAGCTCCCGCACCGGCCACTTTTTTGAGTGTTTCCATGTCCTTTCGGCCCATGTTTTCAGTGCCCATCGCGCGCTAAAGTGGCTTACACTCGGACTCGGTCTGTTGTCCTGCTGCATCGTCCTCGAGCACGTTCCGGTACCCAACGCACCATCATCATCATCATCACCAGGGGCACCATCACCATTGAGGCATCGTCATCTTTGTCATGATGGAAACCGATGGGATCTCTTTCGGGGGGACCTAACGTTCACCGCGTTCCAGTCACTGTTAGCGCTCGCTAATTAACCGAAAAGGACTCGGGATCTTGGGACACGTTCCCTCGGTGAGTGTGTAAGCTTTTTTAATGACTTTTGTACTTGCACGTGTGAGCGGCATGTCAGCATGGTCGACTGCAGCCCACCGAACGGGTAGGAGTGGATAGTGGATGCTGATTAAAAACTAACTCAAATATTGAACCAACTTTAACTAATGTTTGCACAGCTACGAAAATACGAAACCGCAACCCTCGGCTTGCGTGGGGTCTCCCATAGCCAGAGCCTCGGTGCACGATTTCGCTAATGATAGGGAAATTTCAATTTTCCCAAGATTTAACACGTCCATCGGGCATCGGTTCGCTCTCGTTGCTCGGCACAATCGAAGCATGAAATTAAGTACAAACTTTTGGCTTTTCCTCCCAGGGCAGTCATACCGTCATACCGAGAGAGACAGAGAGACAGAGAGAGAGAGAGAGAGAGAGAGAGAGAGAAGTTAAGGGAGGCCTGCAACCACGGTGGTTATTGCGGAACAATGGAAGATAATGAAAGGTTTGCCCCGAAAAAGGGCCACGAAATCTTTTCACAAAGCCGCCGCTTCCGGGCACAGCACAAACGATTTTGCCGCAGCAAGAAGACGCGAAACTTTACAACCACTTCCGGAGCGGCTGGGAGGCGAAGGTGGGGAAAGCATTGTCGCCCACAGCAACCGTGCCGTTGCTTGGATGGAACTTTGCTGCAGAATGTTGAGAGGCTCTTGTATTTTTTTAGTATGTTTTTAGAATTTTAAGTTTTTATTTGCTTTGATGATACTTTTAAATTATTTTTCAATTTATCACCTCTACTTACATATTAGCCTTCTCATATGCATATCGTTTTTTTCCTTTATTGTTTAATTTATTTGTCCTATTATTGTTATAAACTAAACATGTTTTCTCCATTTCATTCGTTTCATACCAACCGATTCCTCCCTTTGTGCAACACAGTTGCCCTGCAATGGTAGTAGCCACCGCGCACAGGCCGCATTCAAAAAGCATAACCCATGGCCATGCTCCATCATAATATGCTACGCGGCTGCGCACCGCACGACAGCGCCGCTTCCGGTTTTGCTCGCTGCTGCTGCTGCTGAAGTTTGTTTCGGATATTTGTGTGCGGAGGATTTGAATGGCCCCGAAACAAGCCTACCTTCCTGTTTTGCAACCAAGCAAAGTTGTTGAAAAACGGTTTTCGATCAGCTTCCGATCCGGAGAACACGCGTATGAGAGCTTGAGAGCGATGAATGCAAAATTTTAGCTGACTGAAAAGCAATCTGGCCCTTTTTTTCATCATTTTCATCTACCTTTTCGCCGCTGTTTGTAGTGCGCTACAAAAGGAGAAAAATACCAATTTTTTCCAACGTATACATCGAGACCTGTTGTGCAAAAAAAAGGACACACCGAACGGCAAGGTGTGAACAGTTACAGTACCACACAATTCTAATCCATTCCAGGCTTAGAGCTGCTTTACAAAACCGAGCAGAATGGTACCAACAAGAAAAAGAAGCAAAATTCCCATTCATGCACGCTGCACTCACAACGTTATGTCCGTTATTTGTAAGGTTTCCCAACAACTGCCTACCGGCCTGCTCTCCATTACACCATTGCCAAGCCATGACGGAGCTCTGCAGCCAGCAAATACCGTAAAAGAGGACTAACACGATGATGGATGAATTGGGACAGAGGGATCAAAGCAAAGAAGGGGGAAAAAAACCCTGCTTAACGCTTTTCCTGGTGAGATATTTCGGTAGCACTGCACTGGGATTTGTGTGTATCGTCTTGCTTCATGCAACATGAAACATGGCACAACTAACCAGTCTTTCGAGGAGAGGAACCAAAAAAAATACACGCACCTCATAGATGTATTATTCTGTTACTTCAAACATTTGTTCCACCTGTCCGCAGAAGTATGTTCCCTCAGGCATTTGGCAACATTTGGGGCATAGCAGCACCAAGGAAAAAAACAGGAAACATGTCAAACCGTTCCATCACTGCAGGTTGTAACCGTTTTCAGCTACGCTGCTGTCGGAAATGTCTTTCGCCCTTTTACATTCATACGTACACACACACTGAGCTCCCAAGTGTTTCGCTGTGTGTTTGCCAAAAGCATTATGATGTTTGCAATCGACCGACAGTAAGCGCTGCCAGCACACCACCTTCCTCACCTGGCCAGTCTTGCCGCTGCGAAACACGCGTAAATCCTTACTCGCCACTTTCAAGCCGATTCAATTGCACAGGGCCAGCTTTATTTCGGGATTTCGTTCTTTCTTTTTCCAACTCCCTTCCCCGCCCCGTGATGGGCAGGTGTTATCGATTTTTTTGGTTCTCTTTTTTCAAAAATTCACTTTCCGGATGGTTGCTTTTCCTTTTGAGTTGCCTTTTTTTGTGCTTCCTGGCAGAGCAGTACTGGGTGTGGTTGGGGAAAATGGTTGGTACTGGGGCGGCAGCCAGTACGCACAACTTACAGGTCCCTGTCACCGTCATTCTTATCACCGCGCATCCTATCCTAACTCAAGGCCCGTTCTCCTCAAGGGGTTTGGGCACAGCCGAGTGCAAACGCTTGTGAAGTTGCACCGGTTTTCCCCCCCGTCTGCAAGGCAGGGGTTTTTGGTGAAAAGGTGAAAACATTGTATCGGTGCGGTTGGTTGAAACGGTTGACAACCAACATATACCATGCGTCTCCATCGGAGGTATGGTTTGTGTTAAAAGCAAAGCAGCTGCTAATCTTTTGTACCAAGCAAATATGGAGTTATAAAACGGTCAGGTAAAGCTTTGTCATTTGTTTTTACTTAATTTTAGGTTATTTTTTGTGACAATTTTTAAATTCATAACGACAGTCGTATAGTCGTAAAAACACTTAAATAGTCATTTTATAAAAGACTATTTCAGTGTTTTTTTAGGTTTTTATGTAAATCGCTGCGTATAAATTTCTTTAACTTTAAATAGTAACGTAATAAAGGAAAAATTATTATTATTTTGATTGATTTTACAATAATTAATAATAATAATAATTAAGTTATATTTTCCAACAACATATTACAGCTATTTCGGAACTTTTGAAAAATATTTAAAAATTGCTTCAGGTCTCTTAGACTAGCAGATGTTGATATAAACTAGCAGTGATTCCTATTAGAAATTCTATATATTTTCAAATGCATTGTTATAAATAATTGTATAAAAATGTTAAATAAATTATTATTAAATTAATTATATTGCATTAAATTATTAAATTAAATTGAAAGAATTCTGTTAAGCAATCATAGGCGTTTGAAACTACTTTGCTTCTCATTGTTTTTTTTAATATAATTTTATAAACAATGTTAATAAAAATACTGAGCAATAAAATACATGAAATTGAAATAATCTCGTTGAACAATCATACAAATTTGAATCTCTTATCATTATCATTCAAATAGTGAGGTTCATTTTTGTTGAAGTATGTTTTTAAGGAAACGATTCAAATACAACATCATTTATTCAAAAATAACCGTTTCGACCGTATTGCTAAGAATAATTTTTTTATTAAATACATATTTCCATAGCTATCATTTATTTTTCATTATTTATTATTATTATATAATTCTTCCTTTTTCTTCTAATAGCCTAAGAAGTCATAAAGTTACACAAAGGTGTCAGTCCAGCCAGCAATCGTTCGTCGCCCGGAATTGTAACTGTCTCCGCTCATCCCATCTATTGCTTACTTTAGAGTGTCAACAACAAATAATCGTAAGGCCTAAGTTTCAATACATTTACCCTACTCCACAGTTGACTGCTGCGTTACTTTGGTGCACCAGGAAACACCACCCGTACAACCCTTGCCAAACAAAAGAACACAACGGAAATACATATCTTTTGTAGTCGATCCGCTAGAAGTATCTATTGGGAAGTTGCGTTTTCAGTTTTATGTTGACTAAATATAAACTAACCCCGCGTAGAAAGTTGTCCAAAAACCACACCCTTCGTTCGGATAGTGAAAGAGATGATCTTGCACAGGAAGTTACTGTCACCAAAAGGCAACTCACACCACCGTGGCTACCAACTTCGCGAGCCAACACATTCCACAGGATCACATTTCGGTGTGAAACTACGTCGCTTCCCTTATCAAGCACTTCCGGGTAGGACGGAAATGAAAGCGTGAAGTGAGGAAGTGATGAACCCTAAAAACACCTATCAGCGGATGAGTTTTTTGCATGAGTTTACCTTCATACGGGAAATAGAGTTTCTATTATTTTTTTTCATTTTTTTCTCTATTTGATGATGTTTAGAGACGTGAACAATATTAAGTTCAATATCAATTACAATCAAGCTAGAGCCACTAAATGAGACCAAAGTAACTTACCGTAAACCCACTAAAATTAAAAAAAAAACTTAACAAACCCTATCTCCATTTGATTTCCCATTGCAAACTCCACCCATCAGTGCCGCTTCTTAAAAAAAGGCCAGACGATGCAACAATCTATTCATTCCTGGAACGAGACCCGAGAGCGCTAGATTGGCTTTCCCCGCCCGCGGAATGTTGACAAAACGCGCACCACCTCGAAAGCAAAACTGCATGAGCTGCACATTAAGGTTTGCGAGGGCGCACCAACCATTGCACCCAGCGTACGGCTTAGATCAGACCCATCGTCAGCCCGTACGTATGACGGTGTCATCATCACCTTCGCTGACCTTCCAAACGCAAACCTCGTCGCAGCCCGGCTGCCCGCAGGCCGCGGTGAAATATAATCATCAGATAATTAATGCTCGTGACGCGGCCGCCTTTAAAGAATGCTTGTGTAACGCTTGCAATTAGCACCCAGCGGCCTGTTGGGTGCTAATAGGGCCAGCGGTTAGAGAGGGGACACGGGGGGATGGGGGGGCGACCAGTTTCCGACGATGACCGCACGGTGCCATCAGCACTTGATTCATACAGGAACAGACAATCTTCATCTTGCAACTCGACGATGCAAGCGAACAAACGTTAAATAAAACGATCTCTCTCGCTAGCCAGGTCGATGGGCGAGCTTCTTCACGAGTCAGCACTAATTAGCGGTCGCCAATCAGGCAGCCCCGTCCCGTCCAGGGTGGGCTACCACCGCCTGACGGACCTGTGCATTATGCAACCGTTTGATTACAGCCCCAAGATGCCAACTTGCTCCAAATCGCAGCAGTCAAACCCCGCCGATTTGATCTAAAAGTAAGCAGAACACGACAACACGGCAGGTGGATATTTATGGAAAATTGTACACCCATCTTGAGCGGACTGGGGCGAGTGCATCGTGTTGAGTGTTTAATTTATTTTTGCTGCGCCAATCGGTACGCAGAAACCACATTTGCACATACCGCTCTTGGCTGGGATCGTTTGCAACACTAGGGGGAAGTAAACAAACGGACTCCGAGCGGCTACGTTTAAACTCGAACGCCCCAAAAAACAAAACGTTTCCACTTCCGTCAACAACACAATCCCCAGTAGCGGGATGCATTTGTTCCACAACAACAACACTCGCGCTTTTGACGTCAACAAGGTTGCATTCTGCTGCTGTTCGATCGGTTGCGCAAAACGATCTTGTTTCCTCCACCCCACGGGTGCATGTAGATGACGCTGGTGTTGGTGCATTCGGTGCTGGTAAACAGAGCGGGACGGCAGCTGCAAAAAAGGGGCCTCCACTGCAGTGCCACTCATGGTATGCATCAACGGCGATCATCAAACGCAACAAACATGGATCGCGATCATTGCATCATCGATTTGTGATTTATATAAGTTGTTGAGGTGGCGCTGGCTATGGGCCTGGCTGCAGTTTCTATCATTAGAGAAGGTATTTATAAGATCAACTGAACAACTAATTAAGGTTTTATTATCTCTTTCCCTTAATTTTTTTTAAAACTTATTACAAAAACTGCTCCGGCTCCTGTTTCTCTGCCTGCGTATAAATTTTATTTGAATATACTTATCCATCATTTAATATACTTATACTTACATTTGATTTTGAATATACTTATCACCCTTTTTTCTGATTTCTAATTAATTCTAATAAATGTTAAGCTCTTCTACTATTTCACAGAGCAGCTCCCAGTTTGTTTTCTTATCGCGATATTATTTTAGCATGTGTTGAATAATTTCAACACAACTACATCTTTCACAGTATCGACTGTTTGCTAAATTGCATTGGAATTTTAATTCCGAAGTATACACTCCTTCATTTACTAACTTATACAAATAGCTTGTTCTAAGTTCAGTTCCTTCTTCTTCTATTTGGCGTACCTTCCTACGCAGACATAAGGGCCTATACAAGCTTTCGAGACTTAATTCATTACCACGCAGCGGGATAGTCAGTCCTTGCTACGGGGGAACGGTCCATTCTAGGCTTGAACCCATGACGGGCATGTTATTGAGCCGTTCGAGCTGACGACTGTACCACGGGACTGCCCCGTGTTCTAAGTTCAGCTATTTATGCTTTATATTGTACCATACATTATTCCATTTTATGTGGATTACTATAGGAACTGACTATTGATTTGTTACTTGTGCTAGCTGTCATTTTTGGAACTATTGCTGTTGATTGGTAAGCCATTTCTATGTTCATTGTTTTCATACATGGATAGGATGGTGGTATGTCTGAGACATCAGGTGGATGGCAATTGACTATCATAATTTCCTGAATATATTTAGTGTATTACATTTCTTTTAAATGCCTGTTGATTAGTAGTGATTTTAACTTCGCTTCCGGTATTAGAAGATTTAGCTTTCCTTTTTCTTTACGCATAGATAACTGACGGAGAGATATTCTAGAGCCTCCTTTTGATCAAATAAATGAGCTTAGTTTCCCTAATGTAATGTTCCCTAAGTATTTGTTGCTTATTAATAAATCTGATCTTACAAACCATAACTTAGAAGTAATGTATGTGCTGGCTACTATCATTTTAAACAAAGGTCAAAATTTCGTAGCGTCTACAACTATTGAGGGAATATTGGAGATACCTCGAATCCAGTCAATTAACTAACGAACATTACAACTTCGACCATCTCTCTTTTCGTTTGCCTCTATATCAATCAATCGATACAATCATCTAGAGATCGCTCTTTCACTCGGGCACACAAACACACACACACAACAAAATAATGATGACTTAAGCATAGCTTCGCTTCTTCTGTGCGACTTCGACTTCGGGTTCACTCAATCATGCCCAGCCTCTAAATGGACACGTCTTCATTATTATGCGTAACAGATCCAACCACTCACACACACAATTACTACCGTACCGAATCCATATTCCATACTGTTCAGCCTCACAGATGAAGTTCGCTCGAGTTTAGAACAATTTACGCTTAATAGGGAGCAACTCGCAGTCTGCTCGCAACCCCACCAGCTCGAGCAAACCCTCGCGAGATACCGATCTTTCCGCGCATGAAACCCCGAACCGCTGGTTGAATGGGTGTTTTTTTTTTTTTTTTGGGACGCATCTCCACATCCCAATACCGCACCGGGCGGGTTGGCATGGGTGTTGTTTGGCCTCGGGATCAGATTCCGATACGCATTCAAAGCGTGCACGCAACCACGGGAATGCGGTATGCGACCCGCACCCGAGTGTGTGAGTGTGTGATGGCAAGCTTGCTGGCTGGCTGGCTGGCTGGTGGCAGTTGCGCGGCAGAAGGGAGGACCCTTGCCCCAAACTATGTGGCCATGTGTTAAAGGTCACATGCGGAGAAGAGGGTTTGAATTACGACACCGCCGAAGCTGGTAGATACAGCGAGCGGCACACGCCACTGCAGACTCGAACCTCCGGGGGAATTCGATTTTTCAACAAGAATTACGTCAGTCGAGGAAGTTTGCAGGAAGGGAATTGATCGAAATTGAAAGTGCACATGTTGGCGGAGTTGGCGGAGGAAACGAATGAAATATGCAACTACCTATTTTCGGTGTTCACAGAAGCACATCATAATCGTAGTCATGAGATATATTGGACTCAAATTCAATTACTGTTTAAGTATCATTTGAAGGTAATTTTTCACACTTGTTATATAATAAAATTGAGGTATTACATGGTTTAGGCACGCAGCGCAAGATTGAAAAGCTTCGATTTCAATCAGTAAATTGCTATATTAATGTAGATTCCTAGTAATGCAGTATTCCTATATTACTCTCAACATGTTCACCGTTTCTTTTCAAATATCTTAAAACCTTGATACCATTCGATAAATAACCTTTCTCATTATTAATTTTATTTTAATTAATATAATAGTATAGCTTGGTTGTTATTATTAAGCTGAATTTCATCAAAAAATCATAAACTGCATGGACGTATGAGCCAACTTCTGGTAAGTTATATTAGTTTGATGGGCAAAATGGGCCATTGAACTTCTTGGGCTATATATAAATAATGATAAATATATTTGCTTTCATCGAATTAGAGTTCTGTAAAAGTTACAAGAATAAGAATCAAAAGGAACTAATAGTAATTGTCATTGTTAGCACCGATGAACCGACATGGCTCTTGCGTTACAACGTTACAACGTTGCGTTATGCTACGTTCATTTGCAATTGAGGCGATCTCTTCTGTCAAAATGAGCTCTGTTTGCGGCTGCTTAGATGTCAACAATTTTTCCAAGTACTAATTGCGAAGGAAATGTGAGGCAAGATTTTATGAGAATAATTGGACAAAATACCCACGAAAGTGTCATTTTATAGAGTTCCAAATCAAAACAAATGATGTGAGAAGTGGGTAAAACATTCCACAGTTGGAATTTGAAGAGCTAAACAATAAGGAGGTTCAGCAGTTTCTCGTCTGTGTCAGTGTAGTAAGCGATTCATTATAGAGATGGCGCTAGTGTTTAACGTATTTTGATTTGAAATATAAGGACAACTTTTGAAGCTTCTTTTGTTTGAAGTGTCAAATTGGTCACGGATTTAAGGTCCTATTCCAATCTAACATTTGAAATACTGTATGCTTCATTATCTTGAGGTTCTTCATGATCTTTGTACTAAAACATGATCGAATGCATGTTCAAACACCTATAAAGAATTGAGCGATGTATTGAATCATTTATCAAAGGCAATTACAGCATAGCTGTCGCAGAAAGGACAAGGCTGTTGGAACAAATTAAATTTTACGAACAGTACTAATTACGTGGATTCACAAATATCTATGCTGCTTTTCCATGAATTTAGGGAGCCACAGTAGCTCAAAGAATGAATAACATATAATTCGAGCTACCTTTGATATTGAAGAAATGTAATTAACTCGTTTGAAATATTCACTTGAACTTGAAGCCCTAAAATAATGTCAATCCTTTACCACGAATGCTAAATGTTGTTTCAACTACTAAAATAAGTAAAATAAGACGTAAAATAAGTAAAATAAGTAAAAAGACTATTCAGCTTAAACATTTGCTCTTTATTTCTATACACACAAACATACACTCACACCCTTTTCAATGAAAACGCGATTAATAATCGTTCAAGCGGGCCTATTCCGCCTATTCGCGATGAATAAAATCACACTCGCACATTGCTATTAGCGCCAACAGCTCCCCCCAAAAGCAGCCACCCGCGGTCCTCCCACCCTTACACTATGCGCTGCTGATAAATTTTACAATCACGAAAGGTCAACGAACCGGATAATATTTCGCGCACACGGTCCGGGCAGAGGCGTTTTTTTGTTGTTGTTTTGCGGTGTCGCTCTCCTTCGTGTTGCGCTCCTTTTGCGCTCCTTTACGGCTGGCGAGTGCGCGCGGAGCGTTGTGCGGGGCAATATGTCTTACTTTACAATTGTTGCTGTTGTTGTTGTTGTTGTTGTTCCACTTTTTCTACCGTACGCAAAGCGCGATGCGTATCCATCCTTGCACAGTTTTGCGCCAGTGAGCCCTCAAACCGACCTACCAACGTTCCACCCCATCCCCTGGCACAGTAAGCCAGCAAACAACACCCTAGCAAACAGTGCCAAACGGTAACTTATCTAAAATTAAACCCTACTCCGCGGGTATTATGAGCCGCGCGCAAATATTCTTATCTATTCTAACGAACAACTAATGAGTGCCTCGGCATCAACCGTCAGCCGGCCCGCCTACCCTTCTCCCCCATCGTTCGCTTCGCCCAACTAACAGAGAGCCGGAGCCGCGGTACAAATACATGCAGGCTTTTGCTACAGATCGTAAAGTACGAGTTACAGTGCGGGGCGTTAGTTTGGTTTTAGGGAATGTTTTTTTTATGGTTTACGAATAGTTTTTTTTTATTTGGGATTGTCATACAATTGCTTTTGACTTATTAATTTGCTTAAATGTTGTTAAAATAAAAGCCGTTTTAGAGCCTCATTTTATATGATTATTCAACGCTCGGAATATGTTTTTCAACAGCACAGCTGTCGCAAATATATGACAGCTGTGAAAAATACATCACACACGCGTTGAATAGCACAAATAAAATTGGAAATAAAACCAGATGAAGAAGAACAAATAAATTAGAAAAATAGGAAATTACCAGCATTTGTTGTAGCTGAAAGAGTTTTTTAGCTATATCTGATAGTTATTTCCTCCATATTTTATTTTCACATTTGTTTACAAACAAATATTTATCTGAAAATCGTTTCAATTTTCTAGTTTTTGTGCTTGAAAATGTAAAATAGCGTTATAGCGTTGTAAAACATCGTTTTAAACAGCTATTAAACCATTTTTCCCATTAGAATTCAGTGGAAAATTTCAAATTAGCAATAGCGATCCTATTAGAAGTCGCAGAAAATGAGTATTAGTTTCCATTTACAGGCTGAAACGTATTTAATAGTTTGATGTTCGTTTCTACATGGACCGTCTTTCATGGACCACACGTCAAACTTCATATTTAAAAAAAAATGAAAAATAAAAACCCTACCCATTGCACTATTACGGCACACTGTGCACCCTTCGCAACGCCCGGCAGTGTGTGGCGATGCTGTTTTGCAAATGCCAACCCCTCAACTCATCTTGCCATTTAACGGGCAAACTTCAAGCATCCGGCCAGTTGTCGCCACCGCAACGGGCCTCCCTTCCCCATGGGCTGCATCCCGCGCGCCCAGGCCTCGCCACCGACCGAATCGCCACCCGGTTATCTAATCACGGGTGCTCCATCACCAGCGATATATTGCATGCATGTACGGGCACGATAATAGCCGTAATGGGCACGGTAAGTGCTGGATGGAAAATGAGCTCTTCGTGAGCTGCGCGAAAACATGAGCTTTGCTTTGCATACCTTCCATCACGTCTCTGTCCCATTTTGCCGCACCTTTTGCCAGCGTGTGTGAAGCAGCATTTTTTAAATGACAGAATGTGATGTAAAAAGGCAAAGGGTTTTTTTGCTTTTTACTAAAACGATGAGCTAAACTCATGCGAGGTGTCGCGAGAAGAGTGCGATCGTGATGAAGTGACAAACAGTTGGTCTGTAAACTATCTAATGAAAGGCCTGTACCACTCCACGCACTCAACTCAACACAACGGCCGACAGCGAAACACGGAAGCAGCGCAAAAGGGGTAGAACCGGGGCCAGCGCGATTGACGCAAGCCACGAAACGGGGACAATTAATGCTGATTAATTTAACAGTCAGATCGCATGGCAAAAGCGATGCAGAAACTGGTCAGCCAGGCGCAGAGAGCGCGGTTTCGTCGCAACGACTCGTCGTCGCAAATTGAAACGAACCGCGGTCGGTGAACGCGGTCGTACTTGCGAGGCAACTATGAATGAGTTGTTTACCTTTTGCTTCTACATTCTGCGGGGATGCAAGACAAACCAAAAACTCTAAACAACGTGAGTTGGAACATTGCACGAAAAATAACATCTTTTAAGCAGAAGAAACGAACTCTCTCGCGCTACCTCCCTAACGTTACCGCAGGCAGGGCAGAAGAACGATGGCCCCATCGATAAGGGCCACAGTAGGTTGGGAAGGTGGGACGAAACGAAAGAATGGGGCGGGAGGAGGTGCTACTCGTTCCTTGTCCGCGGCCGATAACAGAATGTCCCGCCCGTGTGAAGGGAAAAAGACAGCAGACCAGCTAAACGCGCATCACACGGCTGCTTCTCGAGCAATCGAGCAATCGTGTTTAGTTTGACCTAATTTTGAAGTCGCTGCCCCACCACCACCGCCCAGTGCGTTAGAGCTTAGACGGTGCGGGTGGCGGGTTGGGGTGGTTGGCTCACCCTCATACACATATAAGCGCGGCCAGTCGCGTCCAAAAAACGAGGCAAACACACACACACCGATACGATCGCAAGCGCAATCGGGCGGAGGGTGTATGTTTACGAGCTTTGTGTAAATTTGATTGTCCATCGCAGCAAAGCAAAAGGCCCGATTCTGTTTGGTGTGGTGGTGCTGGTCTCGTGTAGTATTTTGGAAAACGGAACATATTTTATAGCAGAGTTGCGGTAGGAAAGTTATTGATGGTGCTGCTGTTTTTCTTTTCAAACAGATGGCTCTTTGTGCTTGTTTATTTAATGATGCGCCTGATGAGAGTTTGAAAACTTGGAAATTTATTAGATATTCGGCAGTGAAGTTGATTTATAATTTCATGTAAATGTGTGTTCAAGCGTTGCAATAGATGAAATATTCAATACGATCATATCTTACTGAAGATTATCTCTTTATTTGATATGTTATATGGAAATTTCCTAAAAGGTGCCTACCGTAAAGTTATGAACCATAGCTTAAGTAGCTAAGACGTCTAACTCAACCGTCGGATTGGCACAATTATAGGAAATTAAATTCGATTGGTCCTTTACATTAGTGGTGGGAGCTCGGAATCGGACCTATCCGATTCCGACTCCGTGTTCAGAATCAATTCCGGAGCCGATTCCGATGCTGGTATCGATTCCGATTCCGGAGCCGATACCGGAACCGATTCCGGAGTTGGCTCCAGACCCGATTTCGGAGTTGGCTCCGGAGCCGATTCCGGAGTTGACTCCGGAGCGAAATCAGTCCGGGGATCTCCATGAAAATGGATCTTTTACAAGTAAATTTGGATTTTTGCGGTTATCAATACGTAGTATGATTGGACCCAAACGCCTATTTTTATGGCGATGCGAAACTTACTCCGTTTGGAAGCTGATTCTAATTTATGAGCCAATTCGGATCCGAGAGCCGATTTCGATTCCGGAACCGATTTCGATTCCGGAACCGATTTCGATTCCGGAGTCGATTCCAAAACCGATTCCGATTCCAAAACCGATTCCGGAATCAATTCTGGAGCCGATTCCGGAATCAATTCTGGAGTCGATTCCGGAGTCGATTCCGGAACCGATTCCGATTCCGGAGCCGATTCCGATTCTGTAGTCGATTCCGATTCTGGAGTCGATTCCGGAACCAATTCAGGAGTCGATTCCGATTTCGGAGCCGATTCCGGAATCGATTCCAGTAAACTGCGGAGCTAGCCAGAATCGATTCCGACAAAAACTTAATTTTTCCCATCTTCCCATTTTTGCTATGGAATGATGGAGCAATCCGGTAGTACAGTTGTCAACTCGTAGGGTTCAATAACACGCCTGTTATATTTTTAAAATAACCGAGATTCGCAAAACTGAGACCTCGGTTTAATATAATAATAACCGAGATTTCAGTGTAATCCAAACTGAAATCTCAGGTAAACTCTTGAACTGTCATTTCTGTAGGTT
Organism: Anopheles gambiae; assembly: GCF_943734735.2. Lineage (NCBI taxonomy): Eukaryota > Metazoa > Arthropoda > Insecta > Diptera > Culicidae > Anopheles > Anopheles gambiae. The sequence continues at coordinate 24,571,417 of NC_064602.1, forward strand.
ATACAGACAGCCGGATAAATTATACCCGGATAAACGGCGTCCCACTGTACCGAGAAATCTGGACGCAGAGAATCTAAACAGTGTGTTAAACATGTAAAATAAATCTAAAAAAATAACTACATGTTAACCTTATATCTTCCCAGAACTTTGCTCGAAAAACAACAAAAATAAGTATTTACTTACATGTTAACTAATAACATTCAATGTTGTGAACATTACTCATAAGATTCAGAAATAGGAAGTTTCAAATGACTCCTTTGAATAGCCCTTATCATCATGAAATCAATTTGTCAGTTACATCAACAGCAAAATCACTAAGGAATGTGATACTTATGGACCTCTAGATGATATCACGAAAGTTTTTGTGGTTTTTTCCTCTTCTTCTAACCACAAACTTGCGTGGATCTTGCTGGAGTTATAAATTACAAAGATTTTTGCAGCTATTTGTATTATGTAACCAATTAATCAGACTTTCTGGCGCTACGGAGGGACACTATGGGAATTGACCCATGACCGGTCACCAGCAGGAGCCAACCCGTCTACCATTAGCACCATCCGGACACCAAAAACATTTATTAGTTTTTTGTTTTACCCGTCCAATGTCTCCCCGAAAAACACCCTTTTCAAAACAATTCATTTCACTTATAGCTGGTGTTACGTCGTTAACGACAAATTGTTCTTTGGCTCTTCGCTTTTCACACACACACAAAACTCGCGAACACCCACCAACGCGTGAAAAAGTTCTTATGACGTCCTTTGGAAGATGTTCTTGATGTTTTTTTGTTGTCCTTATTGTTGCTGCACAGAATCGTGCCCAGAAAATATGATTCGATTTGCCCACTCGTAACGCGAGTCACATAATGGGTACAATTTTATTACCCAACACCCCGTGCACGTGCACCAGCCCAGCGATGAAGCAAAGTTGAGCAGCAGGGGACAGCAGTAAGAATCCTTTCGCACGCAAACTTTTCGGTGCTCTTATTAATTCTACATCAACTTCATTGTGAGCGCAGGAAGAGCAACAAGAAGCGTGAAAAACAGGGCGAGGCGAATAAAACGACATCTTGATCAAATGTACCGGGCATACACACAGAGGGAGAGACACAACACAGTCCATCCGCCCAGGGACAAATGACATTTTACGACGGGTGTGTTCGCGGTAATAAACGCTCCATGCTCGAAAAACAGATTGTTAGGAGGGAATCTCGTTCGCTCGCTCCCCCAAAATCTCGCCCACCGATCCAGCCTGAGGATCGTAAGATGCCATCATCATCAGCTCCTTTCCAGTCCCAATGGTTTGGTTGTTCGCGTTTCCAATTGTCGTAAAATCTGTCACGCGACAAATGACACCCTTCCATTAAAGCATATTGCCGTTAATGGGGCGTTTTTATCTAAATGCTGCCCGCGTACGATCTGCTACCGATCTGCGCACTGCGAGCAACAGAGTGGTGGGGAAGGTACTATGCCTTTAAAGTTATTCATAACAAGTACAGAGCGCATTTTTATTAATTTCCCTACAAACAAATTATGTGCATTAATCGTGATGGATATGATTTACGGAGGAAAGCGCAAGCATATCAAACGCCTTCCACGTTTAACGTTGAACGGGCCGATCATCAGCAACGGGTTAGATCAGAGCTTAGAGTGGCTATCATAAAGCAAACCATTCTGGCCAGCAATTCAGCAGCCATACCACCAACTCCATAATCGAGCTCCAAAAAAAAAGGGGGAAAAGAGAATGAACCTTCCTCCCGCCACATCGAGTTGATGGCAGTTTTCCAAACCATTTTCCAGTAGCACCGCAATAAAAGATAAAAAACCAAAAACAAAAACGGTTGAAACTTTTCCCGCGGATGGCAGGAAGGCGCCAACACACAGCACAGATAATAAATTTAAACACCCTAAATTTGTTTAAATCACTAATCGTAAAATCGTGGCCACCGTGGTTCTAAAAACTGGTGGGGTGGGGGAAAACTTTCCCCATCAGATGGGTTAGCTAGCCGCAGAGTGGGGAAAAAACGGAAGCCAAAGCAATTCCAGCGAGTAGATTAAAACAGCAAAAGAACAACGGGAGAAAGATGATAGAGAGGCAAACAACTAGGCAGAGCGAAGCTGCAGCCACCGGCAGCTCAAACGTTAGCATACAAACTAGCAGCAACCCGGGCCCACTCCGGTTGGAGGAAGGTTGTGAAATGTTTATTTCATGCCGTGGCGGCAGAACCAGCAACGGGCCACGAAACTATCAACCATCTCGCCATCTCGCCACCAGTCTTTCTACCATCTAGTGGTGAAGAGATGTCGAGAAAAACACGCTACGAACGAATGAAATGAAAAAAAAACGACTCGCTGTTTGCCCATCGTAACCACATTCAACTCGCGCAACCGACTTCCTTTCAACTTGTATTACCACCCTTTCTTTTTCTTCATGCTGTTGTTGCCCTCGTGGTACGTGGCACTCCCCCCACTTTTGCTCCTACTGCCTACCACCCAGCACACCCTGCCTGCCGGATGACAAACGGCGACCAACCGTCGTCACTAGCCGGAAAAAATGGGTCACGCGTAGATTTGACCCACTTTTGGGGTGCTATTCAACGTAACAGATTAGGGAAGTAAGCGTGCGCGAACGAACGAGACGGCGGAAAGAGTAGCACCGACGACGGCGAAAAGATATCAAGAGCGAACGAGAAAGCTTAACGAGAAGATTTGTGTTCAACGGTGATGGTTTTTGTATGAGGTTGGCAAAGTGGCAAGTGAAGTTAGACGAACTTTACAGTCGGTTTAGTATTACTTAAGGGTAGAATAAAAAATCACGCCCTGACCGTAATTTGAAAGCATTTAGAAGAAGATAACTTGCATTTTTTACGTTCATCTCTAACTTTCAACACAATGAACAGTGAGTACAACCTTTCAAGAAGAAGAAAAAAACTCAACCCTGTCATCAACCCTGTATGACCCTCGAATCCTCCCTTTTTACGCTTATCATTTCCACCATTACGCCATTACGCATCAAAAACAACAAAAGCTCTAACCCAACGAACTCAACCATACACACATATTTGTTAGTAGCCATGGACAACGGTAGTGTAAAGTTTATCTAACATCTACTCACACAGCCATATGCAGACATACGGGCCGCGCTGCGCTAATGGCGATGACACCACCTACGCGCGCTGTTCGACAACGGCAACGTGGCGCGACTCAAACACGCTACTAAACACTAAGCGCAACTGTATGGCGGCGATGGTGGTGGGTGCCGTTTGTCTTTGCGTATACGCGTTCAATGCCAAACTGTGATGTCGTTCGGGCAAACCAAACAGCCGAGCGATTCGTTTGAATTGTTTGCTTTGTACATTGTCGCTCATCCGAAACTAGCGTCCGTCGAGTTGTAATAACGTGATCGTTGAGTGTTTTAAATGTCTTTTAAAACTAGCGCTATATTAATTGGAATATATTGTCTGATGAGATCTCTACATTTATGAACGTTAATTTAATGTTACTAATCGATTATTGCCGGATCTGTTTGAGACGGTACTGCTTGTATAGTTGTTAAATGCATGGCAGATCCTCCAGATTTTAACCGACCTAAGCTCAATTCCAGCATTTTTCGTCGCCTAATCCTTTGAACTCAGTGAACAAATTTAACTGAGCAAAGCAAACATTTTAAACCTTTTCACAGTACATTTATTGCTATTCCCAAAGTCGGTCGTGGTGTTGTCACCTATTAAGCGGTTTAAAATTCCCCCATCGCCCAGCTACAATAACACAGCCCCCCATAGCTCATCTATCGATCTTTTTAAAAAACACAAACAAAAAAACGGCCTCCATTTTGCCGCGACCATCAACCTACAAAAGTACGTTGACACAGATGCAGCACAGCGGTGTGAGATGAGCAACCATTGGACACAAAAGCATAACCCGAGCGAGTCTCATCGCGCGCGCAACCCGGGGAAAAGAAAACCGAGAATTGTTGTGTACGACGGAAACGAAATAATAAGCGATTAACCCAATTCACTGCCAACCAAACGTGCCAACGAACAAATGGATTTGGAAGGCGCGACCGGAGCAAGAAGAAGAAACTGGAAAAAAGGGGTTTGTTTAAAATATGCTCCTAAACCCAGATAAGACCGGAGAAACAGACCGGGGCAGGGGGACTCTGCTGGGGCTGGAGCTGGCTGGATGGCCTGGTGGATCGAATCAACATTGTCACATTGTGCGTACTGTGCACACAGGGCAGTGAAGCTGACAGGCATCATGACGTATGCGTAGACACAGCCATCGAGTCTACGCCCATCTAAACGACTGTAGTAGATTTAGTGCAGTGGCGGTATGACACTAACACATCACCAAAAATGTGTCAGCTGATGGGCTTTTGTTAGTGTTTAATTGTATTCTTTTTTGCCAGCTGTACAGTTTTCCCGCTTTGACAGCCCATCTGTTTGTCCGCCGTGTTATTCACGTTTGCAAGAGACCGGGTGATTGACTGTGTTTATTTAGAGTTTTATTGTAGCGATATGGAATGGGATGACACAGGCACAAAACAAATCCATCCCTGCCATACAAATGATTGAAATGCAGGATTGCAATAATGATTCTGAACATCGACAATGATAGGTTTGAGTGCTGTGTAAAATTATGGGAAACAGTTTTGCTATCCAATTCAACCAGCATTGAAACCAATTTGTTGTGCAATTTGTTGACAGTTAAGTGCAACAGAGTTGAATAGCTGAAAACAATCGCATTTGCTTTGGCATGGCTTTGATATTGTACTCTTTGAAGTACAAATATAAATAAGTATTGAATTTTAAACTGTTAACTCTCAAAATAAAGATAGTAATAAGGATTTTAAATCCCACCAGTCATTTCATGGTAAACATATTCGTGGAGGTGTTCCATACATATGAATTAACTTGGGCATTATTTCGGCAGTCACATTCATAATACTAAGTTCGATGGATTAAGTATATGTGTGGATTTAGTATGTGTGGACTTGGTTAATGGGATTTATACTGACTTTTTTAGGTTCTAGCTCTATTTTTTCTGTTTTGTTTTGGGTCAATCATTTAAGAGACATTCAAGAGACATTTTAGTACATTGTACTAAAAGTAGAACCAAAGTTACTTAGAACATTCAGTGCATCGGTAAGTTCATGAATATTAAGGCAATATTATGAAAATTCGAAGTGAAGCTGTAGAAAACGAGACTTTGGTGCACCAGCTTATTAACTCTTACAAAAATGAAATACTTACTAACTAAATAAATTGTCTTTCTAGCAATACTAGTGTGGAAATCAAATTCAAAATATGCACAAATTTAGGCACTTAATATTAGTCAATCGCACAAAGGAAGATAGACAAGTAAGGAAGTGAATAGAAACTGACAATGTAGCCATCGACAGCATATACAATGTGGTATCTCACATCGTATTCTATCATCATTTCAAATCTCTTCGTATCTGCTCATAAAACCAAGATCTACCAAATTCAATTTCACATTGTAACAATTCCATCGTAACACTATTTGCTAAAACGTCCATTCGAGAGAAGAAGGAAAAGGAAATCCGTTTACATCCTACCACAATGGCACAACGCAGGCCCCTGCTCTGCACAGTGAGGAGTAAATTTCCATTTTCCCTTCAAAACAGCAAACATACACACAAACAACACCAACCCTAAGTCTATTGACTGCCTATTGAATGATGCAATGCTGGCTCTATTACCCATACACAACCAGAATCTCAGTATTTGACCTACATTCTCAGTGTCCCATCTTCCGCTTCTTGCCACCGAACGCGCGTATGCAGAGCAGCTAAACTCCATCCACCGGATGTAATAGAATTCAGTGAACTACAAATTTCGTACCCAAATACGCCGTTCTAAGCCCGGCTTTCGGTGGTAGCCCGATAGGCCGATCAGCTCTCTCAATGTGCAATGAGCGTAGACTTGATTAACAAACATTTATTGTTTCTTGCTGTGCTGGGATTTCCTGTCCCTCCGCTCCGCGCAACCGGCCAATTAGCAACAAGCGTTCGTGTGCACCAAAACTTGAATGTCCAAAGCCCATCCTCACCCAGTTTTTTGTTTTTTGGCTTAGCATAAACGCATTTGCCTGCCAAATGAGATTCGTTTTGCTCTGATCTGTGACGTGTGACGTGTGTGAAATGAATTTTCGTTCTTGCTGGTGTGCAGAATCCGTTTGGCTTGATTGTTTATCTTTTCTTTCCGCTTTCAAACGTCTTTTGCAGCTGTTGCAAGGCTGCTGAAACGATCGCGAATTCCCCCGGGTAGGTAATGAAATGCCAATGGTAGTGCCTGTGCAATGGGCGCTCACGATCAACAGCGCCGGAAAGCGATCGTTCGATTCATTCGATACTGCCAGAGATGTGCCAGATGTCAATAACCGAGCACAAACACACACACTGAGTGGGTCCGTTTAGCATGGTACGGCTTGAAGCTCCCAAGAAGCGGTTTTGCTATTCCTCCGGTTCAATCCGGTTGCAATGGGCATGCATAAAACATTATGCAGAGTATCGTTTTCGATAGCTCAACACTGCACCGTGTCGATCCGGCACACCATTCGGGATGCTTGGACTGGACGGGATGTGGTGCTGGCTTTAGGTGCTTACGCCTTGGAAGCCCGTCCTTTGGGACCCATCACCCAGTGGCATCAAATGCGGGGAGGTCCTTCACACCACCGTACGCCCTAATTTGCAATCTTAAATTATCCAAAGTCATCAATAATCAATCAAACACACGGTGGCGAGCGCTGGACTCGATGACACACGGGAGGACGTAACTTAATTCCAATCGTAACGAACTAGTTACGATCGCGGACACACGCAACACGGTTCAGCGGCGTTTCAGTTCAATGCCCAAACCTCTATTGTGTCGAAGCCAGAGAATTGTATCGAGAAGCGGCCCTTATCGGCCCTAGCATAGCATTGTCATCTAATGGACTGCTTCAAGCACCGGTCAGAAACGGTTCCGGCTCTTCGGGCATTCGGGAAGATCCGACTTCAGTCTGCAACGGACCGTACCGACCGTGCGCTTTGATGTCGGAGTGAAGTAGTAGCAAGAAATAATATTGTCTAATTTCATGAATTATGACCGCGTAGCATCATTAAACTTGCATGCGAAACCATTTGTGCGGAAACGAGATTCCGTGCTGTGGCAGTTGCCCGGGGAGTGCTCTCAGCAAACCAAAACTCTGGCCCTGCTTTAGCAACGTTAAGTGCCAGCCGGGTCAGCAAAAGCTGGAAGCAGATCCGGCACGTGGGGGTTTTTTGGTCCGTGCGACCCATTCCGGTGCTGGGATAAGGATTCCAACCTGTTTCGGATCCGGAAGATGTAAGACTGGAGAGGAAGGCAAGTTTCCACTACACAAGCGATGTCTTGGGCGCTCTGCCGTACGACTGCCGGTTGTGCCGGTATCCCCAGGCAAGGATATGTTTTATTCAACCAAATCATTTTCGAGCTCACGGCAAACGCCAACGTTCCACCGTCCGTGGTGCCGGGATTTTCCACGTATTCCGGGTACTACGGGTTGGTTTTCCACTGATGTGATTCGTCAAAATGTTGTGACTTCCTTTGAAAATTACCTGCTAGCTTAAGGGAAACGTACATCGCTCGGTTTTGAGAAAAAGGGAGCTACGGGAGCGGAGGCGACCCAACCCTGAAATCTAACGCGTTCTGCAACAACGAGCTACAATAACTTTGGCAGGGCTGAAACTTTATGAAGGTAACAACATATACTGCTGTGCAGTGTGTTTGTGGAACAGCTGAAATGACTCGCCAAGCAGTTGGACGCTTTACGACGATACAGAGCATTTACGGCCACCCAGAACAAACAAAACCCCACGGCGTAAACGACGTTTCAAGAGATCGTCTGGTGGGTGTTTGTAGTGTGATGTTAAAGTCCATGGAACCGGGCAGCATATTAAGCGAAGTTAAGGTAACATTTTGGCCAATTTACAGCTATACAATGTTACCTTAACTACTTCCTCTTGATTGTCATATTTGGACTTCCCTAACGAAGCTTTACTAACTGTGTTTCATCCATAGTTCAGTCCGAATGCAGTGTCTAAGAGTAAAATGTAATCATTTGAAATGGTTCCAGCTTCTACAGAAACAGGTAAATTGCACAATTCTGTTTACACTTCACATTCGCCTTACAAATCACATACAGTCACTCACTACATTGATAGTATACTTAAAATGTTCTCAGTCAATAGCAAATGTTATGGTCAGTTCTCAAGCTAAACATAAAGCTTTGATTCTATTCTGGAGGTAATCTTCTGCGAATTTATTAATTTTGTGGAGCAGGGTGTAATCTTCTATGCTTTAGAAACGAATGTTGCATAGAGGCATATTGAAAGGTATACTGCTCTGTTTAGGTTTCCGACTGCTTGAGTCGTACACCTCTCCAAGTTGATTTCATCGTGATGTTGTTGTTGGTATTTTTACTTTTGTCAGTGTTTATTTATTTATTTATTTTTAATTATTTTTAATTAATTATCTTCTTTGATGTTTTTGTATTTGTTTCGTTCTTGTTAAAACATGTTTGCAATACAAGATTTTATGTTTTCCTGTTTCGATAGTTTGGCAGGTCTCTCAGTTGTCTTCATTTTCTATTTTCATTATTTTTAACCAATTTTTGGATAAATCATGACCGGTAAGGATTCGGTTTGTTATCTTAATTTCGTTAACATTGATATCAATATCGTTGTGCCAGGGTTTTAATTCAAATTATTTTTGTTATTCTGCAATTGTTTTCCTTTATGTTGTGTTCCTGTTCTATCTTATCATTCTAGCATTTAATAATGATAAGCGTCTATTTTGTCAGATTAGATTTCCATAAAACTGGTTAGAATAAGGATCAAACAAAGTTAATTAAAAAATTGCCCATACACTGAAAGTCAATGGTACAATGGTAACTTAAAAACAAGATGTAGAATGCAATAAATTATATCAAATCCCATTCTAGTCATATCTTTTAAACATTCCTTCTTTGTTGATCAAGGTAAAGTTTTGACTACAAATGGTCAATTTAAAGCCCAAATACATATTATCATTTGAATAACTCTTTTCGTCAATTGACAAAAGCAATATCAACATAATTGTCTCAAAAACGGTATGACTTTTCACTTCATTTCATTTAGTTTATTCAGGTTAATGGACCTTGATGGCCTTTTTAAACGAAATTACACTCTAAGGTTCAATCTACCTTTTACAAAATGATCTTTAAGGACCTTACAAGTTATCGTACAGTACAAATCCTATGCAGCTGTGTGTATTTCTTTGACTGCAAAATTTCAAAACCACCATCTGTAGATGTTTGAAGAAAACAAACTTCAAATACGCGTTTAATGCCTGATCATATGATCTTATTCAACTGTGCCAACGCTACCCCCTTGGGGATGGAAATAGCGTCCACCTTGATATTTTTAACCCATTCGCTCATATTTTGAAGCCAACTACTTTACCCATGCATGCGCCCTTTACTTTGATCCGATTACGAAAAATGTGTGTTATTACCCCTTTCGTTGTTGTGTTTTCGGCTGCTAGTTGTGCGCCGAAAAGTCAAACACTTTGGCAACCGCGCCAACCAGCCTAATCGGCCCTTTGCCAACTATCCGTATGTGTGCGTGTGTGTGTTGTGCCTGCCCGTGCTTGACGCCGCTTGACTGACCAGCCGACCAGCCGGCGGATATGGATATTTAATTTAATTTTAAACAAAACTATTTCGATTACACTTACTCTCTCCATCCTGCAGAGGAGTCGGGGAGAGAGGGACACGGGTTTTCTTACTCGTTGCCACACGTTGGTTGAGGCGTTCTCGTCTCCCTACCCGACATGTGTATTTCGACACGTACCAGCAAGCCGGTTGCCGGTCTGGGCGTCTGGTTCTGGTAGCCTAGTTATTTAAAGGTTTTCTGAATCAATCTCAAAGCAAAATGAACGAGGGCATGGGGGAAAAAATGCACCCAATAACACTTTACCGTACCAATATCCCTTGGGTGATGGAAAATATTGCTTCAGCTTCTTTACATTTCTCACGTTTGGGTCGTTGGTTTTTGCTCGGTCCCGCTAGAGTTTGCTTGGGAGTTGAGTATTTTTTGCTGCTTCTGACTAGCCGCTGGGTATGGAATTTTCCTTTGCGTATTACTTGACGATATTACACTTGGGATTAACTGCTGGGTTTGGTTTAAAATGTTTTAGCTAAGGATTAATTAAAACCTTTTCATTTAGATAAAATTTGTCATTATCAATATTTCATCAAATGAACAGAAGGTAAGTTTAAATTAAGTATCCTTAAGGGTTAGAACAATTCAAATAACTTTAAAACTTGCACATCAAATTTGATTTCATCAGATTCCATCATTTGGTGTAGTTTCTATGGCGTAAAATTTAGAATTTCCACACACTAAATGGCTCTCTATTCAATTTGAAGTTTCACCTACTGAAAGCATGCATGAAAAAGCGCACAAGTGAACGCTTTCCAAATGGAATACGCCACTATCCAACTCGTCTACTAAACCAGCCCCCAACCGTCCATGGCCGTTCAGTTTGTTTAGATTTACCTTCGTTTATCCGTTCGGTCGTTCTGTTTAGCATTGCGGCAACGCAACGGCCAGTTGCCCGTTCGAATCGTATCCCAAGTCACCGAGTAAAGCCGGACGAACACGGTAATTTCTGTGCCGATTCGGTCCAGAACCAGACTAGGTCGAGCGCCGGTAGCTGACAGCGATCCATTTGAAGAGAATTTTAATGATTATTTTAATTGAAGTCGTACCCCTTTCAACATAACAACCCGTCCCGCCCCACAGTGAAACACGGTTTCGGGGTGATGCACCATCGTTTTGGCTGGACAAAACGTGGACTGGTTCCGCACTGGGTTCCGCAACCAACACCCGTCCTCAATTGGTAATTGTTTTATTCACCCCATTTCGCAACACTTCCCTCACACTTAATCTCTTTTTTGGCAGCTATTTCGTGCATACTGAAGCACTAATTTCATGCAGGCCAGCTGCAAACCGATCTTATCGCAAGCGCCAGTCCAGTGGGGCAGCGAGCAAGCGGTGCGAAAGAAAACAACGCCAAAGCGGGGGGGCGGTAGATCCTGCTCATCCTATTCGCACTTCATTTATTTTCACGATGTGTTTCTGTGTCAAATAAATTTGTCTAGATTACGCAACGCATTTATTATGGTTTGCCGCAGTTTTTGGGTTTTCTTTAGATCTCGGGGTATATTTTTGCTGTTGTTGACGCCCAAAACTCCCATAAATCAAGCATGTTGAGTTGGTGATGTAAAAAGGATGTTATTGTTGTTTTTTTCGGGCAAAATTTGTGGGACATTTTTCCGAGTCTCCACACACTTTTCCTTTTATTTAAAATGTGTAATATTTAAAAAAATCCCAAAACAAACGATAGATTATGAACAGAAAAGCCCTTTAAAACGCGTTTATATATTGACAACTGTTCCTTGCGATACATTTTGGTCCATTTTGTATCCAAATTGTAGCATTTATTTTCATGCTGTGCTTTTACCATACACAATCAACTGATCATTTCTTCATAATCAACTGTTTAATGATTTATGTTATCTCGTTCTCTCCTCCCCAATGTGCCTTTCACCGCCAATGAGCTCAGCATCAACCCAGCATGAACCCTTCATCAAGCTTCTTTGTTCGCTTCGCTTGCATCGAAAGCCACTTGAAAGTTTTGACCATAAATTTTCCAATTTGATGCCTGTTGGGAAAAACTCATCACAGCCAAAAACAGTAAAAAGGCCGTCCCCTGCCACCAAGGGCACCGACACTAAACCCTTACTCCTAACCAAGCAGTAAGTAACGATCGATTTAAAAGAGTATAGCGAAACGCACTAGACGATACTTCTGCTGATAGTAAGGTGCAACGTGTGATACTTAAACTTATTAACCTTCATAAAACAAACCATCATTAACCTTCTGCTCGAACCGAACACGCCCTACCGATGTTGACCATACAAAAAGGGTTTGTAAGCAAAATCTGGTAAGAGATAAAGGTGTCGTCCCTTCTGCTAGAAATTCGTATCGAAATAACATCCCAAACCTTAGCCAGTGGTCAGCGTTGAACATCTTTCCACCCATCGTTTGAAAGCAGAGGATGTAATCGGTAGCAAAAACATATCCCCAAGCAAACAACTTCCCTCGACACAGAAAAAAAAGAAGATTCCATGAACGCCCTACAGGGTTTCCTTTTCGATTGCTCTATCACAATGCTCTCTCTCACACGCACACAAGGCTTGGTCGCTCTTTCTCGCGCGTGTTAGGGCTGACTTGACCTACATTTCCGTATCTCTCGCTCGTTCTCGTGTGCTGATTATGCGTGCGCATTAAATCAATACACCGAAATGGACTACTAAATTAAATCAACCACCTCCACACCGCCTCTGCGTCTGGGCTCTAACGGTTGGTGGTGATAGAACACTCGTCACAGTTTATTTAAGAAGAGCTGCTGTTCCTTACAGCTTCAGTTTACACAGGCATAGGCACTCCAGCTTGCGATGAAATAGTGCTAAACCCAAAAGAAATGCTTTTCGTTGACCAATGAGCCAAAGGTTTGACCAATGTAATTCCATTCCATCCATGTCCTTTTGTCCTTAATCCACCGGTCCTGCTCGCTTTCGATATCGTTTACTCTTCGTTCAAGCAAGATGCTGTCTGCCTCCACTAGCTGACACTAGTAATTAATCTTACCCGTCGACGAGGACACTTTGCTGCTCAAGGACGCTCAACGGAACGATTTAAGGACTCCGATGCGGTAATCCGATGGCTTTGGATACCGAGCCATTTGGAACGGAACGAAGCAATAATAAGTGCCCGCAACAAAAGCACTTAGTTGCTCGGTATCGATTGGATAGAAACAAATATTTCATTTGTGCAAGAATAAATTCTACGAAAGCATTAGCATATTCTGAAGTGTTTACTTCACAGCAAAGGAGATTCGTTTTGGTAGTGAAACAGTTTGAAACGGTTTTAATTGACCATCGACAAGGAAAGTATAGAAAGGAAAGGACATTAAATTTAGAGCAACGAATGTTAACGAATACAAACAACAAAATAAAAATTAATTAGAAAACACTATTTAAGGTAAAAAATTAGAATCAAAAGATTGATTTAGTGCAATCACGAAAATAGTCATCCGTTTAAGTGCTCTCGATTTCTTCTGTGTAATTTTGGATTATTTTACAAATCTACTTCAACAATTGTGTTTAATTTTAAAAGATTGATATATTTGCTAAGCTTCAAGCTCAATTTGTTTACGTTTCTATATTTTTCTGAGTGATTTATCCATTGTAGTTGCCTCAATTCGTGCTGTCTAATCAATCACTTAATTTTTAATGTAAATTCATCATAATTTAACAAACAGCATTGTTTGCACAAAGCGTACCTGTTTGAATAGCAAACTTACCAACAAAAAACCAAAATCACATGCATTTGATTCAAATACTCGTTTCCCTTTTCTGAACCAGAAAAGCAAAGCAAATGTTTTGAACTACTGTTTAGACATGCTAGCTCGGGCTCGTTCTTTCCAACAACAACAACAGCACCAAGTCCAGCATCGTGTGTGTGTGTGTGTGTGTCTCTTTGTGTTCGCCTGGCCGATGCTGATGCTACTGCGCAACAAAAACGGCGCTAGCTGTGGTCCACATTGTACGCAGCAAGTGAGACAATTTATAGGTCAATCGATAGTTGTCAAGTCAAACCAGCCCGCAAACCGTACCACACATACCATTCCAGCATAATTTGACATCGCGTCGTGTCGTCTTTGTCTTTTCTGTCCAATCCCCTCCCAATTGCATTCCCTCCCTCCCGAGCACGGTGCGACCTCTCTATTACGCATCGCACACAGGCTAATACCGTGCGTGTATTCAGCGAACAAAGAGCAGCGCTTCCCCCTCTATGGTGCATTTTTCTACGCACCGAAGTTTTTGAATCACACCCATATAGCGTAGCATAGCGTCATCCCAAAACCGTGTGCCCGTTCCCCCTGCGTTCCTTTGAGTGTTTGGACAATGGTCCGCCACTCTCCGCATCAAAACGGGGACGGGGAAACAAAGGGGCGGAAGGCCCAGGAAGGGTTTCACAAAACTCACAAACACGCACCGCCTGCAACGGAACGCAAAACGGGCCTAGGTACGCGATGGGTAATTGCTTTGCATTTGCGCTAGACAGCAAACAATAAAGCCGAGCCTAATACGGCGTGCGGGGCACAGCTTAAGATGGATTCGCGGGTTTTGTTGCGCAGTGTTCTAAAAATAGCGAATGCACTCGTAATGCACCGTAAATAATGCGCCGCGAGTGGATGAAGGGTTGATACAAGTGTGTAAACAGGTGGGAAAGATGGGAGAGAGAGAGAGAGCGAATATTGCTCCAAGCTAAGGGAAGGGATCGCAGAATCTTCTTACACATTCAACGGGTCCGTTATAGTTCCGCATTGGTATGTATGGCGCACCTTTGGCCAAAAGGGCATTAAAAATGCATTGAAATAAAACGGTGAAAATGAAACCGAAAAATGAATTTGCATGTACATCAACTCAAGGAATATAATTTTGTTAAAAAATGTTATTGGTTTTATTTTGTTAGGATCAAACATTGAAAAATTTTATTCAAATTAAAAATCTCATGAGTCTTCCAAGTGCTTCCTTCAATCTGAATATTAAATATTGGAATTCGTGAATCTTTAAATAATCATGCATGTCTGAAGATTTGAAGACGCTATGTGCTCATTTTGAATCCCGGTCAAACTGATAAGGCTAGTTAGAATGACTATGACCAATGTCACTTGCCAGGTGAGGGTGGATGGACAACTCTCAGGACCTTTTGCTACCACCAAGGGTCTGCGCCAGGGGGACGGGCTTGCCTGTCTCCTATTCAACCTGGCGCTAGAGAAGGCCATCCACGAGTCGAGGGTGGAGACTACGGGAACCATCTCCTATCAGTCAACCCAGATCCTGGTATACGCTGATGATATAGACATCATTGGTCTGCGGCTCTCCTATGTAGCAGAAGCCTACCAAGGGATCGAGCAGACGGCAGAGAACCTTGCAGATAAACGAGGCAAAGACAAAACTGATGGTGGCAACATCAGCAAACCCTGAGAGAATCTACGTAGGCGTGACGTTCAGATAGGTAAACGCACTTTTGAAGTCGTCCCAGAATTCACCTATCTTGGGTCAAAGGTCAGTAACGACAATAGCATGGAAGCTGAGTTGCGCGCAAGGATGCTGGCTGCCAACCGGTCATTCTACAGCCTGAAAAATCAGCCTGGAACACCTCAAAGAACCTATCGCGACGAACGAAGCTGGGACTATATAGTACCTATATAGTACCGGTACTCACATACGCCTCTGAGACATGGACACTGTCCAAATCTGACGAAACCCTCTTAGCGTTCGAGAGGAAGATGCTCAGAAAGATACTTGGCCCCGTATGAGTGGAAGGACAATGGAGGAGCCGCTATAATGACCAGCTATACGAGATGTACGGCGATCTTACTGTCATGCAGCGTATTAGGCTCGCCAGGCTCCGTTGGGCTGGTCATGTTGTACGCATGGAAACGGACGACCCAGCCCGTAAAATCTCTTTAGGCCGTCCACAAGGACAAATTGAGGTGGCAGGATGGCGTGGAGGCGTCCGCCATTAAGGCCGGGGTAACGGACTGGCAGACGTAGGCGCGAGATCGTGAGCGGTTTCGGACACTCCTGAGGCAGGCCAAGACCGCAAAGCGGTTGTAGCGCCGGATAAGTAAGTAAGTAAGTCTGAAGATTTAGCGCAATTTTGCTTCTTAAATATAATATTAGTTAATGTTTGTTTAGTATGTTGTTCTACTATTTAGTAGGTTTTGTGTGATTTTTATGTTGTAGAAATAAAAAAACCACTTTTGTTTAATAGGATCATTTGAATATTCAATTTATCATGGACGTATAGACTAGTGATGGGTAAAGTTGGCAAAAATTGACTCCGATCCGACTCTGATAATTTCAGGACCGGTTCCGGAAGTTAGGTCCACCCAGTATTATCCGGAGTCGCCCGTATTTGTTCGGAGTTGTTCGGAGTCGGAGTCGTCCGGAGTCGGTCGGAGTCAACTGGAGCCGTCCATCAGAAAGTGTCAAGGTAGTGTCCTACAACTATGAGAACCCCTGAAATACCACTGTAAAGTTTAGTGACTGCTGAACTAGGCTACCAAGTTCTTTTTATTTTATTTATATGGTTTATCCAGTCAGAATAGATTAGTCAGTACTGCATGTGGGGTGCTTGGTCTATACGGGGCTTGCACCCATGGCAGGCAAATTAGTCGTTAAGTCGTCCACCAAAATCAAAAAGCCTAATAAACAAGATAGCCAAAGACAAGTCAAAGAATGAAAAAGCTTGCATTACTAAAGACGAAAACTGGTAAAACCAGAACAAGAATAAGACAAAAGAAGGTATAAAAAGTGACATTAGAAAATGAGAGATAATCCTATCCTATTTTTTCTCCAATTTGTACAATAAAGTAGCAATGATGATCATACAATCAAAGCTACCACCCTCAGTACTCTGTGACAGCAGCATAAAATGTCGTAGCAAAAGAAAAGTCAATCTTTATCACCACCGCCCTGCAGCATCCCAGCAGAAAGTAGCTCAGCGCGTGAGGTTAACGCAACCGATCGACGAGATAAAGAAAGCGTACACAAATTCAAAGACATAGAAAAAAGCCCCAAACCCCCTCCAAAACTGTCCCAAAGCAGGGAGAAACACGCACCATCGCCAGGCACACAGGAGCGACAAACCTTCCGAAAGGGTCTTTGAACTTTCTTCCCCACACGCGATACGATGCGTATCTCAGATGGTTCGACCCACCCGATCGAGCCCACAATCGCGTCCGAAGCTGCTGGCAAGACCAGCAGGATGCCCAAGTACTCCGCGGTCCCGTCCGCACCACAATAAACTCTCTTTCTGTGCGTGTCTACGCAACCCGACGCAACGTGTCAACGTGTGGTGTGCGCGCGCGGGCCCCTGCGTAACGTGGCTTGCGCAAGCGGGCACGTTTCGTGAAGTGTCGTGAAGCCCCGCGGCTCGCGCTACTACTTTCTCGAGAATGAATGGAGGGAACAAAGACGGGCGCAAGAGTGTGTGCGCGCGCGCGCATAAAGATCTTTTCTTTTCAGGCCTCTCACCCACCCCATGCCGTACCGGATGCGCAATGGAACCGGATAAATCAGCGCAAAAACGGACGCAACAGGAGCAGTTGATGAGGGCCGGTTTTCTGCTGATGGATTATACGTTTTCCACAACGTGCGATGGTGCGTTTTTTCTTCTTCTTCTTCTTCTTCTGGCCAACTTTCACCGTGTCCACCTTTTTGGGGAGCTGGGGAAAGATGTCGCCCGCGGATGATGCCGCTGTCGGATGGCACGTTTTGTTGTGTCTAGTGGGCAAGCAGCCACGTTGGTATGGTAACCGAGGGTTGTTTGGATTGTTTTCAGTGTTTTGTATTAGAGCTGGAATAGACTTTTTTTTATCAAAGTCTATATAATAGAGAAGTCGATTATGGTCCAAAATTTTCATAGCTTGTTTTTGACAGTTATATGAAAAAATGTTTACAAAGATATCCTCACAACCAAGGGCCCACAACCTTTAGGGCCAATTGTGCATTTTCTGCACAAAACCTAGTGTAACTGTACATTTTCTGCCCATGAACGTGGCATGAAGAAGCTTCTTCAGTAATTCACTACTTAAAAACCACCACCATCGTGAAACTAGTCTCTTAGCTTTGGTTCTCTTGAGCTTCACCTGATTTCGTCCTTATTTTGGACACTGATCTTGTTATAATCGATAATTGCAGTATAATTCTATCTTTTCTTGATATTCGTAAACTTGTTTAAATAAAAAAAAATGGAAAAACGTTATAAAAATGACCGAAAAGTGTCTGGATACACAGCATGCACAACAACTAAATCTGCAGTGAATGCTGCGATGAAACTATTGAAGCTTTTTCAACCAACTGTTAAAACTTTCCCACGCTTTTTGATCAAATGGTGTGGATGGCTCGACCTCTAAATTAGATAGACTTTCTTTTAAATCATAAAAAAGTTGTATCAGACATTATAAAAATACAGATAATAAAAATACAAATTAAAAAAATTAAGTATGTCCCAAATTTCACTAAATTTGATCCAAAACTACAAAAGAAAAAAAACACAAAATGTGTACAACCTAAGCGACTAATTCTCATAAGCAAAGCCAATTCTCAGACGCTGTCGTGGCTGAAGGTTTTTTTTAATTCGTCTCACTCACTGTCAACACAGATGGTAACTATCAGCTCGAAAAGCGGCACCAACGACAGAAACAAAATCAATTAATACAAACGCTTTCTTTGTCGTAGCCGGTGGAGGGCCCGGTGGACGAGGGACGGTCCGAGGTCATCTTCGGCGCGCGGGCGACGGAAAACTTTCCCATTTCGGCTTTCATTTCGCCGCTGGCAAACGGATAGACAACAACAGAAAACGCGCAGGCACTTGTCAACGCGGACGCGATCGCGCCTTCCCACCCCACCCTCTCCCCCCCCTCAAAACGGGCCTATGATTTCGATCGATCAACACGGGTCTTTGTGAGCGGCCCGAGGGCTTTTCCAATGGCTTGAAAATCTAAGGGGGTCTCCCTGCTTTCCCAAATTAGGGTCATATGTCAAAAAGTGCGTACAGCGAGCGTCACCGTCATGGTGGTGGTGGTGGTAGTGGTGCGCTGCCTGAGTGAAAAACCACCCAACACTAGAAGGAGTACAAAAAGGGCAAAAGGGGAAGGCTGTGGTTGTGGTGTGGTTGGAAAACCCAGGGCTGGGATGTGTTGGAATTTTCCCCTCCCCGTTCTCTATGCTCTTTTATTTTTCTTTTCTTTTTTTGGGGAGGTTTCGAACAAAGAAAAACGACCAGAGTGCGCGCGGACTTCGGGCCAATGTGTGTGTGTGTGTGTGTAGTGGAAGTTTTGTGCAGCACACGTGCGTTCCCTATCTTAGAAAAGTTGGTCGAAATGGAAAGGGCAACAGAGTGAGGGAAAGAAGGTGTGAGAGAGAGAAAGGAGGGAAAGGAGAAGCGCTAGATAATAAACTCGTTTCTTCACACTGCTCTTTCTGTGTCTGTTTTCTCTCATCTCTCTCTCTCTCTGTCCAACTACACGTTGGGTCGCGTTACTGTGCGTGTTGCGTTGCGCATCATCTTCCGTCTCGCTCGCGCTACTAAACAATGCACAGTTGGGCAGTTTAGTAGACCACCGACGTCTCCGATTCTCTTTGGTGTGCTCCGCTTGCTGCGATGTTGAAATGTACACGTTTTGGGTTTGGGTGATAGAGAAGAAAAGGGGGTGGTTGGAAGGGATGGAGGGTAGCAACGATTAGAGGGTTTGTATATGGGTTTGTGTGTGTGTGTGTGTGAGTCCGCCACATGGGCGCTGTCTCGCTGTTTCGCTGTAGCGAAATAAATTGATCCCGTCCGTCCTTTCCTCGTCCCTTCAACATCCATCGTTACACACACACCCACAACATGAACGCATACCACCATACAGACAAAAACTGGAACGACGGCGACGCAGTGCCTGAATACCATCGCAGGGTTTGCTTGCAC
The DNA here is from genome assembly GCF_943734735.2 of Anopheles gambiae. NCBI lineage: Eukaryota > Metazoa > Arthropoda > Insecta > Diptera > Culicidae > Anopheles > Anopheles gambiae. The sequence goes on from NC_064602.1 coordinate 24,591,053, forward strand.
ATTTGAGCAGAGGTCGGCCAGAAATGGGGCAGAGAAGAGCGCGGAGGAGCAGTGAAATAAATAAGCGAAAATAGGTTGACTTTAGGGCAGGCGGTATCGCTGTGTGCGAGCGTGCCATACCAACACCAAACGCTCCAACACAAACACACACACGCGCGCGCGGGAAAGAGATTCTTGAAATATTGAGCATACTGCGACACGCGCGCGCTACTGCAGTCATAATGTGTGGGGCCTGGCTCGGTTCGGTTCTCGGTACAGCTCTGCCCTTTTTCCATCCCTTTCTTGCAAAGGGCTGTTGATTGCCCTCTCGTTCCCAACCAGCGTGCGCGTGCTCCTTCGACGCTTACTTGCGGGAAAACTGTGTTTTCGTCATCAAACGGTGCCTTTCTTCGGTCCGTGCAGGACGTGCCGTTGTACAGCTTCGGTTTGGGAAAATTGGAAAGGGTTTTTGTGTGGAAATTTCGAACAATTTTCTCTACGGCTGGATGTTGTTAAGTGACGATAAAGCACGGTTAAGTGCTCAAAAGAGAACGCCTTAAACAAGTTTTTTTTATCAAGTTCATTATTATGTTTTTTAAACAAGTCCAGTCAAAATTAAAGATAAAATAGACTTGTTTTTCTTTGCATTTTTACGTGATTTGCATGTGTGTCTTTTTTAAAAGTATTAACATCGCATCGCAATGACACACGTGCGTGACACAAGTACGAAGGAAATTATCAACACGCAGCAACGCACCAAGGCACGTGGAGTTCGTAGCTCTCTCGTTTAATTTTTTTCATCACAGTAGCCGTGTTTTTATTTCTGTGTGTGCGCGCGCGCGTGCGCCCCTGTGTGCACGAACGATGAAATTTCCTTTTGGACGAAAATCAAAATCGCGTGAGCTCGCGCACCATACTCGCGAAACAAAAGGAAAAAAAGCCTGTGAACGTGTGTGTGTGTGTTTGTGTGTGCCCCTTTCCACACAAAGAAAAGACTATTGGTGTTCATTTTTGCATTGGTGTGCCGTGCAACTGCTGGGTGTGTTGGAGCGCGCAGGTTGGTGTGTGCGGAGGAATGCCGGAGGAAGGAGCAAAGAAAAAAGAAAAGGGAGTATTACGTAAGGGCGTAAGTAGAATGTGTGTGTGTGTAGAGAAACGACACACACACACACGGCCTGTGTTGTGTGGTGTGGCCCCCCAGTGGCTCGCCCGTGTACGTTGGAATTATCGATCCTATTGTTCGTTCTTACATTTTGCTCCGTTTTCTCATTCACACAGCTACGATTTCCATTTCACTTTACTTTATTAGTATTTGCTTGCTATTTATTGAATTGTTTCGTGTATTGCAAAACGAGTACATTTGCACGCTCTAATTATATTCCACTTTGGAAATTAATACTTCACTTATATTCATTAAATAATAAAGCGTCAGACGGCAGGAAACATTGTGCCCCCGTGTACAAACGCACACTGCAGTATTTGCCTCTGCGGTAGTATACGCGCGCACGCCTGTATTGGAGTGTGTGTGCACATGTGGTGGAACGCGCGCAGTGCTGTGCGGGGCTGCTGCTGTCACACGAGAAAACGAGTGTTTGTCGTTTGACACACATTTGCACTTTCCTCCCCGTGGCCCACCCTGTTCCCTATCGTCCCACTTCTTTCCTTCCCCCCCCCCCCCCTTTGTTTCCACGAATGTGTGTTGAGCGGGAATAAAGAAATAGGTTGTTAGAGAAGAAAGAAGACTACGGGAAGGGTGTAGTTTGACAGCAAGCGAGTGAGCGAGAGAGAGCGAGAAAGAACGAGACGAGGAGAGTGTATGAGCGCGCGCGCGCGCAAATTTCAGCTCACCAATACACACACCCCGACTGGCTCTCGTGACAACGTGTGTGGTTGCTTCGCTTGTTTTTTTTGTACTTCCCCCATTTCTCAATCCAGGTCCAGCGCGGGGAGTGGTAGAGTGGTGTGTGCTGTTTGACAGTGTGTGGTAAAGAGCACATTAAAATTCCAACACATGCTCACCGTAGAAGTAGTGTGCACGGTTTCTTCTTCCCCCTTGTCCTCTTATATCTCGCTCTATCCCCAACGTTTCGTTATGTATTTACTAAAGAGAGCAAGCGAGAGAATGCGATACTGCGTGTGTGTGTGCGCGCACGCTTGTGTTGGTGAATCGGGTTTCTCATTGTGTGCGCGCGCTGTACGACATGGCGGTGGTGGTGTGGAGCAGCGCTGTGTTCGGTGGGAGGCAGAGCAGTGTCGCGCGCTACGTTCAGATACCATCGCACACACTCACACCCTGCGCGTCGTGTCGTAACCAGCAGCAGCAGCAGCAGCAGCAGCAGTGGAGTCGTCCAACGCCAACCGTGATGAGTCGAGCGTGTGTCACGGTGACCGTTATTCGTGCTCGGATAGTCGTTCGGTGTGGACGTGTTCTTCTCCCGCTCTGGTTGGCAGCGCTTGCGGAATTGTGCCTCGTTTTCGGAAAGAAGAGGAGCTGCCTTTGAGTAAAATCTAGTGTTTGGTGGAATTGAGGAACAAACAACTGGCAGCAAAATACACTCAGTGTGTGAAGGAGGAACTCTACTGTTACCGTGTGCCGTTTGTAGAAGGGACCAATCGTACAGTTGTACACAAGTGTGAACAGTTTTTCGCTTCTGTTGCTGTGATTTTTCGGACAATTTTCTCTCAGTGCCTCGAATTCAGTGAAAGACAATGAAGCAGGAAATATTTCTGCGATTTTTCGTTCGTTTTGGTAATGGAAGAATTACGGCACGGAAAAAAACCAGCACACACCAGTTTCAGTGATGACTCACATTTCATCTGAACAAAACGCATCAAACTACCAGCGCGCGCCCCATTTCTGGAGAAGAGCTACGGCCTGGCCTACTTGGAGTTTTTTCTTTCCACCCCCAGTGCACAATCACTTAGTTTGTTCTCGGGATTCGAAGAATTCGCTGTGTGAGAGAGGAGGAGGGTCCATTCAAACACGGAATTCCGCGTAGCAACAGCGCAGCGGCCAGCAGCCCCCATCTCATGATGGTGATGATGATGATGGTTGGGTCACAGCTCACCACGGACGGAACGAGTTTTCTCGTAGCACCAATGCGAACAATGATTGCGTGTGTGTGTGTGGTTGTCATACGTTGCACAGTCCACGATTTTTTAAATTGCCAACGCTTTGCGAAGACTAATTTTAGAACCAAGAAGGGCAACACGCGCGCTGGGGCCGCCCCGGACACAAGACGCCAGAAGTGTGTTGTGTGCTCTTTTATAGAAAGATGTGGTGAAACCCCACTCTCAAGTACAGTATCATAATCACTGCGGAATCTCCCTCAACTTGTGTGGTATTTTAGAACACCCAAAAGGAATTGTTCCCTACCATGTTGTGGTGCACTTTAACACTCCAAAAATGAGATCGAAGTCTTTGTAAACGCTTCTTTTTCTTCTTGCCAATTGAATGGGAGCGCTGTCTTGTTCCTTGAACAACCCCCAACCTGCCCCCCACGAGAAGCAAACGCGATTGCGTCATCCATCCATCAGCGAATGTGTGTGTGGTATGGCGTATGTTGTTCGTTTCACGCACCGTGCGAATGACACCCGCTGTGCTTCTTTTTGTTGCTCTAACTACTTGTCATGTGTGTGTGTATAGAGAGACCTTTGTACCTTCTCGAATCATAATTCAACGTCCGCGGGCGCGCTTACACACTCACACATCTATTCCGCGGCACTGTGTTGAAGCTGTGTGTTGAAGCTAATTTGTCTCGCGAATAGAATTGTTCCCCCGACGCGCGCGCGCGTGACCCCCCTTCATCATACATGCATGCGCCTCTCTCACACACTGCAGTGTTTCGAAACGGACGTTGCGGCCGTCTATCTATTGGGGCGGCGCACAGCGAACAAGAAGAGTAGGAAAAGTAGGGGGATTTGTATGGACCATCTCGCGTGCTGCGTGTGTCGCCGTTGTATATGCTGGCTTGATTACTTCCGCCCCAAATGTGTCCGTCGTTGTTGTGTGTGTCAGTGCGTGTGTAGTAGCCTCCGCCATCCGGTAACGCCGTGCTCCGTTGTCGTCGTCGTCACCATCATCACCCCTTTGTTACCCGCGTACTTGCCCGATAAGCCTGTGGGAGCGAGATTAAGGCTTGCTGGTTATCACGTTAAACGTAGTCAGTCTTTTTCTCTCTCCTATCGGTACTAACGGTGCTTCATCGTACGTGCTCCTCGCTTCCTCCCTTCTCGTTTGGGTGATGATGGTGTGTGTGTGGGGTGGTGGTGGTATATCAGCGCGCAGTAGGCCGCACAAGCAAGAAAGAAATCCAGGAAGCAGGCGGCGACGGCTTTCGTCGTCATGAGCAACAGTACACGCTTGCTTCTCTCGATCACTTATGTGTGTGTAGAGCGCGCGCGCCAACAAGAAAATCCCAAGGAATATGCTCAAAAGTGACACAACACGTTTCTAACGCGCGCCCCACCATGTGTGTGTGTACTTTTATTCTTTTACACGTTCCGGAAATAATTAGAAAAACATGATTGGGTCATGCCGCGAGAGCTTTTATCTTCCACCACTAGCACACACGCGCGTCGTGCACAGAAGCACATGCGCGTCTCTCAATGCGTACTAATTTTCTTACTAAGAACAGGCAAGAAAAGAGAGAGAGAGGAAGTTTTCTTAATATGAATCGAGAAAAGTAGGGCGTTATTTATAATATTGTCTTGTGAATATTTTTATTGTCCTTTTTTAATGATCCTCGTTAAATCACACTCCATTTTTTTTACAGATTAGTAATAAATCCTTCTTTCATTGTAATCGCTTGCCATTTTTCAAAGCGCAAACACTCATCACAGCAGCTTCAAGAGTCCGCCTTTATTCGCGCCTGTTTTATGCTTCTTAGAATTTCCTTTCGCGCGTCTTCGTTTTCTCCTTTGTGTGTGTGTGTGTGTGTGTGTGTGTGTGTGTGTGTGTGTGTGTGTGTGTGTGTGTGTGTGTGTGCGTTGCCCTGCCCAACGGGGGGGGGGGGGGGGGGGGGGGCTCATCATTCGTGCATACTCTTGTTCTTGTTTCCTCTTCCCCACTGTGTGTGACCGACTGACTGACTAACTTACTCTACTGCGCTTTTTTGCACACGCTCTCACACATACATCTTCTTCTCAAGCGCGCGGTACCTCCTTCTCCTCCTTGTTACGCAGTTTTTTTTTACGTTTTTGCTCCTTTTGCGATGATCGCGCGCGCGTTCGCCAAGCCCGAGGGTGGATGATGCGAGAAAGAAAGAGAACGAGTGCGCGCGCTCTCCACCACCACTCTCAAAAGGAGGGTGGACAGTGCTTCGGAAGGGTGTGATGTTGGAAATATCCCCCCCCCCCACCACAATCACCCCAATTTGCCACATCATCCTCCCGCTTGTTTGCCTGCTCTCTTTACTCCTCTGCTGTCTCTACCCTTTCTCAATCATTTCGCTGTAAAGGCTGTCTCACTCTCACGCATCCCCCACAATCCATATCTCATCCCCCCTACATATATTCGAACGGAAAACTAGCACGCGCGTGATATTTTGCAGCGCTCTCCCTCTCTCTTTTTCTCTCTCGCTCTTTCGTGCTCCATCTCGGTTCATTTGCTTTCTCACTCTCACCATATAACTGTATCGTGACCTCGATCGCGCTCACTCCGTGCGATGATGATGATGTGATCACAGGCGGTGGTGGTGGGGATGTTTTGCTCTCGCTTCATCTCACTGTGTCCCCAATCGCGCCAATGCTTCATCTCACTCTAACCAATCTCGCAGTAACCGACGCACCTCGACATCTCGTTTGTGTGTTGAAACGATAGAGGCGCAAGACCCACAAGGGAGGTAGAGGGAGGGTGAGAGAGAAAGGAGAGAGAGAGAGAGAGAGAGAGAGAGAGAGAGAGAGAGAGAGAGAGAGAGAGAGAGAGATCCATTTTTGTGCTAGGAAGTTTCTCGTTAGTTTTTGTTCCCTTTTTTGTGTGGGATTGGTTAGGATGAAACGGGGGGAGGGAGGAGCCCTCGCATCCGTTTCATTGCATGTTGGTTGCTGGTGCGTCGTGGTGCGTCCCCAACCCCAATCCCAAGCACCACAGCAGCTCGGCTTTGTTGCCACCGAGGCGAGTTGTGCGGTGGGGAACGGGTGAAAAAATAACAACTGGTAGATAATTAATACCCGCGTTCGCGTCGTACAGCAGACAGGCTTGATTTAGAGTTGTGGAGAAGGGGGAGGGGGAGCTTTTTTTCCTCCAACACACGAGATGAAGCTAACGTCTTAGTAGAGTGTTGGGTAAGAGGGGGGAGGGGTGGGTTGGTCTCTAAGCGAAAGGGCGCAGCGCGCGCTCGGTTGGAGATTTGTTCTCTCTTCTCCCTCTACTGCGTGTGTGTGTGTGTGTGTGGTGGTGTTTCGCAAGTGTCTTTTCTACTTTCGGATGGAATTACACCCGTTGTGTGAGAGAGGAGAGTAGAGGAGTGGGCTGCTGGGTGGATGGGAAAGGGTGTGCGGGATGAAACACACCACAAACCTACTTTTCTGAGAAACGAGAGAAGAAAAAAAAAAGCGGTTGATGATGAAACCGCGCCCGATGGTGGTTTGTGATTCGTCCGCGCACACCGCGGCGACCGATCTGTGTGGAAAAGAAGAAGAGGCCTTTTCTGATCTTTTTTGTTTCTCTCACACTCTATTGGTAAAGGTTTTGTAGTGCTAAGCAGATTTAATAAATTTAGCGAGCTAGAAATCATTTTTCTAGCATGTTTTTATTTACTGTAGTACAGCAACATCAAATCCTTAAAATTCATTTCAACAACAGCAATGGTTACTCCGTCGTTGTGGTTGCTTGGAAATACAAAATTGACAAAATTGTGATTCTACTTATTCGATTAGAAAACAGATTAGAGAAACCCTGTATATTTGGTACAAACACATCTGTGTGATTAATTTGTTTTTGTCCCTTTAACTACTCGAAATACGTTAAAACCCCAGGAGAATATTACAATTTTCTTGCTCTTATACCAATTTATAAGTATTGCTCTAGGGTTGAGAGGGGAGGGGGCTACGTCAGGCCCGAGACCAGTTCCTAACAAACACCCATAGTTTGTTTACGGCGGTGGGGTGGTCCCATTGCAAAGGAGAAGGGAGTGTGTGTGGTGTGCCTCTACCGTTCGTGCGCGAAACTGACCGCGCAAACAGCAGTGGAAAACTACTAATAATAGCGCACGATCGCCACCGCGCCCCATCCCATCATGAGGATGAGGATGAGATGAGGAGCAGCAGTGGGAGGAAAGGTTGGCGACGGAACACCCCACCTTTTCCTAGATTGATGTTGGCTCGGATCAAATGCGAAATTATCGTTTAGGTTTTTACATCGAAATGTCTGTTGTGGAACGACGACTTTGTATAGTAAAAACTTGCTATTACATAGTTATTGTCTTCCGCTACGAAGTCTTCCTGTTTTCTCTGCCACATTTACAATCTATTTTCAAACTTCCCTTTTTTATTAGCAATTTTGCTCTTCTCCTAACTTGGAATTACCAGCACCGGAAGAGAAACAAAGATAAAAATAAAACGATAAAAAAGACACCTAACAAACGAACCGAAATGCATAAAAGTGGCCACAAACACGTATCTCGAATACAGACACACACACACACACGCACACATAAAAAACAGAGGGAATGAAACGATGGTGGCGTGTGTGTGTTAGCAGCGTTTCAGCGAAAGACCTTGAACATACCAAACCGACAAACGCCGTTTCAAACGGGGCGCAGGCGACGGACCAAACGTGTGCCCTCACACAAAACAACAAACGAACGCACCACACAGGCGCGCAAAAGAGTGCTGCTGCGCGGTTCTCCCTCTAACGCTGCACATAATACGCACAACGCGCGCGCAACGTATTATTTGCGCAACAGCAAATTAATATAACAACGCGCGCGCGTGTGTATGTGTGTGCTGCATTTTATGGTGTGCAGGGGGAGGGGGGGGGGCACCTCATGACTCCTTTTGAAACCCTTTTTCTAGACACCACCATATACAATCATTGCTTTTTTTGTTTGGTTTTTTGTGGTTTAAGACTCTTTTAGCTGGTTTAGCTTGGTGTGGTGTTGCACACACAAAACTCCCAAAAAAGAGCATAGGAGATGGGTGTTGAATTGGGACGATATAGTGGGTCTAACAGCGATTCTAATGCAGGAACAGGGGAGGGAGGGAGAGGAGGGGGCATCAGAGGAGAAGATAAAGAACCCACATTTTGTGGCGTGATAGAGGAAGGATCGCTACCATCATATTACTGGTATACAACAGCACAGTAACGTCAGAATGGTTGGGACTGATTCACTCAAAAAATGGGTTAAATGTTTTAACAAAAAAAAAAAACAGTAAACAAAACAATATTGTTCCATGCATAAAATACTCTGCCTGCTAATGCTAAGCTGATGACGCCAACCGTGTCTACACTAGCATATATGCGCGCGCTTCTCAAGGTTGGCAGCGAAATCGAGAACAAACGAAAAAAAAACATGGCACCCTTAGATCAGCTTGTTCGTGTAGCAGCACCGCCCGCAGGCAAAAGGTTGGACAAAAACGGGTCAGAACACGATAAATTGCCGTCAAAAGCTGTGGTGTTGCTGACTAAAAAAAGCGCCTAGCTTCTTGATGATGTTTAAATCCGCACCGTGAGTGTAGTTTTCCGTTTTTAGGTCACGTTGCGGTCACACAACTTTTTAGACGATCGCTCTCTCTCTCTCTCTCTCTCTCTCTCTCTCTCTCTCTCTCTCTGTCTCCTCTCTCTCTCTCTCTCTCTCTCTCTCTCTCTCTCTATCTCTCTCGCTCTACGATCCCACCCAACTAACTTCCCTCGTCGTCTCCAGTGTTCTGTTTACCGGATGAGCACGCGGCATTGCGTGTTGCGGGTGATGGGAGGGTTGCTCGAACTCAAAACACGATAGTCACGACGACGAGGAGATTGCACACTGCTAAAATAATTACTTTTCTAACAGTTAAAGTAAAAACAAAAAATGGGTGGTGGCAGGGATGAGGAATTACAGACGAAGCGCAGTCCAACGAAAACAGTCAAATTTAGTCATAGGATGATAGTCGTTCCATCAGAGATAAGACGAACTCTTTTGCGGTCTAGGGCGAATTTTAATGTTGGCCACCGTTCATAGGATTCATATGAGCGTGCAAATTATAAAAAATGGAAATAGAAGTAAGAAAGATAAAAGAAACAATATTAAAAACAATAATCTAATCTAAATATAAACAAAATATAATCTATTTATAAAATTTATAAAAATAGATTTATAAAAATGTGAACATTTTGGACAATTGCAATAAAGAGTAAAAATAGAAGAAAAAACATGTAAATGTGAAGATGTTATATGAAAATGTAAAAAACACATGAAAAATAAAACTGACCACTTACAAAAAAATGCTAAAGTATTAAAAGAGCAACAAAAAACAAAAAAGTAACAGAAAAAAAACATGTAGCTGTGAAGGTGCGAAAAAGAAATATAAAAAAAACAATAATAAAATGCATACAATAAAAAAAACAAGGTTAAATGTGTAAAAGAGTTACAAATCATCAGAAAATCAGAAAAAACACATACAAAACCTTACGTACACCCAAAAAGCGAGTGAAAGCGTTTGAGCGAGAGAGAGAAAACATGAAACAGCAAAGTGGGAGCAATTTTCGCAGAAAAAGAGGGCACCGAGAAAAAGAGATTAGGAAAAAAGAAAATGAGACAACGATACAGTAGGGCAGAAAAAGAAGGGCAGCTGTGTGTGTGGAGCGTGAATGGCTCCAATAGTTAGGAGTGAAAAAGGGCAAAAAAAAACAAGCAAGATGGTTGTGTTAGGCGAAGATTGCAACCCTCTCCTACCGCTCGTCTCTCACATTTCCCTTTCCCAAGCATTATCACACTCTTCACGCGCATCGCGTTCCCCGTTTGTGCTTTGTGGGGGCTGATTAGATCGTACGTGTGCGATGGGCGGGCGGCTGAGCAAGAAAGCTGCTGCTGCTGGTGTGTTAGTTGCTATCTCTTTAGATGGCCGTTTTCTCTTTTCCTGTGTGTTTATGTGTTGTTTACTGAGAGGTTTCAAACAGTTTCAAACTCCAGAAGGACCACCACTTCGTAACTCTCACATCATCCGTCCTCAAATTCCATCCCAAAACCCTCTCGTTGGTCATGCAAAGCGAGAAGCGACTTGTGCAAGAAAAACGGTCGATGTGTATCTCTATCACACTGGCCTACTTCTCTCCAGTGCGGGGAACAGTAGTCACGAACCACACTAATACTAACCAACCACTGATACTCACACACACGCCCATGGCATTACTACAGTTTGTATGTCTGTGTGTGTTTCTTTGTGGGTGTGCTTTGCTTGCTTAGGCGAGGTGGATAGAGTTTGAAAGTTTGTTGCGAGAATTCGAGGGGTATACACAACGACCGAACGAACGAACGAACGCGCTCCTCCGCCATTGCAAAGCTTTCTGCTGTTGTGTCGCCCTCCCCAAGGTGACTAGAGACCGGTGAGCTGTGGGGAGAAAATGTATTAAAACACTGTCAAAACAGTCAAAGCAGCTGCAGTACAGGCAAGAAAAAGGGTGAGAACCGCAACGGGGAGGGAAGTGGAACAAAAATGAGGGGTTTGTAGAAAAGATTGAGAAAAAACAGCCATCGTTTTTGATGGCTTACGATGGCTTAGATTGGTATCGTCGTGATACGTTGAGTAAAAGCTTCGTTATATAACGAAGCTTTAAAGCAGCCCGTGTATGGTAGCAGTAGTAACAGTAGGCATTGGAATAGGCACGGAAGTTTCTCTTTGGAGTTGCGGGATGTTGTTTAAGTATGTTTTGGTGTAAATATAATAAAATAAACCATTTGTTATAGGGTATTATTAAAAATTAAATTCATCTTTGACACTTTTTTTTTGAGTTATATTCACGACAACGGTTTAACAAAAGTAATATGAATTCACACTGCCAATGATCGAAAAACATCCCCACAACTAGTAAGACACAGGAACATCGCACAGAACAGAGATAGCGCAGCAAAAAACGGCATTAGATGTGCTTATGCAGCGGAGGAAGCCCTCCATTACCAGGTGGGGTCAACAGGGGGGATACTGATTCAATCATGCGCATTGAGGTCGACTACAAACCCTTCCCACCGTCCCCACCTTCCTCCTGTTACTAGTTGGGGGAACTTTTTTACTTCTCCCTCTTCAAAAGACTCTGGGATATCTAACGTGGTGCTAGCTTGTTTCTCTCTCTCTCTTTCTCTTTTTCTCTCTCTCTCTATATCTATCTCTATCTCTCTCCCTCTCTCTTGTTCTACTCTTTGTCTCACACGTCGTTTCGCTAACTAACGTTACTTTGCTAAAGTCCTTTTTGTTCGTTTTTTGTATGTGCTAAGGGATTGGTATTATATCAGTGCCTTCACCTGTGTCCGCAGGAGCAGCAGCCAGCCTACCCATGCTTACTGTCGCTGCTCTCTCACACACTTCTCAAGTCATCGTACGATTTTTTGTTTCCTTTACATTTCTGTAGAGGAGTTTTTTGTATTATTTAGCAAGTTCTCTTTTTCCTGTCTCTTTTTATACCATAGTGGGGAAGTTAAGCGGATCATATCGTTTTGGGTCAAACAAGTAACGAAGACAGAAGTAGGAGTTGTAGAATTAAAATTGTCTAATGCTTCCGTATGGCCCTTTTGTACGTGTGAAAGTAACACTTTCGAGATAAATGACAAGTTTGCCATTAAAAATCTTTCCCAAACCATGTGACGTGTACATTGCTTGGCATGGAAGAGCCGCACGTATGATTGATGACTGCCAGGGATGTTGATGTGTAGAAAAAGAGTCATTATTGTAGTGCGGAAAGATATATTTTTAATAAACCGCTTGAGCACAACATCTTGAGCAGTTAACGAGACACGTCACAATGGGGCAAAAAATGATCTAATACACTACGGGAAGAAAGTTTGAATATGACAGTCTGTAGGAATTAAGGAACCTTACATATAACAGAGAAAATAAGGCTTCAAAAATACATTAAGGTAGAAAAAGGAAGATATTTCAGTAAAGGTTTAAAGTCGGCACAAGTTCATGATTTATGCTTTCTTTTTTAACCTATTTTGAAAAGCGACAAAAATACATTACGGCAAATAAAGTTGTGCTAAATCTTGAGACTAAATTTTACAATAATTCATTTATACAAATACTTGTCAATTCATTATTCCACGACTGCAAAATAACAAGCCTAAAATAAGATTGCAAAAATAAACTTATCATACTCCCGGTAATATGCGCATTAGTTTTTACTTTTTTTTAGTTTTTTAGTAAACAAAATAATTCCAACAAACAAATTTGCTTGTTTACTCTACTGGCTACTACAAAAAGAGATGCTGTGAGCGGTTGTGATGAGGCAAGAAGGAAAAGCATATTGGCACAGAGAGCAATGCGGAAATAGAATGACATTCGAGAGTGATGGAATGTTTTAAATTTATCGCTTGGAATGTTTGTACTTTTTCGGGTACGGGAAGCACGTACACACAAGACAACAACCAACCGTGGATGAAGAAGATTTAACGTAGAATGAAATGTGCGCTTATATCACACAGCTTTCGCGTAGGATAAAATGAACCATTGCAAGCTTAGGAGAAAATGAAAAATTCCTCTTTTAACGACCTGTGGTAAGGGCTTTATTTGTGTCATCTGGAATTTGTCCTTAAATTATGCATTTTTTTTTCAAGTATATCATAGTTGCCAAATATTCTACAAGGAATTATAAAACATTCGAAAACGAAGAAATACTTAAAATTTATTAACATAATTTGAATATGATAAAGTATTTAATATATTTCTTTTCAATCAGATTAGATCATTGAGTAATTGAGTTCTCTACATTGGACGAACAAATGGTTGCACATTACCGCCCAATCTATTCATCCTATTTAAGCACAGCTTATAGGTATGCATGCACTGTGCTATATTCATACGAGTAGAATAAAAGCTTTTAAAGGGATTAAATAAAGCTGCAACTCAGAGAATCCTCATAGTTATATATTGATGTGAAATTTGAACTATACAGGCTTCAAAATCTGACATAGAATAAGGCAAAATCCTAAAAAAGTATTCACTTTGCTCGAATTAAATAACGTTCATGCTTTTATCTGAACATCAAAAGCTCTAACTCTGCACTATATTGATCCCTTTTCTGATGATCTAATCGTAATGCTTCGCATAATGACGCTAAACAAAGAGACTGAAAGAGAGATTCAATTACCCACCGCCCGTAGTAACGTAGGAACAGTGGCTATTTAGTATGCATTAACATTCGCACTAGCTGTTGGTATCTACCGGTGGTGCAAAGTGCCAACTAGTAGTAGTAGTAGTAATAGTCCACACCTGCCAATTCCTAGCATTACCCTTTACCCTTTTAAGGTTGTGTGCGTTGCTTTGCTTCATTAGTGCTAAAAACAAAGGCACCGATAGAAACAGGAAGGTAGAAGCAATAGTAGTAGTTTAGCAGTTTTTTTCTTGCTCTGTTCATCACGCTCAAGGTGAAGCACACGAGTTAGTGCCGCTCACTGCGGACCCGTTTTGCAGTGGTGTTTACATATTATTTTTAAATTGCACGTCGGGTGCGTCGCCAGTGTATCTCCCGGTTTTGTAGCTGCTGGCATCCCCTGCAGCTGCCCTGCACCAACATCGATCGGTTAGCGATGATGATGATGATGAAGGAGGAGATGGAGGTAGTGTGTGCATACCCTCTTGGTGCCCGATGGATCAAGCTATCCATTTTAGCCTTTTAACATCACCGTGGGATTTACGTACGATTCAGCAACGGAGCTAATGCCAGCAACCTGACGATCGCATGGTCGAGGCGATGGACGAGGCCAGCAGCGCGCCTTTGATTTACGATTGTCATTGCAACGATGCACGACGAAGCCAGCGCCCAGAGGTGCATACGGAGGTATTGCAAACAAGTGAAGTACCCCGGTTTGATGTGCCCCCTTTGCTCCCTCTGTTCCCCGATATCCATCAACTCAATATGGGCAGCTATGGATGGGATTGCGCAATTCAAGTTACGTCGATCTTGCCTGGCATCTGTGGCGATCCCAAGCCATGTCGCATGGTTGTTGGCTGCAAGATTGACATGGGCATGAGAGGGTGAAGAAGGAGGGGTAGGTCGGAGCTTTGCTTCCTGCCGCACAATGTGTCTCGTTTAGATTGTGTGTATTTTATTAGTATTTTATACAATGTGTGTGTCTTATGCCCACACAGTGTGCAGTTTAATTGTAATAGACAAATCACGTAATGGAACGGTTGGGGATGCAGAGAAGAAAAGGTCAAATTGAATGACTTGTGTTTAATGGGATGACTGATTTGGTTAATCTGATGACTCTAATTATTTTAAAACAAACAGGAAGACGACAGTTTAATTTGAGAACAACGAAAATCTTGTAAAACATTGAATTTGGAAATCAAGTTGAAATATACCACTAGTACTTTAGCTGATACCTTATTTTTAAAATATTTATAAGAATTCTTTACAGGAAGTCAACTATAGTTAACTCAACGATATGAGCACATGTTACAATTCCTTCAAATGTCATGAAACTCTCGGTTGACCATACGTAGGATGCTTTGAGCCAGATGTTAGAGTTGTATAAAGAGCGCAAAAGCCGAATAAGAGTCCTCTCCTGGTCAAAATGAGTGCTTTGAGCTTACTCTTTGAAAAGAGCTTACTTTGATGACGACTCCGAATGACTCAGTTTCAGACATGTAGCTCTTTTTTAAAGTATTGCTAAGTACTTATATGTTGCTATTGTGCGTGTTTTTTAGTTTATTTTTGTGAAGAAAGAAATTTAATACAATCGCTAACAATAATAAGAATAACTCTGTTGCAATCCGGAATCGGAATTATTCCGAGTCTGAGTCATCCGGAGTTGTGCCGAGTTGTCCGGAGTCGTCTGGAGTCGTTCGGAGTCTGTCGGAGTCATCCAAAGTCTGTTGTAGTCGTCGGTTAAATCGGTTGTTTGAAGGAGTCAGTTAAATTCGTCCGGAGTCATCCGAAGTATGTCGCAGTCGGACTCAGAACAACTCCGGACAACTCCGGATGATTCCGCACGGCTTCAGACGATTCCAAACGACTCCGGATAATGCTGGACGGACCTACATTCCGGAGTCGGTTCCGAAATTTTCAGAGTCGGATCGGAGACGACTCCACATTTTTGTCATGTTTACTCACCACCAGTGCGGAGTGTTTGGAGCGTCCAGAACTATATGCAGCACTCTCTTCTTTACAGTTAGAGCTCTTAGCTTGCTCCGTGAGAGAGCTACATCATTGTCAAGAGTGCCAAGAGTGGCATTTTCTGTTGTTTTAAAAGATAAATAATAATTAACAGTAACCAAAAAGTAAAATCAACCGTTCCTAATGAATAGTTTTTCTACATCTGATTCGACTAACGTCCTGCTGGCTTCTTAGTTAATGCTTTTTTACGCAGATATTGCACCATATTTTTAATCCATAATTTCGCAACAACGCTTAAAACGTAACATGCCTGTACAGCTAATCAAAATCAAACATGAATTTCTAATATTCGGCACTGTTCTGGACACGGCACCGGTCAAAATTCTACTTCGCCCCCTGTGAACTCGAAACGTCACAGCAGCGTTGTATGTTGGTGCTTCCCTTGGGAGGGGCATGGAAAATCCCACCACTAGTGCCATTATTCTCCACTGGGTAACCCCCTAATTTTATCCCCCCCCCCAGCCATCCCCCCATCCCACCACCATCACCCATCCATCCATGGCAAAACATTGAAATGAGTGCGAGTTTGCGGATGCGTCAGCGCACGGAAACAGTGCAGGAAACTACGCCAGCAGAGCCAGTGTGTGCGTGTGTGGCAGTGGCCACTGCCCACCGAGGAGGAAACACGCGGAAAGGAGGAAAGGGAGAAATGAATTAATTCATTTGATGACAACATTTACCTTCCCTCTGTGTGTTCCTTTTTTTCAAATGTGTCGTTGCTGCTACTGCTATTGCCACAACTTCCATTTGCATCTTTCCTCCCTCCCTCTCAAAGAACAGACACACACACACACACACACGATCAGGTCATATGCTAATGTCAAACGACTGCGTCCATGCATGCTTTTGCTTTGCGTGTCAGCAGCGTCTCGTGTCCGTCCTTCCCGGCCAGGTTCGTGTTTGCAGCGTTCCAGCCATGCGATTGCAATTACCACTCAGCGAAATGAGCAGTTTAAAGCTTTTTGGTTCGTCATTTGCACGCGCACCGACCCTCAGTGGGCAGCCTCTGTGGCGACCACCCGAAGGGGAAGGCGCTGTGGACGTATGCGTGTGAGTGGCATTGGAGTTATTTGTACAAATAGCAAGCACAAAAAAATAGAATCATGGCCGGGGCATTTCGTCTCCTGCCTAGCGAGGGCTAGAGCTTGGAAAAAAGGATTTGCTTTGCGCCAGGACATATGTCAGCGAGTGTGTGCTGTTCCGGTGCGCTGTACTGCCACGCTGGTGCGCCTGCCAGCGACAGGGCTAAACACAACTGGACGCGGTTGTCCATTTTCATCCCAACACCCCTGCATTTTATTTAGATTTTGACACATTATTTGCGGGACCTGGGTATGCGGGGACCAGGTGCTGATGATGGTCATCAAATCCCACCACCTTCCCGACTCCCTTTCACTCGACTCGGGAAAAACAGGCGACATTAGGCTGCAGTGGGGCGTGAAATGATGCAAATTCAAACGGGGGCTCGCACCAACCTCGGCAGCAGCAACATGCGGGGAAAGGCTAGGTCCTAGAGGTGGGAAGGTGTAGGGAAATGAGGTCATTGACACTGTGCGCTGCGGGCTGTCGATTGTGGTGTTGTGATGTTGGGGAATTGTAGGAAAGTGTAGGCCACACACAGTGGAGTTGGGCAGTGCGTCGATCGCAGTTGCGGGGTAATTTGTGGAAATAATTCCGATTGGGGAAAACTAATGGGCAGCATCTGTGTTCTTCACGGTTGGGCGATAATACGATTTCAATTGCACGAATTTTGCAATGCAAACAAACAAATTATTTGAAAAATTAAACGTTGTGATAATGGTTGTACTTAAATTGGATGTAGAATTATTACTTTTGTAGGATAGAAATTACCAATAGTTTAATGAGCCTAATTACCCTTTAGCAACTGTTTCCATACGGATTAAGGAAGATATTTTGGAATTAAGGTGTATTTGAATGAAAAGTATAGGTGATCCTCTCGAAATTAGAGGATATGTGATCGTATTTTCCTGTCTTTTTTAAATTGAACTAGCTCTCTTTACATCCACAGGTTACGATATGCAACCGAATCTAGCATAAAGAGAAAATAAAACTATAAAAAAAGCAAATACAACGAACGCAGCTGTATAAAAAAGGAAGAGCTGTAAATTAAAAATTGACATCAAACAACAATATCACCTTTTGCTTTGGCGTTTTAGAAGTGAAAACAGAAACAACAACATCAGGCAAATCCCCTTTTCCTTAAAACCCATCCACGAGCGCTGTCTATCTGTCTGTTTGGTGCCGCTGCGAAGTAAAATAAATAACTTTTTATTTAGAAACTTTCACATCAACACACGCAACCGCCTCGGGGAAAAGGGGATGGTCCCAGGTGGCTAAGGGTTGCGCCCGCAACCCGCGTCACTGCGAACAACCGCGCAACCAAAACCGCAACCAAAAGACGCAGGCAAACCTAGGTTTTTTTTCGTTTTTTCGTTGTTGTTTCTAGCCTTTCCTCTCCTTCCTTTCGAGCGGGGAGACTTGGGGGAAGACTGGCCACCGCAGGTTTAGTGTGGGGTTTAGGTGAACTTACATGATGGAATGGGAGCCACGGAACGGGGGGATAGTCCGATCCTTAGGTTACAACAACCAAATGGTATGTAAAAGCGCGGGAAGAAAATCAATACACAAGAAGGTGAAAATGTTACGACTCTTTCACGAAGCACAAGTGTGTGCGTGTGAGTGTGTGGCGTAATCATCCCTGTGGCTTTTGGTGGACCTGCGGCGGAGACTGATCGCATCGGATACCTCTGGGATGTGGGGGAAGAGAGATATAGGTTGAGTGGAACACACCAGCAAAAAAAAGAAAACCACAGCCTAAGTCCGAAACGAATCGGTTGTGTGAGGGTTTAAAAGTTTGACGTTTGGGTTTTCTCTGGAACTGTTCAGGTTCGGCGATTGATGTTGATGAAATTTATGAAAATAATATATTGCGCTGCTGCTCCAAGCAGCAGAAACCCACAGCAATAGATGGAAATAAGGTTGAAAAACATTGAGGTTGCGTTGGTTTTTGCTTAAATTAGTGTCAATATTGCTTAAAATTTGCTGTACGCACGCTCCAATGATCCGAATGGCTTACCAATTAGATTGCAAAAGGAGTTAAATTTGGTTATTTCAAGACAGAAGCTTGGTGTACAGGTCGTCAAAATAGGATATGAAAAGTTGCATTTCGCTGTGTTGGAAGTGGATAATGCCCCTCAATATTCATGTAGTTATTCGATCCTGAATCTATTTCCATGCTGCGCTACAAATTCCGATCGTGAAATACAGGTAAAGGGTATAATCGCTTGATAAATTTGACATTCCAATGTCAAGATTATGTCTACTGGAGAATTGGAAAATTGAGTTTCTTCGCCACCAAAAATGAAATCTTCACTGTTCCACAGATGCGCCAAAAGTACCTATTTACAGGTTTTTCTTCTTCTATGGTTTCATTTATTGGAATGGGTTTTTGGTAGCTTCCCAAGAATGGTTGGATACTTCCTACATTTTTTTTTATTTGTCTTACGGGGAATGTCAATGCCACTATGGCAAAAACTCGTGCGATCGATTCAAAAATATCTAGAAAAGGTTCAACAAATTGTGAAAAGAACCCAACACAATACGGGAACTAACCAAACAAATTATGGGAGACCCTGTACTAGCTTCCAGGAATGTAGATATTTAATAAGATCTCAATCAGCTATACAATATCATGCAGCAGAACTGGATTGCTGAGAACCAGCGCTATAACCAAGGGCATCCTCCACATCACGCTGAGAAGGAGTCTCCTACGGTGTGTGTGAGGTTTCTACGCCTCATTGATCAGTTGTATCGATCAAATAATGTGAATAAGACAGAGTACCTGCTTGCTGGAAGCTCTGACGGTGACACCTCTGAGGTCGTAAAGGCCGGGCTACATTGATCGTACTCGCACGCGTAATTTTGATTTTCACTAGCGCATCTGGCGGCGGCTGACCGAAGCATTTTTCCAAACAATTTGGAGCCGCTCCAGAAAATACGTTAATTTTCCATGATTTTAACTTAAATCGGAGCAGAAAAGTTTTGTAAAACGTAGATACACATGTCTTGCACGCATTGCATCCATTTTTGCAATGGAAAACGATGGAAAAACTACTTGATTTTGAGATCCGGCATGACCATTCCCTCGATGACCAAAAATAGCTTCCACCAGTCGCCGCCAGATGCGCTAGTGAAAATCAAAATTACGCTTGCGAGTACGATCAATGTAGCCCGGCCTTAAAGGAGTACTTCGGAGGAATTTTACTTTACACTACGACATAGTCAATATCCCGGAGTCCAGTTTTTTTTTGTAAAATAGTGATAATCGTATAGTGGCAATAGTGTAGATCTGCGAAAATGGCACTTTGAGTGAACAAGCAAAAACCCTCGGTATTCTGAGTAGTAGGACGTACGGTTGTCGTGAAAAGGTATGTCATGAAGATGCCAACCAAATTTACAATCATGATCGAGAAATCCGGATAGCACTATCTGTCGGACATCTCGGACCAAAGAAAGATTATCTGAAGCAGTAGGCAATGATCGATCTGCTTAGAAACCTTTGCCAACTCTTCACCTGATGTGCTCATATGAGTGCATGAAAAGGAAGATGTAGGCTAAGTAGGCTTTACTATTTCAGAGTCTCTCATAGTTAAGCCGCTCGTTTTAGATCAATTGTCTGTATCTAGAGATCCTTGGCCGTTTTAAATTGTGTATTGATGATATTTATTGTAATTTCCTGTTTAAGAGTAATTAAAACATTATCATTTGAGAACTTAAATGGTTCTACGTTCAATAGTGATTGCATCAACTCTTTCCATACCCTCCAAAATCAAAGTTAGATTTTTTTGAGTCTCCGTATAAAGTTAGGGAATTGTTAAAGCTACATTACTAGTCTGAAAATATTCTTAGTTCGTGTTCTTATGTTAACGTTATCAATAATATTTTAGATTAATTTTAAACAATTATTCAAGAAGACACGGGCAATGTCGGTTGTTGTTTTCGCCTTATCTATCACACCGCCGTTCCATATTATTCCATCGCGATTCGATTGAACTGAAATGACAGTACAAACCTAAATTTTAAAATGCAGCCGCATAAATTACCTCCATGAGCGCAGCGCGCGCGTCAAAGCTCCCACCGAATAGGAGGTTACGGGGGCGATAGGGTGAAAGAAAGAAAGAAATGGAAAAATAATAGAAAAAGAACAAAGAGAAAAGGTTAGAGCATAAACACAAATGGACATGTGGCATGTGGTGAGAGGACGGAAGTGGCCTGCTAGTAGTTTGAAGCATGTACGGGGTGCATCATGTGGAAGGCGTACCAGATATAGAATGTCCGCACAACCACACATCGTGAGAGCGAGCACGACGGCCTGTGATATGCGATGGTCAGCCATGTGCATTTGCAATTGATTGGATGCAAACTGGGCCACCAGAGAGCGGCCCCGGAGTGTAGCGCCGTATTCAATCTAACATTTGCTGGCCTCCATTTGTGTAGAACTGATGTGGCCGACTGTATGTGGGACGTGTATGCATGCGGTATAGCACAAGCGATCTGCTACATTAGATGCAGTATGGTGGAGTATTTTGTATCATATGTTTTTTTTTTATATTAGTTGATTACTTTATGTTAGTGTGTAATGACACTTAAGCTTGTTTTGTAGTGTTTTAACTATAAAATCTCAAAAATCTAGTAAACAAAATTGTGTGGTATAACATCGAACGATCAATATGGGAAAGCGACCATTTGGAATGATCAGTGCTTGGAGAGAGAGAGAAGGAGAAAGAGAAACAGACCCTTTCCAACCGACCGACTAACCGGGGTCACCGTAGGAGTCACACAAAGAAGATGGAGCAACAAGGAGGGGAGGAGCGGGTTCGAAGCAGGAGGGCAAGCGCGCGCGCGCACACGGACCCGATGGCAAACGGTATGAAAGCTTCTCACTAACCTACTTTCGTTTGGGCATGAAAATGAGCCGTTGTTGACCCACAAGCCAGCCGCACGCTCGCTCGCCTGTACACGACCGCGGTCCATGATTGGAAGTCACAACAAATGGCGAGAACACACCAGCTCACGCCACTGCTGTTTGTACGGGGCATGAGAAATTGGAGTCAAAAGTTAGTATTTTATTTAAAAAAATAATAAATAAAAATGAATAGAATTTGCTTAAAACACTGGACTCACCGGACTAATAATTTTGACTGGTAACGCTTGAATTCAACTAGGTATTACTCATAACTGACTCACAACATGAGATGACAATGTTTTTAGTAAGCTTTATTGTGTATTCCAAAAATGCTAAACCAGACATCAGCTAATTGAATTGTTTTATGAAACATTTACTAGCAATCATGTTACAAACGCGGAAAATGCATGGTAGTTCTAATGACAACATGACTAGTGACTAATAACTAATCACAAAATGACTAGAACGTTAAGCCCTAGAGCTACCGGATCAGTAATTCTAACTAAAAACGTTTAAATTTAACAGAAATCGAATCATTCGTTACAGTAGAAAAGAAATGATTATTGTGTTTTGAGTCTTTACTAACAATTCTTAACATACGATCAAACATATATACCATAATATTTATAATATTTACTATAATATAACGCTTTACAGTCTGGTCCCGTGGTACGCGGTTTATGCGTTACCGAGAAATCCTCGTAAGTCGAATTTCGCATTTTTGCGTTTCCAATACAGTCGATCACTCGGTTCTTTCGATTAAACTTAGTACTTTCATACACTTTATCATTTATTTGATGTTTTCGACAAACATTCGACGTGCAGAACATTCTGATATTAGGGCCCTTTCCGTTTGAAGCTCGTAGGCTGAAATTTCAGCCTGTCAGCTGGTTGCATTGTATAGCAGTTTTCGAGCAGCTATCTAAGTGAGTATAATATACAGGTGGGCTTATCCCAAGGTGTATGAATTTAGAAGACTAATTTTTATCGCTTCTGCTTCTTAATGAAGATTTTAAGAGTGTTTTGAGTATTCGTCAAGCCTCCAGAAAGCTCTTTGGAGCAAAAGTTTTCACTCGTTCTGTCAAAACGTGATATTCAAATTTGGTTATAAAAAAATGCTATGAGACCACCTAGACTACATACACTTTGATTCCAGATTCGCTCACCTGATTTCCTTAATGCACCTTGGGATAAATATAAACAAAACCGTGTTTTCGAGCAGGTACTCGAATCTAATTCTAGCTTTTAGGCTAAAATTTTCTAGACTGAAAATTGCAGGCTAGTTTTTTGTGTGGTTTTTTATGGATTGTTTACATGATTTCAGCCTCCAACTGTCAAACTCCATACAAAAAACTAACTAGAATCGTGAAAGCCCCCATTTCTGGCTTTTAAGCAGATTAATTTTGTTTAGCAAAAATGCAATTTATACTGTATTGGACAATTCTTGAAGCAAATTGTACTGATTTGACATTTGATCTGTCAAATTAAAAAAAAAAAAAACGCGTATCTCCGAATCCGCATGTTTCGAGAATCGCGTAACTCGGGAACCGACTGTAAATGAATAACAGTTCACATAGTGTAAGCGTTACCAGTCAAAGTGACTAAACCGGTGCTTGTAGTGTTTAAAGATGTTACAAAATTTAAAATGTTAAAATGTTTTCTACATTTAATTGCTCTTGATGTGCTTTAAACATCAAAATATGGCTTTGATCACACACTCACGCATCCATAATTGCCCTAATTAGACTAAAGGTGTGAATTAAATATAAAAAAACAACACTCCTCTTTCCTTCCTCTTCTCCTTCTCGCTGTACCATCAAACCCAACGATTATATGCAGCAAAATCAACCAACAGCAAACAGACAAATTCGTAACTGTAATGAATGTCGGAGTCTTTTGAAATTAGTTATGAAATAGCATCCCTTTACTCTAGCAGTCGGCGGCCACCACACCTCGCAAGGCGGTGTGAATTTCACTTTCCATTTCCCGTACGGCGGCGGCCCCACTTTCGCGTTTCGGCGGCAGCAGTCGTGGCTTTTGGTGGATGGTTTTTGCTTGTGTGTTTTTTTTCATGGCTTTTTGCTATTGTTGTTTTTCGTTTCAATTTCAGCTAGACGTAATGTTTGTGTTTTTTTTTCTTCTTTCTTTCGGTTGTTACAAATTCACCTTCTCCACCACCACCTCATTTTGGCGTAAAACAGTAAACGAACCGTAGTGCATGCGAGACATGTTGACATACCCGGTTGCCCGGTGCCTTACTACACTACTGCTTGTTTTGTGTCTGTTTTGTCTTGAGCGGATCATTTTTCCACCGTGTTTTACCGAAATGTCGACCCTCTCAACATAAGGTTGTTATCGTTCCGGTGGCGTAGGGTTTTGGCCGCTTCTACGCAACATTAGCTCTGTATGTTTTGCGGCGACGATGGGTAGCGGGATGCGGTGGAAAGATTTGAGCATTGGTATGTATTACTTGTGTGCGCTTTTTATGACCTTCTTCGCACAACTGGTGTCATATGTGCTGTATTTATGTGTAAATAAATTCCTATACTAAGGCTAAAAATAAGCGCAAAAAGCAGGTTAGACTGCTGTAATCATTTGGCTTACAATTTGGCTTACAGTTTGGCTTACTTCTTTGTGTACCGCAAAACCATCGATCGTACCACCCCCCCCCATGAAATGAAACTAAGTAACAGTGAACAGGTGAACTACTCCTACTAGTACTAGTAGCTGGCTTTAAACTCAATGCTGCATAAACAGTGTACAATGTCACTGCAGTGCAACATCATTACCGGTGCCGTTACATAGTGTTACATTCACCCGCGGGGCACGAACTGTTCGTCAAATTGGAAACAAAAAGAAAGGTTGGTCTCGTTTGGGTTGTGAAAAAGGAGAAAATAAATACAAAAAAGGAACAACAGCAAACAAAACAAGCGACGCTACAGCTGACACACTTCCACTGGGGGTGAGCGGTGTGAATGGGTGTGTGTTGTGGCATGGGAAAGGTTCATGTGCTTCAATTTGCTGTGATCTATCATGAAGTTGGTATTTCATTTACAAGATTTTCGATTTACGTTTTCAATTTATCGAATTTAAAAGCACAAGATGGCAAATAATTACGAAGTAATATGAAATAAGTAATAGGGAATCCTGTGGAATATTTGTTCACAATTTGTGAGTAAAAAACGAACTAGTAGTACCGCCGACCCAAAAATGAACTTAAATGAACTTAAAAAGAGATAACTGAATGTACTTATAACAATCAAACTAAAAATAAACTAACACGAATGAACTAAAGCTGTTACCCTGTAAAAGATTAGTAATGACTTTGAAAAGGACTTTAAATCACGAAGTATTTAATTCCTCTAAGAATACCAAGCGATGTCAACGAATGGTTAACGAATGGGTCAACGGCAAAGTTTATGACCGAAAGATCCAAATTGTACAATAATGTTCGTAGAGTTTCACGTGAAAAGCCAAATTGTTAAACCAAGAGCAAAAATGTGTGAAAGTTCTTTGAAAAACATGAACTGTTAAGAGCCGCCATCTAGATATCAAAGAGCCCCACTTTGCCGATCGCTGGTTTAAGCGCATTTGCTTCAAAAGCAGAGGAACCCATTGGGTCTTTAAAGAGGCACATAGGTGCATTTGACCCATAGGTTTGCACATAGGACAAACTGAGAGAGTTCCTGACTTTAATTTGAAGAATACAATATCACAATAACTCAATATCAAGATGAAGTATGTCGATCCCATTGCAAAATGTACTGAGTGATGAGGTTCTGTTGATCTCTTGAATCTGAAACAACCATTTGAGTTATCAATGATCCAAAGAGATTAAAAATCGTCTCAATATATATTTGTAATCGCAAACTTGCTTATGACTTTGCGCATGCTTTGCCACTTCAAAGATGACCTAGAATAGCGTAAGCGAGGAGCCTACACATATCATCTAATATAAGGTATGTAACCTAACGATCACGTTACGATCAGTACATTAATTAACTTTTAAACGTTTTGAGTTAAATTTTGGTAAAGTTAGTCCTGTCTTGTGATATAGTCGTCATCTCGTACGGCTTAACAATCAATATCCGTCATGGAGTCAAGCCCTGAATGGACCGTGGCTCCATATGTAGGACTGACTGACTGACTGCTGTGGGTAATCAATAACTCACTGAAAGCCAGGTCCACTAGTGGGCACAGGCAAGCCTTAATCGACAACGATTGTTGTGCCAAAGAAGAAGAACAACAGCAAGAAGAAAAAAAAAATTAAATTCCTACTACTTGTTCTTGAGTTGGCTAGCAATCGTTTCTAGGTGCCGAGGCTGCTGGTGAATCCTTTAAGCCATGCAAAAAAGTCAAGTAATTACTTATAAGTATAAGTACATAAGAGCTGAAAGCTGAAAAATCACATAGGTCCTATAGAATCAACCCCCTTGCTAGGAGATAGTTATGAAGTTCACTGATTCAGTTCTAACGCAACCCAATAACCAACAAATTAGTGCTGTAAAAATCCTATCAACATGCTAGAAATGTTTTGACTTTTGCAGGGAATGGTAAAACTTGATGGGAAAGAACAAAGAACTCCAAGGTTTATGGCTACCTCCTTCAAAACCTGATCCTAAACACTAACCATAAAACGGATACCATCCGTGCTGCATCCCACGCCTCCCAGGCAAGGGTCCGTTCCGCAGCACACCGTTCGAGAACGGGTGACCTACATACATCGGTGCCGTCCAATCCTGCCGTGTCCGGGGAACGTACGTACGTACCCGTCGCGTATCATTAGCCTCACACTGCTGCTGCATGCGGCTAATAATTTATCCATTGCCAACGGATTCAATCAAAACGGCCGGATTGGTGCTGGCTTGTGGGCTTTTGGTGAATGTGAAACGGGTACCGGACAAACGACTGCACCCGAACAGACCGCAACCTACGCATCCGGGCCTCAGGCCACTCAAAGAGGGGCCACACAGGCGATTTCGTAAATAAATTACAACTATCGAACGGCCAGCTAAGCCCCATTACTGCCCATCGGTGTTTGTGAGCTGTGGTTTTTGGGTGTACGGAGGAATAGTTTTAGACTATTTTCTTGCTGAAGTGGAAGTTCGTTTTGAAGGTTGTTTTTAGTTCGATGTGAATTATTGATGTTTTTCTAATGTTTGAGACCTTAAGAACAAGATTTCATTTCATGTTTTGTTACGATTTATTACACAATTTTTGAGCCATTTTGAATTCAATAAACTTTGCTCTTTGCATTCTTCAACTAGAAGCACAAGAGGAACGACTTCTACTGTCTTGGCATGCATTGGAAGAAACGAAAGTGATGCAAATCGACCTACATAGCACGCAACTGTGCATAATTCCAAAGGCCCATCAAAACGCCCTAACGATTAAGAATTGATGACTGAACAAAATATTTATTTATAAACATGAGAACATATCACTGAGTTGTGTATTGCTGTCCGAGAGCAGCTATCTTCAACTAGAAAACCCACACAGAACTGAACTGAACGTAGATGATTTAATGTAAACCACGTACGGATCTTCACATGAGTATCCGGGATGTACGTTTATAAATAGTTGCTTTATTCTGGTTTAATATTTGTAAATAATGAAAATGGCTTGCTCTGACTAATGGAGCTAATGCTTTATGCAACGTTAGCTATGAATGGAGTGCTTTGTGATGGAAAATTGTAGGAAAATATACGTTTTTAAGCACAAAACAAAAGATCTCTTCAGAAGAGGATAAATGGGAATGTAAGCTAATTGCTTTTAGATTATTTCATTGAACACTATTTCAAAATTAGTTGGACCATGTTTTGCTAATTTGGGAATTGATCGATTGATTATTTGATGAAAAATATTATCATCAGTTAACAACTTCTATGTGGAATTTAAAAACACAATGTAATTTTGTTAACGTTTGGAATACATTAACGGTAAAATAGAGTAAAATTTGTTATTATATTTTTTCTTAAAATTGCTCATACAATAAAACACCATAAAACAGCAGGATCTGTCATGCATTTGGCATTGTAATAACCATTCACATTCTGTAATTATTATACATATACAACCACTGGAATTCTTTAATCTAGAATTTTTACAAAAAGGCATGCACAATGCGTTCTTTGTTTTTTTTTTATATTTTCTATTAGCCTATTATCGAATTTAAATGCGAAAGACAGAGCTATGAAGCTTGTAATTTTTAATTAATATTGATAATACAAGGTTTTCTAAGTCAGTTTCGAATGTAAACGTTGTTATTCATCGTGTGCAAGATGTTAATCCATATCAATCTGGTATTTCATTTCCATCAACATTATTTTTAAATTCATCACCATTATTTTCAACATGTCTCTAACTGGATTGAGTTGGACAGTTCTTTGTGATGTGTTGAAAATCACGTGTAAAAACTGAATTTTCATGTTGGAGCAAATACACCATTTGACAGCTGTTGAAAAACATCTTGGATTCGGTGAATAGTTATAAGCACATTCGAAAGTGACTTGGAAAACCCTGTATAGAGCCTTTAGTCAGTTTCGAATGTAAACTTTGTTTTTCACCGCATGCAAAATGTTGTTCCACATCGATCTGACATTTCATTTCCATCAAAATCATTTTTAATTTCTACAGCATGATCTTCAACACGACTCAAGCTGGATTGAGTTTGACAGTTCTTTGTTATGCGTTGAAAATAATGAGTTGAAACTGAAATTTAATTTTGAAACAAACAAACCATTTGACAGCTGTTGAAAAACATCTTGAATACGGTGAATAACAATGTGTACATTCGAAAGTGACTTGGAAAACCCTGTAAGCCTGCCCATAACTTATTTTTTCCTAGGCTGAATATTTAGAAAAAAAGGTACATTTTTTAGGTCCTGAAGAATACAGTCTCTAATTTTTTCCCGTAAGTCATCAATTTCTGACTCACTTAATCGGACGCTTGGTCTTTAATATCGATATCTATATAAAAATATTATCTCTTTGTTCTCCAGAAGTTCATCTGCTCTCCGATTGATATCCATCAATTCAATGTGACCAATGTGACTCATCAATGGAACATACAAAAAAAAAAATCTTCCCACCCATCATATTGCACACCATATTCACGATAGTCTCCAGAAACTACGACGCAGTAGAGGAGTTTGGAATAAAACCCGACGCAATAAACTCACACGCGTTCTTTGTCCTTGTACGCATCGCATCTTGGGCCGGCGTGCGTTCCGAGATAAGCGCAGGGAAGACGCAATTTTTTTACGATATTCTTCACCCTATTTCAATCGGTGCTGCAGGTTCAGCAAACAACGTTGGTGCCCCGGATTGCATTGCACGACGTCATTCCGGTTGCATTGCGTAAAAGAAAACGTTCCCCTTACCAACAACGACCCATGCGGGGTGGTGCGGGGTGCGTACGTGGTGAGGGAAAGTCTCCGGGAATGAAATGCTTACTTTGATTGGGCGCTTTGGTAAGATTGTTCACCTTCTTCCCCTCGCACAGTTTGCTTTGTTACGACACTTTCGACTCGTTTCGTGTTTTGCGTATCAAACACGCTCGGCACGTGCGATTGGCTTGCTTGCGGGCAAGAAAGGAATTCGCCGCCGTTCTTAGCCGATAGTTCTTAGCCACACGAGTATGACCTACTGAACTAGTTCTCCTGTTCATTGTTCGGGAGCAAGTGGTTCTGGGGACAGAACGGGAGAACTTAACCGTAGGGATTAACACAAAGAAAGTGCCATTCAACTTTGCCAAGGGGACACACACAACGATTACGTTCGCTAGAACGGGATTGCGAAGTTCTTCTCTTTGTTTGGAAAGCAGCAAAGTAAGGGTTAAAATACGCGCTGTCTTCTTGTTTTTATTATTTCCTTTTACTTTTTTCCTTGATGTGAGTATTGAATTTATTGCTCTTTTTTAATCTTGCTGTCAATATATGTTATCTTATTGAAAATCATTTTTTTTATTTGTATGTTGGTTTGAAGCTTTAACAGAAATAAAAATATTAAAATATATACTCTGGCCAACACGATTACTACTCTATACTATTATTAATGTTTACTTAACTTTATTTAGTTTAATGAATTATGTGATGATTACACTAAAAATTGACAAAGAATTTTGTAACAAGCGTCGTGATACGAAAAATGTTGCGTTTTATATTTATTACTTCCTGGCTACGCACTTGGACGGATTGGAACTGAATCGGCGTAGTTACTGTATTGGTTTCCTGGACTGGGATAGGTTTGCGATTTGACCCTTGAATAAGACAGGTGCAGGTACAGTTGTTGAATCGAAATAATGAAGGGTAACCAGTAACAGGACATGTATAGGTTCCATTCAGGAACAAGTTCCAGGATCGGTATGGATTCGGGAAAAGAATCCAAAAACTGTTCAGGATATGTTCCAAAATTTATACGGGTCAAATATATATTCCAACAATGGATTGGGTGTATTATACGATCCAAGATTATCATGGTTACAAAATAAGTTCCAGGATCGATATGGGTTTAGGATAAGTTCCAGAACCAATATGGCTGCAGTGTCAATACTACAACCAGTATGAGTACAGAATCCGTTTCTCATGGTACTCTCCTTGAAATTTCAAGGGGACTTAGGAATATCATTGCGTAGTCTAGTAACTGAGCCTAATTACCTGGTTAATACAAACTACAGGCGACACTCGAGTTACGATAACTGTCGGTAGGATTATCTAACTGACCGTACTTGAATATTTATAAAGTAATATGTAAGATTTTTATAATAATTTTAATGCATTCCTGATTTTTTTTTTCATTTTAACTTAGGTATCTACAAGGTACAATAGATTTTGACATTTCAACTTATACACTACAATATGTATTAACAGATATTCAACTTTTTTTATTTACACTATGTTGTGGGACATCTTTAGCGGTTCCAAATACAGTCGGGTGTCACCTGTAGTCGATAATTGGATTTTAGAATGCAGCTGATAGAATGATTGATTTAATTGGATTATGAGGAATGTTGAATTTTTTTGTATCCGTTACCTCAATTTTAGAAAAAATATAAAAAATAATATTAACTGTCGCAACAAAAATACACCAACTTTCTTACCATGATTTAAATCCTTAAATCCATGATTTAAATCTACCTTGTGGCAGGAAATATAATAGGCTAAACAAAATATAGAGCCTAAGAAAGTGAGAAATTTAAGGAAGAATTTTAAGTTTACAAAAGAATAATGGGACTCTCATTTTCATTCCAATTGCTACTCCCTTCCTTTGTTAGCTAATCATTCAAACAATGCACGGCGCATACTTGCACACAATCAAACCCTGTTACTATTCTGCCACATTCTCAGAAACAGCATGACAATAGCGTCACACATTGTACTCGGGACGGGATCAAACGAACGCTATGTTTACGGTTACTGTATCTAACTTGCAGTAACAAAGACAAGGCGCCTTTTATGAAGCGACTGTTGTAATTTCCATCATTTTAGCACAAAGAAAAGAACCATCCCCAGGAGAATCGTTACAACACAACCACGCAAGTGGAAATAAACTGACTCATGCTCAATAATGTAAGAGATAAAACACTGGAGCAGCGGGCCTTTGCGGGGTAGGGAGAGGCATGTTGGGGTGTGACGAGAGGGGAGAGGGGAGGCAGCACACTAGTGCTAAATCTCAATTGTCAGTGCGAACAACACATGTACGTGTGTTATATGACCTAGTTTGACTTTGGATAATGTTTTATGCTCGCGATGCGCTGATAGATATCATTCTAGGTGGAACAGCCACAACCACAATTGTGAAGCAGCGTTCCGGATGTGTACAGTGAGGTGAATGAGTTTAGGTGATTTTGTTTTTTCAAATGTTTTGGAATTGTTTGTGACTTTCTTATACAATTAGTTGTAAGAATGTAAATAGATTTTGGAAATATTATTTCGAGCAAAACTCACAGTCATTGGCGCTAAATTTAGACTTTAACTCACCTGTTTTATCTTACCGTATCAATAAACGATGCGCAATCTCAGATTGCGCATATATTCATTTTATCAAAACATAAATCATTTCGCGTAGCCAACCCTGAGCTATAAACGTCATTTCCATACATTTTCAGATTGCGCCAAGATTGCGCCTCAATTTTCAAGATTATATGTCCGAGATATGTATATTTTTTTGACAGTTAAATATTTGACAGATAAATATATTGTTATTGTTATTGTTGTTATTGTTTATTGTATTAAGTGATTGGCCAAACAAGCGGCCTTATCACTGAATTAAAACTAAAACTTAAATAACTAACGCAGTGTACAATGACAAAACGGATCAACAGAATCTAGTAGGTAGGTGCCAGTCAAATAAAATGTAACGCTGATTAAATTTACGGGCCATCGCAGTCATTGGGTCGTTCTCGCTGTATGCACGTCTTGTAAGGTCAGTTCTTATTAGTGTGTAGTTACGGAACACTCTAGCAGGGACATTTATGTTGACTCTAGCCAGTAGTTCTGGCGAATCTATCTCACCGACAATAAGTTTGGACAAAAACGTACATTGGGCATTATCACGTCTCCTAGCAAGTGCAATCTGAGATTGCGCATCGTCTATTGCTACGGTTAAAGGCACCAATTTTTGACGGCGTGTCACAATGTTTGACTCGAAAGCATCGATTTTTGACAATGCGCATCATTATTTGTCTCTAAGGCATCAATTGTTGACTGTGAGTCAATCACTTTATTTACAAAATTTAACGTAATTTCTGAAACTGTGTTGTTTGAAATTATTAAAAGTAAGTTTTGTAGTGAATAATATCAATAATAGAATTTAAATTACAACAATCGTTTTGCCAATGTTGGAAGTTTTAATGCAGTGAAAAAAAAATGGCATGCATTTTCAGGTGTAAACAATGATTTTATAATTTCACTAAAAATCTTGTTTAAAAAAAATGTCAAATTACACGGTTTTTGTAATGTTTACGTGATGTCAAATTATAATTGTCAAAAATCTTCTCAAATACCTTGTAAAATTATCATAATTCCTACAAGAGTAAAAAAATTGATAACTTACAGGCAAAAATAGGTGCGCGTTAGAGTCAAAAACTGATGTGCACTGTCAAAACTTGATGCCTTAGAGCCAGCAACGACTGTGCGTAATAAGACTTAAACTTACGTGACCCTCTGTCTGACGGGCAGAACATATTCTACGGTCACGACACGACATAACGCGGCCACCTTCCCCGCAGTGCTGTGCCCTCGACACAAAACACGTACCAGAACAGTTATCTGGCACCGTTGCA
Source organism: Anopheles gambiae (assembly GCF_943734735.2). Lineage (NCBI taxonomy): Eukaryota > Metazoa > Arthropoda > Insecta > Diptera > Culicidae > Anopheles > Anopheles gambiae. The sequence goes on from NC_064602.1 coordinate 24,623,612, forward strand.
ATCGCCGATTTTGGGGTGGTGTGTGTGTTGCAACGGTTGGTTGCATTTCGGGGGTGGAATTAAAACTGCAACCATTGTCATCCCGCATTTGGGTTGAATTGGCCGCATTGCCCAAAAAACTGTTGACAAAGCTCCCCGCTTCGTGCTGAGTTGAGTGTTTCTCCAATTAACCTTCGTGCGAACGTGTGAAATGTTTGGGGTTAGTTAAAATTGTTCCCTTTTGGTGCCGCAGATGGTTTCATTTGTTTCATTATGCGCAGATGGTGCATCAACAAAGGAGAAGATGTAAAAAGATTGACTTATATTTCTAATACGCACAGCTGTAGGTTTATATTGTGTTTGTGTGTCAACGTGTTTCTTTTTTTTAATTTTGAACAGAAAGGTTGATTAAAAAGAGCTTTTATTTCAAACATTTCGTGTGCAACAGAAAGACGAATAAAAATAAAATCCATGTGAAAAATAAGTTTTACTCCCAGGGATATTCTTGGCGTAAGAATAAAATAGAACAGTATTACAGGGTTTCGCGATCAATTTCAAATGTGAACCGTAATACAGTTATTCTACAATATGCGCTGCGACCGGAGCCAATCGCGTATCTCGAATATTCCCACACATCGAATTTCAAAATTTTAAGTGAAATTATAGCAAATTTTTGTGTAAATTCGCTTGATGTTCTATATTTTAGTTACTAAATTTGTCATTTGATCTTATTTCAATCGAATATTACAACTTTGTACCTTTTAAAATGGTTTTTGAATTTCAACCAAAATTAGAAATTTGACAATTGATGTGTCAAAACAGTACAATTTGCTCGAAAAACTGGAAAAAAAATCAAATCGCGTACATCGCATATGGCGTATATCGGGGAATACCTGTATAAAGTTTAATCGTAAGGAAAATATTAATGAATTATTACTGATTTAAGCATACAGGATTTTTCGGCTCAATTTCCAATGTCAACAACATTTTTCAATGCTTGCGAAATGTTGTTTAATCGCTGTCAAATATTTTATTTGCATCACAACCATTTTTCACTTTTTTCGCATGATTTTTACCACACCACAAGCTGGACTGAGTTTGACACTGCATTGTGATGTGTTGAAAATCATGTGAAATAATTCAAATTTTATTGTAATGCAAATACAACACGTGACAGATGTTGAAAAACATCTTGGAAGTAGTGAATTAAGCAGTTCACATTGAGAGTGGACTCTGTACTCAATGTTGAATACAAAAAGTAGTTTTTTAGATAATTAAGATTTTAATAAATTTAATAAAATTATTTGTGACGCATTCAAGGTACACGGTCGATCATTCGAGTTGGAGTTTGACAGCAATTTACGACATAACAGGTTGGCTGATAAGTCCCCGGTCTAACAAAGAAAAACACATTTTTTTGTCAAAATTCGTTTTTATTATTCAACGTCGTTCCCTTCAAGAGCGATACAACGATTATAACGACCTTCCAATTTTTTGATACCATTTTGGTAGTACTCCTTCGGTTTTGCCTCAAAATAGGCCTCAGTTTCGGCGACCACCTCTTCATTGCAGCCAAATTTTTTCCCTGCGAGCATCCTTTTGAGGTCTGAGAACAAGAAAAAGTCGCTGGGGGCCAGATCTGGAGAATACGGTGGGTGGGGAAGCAATTCGAAGCCCAATTCATGAATTTTTGCAATCGTTCTCAATAACTTGTGGCACGGTGCGTTGTCTTAGTGGAACAACACAACACAAAAGTTGCTTGACAAAAGACGCTCTGTCTCACAAACTAATTGACATACAGACGTCAAATTTTGACACGAATCATTTGAAGGTTGGTACTATATAAAATAATATGCATTTAATACTAGCGGCGCCATCTATGTGTCAGGCCGGGGACTTATCAGCCAACTTGTTATTAAAAAGCGTGTTGAAGAATTAAAAAATAATTGTGATCAAAAATAAAATATGAATAAAACAGATGACAGTTGTTGAAAAAAATGTTGTGATAATCAACAACAAAAAAAAATTATTTGCGTAAATTGCGCTTTTGATGTTTTTTACAAGTGATTTTTTTGGGTAAGCAAAAATATAGCGCAATTGTCAAACGACAAAGTGCTATACAAAATTGAAACTGACGTGTTGAAAATCATCGTGTGAAACAACTAAATAATTATCGCATCTGAAATAAAATATGTTGCAAAGCATCTAGCGAGTGGTAAATAATGCTTTTAAACTTACCCGAAAACCCCTGTAAGAACGAAATAAAAGAGCATAAAGTGGAACTTAGCAACCGAGGACCCCTTAGCCCGCGTTATTACAGTGGTACCACATTTTATGATATTTTTTACACAAACGACACACCTGCCTGCCAGCCAAAAACGCCCAAAAAGCTAAAGGGTGTTTTCCTTTGTATTGTTGTGGCTTGGTCACCAGTACCGGACAGAAAAGCATAAATTTTCATTTAAGTAATATGAAGCAAATTTTAGCACACGCGTTGCTGTCCTCTTGTCCTTCTCTCTCTCTCTCTCTCTCTGTGTTGTGCTTTCAAGTTGCGTTTTCACCCAGCTGCTGAAAAGAAACTCCGTTTTGCGCGATATAAATATTCATGCGACATGCATGAATATTTATGCCACCGAGACGTTGCCGCGAGAGCGCGCGCGTTGTACGTAAAAAGGTGAGCTTGCCAAAATTAAAGCTCGTCAAAATACGTACCAACAGTTAGTTGGCAGTTAAACTATAAACCAGTAAAACCAATGCATTGGTACATTACAAACCACGCACACGACATAACGATCAATACCAGCTGCTTGTGTAGCTGCAGCAGTTTGCGCAAAACCACTACCGCCGTTTTACTGCAAAACAAAACGGCGGTCAGGAATAACGGTTTTGCGGTAAGTAAGTAAGTAAGTGAAGCAGTAAAGCTGCGCACCGCTGGTCGTCGGATGTCGCAACAGCAATCTCGCGCGCTGGCCGTCCTGCAAAAGCTTCTCCCCGGCACACCCAGGCACCACCAGGTACATCCAGTGCACGACAAAAAGGTCCTGCCGCGCAAGACCAGAAGAGGCGGCGAAGTAAAAATCGATAAATCCTTTCCAAAAATAGGCCGCCTTGGGGATGCTCTCGGTAACAGGGGGGATGATATGGGCGGACGCGGCGGGTAAGGATGGGTTGGTTTTTCTTGTTTCCCTGGTAACGCAACGGTATGCTACGGATCATCACGGGTTGCGTGTGTACCTCCGCTGTGTTACTTTGAGGCGTGCGGCGCTCGTGCTGCGGAAGACTTGTGCGCCCCTTCCACTCGCTTCGCTTTGGTGGAACGGTGGTTTCCGCAAGGCATAAGGAATTGGATGGAATCCGCGAGTTTAGTGTGGAGGAAAGGACTTTTTTAATGAACAGTATATGAAGTATTTTTCAAAAATTCAAAAACCGTTAAAATGCTGCATTTTTGGTTATTAATATTAATTACCTTAGCCTATACGACAACGATAAATTGGATGTTTTATATTATTTAAACAGTGCGGGAGCGTAAAGTGCCTTTTTTGTGCAAGTTTAATTTGTAGATTGTTATAAATACCTGAAGCATTTAAACTCGACGTAAACGCACCTTCTTATGTCGTTACATTTATACCTACAAAAACAAAAAATAAAATAAAAATATTTCAAAATTTTGGACCAAATGAAGTAAAACAGAGCTCCATTTACATTGCCACAAAGCTTTCACCATTTTTTTCGGGCCTACCTTTGTGCACGCACTACCACCACTTGCTATCACACAACCGTATCCATCCAGCCCCCGATCGATCGAAGTAGGTGCGGTTCGCTTCAGTGCAGGGCGAGAAAAGAAACCCCCCACAGCCAGTAGTAGTGGGGGAATGGTTATGGTTTAGGCAGTTTGTACATTCACATACGCACACGCATACATGCAAGGAAGAGTCCTCCTTTTTTTTCCTTATTCGTACGCAAAAGGAGAAAGGTTTGGCGAAGAAAAGGAAACTTTTTAGCATACAGTGTGTGGCATGGCATTGCGGAGCTTTCGATGGAGCCGCCTGGTGTTGGGAGTTATTTTTTTTTTTTGTTTTTTTTGTTAGGAAATCATCATTTGAGGCGTAAATATTTGACTGAAATTCCTTCGTTCTTGCGCCTTGCGCTAGGCTTAAAAATAAAGTTATAAATAAAGGAAGGAATTTTCGCGCCTAAATATTAAATGCCACACAAAAAAAAGGTTCTCTTTCCCGAATCTTTTACCAATGTGATTGTGAATGAAAGATGTCTTAAAGAGGTTGTGTAAGAGTGATCAGGTAATTTCTTGCTAAATTGACGAAAATTGTTCCTTTTTGGTCTTTACAGACATTTAAGATTATACTTCCCGATCCATTTCCATCTTTTCTAATTAATGCGAGAAAGTTGGAACTATTTGTACATACACTTTGCACATTGAATATTAACCTGGCGGCCGAAAGCTCTTTTCGTATTCAGTAAAATTTTACAATAAAAACATTATTTATCCATCTTTTTTTCCAAAGGAATTCCTCAACTTTTATTTTTTTTAAAAAAATTATGTTTTTTTTTTTTCATTTGAGAAACACTGAAAGCCATAGACGAATTCAAAACTCATTGAGAATTATAAAACAACATTGAAATCCCTGCATTTGAACTAGTGATGGATAAAACTGGACAAAATCCGGAGTCGACTCCGATCCAACTCCGATAATTTTGGAATCTACTCCGGAAGGTAGGTCCGTACAGTATTATCCGGAGTCGTTCGGAGTCCTTTGTTTGGAGTGGCTGACTTCGGTCGACTCCCGACGACTCCGACCTCAAACGACTTCAGGTGACTCCGGACGACTCCGTACGATTCCAGACGATTCCGAACGATTCCGGATATCTCTGCCTCCGGACGGAACTAGTGGTTCAGATGTTGCCGGAGTCATATCGGACTCGTGGGAGCCCTCCAAAGAGCACATCTCTAATTAGACAGTCCATCCAGCATGAATAGCTTAAGACATGTGTCATAAATTAAGGAATAGTTTTGGGAGCTCGGAATCGGACTTACCCGATTCCGTGTTCGGAATCAATTCCGGAGCCGATTCCGATGCTAGAAACGATTCTGATGCTGGAAACGATTCCGATTCCGGAATCAATTCCGGAGCCGATTACGGAGTTGACTCCAGAGTCGATTCCGCGACCAGAATCGGTTCCGGAATCAGAATTGACCTTGGAATCGCAATTTGCCCCCATAACGGAATCAAAATTGACTCCAGAATTAGAATTAGCTCCGGAATTTGAATCAGTTCTTGAATTGAAAAAAGAAGTTTTAGAAGCGAAATCAGTCCGAGAATCTTTATGAAAATGGATCTTTTACAAGTAATGTTTGATTTTTTGCGGTTATCAATGCGTATTATCATTGGACCCAAACGCCTATTTTTATGGCGATGCCGGAACTGACTCCTATTCTAATTTAGGATCCAATTCCGATTCGAGAGTCGTTTTCGATTCCGGAGTCGATTCCGATTACGGAGTCGATTCCGATTCCGGAGTCGATTCTGATTCCGGAGTAGATTCCGATTCCGGAGTCGATTCCGATTCCGGAGTCGATTCCGATTCCGGAACCAATTGCGGAATCAATAATGGAACCGATTCCGATTCTGGAGCCGATTCCGGAACCAATTCCGGAGTTGATTCCAGAAAGTGATCCCGGACTTACTATCCGGAATCGATTCCAGAAAACTGTGGAGCTAGCCGGACTCGATTCCGACAAAAACTTCATTTTTCCCATCACTAGTAAGGACGCTTCTTCACTTTTACGGACGTTTCTGCACCTTTTAGGATAGCAATTAGTTATGCAAACGTACCAGCTAAATTACTTATTTGTGTTTTTTATGGCTATTTCTGGCCATTTCTAGCAAACCAACACTAATCCAACTCAACGTTATCGTTACACAATTTACAGTGACATACGGACGGGCACGCGCCTCGCGCTTTGGCAGCATATTTATGACACGCGTGCATGATAAAACATAGCATTTTGGTAAACACTTCATAAAAGTGATAAGTACATTTTGCAAGATTTGGTTTGGTAATCTACTCCCAAATAAGATGTGTTATCCAGATAGTAAAGAGACACGATCATAATTTCGCTACATTTGAAAAAAGTAAATATTGTTCTACTTTGATTCCTTTGCCTGGCTATGGCATATCTACGTTTTCCTACACTACCCACTAACTTTAGTTATTGTACTTTATTTTGAACGTGCAGCGTAAACTTCCGCTTCCCTTCCTACCGAACATAGCCACGTGCGTGCAGATCGTGTAGGATCGGCACGACGGCTTGCCGGAACACCGCCCCATTGTACTGCCTGTCCCGCAGGATCTCCCCGTGGCCCTCCTTGAAGAACGCATCGAAACTAAGGTCCAGATCCTTCGTACGTTCCATCGTCATGATCGGCAGAAAGGTGATCGCACAGACGAGTCCTACAAAAACGCAAGAAAAGAGCGCCATTTTAAGCGTCATTTTGTACAAATAATGCAACTCCCCCCATTGCAACATACCGAAAAACTCATTGCGACTAAACTCCTCCCTCACATCGTCCATCGTCGGTACCCTGTCGTACCCATTCTTGCGCAATGCGTCAGCCAACACGCGATGGTACTCTTGCAGCAGCTCCGCACGCCTCGCAATACGCACGTCCCGGTGCGGACAGTTGTACAGCGTGTAGACGAGGTCCAGGCCCGGACTGCCATAGTTGGAGATTTGGTAGTCCACGAAGATGATTTCCTCCACCGTCTTATCGTCCGGCCCGTACCGGAACATCATGTTGTTGCTCCACAGATCGCCATGGTTCAGCACCTCGTAACGGGCCCCCGGTTGCCGTGGCTTCACACACCCAGCAATGCGCTCCTTAAACACGGGCAGCAATACTTCCAGCTGGCGCAACACACCCCCCTCCAGCTCGGGCCATCCGCCCGCAACGGAAATGAACTTCTCCAGCCCCTTCTGTAGCGCCTGCAGTATGCGCGAGTCTTCCGGCTGCTCCTGCGGATTGTGCAGCCCGTACGCGTACCGGCTGGCGAGACGGCGCTGATGCTCTGCGCTTTGCTTCGCGTACAGCATCGAGGCGGCATGGAAGCGGGCAATCTTGCGCATCACCAGCGTCATGTGGTCGTAGTCCAGGCCACCCTTCGTCCGGTCGCACATGCGAAAGCCGAGCGCTTTCAGATCCTCGAACACGATCGTGCGCACCGGTTCGGTGGTGGCGTAGTAACACTTCGCCCCGAATTGTTCCCCCCCACCGACCAGGCGGGTGAACTCGGGCAGCAGGTGTTGGAACGTTTCCGACTCCTTGCGGAATGCGTCCAGCACGTCGAGCGTTGCGCCGCGGTCACCAATGTCCGGCATGCACTTCGCTAGCAGGCGCTTCTCGGACGCTCCGCCATCGTACTCGACCCGGATCCAGAACACATCGCTCAGGTAGTTATCGCCGCCCGCTGTTGCAGGACCTGCCGTGAACCGATCGCTTGTTACCGGGCGCTGCAGATCGTGCTCGAGGGAGCGCTGGATCAGCGATTCCGTGAGGTAGCTGGGTAGCTGGTGCTGCTGCTGCTGCTTCGGTGCTCCTGCCGTGGTGGACATCGCGGAAGTACTGTGCGGAGCGTTCGGTGTGCGATCGCCGAAGAGCATACGATTCGTCGGTAAGTGCGGATTTAACTGTCCCGCGCAAGTGATTTACGCAAATCGTGCGCCACATATCAAGCGGCATGATAAGCAGCTTTTTGTTTTCTTCTTTAGCCACGGTGACACAGTGATATTGTGCCGAGGCATATCATCATCATCATCAACAGGGGCGTTTGGGATTTGCCGAGAAGCGCCAAAGCTTCGCAACGTTTAATTACACGAGCGCTTAGAGAGAGAGTGGGGTAAAAAAGCCATTACAATGGTCCCGCAGCAGCAGCAGCAGCATTAAGAAACACAACACGAACCCCAGCTGGCCTTTAAAAGGGCAAATATTTGCCCATGAGTTACATGTGGGCGGGAATGCGTGCAATGCGGATTGGCAAACAAATAGTTAGAATAGCCGTTCGCATTGGCCGCGTTTGGTCTTCTCTCGTCGTGCCATAAATACTTATTAGTGTGTAGTTCACGTATGTGATATTAGGAATTCAATTGTACTGGGAAGCATTAACTGGGAAGAATAAAGAGAACTGGCAGCGGAAGCCAATTTAGCAAAGAATGATTTGCATGATTTTTTTTTTAAACAAAAAGCAACCGATAATAAACCTGGAGGCACGCAAACTTCTCTGTAAATAAACGCGTATCTATTCAAACTGCAAACAAAGCTGTCCAGTGTGCGCGCTATTGTTATGGTATTATTTGATGCTTTTTCGGGGCATTAATAGCAATTAAAACCTAAAATTCATAACAATTCCCCTTAATGTGGTTTAATCCAGTAGGCCCTTGGCATGGAAGCGCTCCAAAATGGGAATGACCGATTGGCGGTACTGCTTGCCCTGGTACTGAATGTTGCGTATCTTTACCGCCTGTTCCCCACCGACGAGATTCCCCATCGTGAGCTCCACCTCGTCCGTGCGCTCCATTAAGATGATCGGCAACATCGACAGTCCACTGACAAGCCCTGCAAATAATAACAATCATTTAATAACCAGAGTAACAATGTCCACACGCTAACATACCAATAAACTCATGCCGCTCGTACTCCTTCAGCACGTCCTCAAAGGTAGGGAAGGACTGCTTGTAGCCTCCATTCGACAGTCCCTCACACAGCGACTCGTGGTACAGGCGGAGCAGCCGATCGGTACTGCTTTCCCGCACCTCAAACTGCGGACAGTTGTGCAGACAGTACACCAGATCGAGCCCGGGACTGCCGTAGCTGCCCAGCTGATAGTCGACAAACAGCACGTCACTCACCGTCCCCTCGTCCGCTGCATCCTCGTACCGGAACATCATATTGTTCGTCCAAAGGTCACCGTGATTCAGCACACGGAACGTGACCTCCGGCTGGTCGTGCCGCTCCGTCAGCAGGCACTGTGCGCACCGCTTCGCGTACGTCAATCGGAGCGCTTTCAGCTTCGTCCAAATTTCACGCTTCAGCTCCGGCCAGCCGGCCGACACTTCCAGAAACGTGTCCAGCCCGTTGGCAAACATTTTCAGTCCCGGGTTGTTGCTTACATTGTCCCCAGGCTGGACCATTCCGTGCGAGTACTGGTAGGTGAAGAGCTGCCGTTCCATCGGTCCCCTCGCCACGTACACCATGGAGGCGGCATGGAACAGACCAATCTTGCGCATGATCAGCTCGCAGTGGGCAAGGTCCAGCCCGCCCCGGGTACGATCCGGCATCCGGTAGCCGAGCGCATTCAGATCCTGAAACACAACCGTGTCGGCCGGATCGCGCGTTGCGTACACGCAGTGCGCACCAAACTTGATCCTTGTTGATCCGCGCGAAACGATCTGGCTGAAGATGGGCAACAGGTTGCGGCACGTGTACACCTCCTTCATGAACGCACCGATTCGTTGGCCAAACTCCTTGACCGTCGGATCCTCCGACATGATTTTCGCCACGAGCGGGATTACCTTCGACCCATTGTAGTGGACGACGATCCTGTACACGTCGCTGCTGTAGTTGTCGCCCGGTTTGGTGGCAATCGCTGCGGTGAAACTGTCCACTTCGATCGGGTCATCGGGGAGATTTTCGTCCAGAATGTACTGCAGCAGGGATGCGTCCAGGAAGGCCGGTAATTGCTTTTCGGCAGCGGCATCTGGACGACAGGCAGCTTCACTTTCGGACGACATGTTGACTGTCACACTGCTTCACTTCATCTGCCCTTTGCTTCACGATTATGCAACGGCAGAGTGGTGGCACACCAAGCGCGACCCTCACACCTTTCTTATCAATTTGTGTTCCACTATGTCTTGCACTTGATTCGCAAAAACCACTGCCCTGTCGCTTATCCGACCAATCGAGCCCAGTGACATGGTAACGAACGATAAAACAGAAGTTATCGAGCGCTTGGTATCTTGGTAGCGTTTCGGGGAAAAGATCAATTTACACAAACCCATATGAGAATGGAAGAGAAAAAGCAAACAACGCGTGAGCTAACGGCCAAAGGTATGTGGTGATACGCGCGATTAGATTATGGTTTTGGGTGAGTTTTACCGGCACGTTCTCTCTCTCTCTCTCTCTCTCTCTCTCTGGAATACATTTGACTACAAATCGTCTTTATGTGATACGTTTCCTCTTCTAATATTTGCTATTTTTAAATGATTGCCGATAGACAATCTGTGAAGAAGCATATCACAACAAAGAGAAAAGTTGTATTGGGTATGTGCAAACAAATCTCAAGCTTTGCACAGAGACCCGGTCTGTTAAAACAACGTGACACCCATGAGACACACCACGTTCGTTAGATTTCAAATTCGAATCCCTTATTTATTACACTTATTACGAACAATTTTATATCTATATCTAGTGCATCGAGTAAAATGTATCGCACCGATCTAGAACATCCTTTTACAGTACTATTTTGCAACTCTGTACATCGCTACTTACATTATTACTCACAACAACCCAAAAAAGACGTGTAGATTCGCACACCGACCAAAAGCAACGTTAAGCTGTACCTTGGGAGGAAACGGCAATCTCCCGTCAACTTCAGCGGCCACTCCAAAGGTGACGGAGGAAAAAGTTACCGTGGCTAGGGACGAATCGTTTCGGTTTTCGATTACTTACACACGTTTTCCTAAACCTGTTCTCGCTCGCAAAATGTACAGTATCGGCTCAAATGAACTAAGATAGTTTCGCGTTTGACGTTTGATGCTTGGCTGTTCTCCATCTAATTCATCAATTTTCCTACATTAAAGAGGACGTGCACTGACTTGTTGTGACAATGGTATCGCGTATGTACAGATGGTGTGTGTTTGCCTAATTCTGTTCAGTTTTATCGTCAACCGACCACCAACGGGTTTTTTTTTGTAATTCTTTTTCTTCGGGCTGACGTTTCGGGTGTTTGATATTATCGATGCTGTGTTGCCGCAAAGCTGGAGCCTGATGTTGGCAACCATATATTTAGCTGCACTCGGTGATATCCGGCTCAACGTTTTGAATTTGCTGCTGGCTCTTGCTCGTGACCATGCACGATTTTGCCACCGATTCGAAAAGTCTACAACAAATACAATGCGCAATGAGTTAGTATAATGTGCTTCACAACTGTTCACAGTTGTAATTTGCGCTCCCAACACTACCCCTACTCACCGTTCAATTTCTGGCGCACAGTGCACGAAATCGTGATCCCAGAACTTGTAGATCGGATTTTTGATCAGCTCGATGAACGTGATCAGCAGACCCCACGGATGCGGACGATTGACGATCAGGCGCTCGAGCAAAACGCGCGTGATTTGTTCCTGCAACAGAGAAAGAATATTGTATTGCTTCCAAACTAGTGAGGGGAAAAATGAAGTTTTCGTCGGAATCGATTCCAGCTAGCTCCGAATCGATTCCGGATGGTAGATCCGGAATCAGTTTTTGGAATCGGCTCCGGAATTGAAATCGGTTATAGAATTGAAATCGGTTCCAGAATTGAAATCGGTTCCAGAATTGGAATCAGCTCCGGAATCGGAATCGGTTCCGGAATCGGATTCGGATCCGTAATAGGCTCCGGAATCGGTTACGGAATCAAAATCGGATCCGTAATCGGAATTGACTCCGAAATCAGCATCGGCTTCGAAACGGAGTCGGTTTCGGAATCTCCATTAGAATAAGCGTTTGGGTTCAATGATGCTACGTATTGATATTCGCAAAGAATCAAAGTTTACTTGTTAACGATCCATTTTTTTGGAGATTCACAGACTGATTACGCTTCTGAAATTTCTTATTTTTATTAAAGAACTGATTTTCATCCTTAATTCCATTTTTGGAGTCAATCCTGATTCCGTTACTAGGGTCAGATTACCAAATTGCGATTCCCAGGTCGATTCCGATCCCGGAATAGATTCAGGAGTCAACTCCGGAATCGGCTCATGAATCGACACCGGAATCGGCTACGAAGTCAACTCAGATATAGACTCCGGAATCGACTTCGGAGTCAACTCCGGAATCGGCTCCGGAATCGACTCTGGAATCGGAATCAGCTCTGGAATTGATTCCAGCATCGATATCGATTAGGCCCGATTAGAAGCTCCCACCACTATTCCAAACCACATCTTACACCCCACAACACCTACCTGAATGGCTTCCGAATTTGCCTCTGCGAACAGGTACAGTATGCAGCAGCTGAAGTAGTGCGTGTGGCTGTTCGGATAGCGCAGCTGGTTGGCAATCGCGTTCAGGAACAGGTAGCGTCCCTCCGTGTCCAGATCGACCGCCAGGTTTTGGAAGATATCCATGTGCGCGCTGTGTATGATCGTGGACATTGTTGGGCCCAAATTTTTCGATCTAAAACAAACGGACAAAACGGATTGTTATTAGTACGGCAAGCAAGAAGGAAAACTATCGTTTTTCTCATTTCTATGATTTCTTACCGAATATGAGCAATTGCTTGGGTGCCAACGTACAGCACCAGCGCGTTCATCAGCGGAATATTGTAGCGCGAGCCGACCTCGTTCGAGATCTGCAGATTGGAGCGCAACTCCGACAGGAAGGTGACCGGTGCGCGGGCCTTCAGGTACGAGTCGAGATCCTTCTTGAAGCTTACCGGCTGAATGGAGGACGCGTAGTTGATGGAAATCCGTGGCGATCCTCCAATATCATTCAGCATATCGACCTGAAGGAAAAATCAAGTTATTTTAACAATTAAATTCATCCATTTCTTAAGACCCTTGACAACCAGTGCTGCAAAATGTCACTGTCAATGTCATGAAAAAACCCTGACTGAAACAAAATTCATGTCAGCGTCACATACTCATTTGTGATGATCAGAGATGATAATCAAAACGATTGTTGTGACCAATACATGCTTCGTGACGATTAATTTTGCGACCACCGCTTGATCAGTCACTATGTCATGACCTTTTTTTTACTGTGATCAGTTCTGCAAAATGTCACAGACAACATAGTCATGACAAATTTCGGCTGATACAAAATCATGTCAGCGTCACGAGCTCTACTGTGATGATTAGAGGAGATGCTCAAATAGTTGGTGCGAAAATCACATGCCTGGTGACATTTTGTGCGGTCAACTCTTGGTCAGTCACTTGGTCGTGACATTTTCTGTCGGTGATCATCACGATAGCCATGGGAGATATGGAGTGCTTGCGAGTGGTTCCAAGATACCAAATGAGCATGCTTTCTCGCTCAGATTGACCCAACAGACAATCAAAGCAGGCAGAGCTAGCAAGAATGCTCATTTTGTTGCTTGGGACCACGCGCCAAGTATATTCCAAGAATGCCGTGATTGTCATTGACGGAAAATGTCGTGACCAAGTGAGTGACAAAGAGTTGGGTGCTTAAAAAATTGTCACCAAGGATGTGATTGATCCACCAAATGTTTGAGTCTCACCGCTGATAATCTCCGTTTCAGTCATGAGTGTTGGTGACTGAAACAATGGCATTAGGCAGCACTGTTCACAGCCAGAAAAATTATGATTATGCTTGCGACGACATTAAGCTCAGCTTGTCAGTCAGAGTATCGCGCTTGACTCAAGCACTCGCATGTCTTGTTCGGCATGTCATGGCGCACTTTCATTGAGTATCAGCAATGAGTTTCAAGCTACCACGGATATGTTGATTGTTATCGTTGGTGAACATCTCGTGATGCTCATGGCATTTTGCAGCACTGATTGACAACCACTCTACTCTACCTTCAGGTTCGGCGTGAACGGATCGGGCAGGCGCATGTTGCGCGGGTACGGCGACAGGATCAGGTTGCGCATCTGGATGCAGTTTGACGGGATGACGTCGCAGAACGCGAAATGGTAGTCGCACAAAAACTCGGGAAAATCGTGCAGCAGCACCAGCAGCACGCGCAGCGTACCCTTGTACAGATGCTGCACCGGCTTGGCCAGCTCGGCATTGCGCAGGAACGGGGCCAGATACTTGAACAGGTCGATCAGGAGCTGCGAGTACATGTGCCAGCCCTTCTGCTGCGGGATCTGGGCGAGCACGCGCCCGATGAAGACGCGGTGCGCGATCAGCTCGAGCCAGGAGTAGCAGAAGCCGGGCGCCGCGGACGGGCGCAGTATGTGGAACGTGTGGCAGAACGCCGTGATCACGCTGATGCTGATGTTCTCCAGGATCGGATCGTGCGTGGTCAGCTCGAGGAAGAGCATGGCGAAGATGCGATGGTAGCCGACCTGCTGGAACGCGGTCGTGTGGACCTCCTGATCGTGCAGCAGTATGCCGATGATGATACCGAGAATCTAAAAAAAGAGCAAAGGGAGGAAGAAAGGTTAAAATATGATAAATTTAAACATTTAAGCAGCACAGTTGCGATCTCTCGGTACCTTATTCAGCAGATTCAGCTTCGTGTTGGTGCTGCCACTCTCGCCGGAGTGCTTTACCAGCAGCGCAATCAGGCGAACGTACGCGTCGATAAATTGGAAGATTTTCGTTTTCGCGTTCGGCTCGTTCATGTTGCGATACGTCAGATCGATGCAGTACTGCGTGGCGAAGCGGAAGAAGCGCGTCAGCGGCTCATCACCCTTCAGTATGCCGTGCGCGTTCATCTTGCCCACAAACACGCTGAAACCCTTGAGCGGATCGCGGCACGTGTTGGGCGACAGTGCAATCGTGACCCAGTCCTTGAGCAGGAACTCGGCCCGCTCGAGAAAACCGGGTGAATCGTCAATGTCCGACTGGGGAAAGAGGGAAGAAACAAGCTTTATAGAAAGCCTGCTAAACACATGCATTGATTCAACAACACTTACCCGTGCCTGGGCTACACCCGCGTGGATGTACGAGGTCGGCCCAACGATGGCACGATCCATCAGGAACGAGTTCGGATCGTGATTGGCGCGCAGCATCTCGATCAAATGCGTCAAACCTTCCGGTGCGCGCGGGTGCGCCGTCAGCCGGTGCAGCATCTCGATCGTGCCGGCCAGATCGTTCTCCGTGATGGCCGAATTGTGCCGCTCGTCAATGAAGAACGTCTGCAGCAGCTGCATGGCGAACACGACCGCCACGTAATTGTTCCCATTGTCCATCAGCTGCACCAGCATCATGTCAAACTGCTGCATGTTAACAAAGTTGGACGTAATCAGCAGATCGACCGCTTCCACGTTGTAGCGCAGCTCCTCCCGGCACTCCAGCATGTAGCGCGTGATCGCTTTGTTCGTCCACATCGGACCGAACAGCCGATGGTCCTGCATCAGGCGCATCACGCGCAGATGGATGTCCCGGTACAGCTTGACGTGCTCGATCTGGTCCGGGATGTTGATCAAACCCTCCAGCAGGCCCTCGACCGCCTTGTTCAGCAGCGTGCAGCCGGTCAGATTGTCGAGCGAACGGTGCGCGTGAATCAAACACTCCAGCAGCTGCTCCATGTTGTTGGTGTGAAGCTAATGGTGGATGCAAACCAGTAGATTCGATTTAGTGATGAGTCGAATGTCGAAAAATGAAGTTGTCGTCGGAATCGATTTCGGCTAGATCCGAAGTTTACTGGAATCGATTCCGGATAGTAGGTCCGGAATCAGTTTCCGGAATCGATTCCGAAATTGGTTCGATTCCGATGCTGGAATCAACTCCGGAGTCGATCCGATGCTGGAATCGATTCGGATTCTGATTCCAGAACCGATTCCAATTCTGGATCCGGAAAGGGCTCCGGAAATGGTTCCAGGATCGGTTCCGAAATCGAATCCAGTTCCGGAATCGGAATCGGTTCCAGAATCGAAATCGGCTCCAGAATCGGAATTGGCTTCGAAATCGAAGTCGATCCTCATAAGAATAGGTGTTTGGATCCAATGATCCTACGTATTGATAGCCCCAAAGAATCAAAGTTCACTTGTTCTCATGGAGTGAAATAAATAAATACGTCTTCGGAATCGGATCCGGAATTGGAATCGGAATCGACTCCGGAGTTAATTCCAGCATCGGAATCGACTTCGAAATTGATTCCGAATACGGGTAGGTCCGATTCCGAGCTCCCACCACTAGTTTGTATCCAAAGATGCTACGTATTGATAGCCGCAAGGAATGAAAATATGCTTGTAAATGACCCAGTATCATTGATCTTCCCGGACTGATATCGCTTCTGAAACTTCTTTTCCAATTCACAAACTGATTCTCATTCCGGAGCTAATTCCAATTTTTGAGTCAATTTTGATTCCGTTTCTGGAGCAAATTGCGATTTCCAGATCGAATCCAATTCCGGAGCCGATTCTGATTCCGAAGTCAACTGCGGAGTCGACTCCGGAATCGACTTTGGAATCGGAATCGACTCCGGAGTTGGTTCCGAACACGGAATCGGAATTGGGTAGGTCCGATTCCGAGATCCCACCACTAGATTAGATACTTGCTACGGGCAGTAACATGTAGCCCATATCTCGAACACTTACCTGCAATATCGGCACGAGACGCGTCGTTTTGATGAACGTATCCATCTTGCTCGCCAGCTCATCGTAGATCGCACCGATCTCGTCCGGCGTAGCAACGAATGGCAGCATCTCCTAAAATCGACAACCAACACTCAATTAGTCCCTTTCACCTAGTCTCTCTCCTTCTCCCTCTGATTCACCACTTACCGCCATCTTGGGGGCAAACTGGGCCGCATCGCGCTCCGTAATCGGCAGGAAGCCGGGAATGTTGCGCGAAAACTCCTCGTACACCGCCAGCTGGCTCGGCGACACGCCGCCCACATTCAGCTTGATGCGTTCGGGCATCCGTTCTGCATGGTACGACAGTACGGCCGCGTCCCAGTAGCGCCGGCCCTCCTGCCGCGCCAGCTTGCGCAGCTGAAAGTCCTCCGCCAGTATCTTGTCCATCTCGATCGCCACCTTCTCGATGGCCGTCTTCTGGATGAACGCGGTCACCAGCTCAATGTTGTCCATCGCCAGCTGCTGGGCGGCGTGCTCAATGATCGCTTCCTTCTGCGCGCTACCGACCGCGGCCGCGAACGCCACCTTGATGTTGTTCTGAATCGTCTGCACCATCTGGTCGCGGCACGTGATCATCGCCATGCCCGCCACCAGACTGCGCGCCATATTGTGGGCCGACCGGCGCATCCGCGTCTCGTCCGAGTCGAGCGCGAAATCCTTGCGCACGATCTGTTCGGTCGTTTTGGACGCAATCTTCACGCTGCGGTCCACGATCAGCGAGATCCACTCGGAGATGGTGCGCTCCAGGCAGCTCTTCACGATCACCTTCAGGTGCGTTTGGGTGTGCAGGATCGCCACCGTCGGATGGTAAACGATGTGCTGCGCGTTCAGGCTCGGATTCGCAATGTTAATGTCGGAGTAGTGGAAGCGTGGTTCGGGTGGACCGGTCGCTGCCAGCGCCGGATCCATCGCCACGTTTGCCGGCGAGCTGGACGGTCCGCTCGAGCCCATATCGTCCGGGCCGGCCCCGGGAGGAAGCTGCGGCACGACGGCAACAACACCGCCGCCACCACCACCTCCACCACCGCCGCCCACATTACCCCCGACACCGAGTCCGGCTACGCCCGCACCACCCATCACCGCCGCGGCGGCCGTCTCCTTCGGTGGTTTCGGCTGCGACAGCTGATACTCGATGTTTTGCGCCCGCTCCGGGTCCTTCAGATAGATGGCCGGCTTCAGGTCGCTGACGTCAATGTTGAGGTTCTTGCACAGCACCTCAATTTCGAACTTCAGGTTCAGCTTCAGGTCCGGCTCCTGGTGCAGCTCCGCCAGCACGTTCATGATCGACATCGTCCACGGGTTCGGTGGCTTGAACACCTTGCTCTTCGCGCACGATTCCAGCACCTTCGCCACGAACGGCACGACGTACAGCAGCTCCTGCTGGCCCTTGTTGTACGCCTCCACCAGCAGCGACTTCACGTCGATGTCCAGGTGCAGGATCGGCTTGTTGCGCCCGAGCGTCATCATGCCCAGCCAGTGGCCGAGATTCTTCAGCAGCGAGCGGTCGGAAAAGTTCGCAATGCCCTTGTCCGACCGCAGCAGCACGCGGATGTTGCGGAACGTTTCCTTCGTCACCAGCCGGTTGATTTCCGGTATCTTGAGCGCATCGAGAAAGTTCGAGTACAGCACGTGGAAGTTCACCTCGATCGAGGCACGCTTCAGCACGAGATACTGCGCCAGCCAGGTGTAGTAATCCTTCTGCAGTATTTCCTTGATCTCCTCGCACTTCTGCTGCAGATTGATCTGGCTCAGGTTGTTGAAGATGAACGCCGTCTTGTCCTGGATGGCGTCCGGCGGCGCAATGATCTTCTCCTCCCGGTCCTGCGTCGCCACCAGCAGCGTGTCGATGTTGGTTGCGTTTGCAATCGATTTGACGCGCGGCGGTTGTCCACCGCCGCTGCTTCCACCAGTGCCACCACTGTTACCGCTTGAGCCGGCAACACCTGCACCCGACCCACCGCCACCGCTAGCACCTGCCGCTCCACCGCCGGCAGCACCGGGAGGGATTAGCTGAGCGGAAAGATTAATCTTTCCAGGCGTACCCACACCGGCACCACCGGCAGCAGCAGCGGCGGCGGCTGCGGCAGCTGCGGCTGCAGCCGCAGCCGAAGCGGACGTAGACACACCGGCCAGCGTAAGATTGCTCGTGCCGGTGACGGAGTTGCTCCGGTACAGCGGATTACCCACCGGTCCACCCCGACCGGCCGCCCCGCTCGGCATGAACTGCAAAATCGACGGTGGCAGCGGGCCCGGGCCGAGCGTTTTGTTCGGCGGCTCCTGGCCCTGCGACCCGTACTCGATGTACTCGATCAGGTGCGCCGGAAACTCGCTAAAGTGCGCGATCGAGTGCACATACTCGCAGTACTTCGGGTACAGGTGCAGCTTGTTCTTGAACCGGTCCAGCGCGGTAATGCCGAAGTAGTACATCTTCGTGCCTTCCGGCTTTTTCAGCGCATCGAGCACGCAGCGCAGCGCCAGCCCGAGCGCCACGTACGTGGTGACGAGATTGCGCTCCACCATGCCGCCGAACAGCTGGGCCGTCGTCTGCAGCTCCTTGTCCGGGTACTGGGGGAAAAACTTGTACTCCTCGAACAGGTTGCGCAGCATGCACTGGTACACGTCGTTCTCGTGCCGGTTCGGCGAGTCCTTGTAGCGCTGCAGCATGTCCAGCACCTCGTCGATCGACAGCGTCGGATGCGGCGGCAGGTTGTAGATGCGCTGGAAGTAGCTGTTCGCCTCGTCCTCCACCTCCTTCGAGACGGGCAGCGGTGCGTCGGCCGTGAACGGGGCGAGCGCCTGGGTGGGAATGCCGGCGGCGCCGGCTGCCGCCGCCGCCCCGAGCTTATCGTTCGGCGTTTGCTGCAGCCGGCTGAGCGTGCCGGCCTGGGCAGCGGCGGCCGCACCGGGCGGCAGCGGCATCATCGGGAACGGGCTGCTCGAGGGCAGCAGGCGCGAGGGCGACGGCGGCGTCGCAATGATGTTGTTGAAGCTGAACGCGCTGTTGCCGCCGCCGGGGCCACCGATGCTAAGGCCGCCAATGTTCGCGGTCAGGCTGTTGAGCGAGTCCACCATCGGGGGTAGCAGCTGGCTGCCCATCGCATTGGCACCGAACGCTTCCAGACCGCGGTGCGACCGGAGCACGCCGGGCGGCGGCGGCTGCTGCTGCTGCTGCTGGGGCGCCTGCTGCTGCTGCTGTTGCTGCTGGGCGCGCGACTTCGAGTTCAGCAGCATACCGTACTGCATCATGCTGTGGATCATGTCCGCCACCTCCGGCGTACAGCTCGCGATGCACGCCTGCAAACAGTTCAGTATGGTGATGAGCGTTTCGGGCGGCAGCTGGGACGACTTCGGGATCTGCTCCTCGCTGTACTTGCCGCCCAGGATTTGCGGGCAGCGGCGCTGCAGAAACTTCAGTATCGTCTTCACGAACGGTTCGCCGTGGTCGCGTATCTTGTCCGCCAGCCACTTCTCCAGCTTGAGGTACTCGCGGCGCGACGCCAGACAGGCCAGATCGATGATGAACATGTACGTGCGAATGTTGAGCAGATTGGACAGCGCCTTCAGGTCCTGCGCCACGTCGAGGATGCGGGACAGCCGCGACTGGTCGCCCTCCCCGACCATGTACCAGTCGGACATGGCGTGCAGGATGATCGGGCGCAGCGTCACGTTGAACGTGGAATGGTTCCAGGCGTGGTGCAGTATCGTGCCCGCGTTCGGATGGTTGCCGAGGAAGATCGGCACCAGATTGGTGAACAGCTCCTGCCGGGCCGTCGTCATCGGCGGGTTGATCTGCAGCAGCGCGAGAAACAGCACGTCTGGGCAGAGCGAACCGGGCACCTTGAAAATCTTCATCACCTTCTCGCTCAGGTTCGCATGGTCCGCGATGTACAGCAGCACGTCCACCAGGTGGAGCGACATCCAGCAGGCCACCTCCTTGCTGTCCGTCTCCGGCGGCGTCTTCAGCAGATCGAGCGACACGCTCGTGTAGATGTGGTCGGCGAACGAGTACAGGTCGGAGTTTTTCAGTATCAGCGAAATGATCGACAGCTGACCCTCGACGTTCGTCCACCGCTGATACAGACACTCCACCGGGAAGGTTTGGCCCATGTTGCTCGCCTGCATGCCCATCTTCACGATCGTCAGCAGCAGCGACAGCCCGGCCCGGTCCTTCAGCAGAAACTCCGGATGGTCCAGCGCTACGCACACCTCCTTCCAGTTAAGGGCAGGCACTACCTCCTTCAGCGCCTGCACCAGCACCTCCGGCTTCCAGGTGGTGACTTCCGACGCGGACGACCCCCCATTGCCATCCTTGCCCTTCTGGCCGGACGGATCGCCACTGCCCTGCGGCCAGAAGGCGCTCGGCGTCGGCAGATTGATGCTACTCTCCGACAGCGACTCGTGCGTCAGGCACATGGACGACACAATCTTCGCCACATCCTGCGGTGTGATGTCGCGCCCGCCCACCTTCAGCAGATGGTTCCGGCAGTCGTCGAGCGTCGCGGTGAACGAGTAGCCCACCTCCACGACCAGATTGGTCCAGGACGTTTTCATGATCGACGATTGCAGGATGCTGTGCGTGTTGAGCTTCAATATTTCGGCCGAAATTTCCGAACTCTCCGCGTACAGCAGCGGCGCTAGGATGAGCGGCACGCGGTCGCGCGGAAAGTCGCGGCACAGCTGGCTCCGGAAGCGTTCGTACGTTTGGTCGGTAAGCCCGAGGGCGGTGTGCCGGCCGTACGAGATTAGGGACAGTATCTGCTGCAGAAACTCGGGCGATACGTCGTTAAGGCTGCCCTCTACGTTGTTGCTGCCCGAGTCTGGTGCGAAAGCGAATCGAAAATGGGAAGAAATGTAACGTTTAGTTTGAAAAAGGAAAGCACGAACATCTGCACAACAATGAAGCATGTTTTGCTTTCAATAGGAAACAGTGCCTTTTCACTCACCAGAGTCGATGTAGGTCTCGATTAGCTCGGTGAGACAGTTCTTAAGGTGCGCTTCCGCAAACCGCACTATCTCCGGCTGTTCCGAGTGCAGCAAAGCGATCGAAAGCGCCGTTTCCTGGATCGGTGTACAGGAGAGCGTTTTCGAGATCTGTGCCAGCAGGTTCGACGTCGGCTTCAGGGACTGTGCGTGTATAGGTAGCAACAATCGGTCACAAAGCCAGCCATGCAGAACAACGCATCCGCAAGAGCGCACGAGAGAGACAGAGGCACAGTGAGAGGGAGCGCCAATGAGAGAGAGAAAGAGTAAAAAAAACACAAATTATTATGGTTCAATATGTCACAGCCAAACGCATTCGGGCACACACAGTAGGCGCGACCACCTCCATTTTGCTCCCCGCAACCATTACCAGCGGGCACTTACCTTTTGCTGCGGGAACGGATTGTCGACGGCGAAGCAAACGTTGGCGACCAGCTGCGGTTTATTTGTCAGGCTCGCGAGTTCCGTGGCCAGTAAGCGAGCCTGGCAATAACCCCTGGCGGCGGAATGTGTGGCGTCCCCGAAGTCGATCGAGGAGAACAGACAACGCAGCAAGTGACGGTCGGCCTCTAGTCCGAAGTCCTTCACCAGCTACAACACCAGTAGGGGGGTGAAGTTGGGGGTTTCGGGAAGGCGAGAAAATTCCCAGGCACGTAACACAGCAGGCCCGAAAGTGTTACCCGGGAGGGTAAGATGAAGACGACCACCCGCCGGAACCGATGGAGAAGAAGCAGGACGCATTCACCGAGAGACAAAAAAAAAGAAAGAAAAGGAAGAAAACGTATCGAAATAAGATTATCACAGTTTTTTGTGTTAAGATTTGCCCCCTTCCAGACAAAAGAACGCTACCACAGAGAGGCGGCGGCGTGCGCGGCCGAAGCAACTGGAACACTTTCGATAAAAATGACCGTGACACGGAGGGGGAAAACAAGAAAAGAAGTAACACACAAAAGTTCTTGCAAACCTTTCTTCACACCGTGAACGACCGAGGCTGTCGCCCTGCCTGGCTGCCGCTGCGCGTTTTTCGGGGAAAGACGGACCCCCGCCGCAGCAGAAGAATGGAACCGAACAGAAGTATTGGTGAGACGATTATTCCTACCCGTGCCGTGTAACTACTTCACTCCTTGGTCCCCTTTTTTGTTTGGTCACAACTCCAGCAAAAACGGCTTGCCCGGAGAATTTTCCATCGTTTTATGCGTTTTTCCTATTCCTTTTTCCTTGGCTTATTTCACCGTAAAACCCGTGTGCACCCTTGTAGGCAACAGAAGAAAGCCCCGTGTACTGCACTCTCCAGATCCAAAGTCGCTTCTCTTTCACTTCCGATCAAACAACATGGCGGAGCATGGAATGACTGCTGGCAGCATCGGCTACGCTCAACAGCAACGCCGCCATCGGTGCTGGTGCTGGACGGGCAGCTGTCAGTGCGGTGCTGTAGCAGCAGCCGCAGCAGCAGCTCGGAAAGAAGATGGGAAGGAAGAAGAAAACGGCAAACGTCACATCGGTTGCCCTGGGCGAAAGGGAGCAGCAGGCGCTTACGAAACACAAACAACTCACGGAAGCATATATCAATTTGCCATTTTTATAGCTGCCCGTTTTGGGGATTGGATAAATTTGCATTAAATGGTGGAGAATTTAAAGGCAAACAATTCCTTTTTGTAGAAAGCTTAAATTTTAGTGGATTTTGACACTGAATTCACAAACATTTTGAGCAGCTTTTATGTGGAATATTACGTCCATTGACATTCCTCTGCATGTGCAGCACGGTAACGTGTTCCAGCAGGGTCAGGAAGAAAGGCAAAATAGGATTTAAAAAACCTTATGCACCTAGCATGGCTTTGAGCGGCAATATCCACAAGGCTGCTCATTTAAATACAAGTCCCTCCTACACACTCGAAGTGCAAACAAATGAATCATTCTCTACATTCAGTGCCGTTCATTGGCTGGAAATTCAATCGTTGGGTGACAGGGTGACATTACCAACACATTCAGCGCGCTCGCAACATATCAATTGTCGTAATATTTGTGCAATGAACGGTTGATACAATAGAGAAGCACCTGCCGAGCAATAGCTCGTCCCCCGTAATACCTAGCACAGCTCGTCTGGCCGTCAAATCATTCGTTCCTCTATTACGAACATCCTATAAATAGCTTTTTGCTTCCTCAACCACACAACCGCACTCGAGACCACTCCGCAGCGTAGAATCGCGAGCAGAATTGCAGGCAAGATTCTGAGCAGGCTACGACACTGTTCCATTCCATGCCACCGAGTAGCTCCTCTGCCCGAGCTTTACGTATTTTATAAACATTCCACAACAATGCGCGCGCCCCCGCCCTACTGGGCCGAGAGGTAGGGTTTGCCCTGTTTCGACTTTCTCCCGAGCGATTGCTTATGTTTTTGCCACGGGTCTGGCCACGGGTCTGGCTGTTCACAACCTTTCGCAGTCCGCACTTTCTTTTGCTGTGCTGCTCACGCGGGGGACGTTGATCTCATCCCACCCAAATGGGGGTTTTCCACCTACCTGCGCTAGCTGACGTGCTGTGGCCGGGGAGTTTTTCTTGTTCACGTTCGACACTAAGTGAGCGATCTGCGATAAGGCGTATGTGAAAGGCTCTTGGTTCATGCTTCCATCCAAATCGATTCCGAGCGCTTACAACACGGCGGTTGCAGCCCTCCCCAAGTGTGCCACGGCAGAAATTGGTAGGATGACGACGGCCGCGGGGATCTTTCGCGTGGCCGAGGACGGGACTCACTTGGACCGACGTTCGAGAGCGTAACACACAGGATTGCTGCCACACACCACACCACGCTTGCCTCGCTAGAAGCGATGGTTCCTGTTTTCCTGCGCGTTTTGTTTGTTGACGACTGTGTAGTCTCCGTGCGTTTTTTGTGTTGTTGTGTGCCGTGGGCTTTCTGGGGAGGCGATGTGTACAGCGACAGCAAGGGGCCCTGGCACGCTGGCGAACGGATGATGCAAACAGACACTTTTTCTCCTCCGTTTCGATTTGTTGACGACGACGACGTGCGTGATTGAACTGGGCAGCACCAGCTATCGGGCGTTTGACAGCTCAGCTGACACAGTTTGACAGGGATGGCGGTGAGCGATTTTCTTGCTTTCAAGCAAGCGGCGGTGCTGGTTGCCATAATTTGTGCCATAAAATTAAAAGGAGGGAAAAATCGCGAAATTTCCTGGAAATTAACTAGAATTTGTTTTTAGATTGTGTGTTAAATACTGTTCCAGAAGTAGATCACAGATTTATTCCAGTGTAAGTATTGTTTTAAAAGCCATTCCGGGTTTGTTACGGTGCCTTAACCCATTTCGATCTGAGAACCTGTCCCGAGCACAATCCGGGACAAGAATCTCGTAGACCCTATTCCGGTCGTGTGGCTCAACCCAATTTTATTTCGGCCGTGGACCATAATCCTTCATAACATAAAACCAAATCTCACCTTTGAACTTTGAACTCATTCTGAACTAATGATGGGAAAGACGAAGATTTCGGTGGAATTGATTCAGCTCCAAAGTTTTCGGGAATCGATTCCGGATATAGGTCCGGAATCAGTTTGTGGAATCTATTCTGGTATCGAAATCCGAACCGGCTCCGTAATCGGAGTTGGCTCCGGAATCGATTCTGACTTTAGAATTGGTTCCGGAATTGGAATCAGAACCGGCTCCAGAATCGATTCTGACTTCGGAATTGATTCCGGAATCGACTTCGGAATGGGTTCCAGAGTCGAAATTGGCTCCGGCATCAGAATTGGCTCCGAAATCAGAATTGGCTTCGAAATCGGAGTCAGTTTCGACATCCTCATCTCTTTTGTGATCCGTTTGGATCCAATGATGCTAAGTATTGATATCCGCAAAGAACCAAAAATTACCTGTAAACGATCCATTCTCCTGGAGATTCTCGAACTGATTTCGCTTTTGAAACATCTTATTTCAATTCAAGAACTGATTCTCGTTCCGGAGTGAATTCCATTTCTGAATCCTGATTCCGTTACCCGAGCCCATTGCTATTTCCAGGACGAATCCGATCTGGCTTCCGATTACAAAATCGATTCCAAAATTGATTCCAGGGTCGACTCCGGAATTTGCTTCGGAATAAACTCCGGAATTGGCTACGAAATCGACTCCGGAATTGGGAATTCTTCGGGAAAGCATCGGAATAGGCTCCGGAATTGATTCCAAACACGGAATCGAAATCAAGCAGGTCCGATTCCGAACTCCCACCACTATTCTCAACCTGTTCCGGTTCTCCCAGAAAAACCCAGAATTTATCTCGAACATCCCTCCATGTTCTTCCCATCGTCAGACACGTCACCGTGAATAATGTTAGGTAGAATGTGTATATTGATAACATTACACTTAATAACATAAGAAATAATACGATAACATCTAATATCCATGTTCGCCCCCTACCACAGCTTATCGGAAAACACAATCTCCTTGAAAATTGCGTCCTGCTTGTCGTGGCTGATGGTCGACTTGCGCGAAACCAACGCATCCTGTACCTTCTCCTTCAGCTCGCTGCTCTTAAAATCATTCCGCAGATAGAACAACCGTACCAGATGGTCCTCCGTAATCGACGGGTACGACGACAGCACCGAGTGCAGATCGAGCACCAGCATCTCCGCGTCACAGTTCAGCAGCCCGGCCAGATTGGCAATAACATCAATCGGTGAGTCACCCTTCGCCACGTTCGGGGCCACCTTTTCGAAGAACACCTTGATCTGCTTCGCCTCCTTGGCGATTTTCTTCGCCAGCACCTCACACTCGGCCCGGTTTTTGTTCAGCCGCTTCGAAAGCATCGCCCTGATGTACCGCTTGGCGACCATTTTCTGCGCCTCGCCGATCACGTACTCAAAGTTGGCGGTGCGCAAATGGTTGTAGTCCTGGAAGTAGTCCTCCAGCGTGACGCAGATCGTATCGACCGACACGGACGAGGTGGTCCACTTGGCGGTGAACAGCTCGTTGAAGTGTCCTTCCAGATCGAGGAACGCTTCCTCTAGCAGCACAAGGCCCGTTTCGTCCCGCAGCGTTTGGTACGTTTTGACGAGCTTTTCAAACTCTTCGTAGTGTTGCGTTTTCGATTTCGGCCAGTAGAGTTGCTTCAGCTGCTGGGCAATTTCAATCATCTGCTGACAGTTGTTCACGATCGTGATGATGTGCTGGGTGAAGAAGGGCGCTTGGCTGCGGTCCCGGAAATGGCGCTCCTTGTACTCGATCACGGCGGTGCGATAGATGTGGCCGTACTTGGTCATCTGCTGGATGCTTAGTATGAGCGCGTTGAACGTCAGGTCCGAGTGGGTCGTGTTGGTGACCTGCAGATTTTGATCAATCATCTGGTAGATGATCATCGGGGCGGACGTGTGGTAGTACTGGTCGCTCGTTTCCATCTCGACACCGTTGATCCAGTCCGCCTTCTCCGTTTCCAGCGTCTTGGTCATCCACTCCTGGTAGTTCCGTTCCATCGTGCGCAGGTAGGCCGTTTCCATCTCGTGCAGGCGCTGCTTGCTTACCAGCGGCCCAACGTCGGACAGGTCAATCAGGAGGTCGGGATGTTGCATCAACTCCCGGCCGGGGTAGGTGTTCATGATCCAGGACAGTATCGTCACGTACTCGTTACCCTCCAGCCCTGTTTGTATGAGTTCTTCGAGCTAAAATACAAAGAAAAAGTTCATGTTCGAACCGCCGAGCAGGAGCGCTGTCATGCCGCAACCGTACTTACATATTTGGACATTGCGTTGTGGTACATTTTCACGTACTCGTTCAGTATGTTGTAGTGCGGAGGAAAGCAAGGCACGCAAAGCGACTTTACCACGCGCAAATCCTCCAGCAGGAACTGCCTGGTCAGTTCGAGATCCCGTACCAGCCACATCTTGTTGTCGGACCGTTCCTCCAGCTTCGATCCTTCGATGCGCTGTACCACCGCTTCGTTCAGCACATCCAGTGCCTTTTGGCGCCAGCGTTTCGGTCGCCCGGGCGCTATGAAGCCCGTATTTTTCTGCTGCTGCAGCGCGAACGCATCGGCCTTCTCCTCGCGCTCAATAATGCGCAGCGCCGTAACGATCACGGTCGGCTCCTTGCGCACCGTGTTGAGCGTACGCTGCAGCACGAGCCTTATTTTCTTCTCCAGCGTCACCGAAACCGTCTCCACCTTTTCGAAGTACCGCTTGAGCGTAATCTTATCGTGGGCGTTCTGTTTCGGCAGCTTGTGCAGCTCGTACAGCAGATCGTCGCGCGAGTTCTCCAGATCGGACAGACACTGGTGGGCGTGCAGCAGCTTATCCTCCTCGATCCACTGCATCGCCTTGTCCACGCTGGACTGGACGGTGAAGATGTGCTTCAGGTTTTCCATCGCCGTCATGTACTGGGAATGTTTGGCATTTTCGTCCCGCACGCTCTCGAGCGTATCGTACACGGCCGGCACGTCGGTGAGCATCGCGACCGCGTTCTTCATCCGGTCGCCGATCTCCTGTATCTGGTCCAGGGCGGTCTGCAGCTTCTTTACGCCTATCTTCACATCGTCCGTTTGGTTCTGCATGCACGATTTGAGCTGTGCATCCATCGACAGGTTCTTGCGATAGATGCGCCGTCGATACTGGTCCACCTTCTCCATCTGGTTGGAGCGCTGAAACATGTTCTTCACCTCGTTCAGGGCCGCTTGGCGCGCTTCCTGATGAATCTGCTCGAGATCCATCGTGCAGGGTTGATAATGTTTTAGGGGAAAAGTGAACACGAAAGCACGCCCCACGAATCGATCAATGGCTCCCACCCGTTCCAGGTGATGTGGTTTGTTGTTGTTGTTTGTTGTCAGGCAGATGACATAAACAAGCTGGAGCACGCTCACAGAGTACCCCTCAGTCCGAAAACCGGTTTTTGCGAGCTCGTCAACGCTCGAAATCGGTGCGATTTTCTCTCGCTGGCGATGCTTTTTGTAAGTACAGTAGAACGTCGGTTATCCGGGGACGGATTAAACAGCGGGTGGCTTACGTGCGCATGAATTTGATAGTTGGCCAATCGTGGCGAACATTTTCTGCGATGACCAGCTTAGCAAAAACATTTGTTGTGCAGCTATCTAGAGTTTAGTGATTTTTTCAACTTCATTTTTGATAAAGAACAATTATTAAACCTATTGTTATTCATTCAGATTCAAATTAAAACATAAAAGTATTTAAATCAAAAGTTATAAATACAGGGTAGTGCCGTTTATCCGGGCTTCTCGAGACTTGACCTCGCCCGGATATGCGAATAACATAGACAATGAGTCAAATTATATATTTTATCACCAATTCCTGATTAAGTTTTGGAAAATTTTATAATTTTTTGATAAAAATAACCAAGTTTTTAGTAACTTCATGTTTTTACAATGAGTATATTTGAAATTTGCCATGAATTATAGTGTTTTTTTGTTATGACAATGTGCTCTTATACAGGCGGTCCCCGAGATACACGGTTAATGGGGACCGAAAACGTCCGCAAAATACCGCGTATCTCGAATTTTCGCGTAAGTCGAATCTCTTGATTTCCAGCTAAAATATCACTAATTTTCGTGTAGTTTTGCAAGTAGGGGGTAGTTTTAGCCTCGTTATGAATTATTTGAGGTGATTCTGACTGAATATAACAGTTTTAAACCTTTTGAAATAGTTTTTAACATTCCATCGAAACGGAAATTATTTGGCAATTTACAATTGATGTGTCAAATCAGTACAATTTGCTCAAAGAACTGTCAAATTTAGAAAACCGCGTATCTCCGAATCCGCGTATAAGAGGTACCGTGTATCTCGGGGACCGCCTGTAACCGCTTTTTCAAATATCCTCCTCATAACGCAATGTCACCTTTGTATTGAACTGTCATTTCTAAAGGTACCCGGATAAACGGCGCTCCACTGTAATAAAAAATATATAGAGGATCACGACAATGTTCAAATGTGTTTTTCTTCTTCTATGAGTTCCACCTATACCAACGCTTGTTTGATATAATTCGTAATCTGAATGAATAACAGTACAGTCTGTTCCCGAGTTACGCGGTTTATGCGTTCCCGAGGAATCCGCGTAACTCGAATATCCGCGTAAGTCGAATTTCACGTTTTTTGACTAAAATACTATTAATTACTCGGATTTTTTTATTTTATTTAGTACTTTTATACACTTTATCATTTATTTAATATATTTTGTGTAGAAAATCCTAATATTTCAGGCTTTTAAACGGTTTCAATTTGTTAGCAAAAAGGCAATTTCTACCGAACTTGAAGCAAATTGTACTGATTTGACATTTAATCTGTCATATTTCAAAAACCGCGTATCTCCGAATCCGCGTAAGTCGAGAACCGTGTAACTCGGGAACAGACTGTAGATTTAACAATTATTTTTTTTAATCAAAAATGAAGTTGAGGGCTGGAGCAGGTGGAGCAGCATGTCAGCAGAATCGCAATGAAGTAACTGTTGAATAAGTGCAACGCGCAAGAAGTCGATCCGCACATATGTAAACGACGACAAAGGCTAAGCGGGACGTCGAATAAGCAAGAACGTCAGATGTTGAATAAACCTCGCTCTTTTTTGCTAAAACCTTCAACCAGACAACACGTGCGTAAGAATCCTCTTTGAATCGACAAATATTTAACAGGTTATGGGCCCAGATCCACAAAAATGTCCGAAATCGTGAAAAATACCGGAATCGAACGACTGGTAGGACGAGAGAACTGGTCGACATGGAAATTCGCTGTGCAGACGTTTTTAGAAGTCGAAGACCTGTGGGACGCCGTCGAGCCTATTGTGAAAGCCGACGGAACAGTAGAGGCCGTGAATCCCGTAAAGGATAAGAAAGCGCGAGGTAGAATCATATTGCTGTTAGAACCGCATAATTATTATCATGTGAAAGATACACGAACGGCTCAAGAAGCTTGGAAGAAGCTGTGTGACGCGTTTGAAGAAACGGGCTTAGCACGAGAAGTTGGTCTGCTTTACAAGCTAATTAGAACCGACTTGGAGAGCTGTGGATCTATGGAACAGTATGCGAACAAAATGATTTCTACATGCCACCAATTAAACGCGATCGGTTTCACGATTGCAGAACGATTTGTTGGTGCGCTTCTCCTTGCTGGGTTGCCTGAACGTTATCAGCCGATGGTAATGGCATTAAAGAATTCAGGCACAGCTATAACGGGCGATTCGGTGAAAACGATTCTGTTGCAAGAGGAAGAAGATTCGACGCATGAAAAAATATGTGTCGTGAAACGTGATACACACAAGCTACGCGTAAAGAACCAGCCTAGAAGATTTGATCACAAAGGCCCCAAATGTTGGAAATGTCATAAATTTGGCCACATCGCTAGACAATGCGATGATCAATCTAATGCAAGATCGAATGCGTTTGGAGCGTTTCTGTTAAGTGTTGGTGAAGGTGCAGAGAGCGATTGGTATGTGGATTCTGGTGCCACGATGCATATGACACGTAACCTCAAACTCTTGGAAGCCGTGAAAGATAGAAGCGGAACGGTCCTGGCTGCGAATAATAGGACCATGCAGGTTAAAGCATGTGGCACTGCAAAACTTTATCCGGCTAAGAGTAGACAAGGGGGTATTCTACCGGTTCACGATGTTCACTATATTCCCAATCTTTCGATGAATTTGCTGTCGGTGTCACGAATAGTGCAAAAGGGGAATACAGTCGTGTTTGATAACGAAGGATGCCGAATAATGAATTGTGATGGCATTGTTATTGCGACTGGTGTGATGGAGAACGATTTGTTCAAGATAATCGAACGGAAATCGTGTGAACGAAATAAGGTACTGGCATGCTCAGATCATTCGATGGAAATATGGCATAAGCGGTTGGGCCATATGAATGCAAGCAACCTGAGAAAGATGGCCAATGGTGTCGTGAATGGTATGCGAATGAACGGAAAAGATTCGATTGGTGATTGTCGGATTTGTCCGATGGGAAAGCAGACGCGGTTGCCTTTTAGTAAGAGTGGAACGAGAGCTGATGGATTGCTGGAAGTAATACACTCGGATATTTCTGGTCCCATGGAAGTGTCATCATTGGGAGGTAATCGTTATTATATAACTTTTATTGATGATATGTCGCGACGAGTGTGGGTGTACTTTTTGAAAAGCAAGTCAGCTGATGAAGTGCTAGAATGCTTCAAAGATTTCCATGTGAAGGCAGAACGTCAGAGTGAGAGAAGAATGAAAGTGCTTCGAACGGACAATGGCAAAGAATACATCAATGCAATATTTCTAAAATATTTACAGAAGCATGGCATACGGCATCAGACAACAAATGAGTACACGCCGGAACAGAATGGCATGGCAGAACGTGCAAACCGAACAATTGTGGAAAAAGCGCGTTGTATGCTGTACGAAGCGAAGTTGCCGAAAACATTCTGGGCAGAAGCTGTGCAGACAGCTGTATATCTGATAAATAGATCGCTGACCAATAGCCATGATTTGTCACCAGAAGAGGTGTGGAGCGGCAAGAAACCGGATATTGCACATGTCCGGGTGTTTGGTACGAAAACGATGGTACAGATTCCCAAGGTGAAGCGACAGAAATGGGATCCTAAATCAAAAGAGTGTGTGCTCGTTGGATTTGAAGAGGACACCAAGGGGTATCGGTTGTACGATCCTGCTGCAAGGTGCATGATGAAAAGTCGCGATGTCATTTTCATCAATGAAGGTGGTGATACAAATGCGCAGATTCCCGAGGTAGATAGCACAGTGTTGCTTGATTTAAGTGAAGTACAGGGAAGCAGCCAAAATGATGAAAATGATTTGGAGCATATAAGCGACAGCACGGCGGGAGATATACCATCACATATCAACACGAATACTCCATCTACCAGCATAAGTGAAGTAGAGCCTCAGGTGTTGAGACGCAGTAAACGTCAGC
This sequence comes from Anopheles gambiae, assembly GCF_943734735.2. Lineage (NCBI taxonomy): Eukaryota > Metazoa > Arthropoda > Insecta > Diptera > Culicidae > Anopheles > Anopheles gambiae. The sequence continues at coordinate 24,656,001 of NC_064602.1, forward strand.
ATAAGGTTCCAGAAAGGTTCAAAGATTTCGTGGTTGGCAATACAAGCGCACCTGGTTCAGTGTCGTCTGACGAAAGCAGTGATGATTATGAAAGTACAGAAGGTGAACCGGAAGGGGTTGCTGCTTTTCAACAAGAGTTGTGCAGTGAGGAACCGAAGAATTATGCAGAGGCAATGGCTTCCTGGGATGCGGATCAGTGGAAGCAAGCTATGGCTGAAGAGCTCGAGTCAATCGAAGCTAATGACACATGGACGATAGTAGATTTGCCTCCAGGACGTAAAGCGATTGGGTGCAAATGGGTTTATAAGCGCAAAACCGACGCAGATGGAAAGTTGTACCGATACAAAGCCCGATTAGTTGCTCAAGGGTTTAGCCAGCAGTATGGGAAGGATTACGATGAAGTGTTTGCGCCGGTAGTCAGGCAAACGACCTTTCGTAGTCTGATGTCAGTAGCAGCTAAGAAGAACTTGGCGGTGAAGCAGTATGATATCAAAACCGCATTCCTGTATGCAAAGCTGGAAGAAGAGATTTATATGCGGGTTCCATGTGGTCTGAATGCTGATGGAAAGGTCTGTAAATTAAACAAGGGACTTTACGGACTGAAGCAGGCGGCAAGGTCATGGAATCAGAGACTGGATGAGGAGTTGAGACGTCAAGGCTTCAACAGTTGTTTGGCGGACACTTGCTTGTATCGAAGGCGGCATCGAGGAAGCTGGTGTTACGTTCTCGTTTACGTTGATGACTTGATCGTGGCGGGAGAAGATCCCGGAATGATATCGTCGTTACTCGCGGGACTGCAGAAGTCATTCGAGGTAAATGTTATCGGTGATGTTTGTTTCTTTTTAGGAATTGAGATAGAAAAGGACAAACGAGGCGATTATTTCCTGAGCCAGAGGAAATACATAACCGATGTGATCGAAACTTGTGGCTTAGTCGACGCGAAGATATCCAATATCCCTCTCGACCCCGGTTACGTTAAGCGCGAAGAAGAAGAAGTAACGCTAGCAAGTAACTATGACTACCAGAAGATGATCGGTAAGCTACTTTACATAGCGATAAATACGAGGCCCGATATCGCAGCAGCAGTTTCGATTTTGAGTCAGAAAACGATTAGGCCCACTCAAAGTGATTGGAAAGAGGTTAAACGGGTGGTACGATACTTAAAGGGTACAATCGATTTTCGTTTGCGGTTGAGCCAAAAAGGCACAACAAATGGAATTATAGGATACTGCGATTCAGACTGGGCAGAAAACAAACAGGATAGGAAATCCAACAGCGGATACGTATTTAAAGTGAATGGTGGAACAGTTAGCTGGGCATGTAGGAAACAAAGTTGCGTGTCACTTTCTACCACAGAAGCTGAGTTTGTAGCATTATCGGAGGCAATTCAGGAAGCGATTTGGCTTAAATTACTTCTTAAGGAGCTCAACGATGAGCAAGAGGTTTTAATATATGAAGATAATCAGAGCTGCCTGAAATTGTTAGAAGGAGAAAAGTTAAGCAACAGAACGAAGCATATCGCTACGAGATATTACTTCACCAAGAATCAGATCAAGGAAAGAAAGATTAGTTGTGTATATTGTGCTTCGGAAAATATGATAGCAGATCTCCTTACAAAACCCTTGCCGAGGATAAGATTGCAAAAGTTAGTAGCAATGATAGGATTAGCTGGATACATTTAGGAGGAGCTAATTCATTAACAAACACGCGTTGAGGAGGAGTGTTGAATAAGTGCAACGCGCAAGAAGTCGATCCGCACATATGTAAACGACGACAAAGGCTAAGCGGGACGTCGAATAAGCAAGAACGTCAGATGTTGAATAAACCTCGCTCTTTTTTGCTAAAACCTTCAACCAGACAACACGTGCGTAAGAATCCTCTTTGAATCGACAAATATTTAACAGTAACGCAGCACACTTGAGGGGTAGAGTTCAGAACGCAGAGAGAGAGTTTATTCAAACGAGCAACTTATTTTATACCCTACCTCCTGTCACTTAACATTATATTCATGCCAGGTACCATCACGCCTGACAGTGATAAACCATTATTCAACACAGCACCTATCGCATATCATCAACAGAGCAAGCCTTGTTCATCTAATGCTTAAAATCAAGCACTTTTTTAACAAACTTACCTGTCGCCGGATGTTTTGCCTCATGCCACATCTCGCTTAGCTGTGGGCGTGCGAGTACTTTGAACGGCGACCCTATGCGTCGCACAGTAATTTAAAACCTTTTAGGTATTAATAAAACATCACGTGTATCCATTTTCTGTTGAATTTCATACAAAATAATCAACAAAATTGAGCACTTCTATTTCGCATCAGTCACCAAGTTGTTTACATTTTTCACGCGTCCATTTGCGCGAAAGAGACGACAAAGTGGCCGAAATGTTTGGTGCAAGGTGTGAGAGGGGAGCACAGAAGCTCACCTCGAAATGAGCACTGTAAGCGAGTGAAGGACGGCTAGAGAAAATGAGCAAGATGCAGCTATTTTCAAACGTCAAAAACTCTCGCCTTGTCCAACGGGTCCAAGAACAAGAAGACAACCAATACAAAACGGCACCGAACAAAACACAAACAAAGAATCTAGGCGAGGCGCATTCAAACATCGCCGCCCTTTCGTCGTACACTCTTCGGCAGCATAATTCCGCACTTGGTGTGTTCAAATTTCTCGCAACGAAACATATCGCTATTGGTTTTGTGCTGTGTTTGTGAGTGCTCGAAAGGAACCGAAAACACGATGGTAAGTTTACATTCGCATTCAATTTAGGAGCGGCTGGTTCGTGTTTTCAAACCCCACTTGGTGGGCAAGATAATTGTACCTAATCATCCGTTTCCGCTTGACTAGACTGAAGCGCAGATCTGTGATATTAGCCCCGAGGCAAAGGAGGAGATCAGCAAGTTTCGCTTCCGCCGCAACGCAACCAATACGGCATTGATTCGTAAGTACGCTCCGCCACGCCACGCCACACGGTGCTGTTATCTCGCGCTGTCGCGCGTTGCAGATGAATCATCATCTTCACTACGTAACGGTGCCGGAAGGGGGGGAACTGTGCATGCTTTATTCTAACGAAACTGTGGGCGCCGTGTTTTGCAGTGAAAATCGACCGCGAGAAGCAGCTGGTTACCGTGGACGAGCTGCTGGATGACGTAGCGATCGAGGAGCTGCAGGAACAGCTGCCCAGCCACCAGCCGCGCTACATCATCTACAGCTACAAGATGGTGCACGACGATTCGCGAATATCTTACCCGATGTGCTTCATCTTCTACACGCCGCGCGACAGCCAGATGGAGCTGTGCATGCTGTACGCGAAAACGCGCATGGCGCTGCAGCGCGAGGCCGACCTGACGCGCTACTACGAAATCCGCGAGCTGGACGATATGACCGAGGACTGGCTGAGGGAGAAGCTGCGATAAGCGCGTTTACCGGAAGCACTTTACAAAAGACACAAACACACCTACACACACACACATATACACGCATTGCAACGACAGTACAGTTGGCCCCAGTTGAGCGAATGAGAAATGACTTTGCCAAAAAACAAGAAAGACAAACTAAATGCCAGAAGAAAGTGAAAGCAATAATCGAGGGCCGTAACTCATGCCCACTACCAACCTGTATTTCAAACTCCGCTGTATGATAATCAGCTTTATCGGTGAAGCATATCCCAGCATTATTACATTAGTAGAACAGGGAGTTACGCATTTAGAGAGCTTATTGGACGAGGTTATTGGTTGAAATTACCTCGGTGAACGCATACATACGATAAATAGTTGTATAACGTACCTTCCCCACAACAATAACGATGCAGGATGAGCAGCAGCAGGAGCCGAAGCAAACCAAAAGGACCACTAAAGGGCTTTTGCTGCTAAACTACAAGCAACCAACATTGCAGGAACTAAAAAGGGTTAGATTTTGATCGTGCAACGACGATATTTTTGTGTGCGTGTGATAGAGAAGCTACTACATACCTATATAGCTGTATAGAAGCTCTTCCTTTTTATTCTATTCTATTAGCCGGAGTAGCTGTATTCCCACAGTAGCAGAGTGTATTTTCTTTCCATTTTCTTACGCCACGTGGCGTCTGTCTAGACGACAAAAGACAAAAGTACAAGTACGCTACTGATAGTGTACGATTTTGTGTGAGTTTTTGGGGGGAGTAAACTTACTTAGTTTGATTTTGTTTTTCCTGTTTTTGAGTTGTTGTAAGGCTGTAAAAGGAATTGTAACGATTTCGACTGAAAAGGGCGTAGGAAGAAAGAGGAAACGAAACGGTAGTGATCGTAGGAAAGATCGATAGAGATAGTTCTTTTTTTTGCACTAGCATATCGCTTGTCTTACAGGGTTGAAAATAGCGTCTTCTTTTGTTGCATCCACAACAGGAATAAGGCAAGGGAGTAAATCCTTAAAAAAACCAGGCTTTGGATTTCATATTTTGACCGTAGTGTTTAGTTCACGTGTGTTCATTGCCGTGCAACGTGTATTATCAATAAATTGCAAAGTTTTGATACTATTCAATGTGAGCTACTGTGTTGTTACAGTAAGTAGGTAAAAGCATTCCACTAAGAACGGGTGAAAAGTGCTACTAAAAGTACCAATTGGTCACTCTTCATCCGAGACAAACACATCCGCTGCCTTCCCCAGGTCAAAGTTCTTCCTTTTGCGCTCCTCCACCCTAACAGCCGGCTCAACCTGAACCTCTACCAGCACGTCCGGAGGCGTACAGCAATCGGCCCGAAAAATGGTGTACCTTTGCAAGCAATCGACTATATCATCTACCGGGCTGCACAGTGTAAAGTTAAGGGTGCATCTGTCCGGTTGAAAAATGTACTCCAGCTCATCCGGTCGAATCGCTACAGGTGTAACGATACGCTTCGCTGCCTGTTGGAAGTGGTTCTGCTTACTGTTTCCCATCAGCGAGGAGTGGGATATGTTTAGCGGTGCGAAAGCATGCGGCTTCCTGGGCGGTACCGTGGAAAAGGGTTTCAGGATGGAACGAAGAGGCTTTTGCAGCACGCGGCTATCGAGCATTGCGGAAATGTCGTTGCTCGTATCGGCTAGTTTAGTGGAATTGTTTGAAATAAATGTAGTATTGCTGACAGAGGTCCGAAACGCGACACTCTCGTTGCAGCTTTCGTTCCACCTGCTCGTGTTCAATGGCATACGGGATGCTGCTCCTGGTAAGGGAAGCTTGTTTGGCAAGTCTACGGACACCTCGTGCGCGTTCGTCTCATTCCAACGCAAGCGCGATAGCTCCAGCGCAGAAGGTAAGGCGATCTTTTCCCCGCCAATCGCTGACTCGTTCAGCGACGTGTTGGGGAAGAAGTTTGTTATGGCCGTCTGGCGGTGCTTCACCACGCTCGGTGGCTGTTCCACCAGCCACAGCGTATGGGAGCAGTCCAGCCCACACCACTCGTGGCAGATCAGGTGAGCGGAGAGCGATTCGATCGGGGCGCCGCTGTCGTCCCTTACCGGCAAGGGCCACGTGCAGCCCATCACCGGAATGCTTTCCACCGTACAGTTGTCCACGTGCAGCAGCACGCGATTGGACGAATCGCCCACCAGCACGCAGAAGCTTACCGCTATCTCCGGATCGTAGTGCGTGTTGTTTTGTGCCACGGTGCAGGTAAAGCTCGGCTGCCCGCTAGCAGCTCCCTCCACTTTGCACAGTTTGATCGTAAACTCCGGCAAACCGGTGACAAAGTTGACGATATCATTGCCGACCGGTGGCGGCTTTTTCACGATGCATTCAATTTCCCGCGGATCCGAGTGGCGGATGGCCGCGAACGTCCCTTTGCCCCGCTCCGCCAGGTGGCGGGCAAGCCGTGGGCCAATCTGGCCCAGCTGCTTCGCCACGTACGGGCTGTCCTCCCAAAGCTTCGTCTGAAAGCACTGCAGCAGTGTGGCCGCACTGACCAGTGCCCGGAAGCATCCACCCTCGAGCGGGTGATCCCTTTTGGCGGTTAGTAGACCGATCACGAACCGCGCAATACGGCCACCGACGGTTACCATCTTGGCCGCCTCCTGATGCAGCCCGTGATCGTTGATGGGCAAATTACCGAACACAGCCTGCACCAGACAGTACACCTTTGCGCCCGTCGTACAGATGCGCCTTGGCCAGCGGAACCGTACGCCACCGGTCACATCGTCCCCTCCGTCACAGAACGACGCCGAAATGGTGGGTCCATTCAGTGTGTTGAGGATCTTTTTCTCCCCCTGGCGGCAGGTAAACTCTCCGAACTCGTGGGCTCGCGTGATCAGGACGAGCATTTCATCCAACGTTTCCCGCCCTTTAAGGCCCTGCTGGAGCAGCTGCAGCGTGGGGAAGGAGAGCTGATTCCGGGCCATCAGCCGGCCACAAGCGGACGGAACGATCGCATTCGGGCGCTGCCTCACTACCAGTTCGTTCGCTTCGAGTGATTCGATCGTGTCGCAGCACAGCTTCTCGATCTGCTCGTCCAGGAGCCGCCCACCGGCCAGTTGGTAGTGCGAGGGGTTCGTCTGCGCGCGTACGTAGAAAAACGTCGACCGGATCCACTCCATCACGGCCGGCTGGTCGTAGATGATGCCGTGCGCTATCTCCGAGTTGAGCAGTTCCGGCAGCTTGCGGCGGAGCTGCGACTCGATGGGGGCCGTCTCGGTGACGACCCGCTGGTAGCGGGACGCATTCCCATCGGTGGTTAGTATGACGGCGACACCGTCCTCGCTGAATTCGGCCCGCCCTGCCCGGCCAACCATCTGCAGCACGTAGTTGTCGGTGTACTCTTTGCCGGTGTGGTTGCACGTGGACTTGACCACGACCAGGTAGGCGGGCAGGTTGACACCCATGCAGAGGGTGCTGGTACAGCACAGGACCGCCAGATGGCCGGCCCGGAAGTGCGCTTCGATCTGATTGCGATCGTTGTGCAGCAAACCGGCATGATGGTAAGCGACACCCTTCGCCACACACTCCTGCAGCGTACGGTTGGCCAAATTGCCGGCCAGCTCGGCCAGTGCTGAGCCGGCCGCTGGACCAGCCCGTTTCACCGGTGATCGGTTGGCAAGAAATTTAGCCGTTGACTCGACGCTCCTGCGCGAAGTGCAGAAGACGAGCGTCGGTTTGTGGGCCGAGTATTGCTCGATGATTGCCGGCAGCTTGTAGTTGAGGTTCAGCTCGAACTTGTACGGATTCGAAGCGCTCGGGAAGGACAGCACGTGCCGTTCGATCCGGGTCGTGCGGTTCGTCTCGTCGAACGTGTACGGAACCACAGTTCTTCCCTCGCTCGCAAGCCAGCGGGCAAAATCATCCACATTGGGAATGCAGGCGGACACGGCAATGAACCGAATCGACTGCAGCATCTCTCCACCGGGCGCGTCCCCTCTCCGTAGCCTCGAATCGATATACTTCATGCGTGAGATGACGAGCTCCAGGTTGGCGCCCCGATCGCTATCGTTCATGATTTGAATCTCGTCAATCAGGCACAGCCGGATCGGTCGCAGCACGCAGGCCACGCTCTGGTCGTCCCAGTGGCGCGTAAACACTTCCCACTTTTCCGGCGTGCTCAGGATGAGCCGATGGTGGCTGAGCTGGGCCACATCCTCGACCAGATTATCCCCATCGAACTGGATGCAGCTGAGCCCGTGCGGTGCGAAGCGCCCCTTCCAGTCTTGAAACTTTTCCGCACACAGTGAACGCGTTGGTGCGAGGTAAACGATACGATACGGGGCGTCCTTTGCCTGTGTGGAGAGTTTCAGCATTGCGAGCTCGAGGATCACCGTTTTGCCTGAGCCGGTGGGAGCGTTGACCACTATTGAATTGTCCGTTTGCAGGACGGTATTGGCGACGGCGCGCTGTACATTGTTGAATGCTTTTAGTTTGGGAAACGCGTCCCGTATCGACGGATCGAGATCGTTCAGTGTGAGCGTTTCTACCGGTTGCTTTGAAGGTCGTGCCTGTTCGGTGGGACTTTGGTGTGTTTTTGGTGAAGCTAGTTGCGCCATGGTTTAATTGGTATATCTAATCTGGGAGAAATAAAGGATTTCATTTGAAAAACTACCCAGAAGTTGTAAACAATTAAAAACAAATAATTAAAATGTCGATAAAAATGTAAATTACCTAAAACACCTATTGGTCGCAAGTAGTGACAGTTGCACAATGGCAATCCACTTGCTCTGTGAAGACCGTTGGCGCGTTGCTAGGCAACGGACGCTAAAGAACTTGCTCCGGTGGTGTGTGAAGTGTACTTTGCTTCAGTGACTGGATGGCAAGCAGTAGACAGTGGTTTAGTAGTGTTGTGCGTGATTAAAAGATGGCTTCTGTATCCTGTGTGTTTTTCTCTGCTGTAAGTATTAGTCATACATTTAGGCTATTTTTGTTATGAACTGCTCTTTGCACTTATTATTTTATTTATACATATTACAACTTTACATAATAAATAATAATAGAACGTACAACACTTTAAAACGTACAATTGCGGTGGCCGCGCACCAGCCGCACTGAGCGCCCCTGCCGAGAGCTCCTGCTCGATCGACCTTCGTGCACACTCTCCTCGGCGCTCGGCACACACTAAGCCTTGCACGCTTAGTGTGTGCGACAGTGTGCGTGTACACACAGTTGTCCCCCTGGACGTTGACCGGTGGCAGCGCAACTGCCACGGCAAGTCCAGGGGTCGGCACGCACGGCTGCCCACAACAATTTTAGTCAACTATTTAGGCAATACGTGGACCTATTTGTAGTGGTAGTGCAACTATTTTAACGTATGTGATTGTGTTTTGATTTAATTTTGTTGTATGCGCGATTTCTTTGCGGAATTCTATACGAACCGTATGGTACCGTAACTGAATCTGTATCCTGGATTCTGGCTTTCTTCTTCTTCTTTGGCTCAACAACCGATGTCGGTCAAGGCCTGCCTGTACCCACTTGTGGGCTTGGCTTTCAGTGACTAATTGATTCCCCCCCATAGCAGGATAGTCAATCCTACGTATGGCGGCGCGGTCTATTTGGGGATTGAACCCATGACGGGCATGTTGTTAAGTCGTACGAGTTAACGACTGTACTACGAGACCGGCTAAACGGCTTTCGACCTAAACGACGGCTAAACGACTTTACGAGACTGGATTCTGGCTTTACTGTTACAAAAAAACCATGACCAACGTCAAGTGTCAGGTGAAGATGGATTGAAACAAAGGGCCCAAACTTTGTTGCTTATAAACGTACTGCGTCAAGAGCATGGGGATATCAGTGTGCTGTTCAACATGTCGTTAGAGAGAGAGAGTCATCCAAGGTTAAAAGATGGATACTTCTGAAATCGACTTCTTTAAGCTGTTCCAGATCTTGGAATGTGTTGATTGTACAGACACCATTGGTCAGCTGCTCTCATATATTCCCTGAAGTATTCCCTTAGCTATATTGAGCAGAATAGCCAGGCCTTACCCGGTGGACGTTTCTACGTCATTTTGCCACCTCAGTTTGGCCCGGTCCTGGTTGCAGAGAACATTGGATTAGAAATTAGCATGACATCAAAAAGGGTGGTCCCGTGGTACAGTCGTCAACCAGAACGATGCAATAACATGCCCGTCATGGGTTCATGTCTAAAATGGACAGTCCCCCCGTAGCAAGGATTGACTATCCGGCTGCGTGGTAATGAATGAAGTCTCGAAAGCCTGTATAGGCCGGCATGTCCGCGTAGGACGTTACGCCAAATAGAAGAAGAAGAAGATCAAAACCTGCGACGATGTGTGAAAAGACAATTAAGGTGTCGCTATAATCACGAGTTTTCATTCAGCTGGTCTGACATACGTACGACACCAGACAAACTAGCCCCAAAATGATTTTAATACACAAGGTTAGATAACGCCCGATGGAGCCACATTTAAGTGACAAGATGGCTTCTACGCGTCTGACATCATTGGCATCATTGGACTTGGTTTCGGTCGGAGTGGTTTCGGATACTTGAGCAGCAAGCCAAAACTAATGTTTAGTAAGAAAAAGGCCTCCTGAAGTGCTACTACCTCGAAGCTCCGGAGTCTTGTTAGATGAGGTCTTGCGTCCATCAAGCATGAAGTTTCTGAAATGAAATTCCACGTGCGTGCTTCCTATCATAACTCCTGGTTTCCATCGTTCCCTTCTCCTGGTAAAAGGCGAAGAATGAGGATCCCGGACTCATACCTTACTAAGAAAGTTTTCGATCCTCAGTTCAGCACGAGGCCCATGGGAACATATGGAGAAATTACGAAAACAAATTCCTATCATTCGATGTCACAACTGTATTGCTGACTTCTAGAACGAACGAAGCATGATAGCGAAAATCGTATCTTAATCTTATATCATTCATTTTCGATGGGTTCAAAATAAGCTTTACGAATCAAATGCTTTATTTTTCAATGGGGCATGGTTAGGCCCAAATCACAACCAACGTTTATTGAAGAGCAACAGTAACGTCCACAATAATCCAAATTTAATCATTTTTACAATACTTACCTCTAAATCCACAATCGCTTTACGGATGCTTAAGAAAGAACGCCAAAAATCAACACGAATATGCTGTATAGTTTTCGATTATATTTTATAACAAATATATATATAAATGTGTTTGCCTCCACGGGCAGTATAGTAGATGTATATGTATATCAACCGTGATGGTAGCCGTATGCCTTACTATCGATTACACATTACAATTGGAAACTACTTACACAAGAATTCGAGTGTATATCTACACAAACGCACACGCCTGCCGAGTGATCTGTTCGCTCCTAGGCAAAAGACAACCTCCGGATTTACAAAACTGCCCGAGCCAATTGTTCTGCCACTTCTCCTTCCATCTCTTTCTCTCTCTCTCCAGCTGACCAACATGTGCTTACGCATCGAGGCACCACACACTTGTCACGCAGGCACTCACTCCAACCTTTCCGCCCGGTACACTTGGCCCTAGCGACCTAAGGCCGGTATCCTGACCATCCGTGTTCCGGTTCACTACCGATGTCGATTTAATTATGCTCATCGTGTGTCGAGTGCCATGTTCGTTACGCATCAACTGTCACACACCGAGACGGGAAACATTTGCCCAATCTGCCCTGTCCATTCTGCCTCCACTGGCTCCCTTTCCCTTTTCCGGAACGCTTCCATTAGGATATTTGCACTATTTTGTGCATTAGTCGTAGATTCGCGAGCCCAACGAAGCCCGCATATTCGCGCACGAACCGGCCCGCGGTACCACTTTTTTGTGTTTGTTTGTGTATCGGTCTTAATCCTTGCTATTGGTTCTCTCATCCTACCGCGGGACTCCAGCGGGTTATGCCTGCCAGCACTCCATTTGCGCTCCAGCATTTGAACCACTAGGGAGGGAGGGGAAGGTCGTTTTGGGACAGATATTTAATTTGAAAATATTATCCTGCCCGATACTGTCATCGATTATGGAAAATCGTCCATAAATCAATTCCCATCATACAAATGCCCCTCACCAGAGCAAAGAGGGCTGGGTGAAAAGGTTTTAAGCTAATGACTGCGCCGGGAGAAAAGCACCGATAGAGCCACTGAGGCCGAACGTGCGGCTTCCGGTCCGGTCTTCCGGTCGGGCTGGCGCTGTCATAGGCACGGGCCCATTGTTCGAAAATGTGCTCTAATTGAATACATTTTAGCAATGGTAGCGCCTAGCATCAATGTATGCAAATGCATTGCGAAATAGTTGCGCTTTTTTGTCGCTATTGCTCGTTTTAGACCTAGGCCAAGGCAAAAAAAGGAAAATCAGGCCTTTTTTTCGATACGCACACACCATTATCATCCCCTACTGATGGCAACCATTTGTGCTCTATGCCGAATCTACACAACTGGGGGGAACAAACAGCACACAAAAAAAAAAACAGAAATCAAACTAAAAAGCAGAAACAATTTTTAAAATTGTATCCTTCCCCGTGGCAGAAATGACTCCCAGCCGTTCCCTGGAACTGCGCCCGGGCAAAAGGCTACAGAGCAAAAAGGCGTAGAATGTGTGTGTGTGCATGCATTCCACAATTTATTGACAATTTATGCTCATATTTCTGTCGTCGGGATGCTTCTTTGTTTTACTCATTGTTGTGCATTGTGTTTTTGTGCATGTGTGTGTTTGTGTGTGCATTGTGTGCACAATGCGGTTGCGGTGCAGCCGATGCGCGCGCGGTGCGGTTTTACAATTAATTTCGTTTCCAGCTGAGTTAATTGCCACCGGGCGGGCGGACGGACGAGCAGACCGGAAGTGAGTGTCGGTGAATGGCGGGGACACGGGGGTATGCAAGCGAGCGAGATGCTGGTTGATTTGTAGCACGTGTCCCGAAAGGAAGCCACGCCAGGCGGTGGCTACCCGCCGGAAGTAGAGGGGATTGGGAGCGAAATATGATGTTTGAGCAGAATACAATGCGGGGACGGTTGTATTCTTTCGTGTCCCTTTTCGGTGTGTGTGTGTGTGTGTGCTGTCCTTGACAAATATGCGCTCAACCCAGGGGGATGGGCGGCCACTAGCCGCACCATGCATGAAAGGACAATTCTAAACGAACCTCAAACTCTGTGTGTGAGGGTTCGTTAGTTATGGACTGGGGTGACCATTCTTGGGAAAGGGGGGAGAGTAAGAGTGAGTACCAGAGTGACAGAGGAAGAAGAAGAGCACAATATGTATGGGAAACAAGTATTTTCTCTTGGCACTTGGCATTTGTGAAGTATTTAGCAGCATTGCTCTTATACAGTGTAATACAAGGTATTCTCTTTCCTTTTTTTTCTTTCTGGCGCATGTTTCTCATTTTTATCGTAAGGTTCTTTGAACAAATACACACACAGGTGTACGTGGACATACTTTTTACACATTACCTACGATTTTTTCGTCCGTATAGTAAGATCCACTCTTTTTTTGCATCATATTCCAGTGCCTAAACCTAAAATTTGTAACATACGGAACATGTCGCGTCTTGGTAAATCATTCTACTACAGAGTGTGGTGGAAAGGAATGCGAAAATTCTTATTAATTTGTGCAAATACTTTACCCAACTTTTTGGCATGTTCTTGCGTTCATTAAGTCCTTTGAAGATAACTCACTAGATGGGAACTTATCCCACTTTGGGACAACGTTTTGAGCCTCATAGACACTGCCGAACTCCAAAAACAATACTTGATTCGCACAAAATAACTATATACACCTTGGTGTGTTGTTTTAAAGACAGAGTTAGGCGGCGCTCTGGGACCAATCGAACGAGACAAACAAACACGACTCTGTTCGATAGGTGCTCTGTCAGCTGTTCGATGTCTTATAGACCTGTCATGATGCACTGCAATACGCCTTTCTTTTCGTCTCGAAAATGAAGCATTTTCATAGTTTAAATGAATATCCACCTGCAGGGGGAAGATTCAACTCATAATTTACTAGTGATTCACATCTATAATAACATAGAAATCATTCAAATTTAATATTGAAAAATGTAAACAAACGTCCATGCCAAAACACATACAGTGCATACACATGGATTATGTACACACAATAGTTTAATACGTTTCAATCCTTTATATTTGATGTTATAATTGATTGAAAAGTTTAACAATAATTATTGATAGCTATTTTAAATATTTTGCACGCAATTTTAAGAAGAAAAAGAGACAAACTACGTAAACAAACTTAAAAATGTCCCGAATTGAATTCTATCTACTGTAGCTGTGAAGCGTTTGACAGCCAAGGTACTCACAGCACAGGTGGGTATCGAACATCACAGACAGAATCAACTGACATGTTCGACTCGACGTTTTTCTTGTTTGTTTGTTTGTGTCTGACAGTGCACCTCCATATGATTATATGGGTTTGTTCGTGTCGGATGTCGTGTTCGATTGCTGCTAGAGCGCCGCCTTAAGCAGCCAGGAAGAATGTTTGAAGTCAAATTGAAGGCTCTATTTTCATATCTGAAAATGGATGATTGAATTGAAAACTAATTTTCACATCAAAAACCTGTAAATCCTGTAAAGATATTGATGCAAACAAACCAGTTTGATAATCTGTATTGATCTGTTGGGTTATAGTAATATACTGGTCAGATGACTCATTAAATTTGAAAATTGAATTGAAAAGATTTGCGCATCCCTTCCCACCACACCCTGTAATGAGGTAGAAGACTAAAGTTTGAATTAGTACATCTAAAACATGAACTCCGTACGTGCGTACACTCGATAGCGTTAAATTTAAAAGCATTGTTAAGAATAATCATAGAAACTAGAACAAAGGCAATTCCGGTTAAGTTCGATAGGGTAGAATTCGTTTTTGCTTGGTGCACTACACACTAGACAACTAATAATTTCAGCCGCAGTGGGCAGAGCGTTGATAGTAGAGTAAGGGCTTTGAAGGAGAGTAATCGAACATAAAATATTTTGAATATTTTATCACCTCTTACCGTGTCGTCTATTTTGGTGGTCACTGCTAAAGGATGGTACACCGATTTTGACTTCCAGGTGCACGTCTATCTATGGCAGCAACACTCTAGCATGATACCAAAGACTTTAATTACTAAGGAAACATTAGTGCTGAATGATTACATCTTGCGGTGGCGGTGTTTCTCGATACCCTCCGCCCAAAAAAAAAGTATGATAAAATCATCTTTAACATAGTTCACAACACTGGACGAGAAACGTACTCTAACGGTATGATTTTTCACTTACTTTCACTTAAACTTTATACAGTACATAAACTCAATCGTATTTTTGTTTTCTTGGGAAGGACACTGAAAGCGACACTGGCTCTGTCAGTGTTGCACAACATATTAAGCCTTACATCTCGCTACTGGTACGAACTTATATCGAATAGTAGTACTTAGTGTAGATGCCATTCCATTCGCCACACACACCACCTAAAGGATCGGCAAGATCTGAATCCTCTCTGATACAATGCGCATGTGGTTCGATGTTTATCTTTTGGTATTTTACGTTTTTCAACAGAGCCTAACAGTAGTGCACGCAAGATGCAGGTTTGAACTGCGCGTAATTATCTTATTTCGCTTCGCCCGCTTTTCTTTATACAGTTTTGTATCAGTCTTATTAATTAATTCTATTGGGTTTTTTTTAATATTCACTCTTGTTTTTCTTTTCGTCTGAAAGGGATGCTGTGTTCTTTTGTTTGGAAAAGGAAGGAAGATATTGATGTTATAGTAATGATGCGAAATAAAATAAAATACTATTACAGTGCGTAACACAGCTAGATGAACAGTTCGGTACAATTTTTGAATATATTCCAATAAAATAAGCAACGTAATTTACAAATTTAGTAAACAAAATCGCTATTGGTTTATGACAAACGCCATGCAACGAAGGAAAACAATGATACTGAACCTGGTATATGGTATAAAAAACTTTTTAAACTTTTAAAACTTTTTTAAGTTTATACCATTTCAATTAAAGAAAAAATATTGTTTCAAGTATTCGTTGACGTAAAAATGGCTATAATACTCTAAAAATGCAAAACTGTTAATAATAGAAATGGGCAAGATTTGAATTTCCAAGTCTTTGGAATTTGACTGCTATGTAACAAACATTTACAACTATTGTTTTTTTTTTCGCAACAACAAAATGTGTTGCCATAGCTGTGTTACGCACTGTATCGATTACGGTATCCAATTGGAGAAGATTGATAAGAAAGAAAGTTGTAGTATCATTAGCACCGCAACTGATATGAGTTTGGTGTGTCGTTCGATAGCTTGATAGACGGCAATGTTTCGTACAAAAATGCTGGTTTGTTCCAATTCTTCTTCCGCGTGGTACTACTGGATGAACTTTTGCTTGATTTGAGCAATAGCTTCGTAGGATACGTAGTTGAGATTTACTGTGCGCTTCTCTGTGTGTGCGAGAGCATCTTAAGCAGCTACATTACATTGTACAGAGTGAAACGGAAAACGAAAACACAAAATCACCTTATGCCAGTCGTCTCAGCGTCCACGCGTCTTCTCCTTCCGCTGGAGTCTCGTTGCTACTAGCGCTCTGAGTCAGTGTGTAACGTATGCATCCCGCCGGACGAGCACCAACACAACCACTGACCTTTCCGAGCTGAACCCTTTCGGCCCCTGAACTGGCTTCGAAAGGGCTCTTTCCGAAACGGACAGCATCGGGCATCGGTGCAATTGCAATCAGTACAATGACGCCTCGCATCCGTTGCCGTGTCAGTGTCAGGGGTGGAGTGACAACCGACAACTACCCGACTGGCAGACGGGTTCGCTGGCTAGTTCGTCTGCGCGAGAGTGCCGGAGTTAATAACAGATTGTCCGATAGGATTGTCCAGTCCGGTCCCGGATCGGGGGAGAAAGAGCGAAGAACAGTCAGGGAGGGAAAAAACAGGGACGTAACAGGACGGACTAACCGTTCCGCAGAACAGAGCCCGTGTGGCTGTCAGTCAATTTCTCCGCACCCTTCTTCGGCTGGCGCAACACACTGACAAGGCGGTGCGGTGTCCGTTTGGTTGATAATGAATTATAAATATTTATAAAGAGTGACTTGACCTACTATCGCAGCCATCGCTTGGTTATTCGTTAGTTCTGGGCTTCCCGTGCAGCAGGACTTCCTACACCCACGGGGCCGCCGGCTGGATCTGCTCCAGTATCGCCACCGCATCCGGTCGCTCCATCGTGCGGCAGATCTCGATCAGCTGCTGCAGCGCGTTCAGGTCGCGATTGCGACACTCCCACAGGTCGAGAATCTGGTCGGTGGGTGAGGGCCGGGTCGCAAAGTACGTCAGGTACCGGTCCACGTTCAGGTGTGCGGCAAGCATGCGCCAGTCGTTGCGCTTCTGCGTCGGCGGATCGAGACACCGGCACAGCTTCCGCTTGACGTCCTTCGACAGCCGGAAGCGATCGGTCGCGAGCAGGTTGGTGTTGTGGTCGCCCGACCCAACGCTACAGATCGTCATCGTTTCGAACGAGCTGGAGGAGTGCTGACAGTGGCGCCCATCCTTTGCCATCGGCACGAACGAGGAGATGCTGAGCGTGGCCGGCACACCGATCGCGGTCAGCCGCTCGTCTAACCCTTGGGGGACATCCTGCGACGCCTGCACCACGATCTTAAAGTCACACTTGTCGTGCTCGGTCCGGCACAGGGTAAAGCTGCAGTGCAGTGCCGTACAGGCGCTGTTCCACACGTGCGAGAACGGTATCGTTTGCCGCTCGCTCGAGCTTTTCGCCCGCCAGCCACCGACGCACTGCAGGTCGATGTTGAGCCCGGCCTGGCCGACGTCCGCAAAGTGCAGCACCGTGCTGCGGCCGAGCAGGACACCGCCGATCTCCTGCTCGCAGTGCCGGCAGCGCTCCTCCGCCCCCGGGTTATCCTCCACGATGTACACCCGCAGGCTGACGTCGGAAAACTCGGGCACGGTCGACGGGCCGCAGATGAACAGGCGCAGCCTTTTGCACGCCACCCGCTCCTGGATGTCGGTGGCCGATTCGCCCACCAGTACGTACTTACCGAACGTTTCCGTCAGCACGTACGCGTACCGCTTGTCGATCTGCACCAGGGCGGGCGTGTTGAGCGTCTCCTCGCCGATCGTCACGACCTTGCACCAGGGCGTTACATTGTCCGGCGCGCTGTACAGCGAGAACGCCCAGTCGGACAGGTTCTCCGCGCAGTGGGGCAGCTGCATGACGATCGGTTTGTTTACCTTCGTGTCGACCGGGCCGCAGAACACGACCGGGCTGAGGTAGGTCGAGCGCGGCCCGGTCGGCACCGGCACGTGGTGCTTGTCGTCGCGCACGATCGACAGCGCCACGCTGTGCCGCTGGTGCTTCGGGATGGCGCCCTCGGGGATTAGCAGCGCGGTCGAGTAGGTGGCGAGCCGGAGCAGGGCGCCGGCGGGCGTTAGGGTCGCGTGCGTCACCTCCGCGCCGCGGAACGGCTCCTCCACCAGCGTGGTCGGGCGGATGGCGGGCGAGCTGCTGGGCGGGAGCATCGGCGCCTGGTCGTAGGTGGAATCGGCCGCTGTTGTTTTTTGTTGTGTGTGTGTAGGAGTTGGAGAAAAGCCAAGGTGTCAAAGCGTGCCGAGAGTGTACAAAATGTTGCCGTTAGTAATTAGTATCACAACTCGTGTAGCTGTCACCCGTGTTGTGTGACACAATTGTGACAGGTTACACTCATTCGGAGAGTTCCGAGCTACTACTCCGAGTTCCGGGTAGTATTGGGGTAAATGGGGTCCAGGTAAAAGGTTCTACTGCCTCTCGACCACGTCAATCAATCGGATGTCAAATTGAGACAAGCGTTCTGTGCTGGCAAATTGATCACGATCGATTGAGTGGGGGGTACACGTCGAGGGGTAGTAGTGCAAGTCGGAGGACAAGGCTTTAGGAGCAACGAATCAATCGTTCACCGAGACCGGCGCCTCGACCTGGCCACGCACTGGCACTGACTACTACTTACATGTGTTGGTCGATGTCTCGAGCGACTCCACGCTGCACACGCGCTTCGAATAGGTGGACGACGAGTATGATTCATTGATGCTGACTTTGTCCAGCGGGTAGATGTAGCTGCGGGAAAGAAGTGAAGGAAAATGAATGCACGGGATGCAGGACACAGCGGTGCACAAAAGTCCATTTATGGGCTGACAGGTTTTCAAAACGGTCGGGATAGGGGGGGGTAAGGTAGGTAGACATCGCGAACTACAGAACTCGGCCGCTCGGGAGGATCAGTTTGGTGGTCAGCAAACAAGGCGGGAGCACGTGAACGAGAGTCGTTTTGTGCACGATCTCCTTTTTTTTGCTGCCCGCGTCTGGCCCGGGTGATGGGTCAATTTCGGGGACCAGTCAGTCAGGTAGGCCCCCCCGTGCGGGAGGCGACCCGAGCGTTTCGGAACTGCGATGGATGGAGCCCATAAATTACACTCCAGTCCCGCTCGTGGCATTAGAACGCGCTGGAGTTGTCACATGGCGGCGGCAGCCAAACAACCAAACCGACGAACGAACAAAAAAAAAAAGAAAGACGAATGGAGTGGTCAGTCTGTAGAATGGTTTGGTGGTGTTTGCCTTTTTCCCCCCTTCTTCTACGCGCTCTCTCTCTCTCTCTCGCTATTGAAAGTGTGACCACAGCGACGCAACCATTTGGTACACTGGAAGACTGATGTTAAACATGGCGGTAAACAAACGAGTTAATGGTAATGAGGTGTCAGTATAGTTGAATTATGTGACATAGATTAGTTCGCTTTCCCGCGCGGTGCCCTTCCGCACCTATTTGTGTGTGTGTGTGTGTGGTTCAAATGACACCGAATGTGTGTGTCTGTGTCCGTCCGTCTGTCCTAGGATATAATCACGACTCCTCCACGGCCCCAGGTTGGGAGGTTCGCGGAGGTTTTTTTTGAAGTTTTGGAATTGGATTGATACAATCGGACGACCACGAAAGGTTGTGGTGGGATGGGATGAGGCCATTGGAACAATGCTGGATGCGCGTGCGTGGGTGGGTTTTGTGAGGTAAAAAGCAAATTTGCATAAATCCTGGTAACTCGTGACCATCTAACGAGCTGACTCCGTAACTACACTCCGACGGTCGGTTATAGCCGCTCCGGACGGCGGATGGAATTCCAGTTCCGAGGTCAAATTACCGAAGAGTCTGAAAAGCTGAAATCTGAGCCCGGGGTACTCTGGCTCGGGCTGTCTCGGGCCGCGTAACCGGTGGGTGATATAGTAGGTTGCCTTTTTCTCCCACCCCCAATTCCAATCCCGCAACACAACAAGGGACAAAGCTGTGTTCACGCGCGTTCGGAGCGCGAGATCGATGGGAACACATCACACCAATATGGGTATTTTTTTCCATTCCATCTTCTCCTCCTTCTTTTTCTCCTTCTCCCCGCCTCGTTAAAGACATGGCCACTACTGCCCCTTGCCATTCGCGTTGCGCCGGGGCGATCAATAATTTTAATCGCCACTTTAGAGCGTGTTTCGCGTGTTAACGAGACACCGGCTTCGGGGTGACTGCCGTTTTGGAGATTTCGCGCGAGAAATATGACCGCGTCATAAAAGGATGAAATTAAGACACCTCTCTCCCCCCCTCTCCCTTCCCATTGTAGACACGAAGACTGGTCAGTGTGCAGGGCCAGGAATTCAGACATTTCAGTCACGTTCAGCGCGAGGCCCACATACGCGCACCGGCCTTACGGTTACGCCATTCGGCCAAGCGTGGCTGGCTCGGGAACGCGGGTAATTGGCGCGACGAGGGCGCGAAATTTATTGATTAATCACCCGAGCGCGACTTTGCGCCGTTCTCGGTCGGACCAGGTTTTTTGGTCAAATTCGCACATCTCGCACGCTCTCCCATATGTGGCGCATTTTGCAACCGGGGGGTTTTTTGACGCACAGAGATATTCACATTTTTGACACCTCATTGATGGCGCATTAGCCGTGTTTGGCAAGTCCGTCGAACAGGACGGTTGTATTTGGGTCGGCAGCAACAGCTGCTTCCTGCCTACACACACACATGGGAGGCGCACGGCGTTAGGCGTTGAATTTAGAACAAGCTGAATGCCCGCGGAATGCCGGTTTGTAGACCCCCGGGCCCATAAAGGACTGATCAAAGTGGAAGCTCTCCTCAAGTCCCGGACGCATTGAAATGGCTCTTTGGCCGGCGGAATTCATTAGTGTGGGTTTGTGCGGCGTCTCGCGCGCGCGCCCCTAAGTGCCCGGAATTTGACTTCCGCCGTAATCAAAACGAATGTCCACCGGCTTCTTCTACCCGGGGGCGAAGAGGGCGTGATTAAAATGAATGAGCCATAAAAAGCCTACCGTGAGCAGCGTCTGGTACGCACCACACACAAAAAAGAGCAAGTGCCGCCGAGTGCTGCTGCCTTGTTGTATACAGCTGCGAAGGGGACACACTCACTTTGATGCCAGGCGTTGCGGGTCGCCGTCATCTTCAACTGGTGTGTTGATATGCCCCGGCATTTATCTTCCCTCGCACCGGGCCTGGCTGATGACGGATGGCTCTGATTACTCAATTAGTACGTCCCCGAGGCCGGGAGATGGTGGTGGTGGACGGCAGCATCAAGCGGGCATTGGAAGCGCGAATGCGTTTGATCGGCAGGTTGCGTTGTAATTACACCGCAACGAGTTTTATCACCTTTCCGCACAGGCTAGTTAGCGGGCGAGTGACCCAGTGCAGATGGCCCGCCGCCAGGTCTTAGATGTTCTGGGCAGCAAGGGCATGGGAAGACAAACAGACCTTGGACCACGTATGTGCACCCATCTCTCTGTGTCCGATCTTGTAACACGCGGCAGGCAAAAGCGCGCATCGATCTTATTTGCGCGTTGGGCCCTATCTTCTCGCTGGCCGCGACCTACGTCGATGGTGAGTTTTATGACCACCCTGCATGTGTGTGTGTGTGCTGTAAGGTTATTGCGGAGTGATAGACACCGCCGCAGCCACACGCAGCAGCACATCAACTTCGAGCGAGAAAGCGCATTCGCGCTCAGCGTAATTGGATGTGGTTATTTACAGAAACATCAGTCATCGGTGCGGCGGTGCAGCGTCTTCTATCGGGAGCTTCGGGCAGGGGAACTGGCAGTGGCGGATGATGGCGGTGTTATTTTATGCGGTTATTAGGTTTATAAATTTCCGCGAACGAGCAAGCAGCAGCGTGGTCGTTGCCGTCGTTAGAGCTGGGGCTGGCTGGCGGTACTACGGGGAGCGATTGTTGATTGTTGGCCGGCAGCTCTGGTTGGCGGCTGATAATGCTGAGCTGAACGGGGTAACGCGCGCTTGCGTTTTGGCTCTTTTTCTTGTTAGGGCGGCGGCGGATGCACTTTCAAAACATCGCGCGCGCCCGGTGACTTCATATTGACGGGACGGGTGTTGGGGGCCCTCGGATGGAACATAATTTAATTTATTAGATGTTTATAGGTTCGCCTTTTTAGTGGCTCAAACGGTCTCGGGCGGAATGATCTGCACCGTTGAGGAACTACGGTTGTAATTGAGATGTCACTTGCTTATGGCCCCTTTCTTGCCTCAATGTGTGTGGTTTCTCTTGGAATAATGGGGATTTCTTTCCCCCGTTTACAGCGGCCAATCAAGCCAGGCGCTTATAAGTTCCACTAAAAAGTCAAATCCCTCCCCCGGGGACGGTTGTGATGTGTGTAGCTTGGGGGGGGGGGGGGGGGGGGAGTGTATGTCTTCAATTACTTGTACCGCCCTTTATTTTCCTCGGTAGTGATTAAACTATTAGTGACATACTGTTAATAAGAAAATGTGCCTTAAGTAACGTAAACCGGTGTCAGAAGTTAAACAGTAAATAGCCTCGAGGCGCTGCTCTGTACGAGACGCGCGCGAGTGGAGGCTTTGCGTAAGAAGTACGAAAAAAAAACACACTACACGAATTTACGACATTACCAGCTCCGCCACCAGCCAACCCGAGGTCCCACTCGAAAGGCTCAGGTTAATCGAACATGGCAATTAGATTTCCTTTCGGGCTGACCCGCGTACACTGGCTTGCTGCCTCATGGAAAGGGGACCGCAAAGAAAGGGGGGGATATTCGATGGGGATGCCCGATAGGGCGAAACCAATTTCACAGCCCTACCCCGGTGGCTGGAGGCAGCAAGAGGGGGTACGATCCGGTACAATCGGCCGTTTTAATTTAAATTCAAAGCAAGCAAGCGAGCGAGCGGACATTTCCAAGCCTACGACTCATTTATTGCTGTCGGTGCAGTTTCCTGGCCTAGGCCAGGAGAAACAGAAATCAAATATGCCAGCGGGGGCAGTTGGCGTTACATGGCAGCACCGGCGCACCGGTCACGGAATTTCGCACCGACACCCTGGTGGCCTATTTTCTAAGACGGCGGTACCTCGGTTACTCCAAGGCGCGCACTATAGCGCGGAGAGCCCGGCGGGTGTTGCCAGTGTGCGCGCGCGCGCGGTGGTATCTAATTAAAGTATCTATTTATTCAAGTTAACATGCAATCCCTCGCCCGGGCACGGCGGGGCTGTTGATTGTAAGTGAACGCGGGGCGTAAGATTAAGACAAGCTCAAACTATCCCTGTTGCGAGTTGGTGGTGCGTTGTACGCAAAAAAACAAAAAGACAACAACCAGGACCCGGTGGGGACATGATGGCGTCTCTTCTCCTTCACGGTCAATAGGCTGCGCTGTTAGTGGAACGGATAGAGCGCAAAAACAAGCTTGACCGTAGCTGAAAGACGGTTAATTTGTTTTTATTTCTACTTCTTCGCTCTTGGCTTTCTTCTTCCCGTCGTCAGCGGTGGTGCGCCTCAGGTCAGGTTGTGCAGTTTGTATGCAGCTGCTGCAGTTTTGCACCAGCAGACCGGTGTACTACACCACCAAGCCCACGAGGACCCACGGGACAGTCTGGGATAGATTAATGCACCGGCTCCGCATGACAAATGTCGCAATTACAACCGTAAATTATTATTAATTGAATCAGATCACCGCGTATTGAAGATTAGCATGCGCACTGCGAATGGGTTAGACTGTGCACTATCGAGATCTAAGTTTCTCACGGTCTTGCGGGACACGTGCGAATATTAACGGAAGGGGGGAAAAAAAGGAAGACAAACAAGCAGTTGCCCAGCAGTTGGCCTAGTTTACTCGGTACTGTCAGAACGAATCGCGACGTATCGCTACTGTTTATTATTATATCGCTTGTTGTCTGGCCTGTGTTGTCTTCGTTTTGCCTGTGGAGCGTATGTGTCAGAACGTTTGAGCCGATGAGTTACGGCAGCGCTAGTAATTGAACGCCATTTATCAAAGCCACTAAACGCAATCCAACAGCGCAGGGGGGTGGGAGCGATGCAGTTGTGCAATGAGTAGCAAAATTGCAACCGAATGGCATTCAATTGAATAATAATGTCGAGTTTGACGGCCAACCACGGCGAGAACTGCGCGTTTCTCTCGCTGCACTGTAGGGTAATTAAACAATTGTGCAGTGATCCAGTGTGGATGGCGCCTTCCTGGTTTTAAAGGGCTCGGGGATCAAAAGGAAACACGGCAGTACCACACCATGGGCCGGTCAATATGATGCGATAACTCACTGCACTGAAAGTGCACGCAAATGCAGCGGAATAGTTCCGCTTGCGTCAGTGACAAGTGGACAAGCGGTTTTGCAAAATTGAACTGCTTCAACTTGAACTTCAGAACATCCCGCTGCGGTTGATAAAGTCTTGGGGATTGAATGAAATGCAATAATTAAATTAATGACAAGCAGACTCTAGCTGTGGCACGTCCACGTTTCGAGCATTGGGAATTTGAAACCTCTGTGTGTGAGTGTGCATGTATCTGTGTAATTGTGGTAAAGCGCATATAAATTGATCTAAATTCCTCCAAACGACTTTTCCCCACGAAGCATGACAAACGCTTTCGGGCAAACCGATGAGAAGATTTTGCGAAAACTTTTCCTTCTTGGCTGTGTCTGTTGCCATCGCTGACGCGCTGGCAAGAATCAGGGAAAAGGTCAATCCCCTGCTACCCACTTCCCCTCCCCTGCTCACCCCCCCGGGTAATTAGTACGTATTTGTCGTGTCGCAAAAGAAAACTGGAATCTCACGCTATTTAATTGATGGCAAGGACAGAAACCGTTTGGGCACGTAATTGAAACCGAAACCCTGGGGCCGAGGAGGCTCGTTCTTACTTGTCCCACTCCTAACGCCACCCAAACCCATCACCCACTGGACCATTTATTGTTGATTGTGGAAATTAATCACACGTCCTTTTGGCAAATTTCTTCGGAATTCGGTCGGATTTTCTTTTTTCCACCGAAGATGGATCGAACACGAAATGGGCTGACCACCGCCATGGAGATGGGAAATGATTCTGATGGGAAGGGGAGAGGGATCGAGGGCGTGGGTGCTGTGCTTTTACTTACTTATTGCACAAATGGGGCACGTCGTAATGGTGCTCGGAATTGGACCGTGGCAAAGGCAATGACGATTTGAGGCCCCCGATCGGAAGGGTTGGCGCTTGCTGCGATTGGCACTGGGGATGAAGCTGTCCGTGTCCGGTGGCTACCGGCCCGAGCAGGCTGCTGCCGTGCTGGTGGTGCAGCGAAGACAGATGATGATGATGCTGCTGCTGTAGGTGGTGGTGGTGCGGGTGATGGCCGGCCAGATGGGGCTGGAGGGACGCTGTCATCGGGTACTCGTAATTGATGGGGCCCGTGTTCTGCGTCAGATCTGGCTGGAAATGGGTCAGCTTTTTGCTCTCGTTGGCGAAATATTCGGTCGGCATTTCTGGCGAGGCAGGAGGCAGCCGGGTGGGAGAAAGAAACAGAACGAGAAAAATGGCTTTCGTTAAATCAAATGTGAGACTATTGGGTTTTATTGCACGTAAAATAGAAGCCACAGATGTGGAGCGCTTCGTTTTGCTGATAAGCTTTGATGAAGGTCCATTTTGCCAGTGGTGAATGGGGGTTACTCGAAGAAGATATAATAGAAAAGAAAAAAAAAACACTATCTAAAATGGATCAATAGATTCTAAGCATTGCTGTGCGTTTAATACGATCGCTTGAAAAGTTTATAATGAGTTCCGGAAAGCATCAGGCAACGTGCGCGCACCCTCCGCGCACAGCATCACTTCAAGCCTTAGCGGTAGAGCCAACAATGAATCGGTGTAGCTTTCCGCATACCATCTGCCGTTGATGGAATCTGAACGGGTGCGAATAGGTTAATTGCCCGAGCGCAAGATGAAAGCGAACAGAAATTACCCCCGAAATGGAGGCAATTTAGGGTGATTATTTCAAGCTCTTAATGATTCTGGAAGGAAGTTTGCTACAGCATCTGCAGCGCAAGGAGTTTAAAGGAATTGAAAGAGCAGAGAAGAAATAAAAAAAAGCCATATCAAATCGGGCTAAACTTGAAAATGACTCTTTTGACCCACTGGTGCAATTTGAAATGGGAAGCATTTTAATTATAGGATACGCTTTTAACGTAATATTCATGCTATTAAAACAAAACACGCCAATCAAAATGAACATTCAATCTTCTAAAGTGTGCGTTTTGTTGCGCAGCTGGCCGACAACAACGATACGGAAACATCTTTCTTCATATTTCTCGAACAATTATAATTGAATTCAAGAGTACATTTCATTACTGCGATCGATCATTCGATCGAGCCGTCAAGTCATACATTTCAAATCACGTTTTAATTGTGTGCAAATGTGATAAGAATGGCCAACTCTATATTTCAAAGTCATTCGTTTGAGTTCACAGTTGGTCAAACTAGAGCTCCAATGTGCTATTACGCTAGAAAGCAATTTATCATTCCTTATCAGTTCACTAGAAAGCGAATGGAAACTGTAGCGCCATTTGTGTTATTGGCTACAGTCCCAAAATAACGTTCTTTTTATTCTTGTTGGAGTACTCGATCCTTAGAACGTTCTAACGCCAGTCAAGTGTGCTGAACAGATTGCTGTTTCATTATCTCAAATACAACGAGTTTTAGTGCTGTTCAACTCGCCCCGAAACTCTTAATTAAAGCGAAACGTACTGGTGGAGAAGTTTCGTCCCGGCAGTGCTGGATGATCCCAGGCAGATCATTAACCACCGTAGACTAGCTCCAGTAGATGGTATCAGCAACCTCATATCCTGTCAGCAAACTCTTGTAACTGTCTCAGGTCCTGACATCATTAATGGTGTACGCTGCAGACTACCGTTTTTTACTAGCTTTACTAGCGTCACGGGCGTAGTTTCTGGTTAAGGACTCATTTCCTCTTTACGACTTTGTTGCAATTTCGAATACCATGTTGGGAAAGTAATTGTTTTAGGTTGAAATGGTACAATTATGAAACTTTCAATGAAAATGAAATGAACAAAAGTCTATACCGGTAACGGACTAGATGAAGGAAAGTGAAGTAATTAGCATAGTGCCGTTGGACAGAATTTTAAACCATTTGGAACGCATAATCGTATAGTTGCTTTAAGTATTCAAGG
This sequence comes from Anopheles gambiae, assembly GCF_943734735.2. NCBI lineage: Eukaryota > Metazoa > Arthropoda > Insecta > Diptera > Culicidae > Anopheles > Anopheles gambiae. The sequence continues at coordinate 24,682,871 of NC_064602.1, forward strand.
CGTAAAACAGGTATCAGATCTATCGATGAAACTAGTATTTGTTTGGCAATTGAAGATATCTCAAAAACGTGGCAGTAGTTGGAATCAATGGATTATCAATACAATTGTTTGTGGTAAATCGCGAAACGAGAGAAATAGACAGATGTTAGATGGTAACTGCAGCCAACTGAAGACATTTTCTTGCAGTACAAACGATACATGGACAGCAAGAATCAACAAACCGAAAGAAACTTAGCAAGCGTTTTCAATGTCTGAAGACGGTGGAACCAAAACAGACAGCAATTCTATCTAGAAAAGTATTACCAAACTCTAACTACTCCCCACGAATGTCATGTCCGGCTGTGTTATTTTTAGTTTACGATATATGATTGCACCAAACTTATCAGTTAGTATTTGCTATGGCCGATAAAACTTATGGCGAGGAGACATGTTTACAGTTTTTTTTTGCACTCACGAAACATTTTATGGCGAATATTTTCTTTTACCTAGATCCCACTTTTGTAATCCTTGCCTTTAATGTTTCACTAACAAACACGTCAATTCAATTGAAGTTGCTGTGATTTTGGCCTCTCCGAATCCGTCAAAGAAGGATTAGCGAAGATAAGCAACGCATTAACAGCTGTGTCTGGCCGTGCAGCAAAGGCAAGCAAACCCTACTTACCCTTCATTTTACTTTCAACCAGACACCAAAGTGTATGGCTGTGACACCGATATCTACCCCAAAAGTGTAAATATATATCGTCGACAGATATCACGGTGCCGTGGGACTGTTACGTCAGTATCAAACATAAACTTCCGCTGTCTCCGCTACTGCGAAACATAAATTCACCATAAATCATTTGCAGACGGAATGTCAAGCACTTAACGTCAGCAGGTTTTGAGCGATGAAATAATAAATACATTGGAACGAGGACGAATAGAGTTCGGTCTTGTTGTTTGTCAAACGTTCAGCTGTGCCATCAATCAAACCTTTAGCAGCAAATTTCTCCTAATAAATGTCTTTAAATGGCGCCTTGCATATCTTTCTGAAAAAAGGAGGATGAATCTAGCATACATTTTTTAAACGAAATGTGCAAAATGTAACTTAATGTAAATTTAGAGCAACGGTACAAAACACAAACAATGAAATTTCTCACTTTAGAACTGCTACCAAGAACCTATCGAATAAGTCCCAAATTGTGGATTTTAATCCGCAATCAGAGATTTCATAATCGGATTTTGCAGACTGATGTTCTAGTTGCAGGGAAGCTGTGAGTTGATTTCCCCAGTGGGAAAAGTGTGTTATTTTTTATAGAACAATTCTTTTACATGAGGATTTTAAAGATATATGAGCACTCCCTAAGCTTTGCTGTGAGAATACAAAACAGCGTTAAATTTAAAGCTACAATAATTCATAATCCGTTCTTGGTTGTCCCTCGGGAATTAAATATTCCCTTAATTCACGGAATAAAATATTCGGCATAAAATGTACGAACGTTGTGCATTCTGATAGCTTGTAGTAAAATGGTAATTTTATTAACTTTCTCTTTGAACTTATTGAAATCAGATATTTATACATAACCGAAAAATATAATTTAAATGTTAGAAATGAAACAACAATTATATTCTATTTCATAACATCATAAAGCATAAAGGTTAACTCACATCGCAAAAATAATTATACAACCGTGAATGAAGTAAAAGAACTAAAAAATAACCTACGCAAATTCAAACATCTCAAAACACGTCATTAATAATCCAGTAACCAATCCCTGGTCCTGAAAACCCTAATAATGTCGAGAAAAGCCATTTTAATCTCACATACTGAGAGCAACTAGCTCGCACCGCGGGATTATTATTGCGTAGGCTGTTTTTTAAGCATTAGTTGGCTAGCTTGCGAGAAGTTTTGACAACTTACAAACCATCATCAATCAATTTGCTCGTTTCCCGTACGAACCAGTAGTTGGAGATGTCGGAGGTGTTAAAGACATTGACTCAACATCGATTCGGTGGGAGTTCTGGTTCGTAGATTCTTAACTATTTCGTTATGCTTTACATCTGCATACATGTCACGCATGCTGCTAACCTAGGTTTTAATAATTGTTTTCCACAAGGGGGTACCATTCAATCCCCCGTCACCGTGACAAAAGACACAGCATAAGCACGACAAACAGTCTTCGATTAGATGTCAGAAAGTCAAGAGGGCATTGGTTTACAGTTAATTTCTTCATTTCGTGCTCACTTTGCAAAGGGAGTGTAAGATCGCTACAGGCGTGAAGACCTCGTTTCTGGTAGGCGTGAAACAACTAATGAGCCAGAAACAAAAGGTCAAAAAGCTATACAGTGAGTGAAGAATGTTTCGATATTGAAATTGAGACAATCGGTTCATACGTTTGAAGAAAAACAGAGACTCTCATCGCTTTTTGTTTGCAATAGGGCAGCAGGGCAGATTAAATGTAAGCCTGTACGAAAGCTTTTAAACAAATTAGGAATATGTAAAACAAGCCGTAAATACGCTAATGTTGGCAGGGAACAAAACGCTACCGCTAATGGACTCTTATCAGTGTTATGTTAATTTCTGTTGATTTTATTTATCTTAGTTTTACGCTGTCCACTTGCTATTCATTTCGTTTGGAATGTGCAAATGAGAATTGATTGTTGCTTATAGAAAGTGTAACAATGTGACCAAACATTTGTGATAGACACTATGTTTTGTATTGCGGTAGGTAATTGCTAAGCATTATCGGTTGTTTTGCTGATGTAGTTCGACTGTATTGCTGATGATATGCTTTAAATATTTATTTTTTTTCCTAATATTATAAATAAACTTGCAAAGGTTGATAGGTCTGACAACAGCACCGTTAATCCTTAGATAATATATGATACCAGTTCTAGCATTCGACATGTGTCTATTTATCTCACTTCAAAAATATAAAATATGCAGAAATATGTAAAAATGCAAATTCACAAAGCAAGAAAAAGTGTTTCTGCTTGCTGCACACGAAACCTGTTTGTTGGATAATCTTATTTAATTGAAATGTGATTTCGATTTCAATTCAACAAATGCAAATGAACGAAACTGGAAGTAAGTACTGTACGGTTTGTGCTTGTGCCTGGGTTGTGGATGTCTATTATCTGGAGAACATCATTACATATTCATAGGGAGAATTTGTAGCGTCTACTCATTGAGACTTGCTCCCAAGCACCGTGGTTACCTTGAATTGGAATTATAAACCACGTCTCTGTTGAAAATCATGATAAATGCGAGGTGTCTTTTATTGATTTCAATGTATATGCTGCTCGATCGATTATTATTACTTTTTTCAAACGGCTTTAAACTAAGAAGACGGATGTGGCATCACATTGAAAGGTACTTCGTTAAAAAGCAATCTTAAAAACCATTTCAATGCGAATACCCGATGGTTGTTTATTGTCAGCTGTGCTGAACTTTTACATAAATATTGCCTTTATATTTTTATTACGCCTTACTTTATACTTGCCTGCTGTACACGAAGATTTTGTTTGATTTAAATAGTTGTACGTTTTCAAACTAAACGTCTTGCCTTTGAAGTGTGATGTTGCCGTTGAGAATATCTGCAAAACCAGTCCTGTTCAGATAACATACACACTCCCCTTTTCCAAAACATGTATTCACTGCGAACAACCAACCGAGTATGCTGTTGGGTAATCGTTCAGAAAAATCACTCACCACACTCGGATTAGACCTCCAGAGGGCAACCTTATGAGCTTGCAGTGCATTCACAGTATCCGCAACCGGCACAGTATCCGCACCCCCCAAACCACCCGAAGTGCTTAGAAGCATCAAGCAATCGTGTGGATAGTTGGCTGGCCCAACTATTGCAACCTTTTGGGACCGGCTAAAAAAAGAAACCATTTAGCGCCCGTGCCGAGTGTGAGGAAACAAACGAAATGGCAGTGGATGGTTTACGGAGTGTTGAAGGAATTATGTTTACAAACGAGTTTATGAGCGTTAGCCTTTTATTTTTCAGCGAAGTGTGCCTTCGGGTTTCTGAATTCTTGCGGGTGTGTTTGGCCCATTTCAGGTAGCAATAAACGTTGCCACACGAATACGACCGGACTGGGTATTTGTGAAGATGCATTTGCAGACAGAAGTTAAAACGGTTTTTCGTTTCATTTTTTCATGTGTTCTATGCTGTTGCTTGAGGCATGTACATCAAACCACAAATTCTCTATGTGGGCACATTCCGAAGCAAAAAAGAGATGTTAATACGTTCCGCTAAAAATAAGACAGCTTTCACTATCAAATTACTCGCAAGTTGAGAATTGGACATGAATCCATTATTCCATTTCAATATGTCATCACTCAATTACTGGTGCTATTGCCGAAATTGTGTATCTGCTAAGCGTTTCAGCAAGACAGTAAAGCAACCCGCCTGAGCAGCTAACATAAACAACATTTTTAACCGGGTTCTTTTTATCCTCAAACACTACACCCAGCTCTTTCTTTCGCCAAGAAGCTTAGCAATGAACATTTCTCAATCGCCTGATTTGCTGACCGCTGAAAACGATTGATTTGCAGTGAGTGATACCGTAAGTCTTGTACGCCTTTGCCGACATGCTGCCATGTCCAGCTGTTTTATGTACTGTTGTGTTGAGAAGGCATATATCTTCTCTTCTTCCATGTAGCTGCAAACCAATGACATAAACCAGCGTGCATTACTTTGTCCACTTTTCCTGTACATTTTTCCGGAACTGCGCTCTCATGGAGCGATATTTTGCAGACCTTTCACTTGGCGCTTCACCCGTTTTCCAATTAGCAAAAACCAAACTCTCCGTTCACATCATGATTGATTAATGTGTGCGTACAGTAGAACGGTGTCTGCCTTAGGCTAACTCTGCTTTATGACCGAGCCCGTTGTGATGATTGTTTGTAATTTTCTACAAAAGCCGAAAACGAGAGCATCTTATTGGACCGGGTGGGCGTACAATTCATGCACAGGCTGTATCAATTTGAATGCCATTTGAAAGTGCACACTTTCACCGATCAGGGTAAATGGCATTCTCGTCAAATTGAACGATCGCTTTTGCCATCGATGATTTGCACTCCTCGCGGGTTAATGTTTCATGCCGGCCAGGGTGGACAAGATGGGAGATGGATGGAGCAAACGAAATTATTGCTGAGCTCATGTCATCTGATTGAACTTACCTGAACGAGCCAAATTATAAGCTGGAATGGTTTTCTTTCTTCGTAGGAATTTGGACACGGCAAATACAACTCCTAGGCAGAAAGCAGCAACCAAGGTAACCCACAGGTAGACGGACCAGTTGGAATCTGCAACGAAATGAGGGAAAGAATGGAGAGCTGGTTAATAAAACTTTACTGTGTTTTTTTAAATTTATAGTGCAATTGCAAGATCTATTTTCTTTAAATTCATATTTTGAAGGCATTTTGGGTTGTTGATTTCAAGAAGTGCGATAAAAAAAAACTTGAATTGTTACTGACATAGAATTTGTTTCATTCATGAGAAACTGTCTAAACTGTCATAGTTTATACTTTGAAACAATTATTGTTCGTTAGTTTTGTGTTTTTTCGGATACAACCGTTTCCTCTCATAAAAATGCTTCCTTTTCGTAAACACCGACAGCAGTAGAAATTGCACCGGGAATATGGGAATCTCCAGAGAAAAAACTCGTTCTGTTGAAATCTGTATGCAGAGAGTTGTGTCAAAAATGGCATAAAAACGGGAGAAAGGAAAGAAATAACCGCCCATGTGATTGTTGCTGTGGTTTTATAGCGCTATCGTACGTTGGCAATTAAAACGGAGCCTTAGGTAAGAGGAACTAACATTTGGTTCAATCACTAGCAACAACGGCAGCAGGAATGTGGCATCGTTATTGCACCGCCATAAACATAGGAAATAGGTTGTGGCAGGAAGTGGTGATGTGTCTGCTACCTATAAATCTCTGTTTTTTTATGTATCAAGCAACATGTACGGATTTGAAATGCTTGGATCATACTAAGGCGCAGTGAGAAGTAATGCGTAGACTGCGAGAACCAAATGGAAACAAATGGTTGAAAATTGATTAAATCGACACCTTATAAACCATCTGCTATGTAACCTCATCCTAACTCTTCTTATCAATCAAGCAAAACAATTCCAAAAAGAAGTACACAAAACCAACAAAAAAATGGTTTTTTGATAACATGGTTTTTATTAGATTACCGCACACAAACATGTTGACATCTGTGGGTCTGTGTTACGTCTACAAACTGTGTGATTTTGATAGGATTTAATGTTCCGTGGCGCACGCAAGGCGAAGCTAAATGCTCCATGACACGGAGAATTTACCGAGCAGGCCAGCTGCAAGTGTCGTGAAAATGACAGAAATGATATTGGGTTTTAGATTATACGTTCGCTAATAACCCACTTTTGCTAAGTGTGCATGGAGAGCATTAATTAGTGAAAACGGAAGTGCAATCTTTCGCGAACTCCAAATAAAAGAGTATATAAAGCCTTATCTTTTGGAAACCGATGAATGAGTTCAGGACCATTAAATGGTACACATTGAAGTGTAACAAAATAATTGGGTTATTTTAAAAAACGCACTACCAAGTACGGATATAATGTTGCATTAATTGAAGAATTACTTACTACAAACGAAGCCTGGTTTTAACTAATGTTATAATATAACATTACTAGATTCCCGGAATTATTTTAAAGCCTTTTTCACCTGTGTTTTCTCCTTTATGAACAAATGGCAGAACGAGGGGTGTCTTCGTTCGTGTGTCAAATAATCAATTGAGAAACAACGGGATGCCACGTCACCCGGCAAAGCACCGTCCGCCGTACGTAACCCATTCGCAGGGAAATGTTCTTTCCCAAATGTTTAACCCCACGGGATTTTTTTTATCTCATTCTTAAATCATCCAACAGTGACGAGTGGTGTGCACACAAGTTGTGAAAGGTCGCTCACGGTGTGGCCCATCAGTTTTCTATCGGTACGCCGCAGTCAATCGTGAAGGCTTGGCATTCAAGATGCCGCACGGTTTTCTGAAACACGCCATGCGCTATTAGCAATTCGCCGGTCGGTCGGCCGATCGGTCCAGCGTGCTCAGCTAGACAATTTTCAACGGTAATAAACAATAATAGACTGTTACCTGTCTCGTTAATACCTGTGTCGATTGATTAAATGGTTGAGATTAAATTATTTCGCTGCAAGGTTGGGGTACGTAAGCTTGCGTGGCCGTTGCCACAGCCCATCGAGTACCGTTTGTTTTTACCTTGTTGCCTTGGCTCAACCAGTCGAGCCCGAGCCATGCTGAAGCTCCAGCGGCTCGTAAATCAGCTGTGTTTCTTCACGCCAACAGGGGGATGGAGAATGATGTGTTCGCATTTTGTTGACCAAAACCGATGGAGGTAATTTAGTCCCAGCTGGACGTCTTGAGACATAAAAAACGGGGCACGACAGCATCGCGGACCTGCGCCTAATGCTGCAACCATGGAGCGGATTTTCGGCGGGAGCGCCAGCGAAGACCTTACGGCGAAGCCCTAATCGATTCAGACTAGTCAATGATGAATGTGGATTAATAATAGGCTCTTTCAATCGGGTTGCGCTTAGTTTGGGCTGTTAGTTTGGGTTGTGTGTGTGTGTTTTTTTCCTCTTTTTCTTTGTCGGCCGCTGAAAACATTCAACCGTGAACCGCCGAAAAGTTGGATGAACTTTGAATGCTTCAACCAAACGACCACGTTCGCGGGTCATTCGAGCAAATTGGGAAACCTTTGAAGCATTTACGGGCCATTACAAGCTGATTAACAAGATCACACTGTGAGCAGAAAGATGTATTGTCTCGTAAATGTGTTGAATAAACTTTAAGCTTGGTGATAACCGGATGCAGATGAACTGAACAAACATGTTTTTATTGACAGCGTTTTACAGCGTTTTGAAATGGCCATTGCTAAGAGCATTACGATGAAATGATGAGCTTAAAACATATTCTGATTGCAACCAATTGTTGTAGCCAAATAATTGGTAGCTTCACAAACATGGCTCCGTTGCTGTTCAAAATTCAGGGCAAGTGATTCGTTTGTACGCACAATTATGGACCGTCGGTTGGAATTGGCTCGGTTTAATTACGTCCAATATTCGGGTAGCTAAACTCTACGCTTTGCGTAGGTTCCAGGGGTCATTGGACATTCGTATACTCGCTAAATTTTATTAGCACACACCATACATTGTGCTGCGAGTAGATTGCTCTGAACCCCATCCGGGCGTGGTCGCAAACACCAGCCCGGACCGGTACGATGTACGATGGCACGAAAGCACAACCATTTCTGACTCTGATAACGCAATTATTGTCAAATGATGAGGGTGCATCGATGCTCGGAACATATATTGGCAGTGCCATAAATGCTGTACATTGTGCGTGTGATGAGAATGGGTGTTGGGTCCAGGATCGTGCCATGTCCGTGGGTGATTTTACATTCAACTCAATTACGGTTTGTCAATATTGGCATCACATCCTTCTGCACTGGACTCATTTACGCTTTTTAGTGCATTTTAGTGCAAGGACGAGGCCGATGAACCTACGCATCCTCGTTGATAAATTAGGACAAGAGGTCGGTCACTTCACACGACGGAGAATGGGAGACAGCAGGGCAGGAGGGTAGCACGATCATCGGCTGAACATGTACCGCTATCACAGTACAAGCGTTGGTGGTGGCTGCGGGTCGCATGTGGTAAATATGACGCACTGGGTGGGCTTGTTTTCCTCACGCATCGGAAAATGTAATCATGAACACTCCAGCAAACATAATAACATTATTGATATTGATGATCTATTCGATAAACGATGATGACAGGTGACGAATGCATCATCGAGAGCGCTCTGCAGTAGAGCTGCGGGTTAACATTTAGCCCAAAACTGTATTTATCAATCTTGACAATGTGTAGAGAGCAGCGTGTGTTGATGAATAATATATTTTGTGTACAATTTTAATGTAATATGAAGATAAATTTTGCAAAATGAGTTTAGTGTCCATAAAACAGTCAGCTAAGCAACATAACACATTGCAAGCGTCAAGCATATCTTTCCCTTTTAATTAGGCTTGAAAAATGTAACCAACATGTAATCGAAGCAATGCAGCAATGAAGATGCACATTCATGCTCTGGGACATGCACCGGGTCGTGACAGACTAACTTGAAATAAATCCTCCGGTGACGGGAACGAGTGTGATGAGGCTAATAAAAATCAAAGGAATGCCACACACGCACACAAGTGCCGTGACATCGAAGCGACACGTGCGCAGCACAAGTCGACCATGGCAGGCCGGTATAATTCCTCCACCAGGCACCATTATACAAGAGCAACCGAACAGGAAGCGAACATGAAACAAAAATGCGGCTTCCCTTGAGGTTTTGGGAGAATGCAATCAGAGTGTGGCGAAATAATTACAACGACAGTATAAATTAACCGTTCTTAGCTCGCGGTTTTTGCTTTTGCTGTTTGCAGTGGCTTTCGCTGGGGTCGGTGAGAGATTACAGTCTTTTTTGGTGTGTACACAATTGTATGTAGTAAATAAAACATATTACATTACATTTCATGTAAGCTTTGAAGTGAATGGACACATTAAATATATGTTTTAATTTATATCTTTTTAAACATCATGTGTAACTCTTAAACCCAGAAAAAAGATTATCAAACAAATGCTACTAAACATGGCTTTCATGCCCCGTTTCGACGTAGGTTCTCATGCTTAAAGCAGCACACCAGCGTTTGGTCAGCATAACAGCTTCGCGTTATTCGATATGGCACAGCTTATCAGCAGCATAAACTCGAAACTCGGTTTACAGGCGTTTGGGATAATCGTAATTTTTATGGAGTGCCATACGAGTTGTTTTATGTAAACGGTTACAAAGTAGAAAGTCGTCTGACATTTCTTACCAGCAGCATTAAAAATCCAAATCCGACCCACCCACCCATTGTTTGCGTTAAGTTATGCAGTATCTTAAAATTCGATACATGCGTTGATATTCCGTATTGATGCGTGAGCATAAACATCAATAAAGCAACGTTTTATGCGCGAGTGTGGGCATGAGCTTGAGCAGTAAAGTAGACTAGACGTAAATTTCTGTCGAAAAAAGGAATAAACTCTCCTAAGCAAAACAACCGCGAACCGGACGAAATGGCGCGGACAGTGGATTCGGAAATGGTGTGGTAAGCACGCGATACCGGGCACCGGACGAAACGTATAATTAATCATTTGTTCAAGTAAGCTTCGCTAACTGTAGTGCTTTGCTTTCTATCAAAGAACATATCGGATTACATCACTGTTGGTAGTGGATTGTTTATAGTGAGTGGCAAGCGCCCACTGTTTTGTTATAATCCGTGATTGTGATTTGAAAGAGTCGTATAAAGTGTTTTATAGTTTGTGTAAAGCCAATGGGACACAGTGTTAGTAAATTGTTTTATTTTGTAGACATCCATAAACATACTATTTTAGCACGAATCCATTGAAAAAGCATGAAGTAATAGTCAGTGTTGAGTGAAAGTAAATTATCTAGCTCTATTGATGCATTTTCATTTAACAAATTTAATCAATCTGTAATTAAACGAACGAATTCACTTTACATTCCAGTCGTTCAGGCTAGAAATTCCAACGTCCAATGGAAAATGTTCACAGCATCTTTCTGATTAGCTGCAAATGAACCTTAGTGTACCTTAAGCCGTTGGATGAAGCTCGCGATAGGGAAAATAGTTCAGCTGCCCACGTACAATCCAATCAGCCTTTTTGTAAGCAACCGGATTGAAACCGGTGTCATTCGTAATTGGAGGATAGTGGGCGTATCGGTTGAAGAGGATTAGGTTAATTAAAATTATGGAAATTTATTCTCATTTCCTCGAGGAGCAACATCTTTGGAACCGCAGCAGCAGCAGCAGATAGACCTGCTGATTCGCTATGACGATCGCGCCTGTCGATTCCGCTGCAGTCCAGCGCACAGTGGTACGATTCAAAAGGGAATCAAACCAAACCATCACCTCCATCACGGTAGCGTGTTTTCAGCCGAGTGTAATCAGTGACTGCACCGCCCGATTTCATACCCGATTGACCGGATCGGGATCGGACAACGTACGCGGGAGTGACATAAAAACGGGCGCGTGCGTGCGGAATGATCGGAGATTGCGTTGGAGGGCAGCCGATGTCCGTTGTGTCTTGGAAATGAGGTGGCATCACACGTGGAACCATCAGATTTCAAAAGCAATGATAATTTATGGCTTCCTGTTTGGACGTATAAAACTCACCCAACATCAACCATCAATGATGACGAGTGTGGAGAGCCAGGTGTTGACTAATGGGCTATTAAACGAAAAGCAGAAAGAAGACCCGCGGACCACTTTAGATGACGGAAAGATGATTTTACTGAGGTTGTTTTTTGAGGCATCTGAGTGAAGAAGTCTTACTCAAGAAACAAAAAGTGAATGCAAAACGGCAAGATGAAGCGGTTCAATTCGCTTGCATTGCATGTATCATTGCATGTATGCACATTGTGGACATTTGGTAGCAGACATTCATACTGTGCTGACACCACTAATGGGAAATCGTTGTCGAACCCGTGGCTTCCAACTCGTAGCTGGACATTTTCGACGGCCAATGTTCGCTGTCAGTGATGGGCTGCAGATAAGATAAGTCTCCATCTGGTATTTTGGCGTCCTTTCGATCTTCGTGCTGGGCCGCTTGATGGTCTGTTAATGTGGATCGCCCTTTCGGCCCGTTATCTGTGCCAAACAAATGGGCGAGCATCACCATCAAAAAGTTGGGGCCAGAAGGGCGGACTGTAATGGTACGGTGAATAGTTTAGTTTGATGAAAACGTTATCATTTTATGATAATCGTTGGTCTTCCATATTGCACACGCATTTGCAGCCGTTTCGTTTATGGAACATATCAAATGGTGTCATTGAAGATAGCGAACTGAAAGGGTCTTGGACGGACGAACGTGTAATAGTTTATGGGCGTATAGATCTACTGTGGCTGGTAACAAACGCCTCTGTGAAAAGTAGTAAGAATTTCACGAATTTGTTTGTAAAGAAGTACAAGGTAACATAAATTAAATATTAATTTGTCGGCCGTTCATGCTTGATACTGAGAAGCTAAATGTGCTTCTAAATAACTGATTAAATGTCTAAACATTGCAAATAATATTACAGTTAATACGGCATTTGAAGATTCTACTCATAAAGTGGGAAGTTGTTTACCATGAAGAATATAGTGCTGTAGACGGTTTGCCTTTGAATAAAGAAAATATAAGATAGGCGTATAAGAAACTATTCGTGGCGAGCCCCTCGTGCATGCTATATGCCACAGTGCAAGCCATTTCTTTGTCTCGTTGCACTGGCATGTTTGTGACATTGATGAACGTTTGACTTCTACGGAGACACTTCATCATCAATTTCCTCGCGTCGAAATTTCACCGATAATTAATGATGTCGTCGCGGTTGACGACAGACGAACAAGAGAAGTCGACATCTTCCAGAGTGTCTCCGCCGCGTAGCGATGATGAAGTGGAAAACGAATTCTCAAAATAGGCTAGCTCGGATGGGTTTGTGTAAATCAACAACAATTAATGTTCGTTGAATATTTTTGGTTTGAAGAGTTTTCGATTTCTCTTAATATCTAGCGAGAATGAACGGCTAGTTAGTTCGATGTTGGGTATTACTCAACGTTCACCTCCAACATTTCTCATGTCTAACTTTTTTTTGTGTTTCAGTCTTTCTCGTTGCCGTTGTCTCGGGGAAGAAGCATACTGTTATTTGATGAGGTCGTAAAGGTGCAGTGCAGTGACAGCAACACTTCCGATGCAATGACTGAAATGATGCTTCTCCAATTTCTTGTGATGAGTTGAGGGTTTTCCCTTCCTTTGCCTTGCCATGACTGCAGCTTACATACTATTTTCTAGGTAGCAATGTTTTCTTGCCGGAACGGCGTTGATTGCTCAGCATGTGTCTTGTAAACTCGTCAGTCGGAACAACTGCTTCTTGTTGGGTGTGTTTGTTTGTTATTCCCACTTTGTGTATGTTTTGAGTGTGGATGCAACACTCCATCCATCAGTCATGGATGATGTTGATGTTAACTTACTAACCGATTAGTTTCAATAAACTTTGACTCTACAAAGTTGTGCTTACTACTGGCCTTGGAACTGAGTCATTAACGAAGAAGACTATATATGTATACATTTTAGTTAATGCATACTGTTTATCTTTATACGTGCATGTTAAATTTAAGCAAAAACTGTGTTCATCCCAAAAAAAGGCTAATTTAAGAAGTTAAATATGAACAAAACGTTCGGACACATTGAGGAAAGTTACGATTCGTGAGTCTATGCTACTATTTTCATCTTGGGGAAGAGTTGGTTCCAGCTTGTTGTGGATTTTCTTTCTCAACCGATCCAGTTTGCTCCCTTCGTTCGAGTGTAGGAGCATATGTGTTCCAAAAACTCCTGAAATTAAATTTATATCCTAAACCATCTGATGCCAGCCAAGTAATGCACTTACGAGTGGCTCAAGCATCTGGAGTTTACTAGCAACCCTAAAGCATTGTCCATCGGCAACATCAAAGTGGGGGGGGAATGAGATCGGTTGTTCCCTATTATGAGCCGCCGCCTCGGACATTGATGCAGACCAGACACAACAGAGTACCAACATTATGCTGCAATATGCAAGTGGATACGAGGTATATGGCGCCACCGAAAGCATAAAGGAGAGCTATAACTGGTGCGAGCGACATGAAGTGCTTTGAAACAAAGTTTCCCTTCTTTCGGCAAAGGGAGGCACTTCATAAATTGATGCACAGTTAGTCAAGAGAATCAAATTTTCGAAGCGATCAAAATGGTGCTTGGTACATTCGCTTGACAATAAATGAACTCGTTTGCACATCATATTGGGAGTAACCATCTGCTCAATCGAACATGGTAATAAAAACGGCCGATATGAAATTTGAAGGCAACAGAACTATGGCAAAGAATTTTGTCTCAGTAGGAGCTAGGGATAGGGAGCTGGAACTCAATAGTGTGATACACTTTTAGACAAATGAATCATTTTAAATGGTTTTGTATGCATACTACAAACAACTGTGAGGTAATTTTACATTTTTTGAAAAAGTAAAAGTAATATATAAGTTGAAATCACTAAAAGTAATGAACTTTTCTAACGTTTTTTGCCTTTGTTTCACATCACTATACACATCTTCATCTTTGTTGTGCTTAGTAGCATAAATATCAAGTATGATAATCCTTGGACAAGTAAAACTCCATACGAATATGAGAAAAAATCACCTTCCGTTGGCGCACGACCAGCGTCTTCATTGTTTACGCTCAGATACCATTCGTTTGTTGCTACATGAAGTGAGAATATGTTCATCTGTGCTACTGTCCTGGGCCAAATACACCGTACACGTTGGATGAGCCCAAAGCACATACAATTTATCACTAGGAACACCTCCAAAATGATGCAGAATAACGGCGGCAATTTGGCCATCCTGAATGATTTGTTTTAGTCCTTCGGATTTATAGTCCTTGCTGCTTTTGCTTATTTATGTTTGGTTAACGTCCTTGCGCAAATATGTTAACCAAATTTATGATTCCATTACCGATAAAAAATTACCATCATCCACGCACCGGTACAGCACGCTGATCTATCCTTTTATCATCAGCATGGTGGAGGACAAAGTTCGACACCGGGCTGACGGAAGTAGCGTAGCGAAGCTGCTCCTGTTCGCATCATTAATTATATTTCACCCTCAATGCCAGTGGCGTTATTTTCCTGAGGACTTTTCCGTTGAAGATGATGGGCTGTTAATTCGGCATAATGAATCACGAACGGAAATCCAACGCGGTATCTTTAGAAACGAATGCGCTAAAGAGGAATGTGGGGGAAAAATTCTTGTGGTAAATCTTTAAATAAATACGCTTTTAAGTCAAGCCCATCTGGATGATAGTACTCACGCTGTAAAGTGCAAAGAAATGTATGTACATTTCTTTTTTTCCCCTCTATTCTTGTTATGTGTTGGAATTTAGAGTTCTGTTTTATGCGTGAAAATATTTCAATATTTCATGGATTTCATGGAGACGAATTATTAAATTAAGCTGTTTTAAAAATCAATTATCTGTGCTTGCTATAGTTTTTACCAACGCGATTTGCACTCCCTGCTATCTCCTATTTACTTTGCCCAACGGTTGATCGGAATCGATTTTTTCTTTATGTTTCACACGATCTAGACTTCATGCTGAGCAAGAAAATTGAATTATTATAGACCTGGGTTAATGTGATTTATGTCGTACCTTTTCCAAGATTTATGTTGCCCAGAAGTGCCAAATGCAGCAAAAAGAACCACCCAAAACCGCGGGTGAAAGTTTCCCGCTGCGTTCTTTAAATATAATTGAAAGCACCTTACCCACCCGGCTACTTGAGGTGACTTTTGGTTTTTGTGTACTTGGCAGCAAAAAGGTGCGAAGAGGCGAATTCTCCCTTCCGGTGTTACACCAGTGCCAACAGCCACTTGAAAATTGTGTATACCCATCGGATGAGCGCTTGTTTTTTAAAGGTTCCATTAAATAGAGAACGCAACGAACCCTGGAATCCTTAAAGTCTGCCCTGTCCTGCTGGATTTTGTAGATGTCATCTCAATCCTAACGATCGTGACATTTTCCTGCTTTTCTGTCTTGTCATCCAATCATTCCCTGGGAGGACAATGTATTTGATAATCTCATTAGCGAATCCAAAAAGGTTGTAGATGTGCTGGGATGACCGACGAGGAGGAGTAAAACGTCTTGTGGATGTCTTTTTTACAGCGTTTTGATCGTTGTGTGTGTGTTTTTTTCGTTGCTGTTTAAGTCCAGATTTCCAAATGGTAAGGGTAAGCACGTGACTTTTCGAATGATAAGAGTATACGAGCGAAGAAGGTACGTACGATTGTACGTTGTTGAAAATTTTAGCTTCTTTGCCGTTTTAGCATTTTGCTCGGTACGGCACTAGATTCGCCTCTTGTTAGGGAATAGAGCCACATTGCTGAATGGTGGCATCCCATCATGAAAATCTTGTTAATGAATAATGAACAGTTCATATTCAATTATCAGTTGGAAGGTCAGCATGTTTTGAGAAAAACCCGTAAACAAAACGAGGATGATTTTTTTAATAAACATCGTGTTAATGTTATGTTTATATAGTTTTTGCTTGAAATTCACATTAGAAAAGCTTGGACTGAAAAGTATGTCCACTTCCTCTGCTTAGTTCTCAGTGCACAAATTTTAGGCATCAGAAGTAAGGAATTATTTTGGTATTTCGAAAGTGTCAATATACTTAGAAAATACAATATGCATGCATTATAACTTACCTTGCGCTGTGTAGTTACATAGCCCCCCGGTACATTTGATGGACTGTTGACTCTTTCCGGCACAATTGACGATAGTTCCACTATCGATCGCGAAAGCTTGGGCTGAGGAACTGTTAGCTACCAAGGCAGCCGAAGTCACTGGTACGGACCCTAGTTGAGTGGCCGACGAGCTACCGACACAGGAGCGCTGTCGAATCTGGGTGCAGTCTGGGCCACACTCACTCCACTCGGACCAACTGGACCATCGTCCGGCTGCAATTGAATTTTATACGAAAAGGCAGAGAGCGTTAGAGTTGACGTTAAATATTGACGAAGACGTTACACAAGTCGACATTCCAAAGGTAAAGTATTTCCACCAAAAAGGTTCAATGTGATTTTATTTCATAAATCGTGATGGTCATGCATAGTTGATGATAGTCATGCAATTTAAATGAATTTGGAGTTTTGAAGAGACAAATTACTAAATAAAAATTGCACATAATATATTTGGACCAAAATTATTTGAAAAAAGTTAGAGTTTTGTGT
This sequence comes from Anopheles gambiae, assembly GCF_943734735.2. Taxonomy (NCBI): domain Eukaryota; kingdom Metazoa; phylum Arthropoda; class Insecta; order Diptera; family Culicidae; genus Anopheles; species Anopheles gambiae. Next base: position 24,699,745 of record NC_064602.1, read on the forward strand.
ACTATTATTTCAAAGTCACAAGACTTAAAGCATGCATGCAAGAGTTTGAAATAATAAGAAAATACAGATACAAAATGTGAATGAATGCATGAAACCTTACCGCTTAATTGATATCCATTAGGATTCACAATCTGGACATCGTCTACTTGATAATGGTAGATGGACGGTAAATATGGATCAATGATGATAGTATGAATTAATGAATATTTACTAGGATACTCGTGTATAAATTGGATTAATACAAATGGAAAATGAATTCAATCTAATGCTTAAACTAATTTGGGATAATACAATAAAGTTCAAATTAAGTTTGCTTACCAGAGCAAGGCAGACAGTCGGGCGTCGACTCTGTGCTAGCACCTTTGCAAGGTGCACCATTATTCATCGGCACTGGACTGTTGCACACACGGGTACGTTTTTGGCCCTGCTTGCCATGGCCGGGACATTTGCAGTCCGTCCAGGGACCCCATGAGCTCCATCCTCCATCAACTGTGAAATGGTATGAATAAATATGGTAAACATTATTATAACACATAAGGAAATAGTCGGAAAAATATTTAAACTCTAGTTAACTGCTTTACAAATTTTCAAATAAAAGCCTTATCTATGAGCTCGTATTCAAAGTATTCAGAAGAAAATAGTTTACCATAGCTATGTCTTATGAACTTCTATTTCTAATGCAATTCTATTTCATCAAAATACCATTAGTTCACCCTCATGCATTAAGGCAAGCAGAGGCGTACATAACAGTTTGTAGTTGAAATGTAAATGAGTTTACACAATTTCATCCTCCCGCAACGAGGTGGAGGGAAATGCTGAAAACAATGACATTCTGATGATGGAAAAATGACATGTTTGATGTCAACCGTCTCAAACGGTCTCAAACCCATCCTTCGCTACCGGCGCACCGTGGGAAGGCTTTCCACGCTCGCATTATTTTCGGTAGTCGAGGCTCTCGCCCCGCTCGGCAGGAAGAAATTTATGCAGATCAATCATCAGCACATACAAATAACCCACATTTTTATGCTTATCTATTCCTGCGCAAGTGAGGGGAAAGTGATTGTCATCGACCTCGTGTAGACGGTTTTTTCGAAAGATTCTTCGAGAGCCGTTCGAGCACCGGGTGTGGTGTCGCCCTGGCGTAAATGGAGTACCATAATTTAGTCGTGGAATTTTAAGAGAATATTCCCAGAAGAATTCTCGCCCTGTCAGCTTGAGTGACGCCTGTCCATTAGGGGACGCTTTAAAGAGCAGTTGTGAGCAAATTGTAGGGGTGCATAATTTTTCGAACACAAGAAAAGTAAATGAAGTTAGAATTGACAAGCACAGCCTCCTTAAGACCACGGGGGTAAGGCTACACTGAACCGAACCCCGAACAGAACGGTTGACCTGTTTCACGGCTATGATGTTTCAATGCTGAGCATCCTTGAGGTTTTTAAGGGTCCTGCTGGGAATAGTCTTTCCACTGCAGTGCTTTTCGGTTGTAACACAAATGACCAGATGACAAATCTGTGGGATGGATGAGCAACCAAGTGATTCCGGACACTTACCGTACACGGTGATTGGAACTGGGTCTGATACGCGCTTGCCGGCGATGTTCTCCGCAACACATGTATAATTGGCCATGTCCTGCGAAAGGTAAGAGCAGACGAAACAGATGAACAGTCAGCCAGGATGAGAGCATGCTACGGCTATGAGATGGATACGGCAAGCAGCGTTGAATGCCCAACGGCGCAACAGCCTTATATTGTATTGTTGTCTTTGATATGGGTTGAGAAATAACAATGAAGCGAAATTTGAGTACAAAAATAAGAATAATGCCAGCTGGCCCGCCCTCTCCCTCCTTCGCAATCAGTCGGCGTGGGTTTTCTATTTCTTACAAGAAAAGAAATTCTCGAATCATAAAAAAACGCTCACTCCAATATGATGTAACAAAAAGATCGGTTGTATCGTTGTGAATGCTGTTCGTTTCGTTGTGCCGCTAGACCACAAACAATGTTCTCTGTCGGGAGGTTTTTTTTCACGAGAAATCGTTAGGTTTCGGTCAAAGGAACGCTGTTCTGTTTCGGCTTCCACGGAAGGACGGCAAAAAGACGATCAAAGCTGCAGGAAATCCATATCTCTGATGGATAAAAGTTCGTCTTTCGACGAGTTTTAATCGAATCCTTTTGGTGTGCTTTTTTCCTCCTAGGGATTTTTATCATATCCTTTCAATTTTTTTCTCCTACTATTTTGATCCCAAATGCACACAATATCCGATACCGATTTCATCTTGGTAAGATAATAATAAAAAGGATATGAGCTCAGAAATATAGATCGTTTCTCAGCCTTTCACGCAACGCCAGACGGAGGAAGGAAGTGGATGAAATAACAATAGTGAAGCGAAAGAAAGATCTGCGTTCCAGCCCACAGTCCTATCGCATTGAAAGGATGCTTTCATTCCAGCATATGCTTCGCTTGGTTCTCGAACTTATGACGGCTAACCGCCGTGGCATCAGGTTGCGTTGTTGAAAAGTAAGTAAAGACGGTGAAAAACATTCTACGAGGAAGCTTCAATTTCTGCTCGCCCTCCCAGCATATGCACCGTGAAGTTGGTGAGACCAATCGAGAGAAACCTTACCTGTATTTCGACTCGAGCAATCAGCAGCGCGTTCTCGGTCAGCAGTACAAAAGGTGGGTTGGCGTGGACCGGCACACTGTTCTTCAGCCACACGACTTTGGCCGCCGGTGTTGCATTCGCGATGCAGTTCAGCTCGGCCCGACCACCCGTGGCGACGCGCACGATCTTCGGTGAGATGCTAATTTGTTTCTTAATGGCTGCAACAAAAAAAAAAGAAGTACAGAGAAAAGAAAAGAAGCAGCAACGTTAACGAATGTGGAATAATGTGGTTAAGCAAAAAGATGCGAAAACGGGCACGCGGAATTGAGCAATGAACGTTTGAGTGGTTAGAACGAAGCGGTAGTTTTATGAGATGCACCCTGTAAAAAATAATGAATGCTTGTATTTTGGGTTGTGTTGTGTTTTCATCTGCTTGATCCCCTTGCTGTCTATCAATATGATTATATTTATTTGCTTTCTTTTAGGTTACTTTGTATCTGACACGCATTTGTTTGGTGGTTTTTGTACAGCGAAATTGATGCTCCTTTATCAACATTTGTACCCGCATAAATTATTTTTAACTTCAACATAAACTTCCTTTTTCTCTGCTTCCAAGTTCATTCGATAGAACCCTACAAGGCTGCACCTCTGGAATGACTCAACATTAGGTATGTTAATATTTAACAAAATTCAGACACAGCTATAAGTATAAGATGTTCTTTGCTTCAGTTGTTCATGTGAAGCAAATTTAATTCCAATGGAATGAGCCCGAATGAAGCAAATAATAGCTAGACATGCCCAACTGCCCGTCGATGTAGTAGATTTTGAGATGGTTGACAACGACCTTCGTGACACACGGTGAAGTTTATTTACTCCAAGAATAATAAGCTTAATGTTGAATACGTTATTGTTGGGTCGCACCTCTTTGATACTTTGCCGTACATCAGCCCATCGAATCATTCAAATATCATGTGTCACATTCAACGGAAGGTGTTCATATCATGTGTCACTGGCAGCGGTCAGGCCGATACGCGATCTGTTTTGGGGCATGCTTATAACGCAAGGTGGTGAAGTACGGTTGGAGTAGTAAAAGGAGGAGAGCGAACACGCTCCAGGGAGGTGAAGAGGTAGACTTAACAATTACCTGAAGACATTTACTTGCTCTTGAAGCTGGTCAGTTAAGATTGTTTGTGGTAGCATTTACCATGGGAAACATTGGTTGCACAAACAGACTGTCAACGATGCGTGTAGTTGCGAACGAGTGTGTAAATAATAAGCCGTATTATGCTGCAGTTCAATGAGGTCAAGGGTTGTGTTTGGTGGTAGAAGTCTTGTTACCCATGAAATTGTTTTGCGATTTTGCATAAATTGTACTTGTAGGAGAAAGAGTGCGAAAGAGCACATTTCTCTACTTGTTAGTTAGATTTCTCTACTCTATCTTTAACATTCTTAACGATGTTTTGTTGTCGTTGTTTCCAAAAAATGCTTTAATATGAGTCATTTTTCTCTATAGTCATACATTTCGGTTGTCTTGATGTAACGAAAATTTGGCTTGGTGCAGCCATTCACCTTTGATCTGAACTGTGATGTTGTCGATTATTCCTGCTCTTTGGTATACCAAATCGTTCGCATTTCGAATTTACCTTCTTCTTCATTTAAATAACATGATGTGCGCGTTGCAACACTCGACCACTGACTCCAACACAAAGCAGCATTCGAGCAGCATTGATGCGGCTAATTTGCATTCGAATCGGTTAGCTTGATAGGTTGTTGTCATCGGGCACAAAAACCGTAGGTCATCGGAGGTTGCACACACTCTCACCGTGTGGTGATGAATGTGGTAAACGGCTATTTCTATTTCAATTATGTAAACTGTCAGCATAATTTGATGCGTTTCGAGGGTTCGGAAAAGAAAATGAAAACACATTCGCTTGAAAATGAATTCTCTCGCGCGGGGTTGTCGTATGCGTTCCGATACGTAACGGATCATCGCTGTCGATGACGTTTCCGGTGCTGAACTCCAACCCGGCGGTGGTCTTGGGACGCCCAAAACCCAAGACACGGCCCGTGGTGGGGTTTCTCACAATTCCTCTGCTCTGTTCACTGCCCTCAGTCTGTTTGTGCCCTCAGTCAAGCGAGATCTTGTGTTTCTACGATGTTTTTCGAATATTTATTAGGTACCATTCGATTTTCATGTCAAACCATCGTTCTTAAACGGCACAGCGCTTGTTTGCTGGTTTGTTCGGCGTAGAAGAATGTAAGACATTAAAAAATGATACTTTCCAAAACTAATTTGACGACAAGGGCCGCGCGCGTTCTGATTGTTCTTCCCTGCCAGCCTGATTGATGGTGGGTGTAAGAATCGGCTTTTAAACAACGGTTGTCTTTCATGGATATTTTTCATCCACTATTCTCACGGTACGGGAAACGTTGTGGCCTAAGTTCCAATATTTACAACAGCTGTAACATTCGCCTCCTAACGAAATGTTTGGTCGAGATGGTTCAAATGAAGGCAAATACAGCGTTCATCGATATACTGTTACAAACCTTGTATGGTGTTTGTAAAAACATTGGGCAGTGTTTCTATTCATAACTAAATTTAACGCATATTTATATAGCCTAAAATTTTAACTTTCTAATACATGTTTGCAGCTGTTTCGCCCTAAGATATCTTGCTGATTCATGAAAAATATTAAATACTGTAATTTTAGCGACATTTAGTGGTAGAAGTCGCCAATCTACTCAATCCGATTGCCAAACGATTGCCGCTTTGTTGTTAGTTATTTCCTTTTCATCTTGAGGAATGTGCCAGAATGGTTTCTTCTGTTTTCGGGGGAAAGGAAATGTTGCCAGAATAGCCTTATGCTACGGTTTCTGCTGTCTTCTTTCTGCGCTGCCTGTATGGTTTTGGGGCCAGACATTTGTTTTTAATTTTCAGACCCTCGAAGGCGGAACTCATAAATCTCGCGCTTTCTGGTACCCTACCCAGAAGAAGGGTCTAACCGATTCAACCCTTGCAAAGGAAAAAAAACCGGAGCGGTAAATATGAGTGAAGTTAATAAATTATTTTTTACCTACATTCAAACCATTGTAGATTTATTGTAAGTAACTTGTACGGGGTTGCGTACAGAAGGCGCATAAAGTAGACAAAGTTATGAGTTGTTGTTTTCAATAATGAAGCTCCAGTTACAGTCATTTAAATCGAACATTTCATCTTTGTTTTACTCATAAACTAAGGCATATCGCCTGAGACTTAAAAATTAATGAATGGCTATTATTTACAGTGTAAGCAGTGAGTTAAACTTTGATTGTTAAATACAGGAATGATTTGGCTAGCGAAGAGTTTGAAAAGTCTGTTTAAGTATTGGTTTTTCTATTGTAAATTTTTACACGTCCTATATGTTTGGAATGATCAACTGAAATAATCATCTGTACCCGAAGGTGGACAACTCGAAATGCTAATTTAAATTTCAAAATTACGTCGGAGAATTGCCAACAGAACTGCCTCATAAGCAATGATTACACGCGGGAACAAAACTGAGCAATAGAAGCTTTTGAAATAATTGATGGTATTAAGATGTAGCTTGTTCACACAGCACCTTCCATTAGCTCTTAGTAATTGTTTGTATCCGTTAAAAAGTATTCAAATGAAGAAACTCACGAATATTTCCATAGGCTATAGCCTATAGGCAAATATTTCTTTGAAATGACATCTGTAATTAAATTTTACATCACAATAACGTATGTTGGATGGATTTGAAACAAACGATAAAAAATATTAAATTATTGAACCAACTTGTAAAATTACTTTTGCTGCTGATTCATTAACGTAAAGCATCATTCCTTCTACTAACTCCTTTTCCCGAATGTCTGCTTTATTATGTCCGTCTTTTACAACATTTCACAGCCTCCTCTTGCCCATGATCAGCCCGTTCATTATGGCATTCTTGCCGAAGCATCGTACGGGTTCGGGAAAGAGCAAATAATGAACATCAAGTGCATAAATAACCAACCCCGGGGCCGTGCTCAGCGTACGCGCTTAACTTCCCCTGTGCACGGGAGAAATGGTAACTAGTCGGTAATTAACACTTACTTGCCACTTGGATCGTAACCGGTTGTGTCTTGACGTGGCCACGGGATGAGTATGCTCGGCATTCGCATTTGAATGGGCCCTTGCCGAAGAACTCGTCGACCAGCTCGCGGGTGATGGTGGCCGTCGCTTCCTGCAGCTGGACGCCACTGTGCGGATCGGTGTGGTGTTCTTTCTCCGTCGGTGGAGGTTTTGTGCTGCCGCTGCACTTAAACGAGATCTGCAGATAGCGGAAGGCGAAAAATGTCGAAAAATATCAAACCTTTCGCGCTCTTTTTCTTTCTCGCCTTTCGTACAATCGAACGAGCCGAACGTTTATTTGCTGTGCGGATGTGAGCCACAATAACTCACTTTTGAAGCGATTTCAATTTGGTGGCTTTTTGCCGTACGGTAAAATGAAAAAAAAAAAAAAAACAAACCAAAAAAAGCTCAATATTTCTTACCTGCAGTGCATGGGACGCTTTGCAGTATAGCTTGGCGGGTCGATTCTTCATGACATAAGCACCTTTCGGCTCTACCAGAAACACCGGCAGCGGTGTCCCATCGTTCCCTGCCCCGAAGCTCTCGATCTGATCGATTGCCGCTACCTCGAAGTTATCGGTGTAATCCAGCGAGTCGTGCTTGTGGCCGCTCGGTCCTCGGTCTTCCGTCGCTCGGCTGTCCTCATCGAAGTTTCCCAACAGCTCGCCCCCATCCTCGTACCCATCGTCCTCGTCATCGTCCGGTTCCTCCTCGTCCGGATCATCCACACCGAACGGCGCTTTCGCGTTGGTGACCGTGCCAGAGAAAGCGGGCAGGCTGGTGGACACATCCGACTTGAACGGTGGTACACCGCTGGCACTGCCGGCGCCCTTTGACACCGCTGCACCGAGCGGCGAGCCCGCACCGTCGCCGTGCACATCCGGCAGCATGGCATCGGAAATGTAGCCAAAATCGTCGTTTGCCGACGTGTAACCACCACCTCCTGTCCGACCGGTTCGGTCGAGCGGACCACCTGAGTGTGACCGTTGCTGGTGCTGCTGCTGCTGCGGATCCTTATTCACTTTCAGAGCAATTACATTCACCGCCAAGCAGGCGAGCAGGCCGATAAATAATGGAAACAATGTCGCTTCTGATATCCCCATGTTTACGATCCCCGGGTGCAGTAGCCGTTGTTAGCTTGAGTGCGGCGTGCGGCAGGGCGTATGTGTGCTGGCTGGGCAGTGTCCCTTCGGTGGGAACGGCACAACGCTACACATTAGGCCACCCGTTAGTCACTTTCAGCGACATTGGCCAGGCGCGGGTGAGGGAGGAGGTGGGGTTTATTTTTATTTCACTTGTGTCCACTTTCGCCGAACGGTGCTTTTCTCAGGTTCAGCAAATCCACCCCGAAAGGGTTGTTGGATTTTCTTTCGGGCGATTCTTTTTTGTTATCAGCAACTCCTACACAATATTTCACAAGCTATCTGGTGCTTTCACATATCACTTCCGTTTCGCAGAGAAAAAAAAATCTATAATTGAAAACACAAACCATTAATTACGCCAACGCCAAACTTGAGGTTGTGGCCGAAATGCCAAAATATCAAACGTGTGGATGTATTGGAAATACTATACGATCCTTTCGATTGTAAACAATTTTAAAGAAATACTAATTGATAACCAGATAGTAATCCTGGGATACACTACACGAATGTTATATTCACGTATTTAAGAAACACCTGCTGGAAAAACCAAACATTTTCTGAAAAAGACATTACACAACCACAGTAAACCCTGCGACAGCTACGACTTTATGGCTCGTGTCATTTTTTTCAATGTTATACTTTGTGTCTAGTATGTACACGCTTTGCAACAAGCTGGCTTAACGACACCACGAGCGATCGAAACGAGACAGTACGGTAACACCACGTCGTTCATTCCACGATTTCACTCCCGAATGTATCACACTGCAAACGTTTCACTGTGCCGTGTGGCCCGAAAGGATCAGGGATGAGGTTCGCTAGCCGTGTAGCAAGATGGGATGCGTTATTTTTTGTTTGCTGCTGCTCGCTAATTTGTTCTTCGTTCCGTCTGGTTCGGTGACGTTGGCGCTGGTTTACTGAAGGATGGAAGGAGCATTTTTCTCTCCTGCCAGGTGGATGACACTACACGGTTGCAGGTTATTGTTGCCAAGAGTAACTGCTTGTCAAGCCAGGTGATACCTGTAATTGGTAAATTGAATAAAGTGTTTGTTAGTGATTGGTTTCGTTTATGGTTTTTGTGTGGGGCGTGAGGCGAAGGTATAATTGAATTTGGTAGCGTGATAGTGGAAAGTTCGGCAGTGGAGTTGTAGCAAGGAAACCAATCATTGAAAGTAAGCGTCAAGAATATGACAATTAGATGCACACGGTTGTTACTACAAGTCAAATTTTGGTTTCAATTATTCAGATCAGCTGCAGGGTGAGATATTTGGATACACTACCTCATATTTCCTCTGCTTTAAAAATATGTACGCTTTAAGAAATAATGCACGCTGCTTATTTAAATATTGTGTAGTAAGCAAATGATTTGATTCACATCGGAAACAATTCAATCTGGCAAAAGCGATGCTAGATTTAATCGTCACAGCTCCGTTGATTGTGGCCGCAATGAAAACAGAAAACTGATACCTCCAAAAACGGTGCCACGGCTCCACAAACTTAATAAATTGAATTCAAGCCTGATGTCGATGAAACGGCCCGATAACATCTTCCAGATAATGAAGACATTTTTCGATGTCGATGTTCCCACAAGAATGAAAAATCTGTCTTTCACTCTCTTGCGTGCTCTTTCTTCATGCTGAGCAGAAATTGCACACGATAGAAACTCGTTTACCGTCCCGACAGGGTCGATGAAAACGAGAGGCAGCAAAAATCCACAGATCCTTCTTGAGAACGCACTCACACCACCGCCAGGGTCAGACTTTGATTGTTGTAATGTATCTGGTTTCACCGTGTGACATTTGCTACTTTAGATGCATTTATGGTAAATTCAACATGCTGGGTAGCAGGCAAATGAGCAAATATTAACATGCACCAGTATCGGGTATCTGCTGCCAGTACGATGTGAATGTTAAGCTGAAGCCAATGAAATGTAATTCAGCCGCAAGGCGATATCGATCTAGCCTCTGTTTTTATGCATCAATCGATATATTTGCAAATTTTAACACGGCTGGATACACTCCTTCGGAGTCCTGAAGGCAAAAAATGCACAAACTAAAAATTAGCACCATAATTGTATTACAAAGTGCGTGTAGCTGCAATAAAAATTGCATTCCCTGCCCCTACACTTAGCAATCAATGAAGCATTTTAAAATTTCATGAATGAAAGGTGAAGACGGAGCAGTACTCTAAACCAGTTAGGTATGGAATGTTGAGTGGTGAAAAAAATGCAGAGTCGTACGGGAGAGGCCTATTTGCGAACGGGTGATTTGAAGGGCAGAAAAAGAAATTTACCGCACACATTATTTAATGACAACTATAAATAACGGTGGCTCCCGACAGTCGGCAAACCTGCCAGACACAGGAGGGCAAGACCGTATCGTCTGCTGCCGTCAAGGAACTGAACGAGAGCGGTACGTCGATCCCTCGTCCGATTCCGTCAGCAAGGTTGCCCGATGTAACATTCACAAGGTGTACGGCGTTGCAATGAATTATGCAAAATGAACTCGTCACAACGGGTTTCTTCGACTCGGCGCTGTATTCTTGTTTTCTTCGCCTTGCATACCAACTACAGCTAGCACCGTTGTGTACACCCCCCGATTGCCTGCAATTTAAATCGCACTCTAACAAGGGGAACAAAACCAGCACGTGAGTGTGAGAGCCACCAGGTTCACAGCTCGCACACACACACACACACACCTTTGATTCGACTCCCGGTGCACATCCTTAGTTTGGGTGTACAATGTTTCCCTCCAATCCCATGCGCTATCGATATCGAGCGAAAAACGCAGGGTCGCCGCCGTACCTATTCTGCCCGCAGGGATATGCTACCGTGTTAGCTTATAGCTGTGCAAGTTATATGAGCCATAACACTCTCACACAATAGCGCTGGAACTGGTGGTGATACCTATCGCACCGGGAGAATACTCTTTAAAATTCACTCCCAGAACGGCTGTGTTCGATGATTCTATCGACATTAAAACACAATAGGCTGAGTGTGTGCGACCGAACAGAAGGTATGATTTTTAAACCCTGCGGTGTATTGACCGGCCTTCATTAAGGGTTTTTTATACCAATATTGTAATAGTAAGGCTTAAAAAAACTTTATTTAAATACTGACAATGTACGGCATAGTGGTTGCGTTTCCAAAACACACGGTTCGATTGGGATTTTACGGAACCTCAAATTAAATAACACAGTAAATAACAATGATTAATCTCAATCCCAGGTTACCAGTGCTATAGATCAATTGTGTCCGTGGGAAGCCCTTTCTGGGCTGCATTAAAAAAAATCAACTAAACAAGGGTTACAGCTGAAACAGTTCAGTTCTAAGTAGTATTGATTTCCAGATTGATACGCCCTTGTGGTAAGGAAAAACAGAATAGTAATGGGAATTGTACGTTAAATTATAGGTGTAGCCATTAAATTGTGATTGATTCGTTTTGGAGGGTTCTCGAGAGACTCTCGAGCGTGAGCTGAGATTACAGGATTATGTTGTACGTGAAGGGAAAACGATAGATGTACGGAAACTGTCGGAAATAACTATTAGCAATCAATTGTTTACTGTGTAATTTGTGTGTACTTGTATACAAGTAAGACATAGTTAAGCTACTAATAGTTATCTGAGTAATATGTATTTTGGTAGAGAAAAAACTAGAAAATTTAAGTTGAATACCGAAGAGAACAAGTTTGTTTTTGGTGTAACGCTGATTATGGTAGCAATAGCAAACACGAAAAAAAAGAAGAATTTGGATTAGTGCTTTTTCTTCTTCAAATATGCAATATTACTCTTCCTGCTGATTCCAGCTGAACCCCAAAAGTGCAAGACGATGTTCTTGTTAGCTTGTTTCTTGCAACAAAGTTTCTTGTTGTGTTGTTCATCTTGAGCGGCATCGAATTACGAACATGTGTCGTGTTTCGCTGGGATGATGCCGAGAAAAGAACCGACGAAGCAAAATAAACGACAATTTTTTGTTTCGAGCCTAGGCCCAACGTAGTGCTAGGTTTCTTTTTTGTCCCCGTTTTGTGGGTATGCGCAATGGTGCAAAGCGAGCGGATGGAAGAATGCTGGCGCCAGGGTTGAAAACCGAAGGGATCAGCAGTTTCGGAGAGAAGAGTGTACAGTCTTCACTTTTCACACAGCGTCCAGAAGGAAGGAAGTGTAAGATGCACAAAAACTTGAAGGTCGAAATTTTGGGTTAAGGGAGTGTTTCCAAAGCGCACAAATAACACACAGTTGAGGCAAAGAATTGTCCTTTTCTTACGTAACTGAAATTCCTAAGGGAAGGAAGATAAAAGCAATCCCATCATCGTGGCTTCCCATCAATCATTACCACGGCGTGTTTGAGATTCGTGTATGATTCATCGGCAACAGTGCAATGGAAAAAAGGCACTAGAGTGGCGTTGAGAGTACTTCACGGGACGACATATTTACAAGTGAAATACAGTGTTTGGGAATGACAATCTTTCGAGTGCCCCCTTCAGCGTAAGCCACACATAAATACCATTATCCTGGGCTGAAATCACGGCACCTAGAGAGTTCGCTCGTGACTTTTTCTGGCAGGGGAAATAAATCATAGCTCACAACCTCTGGAGTATTCTAACGCTTAAACAAAGCAAAAAACTCCCAATGACATGGATCTGCCGTGCCTGTGACAAGGGTTGATCGATTCGTTTTTATTAATTTAAGATACCTCTCCAGTCCATTGCTGTACGTTGGAACGTATCAGTTGTCAGGGTGTGCGGCTTAGGATACGGATGCGACGCTATTTTGTATCGCTTCAGAGCCAAACACCCTTTTCTATCGAAATTTCACACTCCTAATCAAGCGCAGGATGATGGTAAATTGACTGTTGCAGATGTGCTGGCAGAAGCTTCATTTCAATAACATGCTATATCATGTGAAATATTGAACATTAGCTAGGAAAGCATTTTCCGATAAAATCTATTTGATGAAGGACAGAGGGAAATTTGAAGAGCTCTTATTTGGAATATCAAATTTCGTGATACTTTGCTCCATTTTAAATACCGGGTTGACAATGATGGTTTGGGAGCACTATGGCTAGAAAGGAAAACACTACCAAATGTCTATTTTCTTTGTATGAAAATCAATATTGAAAACAAACAAAATTATCCCCCGCAATAAAAATAAATAAAGCGAAACAAAGCAACGTTATAGATAGCAGAGGAATACCCATCTCACTTCATAATGTTTGATGTAGTATGAACTATTCTATTACATGAACGTTGTTAAGGTTTTTATTATAAATGAGTTTTGGAAATAAAAATAAATTGTTTTAAAAATGCACTAAACAATGATGATAAATATTGATATGAAAAATACCAACATGTAAAATAAATAACCAGTAAAGGAAGAGAATGCTGCTTGAAATTGATACGTTTTGTCTAACCCTCCAAAGGTGCCAAAGGTGTAATTCATACAGGAAGCTCTTCCCAAAGCATAAGATATCATAGTTTGTGAACGAAAAAAACAATTCCAGCTACCAACATAAACCGGTTTGAATGTGATCGCGCAAAACGCTCAACAGCCAACTGACAAACGACCAGAGTATCCATTACAGTTGTTACCTACTTTCACAAATCAGCTGCATGATTAAAAAATATTTGAATACGAAAACAATTATATCATATTGTTGATGACATGTGGAAACATTCTTATTTATCTAGGTACATAAATAAGTAAAATGTAGATTTGTATTCAACCAATTACATGTTTTTAATGCTTGTAGCTTAGGGAACGTTCTAGTTTCGGCTCCTTTTTCTAACCACCATCTAATGCGGATGATGGAAAAAGATTTACGGCCATACACATCCAAGTGAAGGAGGCTGCTCGCTTTGTTTTACTAATATTTTCAAGCTGATTACAAGCTCAAGCTACCAACGGGCCGAAAGAAATCTCACCTTTTCTCTCTAGTGCTCATAAAAACCGGCAGAAGTTAAATAATCGTTTATGGTTGTTCACCAAAACCTGATGTTCTTAAGACAGCCGCTGCCCAGGCTATGTGCGCCGGTCGGTACGTTGAACCAATTCCAGACAGCATAAAGAGGCAGTGAGAGCGAAAAAAAAACGCATCTAGCCCTACCTGAGGGCAATAAAAGTACCATAAATCAGGATTTACTGTACAGCAGTTGCCGCTCTGTGACATTAGCTTTTAAAGCTCTTATATGGTCGGTCACCTGCAGCAACATCCTCCGAATGATACGAAGGCAATTATGCTTAGCGATCTGGAATTTGAGAAACAGGTTGTTTCCGTGTCTTTTCTTTGACATGAGAGGCGCTGCAGCTGTTACACGGGCGGACGTTTCTCATCCGAACCCAAACCATCGTTTTAAATAGAAAGCGAGACTGTTCTAACACCCACTGTTTCCGTACAAGGTCGGTAAGAGGGATTACAATTTCGTTGATTAGATTTCGAACGAGACTTTGTGGAAGGCCAAGCAATTACACGACACAGTGAATACTTGAGAATTTCTTTCGAATTTCTTCGCAAGGGTCCGTCGCTCGGGTCCGTCATTGTTTTCAATCGCAAAGTTAGCTTTTTACCCAGTTTTACACGATCGTATCGCAATTAAATGAAAAGAAGGTTTCATCTAAACTTACGCGAGCTAGATCGAAATTACTGTTTTTGTTGTTGCGTCAGTCATTTCATTCAACCATCGAATTCACTTTTAATATTCCAAGCAGCATGATTGCATTATTGTTCCCTAATTCTGAAGTCAAACACATGCGGGGTTTGGATATAGAAATAAACCTTCCCCACCAGGAGGTTTCGTCAGCTGTTCCGAGCATGTCAGCCAGAAATAAAACCCGAGACAAAGGTGCGAGTTTATGACTTCTAACCCCTTTCTAACCCCGAAATTGGTCATTGAGCAACGATGGCTGCACCGAACCGGAAGTGTTCCCTTTATAGATTACTTCCACCATTTTTCACTTCCCTTGCGCCGCAAAAAGGTTTCCCGAAGTCGTTCGTACTGTAGAATTCAATTTTTATTCCAACCCTTCCCAGATGACATTGAAATGCGGTTTGGACACCGACACACAGAGTGCGGTACACGGTTTCAATGTTCACGCCACTGAGCATTGAGCTCGGGCCCAAGCACTGGAAAATTACATACACATACGTACATTGCGTCGATGAGTAGGCATACGTATTTCTGTAACGTGAGACTTCATGTTTCCATCGTGGTCGTGTATAGCAAACTGCAACGGGTCTAATAAATATTCAGATGACCCTACTAGCAAGCAGAAAACGAGTATGCCTCTGGATTCATAAACTTTGTCGCATGCGAAGTGTGTTAATTCTTCTAATTTGAGTGTTGGGGGAAAATTTTGAAGCCATTCGTTAAAATATGGTACAGTTCGTTAGCTCCTTTGGGTAATAACGTAGGAAAAATAGTGGGAAACTGGGTTTGGGGATGGTTTTGATAAATTGTTCATGTAACAAAAAATGTAGACTGAAAACTCACTAATGAGCTGTGACTGAATGAAATGAATCTAAGGCTTCTTTTTGTTGAAAGTTCTCGTCGCATTTTAGAGTTGTAATATGATATGTAATATCTGAACAAAACTTTCCAGACAACTGCTGGAACAATGAGATGGGATCCTTCCATTGAATCGTAGTGTATGGATGAAAATACGGCTTGAATTGAAAATCGTATTGGTTTTCAATTTATATTTGAGCTGCGGTTCATCGGTACATAATTATTCACTTAAAACAGTTTATAGTATAATTAAGGTACATTGTACATTGTACATTAAAATGCAGTATTTATACGATATAATGATATACACGTGGGCCAATCAAGATTGAAAGAAGTTGATAAGGCCACTTTCTAATGAATCGCAATAAGAATATAAACAGAAAAACAGCTAACCATCAATGAAAATCACTGCTACGATGGAACTGTGATACATACTTTAACCTCATAACCTGATTTAAGCCTTCAGGCAAAAATATACAAAATAAAAAAGAAAGAAACAGACACAAACAAATTATTAGCGAATCAAAACTTTAACCGTTTGATCAAGCTTCCAGCCGGAGTGCTGATTTCTCCCGTGCTGAAAGGGAAATGTTTAAATAGAAGCAGTCACATCCCGAACGATCGGTAAATGAGATTTTTATCGTCTAATCACTGTCTTGTGTCTTAGGGTTTGCCGAACCACTCATCGATCATTCTTTGACTGCGTCACGCCAGCCGCAGCGTTGACGTGCGGTTGGGGTTGATCGTTTCGATCGCCTGTCGTAGCGACTACCTATTGGCAATCCGGTCGCAAAACTTGTCGACACCGATCCGCGATCCGAGAAGCATTGGCTTTGAACTATGATTAATAGTGTGTATGTGTGTTCGCCGCACCGTGTCTGCTCTACGCCAGCTATCAGCTGTCGATCGACGCAATGCATTTGCCGCACCTATTACGTGTGGCTGGCGGGCAGCAAACGGGTCAATTTATGATTGAGCAAATTAATTTGCATTCTTATTACGTGCTTTTCCGTGCTCAAGTTACGGCTGTCTCAAAGAAGGTTGTCTGTAGAAGGAGGTTGCGGTGTAGAAAAAAAAAGCTTCGATCGTTAGCGATAATGATTCTCGTTACGTCGGATGATATGATCATTACATGGGCAGCCTGACAGTTTGTTCAGATAGAAGGTAATTTCTGTTGCAGAATTGCAGTTGAAATATTTCTAATATAACAAAAGTACTGTTTGCTAGAACAAAATACGCTCCGGCAGAGGAAACTATGAGTAATCGTAAGCATTCTAAAACGTGTTTTGTCTTGCTTTTTGATACTCCGGTGGTCTGATGATATGGTGGCTTTTGGTTGTTTTAACCCTGAACTGACATCAGCCTCTTAATGGTCTAATAAACGCTACGTTTTCATATCAGCGCGATGAAAACATTCGCTTGCTGTCGAGCACAAGTAGGCGCGAGTACGATGCATGTGTGTCGGGCAGAGTCTGGTTCTAGGTAGGAATATTTCAAATGAATGAAGCTGATAGAGCGAGAGCCATACTCGATTCAATCATCACGCACAACTATGTTACGGTTGATACGAACAAGTATGTTTGCAACACAGGAAAAAATGGAAAAAAGTAACAAAACCACGATGAAGCAAGCTTTCTTCATGGTGGTAGAATGCGATTATCGGTTTGTGTACATCATTATTATTCTAATCAATCGCCTTGGTGATTGCCGTGCGGTTCCCGTTCCTGCCTGTGGTAAGAGAAGGGTGCGGAATAAGCGGTTAATTTATTGCATGATAAGACGATTTATTGCCTATGCAGCCCATGGTGTAGAGCGAGACAGTTTATTCAATGCGAATGCCGATTACGGCTTAGTGCGTGCCGGCACTACTGCCCTTTCTTCAATGGACACACTTATGGAAAGTTCATTTTTTCTGTTGTTGTCAATGATTGTTGTGCACGTGTTTAAAGGAGTTTTTTGCACCGCTCACAGTTTACGTTGAAAATACACATCTAAAAAATTAATTGTGAAACAATTTTTTTGCCCGGAATACTTTCTAAAAAATCGGAATTCTTTCCAACAAAGGTCCATGCGATTGTTATGGATCAAGAATGAAGACCGGAAGTATTTGAGAGTATAATTGAATAGACGTCTTTGTTAATCATTTCATGAGCTGATAATTCTCTGCAGTAGTTTTTATAAAAAATAACATCTAAAACGGGCCTCTTTTTCTAGTTTTTTAGCAGTATGAATGAAATTCTAGAACATTTACGTAAATCTGGTGAAATACAGTTATGACCCGATTTTGGTATGCATTTCCATCATCCCGTATCAACTTAATAACTTCTCAATTCTCTTAACGAAACTCATGGTATACAGGGGAAGGCATACAACATAAGCTTTCAGAGCAAAGAGTTGAAAATCGTGCCAATAGTTTATTTCGTCATCATCTACAATCAACTTGCAATGCAAGCCAACGCACATTTGCTTCGTATTCGGCATTGTAACCGAATTGGGATTGAACAAACTCAACGGAAGGTTGTCGATGATGTAGATTCGGGCTTATGATTCAATCAAGTCTGTTAAAACGGCATGGTGCTCCGACTTCCTTTATTGGTTGCTCTGCTCTGGCCACTGTAAGGTTAATTTATTAATTTATTTAAATTAACCTGATTAAACATCATCATAATCGTTCTGCCAAAACAACGCACCAGGCTTATGATCGACGTGCTTTTTTCAGTCAACATTCGACAGCCTCATGAAGTATACAAGAATGGCATCAGAAGCAACATGGAGAGAACAGGAAATTGGACCAGACGGCAACATTTGTGGCAGGCATTAAGATTTTCAATCCAAACGGGCTGGCATCCAGACAGATACGTATAAAAGTATATCAAAAATTCAAAATTGTTTCATTTTCGTGTTGGTTTTGGTGACACTGCTGCAGAGAAGAACAAGATATAGATCATTTGGGATGTTCGCTTTATACTGCTGTATGGAATTCACGTCAACATTGAACTGAATTTTGGTTTTTGGTTACACAACAAAATTTCACTTTATATTATATGAAAAACTCACAAAACAGTTTAACTAAATTCGAATTGTACAGTTATGATTGATAGATATTCATCTGTTCCACCAACATTTTTCTGTCGCGTTTTGTATATAGCAGCAATAATTTGGCAAATATTTGGAGAAGCGCGGTTTTATGGCGCTCGCATCAGTTTAGAGCTGGAAGTGTGGAGTCAACCACTGAATTAATCTTTGCCGTTTATTATATCGATGAAAAGATGCCTCCAACGATTGTTAAAATCCCCCGTACCAGGAAGGATGTGAGTGGATTAGGGTAAAATAAAAATTACGGCAGCGAATGGTACATGTTAACCCCGGTTTCGGTTAACTTTGTGGTAGTTTGGGCTTCGATCTATATTAAACGGAATATCAACGTCAGATCCAATGAGACTGATGAGCCACTTGAACGAAAAGTTTGCTACAACATACACCCGGCCCAAAGTTTATCAATTAGTGGTTTGTTATTGCATCAGCAGTTCTACAAACTCCACGCTCATTGACTCTTTCTCTCTCCTGGTAGGGTTACGGGGCAAGTAAGCGTGGATAAATTAATTCTGTAAACCGCTTTGCATGAAAGTGCATTCAAGCGTTACGACGAGCATCGCTTGTGGTAGTGCTAAACCACTCATGTTCATCAATCTCACGCGATGTAGCGTAGAGAACGCGGATCGGGAACAGTTCGCGTGCAGGTGTGTGCTCCAAACCGGGCGTTCGCATTTCACGAAAAACACATTATAGAATGGTATGGAAACGAAGAGAACTAAAAACAGTGCTTGGTAGTTTATAGCGGAACATAATAAAATAACACACATACCAAACAAAAAACCACACACGTGTCTAATGAACCCACCCCATAATCAATCGCCCGCTCAGCAAGTAACCTTTGCAGAAAGTTCTGGCGCTGCTATGCTTCGGTGGCGCCGCTCATCGAAACATAACAAATCCAGACGCACCAATAACCAGAACCAGTAACAGACTTTCGAGAGTATAAGCCTGGACGGGAATGCGTACGGAAGACAGGGCTAGGGCAGGAAAGGGCATCGGTCTAACGAACGATAACGTGCACAAATTGCTCCCGGTTGTGTGTCAGGATGTGTGAAGGATGGTCGAGGCTGTGGGCAAATATGCAAAGCATGTTTAGGGCGCCCGTTGTTGTGTCCCTTTGCAAATGGAATGGAAAAATAGAGCGAGAGGCTGAGAGCGCTGCTCGCCTTGTTCAAATCCCTCTTTCGTCACTTCGTCAGCAGCAGACAACTTCATCCTGTGTGTTGTCGCCATAACAAACGCATATGGGAATATTGCAGTTTAGCCGCCGCATTGCGTACGACTAGAAGAACGAGAGAAAAAAATGACTCACTCACACAGAAAATGTAGCAGCTGATACATCTACACCCCAGAGGAAGCTTTTCTGTGAATGGTGTTCAAAAAAGTGCTCGCGTCATCGCGCTGCTTGACCAAAATGAGGCCCATGTAGGCATCCAAATTAAACCGATGAACCGTTGGACAAACGGACTGATTGTGTACCGCTTCGCGCCTGCAGCGGTTGACCCGATATCGCACCGGAACACAGTGACTTTGCTTCGATGCGTCCGCGAACGCGGTTTAACATGCTTCACTTGCCCCGGTTACAATACAACACGGCAGATGGTGCTTGTATTTGAAGAAAGGATAGAAAGAGAGGTTGGCAGAGAGGCGCAGAGAGGGAAGTGAATTGGCACGAGGCTATAAAATATAGCCTTAGTTTAGCAATGTTGGAAAAGAGCGGAAGGTATTAAATAAAACCAGCAAGTTCAAAATATACGCAACGAGTTTGAGAAGTGTAAAATATTCGAGATAGGTAGTAGAAATGCTAGCATTACTTGCAAGAGGATAAGTAACATTAATTGATGAAGCAAATGAATATTCTCTGAATGTGAATAATATTGCATTTACTGCATTAAACATGCACTAAAGATAACACGACTGTAACGCAGAGTTTATGTTTTCTTTGTAATGTGTGCTAGAATAGTTCAAGCGTCTCTTCAATAAATTGATTAAACCAATATTCCTATACAAAACAAAGGAAGTCATCTCGAATACATGCTACGATCCTTTGTACAGCAAGTGCAACCTTATCAAGAATTGCATTCCTAGCCAATGTATGTTTTAAAATTATTGTTCATCGGTATGACTTCGAACTTGACCCATCAATCACTGCGATTGATCAATGTTGATACGTCAGTGAGCCTCCATATTTGCACAATCTTCCGTTCAGAGAAAGCATGACTAATGTTATTTAACATGCATAATTTCTTGTCACTGTTATATGGGTACTGATTTAAACTATGTTTGTTATCACATGCTATTGCATCGAACAGCAATCTGCAGTTTTAAATCATCGAAAATAGAGACAATAATATGTTTTACAATACAAGCTGTTTTCAACAATTAGCCACATTAAAACATACATTTAACTAAAGTTCAAGTCGTACCTTCAGCGTCACATAATACCGGTGAACGGCGATCAATTTGGTCCGCTACTTGACACTTGCCCGATATGTTGACACCACCATGGTTTCAAAGCATTCCTATTCCTTTTGCACGGCCACGCCACCAAAACACGGGGCAAGATCAAAGAGTAAAATGCGCGATTTTATTTACCGTACGCCCGTTCCATGTATAAAGCGTGCCGATTGGAAGGATTTCTTGCTCCGTACTTGGTCACGCAGCATCCCGGCCCGCGCGGGACGTGAGCGGGAACGAGAAAGATCGATGGAGATTGAGCATGCAAATATTGAATCACGCAATTGAAACATTAATCTGATGATTTGGGTCATGTAAGTAGCAGAAAAGAAATCGGCAAAAAAGCACGTTCCCGTCAAGGGAGGGGAAAATGCGCGAGAATCAAACAGAGAGAAGGAGAAGAAAAAAAAAGGTAGTTTGACAGTGAAAGTATTTGAGCGAGTTTGATCGGTTTTGCAAGAGATATTAAATAAGCTTAAAGATCTGCCAGTAGTTTTTCTATCGCAAAATGAGATACGAACACAAAAAAAAAGGAAAAATGTTCGGCGGAATGTGAATAAAACTTTAACATTGTAAACTAATGACGTGTTAAACGCTCAACACGCTTTGAAACAGATCGCCCGTAGTGGCGAACGTTTTGTTTGCGTTGAAGTGCGACGATCAAAGATTTCAACACGGTGGTCGGTGGGACCCGGACATCAAAAGAATGAGTGCGACCAACCGCAGACTGACGTTTGCTATGACATGGCGTGATTGAAATCGATCGCATGTCCTTCCTGCGAGCGATCTTTTTGAGAAGAAAAAATGGATTCCATCAATAACATGCTTTAAGCTCCGTTTGCTCACAGGGAGAATATTGGTTATGCATGTATTAAAAGTAAACGGGCTTTTGGTACATTTCCAAAATCAATTTATAAGCAATAACAACGTATGAGAACACTTTCCATCTAATAAAACGGGGCTAGAACTAGTACAAACGGTAACATTGTTTTGTATATTATCCCAATATCATACGATTCCTACATAAACACATGAACCTCCTTCCGGTTATTGACCGAAAGGAGCCAAAACAGACGAGTGAAAGGGCAAATTTCACATAACATGCCCTTTCTGCATCGATAACAAAACAGAAGCGCCCTCTTACCGAATTAGGCCGAAAATAATCATTTATATTATTGATCCCATCCTCCGCTCATCTTATCGGTCGCACAAGACCAACCATCTCTGGCATTCCATCGAATGGGGCAAAACGCCGTATCATATGGCAGACATAAAAGGGTCCTCCTCCTTCTGCCGGTTGTTGGGCTGGTTTATGTAGTAGAATATTACCCTCGTACCATACAGATAAAGCGTCTGCCAGAAAGACGTTCGTGAGCGTTGTTCGGAATGGAAGAATTTCAGGGAACACTTGGGCTGTTATTTTTGTTGTAAAAGTAACCACAGCTTCCTGCATTCTGGATAGAGGTTCGTAGATCACGCGCTTATGTTAGATTGCTGGAGCAAATATACTTGATCTTTGGATCGAAGTATTGCGTCTGGTTCATGAGAGCCGGCCGGTATTGCGGTCAAGGTTGACAAAATGAATGTAATCAAACCGTGATTGAATTGACATAAAGAAAAGAAGGAAAGCAATACAATTTCCTCCAAAGTCCCACAGGGATATCGGCGAAGTGTTTTCGGAATTATTGGATGGCAGGCTCCACCTCATCTAAATCCAATTTGTGAACCAAAGGACTGTGCAAAGCACGCAATTGTCCAGAAGAGTATGTTCATTATAGCGCACGAAGCGTGGCGCACACAGAAGACGCATGGGGAACGGGGGCCTTTTGTTTCAGAAGTTTACCGAGCGCACATTACATCATGATGTAAGAGATACACGGGTGAAGTGATGTGTAAAAACATTGTACAACTTACCGTGTAGGAACTATCTCCGATGGTTGCGTTGGTCGATGCGATTATGTTATCTACGTTTTAGACGTGCAAAGGTGATAAATCATTCGTTGTTAATCCAAATTCGATTTATCAGACGTCATTTGTAATCCGGCGCGTATATCATTTCACAGTACTGTGTTCCCAAAAGCAGATAAGTATTCCGTTGTAGCAGTTAACGATTCACTAGAAAACACCTCTTCCATCACACGAAGAACTTCTTGTGCCTTTTTGTATGCTTCAAGATACGCGGCACATAGGATTATAATTTTTCTCGTTGCACTTTTTTATTGTATTGCCGCCACGGAAGAGGTCGTTGATCATGCACACTGATGCAGCGGTATCGGATGCATCTTTCCGGAGGCTTTTTCTCACACTTTCTCACCCCCGGTAGGGGCACTATCATTATTTTCACGGTCACGATTGCATCAAATCACATTGCAGACAAGCCGTTGTTGGTGGGGTTATGTTTTCACTATCCACTCTTTGCATGCCGTTGCACCATTCCTTCCATGACAGCATTTTCAACATCACTTCATTTGCGAACGTCGACAGGCGACCTTGAAGAGGCACGTCAAACTTTTCGCACCAACCGATGCAAAAATAAAATTACCATTCCCAATCATAATATGCACATTTTTGGGCGATATTTTCACAGCCTGTGACTGTGTTGAGTTGCCGCCGGTTGCTTTTCACTTATACCTTGGGATCACAACAACCCTTGACACATAGGAGACAGTGCTAGAAGAGGCATCCACACCACGGCGCTGAGCACTGGGTTGTCAAGGAACGAACGATGCACGGACGAAAACAACAACTGAACCCTCTTCCTCTCGATACGTTTACCCTTCCATACAACAGCTCAACACTCACACCAAATGCGCACGAAAGTCGTTGAATGGCCGCGACGACGAAAACACGTCCTACCCGGCGAATGTTTTCGATGAGACTGAGCGAGAGAGGGAAGGAAACAGTTTATGCTACGGGCTGCTCGCTTGTAGCATGGAAATGAGCGGAGCGTTGGGTGGATTCTGGAGAGAAGCGATTCGAAGAATGAGAGTTTAGGATGGATGCGTGAGAGCAACCGAAAGAAAGAGAGCATTGAATGAGAAAGTGAATCTTTCCATAGTGAGGGCGATGTGAGAAAGCATATGCGCGGAAGAACTCACGCACATTGCGTATGGGAGTGAGCGCGATGGGCTTTCGAAATTCCGATTCAAAAAGTGAAATGTGTAGCGGTATAACAGAATATGTAATTTAATAAAAATATTGCCTTAACCAGTAACCAACGACAACCGATGTAAATTATTAAATTCATTTCATGTAATTTTCTGTAATTAAAGTTATTTAAAAACTTTTATAACTGCAGCTTAAGATGAGCGTTGGACAAAAATGCAAATTAGAAAAGATGATCCATTCGTGACACAATGCATGGAAATATTCTTTAATGCTGTAGAGAAGTGTTGCGTATTTTTAGCACTCATACGTTGTTTGCTGAATGATGTTGTCGCAATATGCGTTCATGGCTTATTAACATTCTTCTAAGCGAATAGATGGTAAGATGGTCCTTATGGAGCTCGCAAAGGTCTTTCCTGGAGCAATCTTAATAATTAAGTTTAAGATGAAATGATCTCACATAAATCTAACATTACATTAAACATACGTCGTTATTGAGTCAATATGCTTCTGTATTGAGCCTTTTAGAATTTAACTTTAAGACTAATGGACTGTAGCAAATTGAATAAACTATCAGGCCTCATAGTATGCAAATACACTCGGAACGATGATTGACATGCAAATTGGCTTGCATCGGAATGCAATTTTCGAACCATCGATTGAATACGCATCCGGATAGCTTATTCCTGCCAACTGTCTTCGATCTCTAGTGTACAGATCCAACCCGTCTGCGTGTGTGCAAAACGCAAAGGCAGAGATAAACGTTGGGAAGTTGCTCCGTTTGCTTCAGCAAATGTCTTAATGAGTACGTGCCTTCCGTCCTGGCGTCGCACCTTGAATGAGAAGCGAACGGTAGACCAGCTTTGCTTCAAAGAGCAATATCCTCATCTAGGGGATAGCTTGTAACAGAAACAGGTAATGTAGTCGTTGCAATGCAAGGCAAAGTGGTTTTTGCTGTCTTTAGCGCTCAGTACTAATCGGAACAGGTTTATTGCATTGAAGTGTCGATCGCTTCATTTGTTGGAAATAATGTTTATTATGATGATGGTGGTTTACGATCAGACTGAGTGGGTAAATCAAAAGAAGTTCAATTAGCAATCTGTTCAAAAGAATATTTGTTTTCGCTTGGATGTAACTCCTACAACATAAAAGCTTAGCATAAGTTGATTTTGCAGATAGAGATCAATTTTAAACAATCACAAAAACTGCCTAGCCATGAGCTAAAGGTTGGTTTTGCATCTGAACCTGAACAGTTTTTTTGTCTGCTGAAATATACTTCGTTCAAGCGATATTGTTGTGCTGAGAAGGTAATTTGACACTTCCGTTTACTATTCATAATTGACATCAATTAATTAAGATGGGACAAAACGGATAGACTAAAGGCCAGAACCACACATATAAGCTGGTCATTGCTCTACTCTCGGTTATGCATGGAGAATCATCCTTTTGAATTAGTTTAAATAGAAATGAAATAAATATCTTGTTTCATGCGGGAAGCACTGAATCCTTTATTGCGGTTCCTGACATTCTCTTTTATTGCGGGTGAATTTAAAGGATTAATTATGAATTATGGGAAAGAGCGATGGTGGGAGGATGTGATGAAATAATGAAAGTATCATGTTACGGTCCCATTCATGAAAGCTAGCGCTTGGGCTTATGAAAGAATTCCAAGTGACGGTTGATAGAAAGGATGTGATGCAATTGTGCAGGCATGGGAAACAGTTTTTTTTTGTTACGTTTTGGTGATTTACTTGTATTGGGTATTCATATTACTATAAGGTGGTATGTGTATCATGTCACGAATATTGAGCAAAATTTCAGTGTAAATTCACTCGGCATTAAACATTATTGAAATGTGATTTTATGCCAATGTAATGCGCTTTAAGCAGCATAAACTTATTGTGAATAAACTGTCAGGATCTTAAAAAATAGCTGACAATACACATAATAAAACCCACCAGAACCAGGACACCAGATCGAAGCGTTTATTAATGGATTGTCGGTACGGCAATAAATTCTGTGCACATTAATTAAATCAACACTTTTCCCATCCCTGTTGCTGATTGTTGGGTTGTCATACTTTTCCCAAGGTGAGGATTGGAATTGATTAATCGATTTTAAATGTATAGTTTGGATTTTTACCAGTCCAATCACAACCATCGTTATTGTTGATTGTTTTTCATATGAAAGGGCGTGTTTATAGCATTACTGTGCATGATAGGAAATTGTCGGAGTAAAAAATAATAATTCAAATTACTATTCTAGTGATAATGTTGGTGAAATTTCCATACGAAATTAACCAATTATAGCTCTATACGAAATAAATCAAAAATAGTTGTTAGAACTCTGTAGCACAAATTTATAATATTATATTATATTTTTTTAAATATCAGGAATAATCAAGTTGTGCTACTGTATAGATTATAAACTTATGAAACATCAACATCACAAAACAATGCAAACCAATGTGTTCGTGCCGTGAAGACGCCACAAAATGGTAGGTACAGTTTGGGACATGTGTAGACGAAAACAAACTGCTACAATATTTGCTCTTGCAACATGTTTCGTCTGCTCAATGGTGGCCAGTGTTAAACATTGTGTTACAGTCACTCCACTGTAGATTATCCACTTTAAGGTAGGTGGCAGCTTGGTTTGTTTTTGGTGTGGGTATCAGCAGATGGTTTACGATAAAACTGCACCCTGTGTGATACTCGAAACGTGTGCTGCATATTTAAGATGGATGTGGAGAAAACAATGGTTATGCATTACGCTTCGCTTTACCAGCATGTTGAACAAATAATTGAAACATGTAATATATCCAAGAGAAGTATAAGCGTGTGTGAGATCATTATAGCTGTAGCCTTTTTTGTATAATTTTTACTACAGGCTGGCTAAATTAGTTCATGAAAAACTCAATTTGAAATAATTAATTTTGTTTATTATATTTTCCTTTTTTATATTACTCCTCATCCTTAATTTAATTGCAATAGGAATATGAGCATAATTCAGAAAATGTTCTAAATATTCAATATCATATAATTTAAGGTACAATATCCTGATCAAATTCCATACAACAATCTATGCAGCATTTGCAAACATTGCACATGTCTTTCGAGCTGTTCAGGGAGATCTGCCATCCATATAATCCTTGCTTTTATTTGTTCTTGAGGAACGGCCTGACCGTAACGTGCCATAATCCTTTCGACAAACATTTAATTAGTGTTAATTCCTGCATCATCAGCTGAGCTGTTTCGAAATGGAAATCCTTTGTCTGTATGGTATGGCTATGGAAATGCGAAATCCCACACAACGTGGCAGAAAATGTCAACGTACAATCATGAACGATTGTTTAACAATGTTTCGATCATTCGGACGGCAAGAGAAAAACTGATTGTTGATTGTAAAATTGTATAAGAGGATTAAGATAATTGAACCTAAGCGATACAAGCGAAACAAAAAGTTATACAATCACATTTAAAATACTGTTCATTCATTGTGAATATTAATTACCGATAAAGGATAAATGAAAACAAAACTCCATTCCAATAAAAGGTGTTAGAAGCTAAACAAAACTAAATTGCATATCATTTCCGGGTGGGAAAATGTCTACCCTTGCCACTCGCTATAGTCCAGTGGAAATGTTACTGCTCGTGATAGTCAGACTTTTAGTGCAAAAAATTGAATACATAATATCCAAGTCATGAGGTAGAATACAGAATGGCACGTTTGTCGACGGTCTTTTACGCTTTAATGCGATTTGTACTTGCTTCGATTACGGGAGTACCGTTACGATTTTATTTTTCCTCTGAAGATGATCCTCGTTGGTTAAAGCAGAGCGAATGGAAAATCTATTTCGCTCAAAATGTTTGCACATGCTATGAATATTAATGTGGAAGAACTTATTCTTAAGGACACTCCGAGGAGTGATTGGTAGCTGCGCATGCCAGTAGTTTGCCAGTAACTGATAGTTTGTAGGACGGGAAGGAGTGTGTAGTCCAATGTGCATGCTGTTCTCTACCTAGTTAGTAAGTGTTTGTAGCGATTTAAATTGCTGTGTTGAAATTTCGGCATTGCTATACGGAAGCACAGTAATGGAGAGCATTTTGCATTTGCATTTTATGTATGCATATTAACTTGAGCAAGGTTATGGCACTCTGGGCCTCGGAAAATTCCCATTCAAGTAAAATGAATAAAGCAATACGCCTTTTTGGACCGTTCCTCCTGAATAAAAAAAAGAATAAATTTAATTTGATTTTCACAGTTTTGTGTTTCAACAGAATCAAATTATTAGTTTTCAATTAAAAAGGGTGCAATATTTTCTCTTTTTTAAATAAATGTTTGAAAAAGTCATGATAATCATACGCGAATTGCATGATGGACGAATATGATGTTAAATTGTGCCTGTAATAACTATACCCTGAAATGAAATGAATATACCCTGAAAAAGCTACTATTGTGCTGTTCAGACATTATAAATCAATCCTAAAAGAAGACTAATGTGAGCTTGGTATAACCATTATGACGACAAAGGTGTAAACGACATAATATACAACAAAGGTGATCTTCGTACAAAAATGTTCAGCCAGACGTGAAAATGATCGTACGATTGTCATCCAATCAACCACTACTGTTACCTTTGTTCGGATTGTGATATCTTCGTTCTTAGGTTCCATTGTCAAGAGAGGTGGGTTAAGATGAATGTGCTCAAAAGAAGCATGTGGCTGTTGTCATCAAGATCGTGTATAATGCTTTATGGTGCTATACTACTGTGGTGAGATCGTAACAATAAGATACAGAATGTTCCCACTTGGCTTTGAAGGGTGTTACTATAGTTTGGTTTTAGTATGTTTTCACGAGTTAGTTTAATATTTTGTATTTACGATTGTGTGATAATGTAATGTATTAAAACATGAATATGTACCATAAAATTTTAAAGTTATACGAATTGTTCCTGTTTATTTCAAAGTATCCGTTAACATAATTCACTATAAATATATATCGCATTCACGAAACTCTTGCTAATAATATAGCGGAAAATAAATTATATCGTTTATTAACTTCAACTCGTGACAATGAACACCGCCTTCAAGAAAAACAATTAATCTTGCTGTTTTATGCCACACACGAACTTAGCAGATTTTACAGCGAAACAAGTTTCGTTACACGCATGAAAGGGCGTTTCTCTACCCACGAAACCAAATTGAATTGTTTCGAATTGTGTGTGAGAAAACGATTATGTGGTTTGATAGGTTGTCCGCGGTATCCGTTTTTGAGGTTTTGAGTGGGATTAACGAAACACATTTGTGTAGAGGCGGCAACGTTCACCTCGCTATGCATGTGTTTCCTTGTTTATTTGTTTAAGGTTGTTCAAAACAAGTAATCGATGTGATAGATTCGTTGTGGAGGAATAAGTTGTATAAAATCGATAACTTAGCATTTATTGTTTTCAATGATTCTATGCATCTTGCTTCGATTTCTCGGCCGAACAAAGATTACATATCACGTTTCATTGCAACTGTTGAGTGGTTTTTGCAAAGGAAATATGCATATCATTTAACTTCGTCATTAGCATATCTGCACGTATGTGATGAAGGAACTATCAACGCTGCCAATGAAGATGTCAATCAAACATCGAAATCTTGCATCCTGTGTACGTTTCAGCACACTGTTAATGAAACACGAAACCGTAGAATCTTGAGTGAAAGTGAAAAAAGCAGCGAAACTTGATTGACAGATTAATATTGATTCTTGTCTTGGTTGTCGATTAAATCCATCACATGTGAATCCCACGTTCTCATCCCACGCACAGTTGAAAGCAAGAGGCGTATTCAAACACATGTGTTTGATGTAAAGCTCATTCCCAGGCAATCATTCAGCCAGAGGAGAAGCAGAGATAGGGTTACGCTTGCCAAACTGTTTGGGTTACAGAGTGAGTTAATGTTTTCTTTAAAGGATTACAAAAACATTTCGATCAAAGGTCAACTATTTTTAGCCGATGATTTTAATGAAAATGAGGTTAAGATTTGGCAATGAGTATCCGAATTTATTCTTGTTTCAATTATGTCTAAGCTGTATGTGGAATACAGTAAGATCAAACAAACAGTATGTTATCGCGATAAAAAATAATTGTAACGTAATCCATTCTGGCATCCTGTTCTTAGTGCAAAGCATTATTCAACACACTGAAATGAAATTCGCTGAAAAAAAAATATTCGAACGAGAAAATTTCATTCATTTTGTAGAAGGCTCACTAGTTTGCCCGTACACCACTCTACGGCTAATTGTGCTTAACAGATTATCTTTTCCGCTGATTCATTTTTTATGCCACGGCACGAATCTCCACACCTACCCTGGCCCAGGAGATCGGGCGATATTTCACGCAAATAAAACCACGATTGCGTGCATAATTCAAACCGTAAGGCGCGGCGAATATTTTCAAACCGTGCACAGGAAGGAAGGAAAGATAAATGGTTTCGATGAAAATGGCCAGCGCTTCGGTCATGGGTCGTGAGAATCGAACGCATCCACCAACGCAAACCAGGAAGGAAAGGATCATCACCGTATCGCGAAGGTTAATTTGTACTGTGCACCAACAGAATGCCCTGTCTGAACTTCCGAGGATAAGTTTCCTGTGGTTTTTCCACATTTGCTGCTCAGTTTTTTGTTTGATGATAACATTTTAGTATCTATACAACGATTTCTTCTAGCGCAAAACTTGTTAAAATAAAGAAAGCCCAACAAAAATAATATTATCATGTGAAATATGTCCAATTATTTGATATATTTGCAAAAAATGAAGGAAATAGCCATTTATAAATGATACTGAAATGTTGTCTTAAACAAATGAAGATGATCGTCTTATAAATGAGAACTGATTCAGTCATTATTAATGGCCGTCCAACAAACACAATCGTTAAGGCTACATATGTTTAGAATTAAAATACGTTCAGGTTTGCAGCATCTTGAAGTTTACTCACATGTCGCATTAATTTCTGTCACGGATTGCGTGGATGATAAATGTCCCATGATCTAGCGGCTTGTAAATGCGTTCCAGTTTTGTTAGTTCTCAGAATGTTCTTAAGTATAGCTGCAACTAACGAGGTGGCGTTCAGAAGGCAAGAAATAAAATCATTTGCAAAATGAATCATCTTTCTTCGCGTGATATCCTCAGCTTGAACGATCATGATCAAAGATATAAATTTCTGGGACTTTATTACTAATTTGTCGAAAGATATCTTGTTGCAACTTGTGTTTGGTAAGGATCAAGATATTGTAATAATTTTATTTTGACGCTCTGCAAAATCTGAAATCAATCTAATCTTAAAACAAACAAACCTTCACGATACAACGTTGATGCAACCTGCGAGAAAAGTTTCTTTCAAATGTTTACCAAATATATGTGAAAGATAATAAGTATTTCGAAAGAAATTGAGAAACAAAGTGTTCATTTTTTAATTATTTCTTTTATTTTTATATCTGTGTATGATTTATGATAAAGAAATATGTTTCAGAAGTGTTGGATATTGTGTATTATTGGATCAACACAGTGGAAATGTCTAGCCGATGTTGTACAATTCAATTCTATGATTTGTGGTACAGTGCTTTTTCCATGCTATTGTATGTGTTATATGCAACCTGGAAAAGATGAAGAAAAAAAGGTATTAAAAACAAATGATTGTTGTTGCAGTTACATGAATATTTTATTCAAAAGATATAAGGTATAGCATATACGAGCAGCGTTTAGAAGTACGTTTCAGAACTTTCGCTAAGCAGTGATCTACGATCGCTTGAAGCATTTGGCACTAATGGCACATGATCCCACACAAAAAGGTTAATTACCAACGGGAGAAACAATGGTGAAGAAAAGATTCCCAACAGTAAGTAATTAAGGGTAATTATTTCGCATAGATAGCTCATCAAGTTCTTTAAGGAACAGTATTTGCAAGGAAAGGAAGAGATTGTAATTAATCTACTGCTTAATTTTTTATCATGGTTGGGCTTTTGCAGAGGAAATTTATTGTTTAAAGTTAAAGCGCACGGATAGGATACTGAAATATATTCAAGAAACTAATTTTTAACTTGTTTAACGCTGTCACGCACCTTTCAACAAAATAACTGGTCAAATAATGTTAAGTTTATATAATAAATTAAAATCTTACTATACTCACCAGATTTGTTTGCTATGGTTCGTTTGGCTTTCGACTAGAACTCTTAATTTAAGATACCTTGTAATTACTTCAATTTTCCTGAAGCAAAACCAACGTAAGCATCTAGAATGAAACACAAAATGGACAATATTTATGTTAATTTTTTACGATATAGGGAATGGTGTTTTATTAATTATTATGTTACTTTTTTTAATTATTATGTTTAGCTTTTTCAACAAAATGTTGATATTTTTGAAGTGTTCCAGTGAAAACAATTCAATGCTTCGTTGTATTGAATTCATTTTGCGTAACTGAGTAATTATAGTTTGTTTTTGTCTGAATGGAGATGTTTCCTTCAATAAATGTTTTTCCCTCACTGAAACAGAAGTCGTAGCGGAAACAAGTCGTTCGAGAAATAAAAGATATTATGATTCCTTTAGGAATAGTGTCTGGTAGCAATTGGATTAAAAATAGAAACGGAACGGAGATGTGAAAAGAAATAAAGGTCCATGCAGTCACTGTGTAGGGTGCAATCACTAGTTGGCAATTAAAAACAAACATAATGAAAACGAGAAAGGTTTCTTGATGCAATATACGGCAGTATGACAACATAAATGGACGGTTTTAGCTATGACAACTTATCGCATTGAAACTTAACGAAAGAAGTGTGAAAGAAATTGTGAAGTTTTTCCTTACCATCTCCATAAAAAATCAATTTAAAAAGTGCGAGTTTTTGTAATCTGATGGAAGACACATCCAATTCTGAATGTTCGGACGTGTTGCCATAACCAGTCGGATCATTACTCTTTATTGATTGTGAAATTTTCGGCAAAGGGGCTTTGAAATTTATTTAATGGGTACCAAAACCACTTTTTGATTGTTCGCATACTAACTACAGTTACCAACTACAGTTCGCATACTCTCAGTTTTACCATAAGTTGGTTGTCTAGTAGTTTTTAATTTTCACAAAATAATGTCAATGGAGAACCGAGGAGCAAATGTTGTGATAAACTGTTTTAGATATCCGAACTGCAATCTGATATCGTATCCAAAATGAATCAAGTTCTCTTAAACTTTACTTGAAAAACATCCCAATTATAAAGCAAATACACGACTTGTTCCCGAAAGTATTTTTGCGAGCTGACGAGCTGTCAAAGGTCACTCACGATGTCGGTGGTTATTTTCTCGACGACAGCGGATTGTCATTTGAGACATTGTATAGTTTGAATGCTTGTTATGTGGTTTGGCATTTGATGTCAGCAGTTTTGCCCGGCTAGACAGTTTGAACAGTAATAAACTATAGCTGGCCTGTTACCTGTCTCGCTAATACATGTGTCGATTGATTAAACGGTTGAGATTAAATTATTTCGGTTGGACCTATAGTGTGCCTATCCAGTATCGTTGCATTAAAGCCTCTTCAACGACTTACGTGCTCATAAATCAGTTGTTTGAGTTTCTTCCCACTAAATGGATGGAGAATGATGCGTTCGCGTTTTGTCGGACAACGTAGATTTAGTCCCAGCTGAAACACTTGAAACATATCACATGAGGGACTTATAGAGAAGTTGTTAAACTTAAATAGGGATTTGAACCATAGTAATAACATGAGTTGGGATGATATATAAATCAAATCTGAACTGGATTTGACACTACTTCTCTGTTAAATCGCTTCGTGTAAAAGTTAATTTGTTATTCGTGAAGAATACAAAATACAGACACTTCTATTATTTGGTTGTTCAATGATATAATAGGGTTGAATATATTGTTATAAAGTAAATGTTAAGTTGCGTCTTATTTTATGTTGTGAGAAAATGGGAAGCAAATGTAAAATTGAACTTATGCAATGAGCATTAAACATTAGCCCTAAAGAAGAATAAAAATTCTTGCATTAATATTGGAATGATTCTTGACTAAGCACACTGGTGCTAGTATATAGTTGTCTAGTGACAAAAGCGATCATGAGGCTAACAGAAAAAAAGGAGAAACCGACTAAGTGACGTGACATGCTAACGACACGTGCGCATAACAAGTCGAGCGTGGCAGACGTGCGTATAATTACATCACCAGTCAGGAAATGTTGATGATTTGTTGTTGTTTAATGTTGGGGAGTAAGATGCACATGTCATGTAAGTCTACAAATCTTTTTCGACCAAACGAAGAGAATATAAAAAAAAACATTTCTTGAGTATAGCAATTAAAGTCCGTGAATTGGTAAATATTCTTTTCATGTTAGTTTGGCAAAGCAGACTGAGTGCAAAGTCCTTGATTTTTGTAACGTTATTAGACATATAGTATTTTATTATTACATAATTTCCGTTGTAAGTTACAGAATTCTTTTATGCGAGTGAGATATAAATTTGACCAAACTTGTAATAAATCTTTGTGCTGGTCTCAAATGAGTTTGTTTTTAAAAAGGGCGGAGTGCTTCTCTATTTCCTGCTAGTTGCGGGCAATGTCCCATAAATGATTTGAAGATTATAGAACCTTTAAGCAAATATTTTGAGTCCACTACGAAACAACAATAAATCTTTTGAAAGCTATGTTTGCCTACTGACTAAGGAATGTCGGTAAATCAACAAGACTTTGCATAGTCTATATTATAACACGGTATAACATACCTAACATTGCAGTAAAATAAAGCATCTCTAAAAAGCATTTGACTATTTACCTTTATACTATGCTGGCTAAGGCTATTTACCCATTTAAGGGTTTCTTAAAATGAATTTTGATTGATTGATTTGATTGTGATTGATGCAATTTCATTGTAGAGAGGAGCAGCGCAACATTATATGATAGTTTCAATGCCAGTAAGCGATCTACGTTTGCATTAATTTCTGCTCTCATAAACGGAACGCTATAAAAATTAATGCGTTTTTAGGCCTATAAAAACTAACTCCATTTCAAATTAGGAGTATTGAGGTTAAAAAATAAACCAACACTAGTCGAATTTATTCTAAATATAGCTTTCATTGTGTAAGAAATAGAAGTATTTCGTCCTAGAAGGCAAAAAACAAGTGTAAAATAGCAAGTATCTAATTTTCCATCCACAAAACTGATAATACCATTTTAACAACTTGTTTTCAGTATTGTATAATCAACG
This sequence comes from Anopheles gambiae, assembly GCF_943734735.2. Taxonomy (NCBI): domain Eukaryota; kingdom Metazoa; phylum Arthropoda; class Insecta; order Diptera; family Culicidae; genus Anopheles; species Anopheles gambiae. The sequence goes on from NC_064602.1 coordinate 24,734,999, forward strand.
ACTGCTCCTCCCTATTTAATCTTCAATTGACTGCATCTGAATCGGACACCATAAGAGATTGACATAAAAATGGATCAGCACGTAGATCGAGACGGCGTTTCTAGCTTGTCAATGTCAGAGTGTCTTGAATAGGGGGTGGAATCATGTGCTTTCAAAAGCAATGATAATTTATGGCTTCCTTTTTGAGCGTATAAAACACATCCAACATCAACCATTAATGATGACGAGTGTGGAGAGCCAGGTGTTCACTAATGGGCTATTAAACGAAAAGCAGAAAGAAGACCCGCGGACCACTTTAGATGACGGAAAGATGATTTTACTGGGGTTGTTTTTTGAGGCATCTGAGTGAAAAAGTCTTATTCAAGAGATAAAAAGTGAATGCAAAACGGCAAGATGAAGCGGTTCAATTCGCTTGCATTGCATGTATCATTGCATGTATGCACATTGTGGACATTTGGTAGTAGACATTCATACTGTGCTGACACCACTAATGGGAAATCGTTGTCTCGAACCCGTGGCTTCCAACTCGTAGCTGGACATTTTCGACGGCCAATGTTCGCTGTCAGTGATGGGCTGCAGATAAGATAAGTGTCCATCTGGTATTTTGGCGTCCTTTCGATCTTCGTGCTGGCCCGCTTGATGGTCTGTTAATGTGGATCGCCCTTTCGGCCCGTTATCTGTGCCAAGCAAATGGGCGAGCATCACCATCAAAAAGATGGGGCCAGAAGGGCGGACTGTAATGGTGCGGTGAATAGTTTAGTTTGATGAAAACGTTATCATTTTATGATAATCGTTGGTCTTCCATATTGCACACGCATTTGTAGCCGTTTCGTTTATGGAACATATCAAATGGTGTCATTGAAGATAGCGAACTGAAAGGGTTCGGGTTAGAACCAATGCGTAATAGCTTATAGGCCTATGGATCTTCTGCTAGTTTTATTTTGTATCTTGTTTTGTTTTGGTTATAAACTAACGCCAAAACGGCAAGTTGCTACAAGTTAAGGAATTCGGGTGTGAAGTTAATTAATTATTTATCAACCTTGAATATTGAATGTATGCAGTTTACGGTAATAATTGAAATGTGCTTATTCTCCAAATATTTGTGCATAACCCATGGTGCATATCCCATATCCAATGATTCAATGATGCATATCCCACATCAATAAATTGCTTTAAATGAATAAAATAATTTTCAAAATGAGCACTGTGAGTATGTTGTGTACCATTGCACAGGAATTTCTTTGTTTCGTTGCACGTGACGTTGATGAAAGTTTGACTACTTCGACGACATTTCATCTTCAATTTGCTCGAGTTGAAATTTCTTTAGCAATTTATGACGTTGACTCGGTTGACGACAAACGAACAGACATACTTAATGTTTTCTATGTATCGATGAGGAAGTGGGAAACCGGTATCAAAATAGGCGAACATAAATGATATGATCAGTGTATCGTATAGGTAACAGTAGAGATGGGAAACTATTTTTTTAATGTATTGGTCTACTATGATAGATTGAAAATATTACTATCAGAAATGTACCACCATTGTGCAAGTAGATGCAATCTTCACATCTATGATGAAAATTTGATGCGAAAAGTGATTGGTTTCATAATATTTCAGTCCGTTCAATGTGTAATATTCCTCAAGTATCAGCATTTGTGTGCGTCCTTTGAGCAAATTGTGGGTTATTTATCATTATAATGATATGACCTGGTAATACATCTGTCAGATAGCCCCTGGTTCTACAGGGACGAGGGTAATTAGCTTGATCGAAGATAGAACAAGCGATTAGTTCAGTTTGCAATTCTATACAATATGTATTTAAGATTAACTGGAGAAAGCCACAACATTGATTTATTTAATTTTCAATGGGCAGCGCAGTTCGGTCTGTTCAATGCAGCAAATGAAAAGTTGATTGTACATCACAAACAATTCAGTTTATCCATGGAAGATAGCTGATCGTCTTGTGTGCATCCGAAACACATGAGCTGATGAATCTCATAGTTTCTTGTGTGATCCAAACCTTTCGGACAAGCTTATACATTGCCTGGCTGCAAAAATAATTTGTAAAAATTTATAAAAAGTTAAGGGAATACTCTTAATGTGCTCAGTACATGACATATTAAAAACTGCATTAAAATTAAACTTAACTAGGATGAAGTTTATTGCTTTACCTTACCTTACGAAGGAATATCATTCGCTGTGAATCATTATCCGACTTAGTTCCTTTGTATGCAGAAACGTATGATATTGGCTTCTGTATCCTGGGCATCTTTAATCCAAGATATTTCTGAACATTCGTTGAAAATATTTTCGCCCTCGATTACCTGTATAATGAAAGGAAGAGAAATCATTAAAAGAAAAAATGAAAGAATGCATACCATAGCTGTCGATTCTATACAGTTATGTTAAATTAAAAGCTCAACCGTGATCCTGAGTCTATTTTTCGATGACTAAGATATTATATAAGTTACTTTTATGCGATAAAATATGAACTAAAAGAACAAATTTTCGACCAATTCAAGCATTTCCAACTGTATTCCATTGTGAGAACGAAGCTGCCAACGTCATGGATACAGCTGGTAAACATTATATACATCTTTATTGCTACACGAATGAGAGTAAAAAAACAACGAAATTTCAGTCTTATGGAAAAGTGTATTCAATTTATGAAAGCATGAAGTAAGCCTTTAAGGATTTTGGTCAATGAAAAGTTCTTTAAGACGATCAAAAGCAACAATGAAAATAGCGTCTTCTGCACGTCTTTTATTGTTGGTAGGGGTTTTCACAGTCCAATGACTGCTGTCCGTTCTTTAACATTCCTAGTATTCGTGATGAAAAGGATTATTGGATGGGAATCTTAAATTTCTATGATGGTACCTTTCTATGATGGAAAATGAATTCAATCAAATGTTTAAATATTTTATTCATTTCAAATTATAGCCATGGCAAAATTAGAGAAGCATGTCTCACCATGTTAAATTCAGGTAATTAATTTATTGGTTATTTTGAATATTTATTGTTTCTTACCTAACCACTATACGACATAGAATCGGTCTTATAGTGAAATAGAATGGTAATTGGAGGTTTCTTCATTTCTGATACCAAAAGCCTCTATTTGAACGATGTTCAAACGATCGCAATTTTCTGCAGCTCGACTTTACGCAACGAAGTTTTCCAATTCCGTCACCTTGTTATCCATGCTCGTCGTTTGTTTACTCGTTTCCAAAATTCTATTTCATGTTGTTGAGTGTCAAAATGAAAGCAGACAAGCTGCTGAAGACATTCGTCTTGAATTAAGGAAATCCCGTTTTGCATCATTTTTGCATAAGAATAATTGTAATTTTCCAAAAGTTTCGGTTACTCTAGTTAGAGTCCTTAGGATATAGTTTGTTAAGATTATGCTTTTGATGTTTATTTTTGTTGTTGAATGCAGCCACCTATGTTCTTTATGGAGAAGTCCTTGCTCGATTGAAACTGTAAATGAAAGAATGGATGAAGTATGTATTAGGTAATAAGTTTAAAGTCGTTGGATAAAGAAATTGAAATGAAAAAAATCTTATGTTTTGCCAATAAAATTAAATAAATAATACTTATCTTCTTCTTCTTCTTTGGCTCAACAACCGATGTCGGTCAAGGCCTGCCTGTACCCACTTGTGGGCTTGGCTTTCAGTGATTAATTGATTCCCCCCATAGCAGGATAGTCAGTCCTACGTATGGCGGCACGGTCTATTTGGGGATTGAACCCATGACGGGCATGTTGTTAAGTCGTACGAGTTGACGACTGTACTACGAGACCGGCCAAAAAAATACTTATACTTTGTAAAATTTCGTATCCATCTTATTTGTTCGAAAAATGGTTGATATTAAATGTGTTTAATTGTTAATAATTGAGACTAATTTTATAATGCTGTTCCCTCTATTGAAAAACAACAACATTAGAACACCCAAGAACGCCTCAAAAATGGTCCATATTAAGTGAGTTATTTTGAGTTAATGGTGCGTCCGTGATAGAATTATTTGCAGTTTCCTTCTTGACCCAGCCCTGAATACCAGTTCAACACATTAATGTTGACAAGTTTTGGGTTAGCTTTGGGAGCCTCAGAGGTTTTGTTTATCTTTCCATCTCAAACCCAAACAAAGTTTAGAAAGAGAATGTAAATTTGACTACGCATTTTAATCCTTCCTTGCAGCTAAATCCCTTCCGGTTTCACCCGTAATTAAGGTTAAATTATCTGAACCTTCGTGCCTAACCAATTCAAATGATGTTGTGTGTGCACGATAACTTTAATAAGGCGCTAGCCTCAGTCGTTGAGAGCCATGATTTATTTACAAGCTCCCTTGAAAGATTCGACAATGGGTAAAGTTTTGATTGAGAATCACCTGTAAGCCCCAAAGGTGGAATAAAACAGGTCACATATAGCGATTCAGGATGGAATGGGGCAAAATGGTTTTTATACTATCTATGCAAATAAAACGATACTGCGGGGACAATGTCTCACTCGAACATGAACACAAAGGAAATACTGCGGAAAAAGCATCCCAAAAACCCTTTGGTTGTTATCATGGACAGTGACGGTGATAAATCACTTGCCACAATTTTGGAGGGTCAGTATCGTGGCATCCATCTGAAAGAAAAGAGGCAGGATTCACAAAACGAAGATAACATGACTCAAAGCAGCATTGGATAATATGCTTTCACTTTGATGACATCGAGCAATGTATGTTAAATCGTCGAGCCCATCAGCTTGCAATGCAACAGCAAAAAGCACCGCATTAAAGGGCAAATCTTCAGATACTTTGTGCCCTTGTCACGGAGAACATTAATTATCAATTTCTGAATCTTTATCTCGTTCATACTCGTTTGGGAGCCGCACATTAGTTGTTGAAGGTTTTGAGCGACCATAACAAAAACCTACATTTAAAAAACCATCCTACGAGCGTAGGCAATAGCAAGACAAGAAACAGAGCACACAGACATCTTAATGACTTCATATAGAAACTGGCTTTTTTTAAAGTTGTCCGGCTATTACAGAGGGTTGTAGTAGCGGCGTAAAACCTCTACAGACACTTCAGTGCTTCGAGTATTTTTGTAAATGGATTCATTCCTTGTAGTCTGATTCTGATGATGTTCGCTCGAAACCCGTTAGGGAGCATTATTTTTAGCAGTTTTTCGACATTTAATATTCAATGTCAACGAACATATTAAAAGTTGTTGTGTACATTCAAACACTGTCAACCGAAGATGGAATAATGAAAGGAAAAAGTGTAATAAAGGTTATTATTTATAATCAAGATGACCTGAGCCTTCAATAAAAAGTGAAACAATAAAAAAGTGTATTTATCCCAAGGCTTTCATCAAATTAGAACAGTCTTTATAAGCATGTTTATATCCCTTCTTTACGCACTGCTTTGCATCTCGCCTTAGAGCAAAACCATGGCAAGTGCGGCAATAATTTATTCATTTATTTAAATGAAGCAAATTAAGCATAATTATAATCGTTATGCCAATATAAAGTTGAAGTGAATGATTGACGACGTTTCGGTCTTCAATAGGCAGTTACTGAATTGGATGTGCGCGGTAAAGATTGAGCTGAGGAAGTGGCAGGCAATTGAGATGAGCGGCTGCATTATGACAGACAGAGCGCAGAACGTAGAAAGCATCGTGAATGAAGACTCCTCGAAATGAATGGACCCAGAAAGGGAGAAGGAGATGCTACCACACATCAAAACTCATCAAAAACTTCACGAGCGTGACGATACTTTGCGGAGTTTTTCGATTTGTTCAACTTTCTCAACGCCTTTTTGATACAATGTTTGTGTCTGATTTTATATGGAATGAAGTGAGGAAATGTTTGAATGACTTTTTCCTCGATTGGCTACATCGGAGTACTTCAATAAACTAGATGCATGACTCGATCAGGGTGAAATCGAGGCCAATGCATTAATTGACTGTGTTAAAAAAAGAGAAATGAAATTGGGGCATTCCTGTGTTTGCGTTCCTTGTTCCTGCATGTATGTCTGCATGTAAACATCCAGTTCAAGTATGACAACTTTGTGTCATTTTGATTGTGTTAAAGCTTTCTATGATGTTGAATATTTTGCCAATATTTAAGAATATTTTGCAGGCTGTTTTGATTTTTGGATAGAAAAACGAGATTTCAATGTTTTGAGATTATAAACAGTCAAGCAGCATTTAAATATGGTTTTAAAATTTAACAATGATGTGATATTAACCATAAAATCTATCTACTTGATACCCCCAGGGTAGATTTGCATCATCATATTCAGTTGATGTTGGAATGGGAGAAATTCAATAGGTCAGCAATTTATTTTTGCTCTATTATCAAAATGTAAAACGATATCGACCCAAGTAAAGAAAGATACGTTTACTTTTCAATCTGCGACTGATTGGTGCAATGATGTATGTATAAACATTATTGAGCCGAGTAACGCAAAACATTGTTAAGCTGAGTAGAGCAATGTTCTATTGAACCTTAGGAAAAATAGTGATTAGTCACCGTAACATATAATTTTCAGTTTATTTAATTCACTGAACTAAAAAATAACGAACGTAACATTGCTACATTAAAGATTGTATTCGATGTGACTCATAAGCTTAGAGTAATGCTGTATTTTCTACTTGAAATCAGTGTTTTCTCATTCTGATACTACATTTATAATTATATTTAAAACATAAACATAAACACATACATAAAGTCTTCATGTTTTCATGTCATTTACTGTCTAGATGGCCTCTTTGCCGTACGTATATTCCATAGAACGTTTAAACATTTTTACTCTTAGGTTATCTATTTGGCATCTATTTCGCAAAAGTTTATCGACCTCTGGTGTAAGACCTGCCAACTTCAGATTATAAACAACACGGGAAAGGGAATATTTTCCCATACATTTTCCTTCACCACGGAAAACGAAACAGAAGCGAATTAGGCCGAAAATAATCATTAATGTTATTGATCCCATCCTTCGCTCATCTTATCGGTCGCACAAGACCAACCATCTCTGGCATTCCATCGAATGAGGCAAAACGCCGTATCATATGGCAGACATAAAACGGTCCTCCTCCTTCTGCCGGTTGTTGGGCTGGTTTATGTAGTAGAATATTACCCTCGTACCGTACAGATAAAGCGTCTGCTAGAAAGACGTTCGTGAGCGTTGTTCGGAATGGAAGAATTTCAGGGACCACTTGGGCTGTTATTTTTGTTGTAAAAGTAACCACAGCTTCCTGCATTCTTGATAGAGGTTCGTAGATCACGAGATCATGTTAGATTGCTGGAGCAAATATACTTGATCTTTGGATCGAAGTATTGCGTCTGGTTCATGAGAGCCGGCCGGTATTGCGGTCAAGGTTGACAAAATGAATGTAATCAAACCGTGATTGAATTGACATAAAGGAAAGAAGGAAAGCAATACAATTTCCTCCAAAGTCCCACAGGGAGGTCGGTGTAGTGTTTTCGGAATTATTGGATGGCAGGCTCCACCTCATCTAAATCCAATTTGTGAACCAAAGGACTGTGCAAAGCACGCAATTGTCCAGAAGAGTATGTTCATTATAGCGCACGAAGCGTGGCGCACACAGAAGACGCATGGGGAACAGGGGCCTTTTGTTTCAGAAGTTTACCGAGCGCACATTACATCATGATGTAAGAGATACACGAGTGAAGTGATGTGTAAAAACATTGTACAACTAACTTACCGTGTAGGAACTATCTCCGATGGTTGCGTTGGTCGATGCGATTATGTTATCTACGTTTTAGACGTGCAAAGGTGATAAATCATTCGTTGTTAATCCAAATTCGATTTATCAGACGTCATTTGTAATTCAGTTCGTATATCATTGCACTGTGCTGTGTTTCTGATACAGGAGTTAACGATTCGCTAGAAAACACCTTTGTTAATACTTCTTATGTTTGCTTTTGTGATGAAAATAAGAAGTAATGCGTCTTTTGGTGAGCTTGAGATACGCGATAAAAGAGATTATTGTTCATCTTTATGTACATTTTTATGGTATTGCCGCCACAGAAGAGGTCGTTGATTATGCAGATCGTGACAGCAGTATCGGATGCATCTTCCCAGAGGCGTTTTCTCACACTTTCTCACTACCGGTCGGGCACTATCATTAGTTTCACGGTCACTTGAAGAGCAGTCGTGGTGGGGTTATATTTTCAATATTCGCTCATGCCCATGCCGTTGCACTATTTTTTCATTTTAAGTATTTTTAACGAACGTTGACAGACGTCCTTGAAAGGACACTTCAACATTTTACACCAACGTACGTAAGAATGAATTTTAAATTCTTATGGAAACTATGCACACTTCTAGACTGTGCTACCGGCAGGTTGATTTTCAGTTATGCTTTGGGATCACAACAACCCTTGACACATAGGAGACAGTGCTAGAAGAGGCTTCCACATCATGGCGCAGCACTGGGTTGTCAAGGAACGAACGATGCACGGACGAAAACAACAACTGAACCCTCTTCCTCTCGATACGTTTACCCTTCCATACAACAGTTCAACACTCACACCAAATGCGCACGAAAGTCGTTGAATGGCCGCGACGACGAAAACACGTCCTACCCGGCGAATGTTTTCGATGAGACTGAGCGAGAGAGGGAAGGAAACAGTTTATGCTACGGGCTGCTCGCTTGTAGCATGGAAATGAGCGGAGCGTTGGGTGGATTCTGGAGAGAAGCGATTCGAAGAATGAGAGTTTAGGATGGATGCGTGAGAGCAACCGAAAGAAAGAGAGCATTGAATGAGAAAGTGAATCTTTCCATAGTGAGGACGATGTGAGAAAACATATGCGCGGAAGAACTCACGCACATTGCGTATAGGAGTGAGCGTGACGGGCTTTTGAAATGCCATCATTAAAAGTGAAATGAGACGCAGCATTATAGAACATGTAAATTTATTATAATATGGCCCGAATTCAAATTATTTCTTTCAATAGTTGTAATTTTCTAAAAATTTTAGTTGATCTTCATGTTGCTAATGGGAATTGCAGTCTCGAACGAACGTTGGACAAAAAATGCAAATTAGAAAAGATGAATCATTCGTGACACAATCCATGGAAATATTATTTTATGTTACACAGATCATGCCCAGAAGAGTTGCGTATTTTTAGCACTCATGCGTTGTTTGCTGAATGATGTTGTCGCAATATGCGTTCATGGCTTATTAACATTCTTCTAAGCGAATAGATGGTATGATGGTCCTTATGGAGGTCTTTCCTGGAGCAAACTTAATAATTAAGTTTAAGACGAAATGATCTCATGTGTACCAACAATACATTAAATATAATATATGATAGAGTGAAAATACTCCCACATTGAGACTTTAAGAAACCCTAAGACTAATGGACTGTAGCAAATGAAATAAACTATCAGGCCTCATAGTATGCAAATACACTCGAAACGATGATTGACATGCAAATTGGCTTGCATCGGAATGCAATTTTCGAACCATCGATTGAATACGCATCCGGTTAGCTTATTCCTGCCAACTGTCTTCGATATCTGTAGTGTAGAGGTTCTGCATGTGCATGTGATAAGTGTAGATGTTCTGCATGTGCAAAACACAAAGGCAGAGATAAACGCTGAGAAGATGCTACGTTTGATTCAGCAAATGTCTTAATTAGTACGTGCCATTTTTCCTGGCGTTGCACCTTGAATGAGAAGTGAACGGTAGACCAGCTTTGAACCATAGATTGCATGATTTTGAATCCTTATCTTTACATGAATCTTCTCTGGATGTGAGAAATACATTGATTCGGTCAATATATATGTATTTTACACATTTTTGATGGGTGTCATTATGTCATGGGTGGGTTACAATAATTTAAAAAAATGATTTAATAATTTTGTATTGTACAAATGGCTCAGCTCATTGATTTATTTGTAGTGAAATTTGATTCAATTTTTTTATTAACTTCATATAAAAAACAAGGTTTATACTTGATGTGAAAAATCGTATTTATGATTGCATGGAGGAGCTTTCATGGCATTCATACATTAGTCTATCTTTGGTGTTGCATATCGATGAGACAATCTTATACCAAAGAGCCCTAGAAATTCAAGGAGTTTCGTAAGAGACTCTCAAGAAACACTTGTGTATGGTTGTATGAATGCTATGTCCGATTCTGTGTTCATGAAATAAGGTTTTAAAGGATGTATTGCTTTTACTTATACGTCTTCGAACGGCTCCTACGTTGATGCATTAGATGCAATAAATATGCAAATAATAGGCAACAATTTCCGATGATAAGAGCGTTTGAAGCGTATTTGGATAATTGAAACTGATTTACGACCTAGGATTACTACTTTTTACGTAATCCGTTTAACAAACTTTCCACAACTCTGGTCATGTTTGCCAGGGCAGTAGAATTAGGTTTGATTGCCTAACAGAGTTTAGGACAAGGGATTCTTGAGTGTGATGTTTAAACCTAGCTTGTCAAGGGGATTTTGATAGGAGCAATATTGTGTAAATAGTTTTATTAACAAATACATAAATCTATTAAAATAAACAAAGGCGCAAAAATCATTTTCATTATTTGAAAAGAAGGGCTCATCCATAGTGCTTGTTAAAAATCCATTTTTTATATTTACTGTGCATACATTTTCTATTTTTTATGTTATATTTATTTGATTTTTATGCATAGGTTGTTGATAATAACAATCCAACCATCACACCGTTATTGATTGGCGTAGATTTGTCAACATATGAATGTTATTCGACACAAGACTGAGACGGAGATTGAATATTAACCGCAATAAGAAAAGTGTGCCTTTTTGCGGTTTTGTACTAGAGCACGTGCTGAGCGCCGCTTAAAAGATTTACGAGCACACCATAATGATCTTTTCTGTGCATTGCTAGGTTGTAAACATAAAATTAACCATGCCGAAAAAGTTATAAAAGCTTAATTTTTTCATGCTTTCTTATTACCATTTGCAGTTTGGCTCTCGATCTTGACCAAGTGATTAGGAGTAACCTTCTGTTCGTGAATGTGCTATGTAGGACTATTACCTTTGCTCTTTTTCCCACAAGAGGTGTTGAAAAAGTAAATTGTTCAGCAGATCGCAGAATAGAGTCTATAAATCAATCGTAAAACTTAACAAAAGGGTGCGATGAAGTATTGTGACCATCTCGCAAACAGCATGATGTGTTTGTATGATGATTCTAGTAACGGAAAAATATTTACGTTACGGTTGAGTTGGGTGAGAAAATGATCGTAAGCAGTTGTCTGTTTAAACACTACTGTTATGATGGTCATTGCTATGGTTGTCATTTGGTCGTTCTTTATTATAGAAGTAGAAACGAGAGACCCACGTATTATACAAGACGCATCAGACCATCACAATCGCATAACATAAATATGCCTTGTGTAACGCAAATCTAAGAATCCGTTGGAACATGGCAATTACTAGGAAAAGTAACGAATCATGAAAAATGTAATATATTTTTTTAGAAAATGTAAAACAATGTAGGACATTGATGCTACAATTGAATGTCACCCAGCCCTTGCGTATGCTAACAAAATGAAGTCATGTACGTAAAACATATAACAAAAGTTTACCTACTTCACAGATTCAGGTGGTTCGTTTGGACGACAATTGATAGCAATGAGGCTCTGTAGACATCGATGTAAAGTACATATGTTTGTTTGATCCATAATTCAAAATATTTGTTTGGCATAAAAATATTGAAAATGAAAACCTACTACCTGTTACTTTGTATGTTTCAGTTGTTTCATACCAATCTGACGTTTGCAATTCTTATAAAATGAATTTGAGTCAAACCTGTGCCTTCAGAAGGCAGGCTATCTTTTGTTCGAATATCCTCTAGAATTCTCTTTTTGCTGACAAACAAATCAATTTGAAAAGGGAGCTCTGTCAGACCGGGATTTGTTTTAATGTGTTTATCTTGTTAGTTTAACGGCTGGATGCAAAGTAACCCCCTAATCGACCCTAGGTTTAATTAGGATACCGAGTCCGTTTGATTAGGAAATTCAAAGAATTGACTAATTGGTTGTTTATCTAGCCATCCTCAACACCTTTTCGCTTTAGGGCAGGACATTCGAACTGCGTCCAGCTTTCCATGACGTCCATCACCAAGGAGAAAGTTGATGCCCGTTCTGGGTTTTCAAATTTCAAAAGCTACTTATCTTAATTTGTCAGATGCTGTCGAAGTTTGGGCAATGATTTTAAAATGTGCTTTTGGCTGTGGGGTCTTATTTAAACCATTTATTTAAATTGAAGATAGGTTGATACGTATAAATCATAAAACCTTCAACATTCATTTTATCAATATTATGTGATATCTTTGGTTTTGTTCATATAAATTTACAAGACAGTTCTATTATACTTTATTTAAAGATATAGTTAATCAAAAGTGAGATCTGTAAAATGTTTTTTGAAGTAGTTGTCTAGTCAGACATATAATTATAACTACTCTTAACACATCTACAATAATATACGAGAAAGTTGAGAAAATGGCTAAACTCGGGTAAAAATAATTCGGCTTACATTTCATTTCAAATACACGGCAGGTGGTGTGGATACCGTGCAATACTCCCTTTTATCGCTGCTTATGCTTAACAGATAATCTTTTCCACTGATTCATTTGTTATTCCACGGTACGACCTATCGGCCAACCTATCCTGACCAGAAAATCGGGCGGTATTTCACGCAAATAAAACCACGATTGCGTGCATAATTCACATCGTAAGGTGCGGCGAGTACTTTCATTCGTGTACCGGCGGAGAAGAAAGATAAATGATTGCGATGAAAATGGCCAGAGCGTCGGTCATGGGTCGTGAGAATCGAACGCATCCACCAATGCGAACCGGTACGGCAAGGATCCACATCACATCGGGAAGGTTAATTTATACTTTGCACCAAAGGCATGCCCTTTCTGACCTTCCGGGGTGGGATTCCAGAAAACTCGCCGGGGTGGGTTTGCATTAAAGGTATTTTTTCTACATGCTTTTCTTTTGTTCTGTAGCCGAATGCAATTTGTAGGACGTAGTTTTTTTGTTAGAATCTTGAATGCAGTCTTTTTGATGAAATTCACATATTGTGTAAGTAATTCAATGATAAAATGTATAATATTGTTTTAGAAATAACTACCTAGATTGCAATTTTTCAATGTATGTGCGCCTGTGGATAAATCATCATTCATTCATTCATTGTGCGCCTGTGGATAAATATTTATGTAAAGGAAGATGTTTGTCTTGTTGTGGTTGAATTCAAAGTCTAGCTAGCAAATGGTACTTTAGGCTTATCATATCATTTAGAAGTCAGCCAGCTCGCTCGTAAAATCGAATAAATTCACAACATATGCCCAAAGGTTGTAAGAAATGTATCAGACCAAAAGAGTTCATTTGATTTAATCATAAATTTGATTGCAGGGAATGTCTTCATTACTGACGTTATCTTTAATTGATGCTCATATTGCCAACCCGCATTCTATGTCGAAGTTCTGCTGGTACACGCATGTGCCTTATGACAAATTGATTCGATGACACCGTGACATGTAAACAATAATAATTCCAGAAAGTTCAGGCTGCAATTTAGCTAATAACATAAAACTACTTAGACTCAGCAGGGAGCAATATGATTGCTCATATGTAGGTATGTTTGTAGAGGTATAATCGATGTATCTCTCTTAAAGACAGTTAAATGTTTTGCAAACAGATGACTATGTAAATATATTTTGTATGAAAATTGTGTGTCATCAATGAACAAAAAAAACTCTGCTTAAAGTATTTATGAAACGTGATATGTTCTCATTGAACAGACTGCACCAAGAGAGCAAAACTGGCCTTACAACTTATCTCGTTTAATGTCAGTATATACCAGTAACAATCTTACATACCTATTAGGTACTCTGTGCCATGTCTAGATAATCATAAAGTGGCTTTAGGTTACATCGGATCACAGCTTTCGATCAATCTATGATCTTCACCATTATTAACGGAACATAGCTTGAAGGAAGGCAGCTGCAGTCGATAGATTATTTCGCGATCGCACTGCGATTTCGACACCTCAAGACATGATATGCAAATTGGTGTCTTTTGGCGATCGTTACCTGCTTATCCTGTTATTGATTCCCGCTGCACCAAAACTCCCCGAGGAATTCGCGATTCGTTGACGCTTCTCAACGAGATGGGCTTGAAAGTACGCTCTGTTATTACTCGGCCGTTATTGCAGGCTTCAGAGCTGCTTGATCGACCACCCAACGCATTATTATTGCTCACCATACCGGTTGACTGGGAGGTAGCAATGGAAGGAAAATTGATTTCGAAAGATTTCAAACATGCGCTTCTAGGTAATAACGTAGGCGCTACAGCGGCGTGAAGTTGTTAACCTATGAAATGTTACTCATACAGAAAAGATGAAGTGTGGATTAATGCAGGAACTGTCATTCTATGTATAACGATAAACACAACTTGTGATTTTTACAAATTTTTGGAAACTGATCAGTCCAAAAAAACGTCCCAAATAAAAATAATTACAATAATTCCTGTATGGTTTTACAATTTTTGGAGATTTTAGAGAATGCTGAAAATGAATGAATACATGAAAAATACAACACAATGCTACCCGCGTAAGATCTGATGCTTTATATATCGCTGAATGAAAAGTAACTCATTTTGCAAAAAGACACTGCAGTCAACCTGACAGATAGCCTTTGGTTGTGATGCTTTCCATTCAACTCTGCATGTCTGTTTCTGTAGCAACTGGACGATGGCTCCGCATGATCGGTAACACTTTCGTTCGAAATAAAATACTTTAACAGCAGGAGCCTGATTTATGTCACCTTGTATACCATTACTAGAACATGTTAAATGGAGTCATGTGTGAGAAATGGAAGCAATAACCATTGGTTATTTTGCGCACATTAAAGGCGCTGTTGGAAGTCGACGGCGGACCAGACCAACACCGATCAGTACGATTTTGGTACGTTCCCCGAAGTGCACAAGGTAGACAGTACCCCAGCGTCGTTCTTATTCAATGTTTACTCGCCTGGTGCTGATTTATGATTGTTCTATCATGTTGACCACTAGCGTGCTGCACAAACAACTTAGCGAGCGTTTTTTCGCGTTTTGTCTTAACTAGTGTTCATAGTCTTTCTCTGCAGGCTACAAGTTAAATCAATTTGTTATTGCTTTTACAATTCAGCTTAGCATGTGTATGGCCAACGAACGAGAACTGGATTTAAAAAGGCGTTGAAATTGTTGTTTGTAAACCAGATCAAATAATTCAACAGGAGCGTGGCAATGGGCTGGACAGTGACACCAGAAATATAAAGTTTTATTTGAAAGAATACATAAATTATCACAATACCACAACATTTAGAGTTAATTTGTAGCGTTTTGAAACAAAAGAAAGGAAAACTACGATCCACAGTGATCCAAAAGAACAACTCAAACGTAGCCGTCAAACGTTCAAGAGACGTGACATCTAAGCGGCACGTGCACAGCGTAAGTCAGGCGTGGCAAACGTGCGTATAATTACGTTACCAGACGACCAGATTTATCATGTGGAGATGCTCACTCTTCAAGGGTGATCTAGGTGGAAAAGGCAATAAGTAGAAGATAATCTTATGCAGGGAAGGGGTAACTACAAAGATTTAAGATTACTAGAATGATTGTAAAATTTTACCAAAGTTCCTTGAGAGCTCTAAGGCCGCAAAGTTTCAGCTTTGGATTACTTTTTGCGTATTATTATATTTGTGAGCTGTTTGATGTGCAAAATGTGATGACAACTAACATGATAATCAAAACTTGTGTTGGTCTTCTGTGTTTTTAATAATATCGAAATAAGTAAGTCTAATAGTTAGTCTTTGATCGTCCTAGGACTTATTCTAAAAACACAAACACGAGTCGGTCATAAAACATGAATAAAACTTAAACACTCAACGAGCGTTCACCTAGTTCTATTTCCTGGTGCCTAACGGCATATACAAATACGACTGTTGTCTAATCCTTTAATTTATGTTCCGTCAGTTTGGGTCGTTCAAAGTTGAAGACCCAAGCATAACATTGCCCGATCCGCTTGCTATACGCTGAGGTCGGAAAACAATTTACAGATTACGGCGCCATTATATTGATAATTTGATGTGCTGCAGCAGCATTTTATTTCAACTCTTTACAACCTTTTTCTCTGCGCAGGACGCTTCGAAAAGGCGACAGTGTGAGTTTTAAACCGGAATATAAGAAAACAGTTCACATTTCAAGGCTATTAAGCAGAGCTATGCGACGCGATGAGCGGGAATAGGCACAGATCGGGCGGTGTAATCTTAACACCAAACTTGATACGAATGCAGCACATATTGATGTGCATCGGTACAGCACTCAGAACGAATCTTTAATGCAATGAATACGGTCGATGAAGCCTTGCATGTGTTTTTGAAAATGACGCTTTATGGAAAGGTTTCATGGCCATTAAAACCTTTTTAATGATTGTGAAGATAGTGCTAGCTTCATCTGTTTATGAAAGTATCTGTGTGGGGGTTGCATTTTTGTTATGTTTTATCATTAAATGTTTTGTTTAATGGTCTGATATACAAAAAAAAAAACAAAAAAAAAACTGATAAGTGTTTCATTACTTTTCTGGTCCAGATTGATGAGTTGAACATTTGTACAAACTTTGTTAGCCGTCTATCAGTCCAGGTTTCTTAAGAATGTTCCGGACGGAAATCGAATATTGTATGATCTAGGCGAAGTTTACAATTTTCCTTGTCTATAAAAGTTATGTGAAATAATTACCCATCTGATTTTATTATAGAGAAACGATCGAATTCATGCATATTTTTTTACTCAACAATTTTGACGATTGTCACTGATTTGCATTAACCAAGCAATTAAGCTCAACTCGACCACCCGCACGGCTGCACATGATCTTTGATGAGACGGTAATCTGCTTCTTCATGGTTGTCAAGGAAAGATTCAACCAGCTCACGCAAACCGGTTACTGGCAATGATGGTGAGAGTGACCTGTATATTAAGGGAATATAGTAACGGATGTAAATGAGCGGTGAACTTTTTAGATAGTGAATACTACAGGTTAACCAAATCAAATAAAATGTGATAGTTATTTAGTATTTGAAACAATTAGTCTAATGACCGCTAAAAAGGCTGTATGCTGTGTATTGTTGTTGTAAAAGTGTGTGTAATGAAACATACAACGAAAAACGATGAATGCTCACTGTTACCTTAAGTAACTTTTTTCTGATCACTTGAATGGTGACGAAAGGGCGTTTAGTAGGAAAATTACACAATTGAAAAAGAAATCAAAGAAAGATTAAGACAGGTTTGATTCGACGGGTTCCTAGGTAATTTCTTTTCAGCAAGCCATGTTGTACGAGTATTGGTCACGATGTGTAGCTTAAATCAAGCTTTCGCGAAGTTGGTTGTCACTGCTGTCACTATTTTACACTCTTTGGTAAGAAGAAGAAACAAGCTAGTAGCTCCATTCGACGGTTCACGCGAGCTAGACAGCTTCGCAACCCGCCGACAAAATAATCCATTTCTGCACCTTGTTGAAATGCTAATCAAGATATATCGAGATAATAGGATTATGGCTGTCATCAATAGGTCGCGAGAGCTGTCATTCGACTGTGCGGTGATTCAAACATCAAGACCTTGTTCAAATACAGTCAAGTTATTCCAGTTTTAGTTGAATAGAAACACGTTTTTTTGTGAAGAGTGTTGTGTCCTATTAGAGCATTTTGATCTTTTTTGCAAAGGTTTGCTTAACTGAAGCATTCCTATAATGTTTTCGATGGTTGTAAGGTATTGTTGGGAATGTTTCTTAACAATGTACTTGTACATTTGTTAGTCGAATTTTCTTTGGGTGATGAATATATCTTAAGCATGGTTCGAAGCAAGTAACGTACCATTACCTACTTTCATTGTACCTTTTTTTCACGAGTTTGCTTGGATATACACCTGTAATGCATTGGTTGTGTTTTAATGCATGTTATCAATTTTGTTTTCCAATTGCTTCTCTCTTTTTTTTTAATCAAGCAACAAGCCAGACAGCGAAATTAAAACATTCGTTTCAACTTCAAGTGCGCCTTTCTTATATGGAAAGATTCCATTAAAACATGTTTCGCGCTCCTGAATGAATATGTAAGTGACTTTCGATTCCGATTCCGCTGCTTGATTCGCTAATTTATGCACTATTTCGTCTGAAACATGTGAACACTCTTTGCGAGAGAATACCAAGGAACGAGATAAAGATTGAGCTTAAGCTGGATGAAAACAAATTGAAAAGGAGTGTCGCTGCACAGATGGGGTTTAGTCCATGCGGTTACTACAATTCGCAATAAAACGTAAGCTCAGCAGGAAACACATGCCAAAGCTAAAAGGAAAGAGCCATAAGAAAGTATCATAAAATTCGTATCATCAAGCTAAGCTGGACACACTGATTCGACGAAGCGCATTCAAAACATGTTTCATTCAATGTGATAATAGGAATGGTTGTAAACTTCTTGGATTTTTAGTTGACTTCAATTTGATGGAATGCGTTTGACTGATTTTGCAATCAGAGTTGAAAATAATAATTTCAATTTATTGATGTATCTTAGGGCTTAGGCAAAACATTTTAAATATTTCTCTTTTTCATGCACTACCAACTGACCATCGTAGCTAAAGTTCGATGAACAAAGTAATGGCACGTTCCAAAGATTAGATTTAATTGTGTTTTGCACATTTTTCTGATCCTGGAAATGGGGTCAATATCTTGTTTGTTTGACTTTTTATCATCTGGAAGTGCTTAGTGCTGTATGCGGAGTACTCTACTGTGCTATGTGGTACTGTTAGTTTCATTACTCAGCAAAACATATCGGTCAAACCAGTGGATAACAGCAATGCTCAAATAATGGCAATGTCATCGGTTCAAATATGCTGTATTTTTTTTAAATTTATAGCATAATGTTTAAAATGAGTTACATAATTTTAATATTATGTGTCAATCCATAACATTTGTATTGTGACGATCTATTGGCATCGGCTTAACAAATTATTATGTTATTGGTATTTTCTACGACTAGTCACTCGTCCCCGGTCACAGATAAAAAATTTGTTCTTCTGTTATTTTTTCACTTCAAAAGTTAAGTTATTATAAAGTTGTTAATTATTATGATAGTCAACATTTGGGTGGATCCTTAAGGATAACTTATTCTATACACTCATAAGATAGTTGCTACTAATTATTATAATTTTACAAGCACTATGAAGCATGAATTCATCAACCGTCCTGGATAATGACTTAATAAACCATTCAATTTCATTTAAGTCCCGCGGCAAACATCATCTTCGTCCGACAAAGAACGACGAAGCGAAAGAATGATCGCGAATGAAATGCTTCCAGAACACAACAGCGCTTGTTCTTTTGGCGGTGATTTCAATTATGCCAAAACAGCCGATTAACATACACGCCGGCTCGCAGATACGGGTTCGACAGGAATGTGATGGTCCAACAAAAAGACCGAAGACACGTAAAGCAAAACAGAACGTTTCCAACAAACACACACACACATAAAATACAAGCGGTGCCAGAGAATATGCAAAATTGCGAGCGTAGTTTGCGGTGGGTCCCGTGCGACGACTCCTGCAAGAATAATGAAGAAGCTGTTTCGCCCTTCCAAATCAATCGAATGAAAGCTGCTGCCAAAGCACAGTGCCATGCCCGTTCGCTCTCTTTAACGCCGCACACTGTAAAAGGAAGTTATTAAAAGCTGGCGGATAATTTATTCATTTATTTAAATTAACTTAATTGAGCATAATGATAACCGTTATGCCAGTGTAAACTCTAGGTCTGTGATGGACTGCCATTTGGACAACAATTGACAGTTTCGGTAGGCAGAAGGGAAAACTGTGTCGGAATGGAGCAAACCAGTTTGAAGTGAGCAGCAACAACGTTTAGACAATCAATGTCAGAGAATTCGGACAGCCCCCGCCGAGCAGGTTTCTTGAACCAAAGGGCCCAACGAAAAGAAGCAAAAGTTTGCCCCACACACATCCAAAACTCATCAAAAACTTCACGAGCGTGACGAAGCGTTCATTTGTGGAGTTGTTGATGTTTTTTTTTGAATAGCCATTCTTGGTTTTGCCTTTCTATGCCCATACTTTAGCATGATTGAGTTGACGAGGCCTGGATCAGGTGTTTTCTTGATGGTTTTTGAAGATCATCACCAGATACTTTAATAAGCCCGAAGGATGACATCGATTGATCAGCGTGAAAATGAGGGCATCGCGTTGATTGGTATTATTTGAAATAAACAACGAGTTGATAGAGTGTACAGAAATACATTGAGCTATATTGGTTGGTCGCTTTCAGGGTTATGTTCGCACATTTGCCGCACACGTCCATTAAGAACCCATTTCGATATGGTTCAAGATTTCTCTTCCCCTTCTCTGCCCCCTCTTTTATACCCGTGTGTAATGAAACGTTATGAACTGGTAGATTGCGTTGAGTGTTTATCGAGGGCACGTGAAGCTGTTTACTCTCAGCCGATCGTTAAAATGATTTGAGCGGTCAGAGAAAGGTGGCGTGAATCTTATGTACGATATTGATACTTCTATTTTACTTTGTGGTTGATGGCATATAAATAGGAAACTTTGGGAAGGTCAAAGCATTGCAAATTCATTAGGAAAATCAATAATTAGTAACAAACAAAAATTATAAGTGGAACTACATTCTATTTCAATTGCTGTTGTTTCTTTGCAACTATTTTTTGTATGAGTATCACGATTCCGTTAGAATGGCCTCTTAATCTCAAATTGATCTTGTTTTGTGAAATTAATTGTTATAGTTTTTTTTGCCACTCAACAAAAACCCAACCACCAAACTGTTTTAGTAAAGTATGTCCTCATAAGAGTGATGCTACTTCCAGCAGAAACAGTTTAGCGTAGAAAAGCAAGTATTTAGAGTATGGATTAGTGTGGTAAATATGGATAAGTTACTAAATTTTAAGCTTTTTTTGTATTTTTTATTGCAAAAAATCCTTCATTATATGCAAACAAGTTTCCCATCAGATTTGACTTTACCTGCAATACTTCTGAAAACGTACAAACATAACAAAAGGAGAAACATAGCACACACACACACCACCGGCGCAACGTAAGTGACCGCAAAATTGCTTCACATCTTTCCGTAATGCTACATGTCTCGCACGGATACAAGATAATCAGTCTTAAAAGGAACGAGTCCTAACGAGCCAAGTAAGTTGTACAGTTCTACGTGCACCGGTTTACCTTTGATAAAGTGCATTGCAACATCAGCAGCATTTCTGTAACTTTTGCCATCAGTGGGAGAACTTTTGCGGAAGAAAGATGCACACAGATGATATCTTCTGCATCACTACTCCGTTCCGTTTTCGATTCAACGCCCGCCCTTTCCATCCCGGTTACGTTTTATTGAAGCCGGTAGGATGGAGTTTTTGCGGTAGCATGACTCGATAAACATCAACGACTGCATCTTTAGTTCGCTCGGTAGAGAGCGAAGAAGCGATGCCACCCGGCATTGCCAGTGGAGCAGAAAGACAAAGTTAATCGAGTGCACTAAGTGAATGCAATCACTAGTGCACGTGACACCGGAAAGATCGGAAGATAGGGAAGTGATACGTCACGTGTAGTTTGCCTTTGCATAACCTCACTTTTGTGGTTTAGGAAATAAGCCCGGGCTAAAGGCATCGCAGTGAGAGATGTAATTTTATTTAGACTGCTGCATAACGGGATCAAACTAATTGTATTTCATACATCCGTATGTATTTCGTTAACTATAAAGGCAACATTTAAAGTAGTGATGAATGTTAATAAAAAAAGCATCCAACACTGTTCAGGTTCTTTGATTATTGTTAGTGATCAATATGAATACAGTGCCCAAAGACATATTAGAAAAAAACGAACGAAATATTCGAAACAAAACCAATATCTGCATAACTACATCTTTTTTGTACATCAATCGTAGCCTGTCAAAGCTAGTTCAAAACGTTGATAAATATTGGTTACTGATTGGTACCTTTGGATGAAAGTCATGCCTTATTGTCATTCGGGGACAAACATGAGAACTATTGGAGAATAATACATAGTTATATCGCCTTTACATGATCTGTCGAGGGTTCAAGCCTCGTACGGACTGTTTTCCTGTACGAAGGATTTACTTTCCGGTTGCGTGGTGTCAAATAAGACTCAAAAGGCAGTATAGACCGCCATGACCGCGGTTCGAGACTGTTACGCTAAAAAAGTTATGCCAAATATTCTCTTCAAATAGTTAGAATGGTGGAATTCGTAAACATTGTGGGATTCGGTTTGTTGCAGCTATCCAAATCATTATAGGAGTACACGTACAATTTTAAAAGCTAATTACAGGAGCCTTCGAAGTTCAAAGTTGGTCCTTTATTAGCTTACAGTTACCCTGAATCCGTTACCCTGAACAGTTACCGTATAACGGTTACCTATAACATTCGATGCCAATAACCACATTTGCTTGCCAAAATGTTCATGAATTCAAAGGGTGGGTTTATGAAAGCGTTGTTTGGAATAGGATTATACGATGACACCCACGACCAATGTTTTAGTCACCCTCATCATGGTGAGTACATTTTCCCATGTCTGAAGTACAATCATCGAAGCGTAAACCATAGCAAAACATTTGATATAGCGAAGAGATCACCATTGGGGATCGGGAAAAACACCCTTTTTGCAAAACAGAATGGTGATGTATCATCTATGGACCGAGTCCCTAGCGAATTTCTGATTTTCTGATGAACAAATCACTTAATACACTAATTACCCTGAATGCTAATGAAAATACACAAAGCTTAGTCCACACTCCAAAGTTGTTAGTTATTGTTGTTAGTTATTGTTTTTTATAAGATACTGTAAACATAATAAATCTATTCCGTGTAAGCATTTAAATAATCATCCCGACAACCATTGCTGATGGATCGATTAATAGAGCAATAAGACAATTTTGTTCTTATGAAGGGTAGATTTCGGACGGATTTAATATGCAAAAGGAGGAGTTTTATGCGTCGTATCGAGTATGTAAAGCCTTTTCATAAAAAAAATATTGTGTGAGAATCGTGTGAAACAACAGTAAATTCTCAACACATCATGGTGACAACACGGCAAGCACAGCTGAAATGAGATTTTGTGGTTTACATGTTATCATCATGAAAAGTCGTAAACGCTTTCCTAGCGCGTTTATTGTTCATGGAGGCTGGAAAGATAAAGGGATTATTGCCAACGCAGGCCATAAATGACAACCTTTTCCCTTGCAAGCGCTTCACACGATACGCCACGATGATCCCTGACAACGCTTTACTGTTAATGCATAAACCCATAAAATCGGGTAATTGATAAAATAATACGATGGTATCCTTAATGAGCTAGTACTAACGATTTGGGACAAGGAAATCCCGATGAAGGAAACATGATATTGTGCAACCATTAAAAAATCAATACTCTTTCCATTGGCCTTACTGTTTCAATCTCACAGTTTGTTGAAGCAAGCGAAAAACTTTGAAAGAATGGGTGGAGGTGTTTTTTGTTTGGTTGTTGCTCTTGCTGTTGTGAAATAAGTTTGGCGTTCTTATCTGTTTTCTGTCTTGTCCATGCCAGTGATGAGAGGTGAACTTTTATCATTTGGTTTGGTTTAGCTTTCAGCATTGTTGGTCAATTCATTTTTCTTTTATTTACGTTTCAATGACTTTTTATGCTTTATTTTGTGCTCTATGTTCCAGAAATGTTTTGTTTTGTTGGCCGCTTGTCCGTGTTTTTTTTTCGTTTAAATTTTCTACAGAGGCAAGGCACTCATTTGTTCAGCAGCATTGACCTGTAACGAGTAGTTGGATGAATCTTTTGCCATTGCTTTTAATGATTTTTCAATCATTTCGCTTGCTTATCGAGATTTGACCAAATTCATCCATATTCTTCATGTATTCTTTGTGCTTCTTTGAAAATATTGTTATCGTAAAATTTGTTGCAGTGAAAAGTTTAATTGTGAGAATCATCAATGTCTACTTCTTCTTCTTCTTTGGCTCAACAACTGTTGTCGGTCAAGGCCTGCCTTTACCTCTTGTGGGTTTGGCTTTGAGTGACTAATTGATTTCCCCCCATAGCAGGATAGTCAATCCTACGTATGGCGGCACGGTCTATTTGGGGCTTGAACCCATGACGGGCATGTTGTTAAGTCGTACGAGTTGACGACTTTACTACGAGACCGGCCCATCAATGTAAATCAATGTCTACTAAGAATAAACAAATCATTGAACAATATTGCAGTGGTTGTGCATGTCGGTTCTAAAAATCTCTTCAGCGAGCTAATTTTTATTGATTTTTATTTGATACCAAAATGATATACCTAACCTATCACAGAATGATATTGTTTCTGACATTTACAAAATATCACTCAAAATGTCAAGTGTTCTCAACCGTAAATTTAAATTTTGTCTGTCTAGTCTGCAAACGGGTTTTGTGAAAAGAAAGTCTACTAAACAGAGTACTTTAAACCATGGTTTTGAAATGTGAATACTGATAGGATTGCAATTTAAGTTAATTGTATTGCAGAGCAATATTCAATAGCAAAGCTTCATTCTCTATTTTCCACATAAAATGTGGTAGATTGTCGAATTTCCAGGTAAGGATAAAAATTTACAATTTTCTCTTTTCCATAAATATTCAATACTGTGCACGGTGGTGGCATACTGTTTTGATTCCCACGAATTTCGGCAAATCCGTTTCAGATGTCAGTCCGCAATTTTACAGTTTGAATGTGCAAATCCGTTAATGGAAGTTTATTTTGCGATACTTGCTGTTGCTATGGTTGTCCTAAAATAACACCAGCTTCAACAATGTCCTGAAAACCGATTAGCAATGCAACAACCGATAGGAAATTGGCATGTTACACACACTCACAGACACTACCAATTGAAGGTAGGTAATTTGGATGGCAAAATGGATTACAGGCTTTTAATGCGGGCCTGTTGACGTTTACTACATTTCTTTGAGTGAATTTTTGACAATAATCATTGTGGCAAATAATAGAAATAGATGTAGTGCTAAAAATTCTATGGGATAGTATATTATTTGAATACTAGTTTTTTGCTTCTCTTTTTTCTCCGCAACTTTTTGTGAGCATTTTCTTTCAGAGTCCTTCTTTTCCACAGCATTTTCTGTGTTTTTGTCGTACAGTTCCAAATAAGCTCACCAATAAAGCACAGGGAAGCAGAGGCCAATCCAAGCTCTAGCACTAGCCACACTATTTGCAGATCCGATACCTGCAACTGTAGGCTTGTATATTCTTGAGACAGTTTGGAGCTGGTATATCCTTGTTTATCATCCTTCGCCTGTCCGTCCCGTAGCATCTTCGTGGTAAGCCCTGCCTCAAGGAAACTGCTTACGTAAAAGCGTACAAGCTCATTTAGCGGCTGATAGTCACGGTCAACAAGTGCTATCAACATCGGAAACGGGTGTGTACGATGTCGCGAAATGCGATACTGCCAAAATAGGTCCGTGTGATTGCGCATTATATATTTCATCTGGCAGGAAGCGCATAGACACGATACACCGGTCTTGAATTTGGCTCGATCGACAAACATGTCCCGAAAAGTGTTAATTCCTTCCAGTTCGTTGAGCATGTAGATTGCACAGGAGCTATTTATTAGCTGCTCTGTGTCTAGTTCAGCATAAAAGATTGGGTTGGATATGAGAGAATAGATTATTGATTGATAGGAAGAAACCAACACGAGACAACCAAGCATACATGCCGTTAAAATGCGACGTTCAAAGTGCGTTCTTGCGATTCGATTCGGAGACGTGAACACACTTTGAAGCAACATAATAGCAGAACCAAGTAATGATGATTTCCCATATAATTTCAACAGAATCACTATCACCATCCCAGTCGTCAGGATGCCTAGCCATGTAGCAGTATCGAATGGTGCCACTAGAATGTACCAGATTGGCACGAGACCTGCACGTGGTACGATGAAACATGTTGCGTACTCCAGTGGACCGATGGTAAGCATCGTAAAATGCCACTTGTATGTTGTAGATAAGTTGAGCAGCGTGGCCGGCTCCAAGCCTATTGGTTTTTTCAGCGTTCCATTTCGATCGATCGACAAAGATCTTACCATTGTTTCTATAACAGCTTGGTCAGATACACTCGGGATAAATACAAAATGAAGCTCATATTTTTGCAGGTCATTCAAAGCCTGCACTGTGGGATAAATTGTATGAGAAGAGTTGTTGAGCTCTTTAATCTTTCTAGATATTGGTTCAAAATAATAACCAGCCACCGCAGACTCATTGAATGAGACTAGCACTGTGTTCGAGAGCCATGTTGCTAGTTTTGTAGTCAAAAAGAGCTTGGCTGATACCAAACTGTGAGCTGATCGTTGCTTCACATCCACGATGAACAACAGTTTGGCTTTGCTCGAGAAGACGTTTTGAAGCTGACGCTGGAAAGTAGATGCGAGAATTTGGTAAATCAATTTTATACAACCGTTGTTTGCTACACATACCAACTCCTTAAAGAGAGATGTGAAAACAATCCCACAAGATGCTTCCAGCAAAACGGTATCCCAATTTCCATCGACTGTGAGCACCGGGACCATAGCTGTGTTGAGACGAATCACTGTTGATGCTATGGGAAGTGGCTCCACAAACACTGCCACTATCTCTCGGCACTGGTTAAGGTGTGACGCTTTTATTTGAACAACAAAATCAAGCAGCTGTTGATTGCTTTCTCCCGCTCTGAGGTGCATGAAAAATCTAACCATAAACCCGAAGTGCAAGCGCTTCAGCTGCATTTTGGATGGGAACTGAATGTGTGCTGAATGTTGATTTCACTCCAGCTCGGTGTAGTCTGCATGTGCATTATTTATTAACGTTTTAAGTTGATTGAGCTGAGTGAATAGTACGGATTTGTTTTGATTGCAATGAATTGAAGATTTTGGTCAATAAAGAAGATAAAAAACACAACAAAGTTTGGCTTATAATTTTTTTTTTGCTTTGTGATGCAGCATTGCTATGAAACTTTGTTTGGTTGTTGAATTGATTTATCTTCATGGAGTCTTTAACAGCGTGAAAATGTATCACAGTGCACGTTGTTCTATTGTAAATAGTATGTCTATCTTTACTTTATATTCTTTTTTTTCCTTTTTTTTCTTAGAGCAAGTTGCCCAGTTCAACGTTTGTTTATTATTTGAGGAGCTATTTTTACTGATAAAAACGACAATATTGCTAAGATATTTGCGGCTTTATAGTTTATGGATTAGCTATTGACGTTGTACTTCGCACTTATTTTCGTTTTTTTTTTTACATATTCCAGGACTATTGTTATGTCTGTGGTGAATGGTGTCAGGCATGGCCTGAACGAATTGGTTTGTTGGGTTTGTGGAGTAATGGCACTTTGCAAGTGATGCCGGTTATGGACCTCATCGCAATGTATTGGTGTCGATGTCAGTTGCTCTGGTTTTCGTATTATTCAGAAAAATATTGATTATCATAGCCATTTGCATATTGCTACACGTCACACAATAGCTCGGGAAGTCAAATCATAAAAACACATCGTCAACAATAATAAAACGGAGATATGTGGAATACGTATTGTACGAACAGAACAGATATGTATGAGTGAGTAAGCTTTACCATGACGGTTGTTAAACTAAGTAGAAGAGCACATGCAACTATATTTTGTATGACAAAAGTCATTTTATTTCAAGGCTTCTACAAAGTTATTGTTTAACGCTAACTGGTAAGGAATTGTTTTCATTTTTTTTATTCATTAATGCAGTTTTCAGTTTTTTCAGATTCTCGAGATTTTCTGGTCGTATGAAAGTCAGAAAAACATCTCAAACAAATTTATGTGTTACTGAATATGATTTATAAATATACTTTCGTTGGGAATATATATATATAAGACGTGTTTGTCATGAATGAAAGTACCTCAACCAACCCTAGATCATTTTGCATACTTTCAGGCGGTTAGCACAATTAGGCGAGGACCATTTTTTCATCTTCTTCTTCTTCTTCTTTGGTACAACAACCGCTATCGGTCAAGGCCTGCCTGTACCCACTTAGTGAAGTGAGTTTGGCTTTCAGTGACTTATTGTTACCATAGCAGGATAGTCAGTCCTACGTATGGGGGCACGGTCTCTTCGGGACTTGAACCCATGACGGGCATGTTTTTACGTCGTACGAGTTGACGACTGTACCACCAGACCGGCCCATTCTTTATACTTTCATTAAAAACAATAATTATGAATCTAGCAATTAGTGCGAATGTAGGCTTTACACAAAAATAAATGATTCTATAACCTATTTCTAAAAGTTGTTGTGACATAAATCGTAACTGGGAGATGTAAATCGTACCCCATAAATTGTAAAGAATAGATTCAGCAATGATAATGAATGTTCATAAATTATTAGCTAGCATCAATATTTCGTAAGCAAATCTTTTCGTCTCTGGAGCGGCATCCTTCCACGCTCCTGAAATGCTTCACCATTTCTTCAAAACTAGAAAGGGTCACCAGAACTATCACGTGTTCTTTATTGGATGTGGTTTGTAATGTAATAAATTTTGTCAGAATGAAATGGACAAATCACAACTCGCTGCAGCTATGTGGAAACAGGTCCAAAAGAATGTGATTTACATCGCCTTAACATGATACTGCTGCTCCTGTTGCATGCTGAATATGCTAGAACGCAACTATATTCGGAGCCGATCAGCGTAGGATGTTTTGATAGGAGCGGATGTGTAGAGGTCTAAATATTGAACATTTTACGAGAAAACCTGTCTCAAATGAGACGCATTCTCCATGGACTAGAAACTGTCCCCATGGTTAATGTGCACCGCAAGCCAAACGGACTGAAATAGTTTGTGCACAGTTCCATGTGAGAAACTAGCACTCATAAACTCGTTTGTAAACATAATTCCTTCAACATTCGTTCTTCGGTCTAGGGCTGCGTTAGTTCATCCAGTCGGTCGACCTTAAATGCTTTTATTTTTAGCCATCCCAATGGTTGCGATGGTTGGTTGAGATGGATTCAAAACATTTGCTCCTGGCTTTTCAGAGCACCAAGATCGCAGCATAGGGGCGCTGCGTACAAGCATAAAAACATAGCTGACCTTTGGCAACCTCTCCGACTTGGGTTGGTGTCTTTCACAGCGGTTGCTAAATAGCATACTCTCACTCCATAATCTCTGTTTGCAGCGCATTGCTAGGTAAACGTATGTTTTATCTTCTGTATCGCGACTGACAGGGTTGCATCAATTCTGAACTTGTCGGTACAGTGGGGATTCGATTAGCTTGTATATTATATAATTGATGTGAACTGTCTCAACGTTTTGTTCTTTAAAGTTAATCGTATTAGCTACAGATTCCTAGTGATGAGAATTAAAATTGTCTAGCATGCATGAGTATTAGACCTTGTGCCCTATTCAGTAAAAAAAAATACAAGCATTTTTGTTCAATGTTAAAAATGGTCTGTATAAATTTGAAATGTTATTATGTTTAGTAGTTGTAAATACAAATGAAACATTTTATTTTTCATTGGTAAGTATTTCTGTTAAATTATTCGAAAATAATTGAACTGTCTGCAATCAACAAAATGCTTTTGGTTTAATCGAAGTTAAATTTTGCAGTGCATGCATAATTAAAAGGAAACACGCTGTACACCACACTGCCTTGTAATTATCTGTCTCTACATTTTAGTTCCGAACAGTCAATATAAATAGCGGTTGTCATGTACCGGATTTTACCGTCAAGCATCAAAAGCGTCAGTCAGTTGGCGTTAATTTTTAATCACATGTTTGAAGAACTGTACACTCACATCCAAAATTTGCTTTGTGCTAGTGAAAGAGAGTTGGCTTGGAAATTGAATACTTCTAACGATGAATTACGTGTGCATGGTTTAATTAATGACACGCCTCTTTTAAAACAGTCAATAGTTGCTTCATGTTCATCAATTTCACGTACTGCCGAAAATTGGCACGACAAAAAAAAACGTGCTAAACCATAAAGAGTAAAGAGATATGCGATCGTGCTGGCCTTATAAAAGCTTGTTGAATTTACATATAGTTCCATACAAGAATCGAAAAACAGACGACTAAGTTATAATTATTATTTCAACGTTAAGATAAAATAGAACTAGAACGATACAACTATGGATAAAAGTACGTAAATAGTTCGCTTAGTGAAATCCAAGAAAACAACATTCTTGTACGACGAAGTGTCTCAAAGAATCATTACTCGGTTGAATTGCAACTGAACTATCATTCCTGCTACAGGGATTACTTTCTGATTGAGTAAAGGGCTACATCTTTTCACCCACATTTTGCCTCAATTTTGACTCAATGTATTAAGGCAGGTGCCATTTCGAATAAAATGCTTCCATAAGCTTCTCATCCGATTTTGCAACGCAAAGGATGCGCCCGGTAGATGAATGATAAAGTTTTCGTCACGGTTTGAAATAATTCATCGTTTTCACACATCTACACATGCTGGAAAAGTTTGTAACTACACAAAGTTAAGGAACTGTGTTGAACCATACGATGAGGAGATTAATTAAGCTTAGTTTTATGGAAGTGAATAAACTTATACTTTTCAGCAAAACTTTCAGATTTCATCCAAGAATTGTAACACGAAAAGAGTTACAGAAGATGTTCCTGTAAAGTGTCTCAGGAGCTGAAGAGTTTATATAAACCATGCGGTTCCGATGCCAATTGAATAATGTTATGTCTATGTAACGCTGTTGCGTTTAACCATTAGACTAGCAGTTTACAGTTTCTTCAGTAATTGTAACGTTTTCTTGCAGGCAGTTAGGTGTGCTTCAAATTTTACTAGATCTTTTTTTTATAAGAACGTAATTCATTTTTTATTCGAATCGACCACATTTCGTTTAGAAATGTCCAAGATACGGCATCATCTTTGGTACATTTATCATTCTTGATATGTGCTTATGGCAGGATTTGCACAATTGACCCTTACATCCTAATAGTTGTAAAGTCATGCGGGAAAATTAATCTTGGATTAAAAAAACTAAATTCCAGAGCTTATCAGAATGGCATGTAAACGATTTTTAAGTGCGTATCACGCATGTGAATCACTCTATTGTCAGCCGTGAGTCGGCAAATATAATAAAATTCAATTTCAAAATCACTTCTCTTTAAATTTAACTCTTGTTTTTATAGCATAAACTGCATCTGTTTTGGGTTGATGGTTTTGTTCTTTTTTATGTTATTTTATTAAATATTGTATTTAAAATTAAAACAGGAATGAAATGATTTCCAAAAGATGAAAGTTACAATTGAATTTACAAAAGAAATTTTTACTATTTCTTATTCGGCTCAATCCATGAGGAAGAACCCGTTTTTTGTATTGGAAACATTTTTCCAATTACAAAGAATTCCTGAAGCTCTAGTCTTTTTTTGTGTTCGTTCACAGTCGAAACGGAAAGCACAAGAATAACCTAAAATTTCCTGCTCTTAAACTGAATTCTTGAACACAACAATGTGGTCGGTGGGTAAATGTTAACATTTATGCTCGAGATGAAAAGTAAATAAAAAAACTCTCCTAAATAATACTGATAAAAGCCGCAACAGATGTGAAGCATCGTTGGATACAATGGAATGCTGAAACTTGGACCATTATAGCCACAAGAAGATCTGCATGCATACAAAGATCTCTAGACATCTTGTGTCCGTTTAGTCTAACATCCTTACCCTACAATTTGCGTAAAAACAAGTGCTTTTTCTCCACAATATTGAAGCTAGCGTTGCTTTAAATGTATGAAATGTATCTAAAAAGTGGAAAGATTAATAAAAGGAAACTACATATTTTTATTTGAATTGACTTTCTTTATTTTAGAATCATTGTAGAATAAGCATAAATTTTATCCTGGAACACTAAGTATCTGCTGAACAGGTGTGTAACTTAAATCAATTGAAATTGAACTTCGTACAGTATATTGAACACTCCCATTAATTTCTTCTGTAAAATGTCGCACCAACGTTAGCTACTCACTACAATGTGGTCTGAAATCAAAAGTTGGGTACCAATCTTAAACAGACTTTCCTATCCTTACCGGAAATGACCGCGACGTAGCAATGCAATAAGCATCAGTTCTCTTTTGTGCGCTGTACGCCAGCTCGTCCGGAGTGAATTTTCGCACTCATATGTCGGTACAATGTCGGTTTTATCGGTTGTAACGTTAAAGTAACTGACAACGTACCATGTGCCAGAGCGCAGTGTTACAGTCAATGTGTGAAATTTATAAGATTACGGGCACATTGTCGTCGGTGCAGTTAGGTTATTGGCCATTGCACCGTACCAGCAAGCGTGTCTTATCTAGGAAAGAGAAATTTATCGTCTGTGAGTTAATTGCCAAAGAGTTTTAACAAAAGAAGAGCTGAAAGAAGTCATGAGTAGTGATTCAAAGGCTTAACTGCAAGAAGAACTTTTTGATGCATCTTTAAGATTAATATTCGGTTCTTACTGTTTTGACTCGGTATAAAATGAAAAACTGATTATTTTTACAAATCTACAAGGATGCTGAGATGATTGTAACCATTTAAACTTGTTTAAGACAAACAAATCGAAAAAATATCCATGCATTTATGTATAGCATTATTTAACACCTTTGAAGTGGTCTTTTATTCATTACGGAATATTCGTTAGCAACATCAAACCAGCTCAGGAAGCACAATTTCCAAAATATTTCGTACCCTCAAGTGATTCGCTTCACATTAGAATTATTTAAATTTGCACGTGCTCATCGTTAATCGCTGGACAAGTCGCCAGGATGCTACCAGGATGCCCGGAGCGACAAAGGCACTCCAAAGGACCCCCTCAACACCTCTTCCCTTCATTACGACGATCTTGCAAATGTTCTCCATCATTGGTTTTTCTGTCCAAGTAATGAGATTATCAAGAACATTGTCGTCATTAAAATGATTTGCAGGCTACATGGAATAGGAGGAACATTTCGGGTTTCGTGTCATTAAGTTCAATTTAAAATAGTATCTGTTGAGCATCTAATAATTTGGAAATTTAAGTAGAGTTTATTTTTCTAACCTAACAAAATTAATAAATTAAAACACTTACAGTAATAATTCAAATTTTCGTAACATTTTCGTAATGCAATTCCATATATTATTTGCCTGATAGATGATAGACCAAGACCAGGTTGGATTCTTTATGATGTCTTATTACTTACTTTTCTTTTATACATTTTTTTGTGTTGAAAACCATACTCCTGTCCAGTAGCGTGGAATTTTTCGCTTCACATTCTTTGTTTCTGTCTGCCAATAAAGGCGCAACAACCATAATTTATCTAGACATGTCACTCCGCTAATGGTTTGGTCCTACGTAAGAGACAATCAATCCAGACGAAATTGTCAGCAAGAAGTTTGATCCGTCCGTGAATGTTACGTGTGTATCCCAATTTTGTAAGAAGTTTTACTGAAAAGTGATTTGATTTTATTAATTCATTGAAATACTATTCAATTCAATAAATTCTACCTGTTTTTCTTTTTATCATTATTTGAGCCAACAGTAAAAAACATAAATTTTGCAAAAGGGCGGATGCAAAAGGACGGATAAATACTCTGATCGATGAGAGAAATCTGATTAAACGTATTGAAGATAAATTTTGACCCGACAGTAAACCAGCGCTCGCAATCTTCCCGAGTGAGTCAAACTTTCATCGATTGGATTGTTTCATTTAGGAATGTGGTTTTGTTTCTTCTCTTCTTGACTGTTCTCAAGCTATCAACTTGCCCAGACACGCGAGGCGAACGTATCGTGGTCTGACAGCTGGCACGTGAACCAGCTTTCGACAGTCGATTTCATCCACGAGTACTTCAGGCAAGTGCTATCGATCGAAGCTACATGCAAAATTTCAAATTCCTTACCATTAGGTGGAGCTCTTTCTCTATCTACCGATTGGTGTATCGTAAATGAGAACTTGCAGGGTAGTAGTTGAGTAAGATTCTTTGTTGAATTTCAAGACAAACAGAAATGTACTCGCATAGGATGAAATATCGGTGAAATATTTGTTGCAGGGTTAATTTAATTAATAATATATGAAGGTTTTGTCTTTACATCTATGTTTTTTATTAATACGAAATATTATGCTGATTACTCTCGTACTGAAGTTGTGATCCTTTGCCATACTTAGTACCATACTACAACGATTGAAGTTTACAGAGGCAGAAAAGCAAACAAATAATATGATAGTTGGAACCAACAATGAAAGTAAAACAGAAAAGTTGTATGTAAAACCAAACGTAAATGCATGATGCATGAGCAACATATAAATGTAATGAAAATAAACTGCACAAACGTGGGAAAATGATCTGATCAAATAATGAGATTTATGGTAAAGTAACGTTGTACTTAAATTAAAATGCATTAAGTCAATTTAATTATCCTCAGTCAGATCTTAATGGAAAAACGAGAAAGTATAAAGGTTTCGCGAGCAACTAATAATAAGTAATTGGCATAATGTATATTGCCGAAAAGCTAAAATCTTAATCTTTAACGGAAAATGACAATGCCACGTTTGACGCAGTTACTAAAATTCCCGGTGCAAAAAAGAAGAGCTGGGGCCAAAATCAAAAGCTTTGCCCGGTCCGGAAGATGACAACAAAAATATTTACTTCTTTTTTTCAGCGCTTGTCAGCAAAATCCTTCCAGTATGGCAACCATCCAAAGATAAACTGTTGGAAACCACAACGGAAAAATTAGCAACATATTTTTCACATTTTCTCTACATTGCTGTTGCACTGTTGACGTTGAGCGAAAGATCGACGTAACTGATGTTCACAAAAAGTTGTGCTTTGCTCATGCAGGTTTCCAAAAACGACCGAAGAAGTTAGTCACAAGCTTGCAGTACCTTTCAGGAGTGTTTTAGTAGGACTTTTGTTTTTTTTTCTTTTGGAAAACTCTCCAATGGCATAGTTTATTGTACAACAGCCAATAAATTTGACAAGGCAGATCGCTATCATCGAGTACGTTTTTGAGAAAATATGTTGGTGAACGTTTCCAAGAAAAGTAATTTATGTTTTAATTTTTTTTTCTGCACAAAAGCGTCAAAATGCAGTTGTAGGTGAGTTTTTTTTCTTAACAAATATTATTATATATAAATTTGATTTTTTACAACGGAATTTTTGTAGATCTAATAGGTACAATAGGTACAAGGTTTCGGTTTGATTTTTATTCATACGGGTTACAAAGTTGATCTTTAGTTTCATTAATATTTAGTCATGACGCTGTGTTTTCTGGACGATATGACTTTAACTTCAACTGTGGCAAAATAATACCCTACAGGAAAGCTTGTCTACAGGTTAGCATCTCTCTTCTTTTTTGAATAAGAAATATCTGAGGAAACATGTGAAAGAACGTTCTTCTAGAAGCGGATTTAAAAAAAACTTTATCCATTACAACGTGTCCACCCTGGGCCATTGTTGGAAAAGTTAATGTTTTATTCAGCGTAAACGATGCACCGATACATTTTATCAGCTGGATGCAAATGGTCAATCGTAGTGGTTGTGGATTTTACTTTTTGGTACATTTGCCTGCAAAGGTCAATGATAGATGATACAAATATAAACGCAGCCACATTTAAACCATTTTTTCCTGCACTGATCTTGTGATGATATAATTAAAAATAAATCTAATAAATTAAATTCAGACACATAATAAATTCGAAAAATAAATCGTATTTTTCTGAGCATTTGTTTCCTGTTCATGTTTGCATGTGTTTCATGGTTTGTAACTCTTTTTGGGTTGTTCAGTTCGGCTTGAGTGTTAAATCACCTTCACATGGTTCAACAAATTGGAAATAAAAATTCCTCAAAATGAATGTTGGGGCATAACGAGCTCCTCAATCTAACATGTTCTTAAAACTTGCCGATGAACTGCAACGCTCGGGTAGCATAGGGGGTCCGACAAACCACCACATCTCAACTGCTTAATTATAAAAGCAAACCAACTCGATAGGATGAAGCTATTCAAGCCCATATGGGCTTCACTGTCGCCAAGGGTCATAAATCATATCCGGCATGCGTAGAAAGAACCAGATGGAGACCGAAAAACAGTTAAAGAAAGATGTGACACCATAAGAAGGGCAACAAATGAGGGTCTGTCTTGGGCCTAATTCTAAACAAACACGAAACCATGCCTGCGTTCGTTGCTGGTGCGTTGTTCGTGCTAAGAGCAGTTCACCTTTCCTGTAGGTTATGTCGACGGAAGTCACGGAACTCGGGAACAAACGTCTCGTTGTTTCGCTTGACGCCATGCACTTCCGACGGTGTTGATTCATTAATGGGGCGGTAGTTTTTTTTTACTCTGGGTGGCTGATGTGATGTTGAAATTCAATTTTATTATGTGTGTTTTAATGAGACGAATCAAGTTGTTAGATGTCTACAGTTTTGATCGCTTTTTTACAGCAAAATGTAGTATGCACAAGATTCTGCTGACTTTAATGCGTTCGAAAGAAGAAAGAACAAAGCGTTACACATGTGTGAATGAATTATTTGCTAAGTTCGAGACACATAATTTCATGGTGTTTACTTCATTTGTTTCTTTGGACTTCCTTTATTTATTCTTAAAATTAAGCATTTCAAGCATTAAGCATTTCTTAACAATTTGAACTCTCAACTAGGTCCGAAAACCAATATACATTCCTGAGCGTCCAAGACTCTGGTCCTCTTCAACAGCTGTCTTATTAACAATCCTTTTACAAAAACTTTCATGGAACCTTCTGGTTGAACCATTGAAATTTGTGTAGCGTTGCGCTCGTGTGATTTCGTTATGTTGTCCGCACCTTGCTTGTGGTTTGATCGAAATTCCGAAGTTTATGCTCCAATCCATGCAAAGGACACGATTCACGTTTGGAATTTGCATCGAGTGTTGAGGGTAGTGGCATCTTCGAAAGTTGTCTAAGGGATGGAAACGGTGTAGTATTGTGCTATCAAAGGCATTCATTGTATGGAGATTCGTGTCGAAAAAATTAGTTTCCTTTCGAATCCATTGTTGAGCTCTTTTATGCAGGTGTTGATTAAAAAAGAACGAGGTGTTTCCGAATGCACGTAAGGTTGTCCGAGCAAGTAAAAGATAAAGAATGAATAGAATTTCAGAGACGTAAATTGATTGTAGACTATTTTCTACTTGTAAGCTGGAATCGTGTTAATCTGTGATGCTTACGTTTGGAGCCCACCGTTGGTTCTCGTGCCTTAACAAGTGCATGCAATCAAGGATACGAATTTGTCTAGCATAATATGGACCATTACGATAAGGTTCTTGTGATGCTTTATCAACCGTTTCCAATCGTGTTGAAGGGAGTTGATGAGAAATGTAAATGGAAAGATATTTTAACCATCATGTGTTGAATAGGTGATGAGTACAAAAAAGACACCCACACTCACCCGTAGACGTACATCTATTTCTTGCTGAAATTGTTAATGAAAATTATATAGAGTACAGTATGTACATTACAAATTTTAAGTGAATTGCGTTCAAACTGATATGAGTGTACCATGATATTTTCAATTTTTGTTAAAAAATATACTTTAACCCGTATCATCTATCATATTTCAAACTTAGAAGTTTGCAAAGACTAAGCAACGGACGGCATTACTGTTAACAAGCCAAACGATGAAAAAAATCCCATGCTTAGCTTCCCATCGACTACAGCTCCATTCAGCGAACCGCAATCACCGGTCATGAATGAAACCAATCTGAGCCATTGCATATTCACTAGGGAAAAAACATTCTGAAAGAACGTCCCGGCTTGCGGCATATGCTTTGTTGCCCCGGATAGAGTTTTAGTAGTGTTCCAAGTACCTTTTCAGTATTATGGTGCAATGGCATCAGTCATGTCAGGAGTACTGCGGACACTTTTTCGTATTGAAAGGCACTCACAATAAACATAATCATTCATCTCTATCTCTCTCTTTCTTCTGGTTATGGTTCTGTTTCGTTTCGCGTAGTGCGAACGAGGCACAACAGTGCAGCCTCTTCTGATTGCGGAAAATCATAATAACCGCACTTATCACTCGCCAGGGGAATATTTATCCGGCTATTATGTGATGTGGCAATGTTTGCAGGTTGTGTGAGACAGCGGGGTAGAATCTTGATTTGCCAGGTATGTGTGTTAGAGTTTATGCATAATGGATAAATAAGGCTTAAGTTTTCACCTGTGGACTATTGACTTTATTCAAATGATTGCATTTTTATGATTAGAGGTACTTTTGTACAAATATTTTAAATGACTTTTGATGTTGTACTTTGAAAGCGTTATAATATTCATATTTTTGTTTGCTCTTTTCGACACAAAAGTTTGCAATTTACCAATACTTATGTTGTGATTCAAGTTCCTTCAGTCAAAACCATCCTGATGACAACGATTTTTCATATTAGAAACCATTTATATTCCCTCTGTATAACGTGCAACATCTGCCGTGACAGTGAGCTTGATCTTGAGGGTGAGCTTTCCTATAAGTTCATCAAAGAATTGCAGATGTTGTAAAGTTGAACGTAATGGAATGAACGTGCTTTTTCTCTCGACAACATTCTCCATCAAACGTCGATTTGGATACACTACAGGAACCGATACAGGAAGAGACAAGTTCAGAGATGTTCCTGGAAGTAGATTTTGGCGTGACGATGTTTTATACAGCTTGCTTAAAATTGTCACAATACTTCGGATGGCGAATACTGCTATTCTCCCGGCCCTTGGTGGACCTTTTTGGGTCCGCGCTGTCAGTCCTTGTACGCTATAACCTTTGGTGATTTTTTTTTTATCTTTCAGGCAATACTGCTAGAAAATATAGTTCACCGGTTGTTCTATGTCTGAAAAACTTTCAATACGTGATCGAAGCTTATCACGCTTATTCACATCACAGTGTTATCTTTGCTGTAGCATGTAGAAGTGATTTCAAGAAGAGCACAGGTGTATAACATAAGGAAGAGTATAGTTCTTTACGTATTAAAATGATATGAAGAGTCACATCAGACTTGTTATCGATCTCAATAAGCATGCAACATAATGCTAGTAGAATTCTACGCACAGGTGTTTCACTATTTGAATGAAACAAGAAGCTGTAGGAGTTCTAGTGGACGTTAGAAAAGAGATAATGTAGCGAATGCTACATTACCGTTCTACTGAAATTTTGATTTATGAATTGCCGTCAAAGTAGGTCGAATGATAAACCGGAAATATCTAAATAAAGCTTTTTGCTATGTACACAATATATAATGTAAACAATGCAGGGATACTTAACATCAATTCTTGAGATCACTAATAACACTGACATAAATCTGCTCTGAATGGAGCATAACTGACATGTTAATTTGTCTTGAACCATTCCGTTTTGTTCTATTATGACAGTATATTTTCTACAGATTAGGTAGTGTTCTCCTCTCCGTAGTGAGGTAATTAATGATCGAAACAATCGGCGAAAGTTGACCTAGTTCTCAATGATGCTTACGGCAAGGCTACACACACCGATGCGCAAACTAAATAGGAAAACACATTTTATCACGGATTCGATTACCTTCTCCAACATTCTTATGATAAATGATGTAGGATTGTTTCGTGTCGAGATTCCGTGTAATATTTCAGGAAGAACATAAGCTCTGACAGGAGCTAAGCTGTGGTAGAATGTAGACTATCGTTTTTATGTTTCAATTCCGGGTGAGTGAACAAATCGTGCAAGTTTTATCACCTGGGATGCATGACAAACGACTTCGAAACTGTAGATGTTTTTAAGATTGTAGTACCAAGTGATGTGAAAGGAGGTGTGTAGTTATGGACACAATCACAAATAACTTTAAATCGACTGAACATGCTTTGTAATGGCCTTTTAAAATTGCATTTAACAAAATACATTGTTTCAAATTTTAAATCTAGATTACGAATCAACTCTTGAGAAAATAATTCTAAAGGTCAAAAGAAGTGACCTTGTGAATTTGTTATGTTTTATTCTATTGAGTTGGTAAATTTTCCCTAGATATTAATATAGGTCATTCATCTCACTGATTCTATAAAAAACAAAGCAAGGAAAGGAAGGAAGATTAATTAAAAGATTTGTTTCTATGATAGTTTTGCTGGAGCCCAAAGTTATCAATCATGGAAGATAAATTACACTGTTTTATGTAGCAGCTGTGTTTTAATGATATATCTTTGGAGCATTGGAATGATAACCAATTGAACTATGTAAAAACTCCTTGTGAAGTTAATGAAATTATAGTAATTTATTACAATATACTAATCCTAGTAAAATTGTTATATCTATATTGATATCGTATTTTTCTACCAACGAGAGAATTTTTCTATTTTTTTCATTAACGAGAGCAATTCATATTGAATGAATTGAATCATAGCACATTATTTAAGCTGATTCATTGCATAGCACAAACAAGTCATGTAACCCGCATTTAAACTATTTGAAGTGATACACATGACATAAACTGAGATGACATCCAAACAATCCATTCGTTAGAGCACTTCAAAGAAAATTGTCCTAACGAAGTGTGAAATCGATAGGATGCGACAATATTTTTTTCAACTGATGGGAAAAGATTTGTGGTGCTATAACCGACAAAAGCTACGTAAGCTGCAAATCAAACGATGAAAATTGTGCTAATCAAATGCTGTTGGGTGATTGAAATCGTAAATAAATCACTTTGTTTTCCAAACAAATGTTGCTATTGATGCGGGATAGCTAATGAAAAAGGGAGAGGGTTTCTTTAGTGATCTTTAGAATAATTTTCTCAAGAGTTGTTTCGCAATCAAGATTTAAAATGCTAAACAAAATATTTATCATTTAAACAATTAAAGCTTAATTGTATTCTCTCTGAAATGGTTTTAGAGTTAGCTTCTACTAGTAAACATTTAGCCCGATAACTGTAATCATTTTCGAATAACGATGCTACCTTAAAAAGCCTGAATGTTTGAATGAATATTGCGTGTCGGTATGTTCCAGCTACCATTTTTGCAATTCTAACAGCACTTGTAGATTTCCTAGATTTCCCTGCCGAGTAACGACTATATTATGGGAGCAAAAGTTAAAGTACCGTAGCAGAAGATTGTTTCTCAGGCGCCAAATGTCAACCTGTCAATCAAACCCTTCTTTAATTCACTTTCGCCCATGCAGAGGAAGTGAATGTTTCACTTTATTCAATGTAGTGCTTTATCGATTCCTTGATATTCTATTTCAGATTGCCAAGATTAATGACAAACATGGAGGATCTTGCTTTTGCCCTTCTCCAAATTCACTTAAATGTGTCAGCACTTCCTGAAACGTCTTAATCACAGTTCAAATAAGAATCAGGTTTCCTTGGTTCCACTTCCAGAATAGGGGTTTCTTAATAGCTGTCAGCAAGATGACAAGGTTTTGTTCCAGAAATTTAAAAGGGAAGCTTAAATATGCCTGCAGAGCGTGGATGGAACGTGCTATACGAATGTCAAACTTTTTGGATAATACATTTTGCTGACCGAATTGTTCTGCCTTTTATCAGGTTTATGCTTAATTCAGATTTTTCGGGAAATATAATGCAATACTTTTGTGAAATGTATAATTATTTGTAAAAACCACGTTTCAAAAAACACACGCATATTCCTTCGTAAGACCTCCTGCATCCGCACGCAAATATACGAACAAACAAACCAAACTTTTGCACCATTGCATTTAGATGAAGAAGGATATTCTGTAGGCAAATATTGAGGGTTGATGGCATGAAAAACTCCCTCCATTGCTATGGAATCAATTTACTTCATTTCTAGTCCATTAGACTGATGGATTGTATTTCTGATATTTTGAAAATCTGGAAAATGTCACGTTCTCATTTTTTGTTGCTAAGCTGTTTCCAAAAATCGATCAATGTTGCTGGAAAAATACGGTGAGTTGTATAGCGTTTCCATTGTGAGCATAATTTTTCTTGGATTCTAGCAGACGTTTAATGAAATTATTCTAGAATTTACCTTTAAACTTTCTGGTCACCTTACAATTTTAAAATAATAAAAAGCTTACGGAGATGACATTTACGACAGGTTTGTTTTTTATTGTACTTTTGTAGCAGTTGGTTTTGTGTGGCTTAGCCGTGGTTTTTATAGAAAAAGTGGAAGTATCCTCAGTCATGTCTTATTAAAAACGCTGGTTTGATGAGTAAAGCATGTACCTAACGGCGAATGCTTTAGCAGCAAGAGAAGAATTCTCTTGAGGTGCAAATTCCATACCGAGGTTTTATGAAAGCATGCCTTGTGGGATGAAAGTATCTGAATATTTTCACCCCTGGGGCATGTGGTTGAAATATTTTCAATTTTTCTTCGTTTTATTATCTTTTAAGATAAGAGACTTCGTTGGTATAAACCATAGATATTTGGTTAATCTATTTAAATCGTGGTAGATGCGGTAAAATAAAATCCAGATGAAGATTATTAATTCAGAACGTTGTATTGGATTGGGTTGAAATCTTAAATTCGTTAATATTCTTTATCATTCTCATAATTGATCTTTTTTAAGAGAGGCTGTTCAAGAAAATAACAAAAAAATAAGAAAAAATACAAATCAGGCAGTTTATGTGTGGCTTATATTTTGCTTTAGATAATTGTACGAAATGGTCTTTCTATAAACTAGTGAACCATAACACAAAATGTGTTATAACAGCGATAATTTGATTTGTGTTATCTTACTAATAGTTATTTTTGCTGCTTAAATTGAACAAATTTGATAAATATGCCTAAGTTCAAGACCATTTTTAATTTTTCAGGAAGTATCAGTTCGTCCAAAGTTTTTGCTTCTTGTCACTGGTTCAACGAAAACGATAGTTTCTGTACTGGTGATGTTTATTTATGTCGTAGCATAAAATTACTTAACTATAGCAGCTACCACTTGTTGAACATGTTTGTTTATTGTTCTTTTTTGATATTTACATTGAATGAATGCTGCCCATCATCTGTCAATGCCCGAGGAAGTTTAAGTTATGTATCCAAGAGATTAATTGACTGAAACACGGTGTGTGATGAGAGAGTGACATCTGATGAGAAAATTGAAACGAACCAGAGTACTAAAAGGAAGGAAATCAGTACCCTTTCTCATAGAACATACTTAGAATTGACGTTTTGTTATTGTTAACTGCGGAACACAGAGAAGCTAACAGTGGTTACTAGCTGCTAGGTGTGAAGTGGAATATAAAGTTATTAATTTAGAAGACTACAATTCGATCAGCTATTTTACTATCCGAATCAAGATTGGATAACGACGCATTCAATAATATGAACATTTAATGATGATTGTATGGTTGCTTTATCCTGGTAGGTTTAATTAGAGCACCTTATCAGGTAGCACGAAACATCATTTGCACAATGATCAGTAATTAAAGACACCCCTCACATAGACCGTCGCTTTTTTGTTCCTCACTAATCCTAAAATCCGCAGACCAGAATCAGGCTATACCTATAGACAAGGTCATGTGGAAAAAGGCCCTGGCGGACTAGCTACAACAAGTGAAGTAGGTCGGAGAAATGTACTTTTGGCAAACACTCGGGCACAGGCTACTGGCTAGTTATGGTTTCCTGTGGCTCGTTAACCTTACGGAAAAGGAAACTCTGGCTCTAAACGGAAACTAGACCCCGTGCAAATATCGAGGGAAGAGATGAAGGTGGAGATGGTAATACATTTTTCAACCGACGGTATGGTTGCACGGTAGACGGTAGGTCTGCTTTGCGGTTTTGGATGCCATTTGCACCGAAAATTTAACCCTCGAGCATAGCAGTAGCTTCCGTTTCCTGTTTGGATGAACACTCGCTTACCATGAAAACGTTAGAGAAGGTTGTATTCTAAGAAAGGTAGAAGTTTTTTTTTCGAGTGCGTGTACCTATTAGGGAAATAAGTTTGAATATTTTTTTATTTAACAAAAGCAAAAACAGTTTATAAAAGAAATAGAGGACATAAAATTTTGCTTCAGTATACAATCTTTTGTTTTTTTTTTTAATTTTTCAATTGTACATGCATATTACACTTTACTTCAGGCACAAAAACAGGTTAGGCTAGAGGATTTGTGAAACAATATCGAGGAAAGCATGGACGAAATTTAAACACAAGCACAAGAGCAATTAAAATGGTCTGCTGTGTTTCTAATAGTTTGAAAATATCCCGGGCTATATATAGACTGACCAGAGCCACCGACCAGATGGGGTGTTTGCTATAGATATTATGCAAATTTTTGATAAACGTAAACGCGTCTCAATTTAACTCGCTCGAACCTCCCACTCCTCTAAGCACTCTGTCAACGATGAGTTTCAACTTTAGATTTCCCTGAAATATATCATGCACTGCCATGTAGCAAAGCGGCAGTTCAATCCGCTGCTGCTGACAATGGTTCCCTTATTGATGGTAAAGGCATGCATCGACCACCGTCCAGCTGCAATTGAATTATGTAAATATATTATAATGAGAAACGGTTGTGAGTATGACGAACGGTGCTTTGAAAGTGATTTGAAGGACTATCTCTTTCAGTTCTAGCTCGATGTTTCCAAACGTGTTTGCTTTCTCAGTGACTTTAACAGATGAACAACAGTGTCAAATAAAAAGTGTTTTAAGCATATTACTTTAATTTTTAGAATTCTTCGAAGTATTATATGATGCAACGTTTGTCTATGTAAACTCATAAATCTTTTGTAAAGTAAAACACGTCTTTTTTGTAAGGCATTATAACCACTTTTTAGTTTAACAGGAACAAAGAATTATAACATTGGCAATATGAACAATAGCAATTCATAAAACAGGA
Source organism: Anopheles gambiae (assembly GCF_943734735.2). NCBI lineage: Eukaryota > Metazoa > Arthropoda > Insecta > Diptera > Culicidae > Anopheles > Anopheles gambiae. Next base: position 24,779,833 of record NC_064602.1, read on the forward strand.
TATACATTGAACATCATCAATATGGTTTGAAGTTTATGATGAATATTTGTAGGCGTCGGTAATGATACAAGAGGATCAATGGATAAACTTAATTGACGGCGTTAACGTTGTTACGATGTAACAAATATGGGTTTACTGTTCTTGAAGATTAATTTGGGAAAAATGCCCCGCATAATTATTTTAGGAACATCTTTTTCATTACAGTAGAGTGGAAATTAAATGAATACTACAGGGTACGGTTTGAATGTATTGATGTTCGAATTTTAGTCATATTTACAATCGGAACCCTCTGAGGAGTTAGAAGCATTTCAAAATCATTATTCGTTCTGTTGGTATCATCTAATGTACACTGCCATATGGTGCCAGGTTGGTTTCTGTGATTTATTGGGACTCGTTTCAAAGTTATGTTCAGATGAATGGTTTTACAAACATTTGTTCCTAGCTGAAGGGATTTCCCTGCCGAAGATTTCACTAAAAATAAGTTAACATTCGTAAACTGATTTGATGACAAAACTTCCGAATATTTGTTGATTGATGGAGGGTTTAAGTTACATATGTTAAGTGGTGGGCATTCCATGACAACGAATGTTCACAGCATTTCTCACGGTTGTATCTTTTAGCTGAGATTGATTGTAAACAGTAGTCGGAGCACATGCATCTAGAGACAGCCATTGCATTTTAAGGTTTTTGATTGATGCACCTGATAATACTCCATTGTTTCAAAGGTAAACATTTATTAGATTCAACAATTGTTTAATTAAATTATTATATGTTTCAAAAACTATGCATTAATAGGTAATCTCACATTGACATAGTGAAAATATTTAGAAGTCGTGGCAAAATGTGCTAACTATGATGTATTTATTGCTATAATAACAACATTTGTGATGATGAACATCCCTTATTAACAAAAGGTCAAAAAATCTCCCCCGTTTTTAAAATATTTTTTAAGAATTTAAATACTCATCCACCAAGTAAACAAATCGCACAAAGATGTGCAACACAATCAACTTATTGCTATGGTAAAAAAAGACCAGCCAGCTGCATCGATGACCATTATGATAAAGTAGAATAAATATGATCGTAAAATTTAATATGCATAGCGCCATAGCCGTTGAAGTCACGGCGAGTTATTATCGATGCGGGTTCCGTGATTGACTTGCACGTGGCGCGTCATAATTTTGATGAGCAGACGGATGTTTGGGAACGCAGGAGTCCACGTTTGTGCCTTGTGCACAATTAAAGTACTCACATTTACATGTCTCGACTGGTTGAATATGGTTGATAACTATCGGGCATTGTGAGAATAAAACGAAATCATATTTAATCACCATTGTGGGTGTCTTGGGTTGAACAACGCTGGAGGGTCGTTAAACTAACCAGTACAAACTATTGCCTCACTGTTCAACCATTAAACCAGTGCTCCCCTAACGATAATTTAGCCTCATTTTCAGTAGAATTTTTAATGTAACCTGCACACTGCAGTACATAACTTGCAAATTGCACATTGAGCTGAACGCGTTAAGGAACTGTACGCAAAAAGGGAACTTTATACAGAAGGTTGCAAATTGAAGAGCGAATAAAATATACTACACACATTATTTAATGACTGCAATAAATAACTTTGGCTCCTGAATTTGTCAGACTTCCTCAACCTGACGAACAATTGATTTTCTCGACGTGGTCGTTAAAGCGACCAACGTTGACATTGGTCTCATCCTACCAACAGAACAATTCCAGACGTAAGGCGTCCGGTGCAATGAATTATGCAAAATGGGCTTCCCCAGGGGTCTTTGTTTTCCTGGTTAATTTTTATTATTATTCCTTCTGCATTCAACTGTCGTGATATTCATGCCAGTTCCATTTCATGTTCTGATTACATCCAACCCTTGGATATGATTGCATTGTATCGACCCTAAAATTAACGGGTTATTCTCATGTGTTGGTTTACGTTTGCCATTCGAGATAAATGGTTCTGAGTGTAAGAATTAAAAATTCAGTAACAGTTTTAACTAAAGATTCTTAAGAAGTGTGAGATGGTAAAAACTTCGGATATGTGATTCGATTGTTTCAGCTCGTACATCGAAATGGTCAAACTGCATAAAACGAGAGAGACATCCTGCTAAATGCAAAATGAAATGTAGAGAAAGTCGGAAAGTATGATGAATAATATTTAAAATGCCCTTAAAGCTGACGAGAGAACATGTGTAAAGATAAATATTTTCTAAACCAACATATAAGAGCGGTGTTATGTTACGAGCGGAAAATGCCAGTGTCTGCGGTTAACTTCATAGCTAAAATGATATCTGTATTGTCCTTTGTAAACAAAATCTTGAGACGGTATTCTTTGGTGGGCTGTTATTTGAAGTTGATCAAACAGTGAAAGAACAAACAACCGTTAATGCATCATGGTTTAAAGTATTAGATTTCATCAAGAAACGTAGCATAAATGCACATCTCATGAAGAAGAAGGATCTTTCGTAAGAAAAAAGTACCTCACAGTGATAGAGGGAAGCAATCTCGGATCAATCTTCTTGTTACTGTTTAACCACCTTTCTAGCTCAAGCATAAATTTGGAGATCATTATTATGTGCTTACTTTCAACATTTTATTTGCCTCATAAGTCTTTTAAGAAATTTAAAAACAGTTTGATTGGTCAAGGGTTCTACTTCAGGACTTTGATATTATTAAAAAAAATCTATAACAAAACTCTTTGCAATAAAGTTTATAGGTATAAATTTATGTTTTACGCAAAAAAGTATAATATAAAGTACAACATTTCTCGATTGCAGACAGTTTTCTGCTCATATATTCCGGAGCTTTGTATTAATTCCCATCACAATGTATAGAACATATAATTACAGTATAATGAATTTATCGCTTACAGTGTACATACACTGTACACTGTATGTAACATTCGCAAGAAAGCCATAATTTTCACAGTCCTTCAACACATCTATAAGATCAGAAGATATACTTATGTTGCAACAGGTGAATAGTTTCCCAGCGAAAAGCGTCTTTTTCGAACCGGAGAACAAACGTAAAATTGACGTTCAATCTAATGAACACCGTACAGTCAACTTTCTTCATTAATTCATTCCTAGAAGGTGTAAAAGAGGCAGTAATCACCCCTGTGCATGAAGCGTAGGAAAATCTTAGCTAGAGAACATTCTTGCTGTATCAGGTCGCACTTTAAGTCGCTAGCTGAGTTGCTAAATATTTCAGGGTTGATTGTTGCATGAATAATACATTTGTCTGGCTGGTTTTTTTTATCCGTTTCATACATAACTATCCCAATGAAAGTTGAATATAAAAAGAAATAGCGCGGAGAAGTAGAAACAGGAAAATCATTTTCAAAGCATCTTGCCTTGTCAACGAACCAACGCTTGAAAAAGGCTACAAATTATATGTTACGTGAAGTTTTAACTTTGTTTCAAATTGATTTAAAAGGTGAAATTATCTAAATGGGGTGTTAAAGCGATGTATGCACAAGGATATGATGGTCTTATGGGTAGATGCATCTGTCAGTATAGATCGTAAAATGTAGTTGGTTATCCTTTCAGCTCATACCATGAAATTCTCTTGCTGCAGGAAACTATTAGTCACAAGCTCGCTCTTATAGATCAGGACATCTAGTTATTTAATCTATCTTAATACTAGTACACATGAATAAAGCTTTTATTATAAGCCTCATTTCACATCTTGTCATTTTCCTTTGACATCTTCAGTAGCTAACGTGTTCAGCAGCTACTGTTGCTTATATTGTAAATATTGTCCCATTTAAACTGCATCATAATGAAACCCTACCAACGTAATCTAGCACCAGCAGTCAAAGCCTAGCATACCAAGCAGGATGACGTTGGTTTCTGATCAATAACAAAAAGCCGCAACATCAAACAAGCTTCCAATCTCGTGGAAATGCACGGATCATGGCTTTGTGCAGCAGTTTGCACGTTAATTGAATATTGAGCCTTGGCTTGACTTTACGCTATTACAAAGTGTCAGTAGGACGTGACCGTTGCAGAAGCGGTCCCTTTTGTCTGCCTACATTGAAGTATATTGGCACGCGCAATGAACAAGTAATGAAAGGAGTTGAGAAAATATGGTATCGTTCATCAAATTACCACTGATACATATTGTACTTTGATAATTTTGTTCTGCTTTCTTGACTTTTTTGAGCGGAAGTTTTATTGAAAAATGGCAATTATACAACAAGTACTCAAAAAGTAACTTGAAATATATAAACAATCAATTGAATAACATGTCTGACACCTTGCAAAATGTTAGGTATTATTGAAACAAGCGCAATAATCTACCGCTTAAGCGGTCGTAAATTTACCACATTCAAACATGCAGTCACTCAACCATCAGGTCCACCCTAGGGCATTGGAAATTCTTTCAGCCCTTTGGAGGGTGTCGGTGCTCGGGTTATCATTATCATCCCAAGGGAGGTCTTAATTGAAAGGGAGTAAAATTTCATGCCCACTCATACGCTTTGCAGACTAAATGCCATCTGTGCTAGTACAAAGTGTAGGTACGTACTAAATATTCAGGCACCAGCCAGGGTGTGCTGACAATTTTTCTCTGAAGAACCCTAGACTTTAGAAGTGTTTTGAAGTGTACCTCTTGTGAGTAAATCCTTTGTTATCCAGACGGTTACGTAAAATGTTCGCTTCTTAAGATGGGTTTAAATCAGTGTCAGTTCAGTGTCAGCTGATTAAAGATTTACAAAACGTTAAAAATATTATGAAAATGTTTCTGTAAAAGATTTCAAACATTTTTGGAAGAAATTGAACATAAAATTACAAAAAAAATGCATTAAAAGGTAATGAAATAAAATAAAGCAACTAATCACAAAATTGATTGATGTTGTGATGAAAGATACCATATCTAAAGTTTACATGAAACTAGTTTGGATGTAAACATTTTTTGGAAAATTTATATTTCTATGGAGTATGTAAAGAGCATGTGTCCAAAATATATCAGATGCAAGACAATTGGCCAATCAGAGTTCTAAACAAATTGCTCACGTGATGTGCATATATATTTGGCAGATTAAAACAAAATCATTGAATTTACGATTTTTTCAAATATCTACTAAAGGATAGACTCCTCATAAACGAAAAAAAAAACTATCAAATGGTAAGCTAATGGTAGCCCTTTGAAATGTGGATTAGAATGCGTATACTGCTCAAGCGAATCTTCCGAAACGATTTCCGCTTCCGGTTGCCTCCAATAGATGATGCTTTTCCATTTACAACAATGCCCTGGCACAGGAAGAAAAGCCGAACGGAAACGCTCCGATCCAGATCACTGTTTCGTATTCACTTCCGGAAAATGCATTCTCTCCTTAAAGCAACCGGCTACCCATTCGAGCGTGAATTGTAAAGGATGTCGGAGCGTAAATTGTACAGGAAGATCATTTGCAGAGGCCAATCATTGAATTCATCCATTCAATCCCAGCAGGGAGGGCGATTAAGCTATTGAGCTTTGTGCTCTGGTAAATGGCATTTATTGGAAGTAGTTCTTGCACTAGTGTAGAGTTTCTTGAATTGATATGTTTTCCTTCTATTCACGTTCCATTCTGTGTACGTTCAGAGCAAGATAAGACAGCGGTTTTTTTCCTTCTGCTGTTGATTTCCAGGGAAGCTGTGAGTCACTTAAATGCAACGATTCCAGCGAAGCGTAAGAAAGAATAACGAAGGATAAAATAATGATGTCGATTCACGGTAAACGTAATGCTCAATCGATGGAGGGTCCACCAAGGGGATATTTTTAAACGAACTTCGATAAAACTATTGTTCCTTAAAAATCGGATCAAGGTTGGTGTTGGAACTGTCGAAAATTCTGTGTAGCTCTTTAATGCAGAGTTCCAGTTACTCTGGACATGAACTTTATTATATTATTATTATATTTTTATTATGATTAACATAGTTTTAATTATTTCTTGCAGGTTTACAATCGAAATTGCAGGCAAATGATGCTTAGGAAAAAGATTGAAATTGTATAAAACATCTAAACATATTCAAATTTAAATGCATTCTAAGAATTTCAGTAAATATCATTGTAGTGTGTTGCCTGTATTCAGAGATGCAACTTTACTTCAGGCATCCGTTTTGTAGTGAAACGTTGTACATTTTATCACGATAAGTCCAATGTGATCCATTTTGTTTCCACAGCATTGCTTCTTGCTTTGTCGCTGTCAAAGTAATTCTATTTGGGAAGTTTCCTGATCCGGTTGTGGTTTTGGGTCTTCCTGGGTTGAATAACACCGTTGTTGTTGTGCTGGCTATCCGTATGGTTAAAAAGACTTGCATGCAGAACATGCTGTGCATCCATTTTCGTTACAAACTGTAGGGTTCAGACACCAAAATATAATGTATTACACGAGGCGAGGATAGAAAGGGTTTCACAAAGCCCGTAAGGATCATGGTTTGGCTGGATCACCCTCGTCATGGTGAAATTGTTGGTCCTTTGTCATGCGAACAATTATCGATGCGTAACCCGTGACAAAACACGACCAGGGAGCTTAATGTGTGTACATCGCATTTCTAGACATTTTGCAGTACAGTACAGTAAATAACACCCGCAATTATTACAATTTTGGAGCGTAGTGCACACAATTTTTAACTTTCGCTTTTGACCTGTTTCTGTTATAAGTAATAAGTTAGTTTATTTCATCACTTATTCTAACATTTTACAATATTAATTTGTTTTAAATGATGTAATTCTAATTTAAATTTAATATTAGCCACTTTTAATTTATTTGTAAGAGGCGTTTAGATCCTTGGTTATCGTGTTGTTCTTGTTTGAATAATGAACTGTTTTGAAAGAACTACTTTTTTAATTCACTTTATATGAATGTTTAAAGTTTGTTCTTTTTTAAAGATTGAATTAGTGTGAGCTAATACTACTGCAGAAAACATCAGATTACAGCGTACGTGGATTCAGTTCGTGCTCTATCTTTCAGCATCACCAGAGCAGGAACAAAACAACAACTCATGAAATTGTTTTCAACAGCAAACAGTGCATATATTTCATCAACAAATAATTTGTTTATCCAGCATTATCCGAATGATAAGAAAGTTGTACATTTTGCTTTCACAGTTTTGTTTTTGTTTTGCGGCATTTTACAACTACTGCATTCAAGGCATCATCGTTGATTTTACAAAAAAAAATTTGGTCGTATTTCTGTCTCTAAGATGTTAGTGTGATGATGCTACTTAAGTTTAATTTAACCAGATGCATTGCATCAGCGATCAAAAGACGTAGGCCAAAATGGAAAAACGCGAATAAACAAAACCGAAATGTTGATTTAATGTTGTTGATTGCTGTAAGATCCTTGTTGGATCATGGAAAGTGTTCTTCAAGCGTTTGCAGCTCTTTGAAGATTCACTTTCGTAACAAGATATGCCAACACTAACGAAGAACCTTGTTTGACATGGCAATTAAGTTCTGCGAAAATTTCAACCTAATTTTACATTAAAGAAAGAAATTAAAATTAATCTTGGGCTCTTAGCACTCGTGTAAGTCGTTAATAGTGTGAAATTTCACGCCCTATAGTGTTTGGGGATGTCCGTTGGCAAAATTATTTGTTGAATCTAGCCAAGAATAGCGTAATGGAATTTAGCTCCATTGGCTGCTCAAAAACAATCTGAAATGCCTTAAGCTATATACTTTTTTGTGATGAAAAATAATTTAAATAAAATCCTAGTTATAATTTTTTTAAAAGTAAATCGCTTTCACTATAAAATTGCTTTGAAATCTTCGATTTAATATTTGTTTATATTTTCAACGGCGTTGCTCATGAATGAAGAAATGAATCACAATTGGTTGAACCTGTTCGCGGAACAGTGAAAGAAATTGCATCGCATTTGTAACGGACACGTAGCCAAGGCTATAAATTTTGAGCACATTTATTAAATCGGAATTATTTTCATTATTGCTGGATATTGTACATCGTGCTGGGACGGTTGTTGGAAACTTTTCCATTGCCAGACGAAAGAGTCGAACGTAAACGGTACGATGCTGAAGTAGAAGCTGATATACGATTGGAGCTGGAATTTAAAATGCCATAACCATGGCCGATAGGGTGGCATTTTGGTTTTCATTTTGTGGGGTGCAAACAATTCACTCTGTGTGAGTCGTGTTGGTGAACGATGTTGTGATATTTTAGTTATATCTTTTACCAAATAACTGAATCCTCTGTGTTGACACAATCAGCCGTAGTGTGCTGTCATAAACGGTTCTCGGGCATAGATCATACGTGTCACTGAAATATGCTCGGCTGAACGCTATTTTCATCGTATTGACAAATTTTCTGTTGAATTGATTCGTGCTGGACAGTTTGTTTACTGGGTAAGAGAAATAAACATAATTTGTAAACAATACAAAACGTAGAAAAACATATCATAAGTACAAGTAAACCACATTTTCGTGGTTTCACCTTTCCGAAGGGTATCTCGACTTTAAGCAAATTAAGGAAAAATGTTATAGTGATTTAAAAACACAAGCAAGCATTTTCACATCATATCATCAAGCATACATTTAGTAAACATTCATCAATGGGGATATTTATGTTTGATCGGTATTAATATTTAATTAGCTCACGGTCAATGTCGAGGAATGGTTGCGGTATCAGTACTTGTAACAACATGTTTGGTAGCTTTAACCATACGTGCACACGCCTGTAGGGCTTGTGAGCAACCTATTGCGTTTTTTTTGTCGGTTCGTATGTTTTGTGCACATACTCAAACATTCCAGAAAATGTCTAGTAAATAGCTACAGGCAGAATTAAATGTACAGCCAAGTGTTTTACAAATCCCATAACACCGATGGTAAATAGCCCATACACGAAATCGATGGTTTTGCAATCAAAACCCCCATCAAAAATGAACGACAACACGGTGATATGTGTGCTCTGTAGCAATTATTTACTTACCTCACGAAAGCTAAAGCAAGTCCTGTTTCCAGAGTGGCTGGAACTGCTTATGATTTGATTGTATTAGGCTGTATTTTTCTAAGGCTACCACACCTTCGCTGCTTGTAGGGATGTGTAATTGTGAGTACTGTTGTAACCTAATATTATAAATTCTTAAATTTATACATAAGTAACTACATAAATAAACTAAAGGTTAAATACTGATCTAACTAATTCAAGCTAAATGTACAAGTTTTATTTTTACAATTGTGTTTAATAGCTAACATATTGTTAGTTCCATTTTGCAAACCACAATACTTTGTTGTTGTTTTCTTGAGTGCAATGGGATACGAAGCATTGGGGGAAGCATTGCAACAACCTACCAAAAATAGGTTGAGAAATGTTGCACATCTCACATAGCTGGAGAATCTGTAAAATTGCACATTCTTACGCTAAAGAATACTGCAATGATGCATTGCAACTGCATTTTACTGTTCAAGTCGTATACACCGTTGCTTTAATTTATGTGCTAAGATGCATTCCAGTATACGAATAGTTGCAAGCGATAAGTGCTAGTGTAATGGTTATGCAAAAATGTGCAGAGTCTAGTCTTAAACAGAGGTGCATTATCATGCGTATAGTGTTAAATCAAATTCTTAGAATTTTACTTTGTTTAATTAGTTTATACTTTTATTTTTATTATTAATGTAGCTTTTAAATTCCCTATGCTTGTATAAATAGTTTGTACTTTTATTTTTATTATTAATGTAGCTTTTAAATCCTCTATGTTCGTTGAAGTACCCAATACATACAAGTATAGCCCAAAACATACAAGAAGAAGGTAAAATCATGATTACGATTGTTGATTGGATTGGGAATTTATTCACAATAAGTTAATTGATCTTTATGTCGTTTAGAAATAGCCTTAGGAATTATTGAGCTGCAGTTTAGCGCTGCATGGTTGGTACGGATTCAATTTTTCATCCGTCTTCGCTGATTTATGCAACAAAAGCGAATAGGCGGGGCAACAAAAGCAAAAACGTTTAGAAATAATATAATGGTTTCCACTTGAGTTTGGCTTGAGGCCAATGTGGTCATCAATAATCATCCTTTGTATTAACCGAAGTTAATGCTTTTTTCGAATATTTTTGTCATCTGGAGAATTAATGGAATTGCAATGTTTATTAGGTTTTAAATGATTTCACAGAATTCTTTCTTTATGCTTACTTTCATGAACCATATGTTTTAATTCAAAAGCATGGTGATATAACAAACAAAATTTTACCTTATCTATCACTTTGTGGTGTGTAAGCAGTCCATTCACATGGGGAAACGGAAACTAATAATAAATTCACGTTTAAACTGGTTTCTGTACTAAACGTTGTAAAATAACGCCATCGTAAATCCTAGTCCTTAAGTGTCCATTTGGTTGGTCAAAAAGGGGTGTTACAGTTGACGCCGAGAACAGACTTTTAGATGATTATAAATGTTCTCAGTCTTTGGCAGAAAGAGCACATCGTGTGCGAAATCTGCCTTGTCAGGATGTTTGAGCGAACACTTCAGCTTTTGCAGGGAAAGTGCGTGTCTGCGGCTGACGGGAGAAGGTTCAATCGGGGAGGGAGAATAAAGATAAGAGCTGGTACAAGTGCCGGGATACGCTTGACTGACAATAGAAAACAGATATCGTAACTTCACGTTCACTGCCTTCGCGGGGGTATGGTCCATTAATCACCGATTAGGCTGACATTAGCGTCTTCATAAAGTTATCCGATGATCTTTTCTGTGATGAGAGCAAGTACTTGCACATAGGCTGGATGCTGAAGTTTACAAGTAAATTAGCTGTGGATCGGATGAATAATTTTGTGCAATAAATGCAGTATTAAACGTAGCCTTATATCATGCTGTTCAGCATTTAGTCTTATTGTAAATACATGAAATTTATTCTCAAAACCAAGCGACAGATACTGTCAAGTTAGGTTTGGTTTATTTGTTTATATGTATTTTTGCTAAGCGAGACATCACATAAAAAAACTTCTATATCTCCAAAAATGATGAAACATTATGTAAGAAGCCTAACATATTTTAGTTCGCCCAAGATTGATGATGAACGTAAAATAATTTTACCTATTGTGTTGGAAGTAAATATTAAATAAAAAAAATCCAATATACTTGTTAAACCACGCTTCAGCGGAAAAATGACCCTACATTAACAATTCACTGAAACGCAGGTGGTTTGGAAGCAGATGCAATTTCGTTCCCGAGTTTTCCGCATATCGCACCTTCGCCAGTCTCATGCATTAGTAAGCAGGTAGTACGCAATATCTCAAATACATTTATAGTCGTGGGAATATGGTTTGAAAGGATCGACAAACGACGTTGGACGCGGTGTTTGGCTTTGTAGACGAACCTATTTCGTCACTGGTTTTCACTCGGGTTGAAAACTGAAAAATGGCGTCTGAATAAATTATGTACAAGTCAACAGGAGCTCCCTACCTGCACCAAGTTTAAAGTACTACAAATATACCAAAGGAAGTGATACTGAAGTCGGTCTTACCATGGTAAAATGTTGTACCAAAAATGAGCTTAACAAAACATCTCGTTTGGCTTACATTATTTGTATAAACTAAGGAAATAATTTACTGATATCAAATCATCGTAACGTAAGTTCTCGATGATCGCTAACAAGAACGGTTCAGAAGTTTTATTTTTATGCATTGCCTTACCGTAAGGTAGAGTTGAAATCAACCAACAGCAATAATTCTGTTGAGCGTTTGCCGTTTGTTTCTTAGCCCAACTGAAGATGCTCCTTTACCAACTTTGCGGAATGATGCTGAAAGAAAAGCTGCGTTGAACTTTCTCCATCAAATTTGAGTAAGAGCGTAAACTTCTTGAGTTGCAAGAATACTCGCAATGCAGCTACCGTTGAAAAGTTATTACGATTGCTCTGTTCATAATTGGGTACGAGCTACCACACAAAGTTAGTTATTATACAACTCAAAATAAAAATGATAGATAATTTTTCATAAATTATATAAAACTATAGATAGAAACAGAGTGATGGACCTATCTTTAAGTTACATATTCACATGTTGCTTTCGATTTAATTATTCATTTCACGCGACGAGTGATTTTTAAATTAACTGATTTTAATGCTTGCAATAGGATGCTTTCGATTATTTTCAAATTTATTTGTGATTATATACTGACAATATACTTCAATTTAAAACCATTTTCAGTTGTGGTAATAACATATTTTCGCTTACAGGTTTTGGTATACGAACAATATCCGATAGAAGTTTCTTTAGTCAAAACAAATTACTTAATTAAGTTATAATTGATTTGATGAGTTTTTAGAAAATGTCATTGAACAGAATATTGGTACTACTACCACATTCCCAATTTATACTCACGTTCAGCAAGGAGGTTCTGGCTGAAAGGCTTTCTCTCAGCGCTTTGAACACATTTTGGTTAGAAAATCAACATTTCATCCACACGGATGATTGATGATGGTTTTCAGCAATTGAGCCCATACATCACTCACATTCATGATCAACGCGCGGAATAGCCAATCTCATTGCAAGTGCATCCTTTGCAATCTTTTGCATAGTTTTCGACATATTTCATACCCACATTCACATTTGTTTGCATCATATTTCATGCCCACGGAATGCAATGTGAATGGGACGTTTCGCACAGTTTTCCCTAGTTGTTCTATACATTTCTCTACAGAAATTCGATGTGGGCAGTACCAAAATGTCAAAATGCCCACTGCTGTATACTGCTTGTTTGGTAGGATGTACCCTTCGAGTGGCACTATTTAATCCTTTATCCTATCTCGTAATTCGGTTATGGCATTTCCACGCCAGCCTACATTGTTTGTCGCTATACGATGGGAGTCTGCATGGCTCTAACGCTTGAACGGAACGCACTTTCATCTACCCAGCAGATCATTGGCAAAATAAGCAGTATAGAGGAAAATAATGCCGTTAAATGAATGTGTTTAAAATTTATGACTCTGCCAACGCGTCCTATGCATACTTTTCCTTTGAGAGAAAAGTGTTTCATGTAGGCTATTTGGTGATAGTAAAATGTTCTCGATGCGTTTAGCCAGCACTGATGAAGGCATTATAATAATAGAAACCGAAAGATGATAAAAAATATTATTATTATTATAAGATATTATTAAGATATTATTCCACCAAAGCAATGTGGAACTTTTTCTGTGCGTGTAATTTATTGCTTTGCACAAAACGCTTAGTGCTTTTTACTGCATCCGATGAGTTATATAATATTCCCTTCAGTTTGAACCATCAACATGGATTCATTGCTTTTGATCGATTGTTTGAAGGGAATTTCATTTTAATCAGCCCCAGGGATCAACAAAAGGATTAGAAAAACGGATCGGACAGCGAAATTAGCCCAATAAAGTTTCCTAGTGAACTGTGTTTTTACTGCGAGTACCATTAATACGTTGATTTTACAAGTGAAAAATTGTAACTCAACCATGTAAAATGATCAAACATGAAAATGATAAAATCGCAGTTTTTTTTTCTATCACACATTATCAACAATTACATGATACACCTGTTTCCAGCTACGTTCGAATCTCGTGCCGTTTCGAATTGCGAACCACCTGCTTATAATGTGGTGTAATTATAAAAATAAAACATGTTTAATCGTAACATATATGAATCAGCAAGCGGAAATTGAAATTCAACCTGTCTTGCTGCGCGTTTGAAAATCAAATGGTTATATTTCGGAGTATAAGTAATTCAGAGAAATGAACTTCCGTCATGTTAGGATTCATTTTCTGCCATTGACATCAACTTGATTCACAATTTAAAATAAAAATACGATAGACTTATTACATGGAACGTCTCTGTTTGGTTTTCTCGTGTCACGGTAACTGATCCGTAATATTGTAACGTCCATTTATGGCGATATTTTTCTGTGAGTTTAATTTAATAAAATAGTTATCAACTAGTCTATATTCATATGTTGCAGTTAGCTTCAATGTTGCACTAATAAAACAGATTAACTAGCTTTATTGACATTTTTTGTATGCTTTTTGTTCAAAGGTGCAAGCGAAAGAAATCACTTTGTCGCGTTTTTGGAGCAAATACAAAGCAACCCCCAAATGTTGTGGTATTGCTGAATTTGGCGCGATTTTCATCCTGTCATCATAAAACCAAGTATAGTACAATAGTACAACTAAGAAGTACAAATGAGAAAATGTAACAAAAAATAATTCGCCTAAATTGTGGGCAGTCTAAAAGGACGATAATGAATAGAGTAGTGCACTCGCTTACCTCGACAGAGCAATGAAACTCAAGAAAAAATAGTCTGCTTTTAATGCTGGTTTTCACAACCATGAGTGGTCCACTATATGCTCCTAACATTCCGCTCCATTACGTTTGTTTGATTAAGCCTTCCTCGAGGACTCATACATCATACGAGATCAACAGCACACGGAGAGGAATGAATAGTTATCCCAAATTAGTGAACCAGAGCATGAATGTGAGATTAGCAAACATTCTATCTGAAATTAGCTCAAAGTATAGCGTGCGCAAACACAAACGTTTTTTCTACGCTTCGAACCATTTTTAACGTCATTTTTTTAAGAAATTCAATTGGTTAAATGCATGCGATAGAAAAGCAGCAAGTAACTTATTATTCAATGTATGTATATTTGTACATATGTTGTTTTAGTTTTTGAACAAAATAGAATGATCAGCCATATTATTAACTAAAGGATTTTTTCACAACATATTTAGCAGTGGTTGTTCCTTCACAAAACTTTATTTGTTTTTCAGACAAGATGTTGTGTATACATGGTCCAAGAAATATTTTATAGAAGTAATGATACTACTCGATTAATTTATTGTAACTCTTTCGATATTAACATTCATACAAATATAAAAAAGAAACATACTAGTCTAAAAGGCATTATCTCACAGAAAACATGTAACAGTCAATCTACTACGACCAATATCAAACATGTAAGGATAATACACATAACAAGCTGGAAAACTCAACATGTAATTCCAATAACGTATTTGAAATGTGAGGGAACTTGATGTTGTCGAGAAAGGATTCAGTGTTACGATTTTCTTTTCTATCTAAATCTCTGATGTCGATGTAATCTGACGTTGAAGGTGGCTCTGCTCGATTGAGTGATATTGATGATGCTGAAGAACTACTACGGAAAGCTTCTATCGATTGCTCGATCCATCCATCAGAACCGTACTTATTCATTGTATGGTTCCTTTTGCGTACAGAAATGGTAGAGACATATGGAGACGACTCATGATTGACCTCGATATACGAGCTTCATCTGTACGGCAAAGACATTTTAGTTTTTTTTGGTGAAAACACTTACACCACATTGAACAGCTGTTCATCGTAGATCATGACGCGGGTAGGAATACGCCAAGAAGACGTGAAACAGCATGGTCAAGCTTTGGACATAAGAGTATCCAAAACATTCCACTGGGAAATGAATTGCTGCATTGATTTGCTATGTGTGTAGATGTGCATTCATTCCGATGGGACAGATTTTTACCTTTACTTTCTTAAAATACTCTCTTCAGCAGAGTGAAACACAGGTGTAGCAGCAACTTAAGCCTCCTCAAGGACCATTTGCTGCACTTGAGGCAATGTATATTTCACTCTATTCATCTTTCATACCTCACATCAGGGATATGAAAGACAGTCTCATGATTGAATAATGAATAGAACGAGTTACATAAGAAATAAAACGAGGAATACAACACAATTTTCAGGTAGTATTTAACTTATCGGATTATGTTTATTGCCTTATGGGATAAAATAATGTTCCTTGACATATTGTTTACTTTTTTAAAATTATAATCACTAACCGTAATGTCTTTAAAGAAAGCTTACTATCACTATGAATATAGCTGTTTAATTTGTTTCCTCGTTCAATGATTTGCTGAGGAAATCGTTTAAATTTTGGTGTCCTTTTTGTTTGATTCACGATATTCGTTTGTAATTGTACCCTATATTTTTTGCAGTTCAACTGCAATCATGTTGGTTTAGGACAAGCGTTTAAACACCCAATTTAAGTCTCAACATCCATTAAATTGGTACGATTGGTACGATCCATTGGATTGGTACGAGTAAACACAATTATTTTAAAAAAAGTGCCGAGGTGCGAAATTCCTTCTGCTTGGGATCTTAACATTATCATGATTGAATATATTGAATTAATATTTAATGTATATTTGAAATTCACACATTCATTCTAAAAACAACAGGAATATATGTTGACATTTTACAAATGAAATGTAGTGTTGATGTAGTGTTGAAATGTTGATCATTCGGATAACCAGACATTTTTTTACAATTTATTTTAAAAACGGAAGTACCGGTTTATTTGCATTGTTTAGTTAAAAGGTTTTGTTCACGAAGTGTACATCCTTGAATAACGGTTAGCATAACTATGGATACTATATTTTGTTCCAAGAACAATAACACTCTACCTTTAATTAAGGTCAAATCAGGTAATTTTCTTTGGATGAAAAGTTAATGTCTAATTAGAAGTGGTAAGTCTGGCATCCAAAATTAAGACCATTGTTTGTAAAAACGAGATGTTGTTTACTCACCAGCGAACACAGTTTTATTGCTTTAATATTTCTATCTTAGTGACTTCCTTGTTGTGTCTGCTTAAATTTATTATGCATCTTTAGGCGTAAAGCAGGCTGCATTATTTGCGGAAGGTTATTTTCATTTTTCATTTCATTTTTATAACATTTCGCTGTAGCTCATTTCCTCGAAATGGTTCCTCTGTTTTATGAGCTGACTCACCCACCATTCAACAAGTGATGCATACTTTTAAAGCCTCTTAACGCACTTGTGTTATTTAATGCTTCTTAACCGCTCCTTCATACCTATTGTACCTCCAAGTGAAAACAACCGAGGCTGTCAAACTTAAAGCTTTGCTGTGAGTTTTACCAGCCGTAGTATTTAATACGTTGCCACTCCAAGTACTCCTAAACCAGTGTTGTTTGAGTCATCATTTCCTGATAGCCTTGCTGTAAAGCTAAGTTAGTTTGGGAAGCTTTTTTTGTTTAGATTTTGAAATTAATCGAAATGCTTACCGAACAAAAGTTAATTCTTTTCCTTTAATACTCAAATTTATCATAAACACATACACGCATGCAAACAATGCATCCGAAATCTTGGCACTCTGCTCAACGCCATCGTCCAGCCGGCAAAATTTATCGCACCATTCGCAACGCTGAATAAAACATAGCGTACCCAACGCTTGCTCGGTATGGTCGTCTTAAAAGGATTAAAAATCCCATAAACTCGACGCTGGAAGCCACTTGCTTTGCCGCTTCCTCCGATCAACGATTCAAACCATTCTTATCCAAATCGCCAGCAGCTTGCTGTGGCGGTATCATCTTACTTCCGGTCTGCTATTTTACTACGATCGACATGCCACTCGATAGAATCAACACAGCTTTGCTCTTGTCGTTTGCTCTGACATGATAAAATATTCATGAAGCTTAAGATGCTCGTAACCCGTAAGTGGCAGCAACAAAACAGCCAACCCGAAGGCATCAATTGAGTCAAGAGTAACACTTCGCAGGCGGGTTTTGCGACATCAAATGTCAAAGAAATCCTGTCAAAGAGTTCGTTCGTAGATTGACTTAAGAGAAAAAACTGGATTCTTAGGCACAATTGTTTTGTTTCAGCTTGTTTATGCAAAAATAAATAACCATGGTTCCATCCATTGTTATGTTTCTTTGATCAACAACAACAAAAATATCAAACAAGCTTTGTAACAATCATCCGTGCTTTGTATCCCAGTATTTATCCTAAAGTAAAATTATCCGAAGAGAGAAACGCATTTCCTTTGTCCAATAACAGTTATAGACATTCAATCCAATCTTACATGTAGTTGGATTGAGAGCAGTCGTACGCCTGAAACGGAGCATTCTTTAGGAATGAAAAAAATGGAAATTAAAAAATACTCTATTTTAATTCCAGACTGGCTTGGAAGGCAGTACACTTGAATTGAAAATCATTTTTCTCTCTACTCTCGCCATCATTGTGCGCTCATAAAGCGATTTTTTTTTAATTAAGTCGTACCTGTTTTATGAAAGCGCAAATCTACATTCCAAAGTGACTTTTATTGCTTAATTTTACGAACCATCCGTGTATACAGCTATAGAATTAGCAGTAAAAAAAAAGTTTTAAGTGGAAATAATTTCCTTTCAGCAGCGTTTCTTACTGACATGCAAGCCAGACAAACACCCCGACAATGGAGATGCAGTCGAGCATATTTCTTACCTGTGCAGCACCAAACTACACCATTTGGAAAAATTAATTTGTTACGTCAACAAAAACTCCCTTGTAAGATATTTAAAACGCTTGACTAATTTCTTCAGCCGTTCTCAATAAGGCCCTTTACTTGCAGTTTTTTCAGTGGTTTCAGACGCGGTACACGAATTGTTTGCAACGTCAACAATGTTTCAGTAGCTGAAAGGAGCTGGGGAAAATAAGATGCTAGTTTCGTCACTGTTAAATCTAAATGATTTGTCGTCAGTGTAGATTCCCTCATGAGAAAGTTTCGCTGACAAGCGCTCTAAAGTGAAAGTAATCATTTGTGTTGTCGCCTTCCGGTAAGTAAGTCTTTCTCAAATAAAAGCTGATACTTGTTGCCTTTTTGGCGGTTTTTCAATATGAAAACCACTCATAACTAATTTTGCAGTTTAGTTAGTCTTTTCGTTTTTCCATTTCAGTTCACAACCAGATCATAACATTAAAATGTCACCGTTGTAGGAAAGTTTACATATTTTGATAGAATAATGTCTAGTGTGCTTTTGTATTTTTTTGACGTTATTAACTTAAATTAAGTAACTAATGGTTGAATGTATCTTGTTTCTTAAAATTTATTTTGCATCAGTTTTATGCGACCCTATTTTTGATTATGAAATATGTTAATAAAGGCTTACCTCCTCCCAATTTTATCATCACAAAATGTTTTAATCTGTCCTTCGTGCCTTAAATCCAGTTCAGTTTAAGAGTTCAATATATTATGGTTTCCATCAGACAACTAAAGCCAATGATCAAGCCATGACCCTACTGCAAACTCCTTTAAGAGCACAATAGCAACCTCACCGCAGTTACGTTAAATGAACCCTCATGTTATCGATTTCGATTTGGCACTGTTCCATATGGCACTGTCATTCACACCAAACACAAAATAATTCGTGCAGATACTCTCGGTTGGTGCTTCTTTGTCCATCCAATGTTGAAAACTGCTACGAAAGGATTTGCTTTCCCACTTTCGTGTGCATCCCATGTGTAAATCAGAGATGCTTAAAGAATAATTTGTATCACAATGGGATCAACAGTCACATGCAGGTTTCTTTGGGTTTGCACTCTTCCACTGTGCTGAATAGAAACCATTTGCACCAAACGACAAATAGTAGCACACCGATAGCAAACAGCGTACCGAGTAAAAGTGCACCAAAAAAGTAGCCCAGTCTTTGGCACCAGCACAGCATTCAGAATGACCACTACAGCGCACCAAACGGCCAAGATCTTTGAAAAGTCTAAGCATGGAAGATACCTCCACTAACGTTCACTTACTTGAGTGGATGTCTGCTGTGACAAAAACTGAATTTTGTACTGAAGAAAAGATTAGGTTAAAGATTGCTCGAGCATTCACCTCTAAGAACAGTTGAACTGTTTCAGATAGATTTCGGAAGACATTAAGCATAACACTGGTAATGCTTTTCAATACCGCGCATCGTATTATACCATCCGACGTTTGCATTTGAGATGAAGATGCTGTGCAAGCAAGAATAAATTATAAGAGATTAGATTGTGGTACAATTTGTTGAAGAACTTGCCATACATCTTAATATTCTGATGGATACATCCGGTTGCAGGTTCTATGCAGTAGTGTTCATTCAACGACAGTATCTATTTAGAACGTTTATGGTGTGTGATTTGAAAATAAGAATTCATTAATTTTTCGCAAAATTTTATATAAATATTGTTTATTACTATACATATTGCTGTTGATTAGGCGTTGAAATCAATGCGTAAAGCAATAGACTCACCGATAAGTGAATTAATTGCGAGGAGCAGAATTATATTATGTTCAAAATGTCAAGAGCAGTTTGCCGACATGTCTGCGATTTTGGCCAGAAGCACTGAACTGACTGAGCTGATCTATAAGAGAGCTATTTCTATAAAGTAAAGCCTTACCACCAGAGGGTATCGAATATACCATCCGTTAGACAATACCTAGACACCACGTGTACAAATTCAGGCTTGGTGAGTATATTACACGCTGTTTAATGTGCGGTCAACCTGACATTCCACAAAATGGAGGCTCGCGTTGTGGTTTTCGATTGCACAGTTGTAGTCAGATACATAATTTATGCTCGCTGCATTCCTCTACCAAATTCTTGTCCTAAATTCTAAGGCTATGGGCTCATCGCAAAAACAACCTACGACGCTTCTTGGACTTGGACAAATGAATGGAAAATTAATTTGCTTCAACACGCAAATTACAATGCTATACACATCATCTTACTATCGTTCCAGCTGTCTCGAATTCCTATATCGGTTACTATCGTAAGTTGAGGGCATACGATTAGCTTGCATTAGCGAAATGGAGCACACCACGTCAATATCTTTCAGGGTAAGCCTATTTCGTGGCAAGGCTAAAGCAAGCTACTTTTGTGGTATGAAACTAATTCTATAGACTATTAGCCTTATTTCGAATCTATGAACTCATTAGACATTTGCTTAATTCTAGTTTACTATCTACGCTATACAACTGTGAATTTCTGTTTTATAACAGTTTTGATACAAAAATTTCAGTTTAATATTAAACATCCATAACGTTAAATAAAGTGCTCCAGCTTAACACCATAAATCCGTAAGCATCGGCAAAAGTATAATGAATTATCGTGCAACGCAACACTCTCACGAACCATCAAGCAGATTGACATTTTGGCAATCGACCGATTTAACAAAGTGCTGGCAAAATTCATGAAAAGTCTACAATCTTGACAAGGTATGTGCACTGCGGAATTAAACTTTGCTCCAACCTATTGGAACGTGACCCCTACAGATATTTCTTCCCTTCCTACCTGATGCCGTGCCCGGTCATGTTCGGTTAGGAGAGGGAGCTTCATCTGCTAATGGGCCAGAGTTTTGGAATTTGCATGCAGCTTCGATCGATAGCGCTCGCATGGTACACTCGTGGATGGTATCGACTGTCGAAAAATTATTCACGTGCCAGCTACCAGATCACGATTCACTCTTGCTAGCATGGCTGGGTTAGCTGATAGCATCAGACTAGTCAAGAAGGGAAAAAAGCAAACCACATTCCTAAATAAAACAATCCAATCTATGAAAGCTCGACTCACTCGTAAAGATTGCAACATAGCGATAGAACAAACTTGTGGTCTGTAGCCAGTTGAAGTTTGGAAAAAATACACCGTCAATATGTTTGACGATTTTTGTTGTTGTCATTAATCAAGTACATTTGTGTTTTATTTGCGATATTCCTAACCAGTTAAGTGTCTTTACACAACCTGTATTATTACTGTAAGAATATTTGTCATCTTGCTATTGTTTTTTGGTGAATGCGGTTAACCTTCAGACTTCAGTAAATTGTATTATCAGGTCTGCAATGGCTTTTTATTGTCTTATTATCCATTTTCGGCAAAATTGTTGAAACAACCGAACCGACAACCGAACGGACAATTCTATTACAATTTGATTATGTACTCAGGCTTCGCCTTCATTTTGTTATCTTTTCTGCGAGTCCACCTAAGCGAGTCCACCTAAGTTTGCCACGATTTGTTAGCGGACCAGGACGATTTGCATTATTAATCACTTTAGCAAACATCATAAATATAGAAATAACTTTTTTCAATTCCTACCAAGCGTGATTCCATTCAGGAAGCAAGCCAAAAATGAGCGATGAACAAGGTAACAGACATTACAAACACAAAGGCTGACCAGAAGGTTAAGACACTGTCCTGACCATGGTACGGTACAAAGTTTGCACAGGGGTTTCCCTGGAACATTGAATTTGCTATGGTTACGCTTCGAAAACTTTTGCCCGTATTCTTGTCTTTTCCCCACACCCGGATAGTGACCACGGTGAGGCCGTGAATAAGGGAATTAAAATACTTTTTAATAGTTTTATGGTTTATTGTCGAAACTCGATAACGATACAAAACAAATGGCATCAACTTTCCGAAGAACTTGAAAACAACAAATAATACAATTGCTCTTCCCATAGAGCCGTGCAACGAAGAAATCACTCCAACTTTTGCTTTAGAACCTCTCCCCCTCGACTAAACTCTCCGCTACCAAAACTGTCCCTAGGGAAAACAAAACTGTGATAACCTCTGGGGTCAATTGTGTTAATCGGTATAGCTGCAGGGATATAGCTCCTTACCGGGATGTAGGAGAGATTTAAAAGGGTTTAGTTGTTATTGTTGTAGTTTTGCTAACGATAGCATGGGATAGTCTAGCGTTTCTTTTGTCCGCTGTACACAATGGTTTTCTAGCAAACTGTAAAAGATAAGAGAACCGAAACATTTGTTATAGTTTACATGATTATTAATTACTCTTCTTATAGTTGGAATTCAGCGTGGATTCCAAATAAAGCTAATAATGCCTCAGCAAACTCAATAATAAATTTGATATTTTTTTCGTTCAAATACAAGCGTGTTTTCCAACTTGTATGAACGAACGAAGAACTTTAAAGCAGGTGTTTCTGTGACACTTCCGCTCCCAAGCACCTGTGTAATAAATAACATTCTACTCCTGATTTAAGCTAGGACCATAAGCATTTCCTACCAGTTGGTGTGTCCTATTTTCATTTCTTTGCATGATGGTATGACGGCCTTTCACCATTCATTCAAATGTCCGTTGGAATAGCATTGCTGTATTGCTGTAGGCTGGGCTGTGGACTAGGGTAACATATTAACACTAATGCAATGCATGCCGCAGCATTTCAGTCAACACTTTTCAGGGCGGACGCGAACATTGTTCGTTTTTTTTCCCTTTCCAGATGCTTGTTTCTTTTGGGACAATATACCTACGGATATTGCGCATAAAAAGGATTTAATATTACTCACCGATTTTTTTTAAATAGATTTGCAGCCATCAACCTTACACGCATTGCAAAATTCAATGATTGTAGAAACTTTTAACATTGTGCAGTAGGCATGTTTTATCAGTAAGACTACAATCCTATAACAATTCTTGAGTTAAAATGTTATGTAATACTCATTGTCGAGGTTCGAAAGACTAGTTTTCTGAATATTCCTCTTACTCTTAGTTCAAAGCTGAAATGCGGAATTCAAACCATATATTTCATAGTGGTGGTGCATACCTTTCATTTTTTTATACACCACTGTCCACACCGGCGCATGCTGTTCTAATACTGGGAATGTTAAACCTGGTGGTTTCAAAGAGAGTATGGGATTTTTCAACCTTAAAACTCCATGTCTTTTGAAATGGTTAACAAGACCGCAAAAAATCAGACTAGACATTTTGGGCTACAATGCTATGTAAAAGCCACGTATTTGAATAAGGACAATGGTAAGGGCGTAAATAAATTCTATACTACATCTCACTTTTACAACCATGCTTAGTGTTTTCTAAGTGTTTGCAATACAAATTCTATGCCTGGAAGTACCGAGCAAGTATCGAGATTTTTAAATCTTTTACGGAATGTTTCATCTACGTTGACAGGAAGCCAATCTTTTCGACTAGCCTTATCGGTGCAAGTAAATAAGTTTAGTTTTCTGGCGGTTTAATGAAATATGTTACAAAGACTTCTTAATTTTTTTGTTGAAGTATTTTATGAAAGCATTCTTAAATAAGTATTAACTTCATCATCACACGATTTGTTACATTTTAATGCCAAAAGATTTCACAAAGAGTATGTAACCAATATAATTGAAAATGTTATGTATACAACATTACTTAGGAATGCAATATTTGATGTAGTAATTAATAATTCACCATATGCTCTTTTAGAGCATTGTTCTTAAAATTTAAAATTTAATTGGTATAAAAGCACTACGCCAATGATGACAAGATGCAGGAAAAAGTACTGTCGAAACTGGAGTTAAGACCCAAATTTTGAAAGCGAATTGGCTTAACGTTATGTGTGTGCATATATGTGTGTATGTGTCTGTCAGCTATGCAACTAGCTTTAACAAAAGGCTTCGTACAAATCCTTTTGTTTATTTATAACATCTTCATTTCGTAATTATTATGTTCGCTTTACAAGTTCACACCTTTATGCCAATGGTACCAAGGTTTTCGGAAAACCAACTCGTACCCAGAACCAGTAGCAGCAAGCGTCCGCGTATGTCTAAACATAATGGGATCCTTTGTTTATAATGCACACATAGAGTTGAAGCTACAAAGGAGTGCATATGCAACTGACAGCCAACTGTAGCATTACAACCTTGTGAATTCTAACAGCACTCTTACCGAAGAAGCGCTTGCTAGAGACGAGTAAATGATTTGTTATTTTTGGATTTATTACACCTAACCATGGCTATAGGGCAGTTGTTTATGAAACGTGTGGAAGAGTCTAAGCGGCCCAACAATAAAATAGGTCTAGGTAATGTAGTATTGTGCCTTAACCCGCGACGAGAAGAACAAAACACTTGCGCGTTCATATTTCTTCCCAGTTTGGTTCTTGATGCATACTAACGATTCAGCTGATTTTGTACGATGCCGGCAAATCATACAGTTCGTACATCTCATGCTTGTACGTTCCATTCAAATCTAAAGAACCTCCATGGTATTTTGCTTGTTTAGTTCAAAACTTATCAGAAACATTTTCCCATGTGCTCAGGCAGGTAACCCTCTTTCCCAGGCTTGCTCAACATTATTCCAAGAGAGAGATTACTTTGATCTTTGCTCAGCCACAGCATCACGCTCTCTCTCTCTAGCGTATATTACCATAACGATATGCTTTCCTTTGATATCCGTAAATGCACTGTAAGCAATCCAACTCGGTGGCACTGCATCAATTCTCGGGACGATTAATGTGATTAATCCCGGCTGATTCCATTACAAGCACATTACGGCTGCTTTCCGCGCCGGTCACTTGACAACATCATCTGTTCCAACGTAGCTGACCTTTGCCACACTAACTGACTTTTTGGCCCATGTTTTGTTCTGTTCAATTTTTCATAGAATCATTTATGCTTGCGCTAGAAATAATCAACACGGTGATACTTTAATTGAGCCTCTGGTTTTATGTTTACTATTTTTTCCTGCTCTTTTTACAATTATTTTTTTATTTTCTATAAAGAGTTGCTTTTTAAAACAGAAAAAAAATCTTTGAAATGAAATCGAATAAATATTTTCATCGATAGGGCCAATCAACACGAACTCGCTATGTTAACGTAAACAAAGCGCGCTAATCATGGCGATAGTAGCACGAACGATAACACGTCCAACTTGCTGAACGTTTCCAGTGCAACTGATTCTATGTTTTATGTTTCTATGTTTATGGTCGCATTCCTTTGGCACTCACTCTCCACGGAGCTCACCGAGAGCTGTGAAAGAAGCGGAGAGACTGTGTGAGTTTTATGCTTCTCACTTGGAATGTTTTGGTTTTCGGATGATCATCACTCGACTTTCTTCATTCATTTGCAAATGAACTTAATGCATTTATGTGACTTCTGTTCATTCGGGAAACCATTTTATCATGAATAAGAATGAATGAATTGTTTTGATGGATTTTGCCGTTTGCATAGTAAATGTGAGTTAAAAGAGTTATTCTTTGGGTCAACACTAGAACCAGTGTTCTATAAATTGTTATACTAAGCCATTAAAAATCTTATAACTTAATATGATGACTAATAAGCTAAGTATGTGTTGTGACGAGCGCTTTATTAATTTTTATTCGTTTTCTTTCAAATGACTTTTTCTTGCTTCTGACCTCAAGCCGTCTGATAGCATTCAATCGAGACAGCATTTTCCTTTCGTCATGCATGGTCACAGCGGTGGATCGAGTGAGCGGAATGAAACAATAAACCAGGACAAAAACATGGTGTACTACATAGGTCCGGAACGAGGGAAAAGAATTAAAACAAAGCGACAACTTTTTCAATTAAAACATTCCAAAGGTTCGGTTCGATGGTATCATTGGAAAAATCATCCATCCCTGCCGGTTCTTTTAACTCGTTTGACGGTATTGACGGAACGAAAAGAAGAAAAAAAAAACAGACAATGACCATGGGATAAAATGGCACTGCGCTGTTTGATAATGACTTAATCGGAGAATGCAATTTTCGTGGCTTCGACAGAAGTGCTGCTGATTCCGCTAACAATAGATAAAAAGTGTTTTGCCTTGTTCTGAACTATCCCAGTCATAGACAAGTAATCTAGTTCTTTAGAAAAAACACCTTGCAGTTATAAATTAATACAATAAAAAGCAACAAACTTTACATAAATTAAGGTCACGGAAAAATGGATTTAATTAAAAACAAATACATATCATCGTCATTTTGTCAATACTTCAATAATAATTAAGTTGCAAATTAACGAAAGTTAATGAGAGTAGTGCGAGGCTGCCAAATATAATGAAAAATGTATTGAAAAACGTATGTTAAACTCTGTACGAAGTTGCGGATTGTTGGTATACATTCTGTTGTGTACACTTTCCAGTTTTGAAATTTGTATCACGTGTGTGTTCTAATTATTACGTTCCTTTCGATATTTGAAACTATTAATCGAACGATGGGGCACAGGACGTGGGTGCTTTCGTTACAAGTTCATGCGATTTGTGTGTTTCTATTTATTCCGTAGGAAAATATTGATCCTTTTTAGCATACTTATATCGATTGATTGGGTTTGTTAGGACCAGTACTGCGATCAGTAATATTTTTCTCAAAGAATGCTTACATAAAAAAAACTCATTATTGACAAACGTTGGTAAATCGTGTCAGAGAAATAAACATGTTTTCGAAGTTTTTTTTATCTCGTTCCACAGTAGTGCCTGGCGTGTGGCGTGTGCTATAGGTCTTTTCAAATTTTCTATATTGCTATTAACTTACTAAGAGTAGAAACTTTTAAAGCAGTCAAGCGATTAAAGTCAAAACTGCACATGACCTGGGAATGGTGATAAAAAGGTACATTGAATGTATGAAGCACGTTTAACAGCCACTGAGTTTGCACATCCGGCGTTCGTGCGACATCATTGGATTAATTAAACAGTTTTAATTGATTCGCCAAACCAGGCATAGGGTCTCCAGGGTGCTCGATTGATCCACTGTAGGCAATGCGTCCGGGTAAAGGGGCTTGTGGTGGTAATTTTGAGGCATGTTTAAATTTGTATCTAGCGACAACCGAGCAACAAAAATGCGATTGATAAATATTGGCTTTGCGGCATGATGAATTTCAAATAATTTAATTATTGCGATGAAGAATAGGGTGAGCATTGAGAGTAAGTACCATAACGATTTCATTTTGTAAGCATGGTCTAATGGAGGGTTTTACAAGTTCAAACAGGTGTTGATTTTCATTATGTACCATTTCGTTCGACCCTGGTTTTGTGTTAAGAATAATTATAGCAAAACTCTCTATGTGTTTTTTTACATTGAACGGTAGTGCATTTCAACAAGCTGGTCCAAGGTAAAGAAACAGAAAAACATGAGTTAGTTATTTTAACAGCATTACCTACAATCCTTCCTAAGCCTTAATTGATGCTTGCGCACTAACGGAATCTTTTCTATAGATGTCATCCAGCACCTTATGAGATCGTAAACCAGAAACTAGGCAAACAATAGGTAACCCTCAGAGCAATGTCATTGGTTAACCCGTTGTTTGCTGTTTACGGCATCGTACGGATGCCTCGCGCTCCACTACATTTACCACGAACCAATCAATGTTTGGCGGTGAAAGCGGTTGAAAAGTGGCAAAGTTTTCGCGCTCACTACAACACCACCAAGAACGACATTTGCATCACACATTCAACCGCCAAGTACTACGGCCACCTTCTGCGCCAACCCAATTCTGGACCATAACGTGATGCTTGTGAGTACGTTTCGACACCGCCACCGCTCTAACGAAGTAAATAAATTCGATTGGAATGTTGAAATCCTTCGAGGGGATTGCACGCCGGTCACCCTCGGTGTTCCGGGGCCAGGAATGTATTTGTAAGGTTTTTTTTTTGTTTCCCCCATTCATATGCTCTCATGGTTGCCGTTTCGACTGGCTTCTTCTCTTGGGAAACGGATATTACGATGTGTTTGTGATGATGTTGGACTTCGTCGCTTGCGCTTGTTCAGCTCGCTTCCACTAGCAACAACGAGATCGGCAACCGTCTGTTCTTGGCAGCTGGTATGTCAAACGGTTGGTGTTCAGAGCGGACTGAACGAACTACAGTCGAAGGGGGGGGGGGGGGTGGATGCGATCTGCGTGGAGGAAATTTTATTTTTCACTTTCCCATGAGGTACTTGAGCAGCAATCGGTGCTAAATGTGCTCGAGGGGCCTTTAGCAACACGGTGAAGATGGTGTTTGTGTATATTTCACTCGTAACGAACCGCGAACGCGCTTACAATGGCGAGCGTGTCCTTTTTGTTACCGCTGGCTCGGTCACTATTGTTGCCAGGAATCGGATGGGCCCGGGTTATCATCATTCCAGCGACAAATGGTCACCGTTTGTCTGAGTGACTTATTTCCCAATTTGGGTGTTCTGGGGGTGTAAGACGTGGTTTGTTTAATGTAGGATGATAAGCGGAGACAGTGAAAAGGTTGGGTTATACCTTCAATAAGATATTAATTGTACCTTATAAAATTGTTGATGCTTGACCAAAAGTTAAAGCTTTCACCGAAAACGGTGAAACTTTAGTAAACCAAAAAGTGTTTGGAACTTATTGAAGCTATTACAACTTGTACAGTGTAAGGAGTAGGTCCTCAGCTGTGAACATTTGTTAATAACGTTACACAACGGCAATCATTAATTATTAGTGTAAGTTACGCATACATTATTCAGCTTGGTCTGCTTCTGATATCAATATAAAATAATGCATTTAACGATTGAATGCATAAATGCAATTGCGCGACTATGCACGTTCACTAATAATCAGTTAAAGTGCGATTGTTTTCTTTGATTGCTTTAAACGTTGTGGTGTTATGTATACACTATTAATGATATAGATGGCAGCGTAGCCTTGCCATTGGACTCTTTGTTTAACCTTAGTACATAGATCGTTGTTGCTTCGTTTACACACGCTTTTTGAGGTTTAAAAATGTTACTCATCAGGCTTAGTTTGGCAATTGGATACTTACGCTGTTTGTGGTTGCCGTTTGCTTTAGGTCACCTTGAACCAATTACTTCACCTGCTGATTCCCATTTACTGCACCAAAACATCTTAGTTGAGGGAATCGATCGAATCTGTCCGGAGCATCGTACGACGAATATTTTAGTTCTATACTATGACCAGTTTGCAGCCTCATATGCATTATTTTCGGCTGTATCCCGATGGCTGCCCGTGATGTTACAAAATTCAAATTTCTTGAAACCTGTGCATTGGGATACGCAGTGCGTGGTTGGATTTTTCAATGGAACCGATGCGCTCAAGGTATTGGCAAAGAGTTTAGTTTTAATCTGTTCAATGTACCGTTTCAAGGAGTGTTTCCTTCTTTTCCAAGGCAGCGCATCGTCACTATTATATTTCGGTCATCAGAATATTCATCTTTCCCGAAAGCGAACTGAATAATTTCCTTCACATAGCCCCAACAATATCGACCTGTTTCCCGTACCTGTTTGCATACGATCCAAACACATTTAATGGTTCGTGGACCGTTTTTCAATCACCAAACAGCACTTCGACGCTGGAAGAATTTTACCAATTTTCCCGCAACATGCGAGGGTATGAGATCAGCTACCTAACTACGGATTTGTTGCGTGACAGCACATACGACGTTGCGATCGGCAGGACGATTGCTCAACGGCATAATGCATCTTTTAGACTGGTGATGGAGATGATGCCAAAAAAGTGTGTCGACTATTTCTACAGCTCGATGCACGCGCTTCCAGCTCATTACATACCACTACCGGATATGACTGAATTGTGCTTTCTTGTACCAAAAAGTGCCCCAAAATCTTTGTTTTTAGTCTTGCTCGACCCGTACGATCAGTTTAGCTGGATCGTCTTCGGACTCACAGTGATAGCGATCTCATTGGTTTTGTTTTTGTTTGGCGAGTCATCACGGTACACCAACGTTATGATGATTGCATTGGAAATGCTAATGGCGGTACTGAATGGGCCAACACATCGGCTAAATGGACGATTCGAACGATTAGTCGTAGGACTGTTCTTGTTGATGAGCATAGTGATGATCTCTGGCTACCAGTCTTTGGTGATCTCGTTTATGTCGTCGGCCCGCTATGAGCCACAGCTGGATACGTTCGATGCTATCAATGACACCTGTTTGTTCATGTATGATGTACATTTGAGCAGTATGGGATACAAATTCAAAAATGTGCACAAAACTTACGAAGTGGTCGAATCAACCGAAATAATGTGGGACGTTAAGTGGTGCACGATGTGTAGCTGCACAGAGGCACAGTACATCATGGCGCATGTTGGTAACGCAGATCGTTACGAAGATATGGATCCATTTGCAATGAGATTGTTTGATGAGGCAGGATGGCAACAATTAAAACATCAATTTAAATATTTTCGCTACTCAAATGCACGCATTCAATCCGTGACCTCAATGTACCGTGCAGCATACGACTCTCCGATTCACCACCTTTTAGCATGGTATACACAAGCCTTTATCGAAGGACGATTGGAGTATTTTCCTGTGTTGAAGAACACCAAACGCAAAGCAAAGGAGATTTTTGAGGATACTGTGGACATAATAAGTGTACAGCAGATGGGTGTTAAGGATTTGATGATCGCTTGGTTGCTTTATTGCGTTGGATTGGTACTGAGTGTAGTGAGCTTTGTGGTGGAGGAGATAGTTCAGGGTATGAGGAAAATCAAACAAATCCTAAAAGATAGAAAGATTAGAAAAAGAAACGTGAAGAAAACTTTTTTAGTATTGTAGAAGAATTTGTTCGAAACGTATGTAAAATTTCGCAAATGTGTAAGTCATTCTAGTTATGAATTGGTACATCATAACCAGGACTCAAAGACTAGTTTTAGTGATATTGTTGAAGTGTACTTATTACTATCTGATGATACACTGCCATAGCATGCCATTCGACTCTAAAAGGGCGTTACAGTTGACGACTAGAACAAACTTTAAGATGATTATGAATGTTGTGGATCCTTTACAAAAAAAAAAAACATATCGTTTACAAAATCTGCTTTGTCGCAAAATTCGTATGTGGATAGGGGAAATGCGTATCTGCTGCTGACAGGAGGAGGATCAACTGGGGGAATATAGATATGTGCTACTACAAGTGTTAAGATATGCTTGGCTGACAATAAAAAACAGATATCGTAATTTCCCGTTAACTGCCTGCACAGTGTATGGACAATTAATCACGGATTTGGCTAACTTTACCTTTGTCATAAATGTATTGAATGTATGCAATACGGCCTTTTTGGACCTTTCTTCCTGAACAAAAAAAGTTATTTAATGGTGCCTAGTGTGGAGTAAGGGAATGGGAGAATGTTATTATTTCATCACAGGCATTAATGCTTTTTCTTTTTAACGTTATATTGGACAGTGTATGATTTTTTTCATCTTAGATTTTTATTTTTATGAATAATTGTTATTTGTAGCTTGAGATAAATAATGATTAGATCGAGAAAGTACAGAGCAAAGTTTTGCATGGACAACATGGACAAGTTCTAAAAAATAAAGCAGAAGATGATGTAAAACAACGATCCGCACAGAGTTTGTAAAAAATCGTTATGTTTAAAATGATGAAATCAAATATTTTATCTGCACTAATAACATGAACTTCACTACAAATGCAAAAGCTATCAACAAAATCCCGAAGCATACTTATATCATTCGTACATTTTAACATCGGTACTCAATGCAGAATGATGCTCAATGAAGATTGCTCAGAACTGTTAAGCGTTAAGATTTCCAAGGAAAAAAAACCATGAAACCATAGCCCATACATCCTGTCCCAACCAGTATTATGCTACAAAGTTAACCACCAAACCAAAGATGCTGTACTAGGGTATTAAAATATCTACGAAAAAACTTCTATCATAGAGTATCTTCTATGCACGGCATCATGTCAGATTATAATTTCACGTACGGTAGAAGATTTAAGTCCCACGGGACATTGCTGATTCAAATGCTGAAAGAGTGAAACTTGCAAAGCTGACGTAATTCAGTAGGATGGTGAGCGCATTGCTAGCAGGGGTATCGTATGAGACTTACAAACATACACTCTTACACATCAATTTGATTGACCATAACGAGTGGACGAGAACTTGTTTACGCCAGAGGATTGCAATCTACGTGTATCTTACTAACATAGCTTATCTTTGAGTCTGCTGTATTTGGAATGTTATTTTTAAGTGACGGTATATTTCATATTTCAATGGTCAAATTTAATTAACTTCATTAAATTAATCGACTGACCAGTTTCTACGATGAATTGAGAATCTCAAATATTACGATTGATATTGACGAAAAAAAAAACAAACAAGAATAGTGCAAACGATTATTAAAATCCAACAGAACTATGCGTCACCAGCGATTAAGTTTGCTGTAGACAAAATTTACTGTGTATTTATTTTCCATATCATTACTATGCTGTCAATACTGTCCTATCTAAATCCTGATAACAAAAATGGTTGGTATCAATACTATTGTTGGAACTAGTGATACAACATTTACTTAATCTAATTAATGGCATTAGTCAACGTGCTGCTCTAGAAAGCTTCAACGCTGATTAGTGGAATAATCTCTTCGTCTTCAGGGTGCATCATCACATGATTGACATCATAGCTGAATTACGATGCTCATCTACCAACGGAACTGTGCATACGCATATATCTACATACTTCACCCACATCAACGAATGACCGGATTGATGATACCGATACCGAAACAAAACGAGTTCAATCAAATTACTGACCGGATTGAGCACTTGCTGCGATTCAAGTGATATGGAGCGGAATGAATTCACTTTTGTACATAGTGTGTGTGTGTTCACGAAACTCGTCTTATCGTTCAAGATATGTTGTGTTTATTGATGATCGAAATCTTTGTTTTACTGAAGCTATGTATGAGCATTGACCATTACATTTCGTATCTAGTTATTCAAATATTGTTTAAAAATAGTTGGTAAGGTAACGCACACTGGTTTGAACTATCCTCAATATTTATATTTTAGCTCGGTTGTTGCAAATAACAAAAGAAAGCTTTATACAGTAAGAGGCTTCCAAACTTAGAATCTTTTTTTGTTTCTTCCACGAGCTTTCCTCACGCGCTTGCCTGTACTTTGAAGCTAATTTATTTGGATGGAATAATCATTTTCTTTTATGCGAAGTAGCCTATATTTGCTGCGTTGAGTGAGGAACTCAAAGACCAGATTATAAACTCTATTACCCACTCCATTGAATCTCATTTAAACAGACTCATTGTGGGGTACAATAGTGATGAACGCAAAATTGCATTTTTGAATTTTCAATATCTTTTATTAATATCTTTTGCTTTTGTGTCCGATTCTCATTAAGTTATTGAGAGGCTTCCAGTGATCCATTACGAAAAGCAATCCGTCACGTGAGAAGCTTTATACGAAAGTATTAAAAAACTGCATTCAAATTCAAGGCGACTGTGCACTACAGCGAGAAATTACTTTTCTTATCGCATTCTCCAATAAATGTTCATGAAGTAGCAGTTTTAATTAAAACATACTTCATTTATGGAAGCATCAACGCAAACCAAAGCGGCTTTTATTGCATTAAGCTTCATGCTGTTGCATTGGTCTACACTAAGTTCTGTCTCTAAGACAACATCAACAGCTGAGAATATAGTCGTGGCAAATGTACTCCCTGTAATATATCTAGTTATTAAATTAAAGCGATTCTATGAAACAATGCACTTTTTCGACAAAAACTCTGCAAGAACAATTTATTCCTTCGCTTTTAACAATACGCAGCTTTTTGCTAAACAAATACGTTGGTGTCAGTTACGGTTAAATATCTTTCTCCAGTATCATTGTTGCAGTTGAGGCAGGCTTAAACATGGAAGGCAGCTAAATATTCGGCTGAGAATTTCAAATTTTTGTTGATGCCATGTTGGGCTGGTTCAACTAACAAGCACTCGAGACCAGAAGTAAACAATGTGATCATCAGCATACTGTATCGTATGCATTTTAAACCCTTGGTCTAAGAGCAATCTGCTGGTTTCAATGGTAAAGTAAGTAAGTCTTATTAATTGAACACTCATGGATTTGTAATTAAATTTCAGAATAGAAACATTAAATAAGCATTTTGAATAACTTTGAAATCGAATGGACTATAATTAGTTAAAAGATTTAAAGAAAAATCTAGTAAGATCAGGAGAAAATAAATTGAATCAGGCTAAACTGCAATGCATAAGACAGTTGTAAGATTTGGAGCTCAATGGTTGATCGTTGTGCAGATTACCTAGTTAGATGTGCAATCTTCTTTATATGCAACATTGATATTATTGTTGGTGTTGAAAGTACATTTACAAAGATCTTTTCTTTATTCTTTTATCCGGAAAAGCGAAACATTTGGAATTGACATTAGTGACTGACCTTGCGATCGAGCGATATTTATTGTTAAAATTCCGTTGGAATAACTTTCTTCTTCTTCTTATTTGGCTCAACAACCGTTGTCGGTCAAGGCCTGCCTGTACTACTTGTGGGGCTTGGCTTTTAGTGACTAATTGATTTTCCCCCATAGCAGGATAGTCAATCCTATGTATGGCGGCACGGTCTATTTGCGGATTGAATCCATGACGGGCATGTTGTTAAGTCGTACGAGTTGACGCCTGTACTACGAGACCGGCTGGAATAACTTTAAACTAATCAAAAACGGTGAAGTTCTATTTTGAGTTCTATTTTATGTATGAGTTATTAGTCATTAATTTTAAATAATAATAAAATTTCAAAGTAAACATGCATATTCATGCTCATCCAATTTCATAAGTGACAAATTCAATCAAATTATAGCATTAAGCCACTGAAAGAATAAAGACAATTTGATGTTTCGTTCAGTTCCGTCTCATTGTATTTCGAGCAGCTACGCAATGAGGAAGTGCAATTCAATTGCAATAGCTTTTTGTATGGTGATTTCCGTTCAAGTGTCCTTGTGCTCTTTACTTCCCATTCCTGAGATCAATAGAACAATGTGCGCTGAAACATTGCTCGAGTTGCATCGACAAGTATGTCCTGCCCATAAGTATCCTAATCTCGTGATATTACCGCACAGCAATGAAGAACTTGTTGATACAGTTTTATTGGACATTATTAGTGATGATAGCTACACAAACATTGTGTCGGCATTTCCAATATATCTTACGTCCGCGAATCAGTTTCACAGCTGTATGTTGATGCTGATCGATAGTTTGGATGATTTTAAAGTAAGAATAGCTTGTCTCATCCTCTGATATCTTGGGTGATCGGATATTTTGTGTTTCCTTCCATTACAGATGGTTGAATCAGTTGAAGACGGTGTAAAACTAATTTACTTCTATCCCAGAAGAATGCACGCAATGGTTCAAAATGTGCCTATTCAATCAGTTCAGCGAGCCATTCGAATAGGATACGAAGTGGTCTATGGTTCGGGTATCTCGGTAGACATCTATCGTAAGAATTGGTTCTCTAATCAAAC
The DNA here is from genome assembly GCF_943734735.2 of Anopheles gambiae. Classification (NCBI taxonomy): domain Eukaryota; kingdom Metazoa; phylum Arthropoda; class Insecta; order Diptera; family Culicidae; genus Anopheles; species Anopheles gambiae. The sequence goes on from NC_064602.1 coordinate 24,815,588, forward strand.
AACTAAACTTGATCCTCGCATCACTGGGGTACCAGATGAGACGCGTGATATGCATGGCTATAAGATATTCATGTACAATAATGAATTCACGAGGAAGGTTTTGTCGTTCGAAGCGTACTTTGTAGAGCAGGTCGCAAGCAAAAGAAATGCAAGTGTGATTCAAACAGCCGAAATGTCCAACAGATTAGATTATATGCCAGTTATTGCGATTGAAGGCCTATCTGCCGAATTATTGATACCTGCATTTGGAACCGTATTTAAAGGAGTGTTTGTCCCTCGGGCTAAGCTCAAACCAATCGTATCGATTCTGATCGACCCTTTCGATGCGTATGTCTGGTTAACGTATTTGTTGCTCGTTTTTGTTATGACAGTTACGATATCAATGTTTGGGAAGATCCTCGGAAAGCTTCATTTCGTCGAGATTGCGCTTGAACTGGTCATGATATGTTTGGCGGGTCCATCGAGACCTTACGGAGGGGTTTTCGAAAACCATATAATCACACTGTTTTGTGTGATGGGAATAGTTCTGATGTCGTCCTACCAATCATTGGTCATATCGTTTATGTCATACGTGCGATACGACCCTGAGATCAACACGCTAGCGGAAATACATGAGCGTTGTTTGTTCCCGGATAATCGATTTGCTTCGATTTTTAACTTCAAAACATTTCCAAACGGTACACGTCCAGGCTTGGGTAAGGAATGCCTGATGATTGCAGCCCGTGATAATGAAAAACAGACTGCATTGGTAAACTCTTACGTTTATAGTGACAAGGATGTACAGGTGAGGAAAAATTACCTTCATTATCTTGTTAAAAACTACCGTTTAGCAGAAACAAAGTTTTTTGAATATCTTTTCTGTTTCGGAGTGGTTCCAATGTTGCAAGAGCTATTTTTGTTTTACAGCCAGGCAGTTTTTGAGTCTGGTATCTATGAATACTATTACAACAACAAAACGGGAGCTGTGTGGCAATACGAACATAAAACATTTGTTGACGAAGAAGTCAGGGTGCGAGATATGTTACTGCTGTGGTATGCATACTCAGGCGGGATGTTGTTGAGTATATTATGTTTTGTACTAGAAACGGTTGTGAAAAAAGAATTTAAATAGTTTATCAACTGTAATCTATTTAAGTTTCTTTTTTGATTTTAACCCCGTGCACGCACAGGAGCGATTATCTTCTCATCATTTTAGAGTGCATTATGAAAGGGGGTCCCATTTTATAAGGCTATGATTTATTTAAGGGGATTATTTCCGCTGTAGTTTTCAAAGAAATGAAGTCTTCTACCGAAAAAATATACTGTTGTTGTTTACTTTAATCTATAAGTAACATTACAATTTTCTACTATTTTTATTTTGTACTTTTACTACTGGAACAGTAACACTAAAGGTAACTCTAAAATAAATCAACTGACTCGAAAATCGACTCAATAAATCTTCATGACCGAAATCTATCGCTCAACGAGTGATTTCAGTGCCAGTTTTCATCGTCCATGTTTAGTAGGTACAGAAACAAAATAGAAAAACCAACATTGTCCACTCTTTCCTAATGGTGTGGTAAACGTTTAACCGTCCCATTCCATCTGAGGGTTTTCGTTTTCAGTTGCTGATTCATCCATTGCGTGGCTGCGAGAACTATCTACTGCACCGAAATCGCTTGGTTCGTCCCTTGTCTGATTTCCCCTAAACGCTCAAATCGTCTTCGTTGGCTCCCGTTTGTGACGACCGTAAACAACTTTACCAATTGCTATTTATCATTACCCTCTACGCACTGCCGTAAGTGGCGGGAAAATCTCTGCCAAATCGTAGAATCCTGCCCGGCATCCGAGACTAAAAGCCAGCCCCTTCACTATACCGAGGCACTGTATCGGCACCCATCGATGCTGGGCAAGTGCATCCTGCTCCTCCTTCTCCTCCTCCTCTTGCACCTCCTCAAGAGTACGATCTTTTGATTCCGGTCTGCAGAGCCATCACACGAAATCATAAATCGCTAAACATTCACCCTACGGTGTTTGCTCGGACCGAAGCGACAGCGACGGCGAGTTCGAAAATGTGGCTCCTCTAGGAAGCGAAACCCAACGCAGCCACATCACTTCCGGGCCCGGGAGGAGAAACAATAAACGCTCCCTCAGGTCACGGTTGTCGCCTTTACGCCAAGGGTTGCTGGGCTTCCGGATTCCTTCGTCGCTCCGTCGGGGATGGGCCGACCGTACACGATGACGATGGATTTCAATAAATTATGTCGTTATGGTAAAGTTGGTTCGTACGTTGTCGACCTCGATGTCCCGGCAACTCGGTGGCCCGGGCCGGAGTGAAGGATCGTAAAAATATTCACCAAACTTCAGCGACATCACTTCTGCTCGTTCCATCCTTCGACGAGATGCTTCGCGGCTGCCGGCGTGGTTAGAGCGAAGACGATTGGACAGGATTTTCCATTTCCGAGTGTGGCTCTGCGTGCGGATGTGTTTTTATGCGTGCAGGCAAAGTCGCATTTTTGTCTTTGGATCTACTCTCCCCCTCAAGACATAGTGGAAATAATTGTTTTTTAGGCGCACTTGGTTCGGATGGATTCGTTTTGCGTGCAGTCGAAGCATGTTAGATCCATTGTGATAGTTTTTCTCGGTGAGTTTGTTATCTTCATGGGAGTGGGAGGAAAAGAAGCACTCAAAAGGAGGTGCAATAGAATTTGCTCGATTTTGTAGTTCCTACTTAAGGGTGGGGGGGGGGGGGAGACAATTTTTACCAAAGGAAAAGTTTTGAAGGAAAACAAATCGGGGGATATTTTCCGCTATCTGCGCACTATCTTTGCAAGGGTGGCCCACAATGGGCAAGCTTGAAGATGCTTAAGGTAACATGAAGTAAAGCGAAAATAAGCAAATTTTGTGGGGATGGATGGAGTTTACTGTGAAACATCAAATCTATAACCAAATTTGGTTTTCAAGATCATAAACCGTTTAAATTTAATTCATTTGCTTTTAGGGGGATCTTTTTATCCTGAAATACATGGAATTCAAACAAAATTTCAACAACCTCATCGAAAATGGTGAACAATATTTCATTTGAAAGGAGAATTGTTTTAGTTCAGCATACAGCCATAAAACATTTCAGTCTCGTGCGACATGTTTATTAAAGTGAAGAGTCAATGCATAAAAGGGAAGGACAGAATCCACAAAGGAAATTTATCCACAATACCCAAGATGATATCATAGTGAATGATTTTGCTCAAAGGAACAAAAACACACGCAATATCCTGTTTTTCATAACTCAAATAATAATAAATAAAAAAAATCCTATGATAGTCCGATTGAAATGTGGCCACCAGATGCTCCATACACCACAAAAATCAAATATTAAAATGTTATGCTTTATTCTTCAATTCCAGCAAGTATGCATAGTTTTTCCTGTCTCATGCCGTTTACCTTTTAATTTCGATCTGTTACTTTTTACGGTACAAGTTTTGATTATTTTCCATTCTTTTTACTCTCTGATGTTTCAACCTGATTTAAATTTAAAGACAAATGAAGCCATTGCGATGGGGCGCTATGACAGTTAGATAAAATGGAATAAAAACAATGCACAAGTGACGAACCGAGCAGGAGATAAAAAACAACATTGAATGCCAGCATCCTTTCGTGTCGATAAGGAGCACTGTGTGTGTGTATATCAGTTTTTTTAAGTTAAACTAGTGCATAATTTATAACTTATCCGAATACAGGAGACACCGCACACAATCAGACGGTGTGGCGTTGGAAAGTTTTCCATTCCTTCGATAATGGGGCTCATGATTTATTTATAAGTTTAAGCAGAGGGAAACTACTTTCATCCGCTACTCTCGGTTCTCGTTGTGTTCTGGACCAGCTGGACCACACATTTCCATTGCTCATAGAAAAGTCTCCAGGATGTTCGTGTTTTTTTTATATATAAACTGTGCGGCGCCAAGGTTCAGCCCCTTCACTTCGGGCGCAGATTGTGCCACGTCGACATTAAACCGGGCACTTACCGGGCGCGTTGGCGTGATTATTCGCCTCCGTGTTCGGTGCGAAGTGCCGCTAAATCACAGCGAATCGTCGCGCTAAGCTGTGGAGGTGAGAGAGCTTTGCGCACTAAATTGCATGATGAATTCGTGAGGAGAGGACAATTTATGAGCGGTACGTGAACATAGAAAAGGGTTTTGCCTGCACAAACAGCCCCAAGGGAGGCATCAACGCGAATTGACTGAAGGGCTTCAACCAAGCATGAACCCATTCGTACACTCGCACAACACATAAGGAGCATTCATTCATAAATAAGAGTAAAAGGATAGAAGGAAAACCCCAGAGCTCGCCAACCTTCTAGGCATCAATCTGGGCCGACAATGTTGATGGCTTTCTTCACCGGCCGCAAACCGTTTTTGCAAACTACTCGTCGCTGCTAGTGATGGTTACTTTACTAATGATGTCAGGTTTGCAACATTTGTTTTAGGTTAAATTGTTTTTATGTGTGCATTCTTGTGATACGCGAAACAAACAGCAGTCCCACACTGTGGGGTTGGATTGAAAATAATTCATGTTGACGGCATCCGGCCAGCAGGGCTGGATGAGCATTATTTATCGTTGGCAATAAGTCAGCACTTGCACTTTGAAGAAAAACTATAAAATTTATCATACTTGTGATATGGTGTGGAAGGAATTGGGTTAAAACGTGGTTGGATATTTTCAAAGAGTGCTGCATGTCTTGAATCTCAAGTGTATATAGCGATTAAAAAACGATTTTTTTTAAAACTGAATGGCAAAACTAGTTTAGGTTAATGCAAAAAGATACATTATAAATATAAATTATTGAACAGAAACTATCAAACTGAATGGAAGAAATAGATAGAAAACTCCTTTCGGCCATAAATCCTGAAAAGATGGGCAATGTTCCAAATTCTTAATAACACTTTTATCATTCGATTTGCATCTCTTTGTTTCTTAGAATACTGAACGATACATACATGGCTTGATATTCCGAAATTTGTTCGATGTTTGATAAATCATAAAAAAGGTCAGTTCAAGAATTAAAGTTTTTGCTCAGAACCATCGACCTTTCATGCGAGATTAAAAAGTGTATTCATTGCGAACGAAAATGAAGTGTGTGAAGCATACTTAAATGCATGTAGCGAATAAGACTTTCATCCGGAAAATGCTCTTCTTTGTAAAATGCTGCGCTACAAACCTAGCCATATGAACCCAAAGCCTTTCCGGTGCCGATCGTATGCAAAGCGCATCCGTTAGCAACATTATGCGTGTGCATTTCAAAGCCAGCGGAAATGAAAAATTATCCTACATTTTTCATATGAAACTATTTCAGTCTTTTTGTTACTCATATCACAGAAGCACGTGAGTAGAGATGTTGCTCTGACTACTGTTCAAATCGCCAAAAATACCCACTCGGCCAAAGGAAACCCGGAATCCGATGGACATTAGAAGAGTGAGAGCATCCCAAAACAAAAAAAGCGATGCACGATGCCCTACGGCTTGGGTCGTATTGTTTTGTAAATTTATGACAGAGGCAATTCCGGCCATGCTGGTCTCTGGTGAAAGGTGGTCGTTTTTTGTGTGTGTATGTGTGTGTTCCGGAAAACTATTTCCCACACAGGGAAAAACCAACACGCTTGGCGGCGATTTCCTAGCAGTGATACTCCCGCTTTAAGGCAGGAAACGGGCCATAGAGGGGCACGACAGGACCTAGAGAAGAAGACGATAATAATTATACCATTCAGCAGGGAAAAGAGATTCATCCTTGCATGCTGGTATTATTTTTTCATTCATCTTTTATGCTCACTCACCATACACCCTCGGAAGCAGCCGGTAGGCGATCTATTCTTTGCACCATTTCTTCCTTGCGGAAACAGAGAACGTACCGAGCGGTACGAACGTAGCAAACGGGCAGCTCCAAACCTGGTCCAAAGGACAATCCCAACGATAAAAGCTAATGGCCGTGGGTTTCGGCGAGAGGCTAGAGAACACAGGTAGGAACATGTTTTATGACACTCTACCTCGGCAGCCAGAGCAACCTTGAGAGGTGTATCCACTTTTATACCGATGTTTTCCACCTCCGATACAATCCGGGTGGCGGATTCTCTATTGTGTTTTCCTTTGCTCCGCTTTCCACGTTGCACGAGCGTATTTAACATTGTTAATCCTTGTTGCACATTTTTCAGCAGAATGACTTCATTGTTTCTGGATGAAAATCCCGAAATGGGCGACCGGATGTCGGCTGTACTGGATCAGATTCAGGTGAACCACGGTGATGCACGGAACGAGTACGGCAACGGGCAATCCTAATCCAGCCAAGCGTACTGGGGAAGAAAAGTTAGCAAAATCCTGTAATGATCTAAGCTAGTTTGGGACCAATAGACGACACTGGATATCAGTGCGCCTGTCCCCAGTGAATAGCGAACGGATGACGAATGGCGCACCGTTGTGGTATGAATGTCTGTTTGAAAAGTTTCGGTTATGTCGTGATTTCCTGCCACTCGTTGCACGCGGCAGTGATTGTTTCGCTAGAAAACGCGTTTCACTAATGGATTGTTTATTGCAACGACTGTTTTGTGTACATGACTGGATTATCTGAATGACTACGAGACTCATTTCGGGAAAACCGAAACAAAACTCTACCGTGCCAATATGACAAATAGCTGGTTTAGGTTTGCGGTATCCATTGTACGGTTTCATCATATTAATAAGCAATGTGGACATCTACCATACTAAATATATGAAAAATAACAATGAAAATCATGAAATTAATATAAAATTAACAATGTGATTAAGTAAAAAATCTGAGGTACCCGTTTATTCCGATATCAAGGAATATCCTTTATTGAAAAACGATTTTATTTTTTGATAAGTAAATGATTATGTTTAATTTTATAAGCTAGTTTGATGTTGGTATGGCAAAATCCCAATTCGCGTTACGATTCGTCCTAACGCTAAACCTGTAATGGGTCCTGTAGAGCAAAAAAAAATATTTTAGAATCGATCGAAATGTAAACGAATTTACCCTTAACCGCATGGCAGATGCATTGATTCTCACGAATTTCCATAAACTCTGTTGTCTGATGTCAGCCGGTCTCGATTTAACTCTCGCACAGTTGAAAAGTGCAAATCCTTTAATGGAAGTTTATTTTACCTTTTGTTTCAATGGTTGTCCTAAAACAACATCTCGTACAACCATGCCGATAAAGGATGTACCAAACTATCAACAATGGTCAAGTTGCTATAGTCAAGTAACAATGGTGATATGGAGCTTGTGCATAACCGACAGTATAACACAATCCGATTTGTTTTTGAAAAAGCTAAAACCTGTTAGCCTTATGTTGAGCAGCTATTATTTTTGTCATGAGCGTAACAGAATATACAACTTAATCAAATATGTGATGGCCGGACTTTGACACAACGGGTTTGATGATAAAATAATAAATGCTATTATTAGTCACTTTTGCCATTAAATCATCATTTATGTTTATTTCTCTTCAATAATACAATTTTCGTCCTAAATCTCTTAAACCTAATTTTAAACAAAGATTTTTTGCGTTTAGAATGCCTCCAAAACAGTTCTCCTAGAAAGCACAAAGAAGCCAAAGCCAACCCAACCTGTAATACTATCCAAACTATTTGTAAATCCGATATTCGTAACTGTACGATAGAATATGCTTGAGCGAGTTTGGAGTTGAACTGTTTCTCAATGTCATCCCTGTCCTGTAGCAACTTCACGGTAAGACCTCCCTCAAAGAAACTACTGACATAAAAATGCACGAGTTGAGTTAGTGGCGTATAGTCTCGGTCAAGGAGTGCGATCATCATCGGAAACGGATGGGTGCGATGACGCGAGATGCGCAATTCCGGGAATTCATTAATTTCGTCCTGAATAAGGTGATTTAACCGGCAGGAAGAACATACACATGATTTACCGATTTTAAAATTTGATTCGTCAATAAACATTTCTTGAAATGAGTGAATTCCTTCCAACTCGCTAAGCATGTATACCGCGCAGGAGCTATTTATCAGCTGCTCTGTGTCTAGTTCGGGATAAAAGATCGGATTGGATATGAGTGAATATATTATAGATTGGTAGGAAGAAACTAGCACGACACAACCAAGCATACATGCCGTCAAAATGCGACGCTCAAAGTGAGTTCTTGCGATTCGGTTCGGAGACGTGAACACACTTTGAAGCAGCATGATAGCTGATCTGAACAATGACGTCTTTCCATAACGTTTCAGCAGTACAACTATCACCACTCCAGTCAGCAGGACACACACCCAGGTGGAAGTATCGAATGGTGCCACCATAATGTACCAGATAGGCATAAGACCCGCCCGTGGTACAATGAAGCACGTCGCGTACTGCAGCGGACCGAATGGGATTAGCGTGAATTGCCACCTGTACTCAGCTGACAAGTTAAGCAGTGAAGTCGAGCGCATCGCAAACGGTGTCTTAAGCGTGCCATTGCGTATGATAGACAAGGGGCTCAAAATAGCTTCAATAACAGCTCTATCTGATTCACTCGGAATGAATGCAAAGTTAAGCTCGTAACGGCGAAGGTCATTCAAATCGCACACTGTAGGAAAGATTGATTGAGCGCTGTTGACGATTTGCTTTACGTTTTTAGTTATTGGGTCATAGAAGTAACCTGTAGCAGCAGATGCATTGAATAGAACGAGCACAGAGTTTAATAGCGGTATAGTCACTTGGGTTGTTAAAAACAGTTCTGCCGATGCAAAGCTGTCAGCTGCTTGGTGATGCACATCGACAATAAACACAAGCTTTGCCTTATTTGAGAATATAGTTTGTGATTGTTTCTGTGAGAAATATTTAAAAGCCATTATGCAACGGTCATCGTTTTTCTGCCTCCTTATACGAACCAACTTGGTAGATAGGGATGTGAACACAATCCCACATTCCAGTGTTTGAAGCACCATATGATGCCAATTTTCATGTATTATATACACAGGAACTACAGTTATGCTCATTTGAATTACTTTTGATGCTATGGGCAGAGGTTCTACCAGTACCAAAGCTATATCTCGGCACAGATTAAGGTGGGATGTTTTTATTTGAGTAACAAAATTGACCAACTGTTGACTGTTTTCGCCCGCACTTAGGTACGTGCACAATGTTGCTATGAACCCGACGTGCAAGCACTTCAGCTGCATTATGGACAGAAACGGAATGTTTATTCTGATGCGACCTCTTGCCGATGTTAGTGTTGATGCGATCCACTACAGCGTATGAATGTTGTGAATAATTTACAGAGGTGATAAATATCAAATGAAATTTATCGAATTGAGCAATGGAAAATAAATGTCTAAAGAATTTTACGAATGCAAAAACAGGAAAAGATGAAAGACGACTTGAACATTTCACTTAATCTGATTTGTCTGGTTTTTGTGCTTGAACTTCTTCTTTATTGAGACATTCTTCATATTTTCAGAAATTTTCCTAAGTAGTCAATCTATGCGTCTATCTATGCGAAAGTTTCCTCATACTTAAACATCTTATAGTTTGGTCCATAATATGGTACAAAAAACGAATGTTGGAAGATTACACAGAACGGTTTGTGATAGGGAAAATATCTTTATAGTTCAGATCGTCAGTCATGCAGAGAGTAAGCTTGTGGTTACTTTGATCAAAGTTCAAAACGAGAAGTCAATTCTGATTTCTGACCTAAGACATGTGAACCATTCTCGTTTACGAAACACTAATCCTTGTAGTACGAGTTTTTTTTGTGGTAATAATGTATTGAACATATTATAAGAGTAATTGATCAAAAGTAAGTAATACAAATATCGTGACCAGAGTGTTAACAATTTGTTCATTCACATGAACACGGTATTAATTCAACGTTTCCTTACATTCAATCCAATGAATGTAACGCCACTTATGCGGCAATTAACAGGTGTGGCATTCTAGATTTATTACTTTTGTAGCAGTTGGTATGGTGCGTTTAGATTGTGCCATATATTATGTTGAAATATGTCTTTGTATGGCTATTCCAAGATTGTAGCAGAGCTTTACTTAGTTTTTGGGTTTTATTGGTTTCGGAATTTGTTATAGTATTATTATTTGTATTACGAACTGGCTTTACAAATGTATATAATTTTATTTCTTTCTAACGCGTGAACATGAATTTCATTTTTACAATCATTTAGTTTAGTTGGTCATGATTTGTACATTAATCACTCTTCATCTCTATGTTGTAGCAGAAAAACAGTTTTTATATTTAAAACTCACAATACGGAAGTAAATTGAACGTAACCAACATTGTAGGTTTTGTGCAAGTCATATACATCTGATTAAGCTATGGATCTATTAAGATGTGGATCTATGTTGTTTTCTATGAAAAAAAAAAAAATGCAACAAATCAGTTTGTAAAATATCTAAAGGATTAGTGTTTAGGTTTTCTATAAGTATTGATGCGAATTTTATTGTTATGTTGAGAATTTTCAAAATGTCTTTATTTTATTATAAACATAGCTATTTCATTCATCGACCATTTTGCAGAACACAGTTTTCCTATACATCCTAAAAAAATCCAACGAGTTCCGGTAGATGTTTAGCCAGGAAATTGAAGCTTCTCTCACGCTTGAATGTAAAATTCTGCAACCAAAACCGCAAAATGGTCTTCTGATGTCCTAATGTCACGCCTACCGGTCGGATACATTTATCACCATTTCCTTTCCCGTTTTCCCCTTCAATGTTTACAGGATCTTGTGTTCGTTCTAAGAAAGAGTTTCCGCCTCCGGTAGGTTAACGAGCCACAGGAAACAACAGGCCTATGCGAGGATAAGGATAGCTGTATAATATATCTGAGTTTCTTTCGTTTTTTCATGTTCAGTTGATAGTTTTCTCTATCAGTTGAATAAAACATAAACACATTTAGCGTAAAAAAGAAAACAAGTGAACGGAGGACAATCTACTGAAAGTGTTCCACTGGCAGAAAGCGATGCTTGCTTAACATTTAGAAGTTAGATGAATCATCCCGAACCTAAAGGATGCTACTGTCACCTGTCATTGCCGATTATCGAGTGGACTATCGGAATGTGCTTAACCCATGAACCGTCAAGCACTCTATTGAATTACCGTGGTTTACGTGAACATGATGAAGTGAAGGATCACTTGTGTTAATTTATCGGGTGCTCATGCCAAGTGCGGCTGGCTGAAAACTCCTGTCGTTGTAGGGCAATCGTTGAAACCCCAAAAACGAGCCATATGATGATATCAATGTTGACAAATCGTAATTGAGTTCACTGTTAAAGCGGTCACGCCTTACACCGAATCTATTCATCATTTTCTGCAGTCTTTTAAGGGGTTATTTAGTAGACCAATCTTTTTCCTAACTAATATGACTTGAACATTGCTGGAAAAAAATAGTTCAAGCATGGTTGCTCTACCAAACGAGGTACCTAACAGGTAAGGAAATTTGATTTGCGCTTACTATGAGGCCCAATGTGGCTGACAATGTGGAAGTTAAATGCATGATGATGAAAGAGGTAAACCCTTCCCTTTTTCATCACAACGGTTTTACAAAATACGTAGTTTTTATGCCAGACGACTTTTCTGTTTTAGGAAAATAGCATTGTTGACGATGCGAAAGATGAAGTATATGGCATACTGATTAAACAAAGGAAAGAATGTGATAATTATGAACGTGGGTAAAAACTCCAGTCTGATGCGTCAGACATTATGCTGTGAAGATGACGCCCTCATCAAACGGGATATCAGGTTTTTGAAGTTTTTAAAATGTAATTAAAGGGTGCTTGATTTTGAAGGTGATATGAATTTTCCGAATGTATTAGTTGCAAATTAATCAAATTTAGCAAGATCGTTCATAGTTTTCGTTCCAAGACTAACTATCTAAAAGTAAGGAATAACTATCAGGTTGCAAGAGATTTGTAGTCTAAATTAAAACACAGAAATTATTTGTCGAAAGAATGAAATTTCATACCTCACATCCTTCCCTTACCTAGTCACCGCTGCCATATCGAAACGCTGACATACCTTTACTTGTTTACATTTCTTTTACATGTCTTTTCGTACACCTTTGTTACCAAGTTCAGTACACATGACTATAATATAATATTTTAAAACAGTATCATGAAGTATAATATCAGTTGACGGATAACTGTAAAAAGTAAATTACTCAACATGTTTGTATAGTTATTGTGCTAAGTATCCCAAATTTCGGTATTGTCTTGTTACAAAAGTTCATGCATTTGTGTGAAAGAAGTATTTAATCACTCACCATTGAAATAAATAGAACGTCGAAATTGAGCCTACCATCGTAGCTACTGGATCTGTTGACATTATTTTTAATTAAAATTTATAAAACGTAGATTGTGATGTTTAAGTAGAGTTTTTGCTCATGTGCTAAAGACCTAGGAATGTTACGCTTTACATGCTCTCCCCAATCGAACCATGTGTTTTCCAGCAAGGAGGTGTTATTTTTCCACCGGAAGTAAGCTGGATCTTAGAGGCTTTCGTTGCGGTTAAAAGTATTCAAAACATGTGGTTAATGCTTGCCGAAAGAATGTTGCGGGTTCAGGGAAGCATTTTCTTTCTACTCCGATGTGGGTTTCACTCCTGCGTCATATCCTTACAAGTACGGTTTCGTTGCTTGAGCTTCAGTTTTTGAGAAAGCATGGGGTAGATTTTTAGCCTAAGGGTGAAAGTGATGAAGCCAAACGATTGAACATTGATTGAACAGAAGGGTGAATAGTATTTAGAAGGATAGGGGTATTGGAAAGTCTTAACCACAAATAAATACGAAGGATCTTAACAAGGTTCTCAGATATTTCGAAATGAAACTTGATAGTTTGAAAGCAAATGTTCCATACAAATAACCTTGTGTGGTTAAAAACTTGCTTACTTGTTGTACAACTTCTATAAAACATAATAAATAATTAGATAAATCTGCAGAATGTTTGCTGTTCGAAGAACTATTCTACTCTTATGAATCAGAAATAAGAGATTAAACTTATTTATACGTAGAATAATCTCAATTCAAGAAATAAGTATGCAGATATTTGAAATAGTGACGTTCTGGCAAGATTTATTTTGAACATGGATTATTTTTCATTAATAAAAATTTACTCATAAGGAAAATCAATAGCCTAAATATTTGACCCTTTTCTGGAAGATTTTTCAGTATATTTTTGCACAGTTGTGACCCCTATCAGATATTATAAATTAAAACATGTTCATTGCTAAAGCGCGTATGTTTCATGATGCATACTTCACATCAGGAATATTATTTTTTTCACTAAACAAATCCGGATTGTTTTACAGCAGAAACGCGTGCACAAGCCATACATTTTGAACGTATTTATGAAACGAAATGATATCCTTTTTTGTTAGTTATTTTGTCGATGTCCTGCAGAGTGGTTGAAAGCACTTTCAGCTCAAGAGTACCGTCCTGACAGACAATTGACTGTGGGATGAGAAATGTCATAACTGGATGAGATGGTGGGATTTGAGGAGTTGGGACGAGAAAAAACTTTCCTTCTAGAAGGCTATATCAATCGGGGCTATAAAGTCGCATAGGCACGCTCAAATCAATTTGATCAAAAAAATTTTGGTTATCTGTGCGGTTTTTTGGTTATAAAGGGAGATCGTAAGATATTAAAAGGCTGTGCAAGTAGAACAATAGTATTCTTTTAATGCAACCATACTTTAGTACATTTGTTAATGGTAGAGCAGACTCATCACACATGATAAATGATAAATTTCTTTGGAAGATGAGATGAATTACACTTAGTACCAACAATAATATTAAAAGCTTGATAAATGAATTTTTTTTCTGGGCAAGCGAAATCTTTACAAATAATGACAGCTAGTAACATGTTTTCATTGGCAAGTGAAGAAAATAGAAACAATAACTAGCAATAAGTGCTAATGTATAAATTGTTTATAAATGTTGATCATACAAAACCAAACAAAAAGTGTTTTATTAATGAAGACACGTATGACTGATGATTAACTATGGCTATCCATTTGTTTCTTTTTGGTCGAAGATAAACGATACTCCTGTAGTTCTTGTGGATATGAACGATATTAATCACGAAAGAATAATGGTTGTATTAGATGAACCATCTGTGCTTGGTCAAACCAAAGAAGATTGTAGTTTACGAGCATCAAGATGATAGCGAACCAAGTGGGGCATATATTTAACCTTCTTGTAAGCTATCACAGAATGGCCTGTTTGTGTATGAGATACTGCGGTTATTTGAGATCACAATGATTATTTCGTTTAAATTTTTATACGTGTTTTATATTCATGTTTAACTTCACGCTACATAGTCTTCCAGGATTAAAGCATCAAATTGAATCCTATGAATTTCACCATAAGTTCTTCATAAATGCAAGAGCATCTAGCGACGCTTTTTTCATTTTTTAAACTACGTTCCAGTTTTTCCGCACATTTATGAACGAAACGAACCCCACACAATAAATGCTTTGGTGGTCCATAGAATGTCGTGAGCTGTAAATTCCATACCAAGGTACACTATAAAAGCATGCGATGGAGAAGGAACTATTTGAATTTTGTCACCCCTAGGGCTAGAGGTTAAAATATTTTCAATCTTCTCCGGTTTTATCCAACATCCACCCAAGGCAATCTCTATTGTACCAAGCAGGGCGGATTACAAGGGCCTTTGTAGACAAGATCTATTCAAAGCGTGAAACATGATGCAACAAATCACTGGCTCCCTAGCGTTAAGTGGAACAGGAATTTCGATTGGAATCGCAAATCGAGTTAACAGGTCCACCGCGAACACTCCATCCAACGAAAAAACTCTATTCTTAGATCATTTGTGGTAGGAAAAGGTGCTTTCACCGGTACAAAAGTAATTGAACGTTGGAACTTTAATGTATAAAATTGAAAAAAAAAATCTAATTTCTTTTTGAGAACGTATTTCCTGATTTTTATTTTTAACTTTTATGCGTAAAAGTTTCCCTATCGTTGATTTATAAATGAAATCCTTACAGTTTTTCCATGAGAAGAGCCATAACACGCACAATAAAATTTTTGTCACAATCAATCCATTGTAATGATAAAAGGGTGGAGCTTGATGATCATTATGTTCGGGAGGAATAAATGTGAACGTAAAATTAATATGCACGACGCTCGTCACCACCCACATGGAATCGGCACAACGATACCGTGATTGACTCGCACGTGGCGTATCATAATGTTGATGAGTTGCTGAAGGTTTCAAAACCTCATCAATTGTCACTTGTCACTCAAAGCGGCTGGTTGTGCTCTCTCACTCTCCTATTTCCAAGTTGATTTTTTACCGCGATTTTCTTGTTGATTAAGGCTTGAATTGTTTTAGTTCGGTTAATTTGCACTCGCGCGTTCACGTATCGCAAATTTGTGCGGCACCTGTGAATTGTACGGTTCAACATATAAACATTGCAATCCGCCTGCGGTTGTTGTGACCACTCACTGTTCAGTCGAACTTTGGTCTATTTTGCGATGGCGTCTGTTATCTGTAAGAAATGTGAAGGTGCTATTAGCAACGATCCAATTCCGTGCTTCGGTCTATGTGAACACTACTACCACGATAAGTGCATTGGACTTTCAACCCCGCTCCTGCGTGATTTTAAGAAGTCACAAAATTTATTCTGGGCTTGCGCGGATTGTGCTCAGCGCTTGCGGGCTGTTGACACTTTACGCTTCTCGCACGGCCTTTCTCGTGACGCTGCCTACCTGTTGGAATCGTTGCAGTCCGATTTCCGCGATTCCTCACGTTCTGTGCAGGCGGCATCAGCTGGCTTGCGACTTGAACTTTCCTCTTCACTGGATTGTTTTAGAAACGAGATAGCTTTGATGAAACAGGAATCAGCATCGTCAATTCGTTCCGTGAAAGATTTCATCGACTCACTTACTGCTTCTCACTCAATGGAACGCAACTACTCACAGGCTCCACTACTCACAACGCTTGATGAAGTTAAGCATGGCATCAAGGAGCTTGATCTCATGCACCGTGAGTTTCTCACTTCGTTCAACTCACTAATGAACAAGCTCAACTCTCATCTTGCCACGCATACTACTACATCGAGTGCTCACCATTCCGCGATTCCTGCTACGCACTCAACGACCACGAATCCAGTTGCGGCCTCTAAGCTCACCCATCAAGCTGTTGGTGAGAATCCTTCCAAACGTCGATTGATGGATCGCTCTCCCGACCCGTCGCCTACCAATACCGTTACACGCGCTATGCTGTCATCGGGTACAGGGTTGTCCTGCAATAATATTACGACCGTTCCTGAACGCCCACCCCGTACTTGGGTCTTTATCTCCCGTATTGCTCCTGATACTCCGATTGAAGCGATCCGTGAAATGGCCTGTTCTAACATAGGGACAGACGACATCTTGGTATACAGCCTTGTACGACGCGACCGGGATCTTTCTACGCTCTCCTACGTATCTTTTAAAATTGGTGTACCGGATTCGCACCGGGCTATTGCTTTGGCTGCTTCAACCTGGCCTCGCGGGATCTCTTTTAAGGAGTTCATCGACCTTAATCCTCGCTCCGTCAATGTTTGGCGACCCACTACTGCAGCATCCCTTGCACCTTCTGCGCCTATTAATCGTGAATCGGATTATCCTTCATCGCCATCTTCTATCAACCACACGACACAACTGCGAAACGCTGATTTCACTATTTCGCCAGATCATGGCCCTATGAGCTTGCCTTATACGCAGTACTTTCAGCAAGCGTAAACCGGCTGATCCGGCTGAAGTTTCTCATGAACTACCGACTTTACCCGAATTGATGGAAGCTAACCCTGCATCTAATACACATAATCCGTCCGGCTCTCTTCCGCCGTTAATAACTTGCAGCGAGAGCACTACCGGCGCATCTCGCTCTCTCATCCCTTCGATCGATCAACTAAACATCTACTATCAAAACGTATGAGGATTGCGCACAAAACTAGACGAGTTACGCCTCTCTGTCTATCTGAGCTTGATATGGATGTGTTGGTGTTAACTGAAACATGACTCGAAGGCTCAATTCCGTCCTCTCTTATCTCGGAGGATGCGTATGTCATCTATCGCTGCGACCGAAATTCTCTCAGCAGTAACCGTTGCCGTGGTGGTGGTGTACTCATTGCCTGCTCTTTCGTGCCGAACACGTCAACTTTATCACTGCCGTTCGACTCGTTGGAGTCTGTTTGGACAATTGTTAAGCTTCAAAACCTTGCAATCTATATCGGCGCCGTTTACATTCCACCCGATCTGCGTTCTTCCGAAGAAGTCCTTGACGATTTGCATGAGAGTGTTAGTTTCGTTGCTGGAAAACTTAAATCAAATGATCTTATGGTGTTACTTGGTGATTCTAATTCACCATCACTCTCCTGGCAACCGTTTGCATCGTGCGTTAATCACTTCATTCCTACTGGTGTATCTCGTGAAAATGTTTCTCTGCTTGATGGAATGTCGGTGAACGGTTTGCTGCAATTATCCGGCATAAAAAATATACGCGGAAGACAATTAGATCTTCTATTTGCCAATGCTGGCTTCTTGGAATGCTGCTCCCCCGTCATAGCTTCACCTGTTCCACTCGTCGCGCTAGACAATCCTCATCCTGCTCTTGAGACAAGCGTGCTCCTTACGCACTCTCGCCCTGCACCCTCCCAACGAATACCTACGGCTCGTATGTTCAATTTTAGGAAATTGGACTACCAAAAGCTTCATCGTATATTAGCCGATACCGATTGGTCCTTTATTAATGCTGACTGTGACATTAATCAAGCTGTAGCAGCGTTTACTAATGTAATCACTTCCGCCTTCCCTTCCTGCTGTCCTCTCCTATCCTGTCTACCGATCCCGTCTTCGCTCCTTTTCCGTACCATAAACTCCTTCCTACTCCTTCGAGAATAATTGTATACTATAGTCAGTAAGCACTATTGCTGTAACCCAACGTGGCCGAGCAATTAATAAAAAAAAAAAAAAAAAAAAAAAAAAAAAAAAAAAAAAAAAACATGAGAGGCAACGATAGCACAATAAAAAACCGTGCATTACATACCGCGCCTGGTTTTGATCGATCGGCTGGTGACGAGAATTGCAAAATGAAAAAAAAAAAAATCAAAATCACGGTGACCAACCATATTCTACTTGCCAGGGTAAACGGCCAGTGAGCCCATTCCCTTATGTTCTTTATGCAACCATCAAACTAGCGCACCCCTGTTCAGAATAATTTATTTTTAAGTTCATAAAAACCACCGGTTTTATTTTCTACTCCACTTTGCGCTTGGAAAATTGCATGTGTGGTTGAGCGGATCAAAATAGTTCTGCGAAATGTAAAAACGTATGCAAGTTCTACTGCGTACCGAGAATGGTATATTGAAGAGTGAACTCGTAACTTTACCACACACATTACTTAATAATGGCAATAAATAACTACGTCTACTGTGAATACGTACAAAACTCCAACATGATGGACAATTATTATCGTCGGCATTGTTGTTAAAGGAATCGAAAAAGGCTCCAGCTCAATTTTGCCACCCCTTTGATATCAGACGTTCGATGCGATGAATAATGCAAAATGAGTTCTTGGCGAGAAACTCAGTTTACTTTGCATTTTTTATTATTACTACTTTTGCGCTTTATTACGTTGAAATGATCGCCTTTTTCAAATGAAGTTATATTCAACAGTATGGTATAAATTTTCTAGAGATGTGGTCTACACGAAACCGATAGAGAACTCATGATAGCTATGTAGAAAACGATGTATTATTATACTTTTGGTATTAGCAGCAGGAGCAAAATGTGCTAAAAATGTCAGTTGAATAACACATTTTTGTGTGTTTCTTTTAAAACAACAAGCTAGAACCTTCATGAGGATGTAAGCGCCAGGATTGAGTTTTAGGACATCATAATAGATTGTTCTTTATTAATTATTGAACCTTAGTAAAATCGTTTTCATAAACGTAGTAAATTTAGTTATATATCATTTTTTAGATATAGTTCTTGTTGTCGGTTCAATCAATACCTAACATAAAAGCAAAAGAAAAACGCTAAACCTTCTAATAATCTACAACGTGATTAATGGCTATGCTAAAGAAGAGGAAAGGCTTCGCTGTAACAGATGTAAAGTTTCCCAGAAATCAAAGATGATAAGAATACGTCCCTGGTAAGCCAAGAATGTGCGAAACGATTGATGTTCAGCCTAATTAACACTGTGTCTTACGTCAGCTTTTGTTGTTTATTCTCCTTTAAGAAATATCAAAACCCGTTATGTGATCGTTTTTAAGTGCGTTTGTCACGATTATTCTCAACACTAACATTTTCAGTAGAAAAAATAATTTAAATTGTAGCTTGTAAATTTCACAGGGAACAGCGCTTAAATCATTTGACGTCAGCACATATTAAATTTATAGTATTCACTTTTTAGTGAAATAATCCTATCCAAACGAGTATAAATTATATTTTTTTAGTTTGTGTAGGACTTAGGACGTTACGTCAAATAGAAGAAGAAGAAGCGCATTTTTATGCAAAACTCGATACCTATTGATCGATCAGATGTTGTAGGATTGTTACAATCCTTATGGACAATTTAAGATAAACCTAGTCTCTAATGTGTATTTGCCTATTGTATAAAATACATGATTTGGTCGTAAATTGCCTTTTATTACTGTGCTAAAGTAATTCAAATGACAGTAGTTTCATCATTTGTTGTTGAGATTTTGAAACCAAGCGGTAGCTGGTGGTGTTTCTATGGTTAATATTTACCCTGCTAAGCTGCATCATAGTGAAACTCCTGCAAAAGAAACTAGCCACAACTGCGTCCAACTAGAGAATTCAAAGTTGGTTGACGTTAGTGTCCGATCAACACCATGAAGCCGCAACATCAAACAAACGTCCAATCTCGCAGCAATGCAACGATCATAGCGTTGTGCATACGTTAATTGAATATAGAATCTCGGCTTGACTTTACGCTGCCACAAAGTGTCACTAGGACGTGACCGATACAGTAGCGATTTGTTTACTTACTGTGAAGCACTTCGACGGCACGTGCATCGTACAAGCAGAGTGAAGTGCAAAGGAAATAGAGCTTTGCCCGTCAAATCATCGCAAAAGGCATCTTTAATGGAATGCTTAATTTCCAGTGCTATATCGATGCTACCATGAATGCTGCTTCTCATGAAATGTATGTGTGTGTGTGTGTATGTGTGTGATATGTACTAAAAAAGAATCCTGCAACGCTCATATCATCCTGTCAATAGCTTCTCTGGCGCTCAGCAGGATTCCGGGATTTGTTGAAACAATCGCAATAAAATTCCGCTCAGGTGGTCGTTCATTGTAACCACAATCAAATATGCAATCACTCAACTTCAGACAACGGGACCACCCTTGGGCATATTAAATTCTTTCAGCTGGTTTGAATGTGTCAGTTGCCCAGACCATCATTATCATCGCAAGCAGGATCTTCAATGAAAGGGAGAAAAAATGCATACCCACTTGCGTTCTATAACCTAAATGCCATCTGCGTAAGTGCAAAGTGTGTTGCTAAATATGCATGCATGAGGCAGGTTGTTCTGACAATTTTCTTCTAAGAGCCCTAGAATCCAGAAGTGTTTCAAGTGTGCCTCTTGTGAGTACTTTTTTTTGCACATTCTGAGAGTTAGTCTGAACATGAAATTTGGTACAGGGGGGTCTGAAGGCACATTTAGTCTTGGTTAGTTTTTGACACAACACTTCAATATCAGCCATTAGATTAAATCTTACACCGTATTGAAACTTTCACTGAAAACGTCTAAAGTGTTTAGCGAATAAAAAATAAATGACGTAATTCTTTAAAAGGACATATAGCTGTTGAATTTTTATAGTAAAAGTTAAACGGATATTGCAATAGTATTTAAACTATCGATATGACATGTTATAATATAAACAATTATTATCTTCTGCTGCAGTGATTGTCTACTAATACAGTAATGAATCAGCAATATTCTTTTTCAATTGTTGTCAAGTAATATATTTGATGTTTTAACCATATTCCGTACACATTTCGAGAAAATCTTTGGAACACTTGCCTCTTCCTGTCATTTCAAATTCATTATTCAAAAAGCAAAGCGTAGTGTTTACTGTCAACTTTATTCCAATGGATAGATTTTCTGATCCGGCGAAGGATAGGTCATCACTCTGGAATCACTCTGTTGGATAAAACGGATGGATCAACGAAAAAGCTTGTAAGCTTTGTAGTCTTTTTCATTTACAGTACGCTTAAGCCTTGGAACCTAGATACCCTAAAATTTAATAAATTATTGTTTGACACAGATGAAAGATAGTTCCCCAAAAGCCGTAAAGATTACAGTTCATTTGGATCACCCTTGTCACGGAGATTCTGGTGTCCCTTTATATGCGAATAATTACCAACGCGTGACGTTTAAAAAAAATCAGTCAGTCTTACTTTGCATCTCTATTATGTTAAATATCGCTGTAAAAGGATCGGGCTTATTTCATTAATTTCTTATGTAAAATTTTCGGAAAGATTTTTTCACATAATAAATTGTAGAGTGAATGTAATGAGACTCATTGGAAAAGTATTTGGCAGACCCAGGCTGCATGCAAACAAATCTAAGATGCTGATTAAAAGTTTGTGATTGCTGTAAACTTAAACATAGCACAGACATCCAATTAATTCTTATCTCTTTGAAGATTAGCCTGGAAACGAAGCAAGATCTCCTTTCGATGTTTATGTTTCTGAAAAGTTCAGGCTGTTTATTAATTTTTAAATGAAATTTAACTCATCGTACTGATTTCCTCGTGTGAAATTATACGCCTGCTAGCAAGCAGATGAAGCTCACAAACGTTGGTAGAAGGTGTGAGTATCATTTCAAGCACCTACATAGCCGATGACGTGGCTCGAATACTAGTTGGGGTCAATCAAAAAGGTAATGCAATCGAATACAATTGCAAAATAAAGAATGAAATAGAACAAATGAACTACTAGAAAGAAAAGAGAAAATAATGATTTATTTGTAAAGGAAACAACAATGATATGGTAAAATTCAATATACTACAGTAACTTTTTGGTTTAATTCAGATCAATAGCTCAACAGGCAAATTTCGATTTTTACCTTCATTTTAAAAGGATTAAAACTCATCAATAAGTTTAATTTTTATGTTTAGTCTAGCATATCAACGTTACTAAACAAAATGAATTAAGAACCTTGGTATTCTAGGTGAGTGGTTTTGTTTTGGTGGTTTTGGTTTCTAATAATCATAAAGAAACACTTTGAAATAACTACTGCTAAAATATTTCATGGTCATTAAGCAATACAGTGCCTTGCAGCTGCTTTTGAAAACATATAATTTTTCGATGGTCATGATTTCGGAGTCGAATCTCCATCGGTTGACTTGCTCAAAGCCAAACCCTGCACAGCATGGAGCTCCCAAAGCGATTGCAACGGACACGTAGCCAAAGCTATAAATTTTAAGCACATTTATTAAAACAGAATTATTTTCATTATCGTTGGATATTCTCGCAATGTCCTGCTGTGGCGGTTGTCGCAAACTTTTCCATAGCCCCGCAAAAGACTCCACTTGCGAACTGGAGTACGGTGCTGTATACGCTGGATACGATGATATACGATTGAGACTGCTACGTAAAATGCCATTACAGGATTACGCTCCGTAGGGTGAAAACAATTCACTTCTCGTGCAATGGATTTGGGAACGATATTGTGGTATTTTCATTATATCCTTTACTGAATAACGAAATCCTCTGGGTGAAAAACAATCTACCGCAGTGCGTTGACATAAACGACTCTTGGATGTGGATCATAAGCAGGATAGCAATCGAAAATGTCTATGATGATTGGCTTGGGATTGTTAAAACGAAAACCAAAAACTGTTTACGCCTGGAAGAATTTATTCGTACACATTTTTTGTTTAAGTTTAACTCATTCATTACTGATAACGTTGTACATCGAACGCGACATCTAAAGTTCGTTGATTCTAAAACTTATTTAATTAAATGAAATACGTTATTAAATAAATTCATACAATTTTATGAAACAATTTCAAATATTACTGAAAGAAAAACATTTATTTTTGGTAAAATATCCCTCGATTTTACTTTTCTATCAAAGCCGAAACATATTTATGTTTGATTTGTATTAATATTTAATCGTCAATCTGTCAACATCGAGCAACAACCATGGGTAGAGAGGCCATTATTGCACAATCGTGTTTTATCCTGTGTGAAGGAAATGAAACCACAAATACATAGCCGTAGGCATTTGGGGTAACAAATTCCATTACCTTGCAAGGTCGGCAAGTGTAAGTACATGACAGATATTTGCATAAAATGTTTAGCAAACAGCTAGTAGCTGATCAAAATGTACATCAACGTTACTTACAAATCCCATAACACCGATGGTAAATAACTTAAACAAACCGTTTATTCAGCCAAAAAGGTCGCGGCGACAATAAGAATGAGAAACAGAGAGCCATTACTTAATTTTGACGTTTCTTATCGTTTTTAAAGTCACGTCAAGAAATTTTATTTCTTACAGCTACAAAACACTGCCGTGTGAAGAATTTTCATGTATAAAATTAGCTAAAAAATAATAGCAAATATGTCTAATGTCAAAAAAATCAGATAAAGTATGACAAAGGCAGGAAAACTCTTTGAAATTCATGGCCGTTGTGCGTTCACGAGTACGAAAGGAAATGAAAAGTAGCTCATTGATTTCCGCGCTTGATCAATTGACTCCAGTCACGATCCGGAGATAGTTTAGATACGACAAAGAGCAAACATATTACCGAGCAAGCACACTTTTCGCACGCTGCTTCCTTTGTCGGTCGTTCCGGAAGGAGCCCGAGTCGTAGAAGATTCGGATACTGGTATTCGATTAAGACAAAATCACTGCATGTCTGGATGGTTCGTAGCATTAGTATACTAGTCACGTACTTGGAGTACATGCAATGGATAGTTTGATCATGGCAGGTTGGTTTATATGAAACAGTTTACAAATTTCGTAAGAATTAATTATGCAGCTTCACAATATTTTTTCAATTATTTGTGTAACTATCTTTTTGTGCAATTAGAGATAAAACCTATTTTGTTTTTATAACACCAACACGTATTTTTAACTTTCAATTCATTCAACTATTCTTATGCATTTTCATTCCAAAACGTTGTGATTACTGATTTTTGCTGAATTCGTACATTTTGTGTGTTCTTTGAGGCAAAGCAGCACTCAAACATGGCAGTCAACTTCGAAGTATAAACAATCATTTGAATTCAGTATTGATCCGTTTAAAATGTTATCGAAAGAAGAGCATACCTTTCTGCTGAATCCCAGGTGTATATTTATTTTAACTTGATTGCATCGTGTTGCAGTTCACACCTGTACACACAAAGTATCCGATGCGAAGAGTGCGATTTGGAGAATTCAATTTCACACAAACGAATACTACCATAAGATGATCGAAATTGGATTGGTGAACAAGAGTCGTACGAGTAAAAGAAAAATGAATGCTTCTACATGGTAGAGCTTATAGGATATAGAGTGAATAGGATATGTTTTGTAGACAATAATAAAGCAGTAGCAAAGCTTTGAAATCTCTCTATTTTCATTTTTTTAAAGTAATTTGTACTAATTTATATCTTTCTAGAAACAAATCAACATGCACAACTAACGCAAAGTAGTACAATCAATTACTTTTGGTGACAACTTATAAAATATACTTTAATTTTGTCTTTAATCACAAAATGATCTTAAACTTTGCACATTTTTTAAATGACCTGTCAAAAAAGCACTATTGTTAAGTTTATTGATACTTTTTCAAAATTCCATTTTATACTACACAACCCAATGCGACAAAGCTGAACGACCAACATTGTAGCACTGTCGCCACGATCGACCACCGCCGGTTTAGAGTTGTTCCTTTGTGTGGTAGTTTCGCATTGTAAAAGTATCCAAACCAATACCGGAACATGACGAACAGCTGGGATTACATTTGAAGCGTGATGTAACGCGCCTGCTGTCGATAAACCGAGAAAATGCAAATTCTGGCTCCCCGGTTTGTCATCGATTTGCTGTAAGCGAGTAACGGATGTGCATGCTGTCGGGCCGAAGAAAGGAAAAGTTAGACCACGCAGCTGGCGAACGGTAACTGTTGAAAAGAGGCTTAGGCTTTTACATTTCTTTGCACGAGTTGTACAAGTACTGATACAGGCACGTACAACAGTTGTCACCAAAACACTCCTCCACAGCAGCACGTTGTTGATGAAAGATTATGCAAATGTTTACAGAAATGATGTTTGTGGACGTTTCTGGCTGCACAAGCAAAATCTGTAACGTGTCGATAAAACATTGGAGCATGTTTGAACAAAACAATGGTGGGTAAAAATTTGATACTTTACGTGCTAAAGTTTAGGGCAGGATTTATCATTAAAGCTGTGTGAGTGTGTGTGGGTGCTGGGTGAGGCACACGGTTGAGGAGAGGGAAGATGGGGGTCTAAAACAACCTGTATTATTTACTAAGTGTTTGGCAGTGTGCACTTAACTCGTGTAGGCTGATGGAAATGACGCGCAGAATATTGACTCTGTGCTAGAAACTGTGTTTTTAGTCTTTTATAGGGTTTTGATAGCTGCTTGTAACTTCTATAGCAAGTTTTTCATCATTTATCAAACTGAAAAATGACAAGTACAATGTATTCAAAACGTATTGGAGGAAAGTAAATTAAAGTTAATATCGCCTACGATTCTAGAAAAAATATCAAATATTGATTTTATACTTGCAGGAAATAGTTAACAAATAAGTCCATGTTTTGATTTTCTGCATATAATGTAAGCTATTCAATGACGCATACAAATTTAAACCTCGATAACGGCGTAACGGTCGAAAGTAACGCCATTATGACGACATCTTTCAGCGTCAATCTAGCAACTCAAAAGGGATGTAAAAATTGACGACGAGAACAGACGTTTGGTTGACTATAATAGTTTTCCTTCCTTGTAACGAAGGTTGCATCGTGCGCGCGATTTGCCTGATCAGGATATTCAGGAAAACACTTGAGTCCTTACTGAGAAAGTGCGTATCTGTCGTCGACTTGTGAGGGTACAATAAAGGAAAAAAAGATAAGAGCTGGAACAAGTGCTAGGATGCGGTCGTCTGAAAATGGCAAACAGATATCAGAGCTTATGGTTCAGTGCCTTCATCGAGCTTGGTCCATTAATCACCAATTACGCTATCAGCGTCTTCATAAAGTTATCCAATGCTTTCATATAATGTGAATGTTGGCTGCAATTATATCAGAAACACGTTAATGAAATGAATCTTTGCATTAAAGCTGAAACAAGTTCTATATTTTGTTTTGTTTATACGAGATCTCTGACCAGTGTACTGTAATATTGTAACATCAGCTTAACCGAGTGACTGTGCAATATAGCATTAAAGTATTTAGAATTATTGCTTCCTTCTGCCGAGAAGTCCGATTACACTTTTGCTTCCGATGTAACATGCCAGTCCCAAAGGATTTTGCTATGTCTAGCATTGCACGACAAGAATCTAGGAATAAACCGTATACCGTGTACCGGATCGTGGTTCGACTACATCTTCAGGACTCAATTCGTTTGATATTTGCAATCCAACTTCAACGCATCATTTTGATTGACCATAACGAACGGACATGTATCAGCGTTTGTGCCTCGTTGGCATGTTTGAGAAAATGGACAAGGTTTTATTCTGGATGCATGCACTAATGCGGATTTATAAATCTCATTATTCGTCTCGATTGCAATCAGCGTTACTTGCAACTCTCTTGAAATTTAATCATGATATGGAGCTTTGGTTTGAAATAGACTCAGCTTCTTATGGTCACTTGTTTAGATGTATTATTAAACTTTGTTTTTACGTTGTTAAAACCTATAATTTATGATAGCTGCATTCTCATAAACCCAAAATCTTCATTTCTACAAACTTTAAGCTTTAATTCTTTATGCAATATTTTAAATCAACTTCTAGATATGACCAGTCAGACTGTACCTGTATGTCCGACGATACGGCTACGAATAAATGAACAACCCCCAAACTTCGATTAAATCGATATGACAATAACTTTGGTTTCATATATTTTGGCTTATATCTGAGATTATCCCGATTATCTTTGAAGAATGCGAATAGAGTTGCTGGTGTTGGTAGTCTCTTTTATACTCCGTTCTTAATATCAATGAGGGTAAATCAGCATTACAAAGTCTTCTTCTTCGTTCTTATATCTTGATTAGAATCACTCACGTACTGCCATAGTGATCCATTTGATCCATAGTCACTGTCATTGAGCTTGTCTACCAATGGTCTGCTGCTTACCATGCTGACCTTCCTTGTAATATGGAATATTCTTGATTTCTTCCTCCCAACCTCAACCATCGTATCGTTTTGACCTTTGGCACCGTCAGGATATTTAACCCACCTCTACTTGTTGAAGGTTCCTTTTTTCACAGGAATACACTACATCGTTTTAATATAACTAGGACGAATATGAATGTAAAATAGCAACTGCATTTTTTAAATCAAAGAAGTTAGTAATTACTTAAATTTCTCACGAAAACAGAATACTGAACTAAATATGATAAAATACACTACATGATCTATAACATCAATTCACATGAACGCAAAATGCTCGGTGTTTGTAAAGGATACAACATTTTCCACATATTTCACCCTTGCCAACCTTCTGCATAAGTTATCAGGAAGTACAGTTTACCTGAAATCTTCTTACAGTCGATGGAAATAAGGTATGAAAGGTATGGTCGATCAGTAACGAAGCCTACAGAAATTGGCTCCATAGCCATGGTGCAATATAAAACAGGGCATTGGTATATATTATTTACAAACCAACATGTTTTCACTACAAGTTCCATACTTATTGTGAATGAATGACTGAATGAAATCAATTTTGCAAGTGTATTTAAAATACGGTATTGAAGTTCGTATGAATATGTACTTTTCAGTAAAAATGTACACAAAAATGTAGTTCTCATAGGCATCATCCCATTAATTAATTAATTGTTCGCTATTTAAGATCGGGACGATTTTTCACCTATAATGAGCAAAACTTTTATTCTTAATGAACCGCCTCATAATATGGCTTGCTTTGAATCACCTACATAGTGCGAATAATTCATTGCGTAGCTCGTTTATTCGTTAGTTTCTGAACTGAAGATGCTCCTTAGCCAACTTGCTGATGAAGACTTTTTGTAGAAACGAAAGCTAATGAAGACTAGCGTCAATGCGAAAACTTTCCCCATCGAAATCAAGTAAGAGCTTCAATTTCTTCAGACGAAAGAATGCTCTCACTGCGGCAACCGTTTGCGAAAGTATCAAAGGATTTTATTTTGCGGTGAGAATGGGAAACTTTAAACGAAGAAAGATCAAAACCCACTTTTACAAATGCGAATACCGCAGATCCATTCGTTTGTGATACTCTTCTGCTTTTTACCATTTTCTTTTCCAAGTTTTCAGGCAAGGTTATGTGATGTGTTTGTCATTTTTGTTCAACTTATTTACCACGATTAAGGTAACAACACATTGTAATATTCAATAGACGCAACCAACAATTTAAATCAGCATGAAATAGTTAATGTGGTTAGATAGAAATAGTTAAATCATACAGTCAATTTGATTGGGATTAAAATGTTTGAAAAATTTGAAACAACTTATTTTGAACAAATATTTTTTATAAATATACTGCTCCAATTTTCCTTCAATCTTATCAAGCAGTCTGCTTTTTCATTGCATCTAAATAACGATGAAGTGTTACCAAAATTTCTAGATGCATTTATGGTTGCCACCCTGAACGATGCCTTCTCACGACGCGTACAAAATGATGTTTTTCTTTCGTTGTATTTTATCCCTTTTTTATTCATTCTCTTTGTGCGCTAATGCTCACTTCACTCGCAGTTATGCAAAACCATTTCCCCAAAGCATAAAGATGCTTCAAATGAACGGCCTTTTCAATCGAGGCAATGGTTGGTCCTTCATTGCACCCTCCATACGGCACCGGCCCACACAGTCGTTCCATGCAGCAAAACTGTATCCCATATGCAGCACATGACAGATGGGGATAGCTGGAAGCTCCATCAGCATAATGCCAACGGCAGAATAAAACTCTTCACTCACTGCGGGGGGAAGGAGTGAATGCAGAATGGAACAGCGGATTTCTATGGAGGAGAAGAGCATGATGAAAAACTCCCTCTTTGAGTTCGATCCTCCTCAAACACTTCATAACGTCTGGTTGGTTGATGAAAGCAGTCTGGTCTAAATATTAATCCATAAATCCGTCCCCACCTCTACCTCCACCATTGCGGGATTAAAAAAAAGAGATACTATGCGCCATATTTATCACAAAACATTGTGTTGAAAAAGGGTGACGCTTTCAGTGAAGCCGTAGAAAGGAGTTAAAGAACTTTCACTGTTACATATGGTTTAAGCAAGTTGTGCAAGTTTTAGCGAAACATATGAATTTTGCAATATACTTATATTATTTGAATTATTTTGATACTTTGGTATAAAATTTAAACATGTTAACGATTTTTTTCCTGTTTAAGTAGCAAGGCAAATGTAAAACATTTGTGTTGTTATCAGAAAATCGAAACCTTGCAACTCTTTTAGTTTGAAAAATAAATGAAAAATATGATAAAAACTACAATGATACATGGGAAACATTTTTCATCCCGTTTTGTGCAGCTAAATGGTCCGATGACAAATTGATACAGCAAACGAGATCGGCAAACTTTTCACTTAACGAGGGTTTAAGCTAAATTTCCAATAAACTTCTTTCTGCAAGCGTCATTCCGTTTGACCAATTTCTACACGATGGCATTAGTTTGGGAACTGATTTCATGAATCTGTCCAAAATTTGCCGATAACTTTTCCAATTAAAATTAGGGGTTTTATTCGTCGTTGTCTAGTGATTACGAATAGGATGAGATGGCAGTTTGCAACAACTATTCTGTCCTTCTACTTTGCCAGAGGGAAGCATGATTCAGAGTATAGTGTGATCAAATTAGAGGAAATATAAAGTTGTAAAATTGTCCTTTTTTCTGTCTGGGCGGGAAATCTATTTAATGAGCTGATCAATCAGTATACATACACCTCTCAGTAGAAGATGATGATACTATGTTCGACTTATTAGTGACAATCACTTTTAAATGTTTTAATTTATTTGGGAAAATAAATGCAATATCTCTATTTAATTTTGTCTTTTCTATCAGACAAACTGATTTTACACACAACATCTGTTTTTCTTAAAAGCTTAGCAATTGCTATGCATCGAAATCAGTTCATCATGCATCCAGCAACACAACAAACTACATGCGTGTTGTAATATCCTACATATCATGCACTGTATCACAGCAAAACCTCTAAAAATTAACCTAATCAACAAAAGCTTATGTCTACTTGAACAACGCAACCTGCTGCGAAATGGCACTCTCTGTGATAGCCAGATCCAATAATCTAATTCATTTCCTGTTGCAAAGAGATCCTCATTTCCATCATCGTAGTCACATGAGTTGAACATTTGTAATAGAATTGAGATGTTTATCAACCGATGAACCAATGTCAAGCATATGCTAACCATTAGACGCGACTAGAGGCTTGGGTGGTCTGATAGGCAAGTGAAACGAGTTCAATCAAATTTCCGCCAGGGCAGAGCTCATGCTGCAGCTGGAATGATGTAAAGCGACATCGATACGATTCTGCTTACTTCGCATACGCGATGCAAACCAGACTAGGATGCTGTGTTTGATGACGAAGCGTGATAAATTACCGATATAAATCATTTTTATTCGAAGAACATAAACTATTCCAAAGCTGACAGTTCTATAAATGTTAATGCATCAAAACAAGAACAGTACTCCTAAACGTAAAGCGGTTATCAGAAGTGTCATTCATTTGCCTGCTGTAGTTATTAGAACAGTATCGCCAGAACTGAACTGAACTGAATAGAAAATGATTTTATGAAAATAGTAAAAATAGTAATATGCCGAAATAAAAGTGTTGAAAATGCATCAAATAATAAACAATAATTGATTTTTATTAAATCAGTTGTCGCACAAACCTGTGGGAGTATAAAAAGCGCTTTTTTTATTAAAATTAGAAGAGCGCTTTCAGATGCCTCAACACGTATTTTGATTATTTTGGTATTTCGGTCATTTAATATCACTCAATATCACATCACTTACCATTTAATCATTCCATCCCATTCGACTATACCAGAAAGTTATATTGAAACACAGCTGCACATTCGCTTCTATATCAACTTTTTATTGTTCCTCACAATCAGTCTTTATCAATAGAGCTACGGAAACGAGGACATCCGTGGGAAACAGAATCTTAACCTATATCGTCGCTAGTCGGTACAACGTTTATTTTATTATGTACAACTCAATTAATGCACAGCTGGTGGTGCTGACCCACACAGATGACCGTGTAAGTTACGAACGACTACTATACGAAAATATATGACGTGTGTCGTTCCAAACTTTTTATTTTTTTATTTTTGGCATTTTGTTCCTACTTCATAAACTATGTTGTTACTCGATTCGTGAAAACTATTCTTCCCTTTACTGCTTTCGAACAAACGCTACAACTGAAAACACTATATGGTTTATTCAACAACTTGTGAAGATGTGCTACTGGTGTATATGAGTGATAAGTTCTAGTACTAGGGATGACTTATGTGTTGCACTATGTAATGGCCTCGGTGTTGTTTTTCGTTCTCGCCTTGCGACTATCTCTAACGTACGCGAATAGCTGTGTAGCACTGTAAATTTAAATCATAATGTAGTAGTTATTACTAGCTGCACTACAGCTTACATATGTCGCGCTAACACCCCCTTATAAGGTCGTCAGTTTCTGTAGAGCCCGCGCTATGTACTATCACGAGAACGCCACTGACGTGATCAGCACTTTGGCACCGTTGTCCTGCTCGACAGCCAGCTCCAATCGTAAACAAGGCATCTCATCGGTCAGTTTGTGCAGCAAGAACTCACAGTTCAAGATGGACATGTTCTTCCAGATGTGGTTGAAGGGAATCTTCTGCACAGCACATTCCGCTGCCGTCGTCCAGCCGCCGGAACAGTTGATCCGCAGTGTCATCGCCTCTTTGTTGTTGGCGAAGTGGAACGGCGAGCTTTGCCCGATCTGGAAGTAGCCCAGTCGCGTTTCTATCCCACTACAGTGCTCGAGAGCACTCGGATAGTCCTCCAGCACGTAGGCGCGTATGTTGAAGTCTGCTTCCGGTTTCCGAGCCGGACCGAACATGACAATCTTCAGCCGCTTGGTGACATTCACTTCGGGCGTTAGGCTCTCTCCACCGAGCAGATACTTGCCGAGCTTGCGGGTCATGATGTACGCGTTGTGCTGGTCTAGCTGAATGTAGGCTTGCGGGCTGGGCACATCATTTTCCGATGATGCAATCTTTTTCCAGCAGTTCGTTACTTCCTCTTTGTAGAAGAGCGATACCTTCCAGCTGCCAATATCCTCGGCGCAGTGCGGCACCTTGATTATGAGCGGTTTGGTGAAGTTACTTTTCGCTGGACCACAGACAATCGTTGGGCTGATGTGTGTGACCTGGTTTTCGACTAGTATCGTATCTTTGGAGTCGTACATGACGGCCAGGAAAACGTTTATTCTTAGCGCTGCCGGAATGGCTCCCTCGGGAATGGAGAGTGACGTTTGCAGATGCTCCATTTCCAACCAACCTCCGTCCGAGGTGACAACCTGGCGGACGGAGTTCGATTTGTACATGGCCTCCGACGAACTGGACGTATCCAACGAGTCCGTCGTTGCGATGGCGTAGGTTGAGATTGCTGCACAGGTAACCGGATGGGAGGGGGGTATTGCGGCATTTACAGGAAAGGAAATTGAAACCATCAATATTATGACAACCGGCCGCAAGCCCACATCAATCAATCGGTCAAATTAGTACAGCGGGAAGCTTATGAGGGAGCGCCAGCGGAAAACTATCATCATCCCCAATGTGCGATACTTACATGTGTTTGTGTTGGACGTCCCTGATAAGGATTCGGAGCTACGATACTGACCCTTCTGCGACTGAGCGATGGGTGACGACGCTATTTGACGCTGAAGATGGCTCTGCTCGAGCGAATGATACTGATGGTAATGATGCTGAAGAATCACTCCGGCCAGCTTTTGTTGATTGTACACTCCTGCCGAACCGTCCTTGTTCAGCGCCTGGTTCGGTTGCCTGCATAAAGGACCGTGACATATCGGGACGAACAATGATTGAACACAATACACAGTGAGCACAGCTTCAGCATCGCTAACGAAATTCCATTAGATTTGTCAAGCATACTTACATCGAATTGAACTGCGGTTCGTCGTAGTGATGCTCGGATGTCGATCTGGTCAGAAGCAGCGGAACATTCTGGCTCGGTACCTTTGGGACTTCCATGGTGCTGCCGTTCGAATATTCATAGCCATTGACACGAATATTGATGTCCGGGGGGTTGGACGAGAGGGTGAGCTTCTTTTGAAACTCGTGCGTGTACGTGTGCTGATCAGGTGTGGTGCGGGTAATGGAATACGTTGGCAGCTTTTGCCGATGTCGCATGTGCAGCAGAAACACCAGGAACGTTAAGCAGAGCGTCACAATGAACCCTAGTCCGAGATAAAATATCCAATCGGAAGCTGTAAAGAAATTTGGTAATAGTTTAAACATTAAATAAAACTCGATAAAATGAAAAATGTATTTATTAGGTAACAACTGAGATAAAACTGATCGGTCTCTATCCTAAAACAATTCAATTCTTTACATATTTACAGTTAATACCAATGCAAAATATTAATACGATAGAGTAACATAAATCGTTTTTTGTCCCAACATCTCATTTCTCTTAACGCTTCAAATCTTCAGAAAGCGTCTTCCGCTAGTACCATTCAACAATCGATAAATCAAATCCCACACAAACAAAGAATGAAACACATCAACATTTTTTTCACTTATCCGTTCAACCAGCAACGATCACATAATAGCCGGATAAATATTCCCCTGGCGAGTAATCAGTGCGGTTATTATGATTTTTCGCAATAAAAGAGAGGCTTCACCCTTCTTCATTTTCCTCGCTAGCTACATTGCAGTAACCCTACCCTACCAATCCTTCCATCCCTCTATTGGCTGCCTTTTACCATGAAGCAAACCGATATGAATGATTATGTTTATTGTTGATGCTTTTCAATGTGAAATGTATGCGCACAGTGCTTCCGACTTGACTGATGGCAGTGCACCGTAATGCTGAAAGGTAGTTGGGCGTCTATCGAAACACTATCCCAAGGCGGAAAACGGGATACGGCCTCACATAGGAGCGCCGCATTTCTCCCTGAGGAATAAACGGTGGCTCAGATTGGTTCCATTCATAACCGATGATTATGATTGGCTGAGTAGCATGTGATTGAATATGTTGCTGTGCTTAGTTTAGTGGCTTCTGCTATTATTAACTTCGCTTGCTGCACGATGCAAGTAGCAGCAATTTTCATACTCGGTGCATTATTTATTCTTCTGTCGTAGCAAGTGATTCCGCAATTTTAAAATCTATATTTCCAGCATGCTGTTTATTTTATTAATTTTTGTTGTACAATAACATTAAAAGCACAGTGAATTAAATATTTAATACATAAAAATATAAAATACATAGATCAATTTAATGATGAAAAAATGAATGTTTAAAGCACATACGTACGTTCAATCCAATGGCATGTTACAAAGCGCACGTACTTTAAATAGAAAATACCACCTGAGAACTGATTATTAAATGAGCATTTTAAACGCACAGCTTTTTCGATGTCTATTCGACATCCTTTTGGAAAACCGTGTCAACATTAACCCACAAAATAAACACACGGGTCCCATATTTCTCGCCCTTCAGCTTTGTCGCACGTCCCTGTGGGATATTTAAAAAGGTCTTGTAACTTGATCTAACACTGCGCAACCGTTTTTCATTAGAACACACGATTCCTGCATTTCCCATGTTCAATGTGTGGCATTATGAGGGATCTCTGTGAAGCAGCCTTTTCTTACCATCATAAATATGCACTAATATTGAATGCAGTTTATTTGAAAAGGGTAGGTTGTGTATGTATGGTACGGAAATAATACAAAATGTACCGGTTGGTTGATTGATTGATTGCTATATTCATGTTACATCAGCTTAGCTAGTACCTTTATAAAAACGGATACTTGATATGGATGCTAGTGATAGAGCAAGACAAAGATAAGCTTTGTTTGTTCTCTCGCTTCAATTGGTTATCCCACATTGTAGAAGAATCAATTATTGTTTGTAATGGCCCATATTGAATTAAATACAATCTCACCGCCTCGTTGACCATACAAAAATGACTAAACTAAAATGTACAGTCAAATTATTTACAGCGCCCATCCAATCTTTGGCTCACAATTCTGATACGTATAGAGACGATGTTCTGTTTAGAGGAAAACTAGTCGCATTACTCACCTGTATCATCAATTTTGCATTCGCCACCTCGGCAAACGATGGTTTGAACGTCCTTGCCGTGGCAGCCATAGGCACTGCTCTCCTGCTCGTCATGATCCTCCATCAGGGCTGCCAACTGTTGATGATGTTTCACTAGCGCTTTATCATAATAGTCGATGTTTTGTGTCCGACAGGTTCGTCTCCTTGATTGCGTGCATTTGTTTGAGCACGCGCTCCACGCAGACCATGATGACCAACGGCGTACTGCGAGCAATAAAAAGAATAATTGAATTCATATGCTGTATGCTACTATCTTCACCAATTGGTAGGATAAACTCATATGCATATTATTTTTGCAAGTAAGTATCTTTTTAAATGATAAACTTTTTTAGGTTATGTTATCCTTAAAATAAGATATGTATTTGAACATGCTTCTATTTATTACATCAAAGGAGCGATTTGATGTGATTTGACAAAAGTTTTCAAAACTTGCAATAACACTAAAACAACATTGTTATGATAATACTCACCAAAGGCGTTATCTTCGAATCCATTCGGAGTGATTATTTGTGTATCTTCTGGATAAGCGTAATCACCCATTTTGCAAACAGCACACACAGCACAATCCCAAGATTGGACGTGTAACGAAACAGAAATTAAACAAACACGTCAGCAAAAACTCGTTTCGAAAGATCAATCACTAGCAGGATCTTTGAACGGACGATTAATCATGGCATAAGCTATGCGAAGATTATTTGTTTAGGACAACTTCTTGCACCAACTGATAATCATTCGTCATCCTACCTGGGCAAGTTACGCAATCGGCCGTCTTCTGTTGGTTAGGACCTACGCAGGGCGCCCCACCATACAGGGGGATGGGATCGCTGCAGGTTCGTGTGCGTTTCCTTCCTTGAGCTGGTTTCCCCGGACAGCGACATTCTAACCAGGCGCTCCATTGGCTCCATCCTCCATTAACTAGAAGCAAGGTTAAGATAAAGAAGAAGAAATAGATACAAATGTATGCATTTAAATTTATACAGGAGGCTACTACCGTACTTTAAAGATTAAATATTAAGTTTTTTTACTAACCATAAACGATCAATTCTATTGGTTCCGATATCCTTTTGCCGGCAATGTTTTCTGCGACACACGTATAATTCCCTATGTCCTATATTATTGTAGGAAAAAGTTTATAATAGAAGAATTTCTCATTGTAGCCTTGATATTATATTTACAAACGCATATGATTAGCTTCAAGGACAATACAACGGGAAACATACCTGGAGATTCAGACTAGTTATCACAATGTTTCCTTCAGCCGTGAAGGTTAATAATGGACTAGAGGTGACGGTAAAATTGTTCTTCAACCACGTTATCTGAGGCTTTGGATAACCTTTGGGAGCCATGCACTTAATTTCCAGCTTTTCTCCAGCTTCAGCACGTATTCTAGTGTCCATAAGGTCGAAGTTTTTCTTCAAATCTGGAAGGAAAGTAATTGATAACATAATAATGCTGTATACAATGAGAAACAGCTTCGACGAAAAACTAGTACCCAACGTCTTGATAACAACGGCTTCTCAAAAACACATGATTTCAAAAATATATCTGAAAATTCAACTTCACACAAAACTTCCACACCATCTCAGAAGCGTTCTTCATTAATGAATCGTCGCCGTCGGAAGCATGCATGGCGCCATCCAAAAACAACTCGGCAGTTGTTCCCGAACTCCGTGACTTCCGTCGACATAACCTACAGGAAAGGTAAACTGCTCTCTGAATGAATAACGCACGACATGCGAACCCAAAGAGGGTTTGATATTTGTCAGGCACTAGACCCCAGCCAGACCTCATTTTTGGTGGCCTTCTTATGAAGTCACATCTATATTCAACTGGTTTGTTTTTTGAGGTTGTGTGTGCGCGTGTGTGCCCACATGCTTCTTTCCACGCATTCCGGATATGATTTATGACCATAGCAGCGGCTGTGGATGGCATATGGGGCCTGACTGACTTCTTCCCGTATAGTTTTGGGGTTTGTTTTATAATGAAACCGTTTGAACATTGTAACAAACTACAACATTCTTCTCAATCGATGCAGTTTATCATCAACTTCTGAGAAAAATGTTGGAGATGGGGAGCTTGTTAAAGAGCAAACCATAACTTTGTATCTTGAGAATTTTTATGACCAATTTGTTAAAATGTGTGCAGATAATTTGAGACAGCAGCGAGCGAATACGCAGCGAGTGATCATTTTGAATTAAAAATATAACTTGCAGCGGAGCTTCTTGTGGTGTTTTTTGAATATCGAGAT
Organism: Anopheles gambiae; assembly: GCF_943734735.2. NCBI lineage: Eukaryota > Metazoa > Arthropoda > Insecta > Diptera > Culicidae > Anopheles > Anopheles gambiae. The sequence continues at coordinate 24,853,393 of NC_064602.1, forward strand.
TATTTGAGGTTAATTGATTCATTCATCACAAGTTTACGCGAAGTGGTAGAAAGGATAAGCAACACAAATCATCCTAATTCAATTTACAAGCCAGAACAGGACCTTTTTCTATAGTAACAAGTGTTTTAATTTTAAACTCACCTTAAAAATAACTTTCAAAAAATTTCATGAGTTGACTCTGCGCTACAAATACCTTACTTTTAACGTACATATTTTTATACACAACGAGAAGCAGCTTGCTTAGGGTATTATCCTCCGAAAGCTTTTAATGAGTAATCGTTTGGCTTCATCGCATTTACCTCCCCATCTGAGCAATATGCTTCATATCGCTTAAGAAGTTGAAACTCAACCAGCGAAGCCTTACTTACAATCTTATGAACATTGAAGCAGATGGAAATCGTTTCTCCTAACCTGTAACATTCTTTCCGTAAGCATTAACTTTGATAGCTTACGCATTTTTAATGCCTTTAACCACAACGAAAACCTCTAAGCACCAGCTTTTTCCGCAGGGAAAATAACACCTCCTTGCTGATAAAGGTGTAATTTGAGCTGCAGGAACACGTAATGTGAAACATTACAAGTCAATGAGTAATACCGGTGTACACATACACATGTTTAAACATAAGAATTAAGTAACTTATCGTAATAACAACAGCAGAGCTTGCTCATTAGTCATAGGTTCATTTGGTTTTCAAGAAAGAGTGGTATGGTGGAGTTTCTTTTCAATAAGGATATTCGCGTCCAACGACTAGAATAGATACTGAGCATACCTCAGGTTGTATAATTTAGATATATTAAATTAAAGAGAAATTTTAAATAGCACAATTTTACCTTCATTCGACGTGACGGTAGCCTCCATCTTACTTTTAATTTCTTCCATTAAACCCTCATCTCAAGTACCTCACTTCATGCACAGCTGGGGCACCGTTTAACTCAGCAGACACACTTATTTTTACAGCATTTCGCTGTTACTCATTTCCTCGAAATGGTTCACCTGCTCGGGGTGGGATGACTCACCCATCCAATTCAACAAGTGATGCATACTTTTAAAGCCTCTCTAATGCTCGTTGTATAATTTAATGCTTCTCAACGCCCTCGCGGCCCTTTTCCCAACGATACTTACACGCAACAACAATCGAGGCGGGCTGGCTGACGGCTTTCCCGCGCGGAGACCAGGCGTGGCATTCGCATTTAAACGGCAGCTTGCCGAAGTACTCGTACACCAGGTCGCGGGAGATTGTGGCCGTTACCTCCTGGAAGTGCACACCGCTGTGCGGATCTACGTGCGACTCTTCGATCGACGGGGGTGGTTTTATGCTGCCGCTGCACTTGAAATGTATCTAAAAGCAGGCGAGGAAGGAAACGAAAACGAATAAAAAATACATAGAATTTCGCTCTACACGATCGCTCCAATCGACCATAAACACGCACAAACACATGCAGGCAAACGATGCTACCGAAATCTCTGCACTCTGCAGCCCGACCTGTCCATCTGAAACAATTTATCGCCACATTCGCAACGCTGAATAAAACATAGCGTACCCCCCGGGTATGGATCTGCATGATGGTGCCCCTAAAAGGATTAAGAACCCCATAAAGCCTACGCTACACGCAAACCCTCACACTTTCGCTTGATCGGTGAATGTAACCGAGTGTTGTTTTTTTCTTTTTTGTTGGTTCTATTCAAATCAGTAGAACCCTGTTGTGATGCTCCCATCTTACTTCCGGTCTACTATTTTGCTACATTCGACGCGTCCCACTTGATAGTATCAACACAGCTTAGCTCTTGTCGTTTGCTATAAGCCGTCAGAATAAAATATTCATGAAGCTAAAGATGCTCGTAACCTGTGTGGTGGAAGGGGGAAGGGTTACGCAGCAAAACAACAACCACACCAAAAGGCTTAAATCGAGACGAAAACAACACTCGACGAATGGTGGTTTTTGCATCTTCAAATGTGCTCCAAAGTTCTGACCAACCAGTCCATCATTGGGGTCGTATGTGGGGAAAGTATAAAATATTAAACATGCTGTGTTCTTCTGTAGTCTGGGTTGCGATTCTCTGGCTTATTTCCACTTTTCTGTACATATTCAAATTCTTGGATGGTCGTCTTATGGTATGAAAATCAGATTCCTTTGGTTTGAATTTACAAAACAATCCTTTCGCGCCTTTCCCCACTCTTGTCAATGCACTTCTACACCTACTTAACTTAAGTGAAACACCAAAACTCGTGCCAACTTTTTGCCACCACTCACCTGCAACGTGTTCGCCGCTTTACACTTCAGCACGGCCGGCTTGCTCCGGATCACGTAAGTATTTTGCGGCTCAACCAGAAAGTATGGCGCTTCCTCCACCTTCAACCCACCGCCAGTGCGCTCGCCAAACGTGCCGAACGCTTCGCTTGGTGGAAGTACATCCTCACCATATGACACTTCACTGTCATTTTCATCCTCCTCTTCTTCTTCCTCCTCATCCTCCTCCTCCTCTTCATCATCTTCGTCGACTTCCTCGGCTCCGTTCGATTCGGCAGCACCACCCAGCGCCTTTCCCACCTTAGAACCACGCACACTTGCCGAACCCTTCGGGTGTTCAATCACAGTACCTGACGTAGGCCCGTTTGACTTGCCGGCAAAAATGTTATCCAACGTGCCTGAATTGATTATTTTACCGTCCTCATAATTATCACCTTCGTGTTCTTCCCTCGTCGGTGCGTCGTAGTACTCGTCCTTGGCAGCGTCCACAACGTCATCATCCCGGACGGGCCGCCGGTCGTCAAGCATACGGGCCGGCTTTTTAGCACCATCACCATCGCCATCATCATCATCATCCCTCTTTTCAATAACGTCACTTCCTGGCCGTTGACGAGGAGCAAGTTTCATTTCCGCGTGATTGTTTTCCGACTTACGGACCGCATGCAGCTCACCCTTTGGTACCGTTGCGAAGGGGAGGACGAGCGATTCGTGCGATTTACGGCTTTCCCGGTCCGGTGCGGGATTGAATGGAACATCCCATCGGTTCCCTGCGTCCGGTGGTAGGTGAGCCTGCCGATTGAAAGGCGACTGCCGCTGGCTATTGCCATCGAATGGCGGTGATTTATACTGTTCCAATGCGGTATCTTTGCGCGGCAACGCAGCGGATACATGCTCCGGGTAGTCCGACCGACGGTGCTCTTTCGTTTCCAGACCACCGGGCGAGGCCAGTCCAACGGTACAAATAAAATATAGCTGAAGGAAATATGGTAATCGGCAAGGTACGGTCATGGTACCGGGTTTGGGCGAGAGGAAGCGTGGTGAAGTGAGTGATAATGTTAAACAATATTAGAGCCAATGCTGATAACCACAAAATATCCACAACGGATGTGAGCAGTGTTCTTAGGAGGCACGGGAAGTGTCGCAGAATATCATCGTTTGTGCTGTTGTGGTCGCTGTTGTTGTTGTTGTGGTGAAGAAAAGGGGTTTTTATTGTTGGTTTGTGTCACACTTGAAATGCCCGTCATAATTTACAGACGGCTGACGAAGTGTACGCTTTGTGAAGTTGTTTAAACTGGTCTTATTTACGCCATTATTTGGAGGTTTCTGTAAAAAAGAAAGACGACTTTTTGTTAGTAAATCTTTATATATATTATTTTTACACCTGTAATTTTATTATAAATGTTATCGAGTAGTTGTTGCAATGTTTGCAAGGTAAAGTTGATCAAAAATATATTTTGCCCAAAAAAATTCTTCATTTATTCACCCATTCTAGTTGCTATCAATTCGTAGCAACATATTAAGAAATTCCCATCGTTCTTCTACGTGAAGCTCATTTGTACGTGGTACTTTCTCTGCAGAAATTAAGATAAGAATTAATGCGCTACGCTTCTTGCCCGTCTTCATCACTGCACACTCGAGAGAAAAATCACTTCATTCTTAACACTCTCCCCTAACTGCTCGTACAGAGCAAGTTTTAATTAAACCAAATCTTACCGTACAAAAGCACAAAACGCACTGCAAAGCGACTTTTATTGCTTAATCCTAGCACCCATCCACATGGTGCATCGCCGGTACATTGTTGTGCAGTGGAAAACTTTATGGAGGTAAAAATAATTTACTGTCAGCACAACTTTTTCGACAAGATGTACGCAACATAAACGCAGCCACGACGATGCGTCAGACCGAATAGCTTCCTGACGGTTCTACAATAAACTATTTGAGGTTTTTCCTCGTGAATAGCACGCTGTGCCCGGTGCAACTCCCGCGCAGAATGCTTACACCGCTTGACTAATTTCTTTGGGGTTGGTTTTCAACCAAGAGATAACTTTCCGTGGCACATTTCCAGCGGCACCAGCTGTGGAAGGAAAATGTTCTCCGCAACCTCAGCAATGCTCAGCTGAGGGATACTGGGGCGTGCGATTGGTGTGGAAATGTGAAAAATATGTTGCTAATTTTTCCATTGCGGTTTCCAACTGTCTTCCGCTGGATGGATGCCATCCCTGTGTGAGTGTGTTTTGTTGGCAAGTGCCGGCAAGACGGAGTAAACATTTCGCCTCGCTTTGGGCCCGGATCGACCCGGAGCCTTGCCGGGAGGGGAAGGGTGCAGTGGTGCTCCGTTTTCGTAAGCGTTATGCCTTCATCCGTCGCAGCTGTGTTGGACAGCGTTGTCACTGCAATGCTTTAGAGCTTAAGTACTTTTTGGTCTTTTTTGGTGGCTTTAATTATGCGAATTACTTATAATTAGTTTTTCATTATGGCTTCATCGTGTCGCGGCGCGTTTTTTGCACCGGCTCCGAGCCCTTTCGCTGGATCGTAAAATTGGCTTAATGAAAAGTTATTGAAGCGTTAAGCGGCGTTGCCACTCAAGGGTTTGGGTTTGCTACTTTTGCGCCAGCGGTACGGTTTACTTTCATCTGTACGATGGCAACGAGTGACTTTTGTTGTTGCTGTTGGTGCGCCTTTTGTTGTTGTTGTTGGTATTTGAGTTTGATTTTTCGTTAGCTAGACAATTGATCAAACATTTTTTAATTTTATTACTCAAGCAACTACAACATCAATTTTGAAATATGTTTGTGAAGATTTTGTAAATGACCAAAAATAGCATAAAATTTTTCTCCCTTTTTAAAGTACATCAGTGCACATTGTTCTGCACAAAACTAAATCCTTGCTTCAGGTCATGGTATGTTCACCCTTTTGAAATACAATAGAGCTTTAAAGTGCAATCGATTTCGATTTGGCAAAGCTCCATATTGATCTGTCATTTACAGCAAGCCATAAGCACTCTTGGTGTTTCCCAGCGCTCTCTATAACACCGATTGCTGTACCAACAGCTACAACGCTGTCATGGAGGATATTCCAAAATGCATCCTCTCACATGTGTGAATCGCAATCGTAAATCGAAGAAGCTTAAAAAATCATTTGTTTCCAAATGGGATCAACAGTCACATGCAGAGCCCTGTTTCTGTTTGCACTCTTTCTCCGAGGTCCGATTTTGAGCACATTTACACCAGGGGAAAAAAGTACCATACCAGTATAAAACATGCTTGATACAAGGTACTAAAAAAACAGCACTTAGCAGGATCTTAGTGCTGCTGGGTACTTAGCAGGAAGATACTTCAGAAAATCTCCATTGCACAAGGGACAAACGATGTTCTACAGTATTGGAGGAAAACTTTAACTCATGACAAGAAAAGATTACTTCGTATACGTGCACTTGTGCTTGCTCCTTGTTGTGGAATATGTTTTACACACTACAAGAAGCTCTGAGTTATATCATCTCTTACCCAAACCAATTTCATCTCTTCACTAACACTCTGTACAGTTTTATAAAGAATTAGAGAGTAAACAGCATATGTTTACTGTACTCTGTGCTATGGACAGTTTTGAAAAATAATGGAAAAATATCGTATTTCTAAACATCAAAGCATCAAAATATCTGTTTTTATTTAATTTTGAACAAATATACAAAGTACATTTTACAACGGTGGTAAAGTGAACTAATAAAAACAGTAAGTACAGATTAAAGTATTCAGCTACTGAGAAAATTCCAAAGCAGATTGTGGTTATTAGTTTTCTCCAACGTTTCAGCCTCATCACTAAAAGAATGAAAAGAAACACCAGTGAGCGGAGTAAAATGACGCAATAGAAAGGAGCATAAAGAGTATTTGAGGAAAAAATGATTGAAATATGGTACAGCATCCACCATAATTCCAATTTCAAGAAGCAAACAAAAAAAACACAAATCTTGAAATATCGATTTCATCATTCGCCCGTCGATTGCATGAAAAATCTATCTTAAAACAAAGCATACAAAAAGTTCCTTCATTAAGCGCAATGTATTCTTATCGGGAGAGGACGAGATTGAAAATTGGCATTTCAGTGCGCGTTGTACAACTTTAGCCGATATCATGTTCCAATTTCCCTCTTTTCATCAAGAAAAACTGTAAATGGAAACAATGCTTCACGAACAAGTTCGCTGATGATTAAACGTGCTTTTGTTTTCTTTTCTTGCCGTTTTATCCTGCCGCAGTGGATGAGCTTTTGTAAGCAGATGTTTGACGGAATGAACGACGGAATGTCGATGTTGTAATTCAACAGATATTTTGCCTTTTTCAGAATATGTTTTGGATTACGTCACGTTGTCAAGTAGATCATAAGCAAACGCGTTTAAACAAACAGCTACGATGGGAAGTAATACTTCTTCAAAATGTAAATATACATGGTTGTAAAATACCAAAATATTTACGTGTGTTTACAATCAAAATGAAATTAAGTCAAATACCTTCTTTTTTTAAGTCAACAGCCAAACTATATCATCATCTCTCGGATGAAACATAAAGCATGTCATTTTCCATGCCAACTTTCATATCCTTTACATTGTTTTACAACTCATATCCGCGTATCATGTATTACATTTTACATTACATGCGTAAAATGGGGATGAAGCCTTCAATGCGGAAGTATGGAAAATAATATGGTCTGCATTTATGACTTCAGCGATACGTCATGTTTACAGCTTTGCGGTCACCGACAAGACAAGCGTTTACGATCTTGCGCGAACGCACATAAAAACCGCAAGGTGGCTTCAATGTATCCCCATGCATCCGAGGACACCCATGTTGCTGCAAAGGAAAATCGATTGTACCCACCATAATACCGTTGCTGCGAGAGTTCAACGATACGCAAATTTATACCCTCTCAGGGGCAAAGCAAAGATAATATGATTTGGAGTAAGGCTAATTAGTTCATCCCTTTGGAGATTAGTATCCGCGTGCCGAAACTAGATCGGGATCATTGTACAGCATCGCCAGTGTTGAGCTAAATTATGCACATAGAAGCTTAACACAGCTTTATGTGTAGCTCCATTCCATCATCAGCACGATCTCCCTTGACATTTGTCGGAAGCGTAATGGCATCCTGTATAGCTAGCTAAACTTAATAACCCAGCTCATACTAAGGCCCAGATTAAAATGCAAAAGCAGTCGGATCGATTACCTGGTGTGAAAATTAAACTACTATACTGCCAGAGAAGAAGCCCATTCCAGGTGAAAAGTTCGCATGAATCAAGCAGCAAACCTTCAGCCCTTTCAAATTACGGATTCTATAAAACCCATCATCTTCCTACGAGCTACCTGCTAATGTACCAAAGCTAAAACATCCAAATTGACACCATGTTCTCAAACGCTGCATGCGTGGTGAGTAAATTGCATGGTATTTAATAAATGCGCGGTAAACCTCCCATTTGGCGGCGCTGAGGCATGCAACTTGGTTTCCGATTGTACAGTTGCAGGCGGTACATAATTTATGTTCACTGCATTCCCACACGCTCTCGCGTCCCGAATTTTACCGGCAGCATTGTGTGCCCACGAAGCACGAAGAACTAGGAACCTAACCCAGCGTGTCTGCAAGCTCCAGCGGTAGGGACAGATAAATTGATATTAATTTCCCCTCAACATGCAAATTGGCATCCGATACGCATTCGACATTATTCGGTCGTAATTACTCGGGTGTCTCGAGTTACGGTATAATTTACCATTGCAAGTTGAGCTCTAGACTAGGCTGCATTAGCAAAATTAAGCACCCTCATCCCCTGCCACCAGCTTTGATTCTTGATTTGATGATCTCTTTGCGAGGGTGTTCACAACTGCTTCTGGCTCTGCGAGTTGGACACTTTTCAATACCCTGGTCTCATTAGTTACCTCGTAATAGTCGGTGTAAGGTTTGTAAACATGTGTAATTAACAATTCCAAGAGGAATATTCCAGCATCATAGCTGCCGTTACATCACAAATTAAGCGTTAATACCCTATAATATTCTTATAAAAAGCTGTATTGACAACATAGCGAATGAATCAATTAAGCCATTAACTGTTCTGTAATATTTAATGATAAATGTACCACTCTCGCTTTTAAATTCCACATCCGTATCAAATTCACTGTTATCCCAAAACGTTTGTTCAATCGATATTAAAAAATAATTACATTGAGAAGGAGTGTCATCTACTAATAGGCATATTTTAGGGGGTTTCATGCAGCTAGAATCAATAGTACTCGCGGATGTTATCGGATGTCGGAATGTACCAGGAGCATGATCAGGATTTACTCGGTTCAACTGCGTGGGTAAATTGATACAATTAGAACAGACAACCCGCAAACGAAATGAAACCAATTTAAAGCAAACCCAATTTGCAATATTTTGACTCTAGCAGAAAGAATTTCAATTTATCGATGGCGTAACCCCAAGGTGGTTGAATTTTGGGCAAAATCCATCCGCAATATGACTCATTAAATTTTTATTCTTGAGCATTGCATTCGTCGGTTCTTTTTACTCAGTTTATTTAAAATATATTATAGATTATATATTATTTTATATTATTGATTTATAAGAATGTATAACTTTTTATGTTACTGTTTCATTTTTTAATCAAATATAATTATACCGGCAAAAATACATGTTTTGAGGCTTTATGATCATTGAATTTAAATCAGTAAATCGGAATAATAGTATTTTTAGAGTTTAAATATTTTGTTTGGTTCACTTGTTTTTACAAAAAAAAATGTGTTCAGCTAATCAAAACGAATGCAATTCTAATGGTGATTCTCATTAATCTAATCGTTTTCATATGAAAAATTTAAATGAAAAAAAAAAAACATTTAAAACAAGGAATTTTATATTTTACATTTCGAATTAATAAAGCACACCTAACCATGGCTCCTAACTTCGGAATTAAAAACAATCCAACAACCCTTGAAGCGTCATGCGCTCCATCAATAGCTGTTTTAAATGATGTCACAGTTGGAAAGAATCCTAAATTCGTTCCCCATAACATTTTTTCTCTCACATTACGGACATCACTACCTTTCACTGCAAACATTTATTTCTAACCATCGAAATGATTTATGTTCAAGTCTATCATCAACCGAGGGAAAAATCATTTTTCAATTTGCTTCTCAGATGCTCGCACACTTCAATGCGCTTCTTATCCGCCGGGTTCTATCGTCCTTGGTTCAAACATCCTCGCGCAACCGGCAGGACTTCCAGCAGACAGGATGCTTTGCATTATTAATCACTCTGGCAAACATCATAAATATAGAGACAACTTTTTATTTACCTCTTCCGCCACGGTTGACCGGCGGAATTTGTGGAAGTTGGGAAAAAAACGTGGGTAGCAAACAACGTAACAAGCATCGGTGACGCCAATGCTGGCCAAAAGGTTAAGATACTTTCCTCGGACCGTTGGGGAGGAGGGAGGGCGCAGCATAAAGTTTGCACCGGGTTTGCCTTTCCGATGTTTCCGGATTGAATTGGTCATGGTAACGCTTGGGAAAGTTGGCCCGCAGTCTCGGTATTTCCACAAACGCACACACACATCGACACAAACTCATCCACCGGCAAGGATACGCCGTAAATGAAGGAATTAAAATACTTTTTAATAGTTTTACGGTTTATTGTCTAAACTCGATAACGATATAAACAAATGGCATCAACTTCTCGAAAACTCGTACACAACATAACCTGATTCGGACCGATCGTCGAAGGATTGCCCATGGAAGAAGAACATCCTCGGACTTGTGTGCTGCTTTTGGATTTTTATCTCCCCCCCCCCCCCCCCCACCATACCTCACCGCTTGCAAACTTCTGGCCAGCCCGAAATTGCCTTTTGGGAAAATGGCATCGTTATAGCCCGGAGGACCAATTGTGCTAATCGGAGCAATGCCGAGAAAACCGCTCGAGAAAGGTTCGGGCGAGTTTTGCCGTTTAATTGTTATAGTTGTAGTTTTGGCCTGGTTAGGTTGCGATACAATTACCCTCACCATGACACGGTGCTCTCTCTCTCCCCTTGAATTTGTTTACCATTCCGTGGAATGTAGCCAATTTTGTGTTAGTTGAAGTTTGTTATCAGCTTAAAAGGAGAACAAAAAAATAGAACAACAACTTTCCTACCAATGCGCAGCAACCGTAGGCATATAACCAGCCTGGAAGGAACGGTCAATCGGCAATGGATAAAATCTTGACTTTCTTCGCGTTCACACATGCATGCATGCACGAATCGTATTGATTCCATAGAGAATGCATCAGCCCTTAGGCAAGGTACCACCATGGTAGAGGAAGTTTGATGAATTTATCGTACCACCATTTGCTGATATTCGTTGCAATTCAAACTAGAGCATTTGCATGAGAAAGGGAAAACATGTCTATATGAAACGTTCAATCTACAGCACCAGCAAACCTTGTGCATGCAAATGAGACTCAACACGGAAGGTTGCTGATAAATTTTTTTCGGGTGGTGAATTCGATCAACCTGATTTTATAAACAACTCGTTTGCCCTTAAAAGTCTGACAATCGTGGATAAGGTTATGCTTTTGGTTTGATGGTATTGAAGAACCATTCTTTAGCATGCGTTCAATATGTACTGAATTGAAGTGCTAAGTTCAATAGGCATGTATATTATACTCCATTTACTAACATTATATCTATTACTCCTTCTACATAAACGAACAATATCACTATAAATCTTGCCCATTTTACCTTTCAACAAGCCCCCAGCTTTAAATATTATCAGCCAAGTGCTGTAGAATATTGGCAATCCGTAGTGTGTATGTAATCAGATCAATATGTGCATTGACAGCAAAATTGGATTTATGCACAACTCATCGAATGAATCATCAATAGTCGAGGGATTAGAAAAGTCGTTTTGAGTGTAATTTTCATTTGAATCGCTCTCCTTTTTTTTCGCGGTTCTAAAAGGCATTTTTATCACGCAAAAAAGAGGAGCCTTTTCCTCCGTATCACAACGATTCAGACACCACGAACAACAACTAAAAAAAAGGCAACCCCGAACCATAAAAGCGAGAGTTTCTCCAACTTTACCGGGACGGGCCGCCGGTACCCGCGTAATAAATTTTCTCCAGCTTATTTATGTATATGCGCTATATTTTCTTCCTTTTTCTGCCAGGAGGAGGCCCCCATGTTAAACAACGGTGCGACGTGCATGGCACGAATGCTTTCAAATGATCCATTCAAATGCCCCTGTCGGAGGAACCTCCCTGAAGCCGGCTGTGGAACCGGATAACATACAAACACTTATGCCATGCATGTGTGAACATACACTCGCTCGCTCGGCATTCCTCAGAGGGCGGACAGACACGAAAATAGTTCGCTTGTGTTTGAATGCGTTTTTTCTCTCTCTCCACCCGGAACGATTGTTACTTCTGGCAGGATAGTCGCTTCCGATGCTACTTTTCTGTTTCTGCAGACGCTCCCAGACCATACCGACCCCGAGCTGGGAATTAATTTCAAGTTGCGATTTTTGTGGAAAATGCACTCCACAGTGCGGAGGAGCGGTGGGAGGTGCGAGGTCGGAGTGCAGTGGAGTAGATACGGAAACAGCTACCAACATTATTCTGACTCATTGCGCAATGAATGGGCTTCGGATCTATAAATATCCTCGACACAGAACGAAAGTCATGTCGCTTTCAGCGCAAACCTTGAGCTTTCACAGTGCTAGCATTAGCTGGAGTATTTTTTCCGGGTCGAAAAGAACCTTGCAAAACTTGTGAAAGAAGGGAGGGTCTGCCTTTCGGAACGAAAAATACATAAAAGACGGATTGCATTTCAAGGGAGCTGCTATTCTCGTGTCTTCGACGCTTCTAAGGATGTTAGGCTGCGCTGGAAAGAACTGAAGATAAATTGAGGGTAAATTAATTTTGGCGCCGTTGAACTGATTTTCTGCAGCTCAACCCGACCGTAGTCAGCGCTGACGCAAGGTATGGAGTAATTTTAACCAAACCGTTCACAGTGGACAGCATACGTTAAATGTTTGTTTCGTATCATGCACCGCAGAAGTACCTGCACAAAGTGCAGAGCAGTACGGTGTACATTCAAAGAGCGATTTTTCAACCTTCACACCGAATTCCTTTTGAAAGTACGAACCTTCTAACCACAACAACTCGGACCAGACGTACTGAAATACCTGCTCCCGTATTTGAGTTACGAATGGGGTAGGAGCGTAAATAGAAGCGAACAACGTACCGTTCACGTTTACAGTCACGCTTACGTTAGTGCTTTCTAAGTGATTGCATTGCAAATTCTTTGCCCAGCAATGACAGTGGAAGTGGAGGTTTTTTTTTTGGCTACACCATGTGCTGAATCCTTAAGCCACATTGGCATAAGGCCAACGTCTCTGCCCAGTTGTTGAGGTTTATGTAAATGGACTTTTATTTTTTCGACACGTTTTTGTTAAAAATAAAAACAACATTTTGTTCGTCCTTTGCAGAAACGCCAACTTGATTGGCGGCGTTAGGTGAGAATCCTGAACGATTTTTTTCAATGTTTACGAGTTTTGCGGAAATGCATAATGTAAAAGCTTACACCAAAGCTTGGCAAAGCTTCAATAAGGTCTTCAATCCAATTGGGACCAACGATAGGTACTAACTGCTGCCATCATCATCATTATCATCATCATGGTATATTATTTCCGTTGCATATCCTATCCAAATATCCTCTTACCAAACAACAATATTTTTCCAATCCATTTCTAACCGCATCATGCAACGATTTTTACGCCATTTGCCATCCTTCCCCAAAGGTTCGTTCACATCTGAGCTGGGTTCATTATTTACCTACTCCATTGTCCACAGGTTGATTACTGAATAAACCAATCTTTGGTGCTCGTGTTTGCATAAAATTGATAGTGGGATAGTTTGAATGCATTTCTATAACTTTGAAGCATGTATTTGTTGGCAATGTAAATGTAATTTAAATGTGAATTATGTTTATTGCATAATGGTAAAACAAACTCTGTCCCGACATATTACGTTTCCAACAAACTTTCAACCTGTTTCCTTTTTAAATTGATTTGACTAAATTGAAAGCACTATAGCCGGTACATGCAAGAAATGCAACGTGCCTAATGCAAAGCCTCCGTACCACGGACAGTTGTTTATTTATAACATCTCCATTTCGTAATTATTAAGTTCTAGGAGCCTCACGTTTTCACCATTTCCCCTCGGTTTCGTTCGGTTTATGTTTTGAGAGAATATCAAACCATACAAACAGCGGCCAGCCCGCTAACGCCCGCTGGTGCCTAAACATAATTCGATCCCTTGTTTATCATGCACACGTACTGCGTATAGACCTGCAGCTACACAGTGAGGAGTGCATGCATATATGTGCAACCGTCGGCCAACTGTAGCTGTGCACCACGATCCCTTCTGTGCATGGCCTCGAAGAAGCTCCCTTGCCCGGAAAAGAGTAAATGATATGTTATTTCTGGAAATATTACACCCAGCCGCGGGTATCCAGCAGCTGTTTACGAAGCGCACCGATGAGTCAGCGTGAACCAACAATAAAGTAGACCTAGGTATGCCGGCTCGCCCCGTGAATGGGGGAAAAACCCGGAGGACTCACACTTACATATTCCTTCCCAGTTTCTTCGCCGCCACGATAGACGACGATGCCGGCGATTCGTACAGCAAATGGATGGATGTTTCTGTTTCACTTCGCACACTTCATGCTTGTCTGACATGCAGACTTCCTTCGCCTTTTTGCTTTACAAAATTCAAAAATTTTCGTAAACCTTTTGCTTTGTTTTTCACTGCACAAGAACTACATTCTGCGCGTACAATTCGACTTCGGCGCTGGAAAAGGTCGCTTTGATCTTTGACTCATCAGCCGCAGCATCACACTCGCTGTAATAGAACACAGAAAATACTCTTTCTTTTTGTTTCCGCATACGCCACGTCACGGTAGATCATTCCAATCGCACCGTAAATACACTGTAAGTAATCCAACTCGCCGGCACCGGCACTGCATCAATGCTCGGGACGATTAATGTGATTAATCTCGGATGATTCCATCAGCACAGGCACATGGCGGGCTGAACCCGATTCGAGGGGACCGAACGCTTGATAACATTATTATTTTCTTTTGCACTGGAGCCAACCTTTTACCACGACACACGACACTTGACCTTACATTCTTTCGTTTAATGGCATTTTGTACACTCACATACTGCTGTTTGCTGTGGCTCGTGCAGGTTATCAATGTAACGACACTTTCACTGAGCTGGGATTTTTTATATGTCACAATGCTTTTTGGTTTTACATTGAAAGCTGATTATTATTAGTATTCCTTTGCGTTAGATTAAACTTCACCGTTTTTTTTTCAACCGGCACAATACATACCATACAACACAAAAACCCGCGCTCGTTCGCACTAATGTAAACACACGCCGAGCATCGTTAGCCGACACGAACGCTCCGCGTATTTACGTACAGAAGGCGCGAAATTTGTTTTGATAGGCTGTGTCGCCACTAACAAACCACGTCCAGCACGAGCAACGTTCACAACGAAACTGACTCTTTATGGTTTATGTTTCTATGTTTATGCTTGACTCTCTGGCGCCGCTCACAACTGTGAAGGAACTCAGCCGGCGGGAGCATGCGAGTTAGCCTGAGAGAGCGCACACGTGAGTTTTATGTTGCTCACTTCGGAACGGTGTAGATTTGAGCGCAATTCTCACTCAACTTACTCATTGAATGAACATTATCGGATTGCGTGACATTTTATTAATTTTGTACGGTGAATCCTCATGCGATGAGTTTATTGCCATGCTGTAGGTAGTGGTTAAAGTTAGAGATTGTATTGGATTATTCTTAGAAATTGAAATATTTCCGTTAAAGACTGTTCACAGTGCCATCGTTTACAAGGTTTTATTAGATTGAAGAGAAAAAATTGAATTCCGATGCAATATTTTGTCAATTTCTTATTATTATTTCATGAAGCGATAGATTTTTTTGAAATTTATCCTAACATCAACTACGCATCATCAGTATTTTTAGTATTTCCTTATTCAACACTGCAAAAATAGTATTTTTGTATTAGTCCGGGCAATTTACTTTAAAGAAGATATAACTTGATTAAAATAAATACAAAAATATCTTCCGTTTAGCACTATTTAGTACAATTTTATTTGTTGTTGCAATTATTTTGCGCAACTTTGCTTACCACGGCAAAGATAAATGGCAAACAAAATTATTCAAATGATCAACAAGTCAGTGTGATGACGAACTGCTTTCAAATTATCGACAAATAGACTCCATCGGGGATGAAATTTCTTTGTCCCAATCACGCCATCGACGCAGCACAACAAAAAAAAACACCCTCAAGGCATACATTTGTAGCCCTTTGCAAAACTCCTCAAATCGAAACCCGCATTAGTGCGCGATGACAAAAGCATACTCACCTATACGAAATGTTCTGCCAATCCCAGCAGCGCCCTGTCATCATTACATCCTCATCAACCGTCTGGCCGTCCCGTTCGGCTCGCACACGTCATGTGGATCTGCGTGATTCAAAAACCGACTCCCCCTGCTGATGCCCCTTACACACCAGGAATCTTCAAAGCTTCCCAAGGGCCCGGGTTTGCCATCATCTTGTGGGAAAATAACCGCGCAACCGTACGGGTTCTATGTGTGCGGAGCGGGGATAATGAAAAGAAAAACTACACACAGCGCCGACCAGCGCCTTTTCCAACGCCGTAAGAACGTACTTTTTCAAAGGACCTGTGAGCTAGCAAAAGAAGAAGAAGGAAAAAACCCCTCCGGCCACAAAAGACCCAAAACCGACTGTGACGGGACGGGAGCGTGTTTCGCCAATTCTTGATTCGTTTTCTTTCGATTCACTTTTCTCACTTCCGACAGCAGCTCCACAGCACCCGCTACGGCAAGCGGTAACGAACGAATCCCCCCGCCTAGTGTTGTATTGCATACCCTTCGCAGTGGGATTGGGCAGAGGGAATGCAATGGTAAAACAGGACAAACGCGCGCTGGAGGAGGAAGAAAAAAAACACGCTGTACAACACAGAACGCCGGAACCAGGCAGAAGAATTATAACAAAGCGACAACTTTTTCAATTAAGACATTCCGGAGATTTGGATCGATGGTGACGATGGAAAAATCTTCCCATACCCCCCCATATCGCCGGGAGAAGGTTTCGGGCCGACCGGAATTGAGCAGAAAAAAGACCTCTCCCCGTGGTTCGCTTTCTACTCCGCCACCGTACCAAGATTGGGTAAGATGGCGCCGCTCCGCCCGATGACGATTCAATCGGAGAATGCGATTGCCTTGGTTTCGACAGCACTCACGCCTCTCCCCATGCTGCACGAAACCGAAAAAGGTGGGCAAAAGGCAAAAAAAAGTTATATCCATCTCTGGCAAGCAAAAACTCTCGGCATAACTATGGCACAAGCTGCGGGGGAAGGGGAGGAAAGCAATCGGAATTGATTTGTGCGGATACAACAGCAAGTAGCAAACAGTACACGCGAGAATTCGTCCCGCAACAACAAAAAAAAAACCCGGGAACACAATACCGAAAAGGTGGCGGAAATTGGATCAGATTCTTGCTCCGGTACACAATAAATTGTCGACGGTTGGTGCCACTGCTGCTGCCACTACTGCTGCTGCTGCTGCTGCTGCTATTAATTAGCTGCAAGCGACAGGATGGACGGAAAAATGGGGATTCCCCCCACTCAATCCCGGCTACTTAGCTGACAAGGAATTCGCGCTGCTTTTGGTGCACGAGGACATCTTTCTTTGCTGTGCAGGCGCTCCAGTTCAAACGAGCCTACAACCGCCACCCACAACACTAATGGTTTAATTTCATTTAAACTTACTCCTTTCTGCCATGCCATACCACACTGACTTCAGTGCAGGCAAAAGGTAAAACTGTCACATTCCAGCCAGTGTACGCGAGTGTGTGTGGTGTACGCTACTAACTACATTAAACAATTAACTGTCAATTTAAATAATTTATCATTTACCGCCCTGATGGAAGCTTTCATTTTTCATACCACATTGGCAGAAACTTTCCCACAAAACAATGGTGGTTAAGGGGGGGAAGGCTGGTGGTAGACTTGACACCGGTGGGCTGTTTTTGAAGCATAATACACGGATTATTATTCCGACCGAGAAGCGATCATTTAAAGCAGGTACACCGTTTACTTAAATTAAATTTAAATTACACTCTCCCCCACACACACACACATGCTACACCTCAAAACCTGTGTTCTGTGTGTGTGTATGTGTGTGTGTGTGTGTGTGTGTGTGTGTGTGTGTGTGTGTGTGTGTGTGTGTGTGTGTGGGTATGTAGTTATGTACACAAAAACTTCTCCCCAAGCACACGGTGCTTGTCAGAAAGCAACAGTCCGTACGGTGCGATGTACGATTTTACGATTTCTGCAGCGCATCGCTTGTGACAGTTTATTGGTTTTAAAATTCTTGTTTAGCGACGCTATTTACGGTACAAACAATCCAGATGGAAACACGTGGGGGACTGCAAGTAAAGTTAAAATCCCCTTCCTCTCATCCCATTACACCGTTCATTTCATTCTAACCCTTACGTTAAGCAGGGTTTAGCTTTGTGGATACGGCTTACCGTGGCAGAAAGCATCCCCAGCATTCGCCAACAATCTTATCAGGGGGACAGCAGTAATAATCTCCCAACCTGCACACAAACCACCCGTATCGAAAGGAGTAACAACAGCACTGGCTCGGGGTTCTGATGAAGGGAACCTTCTTCGTTCTGCTGTTATCGAACCGCAACACCATACGTTCGCTTATCCAATGACAACACCTCGGTCGAAATTGGAAGCCCTACTTTCGGTTGTGAAAATTGTGCAACCTAAATGTTGCAGCAACCCGGCAGGAGGCAGTGGGAAACTGGTGCCGAATGTCGGAGGTCGAAAAGCGCATTGACATACTGATGCCGATAGGCCTAGATTTTCCGACCGCGATAACACGCGCGTAACCATGCCGCACACAGAATGGCAACATTTCATCGCCCTCGGGGGGAGGCGAACCGCCCTGCCGATGGTGCCGATTTCGCCCAGTCAGCACGTCGTGCAGTCTCGCTCGGGCACAATAAAATCATTATGTTTTAATATTCATGAACGGCAGTGTGGGGGCCTACCCGGTAACGGATGGACCCTACTAACACTGCGGGATACGGCCACTGATTTGTGGTTGCGATTTCGATTTTCGAACAGTGCTTGCAATGGTTCGAACCGCCCGTTTTCGGCTCGATTTCGTTCCGCACACTTGGTTTCGCCAGTGGGTTGTTCTTTTTTTGTGTGTGTCTTCTTACCACGTTTCACGCTTCAAACCTACATCCAACCTTCGTCCCGAGCCAGCATTCCATCACTGTACTGCCGCGATCCACACACAGAGAGATTTTCCAACGGACGCTAAACAGATTATCATTAAACGGTAAGCTGCGTATATTGGTTTTTGCGCAAAACAGCGCAATGGGAAATCGATTACGGCTTGCGGGAAAGGCATTACTTAATCGGGCGAAAATTGCACAAACGCGGGCACTATTTCACCACCGCCTCTCGTTGGGTGGTTTTGGTTCGTTGGCGTCCCTGGCTGCTGGCTGGAACGATTTGGAGCGATAAATGCGTACGTTGCTTCTTAAAGCGCATTCTATTATCCCTAGCCCAAGCCCTCTTTGCCGACGGCCTAATCCACAATTATCCGTAAATCGTTTCCGCAGAAACATGCAAAGCTATAATTCAAATTTTCGGATACAATTTCGCAATGGATGCCATTTGCGCCGCGTAAATCGTTTAAAGCGTGTGCGTTTACCCGCTGCTTGTTAGTGTGATGAAACCGTCCATTTTAATTTGCCAAATAATGAGTGGTGGCTATGTTGCAAACGAGAACAATGCTATTTGTCACATGGGCGAGGTACAGGGTTTGTTTCACTTTTCCCCGTTCAGATGGAACTTCAATTCATTCAGGCACAACACAGTCGTTGCAATAAACAATCCATTAGTGAAACGCGTTTTCTAGCGAAACAATCACAGCCGTGTGAAACGAGTGGCAGGAAATCACGACACAGCTGAAACTTTTCAAATAAGCATTCGTACCACAACGGTGCGCCATTCGTCATCCGTTCGCTATTCACCGGGGACAGGCGCACTGATATCCAGTGCCGTCTATTGGTCCCAAACTAGCTTAGATCATTACAGGATTTTGCTAACTTTTATTCCCCAGTACGCTTGGCTGGATTAGGATTGCCCGTTGCCGTACCCGTCCCGTGGATCACCGTGGTTCACCTGAATCTGATCCAGTACCGCCGACATCCGGTCGCCCATTTCGGGATTTTCATCCAGAAACAATGAAGTCATTCTGCTGAAAAATGTGCAACAAGGATTAACAATGTTAAATACGCTCGTGCGACGTGGAAAGCGGAGCAAAGGAAAACACAATAGAAAACCCGCCACCCGGATTGTATTGGAGGTGGAACACATCGGTATAAAAGTGGATACACCTCTCAAGGTTGCTCTGGCTGCCGAGGTAGAGTGTCATAAAACATGTTCCTACCTGTGTTCTCTGGCCTCTCGCCGAAACCCACGGCCATTAGCTTTTATCGTTGGGATTGTCCTTTGGACCGGGTTTGGAGCTGCCCGTTTGCTTCGTTCGTACCGCTCGGTACGTTCTCTGTTTCCGCAAGGAAGAAATGGTGCAAAGAATAGATCGCCTACCGGCTGCTTCCGAGGCTGTATGGTGAGTGAGCATAAAAGATGAATGAAAAAATAATACCAGCATGCAAGGATGAATCTCTTTTCCCTGCTGAATGGTATAATTATTATCGTCTTCTTCTCTAGGTCCTGTCGTGCCCCTCTTTGGCCCGCTTCCTGCCTTAAAGCGGGAGTATCACTGCTAGGAAATCGCCGCCAAGCGTGTTGGTTTTTCCCTGTGTGGGAAATAGTTTTCCGGAACACACATATACACACACAAAAAACGACCACCTTTCACCAGAGACCAGCATGGCCGGAATTGCCTCTGTCATAAATTTACAAAACAATACGACCCAAGCCGTAGGGCATCGTGCGTCGCTTTTTCGTTGGGGCTGCTCTCACTCTTCTAATGTCCATCGGATTCCGGTTTTTCCTTTGGCCGAGTGAGTATTTTTGGCGATTTGAACAGTAGTCAGAGCGACATCTCTACTGACGCGCTTTTGCGATATGAGTAACAAAATGACTGAAATAGTTTCATATGAAAAATGTAGGATAATTTTTCATTTCCGCTGGCTTTGAAATGCACACGGATAATGTTGCTAACGGATGCGCTTTGCATACGATCGGCACCGGAAAGGCTTTGGGTTCATATGGTTAGGTTTGTAGCGCAGCATTTTACAAAGAAGAGCATTTTCCGGATGAAAGTCTTATTCGCTACATGCATTTAAGTATGCTTCACACGCTTCATTTTCGTTATCAAAAAATAGTATTTTTAATGTCGTTTGATAGGTTCAGTAGTTCTTAGCACAAACCTCTTGGTTTGATCTGACCCCTGTTATGATTTATTGAACATCGAACAAATTTCGGAACATCGAGCCATGTATCGCCATGTATGTATCGTTCACTATTATAAAAAACGAAGAGATGCAAATCGAATGATAAAAGTGTTATTAAGAATTTGGAACATTGCCCATCTTTTCAGGATTTATTACCGAAAGGAGTTTTCTATCTATTCCTTCCATTCAGTTTGATAGTTTCTGTTCAATAAATTATATTTATAATGTATCTTTTTGCATTAACCTAAACTAGTTTTGCCATTCAGTTTTAAAAAAAATCGTTTTTTAATCGCTATATACACTTGAGATTAAAGACATGCAGCACTCTTTGAAAATATCCAACCACGTTTTAACCCAATTCCTTCCACACCATATCACAAGTATGATAAATTTTATAGTTTTTCTTCAAAGTGCAAGTGCTGACTTATTGCCAACGATAAATAATGCTCATCCAGCCCTGCTGGCCGGATGCCGTCAACATGAATTATTTTCAATCCAACCCCACAGTGTGGGACTGCTGTTTGCTTCGCGTATCACAAGAATGCACACATAAAAACAATTTAACCTAAAACAAATGTTGCAAACCTGACATCATTAGTAAAGTAACCATCACTAGCAGCGACGAGTAGTTTGCAAAAACGGTTTGCTGCCGGTGAAGAAAGCCATCAACATTGTCGGCCCAGATTGATGCCTAGAAGGTTGGCGAGTTCTGGGGTTTCTATCCTTTTATCCTTTCACTCTTATTTATGAATGAATGCTCCTTATGTGTTGTGCGAGTGTACGAATGGGTTCATGCTTGGTTGAAGCCCTTCAGTCAATTCGCGTTGATGCCTCCGTTGGGGCTGTTTGTGCAGGCAAAACCCTTTTCTATGTTCACGTACCGCTCATAAATTGTCCTCTCCTCACGAATTCATCATGCAATTTAGTGCGCAAAGCTCTCTCACCTCGACAGCTTAGCGCGACGATTCGCTGTGATTTAGCGGCACTTCGCACCGAACGCTGAGGCGAATAATCACGCCAACGCGCTCGGTAAGTGCCCGGTTTAATGTCGACGTGGCACAATCTGCGCCCGAAGTGAAGGGGCTGAACCTCGGCGGCGCAAAGTGTATATATAAAAAAAAACATCCTGGAGACTTTTCTATGAGCAATGGAAATTTGTGGTCCAGCTGGTCCAGAACAAAACGAGAACCGAGAGTAGCGGATGAAAGTAGTTTCCCTCTGCTTAAACTTATAAATAAATCATGAGCCCCATTATCGAAGGAATGGAAAACTTTCCATCGCCACACCGTCTGATTGTGTGCGGTGTCTCCTGTATTCAGATAAGTTATAAAGTATTCACTAGTTTAACTTAAAAAAACTGATATACACACACAGTGCTCCTTATCGACACGAAAGGATGCTGGCATTCAATGTTGTTTTTTATCTCCTGCTTGGTTCGTCACTTGTGCATTGTTTTTATTCCATTTTATCCGGCTGTCATAGCGCCCCATCGGCTTCATTTGTCTTTAAATTTAAATCAAGTTGAGACATCAAAAAAGGAAAAGGATAACAAAAAACAAAAGACATAGTAAAAGGACTGGAAAATAATCAAAACTTGTACCGTAAAAAGTAACAGAACGAAATTAAAAGGGAAATGGCATGAGACAGGAAAAACTATGCAGACTTGCAGGAATTAAAAAATAAAGCATAACATTTTAAAAGTTCATTTTTTGTGGTGTATTGAGCATCTGGTGGCCACATTTCAATCAAACTATCGAAGGAAAAGATCGGCAAAGGCTTCCGTTACCTTTATTTGACCATTCCCTAAGAATAATGCATTATTTGATTTATGAAAAACAGGATATTGCGTGTGTTTTTGTTAATAAATTTGTAGTTGCATCTCAAAGCATTGAGCAAAATCATTCACTATGATATCATTTTGGGTATTGTGGATAAATTTCCTTTATGGATTCTTTTTTCCCTTTTATGCACTGACTCTTCACTTTAATAAACATATCGCACGTGACTGAAATGTTTTATGCTGAACTGAAAAATTTCTCCTCTCAAATGAAATATTGTTAACAATTTTATCTGAGGTTGTTGGAATTTTGTTTGAGTTTTTATGTATTTAAAGGTATAAAATAATCCCCCTGAAATCAAATGAATTATATTTAAACGGTTTATGATCTCGAGAACCAAATTTGGTTATAGATTTGATGTTTCACAATAAACTCAAACCATCCCCACAACATTTGCACATTCCCGCTTTGCTTGATGTTACTTTAAGCATCTTCAAGGTTCCCCATTCTGAGCAAAGATAGTGCGCAGATAGCGGAAAATATCCCCCGATTTGTTTTCCTTCAAAACTTTTCCTTCAGTAAAAATTGTCCCTCCACCCTTAAGTAGGAACTACAAAATCGAGCAAATTCTATTGCACGTCCTTTTGTGTGTTTCTTTTCCTCCTACTCCCATGAAGATAACAACCTCACCGAGAAAAACTATCACAATGGATCTAACATGCTACGGCTGCACGCAAAACGAATCCATCCTAACCAAGTGCGCCTAAAAAACAATTATTTCCACTATGTCTTGAGGGGGAGAGTAGATCCGAAAACAAAAATGCGACTTTGCCTGCACGCATAAAAACACATCCGCACGCAGAGCCACACTCGGAAATGGAAAATCCTGTCCCACCGTCTTCGCTCTAGCCACGCCAGCAGCCACCGAAGCATCTCGTCGAACGATGGAACGAGCAGAAGTGATGTCGCTGAAGTTTGGTGAATATTTTTACGATCCTTCACTCCAGTCCGGGCCACCGAGTTGCCGGGACATCGAGGTCGACGACGTACGAACCAACTTTACCATAACGACATAATTTATTGAAATCCATCGTCATCGTGTACGGTCGGCCCATCCCCGACGGAGCGACGAAGGAATCCGGAAGCCCAGCAACCCTTGGCGTAAAGGCGACAACCGTGACCTGAGGGAGCGTTTATTGTTTCTCCTCCCGGGCCCGGAAGTGATGTGGCTGCGATGGGTTTCGCTTCCTAGAGGAGCCACATTTTCGAACTCGCCGTCGCTGTCGCTTCGGTCCGAGCAAACACTGTAGGGTGAATGTTTAGCGATTTATGATTTCGTGTGATGGCTCTGCAGACCGGAATCAAAAGATCGTACTTTTGAGGAGGTGGATGAGGAGGAGGATAAGGAGGAGCAGGATGCACTTGCCCAGCATCGATGGGTGCCGATACAGTGCCTCGGAATAGTGAAGGGGCTGGCTTTTAGTCTCGGATGCCGGGCAGGATTCTACGATTTGGCAGAGATTTTCCCGCCACTTACGGCAGTGCGTAGAGGGTAATGATAAATAGCAATTGGTAAAGTTGTTTACGGTCGTCACAAACGGGAGCCAACGAAGACGATTTGAACGTTTAGGGGAAATCAGACAAGGGACGAACCAAGCGATTTCGGTGCAGTAGATAGTTCTCGCAGCCACGCAATGGATGAATCAGCAACTGAAAACGAAAATCATCAGTTGGAATGGGACGGTTAATCGTTTACCAAACCATTAGGAAGGAGTGGACAGTGTTGGTTTTTCTATTTTGTTTCTGTAGCTACTAAACATGGACGCTGAAAACCAACACTGAAATCACTCGTTGAGCGATAGATTTCGGTCATTAAGATTTATTGAGTCAGTGTGGTGCACCGTTTTGCTAACGCAAGGAAAAAACTTTGCGCAAAAGGAACGAATAGCATAGGGTCAATAGAATGGTATCTCATTTAGGGAAGGTTTCTGGTAACAGTGGTTATCGATTGATTTTCCCCAGATGCTTTTGTTTTCAGAGTTGGTTCCAAAGTATGGATGGATCAATTGATAAGTTTGCTTTTTTCTGTGGTTTGTGCAATCTTCTTATATTTATGTAATTTCAAGGTTTATTTATTTTGATGTATTTTTGTCACAACTAGTCTTTATAATATAGGCATGTTTAGTAGCTGAACCCATAACTTTAAAAAAAACTATCAAAGGAAGGAAACGTATATAAGTGCAACTAATAACACAACTTTATTCCTAAATTGACTTTATCATATTAAAAATTGTTTCTTAATGATGAAACTATGCCAATGAATATTTTTGCTAGTATCTTGTTTCTTTAGTTCCACTGTACTCTATCTATCTCTCTCACCATTTTTCCATCTACTAAAACTCGTCACTTGCCAGCTTATGTCGAGTACGTTTAAGCAAAAACCACAGATCTCAACTTCATGCAGCATTATGCACCGATCCTGCAAGCATAAACGCAAACAGCTTCAACTCTCCAATTGCATCGCCTGGCAGACAAAAGAAAGCGACAAACAATACAGGAACATTGCCTCACCACCACCACCACCACCACCACCACCACCGTTACCACCTGGACCGGGAAAATGGATGCGCGTGTGCTCCAAAGCTTGTGTGCTCCCATTCGCGCATCACGCTGGCCCGATGAATCCCTTTCCGAAACAGTATATCCCGTAGAAAATGGGAAGCCGTTAAGAGGGAGGCTTCATCGTAACTAGGAAAAACACACACAACAAAAAAAAAACACCGGCTTGAAAGAACCAAATCTTTTCTTTCAACAAGCGAGCAAACACGGCGCGCAGACACAAAGAGCCATCACTATTGTTCTCCTTCGTCTCGAGCAAAACCCCACTTTGATACTTGTCATAAACATGAGCCTTTTTCAGCTTAAGGACTCGGAGGAGTCCTGTGTCAATTCTATTGCGTGTGCACTGCCTGACAACAGAGAGACACACACACAAAAAAATCTCTAGGGCCAACTAACTGCGCCATTCAGCGTGAAAGGTGGTTGGATCTCCCCACACAGAGACGCCCTCGCCCCACTCCCTTACGGTTTGTAATGACGCTTCATTTGTGCCGCAATCAATGTGCCCAATACACAGGCGCTGTCGAGTACATTCCCCGCCAGTGCATAGAATGGGACACAATGGATCACTGGTAATGGGGTACTCCGACCCCCGAGGTTTGGTATCCTGGTGAGAAGAAGCAGAGGGAGGAAAAAAAATCCGGAATGCCACAAACAGTCTGAAAATAATTCCATCCCGAAGAAACCTTTGAGTGTGTGTGCTTTTAACTAACAGATATGCGCGATGTTTTTTTTAATGCTCGCTACAGTCTTACAACAATGGCTTCAAAACATTGTATGCTCCTGACTTATTAGTCAAGCAATGCTTTAGTTGATGTGTTATGTTCCCATTTGATAAGTCTGTTGTCTTGTATCTTTGCAATGATGTTGTTCATATTGTAGTTTATATCAACAAATCTTGTTTTTTGCTGATGCCATGCCATTTCACACAAAAAAGAACTTTCGATTTCCCAACGCCATTTCTGAGAACAAGATGTTTCCTCAGAATGAACTACTGCGAACGGTTCTTCCTGCAAATCCTTTTTTTCACTGATCTACCAACATCTCTCATCTTCTGCACTGATTTGGTTCGTATTATTCGCCACAGAATGGGCGCGTAGATGATTACTAATTCCATCAAAAACACCGCACCACTCACCGCACATCCGACCAGAAGCATAATCCACACAAGCGACAAATCTTGTGCCGTCATCGCGACGAGCCTTATGTTTGCTTGCGCATCCAAACCGTCCGCGACCAGCGTTCCCGACTTGAGCAGCGGCAAATGATGCAAGTGTCCCTCGGTGTATGCTGCCACGTAGCGTTTGATAGTGTTTCGCATGGGTGAAAAGTTAAACACAGCGTACATCCCGATCATGGAGCGAAGGTGGGCCTTCGAGTAGCGATAGTAGTGCTCAAAGTCGGGATCGTCCTCGTCGCCAAACGCTGCGCTCAGCGTTTGAATGCGCATTTGGCTCATGGACAGGTCGGTGCAAGAAATTATCTGGCATACCTTGTGCGTCCACATATGCTCGTACGTGCCGTACAAAGCGAACCCCCGGAATATGTTCTTAAACCGTTGTCCCACAAATTCCCGAAAAAGGTTCCGCTCAAAGTAGCAGGTATCGTTCACTTGTTCCATCGTATCAAGCTCCTCGTCGTAGCGGACTGTGGACATCAGCGAAATCACTATCGACTGGTAGCAGGATATCAGCACCACATTCATCAGCATAAACAGTCCTATCATGCGTACCTCAAACCGACCCTCGAACTGATGCGTCGGCCCATTCAGCGCATTCATTACGAGCTCCAAACATATCAACACCACATTGTACTGCCGGTATGATTCACCGAACAGCGATAGCAGCACTGAAAAAATTATAACCGTCAAACCGAACGCTCCCCACGAGTAAGGATCAAACGGATCGAGCAGGATGGAGAATATGGATCTCGGTACGCTGCGAGGCACCACGAAACACAGTTGCACCATCTCGGGCAGTGTGGCAAAGATTCCCATACTAAGGCCATAGTTGGGGCTGAAGATATACTCGTAGCATTCCATTATATCATCCGCTTCTCCAAAGCTACCATTGTGGCGCTCAGCAATCGTCCGCCCCAGATCCGCATCGAACGGTGTCTCGCGGTCTGTGTCAGCGTTGATGAAAACTAATCTTTCCCCCCGGAGATCCCAGTCGATGCCTACGTTTTCCAGTGGGTATGTAACTTTGCTGTTCCGCACTATGGTCCACGTGCCGGCGTATGATACCGGATCGTAGTGATAGTAGTACACCATACACATGTGCCGTCTGGTAGCGTACTTTTGCACACTCTCTAGTATATCGTTCGGAAGCACAGCTATAAATGTGGCCGACTTTTCCATGTGATCACGCAGGACCTGAAACAGATATTGACAGATGGTACTGTTTCTCGAGGGCTATACATAATATTTGTAAGATCTAGTCCAGAAAATTCCATTTTTCATACCTCAGACAGCGTGCTTGACGTCATGAATGCCACAAAACATGTTTCGCTTCTTATCGTGCCCATGAAGTGTTTATTTCTCAGCGTTACGGCACGTTGAAATGCAAACTTGGAAATAAAAGGCGATCCACGAAAAGCGTCCTCATCGTTGAGCAGATAAACTTCATTCAAACTCGTTGCATTGCATATACGATCGATGCCATATTGTAATGTTTTCAAACTAGTTTCATTGACCGCTGGCACTGGAGGTAGTTTGCACAAGCATGATGATAAAGATATAGCCACTAGGAAAAGTACGGTGTTTCGTAACATCATGTTGAAATCGAATAGGAGAAATGAAGAATTTTTCACCGACGAAACATTCTCCAAGCTTTATTCCTACTGTAATGTATCTAACAATCTTGCTTATACAATTTTGTGTGCAGCGTTTCAAAATTTTACATCAAATATGAATAAAAGCAATCATAATCAGGGAATCAGGTAATCAATGATCAGAGATTTGTAATGTATTTTAAACACCAAAACTGTGTTATGATCTATTATTAATAACATAAATGTAACATGTAGATAGTTATCATCACTTTTCAAAATTGTTTGGATGAAATATGAATGAAAAACGATATTTCTATCATTTAGTATTGTTGAGCATTGTTTGTTTGAAATTTCAAAAAGTACTACTGTTTTGCACTGTTTTGGCAAATGGTGCATAGTTACTATCTATTTTCATCCGTAATTTATTAGGTTTCAATGACCACCTTTACAAATTCCATCCTATCTTCTTCTTAAAAGATAGTTTAACCATTTCCATTTCTGAGCCATTTCTGAGAACAAGATGTTTCCTCAGAAGTGAACTACTGCGAACGGTTCTTCCTGCAAATCCTTTTTTTCACTGATCTACCAACATCTCTCATCTTCTGCACTGATTTGGTTCGTATTATTCGCCACAGAATGGGCGCGTAAATGCTTACTAATTCCATCAAAAACATCGCACCACTCACCGCACACCCGACCAGAAGCATAATCCACACTAGTGACAAATCCTGCGCCGTCAACGCGACGAGCTTTAGGTTTGCGTGCGTATCCAAACCGTCCGCAACCAGCGTTCCCGACTTGAGCAGCGGCAAATGATGCAAGTGTCCCTCGGTGTATGCTGCCACGTAGCGTTTGATAATGTTTCGCATGGGCGAAAAGTTATACACGCCATACATCCCGACCATGGCGCGAAGGTGAGCCTTTGAGTAGCGATAGTAGCGATCAAAGTCGGGATCGTCCTGATCGTTAAACCCTGCGGCCAGCGTTTGAATGCGCATATTGCCCATGACCAGATCATTGCAAGAAATTATCTGGCATACCTTGTGCGTCCACATATGCTCGTACGTGCCGTACAAAGCGAATCCTCGGAATATGTTCTTAAACCGTTGTCCCAAAAATTCCCGAAACAAGTTATGCTCAAAGTAGCAGGTGTCGTTCACTTGTTCCATTGTATCGAGCTCATCATCGTAGCGGACGATAGACATCAGCGAAATCACTATCGACTGATAGCAGGATATCAGCACCACATTCATCAGCATAAACAGTCCAATCATGCGTACCTCAAACCGACCCTCGAACTGATGCGTCGGCCCATTCAGCGCATTCATTACGAGCTCCAAACATATCAACACCACATTGTACTGCCGGTATGATTCACCGAACAGCGATAGCAGCACTGAAAAAATCACAACAGTTAGACCGAACGCTCCCCATGAATAAGAATCAAAAGGTTCGAGCAGAATAGAGAAAATGGATCTCGGTACGCTGCGGGGCACTATGAAACACAGTTGCACCATCTCAGGCAGTGTTGTGTAAATTCCCAAACCACCACCATAGTTGGGGCTGTACATATACTCGCAACATTCCATTATATCATCCGCTTCTCTAAAGCTACCATTGTGGCGCTCAGCGATCGTCCGTCACAGATCCGTATCGAATGGTGTCTCGCGGTCTGAGTCAGCGTTAAGGAAAACCAATTTTTCCCCTCGTAGATCCCAGTCATTGCCCACCTCAGCCAGCTCGTGTTTGACTTTGCCGTCGTGCAGTATGGTCCACGTGCCGGCGTATGATACCGGATCGTAGTGGTAGTAGTACATCATGCATAAGTGCCGCCTGGCAGCGTATTTTTGCATACTCTTCAGCACATCGTTGGGCAGGACAGCTATAAAGGTGGCCGACTTTTCAATGTGATCGCGCAGGACCTGAAATAGAAATCAGCATGGTATTGTTTACCGAGGGATAGACGTAGCATTTGCAAGGCCAAATGCTTGCCATCTTATTACTCCTACCTCAGACAGCGTGCTTGACGTCATGAATGCCACAAAACATGTTTCGCTTCTTATCGTACCCATGAAGTGTTTGTTTCTCAGCGTTACGGCACGTTGAAATGCAAACTTGGAAATAAATGGCGATTCACGAAAATCGTCCTCGTCGTTGAGCAGATAAACTTCACTCAAGCTCGTTGCATTGCATATACGATCGATGCCATATTGTAATGTTTTCAAACTAGTTTCATTGACCGCTGGCACTGGAGATAGTTTGCACAAGCATGATGATAAAGATATAGCCACTAGGAAAAGTACGATGTTTCGTAACATCATGTTGAAATCGAATAGGAGGAATGAACGATTTTTTATCGAGGAAACATTCTCCAAGTTTTATTTTTATGTAAGATTTTTACACCAAAACTGTGTTATTAGCTATTATTAATAAGATAAATGTAACCTTTAGATAACCATCATCACTTTTCAAAATTGTTTTGATCAAACATGAATGAAAAACGATATTTCTATTATTTTGTACTTTTGAGCATTGTTTGGGTCTTCAGAAGAAAAGACTTTAAGCCCGCACGAAATATGAGATATATCGCACACTGATTCGCCCGGTGGTCCTCTATGGACACGAGTCCTGGACCATCCGAGCGGAGGATGCAAACGCTCTGGGCGTGTTTGAGCGACGCATCCTACGGACCATCTTTGGCGGTGTGTTCGAGCATGGAGCGTGGAGGAGAAGGATGAACCACGAGCTTGCTGAGCTGTACGGCGAACCGAGCATCCTGACAGTGGCGAAGGCTGGCAGGATACGATGGCTGGGGCATGTCATGAGGATGCCGGACTCATGCCCCATCAAGAAAGTGTTCGACAGCGATCCCCAGTTCGGCATGAGGTGCATGGGAGCACAGCGAACTCGATGGCTGGACCAGGTGAAACGAGACCTGTCGGAGATCGGGTGTTTACATGGATGGGAGGCTGCAGCCAGGGACCGAGCATCCTGGAGAATAATTGTTGACCGGGCTATGTCACATCGGCGTGCTCTATCGTGAGCAGGCCAACAAGAGAAAGAGAGAAAGAGAGAGAGAGATAGATAGAGAGAGAGACAGACAGAGAGAGAGAGAGAAAGAGAGAGAGAGAGAGAGAGAGAGAGAGAATGAGAGCATTGTTTGGGATTTCAATAAGTACTACTGTTTTACACTGTTTGGGCAAAAGGTGCATAGTTGATATATATTTTCATCCGTATTTTTTTAGGTTCCAATGTCCACCTTTACACATTCCATCCTTTCTTCTTCTTAAAAGATGTTTTTACCATTTTAAGCTTGTTCGAAGCATTCAATCTTATCGTTCGAAAGACTTTAGGTACCCATACCAACGACAACTCCAACAAAAACACAGCACCACTCGCTGCGCAACCTATTACAAAAATGATCCACACAATCAGCAAATCTTCTGGTCGCATCGTAACCAGCACTATACTTTCGTGAGCGTTCGGTTGACCAGACCTATGCTTATTTGCCTTCACCAGTGGCAAATGATGCAGGTGTCCCTCGCTGTACGCCGACGTGTACCGGTGAATCAGTGTGCGCATGGGCGAAAAGTTCATGATCGAGTACATCACTGCCGAGGAGCGTATGCGCGCCTTTGAGATGCGAAAGTACTGCTCCAAATTGTTGTCCATGTCATCATCAAAGTTGTTACTCTGCGTTTCAACGAGTGCATGACCCGTGCTAAGATCACTGCACATGACCATCAGACATATCTTGTTGGCCCATATTTCCTCGTACGATTCGTACCGCCGGTATGTGTAGATCGTGTTCTTGAACCGGTATCCTAAGCTTTGCAGGAACATATCACGCTGGAACTGGCACGTATCGTTGATTTGCTCCATCGTGTCAATTTCTGGATCGTACCGGGCCGAAGACATGAGCGAAATGATCAGCGACTGGTAGCACGACAGCAGCACAATGTTCATCATCATGAACAGCCCGACGAGCCGTACCTCGAACCGTCCGTAAAAGCGATGGGACGGCCCATTGAGTGCGTTCATTACAAGCTCCAGGAACACCAATCCCACATTGTACTGGCGGTAGGATTCACCGAACAGTGACAGCAACACCGATACTGTGGCGATCGTGAAAATAAACGTACCCCAGCAGTAGTAGTCGAACGGATCGCTTAAGATAGCAAACACCGACTTCGGTGCACTTTTCGGCACCAGAAAGCACATCTGAAACATCTCCGGCAGGGTGGCAAAGCTTCCCACGCTGGTCGCGTAAATAGCCGTGTACACGTAGTCGAAACATTGCAACAAACCCTGCGCCATTGCGAAGGTGCCGTTGTGGCGCTTGGACATCGTTTGCCCAATCTCGATGTCATGTGCTGTCGCACGGTTAAGATCCATGTTTAAAAACGCTACCGTTTGACCGCGAAGATTCCATCCAGCGGTGTTTCCGGTGCCAAAATCAGCTAGAGTGTAAATACGTTTCCCTCCTCTCTCTATGGTCCAGGAGCCGGCAAGCGTTACGGGGTCGTAGTAGAAGTAGTACATCATACATTTGTACATCATGCTGGCGAAGTTCTGCACTGTTTCCATCACGTCGGTGGGCAGTACGGCAATGAAAAGGGCAAATCGTTCGATATGATCTTGCACTACCTAAAACGATGTATTGGTTTAAGTGGCATTTTCTTCAGTAAAGTTCACACATACCTCCGACAGTTCGTTTGACGTTATGAATGCAACAAAGCAAGTTTCTATCTGGAACTGTCCCTTGTAACGAAAGTCTCGCAGCGTGACAGGACGATTAAAATTAAACATTGAAATGTACGGAGATACTCTGGATAGATCTTCGTTAGTGATCAGATAGATGTCGCTAAAACTTGATGTGCTGCATATACGATCAATGCCTTGCTGGAAGGTCTTCAGGCTCGACTCGTCGACAGTTGTTACAGGTTTCAGTTCACAGCGAGCGAATGGAATAAAAGCTAATGCTATGAGGGACGATATTGTGTGATGCATCTTTGGGGAGTAGTTCCAGTGGACTGATTCTGCCACGACCAGTAGCAGTGTAATGTAGGTACGACGTTTCTTCTAAATAGAATATTAATATTGCATGGAATGGGTTTCATACCATTTCTAGTATTTTCTATTGCTTTCAATGCACGTACCGAATGCATTTTATTTGATTTGATGTACATTCTTACCTACCTGAAAAAAAAACCTGAAAAGAACCCTGAAAGATAACATCAATCACAATAAACCCAATTGCTTCCACTCATCATTCAATAGCGTCAAGCTGTTGGCACATAAAAACAAAACCAATTATAAACTTGTTCGGTCGTGCGACACTTGCATGGCTCTTCGGAGCAAGATTTGACACATCTATGACATACCGGCTAAAAGTTTGGAGCTGGTAGCATGGCCTCAAGCGAAGCATGGCCTCAGTGCGATGATTCTTCACCAACAAAAACAACACACATTTTCCCAGATTTATTTGCGTGCCTGGTGAAGCGTGAGCAATCTGACGCAAGGAGCAATTAAATTCTCGTTAAACAGAAGCACACAATCTCCTCAGTCCCGCCCCCGGGGCTCACGCTTTTGGCCATAAAACGCTAAGCGGTCTCATCCCGCTGCTCCGTACGGAAATCGGAAACAAATCGCTCACGCAAACGGTGGCCGTTTGCCGCCGGGATTGCCGGGAATTCCGCCACCATCTGCTTCGGAACCACCGGAACCACCGGTTAGGCAAGCAGCACGCGCGCAACAAACGTATAAAAAAGGACACGATTGTACAATTGTAAGCGCGTTCGCGGTTCGTTACCCGGAGTGAAAAATGCACAAGCACCATCTTCACCGTGATTCGAGTGGATCGTCTCCACCTCCCCCCCCCCCACTCCTTCTGCCAAGCCTCGAGCACATTTAGCACCGATTACAGCTCAAGTGTGCCTGTGACGGAAAAGTGAAAAATAAAATTCGCTTTCCACCCTGTTGTTTGTCTGGTGGTGCTGCACTCCCCCCGGCCTGGCTGCCGTCTTAAGTTCATCCGCTTACCCGCCGAACCGACCCGTTTGACATTCCATCTGCCAGGAACAGGTCGGCGTGTCGGTTTTGCGGGTTGGGGGTTGTTGGTGGATGCAAGCTGCCACGGGAGCCACCCGACAAAGTCTAACATCGTCACCAACACAGCGCAATATCCGTTTCCCAAGCAGCAGCAGCAGCCACTATTCGCAACGGGTACAATGAGAGCATATGAAAACAGGGCTAGCTAAAAGAGGAAGAAAAAATATCCTCCGGTATATGGAGGGCGGCCAGCCAGCGCAAGCGTATCCCTCCGGGCGATGGAAACATTCCAATTGAATTTCGTTACTTCGTTAGAGCGTGGCATGGTGTCGGAACGTGGCCACAAGCATCGCGTCACGTGGCCCCTGAATTGGTTGGTACACACTCGATCGTTCCTTGCGCTTCTGTTTCAACGCACCGAAGTGCTCGAGAAATATGTTTGTGAGTGTGTTCCCGATGTTAATGTCGCCCGCTTACCTTTCCTTTGTGTCCTTTGTGACGGTGTGACGGGGGAAAACGCGAAAACTTTACAACTTTTCCACCACTTGCAGTGCCAAACATTGATTGGCTCGGGGTAACTGATGCACAAAAGCAGCAAGGCGTAAGCGTGTGTGTGTGCATTCGGCACCGCGAGCAGCCACCAGCAATAGGTTAACCAAAACAATGCACACCGGAAGGGTTATGTATTGTTTGCGTAGCTTCTGTTTTACGGTGGCTTGGGTTCCGGGTGGAATTTGTAATAAGGATTCGGGGGCAATACGGCATCGGTACCATTCAACTCACGTACAGCAGTGTAGTTTTAAGCGATTCAGTTGCATATCAATACTCATCGGGGGATTTCTTTAACTTGATATAGTCGGTGAGTTACTGTTTTTTTTAAATTTCTTTGTAGTCATTGTTTCAAATGATTATTTTTGTATAAATTATATTTTTTTCTAATTATTAATTGTTATTACTTAAGTTATGAGGTACAATAACACAATGCAATAGTATTTTTTAATTATTTAAAGTAATTAATTTAACCTTTCTCAAACAAAACAACTGATTAAATTGAATTTAAAGTTTCATTGCCATGATTCCAATGGCATTTGGGCGTCATCCATCAATTACGTAGCGCTGATGGAAGAGAGAGAGGGGGTCCTCAAACGTTACGATTTGGTACATGCGGGAGGATGGGAGTTAAACTGTTATTACGTAAGGCGGAATAAAATGTTTGTAAACTATTTTTCGTATAAGAAGAATATGCGTACTACACGGTTATTCTTCTTGACTTGACAACATACGCTGTTATGCCGGCCTTAACAGGCTTTCGGGACTTTTTCAATCAAATATTCTTCATTACAAGCAAGACGAATCATGCTAGTATTACTGTATAGAACAGCTTCTAATTATGTAAATGTTAAAATAATTTTATGATGTTAAAATGAGTAAATTAATTTTTTTCAGTGACAAAAGCCATTGAATGATATCTTAGTTTTTATCTTAGTTAAAGATTTTTACGTATTTTTTACTAGGGAGGTTTCCTTTCAACTTTTATAGTTTGCGACACTAACGTGGAGGGAGGGTGTTGAAAATTTCCAATTTTAGCGTTACGTAATTGATGGATGAAGCATTATTCCCATCAAATAAGTAAAGGCTAGCTATAAGAAACTAAAAATTGAGGGAATGTAACGAAGAATAGCAATAAATAATAAAATAAATATTAAAGATCATGTGTAATAACTCATTCACAAAGGAAAATATTTTTTAATATTTTATTTCAGTTTTATATGTCGCAAAACAAATCTACGATCGTCACAAAATAAAAAATCTGCGATTTTCGCAAAAAAAACATTGTTAAGCAAAATGCGTGCCGGTTTGCTTCTAAAGTGGTTTGCTTATACAAGACAGACAGCTTACCTAATCTTCCGTAATTCAGAGTATGGTTTAATTATTCAGACAGGAATTGAACCACGTCTTTTATTAAATGGCTCAGAAACTGAATCGCTCCATTGAACCTCGGCAGAAAAAAGAGATAATATCCAATAATTGCCACAATGTGTGCCCTATCCTATATCGTAGGACCCGTTAAATATGCTCTCCTCTCCTCGCTGTGATGACCAACCGGAATGGGGCAACCGGAATGCACTCAGTCCCCGGTTTGGTGATTCAATTAAAAGTGTTTAATTAATCCAATGACTCGTCCACGTGATCATCCACCTTCCCAGCAGTGTCACCTGAACCACTGTTAAATGTCCTCTACAGACTGGATATTATGTACCATTTTCATCGCCCTTTTTCTGCATTGTTCAGTGTGTTAATGCAATGTTTACCTTGTATTTACCGCTTCCGCTTTAAGAGGCTTGCTTTTTATGCCGGAAGCACGCAACCTCGAATGAAAAATGTGAAGGAAAATGTGGATACACACACACACACATACATGGTACACAAGCTTTTAACCTCAGCAACAGCACCTCCGGGCCGGATCCGGAAAAGGGATCAGGAAAATGGGTGATTAATCAGAAACAAAAACATGTGTTTTCCGATGTTCCTCCGGTTTTTCCCCCGCATTGCGTTAGTCAATACGCCGAGCTCGTGCCAGAACGATGCAAATAGTGATCGTGCCGCAGGCTACAAACTTGTGTGAGGATTTGCAAAAAAAGTAGCACCATTTTTGTTCCTGTCAATTTCTGTTTTGCATATTTACATGTAATTGGTGAGCAAACGCAAATGTTGTCGTTTTTTGTTTTTTTAGCTGTCTCATGTATCATTTCATTAATTTCATCAACACTGTCCAATTTGACCGATCACCGATTGGTTCCGGACCAGCAGCACCGCCAGTGAGTGACGAAAAAGCTCTGTAAAAAGCAAATAATAAATCAAACAAAAATACGATGACAGCTCGCAAAAAAATATAGCTTTTTGCACACACAATTTCCGCGAAAATTGGCAGACTCAACATTTCCCTTCACAATAAATGAAAAACATACACAATGATGTAGTGAACGACAGCTGCAACAGCAAACGCGCGAATGTAATAAAACGGAATGTGTTGCGGCCACTGTCGTTTGATTTGCAATTTTGCAACGGTGGTGGTTTGAACGTGCTTATTGCAACACGAAGGTAGAGGCAAGGATAGGCACACACTGAAACTGTTACAAATTGATACAAACACGTCGAACAAATTTTCCCCAAATGAAGAATGAAAAAAAAGCACACACAAGCACTGCAATCAGTCTGTATACATGTAAAGCCTCGATTGCATGCTTGTTTATGCTGGTGAAACTGTGGGAAAGAAATTCACAAAAATATATGATAAAATACTGTTTGATAAAAATATATAATTAATATGAAAAAAAATTTAAGATAAAACTTATTTAAAGAGGAAGAGAGATTCTTATTTCATTTATCTTTTCACTTAAAAACAAGGATAAATGTAGCTCAAACACGATAAACTTATGGCCGATTGAGTTCTGTTGATGCTCCCACAATCCAATCGAGGAATAAATATGTCCCCTGCAGGACAAACGCAAAAATCAATAGATAATTGTTGCCAGTTCATCATTTTCCACGCTGGTTTGCCATGCTGTTTGTTGTTCACTGCATTTGTTTCACGGTGGCAAATGGTTGGTTGGCTGTCGCCTTTTTTTGTGATGTAAAATGTTTCATAGCACCACGTCGTATCCCCATGGTCTTGGTGGGCAGTTTTTTTTTTCTTCAAACATACACACATGTGAAAAAAACAGTGGAGGTGGCTTTAGAATTACTACTAGAATATAGGATGATGTACTACGGGAGAAGCAGGAACAGAAAGAAGCCTTCAGACGTCACGATATGACCGGATCCGATGGGTCATTCATGGACGAGATCGTATCGGTGTATCGCTATCAATTTAATCGCCTCCATCACACAATCGGACACAATTAATATCAATTACAGAGAACGCGGCTACACACGTACACACCGTGTGAGGGTGGCATGTGAAATGAAAATTAATTAGATTTTTGTTGCATATCCTTTCCCCGTACTATCACAACAGTTGTGGTACAGCGTGTCCGATCAGACAGCTAGCAAACAACAGTTTAAACACTCTTTAGCTTCTGTTTTTTGTTTTGTACACTGTGTTTTCAGGGGGAAAATCATGTTCAATTTAGTGCTGATGAAGAGCTACACGATTCTTCTATCACGTGTGTTTCGCTCAAACATTTAGACTATTCTTTCACTAGCTTTCTATGGCCCGGTACATGTTTACCAACAAGTCTTTCTCCCGCTCTTTCTTAATTAACGAGCTACCGACTGAGCGAACGAATTAGAGAAGACAAATGGATGGATCGCCTTATTTGTCAGCTCTCGATCCGCCATTCGAGAATTGGAGAGAAAGACGAGGAAAATAGCTAAACAAAGAGACAATCCCGCCAAACAATGTGATCCATTCCGAAGACCGAAGGGTCGGCCGACGCGCTTTAGAGTGGATCATTGAAATTAATTGATGTTTGCATCATTTGCGCGCAATAGTTTCTCGGAAGTATGCTGGAGTATGTGTTAAAATGGGAAACAAATGCAGTAGAGAGTAGAAAATAGATTAAGTGCAAACATGCAAACAACCATGCAAATGAGAAATCTTTGCCAATGAGACAGGAGTCAGAAGAGAAGCGTTAAATAATAAACAAAGACAATGATTTCCGACTGAATGGTGGAACCGGAACAGGGATGGAAGTTTTCACAGGTTTTTCTTGATGTTTGCCAACCTTGTTTGTTTGTTGTTTGTTTCAATGTGTTTGACAACGTCTCAATTCAATAGTTATTGCTTTCTCACGTATTTAAACTACCTACAACATACGGTAAACACATTCAAAGGCAATGTGGTATTTCCTCATTTATCATGACATTGTTCTGTATAAATGAAAGCACTTTCAACTATCGCTCTAGTAACTTTTTGATCTTTATTTCTCGTTTATTAAACCTTGTTTTACAGCACATACATTTTTTGTTTAGTATCGTGAATTTTCTCTTATGACTTGTTCTATTATTGTTGTTCCCTGTGTCATTTACTATCTTTTATTCTGTTTCTTTTATTTTTCAGATGTATATGACGACCTTCAAGCCGGTTTGTTTACTTTTATATATTTAAATTTTTATAAGTTATTTTCATTATTTTTTTTCTTACATATTTTTTACGTATTTTACGTTTATTTTGTCAATATTTTCCTATATTATTCGATATGTGTTACGTTTTCTGGTGGTTCATGATAGATTACGCTTAACACATGCGCTTAACTTATACAGCAAAGAGGTTTATTTTATTTCGCTATTTCCTAATCGCGTTTCTACTCGCTTGACCGCTTATACGAGAGTGTCCTGACGATCTCTGGTTAAACTCAGACACACTCACGTTCCGAGGCGCGCAGCTCCTGAGTGCTTAAGGGTGCTTTCTACTCGTCACAACAATATGTTAAGTGCTTCGTTGAGGACCTACTTGGCTTGTTACGAGTAAGTAATTACAGTTATGTATTTGAAATATGTTAATAATCATACAACACGCAATTCATATCAGACAAATAAAGAAAGTACTAGTTAATATTACGCGCTAGTGTGATTATCAACCAGGATTAATTTTGCAAATAGTTACGATAAATTCATTCACTTGTTTGAATGCTTTACCAACATCAGACATGCATGGAAGTTTAAAGGACGAAAGTAGATATAAAAAGGGTTTGCTCTACTCAGTAGCGCACCCGTTCTTAAAGCATCGGACGGTATCAATTCCAGTCTCTGAGTTTCAATAAGTACTAGGGTAAATGTACCTATAGTGGTGGTACTACCAATAG
Source organism: Anopheles gambiae (assembly GCF_943734735.2). Classification (NCBI taxonomy): domain Eukaryota; kingdom Metazoa; phylum Arthropoda; class Insecta; order Diptera; family Culicidae; genus Anopheles; species Anopheles gambiae. The sequence goes on from NC_064602.1 coordinate 24,893,247, forward strand.
TGGTGCTATTGCTCTAAAAAGCGCTTCATAGGGTAAATGAAAATTAATTAATTTACTTACGTTAGTGTGAAATGTTCTTTAGCCTTTTACAAAGGGTTTAAAATTTAAATGGGGCCATTCCGTTACTTAGTGACCGAAAAATCCATTATTTTGTGAAATGTGTCAACATTTTTCCAAAATCCTTAGCATTTCATAACGAAACTCATTTTTCTGTTAACGTTCTAAACGACCACATAACCATAACCACAGGCGTGTTCCTATAGTGGTTATAGTTATAAAATCAATAAAAACAGGTCGTTTTAGATTTTTTCGAGGATATTTTTGACATGTCGTACTGTTTTCACTAAAATAAGCATCATAAATGAGTTTTCTGTAGGCAATTTACCAAAAACAGGCCAAAATTCGCTTATATGGCTGAATGATAAATTGACTTCAAATCAAGCACACTCTTCCGGGTCTAGATTGACGACAGGTGTGATGCAGTACTTTAGTGAATAGTTTCATCAATCAAATTTATACATTTTTTTACGATCAAATTACGCAAGAAACCAACATTATGGCAGTAATCGTTGCTATTCATACGAAAACAGCTTCGAAACTAAGTTTCATTAATATTATACACCGTTTTTGATGCATCATTGTTAACCACCACTATAGGAACACAATACGACGACTATAGGAACCATACCACCATTATAGGTACAACGGAGCAGTCACAAAAATATGTATTTTTTCGTAAAATTGATGTGTTTTATGATAAAAATGGTTGTGATTGCAAAGATTAAACATATTCCAATTGCTGTGAGTTAAAATGTTCAGAAATTGTCCTTCCTGACACTTTAAATCCATTAAAACTCATCGGTACCACTACAAATTGCACCATTATTGGTACATTTACCCTAAACGCCTGTGTGTGAATACGTATTGCCGTATTGCATTCCATTTTGATGTCGTGCGCCAACAGGAAATGTATGACTTTTGGGTGTTGGTTATGACAGCCATGCAGTTTCAAAGGAGACACTGCAAAGAAATAGATCAGAAATGATGGCTGATGTGGGACATTTGTAATTTTAAGAAAGAAACGATATTATTTTGCTTTTTCTAAAGAGCCTGTACACACTATACATTAAACAAAACTTTATCTACTTACGCAAGTAGTGTTCATTCTTCCAAATGTATCAAAGTAGTTGCGAGTAGTTTTTATTCTACCACATTGTATCGTGCACTATGAATAGTATGAACATTTGTCAACAGCTTCCCACCTTTTCGAAACTTTCCATGCTCTCTTTTCAACCAAAAACGGTTCCTCACCCATTCCAACCATTACCCAAAAGTTGTACATTGGAAACAGCTCCGTCTTATCTGCCAAACGCGGAAACGCAGCAGGGTTTCAAAGGCAGAATATATATTTTCAATATCCCCAGTCGTCGCGATACAAAGAGGAAAATATCCTCGTGCGCGCAGTTATCCACTCGTGTCAGCTCAAGTGCTGTGCAGCACAATTCAACGTTAATGATGCAGAACAAGGCGGCGCGCGGAAACGGGAAATTTGGCTTTCTTCAAACTTACTCTTACGAATCACTGCCACACTACCGCGCACTGTCTATTCCCTGTCATCAAAGGTCACCATCATAGAGAGATAAAAAAACACATACACACACACACATCAACATAGACCGAAGCGTAACCAAAAAGAAGTTCTGCGGATTGCGGACTTTAACACTAGTCGAGGGAAATCCCCATCGGCAGGCGTGTTGGGCCACGTTGAATGGCGCTCGCTTGTTGTGGGGAATACTTTGCCTTCCATTTGGCACAGCTTAACGGAATTAGATTTCGGCAAAAGTCACATCTTCTCACTAGTGCTCGCGTAGTCTACCGCTGCGCTGAATGGGACCATTGACTGCGGCACTCTCCCTTTTGGGAAGAGTGTGGCGAAGAGCGGCAAACATGCGGGCAAACAACATCTAACACCAGGAGAGAAAGGGCAGCAAAGGATATCCGGAGGTTGAAGTCACCGTGAAAATATCATCATTAAGATGATTGCTGCTATTATGCTGGGCAGCAGCGCAGCGCCAAAACCCAGGCAATCATGGGCACTCTCCTCTTCCCTCCCGCATGGACGATCCGTCTGTCCGTCTGTCTTTGACTTTACCGTAAGCGTAAGAAGAGGCGGTTCTTCGATAGAATTCATTTATGCGCTTTGATTCAACGCAGAAAATAGTCCAAGGGTGGGGGGGGCGTTTGAATAGAAAGAAATACGGCAATTACACTCTTTTCACAATAATTGGTTGCGGTTTGGAACGTCTGCATTGAAAACTCCCGGGAGAGGGAAGGTGCCGATGTCATCAAACAGTACTGTTTTGTGTGTGGTAGAGGCGTACAAAATAGTGTGCCATTCATCACTTCCGATTCAGTTGAGAGGAGTGTTGTTGAGATAATCGGTCTACTGCTGATAACAGTGTATCGGATAAGGCTTGATGACTGTTGAACCTTTTGATGGAAGTGTCATCACACACATAACGGAAACCAATCACCGCAATGTGCTCATGAGATTATTGAGGCTCATGAGCAAAGGCTTTATACACTGCAGAAACAATCAATATGATTTTTAAATTGATACGATCCATCTAGATGTCATAGTTTAATCTGATAGTTTAAACCAGCTGTGTCAAACTCAATTCATAAGAGGGCCGCAAGTACAGATATTCAGTGATTCGTGGGCCGCAAAGTTGAGAATAAAAAATATACCTCAATATTCATATAAAATACTGTTTAAAATCATTATTGTTAAACAAATTTACTTTTTGTACTCCTCGCTTTAAATCTGGAATAGTTTCTTATTTACAAATTTGCTCTGTTTTTTTTATTGTGCACTTTTTTATTTAAAAAAATGTTTAATGTACTTTTAAAGTCACATGCGTTTTTTCATCCTTATTATTAAAATAGGAAATTTCTCATTAGTCGCGTTCTAACACGGCACTTCTGTTAGAAAATATCACTCTACCACACTTTTTTACTGAGGTAAGGGAAGTCTACCAGCCTGTTGCGAATCATTTTCAAGCCATCCGAGCTATCCATCGCTGGATGAATAACAAAAATATTTGCATGCAATGTTTTGATAGATCGAGAGGAAAATTGTAAAAAAAAGTGTATAAACATTATTTTTCGCTAATTTCCAAGTTCGAAGGGGTATGTAGTGGTATATGGTGGTATGGTGGCATTTCTTATTATAAGAACCCATATTTTACGAATAATTTTGTTAAATTACGATAATTTTATCCTACGAAGATTCGTGGTGTGTGATCCCATAAAGATTCGCAAATCTTGTTTTGCACTTGAAGGGAGATGATTCGCGAATTGAGGTATGGACTGTGTGAGCTAATCTATTAATAAGCTATGTATTGCAGGGCTTTGGCAATTCGATTATTTTAATCCTTAATCTAAATCTCTTAGTCTTAAGCGTAATCATATCATTTTGGTTTAGATTTTTGGGTTTAGGTTCAAAAGTACAAAAAATGTGAGGTACACCGGTGGACAAAAAGATAGGAAAAAAATTTGTTGTGTGTTTTTTTGCGTGCAATAGGTGTGTCATCGCCAACAGTTGTTGTTGTTGTTAGTATGGTTTAGAGCATGCAAGCAAGCATGCACGTTCTGCCGATTCGCTATGGAGACGCTGCAAGGCTATGTGGAAACGCATAGACAGAAGCGAATGCCGTAACCTCATCGGCGATATGGCCCTACGCTGTGAGGAAGTGATAGCGAATTACGGTCAACACATTGACCGTTAGAATATGTTTTCGCTCTGTGGAACACCGCAACACCACCTCCCAACAACCACTTGAACAGTCCTTTTCAGGGCTACCAAATATTTCCGACAAGAACTATGTTTTTCGGTCACAGAAAAAAGTTCCTATTTTTATGTCCACCAGTGTACACAAAATTCCAACTTGGCTACAATCATTTTTATTAAAATTGATGGTGGCATGATTATGACAAAAAAACAGAAGTGGCTCCAATCCAACATCAATGATGTAGCATTATAAGGTTGGAGCCGTGCAAATCGGAGAAATTCGGAGCCGAATGAATCCTTTACTCGGCACTCGGGGGCATTGAGATGGTCAAATTCGGTGGGACCGACCGGATCCATTTCTCACTGTAGATTAGCCGCTCCGTGCGACAACCGATGACTCCAACGGTTCCGAATGGCTTTAAACGGCTCTATAGGCTTCGGACGGCACCGAACGGAATTGTTGGTTTGATTTGGCCGGATTCGGAGTTGCTATAGCTAAGATCGAAAATGGTTTTGAGCCGTGGATGCGATTCTGACAATCCATCATTAGTTGTTGCGAAGTTTCCAAGTGTGTGTATCAAGTTATTTTCATTACTTTTTCATTGGTAGAAGGTAGTCGCAAATCTATTTTTCCATATAGAATGTGCAATCGAGTGTGCACAATACTATGCTAATATTCAGAATTTAATCGAAACATAATACCGACTGAATTTGCATTCAATTCAATGTTTCTTAAGGGTCGAGATTGTTCTGTACGATTGTGTAGAATAAGTTTATGAGATGTTATGGGTACATTCATGTTAGATTCGAAAAATATACCATCTAAATGATTGTTTTTCTCTGGAAAATTAAATACACTTCGACAAATGGTTATAACAGTTTTTTGGTTTGGAGTGATTTTAGCAATTCTCAAAATATTCTCGCGGGCCGCATTCAGCATTGACGAGGGCCGCATGCGGCCCGCGGGCCGCCAGTTTGACATACCTGGTTTAAACGAATTTGTAATAAATTTGTTTGTAATTTTTGGCTAAAGAAATACCAAAGAGTGAATTTCCATTACCCCTTTTGAATACTATGAGACAAGAGTAACATTGCTGTATACGGATGTAAAATATGAAAATATCAATTTTTGTTCATTTTTATTTTTATAATTTAAATTGTTTTAAATTTATCCGTAAATCCCTTATTTTGAACCCTACTCATTATTATTGAAGAATGAAAAAAAATTATTGATCACAGCCTGTTTTATTAGATTCAAGTTGTTAAGAAGTATTAGTATACAACATAATAGACAAAAGCAGTACCAATAGCCAAAATGTAATACTGGAAACTTGTCATCGCAACGAATATTTTAAATCAACTGACGTTGCGTGCTCTGTGAACGAGATCTTTGATAGCGCCACCTGTTGTCAAAACCGGAAAACTACATATGCGTACAATTTGCCAAACAACCTCGCAAGGTGCAAGTTGCATACAACCTACCTAATGAAATTAGCGCCATCTGTTGTACAGCAGGCAAAGTTCAAATGGCGATACTGACGATTTAGTCGATTTAGTCGATTTAACGGAAACGTTTGAAGAGCCGTTAAAAATGGACATTTTTTATTGTTTTGAATCTTACCTGTACCTGTGCACAATGTCATCAATGATATATAAAAATGATCAAAAACGAAGAAGGCAATCAAATGCTCCTCTTAACAAAACCCTTTATTAAAAAAGTGGAAAAGCGCAAAGTTTAGAATTTAGTTTATTTTATGTTATTTTTTTTTAACTTCAAATGTTCAGTTTTTGGAAAATTCCACGATTGATTCCCTCTGTTGATTGTTCACTGTCGTCTAGTCCCTGCTGTCGTAGTTTAACATAGTTTGATGGCTAGAGATGACGTTTGTAGACTCTGTGAACAGACAACAATGAAGAGAAAGAATGATTTAATTGATATTTTGTTTTATCAGGACAAATGAGGAATTAAGTATGTAAATCAATCAATCTATACATACGTATATCAATCAAAATAAATATTATGAGCATTAACATTATTAACTAGGCGCCTCCATCACAAATGGATAAATAGAAAATTAAAACACTCTGAAATGTGATAAAATCAACGCACCGGTACAATCATTCGTGCATTACATATGAGATACTTCACGTAACTACGAACGTAGCTGACCTTGCAATGGAATGAGCTTTGGTGTAGCAGGACGTTTTATCTTTTTCTTTCCCTCTTTTTAATCTTCTTATTTTTTTTAGGCTCGTCTGCAACGTGCACCAAAAATGGAGTGTCGAAAGATCACGATAAGAGCCGTCCCCGATGTGCTCCCACCCAAAAATGAATCCCTTTCCACTGATGGACTCGTTAGAAACGTTGCTCCAGAAGACTGGTTCGTTGCCTGGGTTTTGTACATTTCGAGATAATCGAATCCTTGCCCGCCGTGCCTCCCCCGTGCCCTAGGTAACCGATAATTGACGCTCGGCAAAATGGACGCGCCCGGACGTTGATAGGAAGATTTGTTTGTTATCGGACGCAAACGAAACCAGAATGAATGTCATGAGCTGCACATTGCAGGGTTGGAAGGGTTTTGTGGGGTCGATCGATCGGTCCTGCCTTTATCAAGCTTGTCCGATCAACCATAAAAGCCATTCCAGGGGTCATGTTGATGCTTTTTTTGGGAAGAATCTGGGTTCGGTCTCGAAATCAGACAATTGGAAGGACTGAGGATACCGGACCAGGGGTCGATGATTTTGGAAGAATCAGCCACAAAACAGGGGCTCGAAAATTGCATGCTTAGGACGAAGTAGGGAACATGCCAAAATGCAATCTAAAATCAGTGATGCACCTGTACGTGTGGTGGTCGACTATCATAAGGCATCAATCAAGAGCCACGGGGTAGAATCACGTATAAACCCACCTCCACGTCCACTAAACTCTTTGCGTACGTTGAATCCAACACACTATGGAGTCGTTCACATACCTTCAGTACTCTGCGCAGTCAACAACGCATGTAGGCGCTGTGCATGGCGGTAGGATATCATTTGTTTCGGCTAGAACCTCCCTCACTTCCGTCAATGTCCTTCCTTGTTGTGTCCCTACCGTCGGGCTGGCTAGTCAAAACCTGCTTCAGAATCCAAAGGGTGAAAAACCAAGCGAATGGATCGAAAGATTGAAAGCAACTGATAAGCCAAGGCAAAAAGAGGTTCTTATCTCGCTTTCGAGCTCACCCATTCGTCTCACCTCCGCTCACTCGCCGTAGGTCACTACACGAACGGAAATACCGTCGACGGTGGAAAAGTTCGTCCTACGCTTGGAGTTTTGTTTGTTGCGAGAAACGGCGCCTCCACTAGCCATTGTATCGGAGCGTTCCTTTCCTCTGACACTCTCCTCTTTTCCATCGACTGACCTGGATCCTGATTGATGGAAACTGATAGCGATATTATTATATTTTACAACGTAGATACCGGACAGAGTGTCTAGGGAAATGGCAACGAAGGAGGAATGGTGCCACGGTTCCAGAGTTCCAGAGAGTGCCGCTGATTACCGCTACAAATGGCGATGACGAATCGGTGATAGTGCAATGTCGGACCGGGTCCCCGGGAGTTCCCCGACACAACCTGACCCGCTGGAACGTTCAGTTGATCTGTGCTGTTTGATAAGGACATTCCGCCGGTCCGGTACTGTTGGACGATCTCACCCACCCAAACAAGATCCCTTTGACTCGTATGCATAAAAGCCAGGACATGGCATCCGTGAACCGTGGCCGTGTGTGTATGTGTTTGGGATTTCGCTGCATCGAATCGTCCTAGCCGTCCGACAACATCGTCACGTGGCAGCACACGGTTGGGGACACATTATGGTGCGTTTGCTTATCGCGCCTCGGGAACTCTTCCCTCCGGGAAATGTCTCGTTGTGTCGAGCTCCAACCGACCGCCCAACGTAAGGACTCACGGAACAGAACGGTGGACGATAGCGACGTCCCTGGCGATAAGATCAAAATTCATGCAACAAACGACGAACTCCCCGAACGAACCAGCGAACGAACGATACGATGAGATCCATCTCTTTTCGTCCCGCCCGTGTCGCTCGTCCTCAATGCTTTCATACTTCTGCTGGTAGGAAATAGCACGCTATCTATCTTTTCTACATCGCAGTTTTGGATTTTTTGTCTGTGTTTGTAGATCTAGTGATTCGTTGGGGGCACTACGATGGTGGGGGGGGGGGGGGGGAAAGCCATCTCCACCTGCGCTCTTATCCTTTGTCATGATAAATCGTACTACCGAGCGAACAGGCAACAGTGCGCGTCTTATCGGTCCGTTCGCTATCTATTGCGTCCGTGGGTAGAGGGCGCTTTTCCTTTTTCCTTGGCGTGCTTTTCTTTCGCCAAACGTGTTGGGGGAGTTTTTGGCCTTTTATCTACTTTCGCTATCTACTGCTGTTCTTGGTCGATGTTGTAGGTCCTGTCGATGTTTTTCCTTATCTTTTTCGTAGCTTTTTTTCGTGTGTAAACTTTCCAACTTTGCCGTCCTTTCGGTCGCTCTCACTCTTACTATAATGGCTTCTTTACGCTGCGTGTCTCGACCGTCTCGATCGCAGCACGGTACGGACGGAAAAACATAGTTCCTTATCGCGCTCGGGTATAAGGAAAACCCATTTTCCTCGCTGTCCACGGGCTTATCGCGCACGTTCGTCGTTTGCTCGTGCTACATCACCCCACACACACACACAGACACAGCAACGCTTGCTTGTTTGTTATCTTTCAATCTTCTCCTCCTTCTCGGCCCCTTCCTTTCGCAAGGATATTCACCTGTCTTCGAAGGCAATACCACGCAAGGATATGGCTCGTTTCTCGGCGATTCGACCATCGTTTGCCAAAGTGCTGGCACGATTCGCGCACTATCTCATCGGGACTATCTCGTCGCCATGCTTCAAACGCTTCTATCGATTCCTTTCCAACCTCGGAACTTCAGCTGCTTCCTCTCTCTCTCTCTGTTTTCTCCCATTTAGCACGGTACGATCCTCATTCATCTTTTTCTTACCGGACTGAAATCGGTGAGCTCTGCGAATGCCGATCGTCGACGACAGATAAGCGACCGAAAACGCGTATCGTTCCAACGAGCGGGTGGTCGAATGTATCCTTCCAAACACACGCACACACACACACTCACAGCGACATTGGCTCGCCTGCTCACACCACCACACACACGCCAAAGGGACAGACGGATTCCGATGCGGAAGTGAACGCAAGATAAGCGGCCAGCGATGCATTTGGGAGCGATTCAATACATTTCCGTCTGTTTGGCGGACAGATAAGGAACCCCATTTTGGGACGATGGTGATGAGGACAGACAATCCCTGCGGAGGGGTGGGTCGGAAGGGATGGAGAGGATGGAGGACGCAGCAGGATATATGATAGATGTGAGCTGGAGATTGCTGGAATGAATGGAAAGTGTGCGATAAAAACCCATTCTTCGGTGTGCCGTATGCATAACAAGCAATATTTGGGTGTAATTTTTATTGGGGGTTTCTCGTTTTATGGGTTTATCGTTTTATGGTTGGGTTTTGTGGAGTTTTTTAAGCCTGTAATATTTATTTCATTTATCTTACTTACATTCAACATTGAACCAGATAACTATTAAATATAGTTTGATTTGTTTTTAAACAACTTTAAAGAAGCTTTTAGAAACAACAACTTTTAGAAGAATCAAGAAAGTATAAATCTAAGGCAATAAAATGGGTAATTTCCTATCAAAAGATTCTAACAAAGTTCTCTTGAACGAATGGCATGAGAAAAATATCAGTGAAATAACCTTGAAGAAAGGAACGCAAGGGATAAAATATTGTTGAGCAAAACAGAAAGCAAAATGACGTCATAAAAAGGCAGTTTAAAATCTGTATTCCTTATCAGCAAAAGAACATAGACAAACCAGAGAAGGTAAAACGCGTGTTGTTACTCTGTATCTCGTTTATTGCAGTATCATTAACTGTGAAACATTCCCCAAAAAGACTAAAATGCCTGTATGATGAAGTGCATTCTCATTTGTTTCAACGGTTTCATGTTTGGCTGGCTTTTTATCCCTATCACACGCTTTCAATCACGTACGGATCCTTCAGATCAAAATCTGTTCCTTTCACCCAAACGAACATAGCAATGGTGCCTCGTAGAGGTCGTTGTATATTACCGACCGCGACACGTCCCAACTTCTACGCCAAGGTAAGCATTCTAGCCCTAATCTGATGAATGGCGCGTTTCCCCAGCGGCTTCCCATTCGTGGGAAGGAAACAGTGGATTAAGATTTTGCCATCCTTCACCCAAGACTGCGCCTTATCAGCGAACACACTCATCCTGGTTGGTGCGACAAGGACTCGGGTTGGGTTGGAGTATGGGTGTAGTTTGTTTACGTTTACTCGCGACCAGGATACGATCAAGCAAACACTTTGAGCGCGTCCTTCAGTAGAGAGGAAACACACAAACACGCGCGCGCACACTACGCCGATGGAAAGGACATTGATAAGAGCGGCAATCCTGCTTCAGAGCACACATACAGCCACATACATACGAGCACATACATGCACAGATTGACCGAATGATGAAGCTGGTGTGTGGAAGATAAGATGAGTTGGTAGGCAGGATGGAGGACGAAGGAGACCAGAGGGGACGAGCGAAAGGATGCTGAACACGACACGAATGGTCGCGATGTGGTTCTGGGAACACACGGCAGTTCTGTTGCTGTGCGATTGCTGATACTGGAAAAGCGATATAATGTTATTAAGAGGCTATCAAAACAAACCACACACCAATACACACGTAGTAGCGGGGTTTGGTGACGGTCGTACCCTTTTCGCCGGCACCATGCCATTCGAACGGGCTCGTACGCCAAACAAATGTCGCCCAGCGACGGAAGAAATGTGAGGAAGGGCTGTGTTGGAAAGACGTCTTCCATTGCGATTTGATGTATTTAAAGTAAAGTATTCCCTTTGTTAACTACATGAAGATGGTTTTACAATCCTTGGGGAAAGATAAACGTGTATTGTGAGAGGAAAGTGTATTGTAGAAAAGGATGGGTTGGAGTATGGTTTAATGCTCATTTATACACCATTAACGGAATTGCATGTTGTCGAAAAGCTGATTGCAAATTACATTTATGACGAATATATTATTGATTAGTAGATTATGAGAACGGTGTTACATCCTTACAGTATTCTTTCATTTGGACATTAACTATCATTTCATTTTGATCAGTAAATTTTAAAAATAACTAAATTCTTTATAACTCAGCTGATACGAACCAATTAGGAAGGACATTATTGAGTACAAATAAATCGATCCTACGTGCTTCTTTTTCTGCTTATCATACAACCATCGAAAAGCATCGGGACAAAAAACATTCCTTCGCATTACCAACACGATCACTCGCGTACTACTCAATCGCTCTCTCTAAACGCTGTCCTGTCGTTGTCCTCGGCGGTGTAAAAGAATTCCAACCCATTTCCGACACCCATTAGTAATCGAGGCACGAGCGGCACTGGGTGTTTCACAGCTGTCCAAACGACAAACCATCCTTCCGGAGTCGGGCATTCCCATCCAAGGTGAAACCATTCAGCCCAACCGGGGGAGTGCCTTTTTCGGGAGGACAACGACAAAGTGTCACGAGAGACTCCGGAGGGATGGTTGCCGTCATCCGGCTCTACTACTGGCAAGGAAGCGATAATCTTCTCAAATGGATCAAATTTAATTTCCGTTTCATTCTCAGACACTTATCCACACGGTGTCTGTTTGGGTGTTTGGGAAGCATGCCGAGACTGGTGAGTGATGAGCGATGAAAGAGAAGGAAAATGTCGGGTTTTTCGCAAACGCCAAGCAAAAGCAAAAGGGAGGACTCCTTTTTGGGAGCATTGAGGACGACGGTTCCTTGCAGGATGTGTTCACCTGGCTAGTAGATAAAGCGTACGCCACAACAAGCATGTAACACTTTACTTCTTGTGTGTGGCTGGCCAGTCGTTTGCTGCAAATGTGGTTGTGTGTGAGTGTATTCGCGTGTTTTATCTCATTCTTTTTGGTGCTTGTCTGGCAGTTAAAACTCGTCCACGTCGCTATCAAACCCCGACAGCAAACGATGCAGCAGTATAAACACGGATTCAGTGTTGCTCCACCGATGGGCTGTCCGAGGGGATAACACAGGGGGAAAAGGGCTCGAGAGTGGTCATAAAAAATGATAAACGAATGATATTTTACATCGCATCGTGCACCTTTTTTAATCCTCTCATTTTCCATCATCATCAGCGTCATCGTCGCCATCACAATCTCGATGGGCGAAACACAGAGCGGGATGAGTTGTGCTGAGGATGGATCATGGCTGGTATCGTTCATTTCCGGACATGTTGAGTGGATGGGGCGGGTAAAACGAGGACATGGAAGGGCGAGGTGAACGCGATAAGAAGCAGTTTTAAAATCATACCTTTCGGACCGCCTCGGACACCGTCGGTTGCGATACTGCTAATCGTGAAAATGGTAAATAAAACGACATCTTAATGATCACCCCGAACCGTCTTCGTCGCCTTTAAAACTGCGTGTCCTTTTTTTCTAGTTATGTCCTTCGAGGTCACCCTTATGCGTTGCCATAAAACGCCGGAAAGTTAAAGACGTTTTTTTCTGGGACAAATAGAACCAAAAAAAAAAATTTTTTGACCCATACTGTCCTGTAATTCAAACGAGCCAGAGAGAGAGAGGAAAAGCACCATAAACGATGGCAATGAAGTGTTTGCAATTAAAATGGTAGCCAGTAGGTGATGTTTCCTCAGCGGTTTGGAAGGTGCCGTGGCGATTAAAAAGAACATTTGGTCACCTTGTGCTACGGTTGAAGTGGGAGTCTTTAATCTCTATCCCCCAAAAGAATCTCCTCGCACGCCACATTAGTGTCCCCAAGTACCACCGAAGGCAAACGAACCGGAAGGGAGGATAAGCACGGCCACCAAGCAGCACGTGTTGATGGGAGGAAGGAATTAAAAAACGCACCAACGTTGATGGCGGGATGATTTCGCTCATCTAAATAAGCAAATTGTCCCCGGCATTTGGCATGCTAATCGGTGAAATCTGGTTTAATGGTTTTCATTCCGTGTTGGGATGGGCGGCGGATAATGGCCATTAGAAAAGAAATTAAAACTGTGCGCATTGAAATTTGGGCGTTTTATGCATTGTCAAAAGAAATTCAACAATTGTTTAAGTGAATGGAATTGTTTCATAAGAAATGGTTATTTATTCTTTGTGAGAAATGATGCCTCCAGAAACTTTGATTGCAAACTTAGCTAGTCCGCATGCTTATCATATTTTAAACATTTTTATTTTGCCAAGAAAATATCATGTTGGGCCAAAAATGATCGTAAAACTGGCAACCGTCATTTAACATTTAGCTCTCCTGCTACGAACATAATCAAACCTGCATAATCTCCCAGATCTCTCTAAACACGGATTTAACCCGCAACCCTTTACTCGGCCTACATTCCTTGGTTTTGGAGCTTAAAAATCACTAAAAACTTTATCAACGCTTTTCCAGCCACACTGAGCGGGACCAAAGTACCAACGCAGAGTGGGAAATGCGGGATAACGCCCCATCGCTGACCTTCAAAAGCCACCCCAAAGTCCCAAAGTGCTGACAGTGCGTGACGTTTAAGTGTCGCGAAAAATCACATTTGCAAAGTGGCAAGAACGGTTCACGAGAAGAGGACAAGGTGGGATTTCTGGTACACACTATCAGTGTTTAGCGATCGCATTTATTCGAACCGGAGCGAGCGGCAACTGAAGTGTGAAGCAAAAGGCTCATCTCGAAATCTCCATCATAATCCCGCTGTTAAATGAGATAATGGAATTAGAAAAATAACTTGACTTCAACTACATGCCAGATATCAAGCCTTCAACACCACGAAAAGCGTCACACAGTTCGTGTGAAAAGAGTGACGGAAAGGCGGAATAAAAATAGGAATTCACGCTATCGCAACTAAAACGCATCACTGTCATGGAGACGCCTAGCTGCCTGTGTGATCGATGTCGAGTTTTGCAGTTTGACGTTCGTCGTTTGTCGGATGACACTATTGTAAACTGCATCGTTGCATGGAGCTTCTGTAGCAGAAGAGCAGAGATGGAGGCTGGCAGGCGCTTATCAGTTGGACGTATGCGGATAAGCGAGCTCTGACGGACCGACTGACAAGCGTCGATATCGAGAAGACACGCCGACAAAAAAGGGAGTTTTCATTTGATTAGAAATGCAACCAGCATTGTGCATTCAAACAGTCGGTACATTGATGCACTGACCGGGTACGATTGAAGGCAGAAATCAGAAGGACGAGCGTTACAGGAGCAAAAACAGGAAAAAAACTCTCAACGCGGACAAACGTGTCCATCCATCCGCATTCGGGCCGGATGTCTAATCTCGCCGAACGTCAACCGAGACAACCCTGGTGGGTGGAACCACTTCCACGTTTGTCATCACTGAGACAGGATGGATAGAAGCAAATAACGTTTTGGGTCGGATGGTGTAAAAATGAGAAGAAAAATCCTTCCATCCCTATTGTATTGGTCGGCTTCCATCAGAGGCAATGACATTCGATAGCGATAAGTCCGTTTACCGATAGAGTTCGACTGTCGAAAAGAGTGTGATGCCGGTAGCATGTGTGTTTTGACTCGTGTTTTTTTGGTTACTTACAAGGCTGGGACGACATGATGCCTTCTCGCGAAATCCTTTCAGTTATTGATTTGCTGCACTCACATGTCATGATGAAAGGAGTACAGCGAATATCCCGGTAGACGTGATTACAACCAGGAAGTTGGTCGAAACTATTCTTGAATATTCGTTGTGAAAGAGCGAGAGAAATTTCCACAAGAAAGAGACCCCAAATTGACACGAGAAAAGGATGTGGAATCGACGTAAAAAATGCCTCCAAACAACAGCCCAGACTCCAACACACAACACAACGCATCATTGTGCCGGAAGAACCGCGTGGTCGGTGCATCGTGGTGCACCATGAATGCATTCCACCGTCCATGGCAACGACCAACGAGGGAGTTTCAATTGATATCCGTCGTCCTTCTAGCCACTACTGTTTGTTCGTTCGTTGTTGTTGATGGTGATGATGAAGGGACTCTCTCGTCGAACGTTCGATTACGAACAAACTTCTCTGGCCTTGGTTCATAGCTGTGGAGAAGGTAGGAAGCACAGTGATGTTTCATCAAATTCATCAAACCATCCATCGCTCCAATGGACGCCGGTCTGTTCGATTTTACCACCCAACGTAGCTCCTTCTGAAGGACGGGGACTGGAAGCGTTGACAATCGCCCCTTTACAATCACCCTGAACTGTACTGCGAGAGTGCAGCTTCCACGAACGGAAACGAGTGTTCAATTTGAGTTGGGAAAAACGCAGCAAAGGATGCGTTCGATGAGAAATGCGTGATTGCAGTCGCATTGCGCGTTCGTTGTCTAGCTGTTGCAGTAGAAAAGCGCGTTTCTTGTGTGGTGTCGCGGTTTCATTTTTATGCCGTCCTGTTGGAGTCGTCTACTCTCAAGCTAACTGCTAACGGTCCTGGACGGTGTTCCTGTTGTTGGCGCCTGGATCATTGGAGCGAATTGCAGCTGCAGTTCCCTATAGGCAATGGTTTTTCTGCACGGATTTCGCAGAATTTAGCCAATACTTAGACAGAAAGGAAGGAAAGAGCACGAGTAGGACAACAAGAGATGCGTTCGGGTCAATTGTAATCGACCGTTGATGCACCGAACTTCAAACATCGTCCGCGGGCTGCATTGCAAGTGTGTGTCAGTCGGGACAAAAAGTGGTGACTCGCGGTCCAAACAACGGAAGTAAAGGATTGTGTGCTGCGGTTCTTCTGACTATTTGCTCCAGAGAACTTGACAAATGTACGCACCGTTTAGGAAACGACCTTTCTGACCCGTTAGGCAGAGTGTTTGACGTTTTTGCAAGGCTTTTCCGGAAAAATTGCATTTCCGAATAACCTTAGAGGAATGTTGGTGATGACAGCGTTTGAAAGGAAAGTTTGATGAATGTTTGAAGAGATAAACTTAACGTTTTCGATAGTTTGATAGCAAAGGGCCATTTTGAATGATTTACTTGCTTAAAATGCGTACCTAGAGGAGCTACAAATTTAAAGAACTCATTTAATTGGCTACTGTAATATACTGTAATTGGAACGAAGAATGTTTAGCAATTGTAAACAGCATTCAAACAAAGCTGTACGCATATACGATTATTAAAACCATGAGTCACAAGAAAGTCACGAGCAACGACTAGTTCTCCGTTTCTTATCAGCAGCCACACCAGCATCACGGATACACACTTCAATCAGTCGGTCGTGATGGTGTCAATTTTGCTTTAAATGACTGCAACGCCAAGGGCAAGGGAAATGGACCAGTCAAAGGATGCAACGACAACAGGAAGCTCGCTTCTACTTGCTCAAAATCCATCCTCTTGCATCAGACCGACCACCCAGCTTGTGCTTGATCGAAAAAGCAAACATCATCGGCTTGGATCGATTTCCTCTTCAAGCGATCAATCATGCCGCCGACGAGAGGAAGGTAATTGAAGTCAGGGCGCAGTTTTACATCAGTTA
The DNA here is from genome assembly GCF_943734735.2 of Anopheles gambiae. Taxonomy (NCBI): domain Eukaryota; kingdom Metazoa; phylum Arthropoda; class Insecta; order Diptera; family Culicidae; genus Anopheles; species Anopheles gambiae. The sequence continues at coordinate 24,909,647 of NC_064602.1, forward strand.
GTGCATCAGCACAGAACGGAAACGGAAGAAGAAAGTAAACGAGACGATGTCTGGCATGAGGAGGAAAAAAAGTAGGGGTTAAAAATAAAAGAACGAATGCAAGATGCAGCCGATGATTTCGATGACTCTTGAGAGGAGATTGTGCACTTGGTGTGGTAGAATGAGGTGGCCATCGACCGAGTCCCTTCCTTAATTCGCATGAAGCCTTTCGATTAACATTCAATCGTAGCGGTGGCCGTTCCTGCCAATCAGCCGGAAGCGATACGCAAAGGACGCTTCATTCCCGGTGGCCACTTTACCGTAAAGACGATAGAGAGAAGAGAGAAACAAAAAAACGCTTCCGCGCATTTCAGGATAACGATGTGTGAGAAAAAAGGACTTCTAAAGGGTTGGAACAAAAATCAACCTCGCAGTCTATGCGAACAAATGATAAGCTTGATGCAATGGAGCGGCAGTGAGAATTCGCGGAAACCGAGTGCTCCTTGACTGAGCCGGGCGAGAACGATTCACTCGAGATCCTGATGCACCAGAATGATTGAGCAGATTTCGAAACTTTGCTTCAGCACACACTCACACACCCATGCGCTCACCGAGAACGGGAAATCTTCATGATACTAAGCATTCTAAGGATCTGCCTTCCCAGAGCCCTCCACAGAGCTGTCGTTTAGCGAAACAAAGTTTCAAGCTTCATCCGGTTTTGATTTCCCTCCACTCTGCGGCCACCGACACTCGCCCGTCCCTGCTTGGAGGCTATATTTATTCTTTTTCTTAGCGAGCTCGTGCATTGGGGTGTGTTTCTGGAAGGATTCCATGGACGTCCTCATACCGTCGTTAGAGTCGTTATCAGTGGCGATGCAAGTTCGTTCGGAACGTTCCTTTGCCCGGTTTGACGCTTCATAAAGTTCATCATCATTTCCTCGTCGTCTCATTTCCTTTCCCCTGCTGTTCGGTCTTGTTCTACCGGGAATGCATTTCTTGGCTGCAGCACGGACCGACTCTGCATCCTCTGTCTCGGAATGCACATCTTACACTCAAACACTGTGGGCGCGCGCGTGTGTGTGTGCGTGTCTTGTGCTATCCGAAGCTGCAGAGCACGGTTATCAGTGCTTCGAGCTGATAGCTCTCCTTGCCGACTTGCCAGCCTTGTGCCGTTCGTTGAATGGTAAAACAGGAAATCACTGCTTTCAAGATCCGTCGAAGCACGAGAAGTTGGAAAGAACTCGCTTCCTCGCCGAGTGTTGGTGGTCTCCGGGGCAAGAAGCAAGACGAACCGAACTGCAAACACCGACCAGCTCTGGTGCAAGTGAAAAAAGGAAAAACACCGTTGTCTTCTTTTCCGTAGGTTGTGTCAAGAAAAGGCTCTGCATTCCAACTGATACCGAGTGGAGGGATGCCTTTCTGCAGCGATACCTTCCTATCGTTGCGTTGCAACAGGAATCGGGATTCGGGATTGGTTCTGCAGGGGAAAACGTCAAACCATCACCAACCACAATCCTGTTTTTCACAAGATTGCACTCCTCCCCGGGGACGCATCCTGTGAGATGACGTTAAATATTATTTATAAAATTTCGTATCACACAATTTATAGCGAAAACTGCATCGCAGAAGATTTGTTCGACTGCGAACGAGATAAAAGGACACTCCCGACCGTCACTGTGTCGTACAGTTGGTGTGCCATCTCCCTTTTTGGTTTGGTCGAAATAGAGGGAAGAAGGATTGTCCCACTGTGAGCAGGAAGTGGTGTTCATGCTGTGTCATTGTTGGGGAATGGCGATACTTTTGAAGCCTTTTGGGGATGCTGATTTCGTTGCATGCTCGGTGTGGTAGAAATAGAGTTTCTAAACAGCACCTTCCTTCCTCCCAGCTACTGCATTGCTACCAGAGCAGTAAGCATAAAGAAGGACACCTAATCCGACATATCGTTTCTCGCTTGGTTCCAGCGTCCCACTTTCACCGGCTTCAGGGAGGGAGGGAGCACACGATAAACGACGACATTTTATTTCCGTTGTCGTAATAATATTCGGAAAGGTTTTTTCGTGTGTGTGTGTGTGTGTGTGTGTGTGTGTGTGTGTGTGTGTGTGTGTATCCAACGCCAGAAGAAAAAATCGGGAAGCAAGTGGAGCGGGAATGAAAAATGCATGACTTTGGATGTGCACCAGGCGACAGCTTTTCCATTTCCGGATGGGATCGTTCAACGATCGAGTGCTTTCCCGCTGCTTCCTTGGTTAAAGGAGAGTAAAAACACGGTCGGATCGGTTGTTTGCATAATGATGAAGACGTTCGATAGGTTCGAATTTTGACACTCCATTATCGGGAAACCGTTGGCGTTCGGATTATGTTCAAACTGCCCTGTTTGAACGATAAATGTGGATGTAACGAAGGGGTTTTGGCAATGTAATCGGGTTTTTGAAGTACCCGATGAAAGTGTGGTTTTATGGGAAAAAAGGGAAGAAAGGATATTACACACATTTGATGATCTTTTGCATGATTTCCGATTCTAGCTCAGTAGAGACCAAAATTTGTTTAACGCGCTGAACCAACGCTTCAGTTCGAGCTATAAATCAAACATTTTTTTCACTCACGTTAACGAAACAATCGATCAGAAAGATGGAACAACTGGACTAAAAGGGTTTGCCATCTTTCCCTCTTTGTCTTTCGCGCGAAACTTACCTGCAAAGAAAAAATAAAGAAAAGGAAATAGAAAATAGGATAAATATCGAAAAGAAACATTAAATTGCAATGTGACCGTGGGTCGTTCGGATCTTGTTGCGAAATTTATGCACGGTCACATAGTCGCGCAGACTCGAAGTGATGGTTGGTTGGTTACTAAAAAGAACGTCGCTATCAAAGATGATCCCTTCTCTTGGGCAATATTCCTCACAAAACTGGTCGGAAATCGGCAATAAATTTCAGCATCACCAACGCTTCCCCATCCGGATGAGTTGGTAGCACAAAATCTATCATCATATCCGTTTGGAACAAAGTTAAATATATATTTCTTTACTAAACTAACCATTTTCCAGTATCCTCTTATATTGAGGCTCTTAAAAGAGTTGAAAACAATGCTACAAAAGGTTATAAAACTAAATTCATGAACAATAATCAGTATGGGGATTCAGATTAAAAGACAACACTTAAAACAAGTTAAATGAACGATGTCTATAATGTGTATTCATTTCATTGAAAGCTTAAATGACATTAATATAATGGCATTAGTATAAAAAATTAATTGTGGAATGTAAGAAGAGTTATTATTGCATTATTTTATGAGTGTACAGGTATTCCCCGATATACGCTAACTAGAATATTCACGTATATCGCGGGTTTCAGTAAAATTATAACGAAATTTCGAGTATTTTTTCTTGAAATCGTATATTTTAGCCACTATATAAATTATTTGATCTGATTCCAACTAAAGATTACACTTTTGTCCTTTTTCAATTTATTTTATTTTTAATTCAACCAAACGGGCATCATCTGAATTTTTGTATCGGAACCTGTATTCTATACTGCGGTTGATTATTCTTTAAAACTTGTCTCATTGCGGTAACCATCATCGAACTATGTGTGATTTCCCAAATAACCAGCTCGAACTCTATAGCTGATTTGAGGCTGTTTAACAAAAAATCGTGCCGATGTCGTACTTTGTGGCTGATTAGACGGTACTTTGCGGAACTATGAAGCTTTTTAACAAGCACATGGTACTCTCAGGGACCTTGTGACTGATTAGCCTGATGTGTATGGTTCACGATGGAATTTGACGGCTTGTTAAGAAAGCGTACCGAACTTGGTGGAACTTTATAGCTTTTTAATGCTTGACATCGGTACAAGGTGGCTCTTGTAAATATAACAAATAGCACAATCAGACTAAATTAATCACAAATGCGTCATAATGTTTTTTACCATGGCTTGCTGTTCCAAATTGATTTAAAACCTGTATCGTTTTACCTGGTTAGTTATAAGCCTCAGTCGAACCAGGAGAAAAAAATCCCTAGAACCTGTTGATATCAGCAACAGCCTACAGACACTCACTCGCGGTTCACGGGCGGTTGAGCGTACTGAACCATGAAACAATGCTTGTGGGCACCGGAGTTGCGATAAACTGAAATCAACCGCCTCCAAAACAGCCATTTTAACCACCGCATATGTTTTGTTGCCAATATGCGTAATGCTTCAACACTTTTGTCCAAATATGGTGACACTACCGTGGTGCCAAAGCTTTTGGAATGCCTTTTTTGTCTGCTGTTATACTGTTGCATCCATTGGGTTGTAATTAATTTGCAATTGATATGGAATTTTCCTCATCAACGCCTTTGCTTAATGGCAACGAATGGTATATTTTGAATTCCAGCAGGATTAACCGGTGTTAGTGTTTCGAGGGAGATAAGAATTGATAACGACAAAATAATGTATGTGAATGCGTTGGCTTCAGTTTCACAATTGCATTACATCGTTTAAATACATCAACAATAGTTTTTAGATTTAGAATTTTTCTCATGTTTGAAGTCTTTTCTACAGCCCACTTGCTACAGAAACTCTTCTAAATGCAATTATTTTTGCTGTCCATCAATGCTCCCTGACCCATGCTTGAGATGGCCATCAGTTGGTCGCAATTTATTGCTCTCCGTAGCAAACAAAAGTTACCTTCAGCAGAAATGATGGAAGGATTGTTTGTTTTCTGGTGACACTTTCAAATACCTTGCTTGAGACGACGGCCAAGAATTGTCAGTGTTGTAACTCTAAGCATTCCACTCCACGAGCAGCACTGTTTGTGGTCGGTTGAGATAAGCGACCGACCAACACCCAACAATCCTTTCCACGGGTAATTCTTTTCTTTTCGCTCGTTTTGCTTCCCATTTTCACGCGCTCACACCCGATAAACCATCGTTCGATTATGGAAAAGCGGTAAAATGTCACAAACTCAATCGATTGGTCCAAAACTTTCCACCAACGTGCAGACCCCATTTTTTTGCACTGTCAATCGTACCAGGAATGTTGCGCCACTGCTGGCTGTACAGTGATATCGGCAAGCATGTAAATCAGCCACCAAACTCAGTGAAGGTGGTGCGAAGGTGGTCTAAGCATAAGATTTATGTTCCAGCATCGATATCGTGCTGACGGCGGTCGCTGTCAACGGCAGCCTGTGCAACCCTTTACACGGAACTCCCAAAACCACGCATACTCTCTGATACATTGAAAAGGCACAAAAAAACGACGTCTATTCAACGACACTAATCAAAATCTGGTCCGCCAGGTGGATAGATTCCTTCGGCGTCTGTGCACGTTCGTTGTTGTTTGTAATCGTTCGCGTTGGCGCTTGGATGATAATTTATCACCATCGGTCGTGAGGAATGTGTAACATAAGCGTTTGTAGCGTGGAGATAAAAAGTGTACTTGGTGTATCTATTGTTAAGGTTTAAGCAATTAGTTTGCTGGGGAAGTTGGTTTTACTGCATTAAACAATGGGATACAATGTGATAGGGATGTTTTTAGCATAAAATAAAGTTGATAAGTCAACAACATATGTATAATTATAATTACTTGGACACGTTTATGTTATCAAAAATAACAAACAAAAAAATAAAATCGCACTTTGTTGGGAAAATTTGGAATTCGATACGTCACTCTTGATAAAAGCCATATTCAACAACAACTTCAACTTTGCACCTCTCGCACAACCTGAACTGCTTGAAAGTGTTTGTTTAGGCCTTGATCGCGTGCAGAGTTGCGCTGTACACGCGATTGGGGCGGTGCTAACCATTGCGGTCGAATAAGCAAACTCTTTTTCTCATTCGCTTTCTGAAGTGCTGTGCTCCAACGCTCACCATCGCCATACTTTCAGTCGGACAGTCTGTTTTCATCCGGTTTTGGTCGGGGAGGTAGATGAAAGCTTTTTTGGTTTGTTGGTGCGTACAATCGTGTACTTGCTTTGCTCTTTTGTTTGCTTCTTCGCAGCTTCATTGGGGCGAAACAGCTTTTGGGTTCGATCGTTTACATACCAAACGGTGGAGTAACGATTGTGTTCCTGATCTTTTAACCAATCGGAGCTCTGCATTCAGACCTTACTTTCTTGGTAAAAAATGTGTTTGCACGTAGCAAGATATCAGATACTTATTATTAATAATCGTTCAGCTGAAGGAGATTTTGAGGATTCGAGATCGTATTTAAGATTTCAGTTAGAAACCCAAACCTACAGTGTTAGGAAATATTGCTTCTCTTTAGTCACATTGTTCTTCACAAGACTTGATTTAACATTCTAAACTTTTGAATACTTCACATGGAATTATCTTCGATACAATTTTGAAATTTGTTCAAGGATTTTCCTCAAACATATTTTCTTTCCTAAATCATTAACATTATCAACCTAAGCTCTGCGTCAGATTATCTTTTCGTAGTTTTTTAAGATTAATCAAATAATGTTGATAGCTTTAGACACTTTTTTCAAGAGCTGGTGTCAGCTCCAGCTTAATCTCACTCTTGGTAGGCGAGATGGAGCCCAACTGTCGGCTGCTTAAGAATTGAGGGCGGGATTTACTTTAGCTTCCAGTTGCTACTCTCGCCACTCTCGCCACCGTCCAGAACAAACTATCACCGGATCACCATTTGCGATCTAGAAAAAGGGGAAGCGTGGTGAAGCGTGGAGGATGAGGAAAATAAATCCCTGATAAGCTTTCAACGCAACATTCGATGCAAAGGTAAGCGCGTATGTACGTGAGCGTAGTTTGGGGAGCACTGCGAAAGTGATTTCATAAATCCCGAAGGTGGTTCTGGCGGGCCCAGTTCGAGCGAGCGGAGCAGAATTTCCGTAATTTATTGCTTTAAGTGCTGGATGCCGATAAGCGAACTGATATCATTCTTCTTTTCCGAGCGCCAAGCGCCAGCCGATTCCAACGACGGAAAGGAGAGGTCCAGCAGAGGCTCTTCGTGTTGCTGCCGTTGAAATCTTTAGTTTTGCTCCGTCTACTGGACAGAGTGGGATGTGGTCGAAAGGCAGACAAGAAAAAAAAGGGTTGAAAAGATAAGTCAACGAGTCAAGAGAGGGAGAGATGATATGGTCCAAATGTAAACCATTTTTCGTCGGCTTAGGGATTGCTGATCACGACAATATATCGCAAAATACCAAATTGTCGCGCCAACGTATCCCGGACGTGGTGACTTCATGTCCCGCTTTCCATACTGCAGAGAAAGTAAAAGAGTCTGTCGTGTGGATGCCGAACAAATGTGATCTTTGGCCAGTTCTGCGGTGCTCGTTTAATGGCGCCAATAGAAGATAAATTGTTCCTGGTCTTGGACGATTGTATGGCCACTGTTTCTTTGTGTAACAAATAGTGGCAACTCTCATGATTGCTGAATAATGCTGCGCATTCCTTAAGGTAGTTTGAGTAAGTTCTCTTACAAAGAGTCATCCTCAATTTCCGTAAAAGCAAAAGTTTACTATCCGTTTACTCCATTTCCAATAATGCATTCAACTGATTAGACGTTTCGCTAGCACTCTGTCCCGACTTACCAAAGAGTATGATTCATTAAAATCGGATTATTAATTAGCACGACCCTGCTATCGAGCTAATCCTGTCACAACGTCAAAGCTCCGGGCAACAGTAAAAGGTTTTCGGTTTCCCGCTGGCCCAACATCGTGGTCCATTTAGTTAAGCTATCACACATCAGCCTTTGTATCGAGCCGTCTCCGCCACTGGGACAACGCGGAAAAATATCTCCCCACCACCACAAGTCAAGGACCTCTGGCATAAGCACAACCACATCGAAGGAAACGCTATCTGATAAGCGCCAAAGAAAGAAAAGCAGTTCAGCAGTCGACTGATAGCCTGGTCAGGGCTTGAAATAAGCTCTCGTCCAAAAGCGTCTCCCCAATCAGTACGCTCCAATCTAAGCTGTGTGACGGTCAAAAACCGAACCAAAAACCAACCAAAACCGGCCATTTTTCGATGTGTGCAGATTGTAGATTTGGCCTGGTCCTGGTTCCGCTCCTATCAGTGAACGGAACATATGAACTGGCCGGTCAGGGAGATTCCAATACCAGTGCTAGCAAGAGAAGAAAAAGCTAAATAAAATAAATAAAACCACTTTAGATCGTATGGTTGCGATCCATTAGGTTTATCATGGCGCAGTGATCGAACGATGGAGCTTGGCGAGACTTGGACACGTCGGAGACTGTCGAGGAGGTTCGCCGACTGTTGTTAGTCGATTTTGGATTGTGTCGACAGACGTTGCTAACAGTTAACGGTCGGTTGGTGGCGTGAATCGTAAGCATTACGCTACTTACATCGCGTTGAACATCCTCTTCGGCGACGATGCGTCGATCGTTCTGATGATCTTTATGTGCGCTTGCCATTCGCGCGCTTGACCAAGACCAAGCCTCCCTCGAATCTTGCCGATGGTATCACACGGGACAATAAAACTGCAGTAAATTGACACACCGAAGCTGATGAAAGTACATGCGTTCTTGAGCTGGTGATGGCTTGTTGGTCTGATGACCCGAAACATGACAAAAACAGGCAATGAAACAGGCTTTAACGGTTCATGGCAGACCTTTTTCGGAAGACGTTAAATTACTTTATGATTTAGTCAAGGGCTGTATATCATGTAGATTGGTAACTATGTCATTTAGTCAACCAAACTAATCAAACAAAGGATATTCGTTGAGCTGTTTGGTGTGTAAAATAAAGTAATTTAAGTAATTCCAATTATCTCTCATCCAAACAAGAATTTTTTGAATGAGATTCATGATACGCTAGAAATATGACTTAATTCTATGCCTGGAACGATCGAAATATGACTTAATTCTATCTGAACGATTATGTACTTTGGTGTGAGTAATGAAATGTGTAGTAATGCGGGTTTCTTTGATTTATGATCAAAATTTTCTTCCATCCAATGGTGTTCTGCAGAAATAAATAATGATCATTATCGCCCATTTTCTAGAGGTGGCTTAGCACCGTCAGCCGTTTTATAGCTGTATCCTGAATGTGCTACAGTGCAATCTCTTTTGTTTTATTACCGATAATCACAAATGGGTACTTAATCAAGTACAGTACGGGCTAATACACCGACTATAGGTACAAAAGACCTGAGCGATCGAGTAAGAGCCGAACCTCGCTTAATGATCGTACAACAAATACACATTCCAACCACACGAGCCCCACGGATAAGGAAAGCCCATAATGTAATGCGGCACGAGTAGATGCATAATTAATGAGACAAATTATACAGCAGGGCGACGCTGGTGTGAATGTGAAAACAAACGTCATAACAGCGAGGGACACCATCCATCGTTCGTATGTTGAAGTAGCCAAGTGCTGAATGGACGGAATTAACAACATAATTACGGTTTCGCTCCAAACGAAGCAAACCGATTGGAGTGTTTACCCTTGGGTCGTTCGGTTCTGGACGTTCAGGAAAAGAAAAACCCGAAAATTACACCCCATTAACGGATTATTTGACTAAACAACTATTATCCAACGGGTGGGGCACATGAGTTTCGGAGCTGACCTTTCTGCGAATACATGAAGTGAGTGATGAAGAAAGGAGGTACGCTGAAGCAATATGGTGTGAACTCACGCCACTGCGGTTGAGCTTAATCATATGGTAAGTTACCTGCCCCCAAACACACTGTGTGTGTGTGGTTTTTATTCGATTAACCTGATTACGATTGTTACAAGGTGCTTTGGAAGAATAGTACCAGAAGGGAGACAAATGGTTTGTTTGATTTGGAACGAAATAAAGGGGCGTTAATTAGATGGAAAAGAGAAATGTGATGCTGAGGGCTTTTTGGTTTTTGAAAATAAACGAAGTATTATTGTTGAGAGCAGTACGAATAACATGCGTTAATTAAGAAGAAAAGATTGAAACTTGATTGTTGATATCATATCATGTCGAAAAAATAAGGAGAAAGAGAATAAGCATTGTATTTAAATTTCTTGAACCGATAGATAGGTGTCAAAATGCTAGAATTCGATTAGATTTGAAAACTTGAAACAGATAGCATGGCAGTTAATATAATGAAGCAATTACGAAGAGCATTTTTGTATCACTATCATTGTACTTTCGCAAGAGCTTAGACCACCACGATATCCTTCTAATGTTGTTAAATGTCAAACGCTTTTCAAAATTCGCTTTTACCACGATAACACCAATTCCCGAAGTTCAACAATCTACCCAGATGACGACAATGGTGACGGTCGCTCAGTAACGATGTTGATGATGATGATGATGACGATATTGATCACGGACTCCACGGTGGTTGTAACTGTCAACACTCCGGCCTCGGCCTTTGGTCGCCGTAATCGGGCCTCATCAATCTAAACATTGCGCCACCGTCGTTCTGGGTCACTACCAACAGTATTTCACCAAACGACCAGTCTAATTCATAATGTAAATAGCATAATGAGTGTGAGTGTGTGTGTTGGTGTTAGAGCCCACTGCAGCTGTCAGTCAAATTAACACCATTAATTTCTCCAATCGATTAAATTGGGCAGAGGCTTACTGATACAAATCGAGCAGTGTTGTTCGAGATGGGCGTTTGTCTCATGATTCTTCGTTCGTTTTCGAACAAGGACTCAAAGGACTAATGTCAACATCACCACATCTAATAATGTCCTTATGGGTAATGTTTGTGTTGGGTTTGATTATTGTCACTCGAGTTGATTTGTTTTCGGTTGGATAATTAACGTTCTTTTCGGCTTTCAAGTGAATAATTGATGTTGATGTGTTGTTCGGAAGGTTTCATGAAAATAAGTACGAAGTTTCCAAGTAAAGAGATTGCTGCTCAATTCATGTGCGAGAATGAAAACGAATGTTGGATTTTACTGACTGTGATTGAAGTAATATCATTGTAATTGTTATTAAACATATTTTTTTTTCTATCCTTTATTATTTTCTTTACATTACTGTCAGAAAAAGATAATAGTTTTTTTTTCAGATTGTTTATCTAAGAAGGTAAAATAACTCATCTTTTTTACTCTTCATTTTGAAATTGATCGATTCAAACATTTATATTACCATAAGCAACTCCGTTCCATCCACCACAATCCTTCCATGCTATTATCATAATTGGATGCTTTCCCTTTGCTCCACCACATTCCCATTCAAACCTTTTCTCAGTTTATTTTGCTACTGACACGCTCACAACAATCAACACATTTGCAACAGCGAGCGTGACACATTCCTGGATAGGATTGTACCAGGATGATGGTTTCCACTGTCCATGCCTGCCGGAGGATTAACTTTATCTGCTTCAACCGGGTGTGGACCTTGACTCGTAGGAAAAATGTCTTGATGTGGGAGAAAAGGATTTGGTTCGTACTTTTCCACCCGCTCTCGACACCCGGTAAGAATCGGATAAGTCCAGTACATCCCATCCGCCGGAAGAGACAGCGGAGACACTCGGATGGATTCTGACGCGATTTAGGTTCCACCATCTAGCGAAGGTTTATTGTTTATGCGCTATTTATATCACGAACGGTATGCGCAGAGAACACGAAGCGTTGGCCGTCATGCTGGAGAGAGCACCACGTTTATTGCAAAATTCTAGCACGGTTGACAGATAAAGAAATAGACGTGCGCTAAAATCCGTCTGTTGGTCCGACATTTCCATTTCCAGTTGGGTCGCTTTTAGAAAATAAATATCATATCATACACCAGAATAAAACACACGGTCACACACGTTAAAGGATAGCAGGGAACAGGCATCAAAACCAGGGTCTTCATGTTTTTTGAAGTGGAAATAGAACTCTTTTCTGCTCGCCGATGATAAACAACGGCTTGTATCAGAAGTTGTTAGGAAATGGAAATGACACAATCGCGATTCTCCATTGCAGTCCAATAAAATTGCAAAATGCAAAGGGTACGGGCGTCAACGAACCGGAACCTTCCGACTGAAGACCCGAGGGTAGAAGTGCACAGGTATCATATCATTTTGTGATACGCACTTCGAGGTGAATGTATGTGTGTTTGTAGCCACCGCGAAAAACATTGTCACCCGACCACAAGGTTAGAGGTTCTTGTAGAGACCTCGTGCTTTCCATTTGCGTGGTTGATTGTACTGCTGGAAAGATGAATAAAATATATTGTCTATCTAGTTTCCGATTATGACCCGCAGGTACCAGCAGGTTCTGTATGCAATACATTCAACCAACCAACCATCGTACAACCGAGGAGAGGAGATACACTCAACTATCGGTTGGGGGTTAGCTCGCGGGACTCTCGTGGTTCCAGTTGTCACGGAAAGTATCTAGGAAATGACAACGGAACCGCGCAACAGATAGCAGTCCTAGAGGCGCCGTACCACGCCAAACGGGTTATCGCACTTTTGGAGCGTTGAAGTTGTGAAGGTAATGCCGCGAAGAATGTTTGTTCTGGAGAAGGTGGAAGCGTTCTGACGGCATTTAGGAAACACTTCATCTAAACCATTTCAAAAGGATGGAAAATAGAGTAGGAGAGAGCGAGACGGATGGGAGTTACTGCGTTATGCTGGTGAAATTTATGCACTTGGCTGCTGCCACCTTCATCTTGATACTGCAACAACGAGTGTTTCCGGTGAAACTAGTTAGGTTCGCAACGAGAGCACGGAAGAATAACGCAATCGTCTTCGGGGAAATTGTTATGAAATGCAAATAGTGGTTTCTCGACAAAGCATTTATCAAATCAGTGGAGTGTATGGTTTTTTGTGACAACTATAACGTTACTATGAGGATATTGTGCTTTTCAAAAATGTGTCTATGATAAAGACTTTAGAAAAAGAAAGATGATATGTTTGGATTGATAAAAGATTAATGAAAATGAGCAAAGTTTAGTCAATTGTTTATTTTGCCCTCATCGAAACGGTTTAGTTGAAAAATCCATATGCCTAAAACAAAAGGAAATAATGACACATTCAAAAATAGTTAAAATATCTGCTGAAAGGTTATAGGTCAAAATGTCTGTGTAGAATCAATGTAGAACATTTTTAATCTAAAATATTTTTTTTCATTGTTATAACTAAGCTTTACTCACTTTACCAATAATTTAATTTTAAAAGTCAGATAGATTCTGATTGAAATCATTGCACGCAATGAGACGGCTGTCATTGATACTATCTTTGACTTTCCTTTTACGAACGTTATGAAAAAGGGATATACTTTACACTTTTCGCTTTATGTGTTCATAATTTCTATTCCCTTCTTCAATTACTCCATCCAACTCATGTATGCCTCGTCTACTTTTCAACTATGAGTTTGTTAAAGAGTAGTCAATCATCATGTGGTGGTGAGGAAATTCAGTCTGTATATTTTATTCTCTCATACAAAATCATAACATAAAGATCACCCTTGCGCAAAAAAATCGAAAACCAATTTTATCATAACTTTACTCTCAGTATATTGCAACAAGATATCAAAAGAAACATTCTACACTCTCGAATGATGATGATTGCTTATGGTTATTTTCCCGCTCGAGCGTTCCATTCAAACTCCACTACACTTTCAACCCCACCACACTTTTTGGAAAATAGACTCATAACCCTTTGGAAGATATTTCATCACAAATTCTTTCCTTGTAACTTCCAAATCGGTTCACTTCCGCTTTCCTGCTCAAAGGAAAACTTATTACAACGGTGGCGATGATAGAAATGATGATAATAAATTATGCTTCTCTTCTCGAGGTACAATTTTTGCCACACTTCTGTCAGGTCGCATGAGGACGAGATTTGGGAAAAGATTCTTCTTCACGGAGTGGGTTGAAAGTCACATGGGACACGCAGATAGCAGTGTAAGTTTGGCTCTCGTTTTGCGAGACTTACGGATGACTATCAGGGGCAGGAAATTAGGAAACACCGTTCAGAATACAGAATTATGTGACTTGGATTTATTTATGAGTTAACGAAAGAGAGAAAACGAAGAGAGTCTGCTTGAATTCCATCGCTGTCAAGCGGATGTGGTGCTCCAAAGAACACATTGAAGAGATAAACGTATCGGAATTCGAAAGGTTCGAAAGGGGATTCGAAAGGAATTGAACTCGTACTAAAAAATGAATGTGTTTGCATTAGACCAACATTTCATCGAATATCTCATAAAAATGACACTAACAGGGAAAGCAGAGAAGTAGACATTCGATCAGTACGTTATGGGTGGTTTCATTTGTATTTGATTGATTCGCATTTAATATATATTTTTACTTGGGGATGTAAAAAGTATAATTTATTGCTAACAATCAGTTACCAGTTCAGACATCCATGAGCCATTCTGGAGGTGGTTTAATCTTCTTGCACTTAATAACCTATATTGGGAAATGAATTCGATCAACAGCTCTGATCTCCGGTTACATTTGTCATCAGCTTACCCATCAGCGGCTTACTTTCAACATCGTACAATGTGTTGCAACAAAGTGCAGTCTCGTCCGATATTGACCACCAACTGAGAGGTGATGTTTGCAAAAGTTTTTGCGAATAAAAAGGCATCATTAATCAGAGATTACTCGCCAACACTGTTTAGCCCACTTAAACAATCAAAGCAAATACTTCAACTAGTACTTTCCTCTGCAACTTCATGCTTCAACTAGTAAGTTATTCTGCTTGAAAATTGTTGAATAATTCATAAACTAATTATCGGTCTAATACTCTTAAGAACAACAAATACAATGAACCTGAAAGAATAAGTTAATCAATTCGATGTCCCCTACTGTACCCGATTCATGAGTGTCTCTCAAAGCTTAGTGAAAAAAACACAATTATTCTACATGCTTTTAATCCTCACTTTCATTCACCAGGTCATTAATCATCTTTTCATCGATTTATCGCATGGAATAAGCCAACGTCGTCAACGGCACCCCTGCATACTAGTCCCCCGAAACGATTGATCGAACGGTTGCAGTGTCAGCAAGGCAGTCGCTCAGCCATTAAGGACACTAAACCTCACTCGCTATGGATGACGTTCGATTTTTCATCGATTTCATCAACGTGTCTCGGCCCGATCTTCGACGTGGGTGTGACGCGACAGACCGTTGACCATCGATGGCGAACCGTTTCTGGCGAAAGATAATCCATCGCTTTGCAAATGTCTTCCAAAGGTCGTGGAGTCGGTTCCAGTTTGCTGCACGATAAGGAACCGGTCTTTATGCCATCGTTTAGAAGATAATTTTGCAAACAAATCGTGCTGGAAACCTTTCCGGTGGCAGGAGAAATATGTACGCATGTTTGTTTTTAGCTGGCGGTAACCGAACATTCTCATTAATGACATCGTTTGTTTCTTGTCCAAAGAACCGAAAGAGACTGTTTCCGGAGCAGAATGGTGCGCGTTTTAAATTAACATTCTAAGGAGGGAATCACAACCGCACAAAAACAACGGAAGGATATGGCCACAACGATTTACCTCAGTGTGAGGCGAGTTATTGAAAACGGATCTTCATTGCAAAATCCTCAACCGCGTACAACACATCCTTAAGCCACAAATAGTCGCTTGAAATATGAACGGTCGTGGTTTTGCGTTGACGGTATAATTAAATTAATTCTATTGTTGTAAAGCATCACATTAGCGACATTTGGATCGAAATCAACGGAACGTTTGTTGGTCCTTGTACAATAATGTGACCAGCGTGGAATTAAAAACATGCTACAAGGTGGAAAACGAATAACGTTTCCTGTGCGGTGTTTGGACGCGAATTATGACCGGCAGCGACGCTATTTATGTATCTTCCGGTGGACAAACGGTGTAGAATACGGGAAAACACGGTTTGAAAGCCAACCGTTATGGGGAACATACTTGGAAGGATATTGCTAGAAAAAAGGAATTGCGGACAAGTGCAGCTTATTATGTTAATGCAATTTCTATGCGATCGACTGTAAATATATCGAGTGGCTTTCCTTCCATCGATATCCCGCCCCTGGACCACCTGGTGTGTGTGTTACATTTCCGGTGGCCAGTAGGAGCTCATACTCGCCAAAAGAAGGACGAAAATAAACGATTATTGTGTTGGCATCGAGCTGGGCCGGAACCAGCACAAGCTTATTGCGGCACACGTCCTGCTGGGATCTACTGGCATGGGGTCGTTTTTCGATGGCTTTCTTGGTGCCATATGCTGGTATATTCACATGCTTTTTCACTGAAGTGCAAGGCTTGTCGCATTATGTGTGTGTTTGTGCTGCTTCCATTTAATGGAATATTTTCAAATAAGGTATTGAAGAATATCCTTCAGAGCGTATTGTAAAACAGGATCATTTTGTGGCCAGGAAGAGGCAGTTTGTTGAAGCAGTTGGACAGGAAATTAGTTTGTGCTGTTTTGGAATGGAATTTCAATTATATTGGCATTACTTTATGCAGTTACTGCATATTGCAAGTGTGTTTTGAAGCTTGATTAAGCATTACAATTATTGATCCCATTGACGAAGCACTTTTTTATTAATGTTAAATTATACATTGAAGGACTGCGTTTTGAAATGCAAATGGAATTATCTTGATTAAATCTATCATAAATCCTTTTTTTTTCGCGGTCGAGTTTGATTTACTTTCTCTGATTCTTTGCTCTTCGAACAAAAGCATTATAAGACCATTTGTTTCTATTTTTTAAATAGATTTTTCAATTAGCGCTGGAAACAATGGAACACTTTTTCCTATCAAAATATACGCTGACAGTATTAATTCGCTTTCATTCATTTCATTTGAATTTTTTTCTCCATTCTGTTGCATTGTTTATTTTCCTTTTTTTCACCCGATCATCGTTTTGTTTCTGCTTATGGATGCGTATTTTACAATAACTGCTTTTTTCGTCTTTTTTCCCGCGAGCTCCTATTGAGATTTGTTTCATTTTTATTTCATTGTCAATATCTTTGCATTCCATTCTATCCAGTGCAGGCAAAAACGCTCGCTCCAGCTCAACAAGCTCATCGATGCATCCAATTGCTCTTAATGCATCAAAGTGTTTGCCTTCGATAGGCGCCCAAACGGAGCAAATGCATCGAAAACAGTTTATTATTACCTCTTGTTGCATTGTGCTCGATATTACCTGTAAGCATATAAGCACACTCAGGCTCACACGCACCCGATACGATTGAATTCCTTTGCTCATCCCTTTCCAACCCTCGTGCACAGGACATCCGGTTGCGTACAGTACGGTGAGGTCGGTCATGCAGGAAAAGGGTGGCTGGACTGTTGCATTTATCACGTTACCAACATGCCAACACATTCCGCTGCGTGTTGACGATTGCCCGGTGTGCATTGGTGTAGAAAAGCGTTTCCCGGTGGCGTTAACCGGTTCGTATTACGCACGACTCAATGAAGCGTGTGCCATTCGTGCGTTGGGTGTGTGGTTTGATGTGGCAAAGTGCACAACAACGATTAACTTTTTTAGTGTGCTTGATGAACCGTTGAAGTGAGGTATTTTGATTAGTGAGGAAATAATGCTTTACATATATGTAATAAAATTTCGTCAATATTCAAATATTAAATCAAGTGTTCTTTCACATCAAGGGTTATTCTCAACTCAAGTGTTCAAATAAAATGTGTTTTGCAAATGTAGACTCGCTGTGAGGTCTTCATAAATTTATTCAACATTCTATCGACGCTGACATCAGCTGACTGATGCCAAAATCGAACACGTCATCGATCGATCGATTGTAAATTCCTTCCTCGAAACTATTTTGAAGCTCTTCGCACGTTCCTCGCATACCAATTATGCACCAAAACTGCGCCCAATAATACAACAAAGAATGCACAAAAAAGCACTACCACTTCACCGCTTGTTAAAAAAGAGCGAAAAACATTAAAAAATGGGGAAGTGGTCAGCCGAAAGGGTTACCCATTCGACACGTGAGGCGATCGTGTGTCGCGCCTGTCTGAGGATCAATAGCATTACCGACCTGAATAAGTTTGCTCTTTTTCTCTGCGTTTTCGCTTTCGGAGTTCGAGTGGCGTTCAAAAAAGCCCATGTCCATTGTGTTTGGAATATAAGAAGCACACACACTTACTCACGGGAGGGCTTACATATTTCAATCATTATTCAATTTGTTTTTCGATCGCTATCGCGTTTGCGTACCGTTTCATCGCGTCGTCGGTTGAATCGAACGAATTTTGCATTTCGTTTGGTAGATTGTACAGAACAAAGTCACCAGGAGACGGCGGATAACCTACATCTCGATTGGAATGAGCTATGTCCGGATCATTGTTTCGGTTTGAGGGCAAAGCAGAACCAAAATAACAAACGTTTGAGGGTCTCGTTAGCGATAACCATCAAAGTGACAGACGTGTGTGGTCATCCAGCGATAACATTGTTTCGACAGAATATCTTGCAATTGCACCAAATTTTGAGTTTTGTGAAATGGTATTTCAACTGGTCAAACTTAAACTATTGTAATTGCAGTTTTAAGAAGAGAATATTCTCTCTTTTATTGATATTTTTGCATGTCTAGAAGTAAAATCAGCATTAAATTTTCCATGTTATATTTGGTTCGATACTGAGATGCTTTCAGTACTCGTTTCATACGCTTCAGTAATTATAAACAATATTTCGAAAAAGTAAACAGGCAAAATACAAAAATGAGAACACACAATCAGGCTGCAACAAAGATTCATATACTGACAGAAAACAGGAAGCGCGATATCTTTTGTTACTCTTGATTGAATAGCATCTTCTTCTCTGAAACAATAAAACGTGGGGTTTACTTCCACCCTCAATCAACGACTTCTTCTAAGATGACCAGGGCGTTTGACACCCACAACAAACAAATAAGAACTGACGCGATAACAAAACTTATTCATGCTTGAATTCCGGATTTTTTCTACCTAACACCAGACTTGTAAAAAATCAATACTTGGTCCATTTTTCTTCATTCGTTGCGCAGTGACTTCCCCAGCAAATCATCGCTCATTAATGAATGAAGTCGTTGATAGCTTTCATTTCACATTAATTGAAATGGAATAACTCTTTATTACCTTCCGTGGTAACTGCAGCAATTCTCCTACCCAAACCCATCTCAACCACTTCGAAAACCGTCATGAACTTGCCAGCTGGTCGGGCTCAAGCCGTCGGGTATAGGTTTCAAATTTGTTAACAACTTGTAACTGTCAACGAACGCAACGGCGGCAGCGGTTGATGCGGCACCGTAAAACGATGGAATAAATGTTTCTTTTATTCGCATGCTGGCACGAGGCTTACTACCTTACTCGTCGTCCTCTACACACCCGCATCGTTTCACAGCAGCAAAACGATGAATAAAAACGATCATCTTCATCCTACCGCCACCAACAACATTCTGCCGACTAAAACAAAACCACGGGATAAGTGGAAGAAACAAAAAGCGTTGGAAAGAAACGAAACCAGCCAGACACAAGCTGAGCAACGGTGGACACGACGCAGGGCTCGGTTGAATATGGTAAGAAATCATCCCAACCAGGCACGAACGCCTCGGCAATCGTTCCAGCGTCGTGGTCACCGCAGGCTAAGAAAAGGTGGAAAACGGCGAATCCAAAAACCTCCACACTCCATGGCCCACGGTTTGCAAACGGACGCGCGCTCGCACAACGCCCATTCACTTAACCGACACCAGCGACAACCGTGCCTTGGAGCTGCGGTTGGATTCCGGTTCGATGGCAAAGAAGGTGCTTAAAAGCTCATCCTAATACTTCCACCTCGCTCGCGCTTCAATTACTTGCTGATACAGCACCATCCGCCCGAGGTAGCGCAGGGCCTCGAATGTTGGGTGGTTTCATTTGGAAAATAAATTATTGCTTTTTAAATCTTCATTAATAAATTGTAACCATAAATTTACACGCTTCTTGTGCCCGTGTGACTATAGGGGATCTGAAGGAGTTTTCTTGATTTCTTCCCTTGCGCTTTTCTGGGGCGTACCGATCATGCTAGGCGTGTGGATCTCGTCTGTTTTGTCTTGCGTCGCAGTTTTGTTTGAATTGCCCGCGCTTCGTTCCGCTCATTTGATCGTGATTAATAATTAATTTTTCGGCGCACTTCTAACACGTTGATAGGAAACGTTTATCGAACATCTAATAGGGGTGAATTGCCTGAAGGGAGCCAAAACTACGCAAGATCGTAAATAGATCTTACGCGCTTGCGGGTTCCTTGCTTACTGTCGCATTGAAATAATTTTTAGTTGTTTTATCATTTTCGGCCAAAACCGTCGCTTCTCAAGCGTTATCGCGATGGGCTGTGGGGTGTGAATTATGAAGCCTCTCAGCCGACTGCGCCCGGGGAGTAAATGTCGCCGTTCTGGTGTGCTCACGATCGTACGATCAAATTTATTCATCCCATTAAGCGGCACACCTCTTTTCCAAGATCTGGCATATCCACACAAACCATGGACGACTCAGACACTCTAACTTCAAGCATTGGGAGCTGAAGCTTATCTCAATCGACAACTGCACACTGGTGGAAACGGCAAGACAATCGCAGAGCGGGCATGATCGTTTGTGTGTGGTTATAATTTCCCGCCGAAACGATCGTTCCCACTTTCCTCATAACGCCAAAAGAAAACACACAAAATGTGTTGCTTAGTGCTCCGACGTTTCGGGCTCGAGTGGCTCAATAATTATCAACGATGACGCTGATGAGGATGTTGCAGGTGCCATAAAAGCCGTTTTGAGTTGCCATTTCCCATCGCTATCAGATGATTTGATTTTGGCAGTGACGTTGAATGACTGTGCTCGCCGAGGTCGCTTATCCAGCTGTGAGTGATGACTATTCATGAAAAAGTTTGTGGTTCGTAACGGACTACTTACTACGCTGGAGCAAGTTTAGAGAGAAGGTTATTCTTACACTGAGGTGTAGTTGCAGTGACCATTTTAAGTTATTTAACCCTCCAATTTGTTTTCAGTTTTAAACAAGTAATATGTTTGTTTGGTATGCTTAATGTTTCGGAAAGCATAATTGTACCAATTTTGAATCTCCATTCGAGAGACTTGTACATAACGTTCGGGTTCGTCGCTTGTGTCCAACTCCTTTGATTTCAATCAATCCACCATCGTCTTTGGAAGAGTAGCATGCTTCGATATTGCTCTTTAGCTTGTTAGAAAGCCTCAAGTCGGTGGCCTCGATTGAGTATTCCATGTTCGTGGCAGTATGGAACAAGAACCCTTCAGAACAAATGCCCAGAATGCAGTGTTAAGGTGTAAATCACGATCTTTGCTCACCGGCTCGACTCCCTTCCGGCGCACTTGGGAGCATGCGCTCCATCCTTTCTACTCTTGTTATTGGACGTGCGGAGATGTTCTCTTTCTGATGCACATTCGATCACGATGCTTCATTATTTCTTCACTCGTTCTTCCAACGTTGGTTTTTTTCTTTCCCAACCCAACTCATCTCGATCCATCTAGCTTTTCCACCGAAATTGCACCCTTGCACCGTACCCTACCTACAGCACCCATCACTGTGTTGCATTTTCTCACCTTTTTAGCAGATGAAGTGTAGGATGCAATCGACTGCTCTTTCTCTGCTCGTATGATTCCGGCATTGTTTTACGCCGTTTTGTGTTGGCTGCGTCCTTTGAACTTTAACACGTGTTGTACGGTATACGGTCAATATCACACCCGCAGTCGCGTCGTCTCCACTGCCATCACGTCAAGCGATGGAGAACGCAACGAGAACGACCAACACAACCACGAGGGAAAAGCGCGTGATTTCACGTTGGCGTTGGTGGTGAAGAGAGAAAAACACAGACACACTGGAAGACAGCCAGCATTCCCGCAACGCTGACCTTTTGAACTGACATGCCGCAGTTTATGAGGATCGCGCACAAGCAGATCCGATCATCGGGCTGCGCACGGAAGAACGGCCCCTGAGGAATGAGAATCTCGTCGTGCTGGACATTCCCCGTGGTACAGAAAGTCGGACGGGATCACGCCAAGACCAGCCAACCGTAATAATGTGTTGATATTAACACCTTGTAAGAAATGTATTATTTTGCTATGAATTATGGTTTATTATTTCGGAATTAAAGCTGATCAAATAGTTCGATTGGAACGAGCAACCATCAGTTGCCAAGGTTCAGTTTTTCAAGCTCGTTTCATCGAGAGCAGAGGAGGTACTTGCTTGAGGCGTACGTGATGCGGGTAATACCGGCGAAGTGGTCCATTTTTCGCACTTTCGCTTGGAACTTTATTACATTGAAAGAACATTTTGGATAAAACTTTATCACTAAACAGCAGGAAATTTGTTTTATCTGCATTTTGGGCATTGGTAAACCATATGTTCCGATTGTATCGTATCCCCGGTAATTTCAGGATATTCAAACCACGATTCAACGAGAATTTCAAATAAACATTGCTTACGCATCGGAAACGGACAACTTTTGACCTCACCGCCTTGCTGCTGGCCGTTTGGTTCGTCCAAAACAAAACCCAAATGCCAAGCGAAAACCTCGCTTATCAGATGCTGAAAAGCGGCATCCTTCCTTCCTTCCTTTCTTCTCCCTTTTCTGCATTCACATGCACAATTGTGTGCCCCGGACAGAAACACATCGAATATACGCACAACAGCCCGTGCGCAAAAGAAAAGAGGAACAAAAACAAAACGAATCGAACCCGATCTCATTCGCGATCTGGCACGTCGAACAATAAAAAAGGCTCTGGCAACTGGCGCGATACGCAGAACCGAATGCTGATCTTACGGAACCGATTGTTCTGGCTTCGGTGCAGTTGTGTTGTGCGATTTTTGTCCCCCACTCTCTCTCACTCACACACACTCGGTGTCCTCCATCGTCCAAAAAGGGGTTCGATCCTTTGGCTTGGTTTGGGCGAGAGGAAATGGTGAAGATTCAAATCTTTGCTCATTCACGGTGGTGCATCGGTGGAGCTGAAGATTCGTTGGAGCTTTCCGGAGGATGTGTCCTCCCTGCGCGTAGTTAGGCTGGCTGATGGGCTGTTCGATTCGGTTGACCGGATTCCCGGATTGCCGGATTATTTATGTGCTTTATGCTGCGCACGATTGTGCCATGATTGCGATTGTTTGTGTGTGTCTGTGCGCGAATGCGGATTTGGTCGCGTTCCTGATCCTGTGGGCCTTTGGGGACCTCCTGGACGGTTTGGCTTGAGATGGCAGGAAGAGGCTCGTACGCTCATTCTCGTGATTGGATCTCCGAAAAGGATTTGTTTTAATTCAACTCTTGGCCAAGTCCAATTCTACGCAAGTGTTATCTTGATCGAATTCTTGCTGACCGAAGCTTGATTTATCTTCTCGCTGGAATCTCACACCACATTTCGAATCATCTGAAGGTGAAATTATACCTCACCCATTTCAGCAATTTCTTCTCCCTTGCATGCTCTTTTATGAGCTTTCAAAAACGATTTGTATCTTTGCTGATCTTCTCAGTTCAGGGTGTCTTGTTAGATTGAATAACAGAGCTGATCAATATGAAATTGAATTATATTTCCACTTTTATTTAAATGAGTAATAATATATTCTAAAAAGCATAAGTTCATAGTTTTAACTAAAGACTTTTCGATTCCACTGTCGTTTGAATGTCGCTCAAAAGCCATACCTAGACAATATGATTGTTTTCAGGACAAGATATCCCAAGAACCGTACATCCGGTCAAATTTGGAGAGCCAGTTTTGTACCACTTTTTTATACTGCAAAACGCATTGGAAGCAAACAGCGAACGATGCAACCACGGAAAACGCATTCTTTTACGCGCGAAACGACGTTCCGCCAGCACGCGGGTTCGTCTTATCGTAGCGAGAAATCGCCGGACAGAGAAAGAAAAATGTACGGCATCCATAATCATCCAACGTGCGGCAGAAACCATGGCTACGAAGGATCACAGAGCATTTCGGAGATTTCTATCACGCGATACAAATACAATGCATTGTATTGCTGAAGCCGAGGTGGATTTACAGCTGCAGGTTCGTTGCATTGGCGGTAACATATGGGTTATGTTCGTTCGGTGCCGATGCTGGTCGGGAATAAAATTGGATACAAATCGATACAGATGCATCTGGTGAATACATGGCATTGTGCCAGCCCAATTATCATGTTTCCAGCGATGCAAAACGAAAGAGAACGAACACATGAATCTTACGAAAGCAATCATGAAAAGTTTATAAAACAGTTCGATTTAATTTTAATTAAATAACGTAAACATTTTGACCAAAACTAAGCTGGAACAACTAACCTGTGGAAGTAAACACTGACCAAACTCCCCTAATGTTTGTATACGTTACTTGCATGCGACTCTGGAAGATGAATGTAAATTGCCTTCCTATTACACAAAACACCTGAACGCGCTCATATCGCACGAATGCCATCGTGGCCCGCGAAAGCCGGTTCCGTTCCCTCCCGGCGACTTCGCACACGTAAAGATCTCATTCGCGATCGCGATTCCAATCGCTCGCTCTCAAGGTGTGTGTTTCGTATATTTACCGAGCCTTACAGCCACAACAACAACCTGACTGAGACCACGGTACTGCTGGCGTACTGTTTTCATTACCGGCGTAAGAGAATAGCAATTTTATCGATCGCATTTCCTTTGCGTCCACTATCGAGCCACCACCATCATCATCATCAACGGCTGCGTGGCATGGGGAAATGGGGTGTTGGGTGGTGGTTTTTGATTCTTTTCTTTTATTTGCCTCTGTAACAACCCAACGCAGATGAATCTGATTTCTCTGCTGATCCTATTTAGGAGGCAAGAAAGCAGATCGATCTACCTACCCTGAGTCCAACGGGAGAAGGAGAAAGAATACCTTTCCCAGGATAAACAAGCCCATCTCCACACCCGGTGGTGTGTAAGTAACTACGCATTGAACGCTTCCGCACAAACGATCTTCATTTTCTGTACCGCACCGAGCGAGTTCCAAGGAACAACGGATCCAGAGGCACACACTTACGCCCTCGAATCATTGCCAGTAAAGTGTAAGACCTGCAGAACCATTTCCTCTTGCTAGAGGTCGGTTCTTAAGATGAAAGACGTTAAATACAACGCGGCGAAGGAGTAGCGAGTGTAAAACTAAGGTAAAACACGTCGTACTTGCCGCTGGTATGGCTAACGCACGACCAGGTGGAGCAGAAAAGGTGGAGCAAGATCAACCGGTGAACAAGAGGAAGAACAAACCCTCACAAGACAACATTAAACAACGGTTGAACGAAAGATCGTTTTGTTTGATTCGAGTTTCACGCTTCTTCATCTCCCGTTTGAGATGCTGCGTTCATTTTCAATGCCATGCGTACCGGTGAGTGTTTCGTCGTAGCTCGGTAACTATCTGCTTTGAGCTGTCTTGTTAAGCAGTGGAACAAACTCAACGGAGTGGTCTTTCTTCCAGTGAGATGGGGTATATTTCAACCAATGAAGGAAGAAAGCGATAACAAGACCAAAAGAGCGAAGTGGATATTGATTATGAAGAAAAGAATGATCAATTGAATGGCCTATTTTGGTCCACAAGTTCTAATTCTATTCATGCTACTCCAAGTCCTTATTTTCAAACAACCACAACCATACTTTAATATTTTAGAATTGTAATAAAATCGTCAGCAGCTTTCTCGAGAATGTGAATCGTATGCACTCTTTGAGATAACCGTTCACAGAAGACACGAATTCGATACTGGCATGGAAAGTTATGTGTTTTTCTGTTTGAATTTATTTCCATGTCCTTTCTGCCTCGCTCACTGAGTTATAAGATCAATCAGCAACGGCAGCTTCCCGCTACATTGTTCATGGGCGAAGGGCGAACCATACACCCAAGGAGCACACAATCACCTTCATCTTCTGGTGCTGGAGATGATGCCAAGTGAGTGGTGATTGAAGAAATCCACAGCAAACGGGCTGACACACTGTTCCACCGGACGATGCAGGAAATTGCAATGCAACGGTCAGCGTGCGAGTGATGCGATCAGAATCTGCATCCCGAGGAATCGGAGAGGAAAAAGACTTACGATGAATGGGCCACGTAAACCAGGCAAGCATGGGCGAACGAGACCAACACCAACACAGAACAGCACAGAAGTTCGAACGCGCGAAACGAATTTTCCATTCGCCAGCTCCGCGATCATCCACCCGATATCGACGACTCCACGCTTCGGCTGATTATACGTTCGCCCGCCTACCTTCGCCCGATACGACGGTAATCATCCGTGCAGAAGAAGGCCGAACCTCGAAAATAATAAACCTTAACGAGCCGTGAAAGTGTTATATGGGTTTTCGTGGTCGAGGTGGGAGTGATCCTGCGGGTGGCTTCAAGGTTTCCGTGGTCATCGCCGGCCAGCGATCGTGTGGTTGTGGACCGTTTTCGCGCCATTTCAGCCCGGCTCCAGCGAGCAGTTCATGTGAAATCATCCTGTGCGGATCTACATCGTGATGCAATTCTCACGTGTCCTCGGTGCAGTGGTTTTGGACGATGGTTCAGCAAAGTAAAAGAAAAAATGGAACGATGGGAGTTGGTGGAAAAGAGAAGCAATTAAAGTGCCTTCGAAATTGATCCAAAATTTGTTTAAATATCATTAGAATAACTTAAAATATCCTCAAGTTCTCTACTCTTTTCATATAAATAAGATTGTGTGAAAACAATCTAAAGCTATGCGCCACATTGAAGCTCCTTCAACATTGATAACAATACATTTCTCACGATCGTGCGGCTTGACTAATTATCCCTAATGGCGCAAAACGTGCTGAGACCACATCGAGGCAAAAGTCCTTTTAAAGACACTTTAGCGCTTGATTGTGAATCAGCTGCCCGACTACCTCATCCCAAAATTCACGATTTGTTCGCGAAGTAATTAGTATTTAAATTTTCATTCTGCATTGTTTCTCGCTGTTATTTGTTTTTCCAAGCAATTTGAACTCAAAAGTGGCCTGACAACGTGACGTCGTTGTAACATCGACCCCTGCTAATGTTGGTACAAATTCAATAACCACATTCTCCGCATTCGTAAGATTTCTTCCATCGTACCATGTACTGAGGTCAAGGTGACAGACTAGCTACACAAGCATGCCACTTCCTGGGGGTCTTGATTCCTGCAGTAATATACGGTAACCTGCATGTTTGCGCCACACGCTGCGGGTTGGCGCCGATAAGTCTTGGAAGGTGGCTAGTATAATTCATGCGAGTCTTGTGCGCAAGCAGACCAATTTCTGCGGGTAGGTTCAACGTAGTATCTGCTTCGTTTCATGCTTGGAAAGGTGTTGAATCTCCCTCAGTGACTGGAGTGTCTAATTGGTAGTTAAATGTTTCTTGCGTAATTTAGTTGATTTAAAAGTCTAGTTGAAATTGTTCAATACATCACTTTTCTTCTCAAGATAAGCAATATGTTTTTGGAAAAGTTAACTTTAAATTGCTTTACAAGTCAACGAAGATTTCTTTCACAAAACATGACTCCATCATTATTACTCGCTGAAAGATGATCTGACAATGATAATACGATTTTAATCACTTCATTTCTGAATTGTTTTGTTGGGAGTGAGCTCTTCCAAAATGTCTCATTCTAAGACTGAAATCATCTTTTGCTGTAACAATCCCACGCACACCCAAAATGAGCACAGTCTATCCAGATCATTGTCCAACTCTATCGCTTCGCCGGTATCTCCACCGATTAAGTCCGTTGACGAATGTTGTACAATTAAATCTCGATTAAGACATACCGACTGTGTCGATGAGTGACGGGGAAAAGCTCCATGGAACGATTTTGCTGAGTATCGTTCTCTTTCTCTTTTTTCTTCTAAACCGAAGCTCTACTCCAAAGCAAGAAGGGATGGCGACTCATTTGACAGTGGTTTGTGTCGCTCTGTTCGTTCATCGTATTCTAACGACTCATTCCATGCCGGAAAAGCGTCCCTTGCGCTCCGAAATCTCACTGCCATCGTTTAGTTTGCTGGTTTTCCCTTGATTTCTGGTTCTCCATGCTTGGTCGACACCACCCCGAACTACTTCATCATCATCCCACAATGTTCACTCGTTCCCGGGCGGAAACGGTTTTCGGAAGACGGTGACAGAGCCTCCCAAAAAACGATGTCAAACCTCTAGCAGAAAGTACCATTCTTGCTAGTAAACCGACACAGACTCGAGAGTGTTCCAGTGTCTTAGGCAAACAATGTTGTAATTATCACGAAATTTCAATCAAGAATTTGTACCATAAAAGATCAAAATTAGCTGATAACGAGCCCTGGTAGTCGATGGATGGTGATGGTGGTGGGTGCTGTAGTGGAGTTGCTTTCGTTTGTGTCATTTTGAAACAGAACGAGTGAACGAGGAAATCTATGGTAAGGGGTGTAGAATAACGTAACGATCTTTTCCAGGCTTGTTGCGAGGGTTGTTCACTGAACAACTGTTCGTTTTGGAGCATTTGAATAAGTAAACGGGGAAGAAGTGATGGAAAACACCTGTCTGCATTCCAGAACAACTAGACAGGGTTGAAATAGTTCAATTTATCACCAGTTGTTCGTTACTGGGGAAGTAGAAATAAATTGTTTGGTGGTGTTGTGTCACACTATCTTGGTTAACGACTTGATGGTAACGCAAAATTGGGCAAATTGAAACATTGCTTTATTGTTACATACTTTTCTTTAAAAAATCAATGTGTTGCTTTTTTTTGCAGGAAGTGGGTTGCATTGTTTAACACCACTGTTTTCCTTTGCCAAAAGAAGTAACACAAACTCAACCATTTATTTCTGCATTCATTCACTAATCAAGCCTATTACCCCATCATAGAACAACGATTCAAACATTCCAGAAAAGTTCAAACTGCCGTTTGTCTCGCCAAACGCTCTAATGGGGCTTGTGATTCTCGCCACAGGAAAGCTATTGGCCAGCAAAGCTCCGATACTCATCGATTATTACCACTGTCTATGGCGATCCTCGTTTGCACCAACCAAACCATAAGCCCATACTGCACGTGAATGAAAAACTTCACCAACTCCAAATCGGTGCAATGAATCTTAAAGTTCCGTGGCAATGGGGACCTCATCGAACGAAGGTTGGCACGGGAGGGACTTGTTTTTGGAAATGTCACTGCATTCGCTTGTTGTGTCTTTTCGTCGGTGCAGTAGTGCGACGATTTAACCAAACGATGTCCACTGCCTTCGTTGTGTTGTCGTAACGATCGAGATCGGATCTCACACGCTTCGGGGTGGTGGAAGCGAAAGGAGCAACAGCTGCAACAACAGCGGCACAAGTTGTGCGAAATTGACAGCGGACAAAACGGAATTCGGTTTTGGGTTGTTATTGCACATTGATTTCGATGCAGCGATCAAATCAGTAGAATGCCTAGTCAAAGGGCAAATAACTCTGAACATTTTATTCATTTGTAGACAAGGAAACTTTACTATGGTGCATTTGTTGCTTCAATTCAATTCTCATAAGTATTCAATCTACATATTACTACGTTTTATAAACTTGAATGTTTAAAATGACAAAGTAAATGACATAAAAAACACACCTCCTAGAATTCACTCCAATCAAACAATCTGTAAGCCACACACAGCACCTTATCAGAAGCCGTAATCAATCTGTTCCCGCTGCATTCCATCGAGTCGCGTGCTTGTCCGCCTCTCTACTGCGGTTGAACTTCAGGCCAGTCATAAAACGGAAAATATCAATATTATATCAATAACTTTCACTTCAAATCATCGTCGAACGTCGTAAACCGACCCTACGTTATTTATAGCGCCCATTCGCATTACGAAGCACGTGCTTCAGGCCAAAACATAAACACTTCAGGCAACTACCGAAGATGGAAAGTGTAACACACAACGCCGGGTGCCGATATGGATCCCAGCACGAAATAAACAGACCATCAATATTTACATTTCTGCTTGCTTGACTTTCTTTGGTTTGTTATCTCTGGTATTTTGCATGACATATGAATTTTATGGATTTATTTGATAATTCATTAATCGATACGATTGCATTTATCACGCAGAAACAAAATGGTAGAAGCGCGGCCTGATAATGAAACAGTATCATTATTCACGTCTGATAAGAGAATATCCTTGCTCTCATAACAGATTACGAATCCGATTAACTTTCACATAGCTTTTGTCATTTTATCACACAATCCTTCCGCGTTTCACATAGCGCCACCATTGATTGAGCAGCATTAACCATTTATTGGTAGATAAATTGAACCGTTCCACCAGTCATTCCATGGCTTCATCAAAATGTGAATCATCCTGTCCGGCGCCGATAATCAATAATCGTTTAAGCACACCCGTACAAACGTTTCTACAATAGCGAATCACACAGTGAACACGCGATAAGCATTCCGAATATTACTCGAATCATACATTGGCTCTACTCATGAGCGATGATAAGCGTTAGTCGCAATCAATCAGATTTTGTGGCCGTTGGGTATCGGATGATTTATAGTGAATGATATCGATTGTGACTTACTGTTACTACTGGAGTTTGGCAATAGTTTGGTGACTTACCTAGAAGTAGAACAGACAAATATTCGATTAGCTTGAAAGTTATTTTATTTCATAATTTTAATATGCTGCAGCCAGAAAAGATATTCAAAAATCGCTTTTAAATACATAGAAAAACATTCCAACGACATCATTAAGAACTTTCTCCTATCTCGTCATGTTGCCCATGTTTCATCGACCCCATATTTCCAGCCATTGGTAATCCCTTTGCATACGTTTCGTTCACCCTTTGACAACCATGCTGCCTACTGATAATCTCTCGCTGGTGAGCTACGCTACTAACAACATCAACATCATCTCAACCAACAAAACAAACACGCGTACGGCATCAAAGCAGACGATTGGCGTATCAAATGTCAAAATGATCGATCACTTGTCGTGTATTCGCGTGGCGAAATCAAAACGGTAGCATCTCCATCTGATTGACGCCGCTCTTGCCTTCTCGTTTTCCGCAGAGATGGATTGAGTTTCAGTTTCAAGCGGAATCCTGTGCGAATACTGAGCTTAAAGGCTTTAGCAATTCAGGAGATATTTGTGATGTGGTGATGATAAGAAAACTGAAAGCAAACAACACACTACGAGCAACACTTAAATTAAAACGGCAATAGGATTAATGCACATGCTAAACGAGATTTTTAAGTATCTAAGGAACATGTGAAACTAAAAGGCAATCTTCTGCGATAGGTCAGAGTGAAGATTCGGTGTTCCATTCATGCCAGAAAACACATAACATAATAAGAACGATTGGCTTCATGACACACAAGATAACCAAATGGCTAACCAGACGCTTACATACAATCATAAAATCGGACATACAACGACCACGATGGCGCTGAATGTTCAAAAAGACATAAACAAAGAGTTTTGTTGCCAACAAATGAAAAACCGTCCAACGGTCGAGAGGGATTAGTGGAAGGAAATGGCGTCCAGCCAACGATAAGATTTCATTATAGATAAACTTGCAGAGAAAGCGTCCATCTTCTACGAATAGTTCAATGATACATGCCTATTCTGATGCAAAGGATTATTCTGAGATTGGTTATACACAGTCTGGTTTTCTGTAACTGAGTGTACAGTAAACCAACGAATGAATTTTGATTGACCGTGGAGACGCTTTTGATATGATTTTATTTCTTTTGACACATGGGATGCAGGAATGGGTAAAGACTAGACAACATACATTGAAAATAGCCAATATTCAAGAGACCACCTATTCCATTATCAAACTTTCACTTCTAACTGACAGTTATTTCCACCCATGGGTATTATTACCGCACATCAATGTATTATTACCACATCCTACAAGTGCATTACACCGTTCTACATCTTCAGTACACCGCGCCAAACGCCATTTGCCACATCTTTGGCATCCTACTAAAACGTTTTCTTAACCTCCAAACTCAACAGTCGATATAACTATTGAAGCAATGCCAAAAACGATCACAACACCATGTCTCATTACGCTTTTGTATGCCGTTGAGTGGCTTTATGCAACCAGAAGCAACAACCGCAGCATTTGGAGCCATCTTGATGTGTGAGGACTATTGTTTCAGCTCTAGCCAAAACGTGGTGTTGGTGAATGTGGTGTTTTTGGAGGATGGTGAGAGCAAAGAAGCTTGTGGTACCCTATCTCGTGTAAGCAAATGTACAACCGTCAGCAGAATGTGTGTGTGTGTGTGGATCTGATAGCAATCAGAGAAAGAGTCAGATGGAGACGGAATACATTCCTGAAAATGAGCAACACAACTCGAGGCAAGCCTGAAACAACAGCTCTTGACTGTTGTAGGACTATTCACAAGGACAATACTGTATCGAGAGAGCTTCATTTTCCTTCCACCTTGCTATTACCTCAATCGATTCACCAACACCCTGACCGACGGAGACATCTTATTCCTTTGCTCCTCATATCTTCGAAACTCCAACAAAACTAGTCGTTCGACGATAGAAATCGTGTATCATGGCTAAATGCTTATTGGAATGAAGCAGAACATGCTCTCAAGAAACCTTTTTAGTCAAGCAGCACACACGTCTGGAGAAGGAACTCTACCGCTTGTCAGCCCATATCAACAATGCAAATGGAGAGAACCACCATGGTCATGGCTTTTCTGACGGATTGTGTTCATTCCTATGTGAAAGTGAGAAAAGTTGAGTCATCCTATGGGCTATTACACTAATTCAATAAAACTCAATCCTTCTAACGCTATCGCTGCATAACACAAGCCGTAAGAAATGTCTTTTCCTCACGAGAAATTGCTTGAGATATACGAATGTGTATGCAGCGATAGCACAAGCTAAAGGATTTTCTTTATGTCTTATCTATGTGCTGAGAGAAAGAGAGAGATGTTGTATTGATCCTGCAGTAGAATGCTTTACTTGTATTTTGCATACGGCTTACTTTCGGAAAAAGAGAAAAGGATTCAGGATGGTGGACTCGCGGGAAAATAAAGGATAAGAAAAATATTTCTCTGGTACACTGGTTGAAGCACGAATAATGCTTCCACTACCAAGACGAGTGAAAATAAAGCGATAGGACGTTGATTCAGAGCCCTCCCTGGCTCGTAGAGCTCCAAGGACTCCTTAGCACAGAACGGCCAACAACAACAGCATCAACGATACCGTGCAAAGAGAAACTGCTTACTTCCTTGATAGTGTCGTTTGGGGATGCTCGAGACCTCGTTGTTCTCTCCTTCTCCTCGTCGAATTCCTCTTTCCTTCGACCCATATCAAGCACGAGGATGGAGCATTCAGGATAAGACTATCGCGTTGGAAAATGGACCGATTCTGAGAATGGAGCTGTCCCGCAAGGCAACACAGCGACTCCCATCGAAGCATCCCGCTACATCCTGCAACGAGTAGAGCGCCAAGACGTCGACGTGTCGCTATCTCTAGAATCCCCCTTCCCTGCATTCCAGTCTGTCTCCTCTCCGCCCCTTTCCATAGATAAAGATGGTGCAATGTCTTTCCCGTTACGATGCAACACCAACTGCAGGCAAAGAAAGCTCACAGCCCGTTGCCGAATTTCGAGACACCGCGCGCGCGCGCCTCGGGGTTGGGTGTTCGATTTGGCTGCAAGCATCCTCTTTGGTACAAACCGATTGGATGGCGTTCGAAAAGATGTAAAAAACTGCAACTGGAAACAAGCTGTAGCAAATTTATTGCAATTTGATATTATTATTACCACCGCAGTGCAGTGTGTTGGCGCGTTAAAAGAGCCCCAAAAGCCGAGAGGCTGCTTATCTTGGCGAAGCGACTTGTATGGGCCAAATAAGAGCGACGGGAATGATCAGTTGATCGAGGGCAGAGCTGTTGGCGTCTTATCCCGTGCGACGGCTCATCTTCGACACTTTGGCGCCAGTGGAGAAGAGAGAACCTTCTTCCTTGTTTGGTGCATTCAACGAGCTGCCCTTTCCGTTGCATTCACGAGTTATCGGGTGGATAAGGTTGAAGCATTTTTGTAAAATCCTCTGAAGGCTTGAATGTTAAACGGTAGTTACTAAGAAACATACAAACAACACTCAAACATCAAACATTCAAGAAAATTTGGTAAACTAAAGATATTTCAATATCAAACATTGTATGCTGTACAGTCGAATATTCCCTTTCCTCATCTCACTTGCTACCTGCTTCGTCGTTGTTGGCTTGGTGCATTCCTTTCCGTACAAATCACCCGCTGGTCTCGCTCTGGACGCCTCCCAGTATCACCTTGCGTGTCGACGTCATGCATCGGAGCGTCCCCAGACAGTGAGGACTGCTTTTTACCGTCTTATCGCACGAGCTGCACTCTCCGTAGGTTAATCTGGGAAACTTTATCTCACCGGAACGCTCCTACTCCCTCAAGCCTTCCACGGAGTCGCGCGCAAATGGACTTTTCGTCCAAAGATTGAGCACAGTGAAGGGACTCGTTGCAGGCGCCACAGAAACGCCTCCGGACAAGACCAGTTTTGATACCCAAGTCTCGCTGTCTTTCAGACACCCGACGGCGGGACGCTCCATCCCGCGACTCTGTCCGATAGCTGGCCGGGACAATAGCACTCAGTGCTATCACGTTATCCATATTAATATAAATGAGACAACGATTTGATAAATCGGACGATGAATTATAGTCGTTTTTTCGGCATGATGCGTCAATGACAAAAGCCGCTAAAAAGCAATAAACATTTTAATATACATTCCAAACACTTTGAAACTTGCTTTTTGGAAGGATTACGATGAAGACCTTTCAAAACGTATTTTAAAGAGTTTTCGATTAGAGGTCAAATGAACAAAAAGAAAATTAGACATCCAACGAGTCAAATCTTTATTTGAAAACAAGTTGATTGGCACAAACTCGTGCACACAAAAGCTGAATGTTGCCGATTTTGCAATCTTTTAGCAACTAATTAATGCTTGCCTTTTTTGTCAACTCAAGATTAGACAATATTTCCAGACATTTCTTGTGAATCATCCGGCTTTGATGTAAACAAACGTTTAGCGGTCACATTACTAACCAACAGACCAGCGATCACATCGTCACAGAGACCGATCAAGATCAGATGATAGCATGAGTAGCGACATCGTGGTTGGTTCTTCTGACGAATCGCATCGATGTAAGAATTGACTATGCCAAATGAACGTTCCAGAATCTAATATGTTGATTACAGTCAACTGGTGGTCGGACATTCGTCATCATGCAGCCAAATAATTATTTTGATATGATGATTTTTTGTCAAACTGTAACTAAGCGCCCTCAAGCTGATTAGAAACTGGAACGAAATACACTTTTTTGCTGACTTCCTTGCAATCGTTTTAAAACCCAAACAAACATACAATTTGCCCATCTCAAAGAGGTAGGTCACGATGGTGTTGGAGTAATTCTACTCCCTTTAATTCTCTGTCGTCTTCTCTGTTTCGCCATGCGCTGTTATCGCATTTCGTCTTGAGGAGTACGTGCTTTGACCGAGATCGCAACAAGTGCACGTACTTCCGTCCGTCTAACGCTCACTTACAAATGCCGGTACGGTAACGATGACGATGATAACAAGACTGTGATGATGATCCGTTGGAGACACTTTTATCATGTTTTGCCA
Organism: Anopheles gambiae; assembly: GCF_943734735.2. Classification (NCBI taxonomy): domain Eukaryota; kingdom Metazoa; phylum Arthropoda; class Insecta; order Diptera; family Culicidae; genus Anopheles; species Anopheles gambiae. Next base: position 24,945,056 of record NC_064602.1, read on the forward strand.
TAAACATAGATTCCAAACGTGTTTCAATGGCTCTATTTTGGGACGAAATTTTCTTGAGTTGAACTGAGTAATAAAAAAATAGAAATAAATCAAACCTTATTCCTCTGACACAAGACATGATATGTCTGACCGTCTCCTCACGCAACGGAAGATTGTAACCGAATGAAAAATTGCTAGATTTCTTTCCTGCCATCTCTAAAGTGATTACGAAGTTAATTTGTCAAAAGCAAATTCATTCAACTTGTGCCCGGTGGTCCTTGTTGAACACTTTTTCTTTCCCCAGCAGTGTGTCCTTCGCCGCTTCCGGCTAGCAGATTCTTTATCCCAACACTTTCATTGCCATCGGGGTGTGCCATTACCAAGCGAAAGCTAATTTGTCCATCAAACACTAAGACAAACCGCATCGGGTGGCACGATAACCGCAGCATCTCCCAGACACAAATTGCACTCAGGACGAATCCAGCTCAAACCACAAGCCTGGAAGCCAAGGATTGAAAAGTCCAACAAAAAATGCATCCCGAAAGTAGATAAAAGAAAACTCTTGCGAAGATTCAATGGGAAATGCTCTGGCCAGAGTGTAGAGGGAAAAAAACCTCACCGAGTCCTACTGATTGATCGCTAAAGCAAAACCAAAACGAAACGAAAAAGAGTTTCCACTTTTTCCTCTCGCAGATAAGGATAGTGAAGCGGGAATCTCTAACGACCACAGAGCGACAGTGGGCGATGGGAAACGAAGGCAAAAGTTTCCGCCTGTTCGAATTAATCTGCAAATAAGCTTCCTCGTCCTGGCCTCTCCCATCAATTGGAATTCTGATTCTGCTCCAAGAAAAGAAAAGTTCCAGAGAAAGGTTTCTGATAGAATGAGAATGAACGGTAATTATTCTATAGCAAATAGAAAAGTTTAATAGTTGAATATCAAAAAGACTGTAAATTTTTTGGACCATTTCATTAGTTTCTTATTTATGCTTGAAGTTGTAACACACGCGTTAGTTTCACTATTTGTTGAGGCGTCATATCGTTCGACCTATACATTCAGGCACAGGTTTGAATCCGCCAAATGCTGATACGGATCACGTGGGCACTTGACGTGAATGCCGTGTAGCAAGCAAACCATCCGCCCAAGGACTTCTCACACATACACTCTCAAACAGTTTATCTAAAAAGCATTCGGTTTAGAAGCATTTTTTATGATCGTCCACCGGATTACACCCGACCATTCGATCTCGAGTTCAGAGACGAGAGCGAAAGGAACAGACATAGACAGCTGCTCTCGTTAGACTACAATCTATGCCAGATGTCCCTGGCTGATTCAAACTCAGGCTGAGTGTTGGATTGCAATGCTCAGGAAAGGGGTGGATTAACTCAATCTGGGGGTGTCTATGTACCAGAGGACCACCACTACTACCAACATGATCACCCATACGTACCACTACAAAAGACGTCAGCTGACTTAGAGGCTGAGCGATCGAACCAACACCATGCCAGAAGTATATATTGAATAAAACACAAATGCGATAATCGAGTGCATACGTTTTTACTTGCTAGAGTCGGTGCCTGCGGGAGTAAGATATACAGGGTTTACCAAGTCACTTTGCGATGTGAGCTGCACAATTCATCTCACTTGAGACGTATTTCTATTCTGACGTGCTACTTCATTTGGCCCGAAATAATTTTCTATTCCGCCGCATTCATTTTCATCCATTATATGAAGTCTTTTCACAGGGGATGTTAGCTGGAGCCGTCCGCGATGTTTACATTTTTTTCAAAAATAAATTTTTGGGCTATTAGTGCTGATTTGTGATACAACTATGTTGTTTAACAAAGAATAGAAGTTTATCTTTGCTCCGCTGTAGCATTCTAGCCGAAACATGGGTTATTCATTGAGTTATTAGCAGTTGAACCTGCTCAGTCAAATCTGCTAATAAAACAATGAATAACCCATATTTCGGCTAGAATGCTACAGCGGAGCAAAGAAAAACTTCTATTCTTTGTTAAACAACATAGTTGTATCACAAATCAGCACTAAAAGCCCAAAAATTTATTTTTGAAAAAAATGTAAACATCGCGGACGGCTCCAGCTAACATCCCCTGTGAAAAGACTTCATATAATGGATGAAAATGAATGCGGCGGAATAGAAAATTATTTCGGGCCAAATGAAGTAGCACGTCAGAATAGAAATACGTCTCAAGTGAGATGAATTGTGCAGCTCACATCGCAAAGTGACTTGGTAAACCCTGTATCGATGCCTGTTTCTTCTAGAGAAGTGATCATTCCTTCTACCTCCCGGATCACAGTGACCTTCCCTCCCTTTGCAAACCTTCCAACTTACAGTGAGTTGCGATCATGAGATTAGTACGCGGCGTCTTATCGGCATGAAAAATAACATCAATTAACATAAAACGCACCCCGCCACAATCAGGCAACGTGGCACGGACGAGGCAGCTGGAACGGAAGGAAGCCGACACTGTTTGCCTTGAAGGTTGCACTTTCGTCGAACAAATTGGTTGACCTTGGTATGTACGTGTGTGCTCGTGCGTGCGTAGTGCATTCCAAGCCAAATGCTGGGATACAAGGCGCCTCGATTGGAAGAGTTAGGCCATGTTGGAACAGAAACTCTTTCTCTCTCTCTTACCCTCCCTTCATTCGCAATGAAACCGGGTATCGATAATTAATCAATTAACGTACGAAATCTACGCTTCCATCTCTCTTTCGGCATTCTGGCGTATCTGGCCTTAAATCCGGTCACCTATCTGGTCAAAGGCGGCGGCACGATGGGAGATCGAGTGGAGTGTAATGTCTCTTAAAAGCTTTGCTTATCTTTCCTGCCAGTCGCCGAGAGAGATGCTGGTTTGGCTGCATGGTTTTCGGCCGCTGCCGTTCTGTGAGATGAGATAGCAGATGGGATTATACGGTGGAAAGAGACCACGCTCGAAGGTGGTGGTAATGTGGAATCAATTTATGCGTGTTGAAAAAAGAACACAAACAGAGGATTCCAAAAATTCATAAGGTATGTTGTAAGCTGTAAATGTTTAAATCTATTTTAGAAATATTGCTAAGAGGGTATGAAATAACATGCACAAATATAACTAAACTTTTCCTCAGATTTCTTTTTGCTCTTCTTTGTTATTTGTTTGGAATGCCAGGATAATTGTGTAAGTTATACAGACGCAAAAGTAGAACCATCTCCAAATCTATCTGATGTCTTTTGCCAATGAAAAACCTATCTGTTGCTTACTGCCAAACCTTCCTACTACTCCCCTGGCTCTGGCGGACGGGAACAAAGCAAAACAGACCACAACATCTACGCTTCCTCCGATACACTCGCTCCCCTCAGTCATCCAAAAACACTCCAAGATAAGCGGCAAAGGCACACTGAATGCCGAAACCTCCAAAAACAGACTCCCAAGGTGGGCACGTCCCGTCGTGGAACGAAAAGAAATATAAATATGATAAATAAGTAGATATCAATAGCCGATAAGTGTTGCGAGCTTTTGAGGGACGGGGGCAGAAGCATTTGGCCAAAGTTTTCTACATGCTTAATGGTCACAGATACACCTATCGGCGGGACCATTCCCTCCATCCCTTTATCGTTATAGTTTTATTTAATCTCTCACTCGGCCGTCCCCTGTTGCTTTTTGTGTGTGTGGCATAATGCAAAAGTTGTACGAAACCATCAGCTCGTGCGCTTTGCATTCTGACCGGAAACAACGCCACATCGGTACGTCGGCAAGAGAACAGAGAGCCCTCTAACAACGTCCGACGGATCCCGGAATTCCTCCCTCCGTGGAGAAGCATTGTTTCATAAAAATGTAAATTAGACAAGTTTCCTCTTTCTCTCTCGCTGGTGTCGTGGAAGGTGGAAAAACAATAAGAACCAGCGATGGACACCAAACGGCGGCATCGTTAAAGGAGCCAAAATATCGGGCCATAAGCAAAATTATGATTTGATAACATTGGATGGATCTATCTGTGGCGCGGATCTATGCGGCATGGGCGAGCTGACGTGTTTGTGCGGACGCCAATGTCGATGTGGTCGTTTTTTTCATTGTTATTCTTCGGAACTTGCGCCAACGTGCGATTTGGATCGGTTCCCCATTCATTGGGGAGGGGTAGATTGTTTTTGTATTCTCATGTCCTCTGCCTTTTCCTTGAGGAGCATCGTACGCGTCTGGAGTTACTTCTTGAAATTTTGGCTTATCGTTCAACGACTTCTCTAAAGCCGATAGCCGCCCTCCTGTATCGTCTATTCGTTTCTTGAGCATCCAAGCTAGCGAAACTTAGACGAGATAACAAACTTCGAACCAGAAAAGCTACTTACAGCGAATGGGAGTGAAAAATAAAACATTTCATCTGGCCGAATGCCATTCACCAGATTACTTCGCGATACCTTGACATTTGATGTGGCTGTGTGTTGAACACAGACATTTCTTTTGAGCATCGTTCCATCTTGAAATTGAACTTCGAACAGAATTGCGTTGGTTTTGAAACGCATTTCGATAGTAGATTACTTTTGCATCCAATCGTTCGTTTACTGTGCATGTCAAACCAAGGGCCCAATCGCAGAAAACCCCCCACTGATCAGAACAATAACACAACCTGTTGTCAAACATATTGATGATAAGGAGTCCTTTGGATTCTTCAATTCGTGTAGAGGCATTGGAGGAAAACAGATTAATTGATTTCTTCATATTATTGCCCATGTTCTGCTCCGTAAATGTTTGCGATGCATGTCAAGTTTGGCACTCTTCAAATAATGTGTCTTTAAAGTGTCTACGGCTTGTAACCTCCATACGATTGTACATTTTCTTTGTAGCTTTTAAACATAGAAATACAGAAAGAAAAGGAACTGATTGATTGATAAGTGTCTGAGAAGCATGCGTTACGTGGTTCAGACACATTAAACCTAACTGTACTTTACCTCATATTCGTCTTGATACTTTCAAATACCATCGTACGTGTTCATAAGTGTTGAAAAATTAAAATAGGAAATCACCACCCTTCAGATCAGTCGGATGCTTTGTAGATTTACTTTATCATGCAACAGTGCATGAAAACTCACAAAATAATCTCTTTCCTTTCAGAGGGTTGAACGGAAACACAAAGTCAACAACAAGAATAGACCCTTTATAAAGCATCAACTGATAGGGAAGATGTCAATGATCTCGATGGTAGTTGGAAAATGGTACACATAGTTTTATGACCATATTCTCGTATTTAATGAAGACTCTATCATGCTTCTGTTTTTGTCTGAAACACTACCGGATTTTAAATGTCCAATGTGGCATTGTATCATCGACTGCATTCACACTGGTTCAAAGTATATTTCATGTTCTTTGTACATTATCATCCCCGCATATCGACACGAAAATTTGGACGCGATCAATCCACCACATTTTTTAAACAAATAAGATGCTGCAATTCCTTCCTCCCTGAGCTGATATGTATGTTTTCTCTTGCTGTGTAGCAGCCTACAATTGCCGCCGAGTGTTATCATGCAAGTTCAATGGTTCTGACATTCCATCATCGACAGCTAACGCCCCATATGAAAGATGATCATCTTCATTGCTTATCGGAACACAGATGAAATGGATTTGTGTTTCCATGCATGATCGTTTCGAGCACTTTATGTCTGTTTTTAATCAGCCTCAACGCCCTTTGAAGCAACTCTCAACCGTCTAGATTATAGAACGGCACAACATCGTATTTGATAGGCGAAACCATACCATTTTCAAACCTGAAAGAAAAAGCAATGATTATTCATGAATTATTTGAGAGCAGATCACGCTGTCCAGCTCCAAACACCATACCAAGTCCCGATAAGCAATCGTTCGTTGATCGTTCGATCGTTTTGCAGTTATCGCTACTAAAAGAGCAGATGAGTTAATTTCCCCGACGAAGAACTTCGCCGAGAACAGATCATTTTCCACAAGCCACTCGATGTCTCGAGCTAAGCTTATCTTGCCTTTCGATCGAAGCTGAAATTAAACAGACACCACAGCACTGTATCGATATTTGACGTCGTTGATGCATTACTCGGGCTCAGCGGAGAACCTCTTGTCACAAGCACTTGCTGCAAGTCGAGTGATGATCATGGCGTCATCACACGACCAGTAAATTGAGGTCGTTGTTCCTAACTGCTCGAATACCTTATAAAAACTGCTCAAGTGAGCTTCCAACACTCCTCCGATTTGAGAAGCATGATAAGGATTCGAGCACCTTTTCACCAATACCACCACAAACCTGTCTCAGATCCTATCACCTTTTGCGACCAAAAAACCAGATTCAAAAACACAACAGCACAATGAGACCTCTGAAAGAAAAATTGAATATCGATTGAATCAGCATTAACATCGACAACGGTCTCAGCCTGTGCCTCGCTCCACCACCGATCGTCCACGCTGGGCTACGACACGGACTCGTTTATTACAGGTTATTACGAATTCTGACAGGTCGGTCTCGTTCGTTGACTGATGATCGAGCTCAGATTAGGAGATGAAAATAATAAAATTGAAAGACGAAACAAACGCTCGCCCATGCCATGGTCGCTTTCAGCGCGAGTGAGAGGAACGTGTCAAAATTTGGACATTCCACGGAAGCCAACACGTGGGATAAGATCTACATTCATACGTACAAAAGCTTCGTCCGATTCGTGTAGTTGTTTACTTTTTTTCTTTTACTTTTATCTCTACGTATGTTTCGTCGAACGATTCGATTGAACGACGCGTTTGGTTTATTTTACTTTGCTCAATCGTTTATCGGTAGTTTGATCGGTCAGCTTGTGAAGTGGTCGCTGCAATCAAGATTCTATTTTTGTCCTCATTCAAACAAGTGTTAAAATATGTTGAACGCAAAAGACGCTGCTCAGCGTCAGTCGGTCCGGCGGTCTGGTACAAATTTATCGACGCTATTGTAAACACACAACGCGACGAATGCCTAAACAAACTATTTATCAAACGGGAGAAGAAGTTGATACGTTATAGTAGGGTCGCGTCTGACAAGGAAGCACGTTGGTGGCTTGTTATCCATCTCATCGACTGTAGTGGTGTTACTCAACGCCCCAATCACACCAACACAATCGATGGAGGAAGCAAACATAACCAGTCCTCGCAGTTGTATGGTGATTGTGATGAATATTGTGTTTCTAGCATATGCTAATCTATCACTGGAACGACTGTGTTATCGTTTATCATAAAGTAACTCATGTTAGAACTATGCACAATATATTACATGGCCAAAAGAATTAACGCATGGAAAGATAGCAGTGCCAAAATGAAGCAATTTTATTCCATTGAAAAAGGATTCCATGTGTATTATTTTAGTATTTTGCTATTTAAAAAGGTGTAGCTTTAGAAATTCTTACCGAATAGCAATCACATTGTATGAACTTCATCGTTTAATGCTCTTAACAAATTTTCAAAAATCTTCTACCGTGATCATGATCTACCTTACTTACGATTGCTATTGTAGTTGTGTAAACGTGTTGCTATGTTGATTGATGGCCTTCTGCAAAAATAGTTCTTTACAAGTAATAGCTTCACGGGATTCTGCGGTGCGATGTTACACTAACCTTAATTGCACATGCTTGTTCTGATGGAACACTGTCACTTTAAGTGGTTTTACATTCCGTAAAGAATAATACTTTTTGAAAATGCGGGATTTTTGTTTGATACCGTTTGATTTGCTGGTTTTTGTAATTTGTTTTCTATAACGAAAGTAGTTTCCTACCCTAGTTTGATTTAATCTAAATTTCTGCATATTGTTGGTGGTAAATATGATTAAATATCCCAATGTCTATGTTTAAATGGTAGTAATATCAATATAATATAATGTCTTCACTTTTAAATGATATCAAATGTAAAAAAAAGTCGAAATAATTCTCATAGACATATATAAAAACTAAAATTTTCAAATAAGGATAAGGATTCTCAGTAAGAGGACATAAGTTTAAGGCACTTGTATGGCTAAGCCATACTTTTTATAGTTTATACCAAATTAAAATTAAAAAAAAATCGATGTAAAATATTGCTCCATGCAAACTCCTTCATAAATGGTGCTTTATATGGCATATCTGCTGCAACTGCTAGCATTACCGCTCTTTGTATGATTGATAGCTGCTCTTGCATTGTCAAATTTGTTGAATGCAAACTAAAAAAAAAACCAAAAAAAAAATTGACAGTCGGTGCCGTCTGTATGCCATTCCATTACATATAATTTGGTGTAGCTTCGGGATCAACCACTTCTGTGATGGTCAGGTTGTCTTGAGGTATCGTGATCTGTGAATATAGTGAGATGAGTTTGTCAACTAATTGAAGCTATATTAACAACTTTGAACTTACCGGCACATGCGATATTTCACCTGTCGGTGTTATTATTTGCAAAAACAGTTGAAGTGTTTGATTGATAGGCACCTGCTCATCGGTTGAACCTGTTCCACTATGTGGTACAACAATTGGAATAACGTGTGTCACCGTATCATCGTGGCCCTCTGCTGCACTCTCAGCATTTCGAGGCTGTATTTCGGGCTGCTGGAAGCCACACCGCGGTCCCTCGCAGCTGGTCCCTTCCTTTGCACAATTTGTGCAACCCACTTCCTCGCTGCTATCCTCGTCTTGCGTATCCTCCGTATCAACAACGCTCTTTTCCGCCTCATTTTTGTTTCGCGGCACAATGTCCATGAGGAAATCAAACTGCTCATACTTTTCAGTGGCCTTCGCGATGTCCTTGCGCGTTAACGTTGCCCGATTGCTAGCTTCAGTTTGCAGCCATGCACACAGTGTCAATTCCTGGATGAATATTTCGCTCGCTTTCGCTAATAGGGAGCTAACATTGTAGGCTATATTTGGCACCTCTTCGTCAATCTTCATTATTCTCTTAATGCGCGAGAGTGGAAACACTGGATGAGCTGTATCAATTTTGTTCATTCGCTCAATTTCTCGCATTACGTTAGGCCAGAAATTTGTAAAATTTTGCTGTGAAATGGATGGTTCATCAGACGGTTTTTTTCGAGGCGTCATTACGTTCCCAAATTTGTAAAGGATGTCTATCCAAGAGATTGTTGTGATTGGGGCACCTTGGCTACTTATCAAAAATGCGTATAACAGGTAATAAGCTGTTCTTATTTGCTATTTTATTACCCAATCGCTAGAGCATCAACGAAGGAATTAACGAATAGGAAACGAGCGCCGGTTTGATCTCATGTATCGGCATGTGTGTGTGTGTATGAGAGTGTGTGCGTGTATGTATGATCTTGTGCACAAATGCGATCTTTGGACAGTCTACTGATATTACTGTGCGCATTTAATAAAAATTTTCTACTACAGCTCGTAATACACTTTCAGCATTCTTTTGTCATTAATGCTAAACGATACAATAAAAATTATTCACCCTCGTAGCTCTTAAGACGATCTGCGATCAATGACATAGAATGTTCGTCTGCTTCCCATACACAAATCAACGCTACAGCAACGCATACCACAACAAACTACACTCACACACATGCACTCACTCGTCCTTTACCTTTCCAATCGGAACGAAAGGTAGAAAAATGCCGACAAACACCCTACACAAACGGACACCTGTAATGATTGGCCACCACATAAGCAGCTTTGTGTTAGTTATGACCAAGCAGCGTTGATGTTTATTGCATACGCGTCCGATGCGTTCCGTTTGCCAGTCCTATGCTCAAGTGCTGTGGCTTGGTGTCGCAATACATATTCGTTTATCTCGGTAAAAACTGCACAGTGCTTTAGCACACCAAAAAATAAAAATAATTACATGTAACGCAGTTCAATGGTAACTAACAAATATAGAATATATTTAATGTTACAAAGAAACATAAAAATTATCTGCCCACTCAAGCGTGGGATGTAAACGCAAAACTATGCGCAACATTGTTTGACAGTTGCGCATTCATCCGCATACGTGTATGCAACATCTGGCAAAGCATTGCTTTGCATTTGTGTGCGTAAAGTGGTTCTTTTAGATGAATGTTCTCACTGTTGTCACTAGGAATGAAGTTAAATGCCTTACATGCATCATTTCTGTACCATGATCGCAACAAATAGATAGCAAAATTTTATCCTTATTCAAACAATGCAAACAATGCTTCAAACATACCACTCTATTCGCTAAATAATGAAAAGAGTGAGGTAAAGATCTTCTCTCGTCTCTCTTTCATGCCACGCAACACATGGCACCGGTATAAAATCAAAATGTGTCAGCATATGCAAACTCTCTGTCTACCAGTATGTGTGTTTTCTCTCGTAAGGCGTTCTGTACATACGTCTCCCGCGGGCTAGAACGACCTTGTCGTCGCTTTGTCAGTGTCAGCTTTGAAAACATTCTCTCACTCTCACTCACATCTCCCAGAATTCATCGGAAGTTCTTTTACGATCGCGATCACCGATGTACATCTTTCGCTCAGGACGGGTGATCGCTTGCGTCACTGCCATAGAGATTGAACTTGACTTGAACAAATGATTAACCCGTTCGTGGGTCTTGTTCCCCCATTTTCTATCGACTCGCAGTATTTGATTTCGTTTGAAGATTCGTATGTTGTTGCTCCCGGTGGTGTCCGAGCCAGTTGTTGATTCAATCTCACTTTCAACTCCCAAAGATCATCTCAACAACTATCCAACTATCCTACTGGTGGTGATATTTGTGTGCCTTTGTTCAGTGGATTGGCAGTGGTTTTTTGTTCTACTGTGTCTTGTTGGTTCGTGTATTTGTCTGTCCGTCTGACAAGGACACAGTTGTGTGCAGTTATCTTGATCGTTTGAGTCGAAGATCGTTGATCGTTTAGAAAAAAAAGGTGCGAGTGAGTGAAGGTGACGTTCAACTACCTCTACGGTGTGGCTACACGTTCGTTATCACAGCAGTAGGGATTAAGTTTTGAATTGCCCTCGGTGTTTAAAGGCTCGGATAAGTTAGCAATGACTGCCAACATGTTTATCATTCTTGACCAATCATTTTATGTTAACTTACAAACAGAAACATAATTAATGTTTTCTATGTATTGATACAGATTCCGGTTTTGTATTATTATTTTTTTTTTATTTCTCGTAAGGACGGCCTGGTTGGCCGTATCATTAATTTTTGTATTATTTCACACATTTAAACAAAATAGTATATTTGATTGATGCCTTTAGCTGCAACTGTCACAAGAGCTCCATTAACAGTAAGTGTTAACTTATTTATACTCAAGAATACTTCCATTGAACAGGCCCATGCAATAGGCCAGGTCGTCGCTGACCATCATCGCATGAAGCCCAGTCACCATAAAATGCTCACAATAAATAATTAACATAAGTTTGCTCTATCTCAGCTTTTTCATCTTTTTCGTCCAAAGCTACGGTCCACCACGGAAAGACTTCGATCCGTGATGATCGCGCTAAAATCGTGTCCCATGAAGTCGTTTCGGGGTAAGTAGAATAAATGAGAACAAGTAAAACGCCCGCAAAAACGGAAAGGTAGGCACACTGATGCAAAGATATTGGAAAACCAGAGGACACCGGCGACGTCCGACGAAATCGAACGATCGAGCGACCAGGAAAGCTCATGCCATCCAGAGTGACATCATTCGTCACCAGTGTGGCCAGAGTGTGGCCGATAGCGTGGAAGGAACGACACGAACCCGTCATGAGTCGATGGAAGGCAAGAGGACGAAGGTTGCAATCGCGTCTCGACGATCTTGGACCCACGTCTCGATGGATCGACGCGATTTCGGGTGAATTTCGGCCGGACCGGTTCCGTTTTTTGTGGGATTTGCTTCTTGATCGAGGTGTTTTCTAATTATGATAACAATCGGTAGCCGTCTCGACCAAATGCACCTTCAACGCGCCTTGTTTTAAGGCGAGCAGACGAGCAGTAACGAAGGAAGTATGGGAGCGCTTTTTCAATAAAGTGGAATAATGAACTACAGGCAGCAAGAGAGCGAAAGAGAGAGATAGCAAGAGAAATAGATAAAGAGAGAGAGAGAGAGAGAGAGAAAAAAAGAGAGAGAGAGAGCAAGCGACAGTGGCATATCACACGGATATCATCGTTGGTTATCCATAGAGACTTCGCACAAAATCATTACAAATCACAAAGCCTTGCAGATTCCTTTCTTTTAAGATCTAATGAATTTATGTTAAGGATCACATTTCATATGTTACGACCCACTAGTTCAGTTACTAAAACCAGTCGTCCAAGGATGATATCAATTAAGGAAGCTGCTATTTTAGTTGAATCATTTGATTTCCCAAGGTAATCACCACTCATTTGCCAGCAGACTCCTCATGAAACCTCCCAACGCATTAACGATTCATCCAATTCAGTAGCTACTACTGCTACCCTCTAGCACTCATCAAGCCCAATCTGAGCTGATCTGCCGTAATCAAAGCGGTTGGAAGAGGCTGTATTTCCCCAAAAGAAGCCTTGCTAGTTCCAAGGGCCTCGGATCTAGTCACCATGCGCTCGATAATCCATTCATCTTTCATCTTTGTTGGATGGCGATCGTAAAGTAAATTAAACGGACACACGATCTCGGATCGCTGATCTAGACGCCAGATGTTTCAGTAGGATCGCGCAGTTTGATTGAGGTACATTTCGTCTCCCTCTTCCACACTCCAAGGGCTTTTTGGGTATTTGTCTTCTTCTTCATAATGAGTTAAACGCTCAATCCCCTCAGAAGTGACGAAGCGCAAGAAACATACCTTAGGCAGCCGTCAGAAGCCTGTGAACGGGTTTACCACAGTCTACAGGGAGCTACAAATGACAGCACGACGCCATTTAATAACGAACTAATTCTCAATCCGTCCCACACACCGTTCCTCCGTGGACTGATGGTTGTGGATCAGTTTCCACTTCATCGATCTCTTCTCACAGCGTCATAGCGGTCGAACAGAAGTGGTAGCTGGTGGGTTTTAATTCGCCGCTGACAAGACAGCAGCTCGCCTTAGGTTATTAAATCAACACTCATTCCAACGCAACATGAGCGGAAAGAAGAGATCCTCAAAGTCCAGCACTGCTTAGCACGGATGAAACGAATGCAGAACACGAGGCAAAAGGCGGAATGGAATCAATTTTGTTATTTAAATTTGTTGTTATGCTTTTTTAAACTGACGCGTTTTGTTCTCACTCCATTGGCTCCTCAAAATATTGAATCTTCCCTTGCTGCACAAAACGAGAATGTTGTTTAATGGTATTATTAGTATACTTTTTACATTTTCATCAATGATCATCATCTTCTTTTCACGTTCCCGTTTTGCTAAACGCGCTTTGAAACGTTTCCTTTTTCGTTTGGTTCATATTTGGACGCGGAATGTTCTCATTAATTCTCCATCTTTTCCATCTTCCTCCTTCGATGCTTCGGTTCGCTTGCATTTTAATGCCCGGCAGCGCTCCGGTGTGATCAAATTATTGACACTGTCATCGACGAGGTGTTAGGCGGTTATTTATGAGCAACTTCGACAATGTAGATGCTCAAAGCGAGCCCGCCACAAGCGGAGGAATCCTTTCAAACGGTATCGAGTTTCCTGCTGCGAACGATACAGAAGCAAAGAAGCGAAACGATCGATGAAGCATGCCGGCTACGATGAGTTTTCATGTTCGCTGTTTCGCATAACGATCCGGTTTGATGTGGCGAAGAAGGGAGAGATATTTGTTTGGTCACAAATAAGACATATTTGTGTTTGACAACAAGCTCAGCATGTGCATATCGATGCCTTTTAGCTTGTTTAAAAAAACATGTACTTAATTCCTTTGCCAGCTTATACTTGACGCGCTTTGGCGCAGCGGTTGGTCAGGCTACGAGGGCTATCACATTCTTGCATACAATCATCCGTCCTTGCGACAACCCCCTGCAGAGGAGACGGCACCATAATCACAAACAAAACATCACATCCTTCTGACTTAATACCGCTCATAACCCACCGAAACAGTAGCAAAAGCATCGTCCAGCAACAACAACAGTCCCCGAACAAAATAAAGCATTACAAATCATCCTTCATGCTGAACCGTCACAAACCGTGCTCGTACACACACATTGATTATCATACTTTCTCTGCTTTTTATCCACTTTGCTTGTTATCTCTCGCCCCGGTTCGCGATGGTGGTGGTGGTGGTGCTTTCATAAATTACACCTGATATTATTGCAGGTTGGCCGTTTTAACGAGTGACCGACGGCGAAAAGAACCTTACACAGAGGGACGCGGTGAAGCGGAGCGAAGGCAGGACGGCAATTAATTGCTGCGCAATCGCCATAACTAACACCCCGACGAGCTTGGTGCGGAGCTCGGTAGCGTACAAACGCGCCACGGGAGGTAAGACTGGGCGAGAACGTACGAGCACCCAAGAAAACGCGACCACAGGCGACTCCTCCACTGCCAAAGGAACGTGCGTTAATTAGAGCGTGTTTGTGAGCCGTTTCGGTTAGCCTGCGGGTCTCTGGAGGAAGTACATTTTGATTTGCATACTCTGCGTCTTCCTTCCTAGTGCCTCTTCGTCCGCCAGCTACGTTCACTGCCAGCTCGACTGGAATAACCAAAAGGCAACTAATTGCGGCGACAACTTCATTAGCCCGCAGGGGACCACGATGCGAGACGGAGATTGGTGCAGCTCGATCGATCTCGGACGATCATCGTTGAGATCGGAAGTCTGTCCAGACGCAGATGCCACCCACATGCATTTACTGCATTGTTCATTTCTCTAACGATCAAAGTTAGTAAAAGATATTGAAATTTTCTTTGAGGGGTAGCAGTACCGCAATTCACATAGATGCAATTGAAAAATATTATTTCATTAAATAATATACTCCCTTCTAAATAAATCATAACAAAATAGAACCTATGTAACCTGTAAAACACATTATGCTTTTAATACTTTCTAATATTTTTAATTAATTTTAATGTATAGCACAAGTACAACACATAGGAAGTTTTAAAATCGGATAGAATAGTCTGACTTGCAAATGGTACTTACATTTTTTTTAAATATTTAATTATGGCTGAGCTATCCAGGTATTTGAAGTGTTGTGTAGAATGGTTTAATATTGGTACATTAAACATATGACACATATAACGATGCAAGTGTAAATAATCTAATTATTGAATAGATGAATGCCGATCGTTTCGTGTCAAACGATGTCACCAAACTTCACACTTAGTGTAGTCCATAAGGAATTTCGATCACAAACTGGGAACCTCAAAACATACAAGAACATAATACCTTAACAAAAGCACTTAATCAATAACTCAATTGCAAATGGATACTCTTGCTTAAAACTTCCTCCATCCAAGGCAAAAGTATGCCAAAGTCACAGGGCAAGGGGACTGCATGGAAGAAGCACAACAAACAACACACATACATTCACACGCCATGTGTAAACACAAGCCACCCGTCCGCGTACGCACGGACGAGCGGCCTTACTACGATGTCAACATCGACAAAACGCTCAAACCCCAAACGGCATGCGGCCGGACGTTCCAACCAGCAGCAACGTTCACAATCAACTAACGCACGACGAGCCGCCCGCTGAGAGCGGCAACATTGTTCGGTGTTGCATTTTCCAGCATCGTAGACGCCTGCGACCGGTTTCGGTGCTGGATTTGGTGCTCGCTCAATCTCTCGCTCTCTGTTTAACGCTGCCACCGCCGAAGCTTTTCCAAGCTTCCAGCAGTTCGGCTTCCACTGTGTGGCGTGTGGCATCGGGTAGCCGAGCGCCAGCATAAAACATATTAGTTTCTCCCCCATCGTTGGGGGGAATGATTGCATCAACTTCCCCTCTACTCGGAGACCGATTTCAATACCGGCTGTGAGGGAAGCAAGAAGAGTGCGATATTAAATTAATCGAGAAGCGAGATGGCTATACTGTTGCCCAGCAACAACCAATGGGGCCCAGCGAACAACGCTTGGGGAAGAACGAAGCGAATAAAGCGAGAATGCGGGGACCGTATTTGGAGCACGAGAATTGAAAATCATCGACAGCTATGGACTGTTTCAATTCTTCGACGCTAGACATGATGGTGGTTGTTCAACAGATTGTTTTAAGTTGGATTGATTGGAGAAACAATCAACATTTCTTAGTACATTAACATGGTAAACTTGTCCATTTCCATTTAGACATGTTTCCATTTAGACATGTAAATTTACTTTTACAATTTATTTATTTTTTTAATGTAATTTCATTAACCTTATTTGATCAAAGTCCGTGTATTATAATTATAAAAGTATCATTTTCTAGCCACCTTACTTACGAGCCAAAAATTAGTTCTAAAAATATGTCTAAAAATGGAAAGAAGAATTACGTGAGTTATTGCGCCAAAGCTAATAATAAGTTGTTTTTCAAATATTCTAACCCAACAGCAAATACATCGCAAAAAATCTAATACTCTCGATACGTCATACATTACACCAATTTTCAAATATTGTGAATGAGCGATGGAGCCACCTGGTTGCTCGTAGTGTTATCGGAATCGTTAAGATGGTAGATTGATTTCTTGGAATTACTGATAATTCAATAGTAGGAGATAACAGAGTCCGTTGTTTTTTTCTTTGATTTTTATTCACATATTTCGGGGTGATATTGTTGAACAGAATGAAGTAATAAGTACTTGTACACATTACAAAAGAAAATAATTGTTTTTTCAATAACGAAATTCATAGTGAAAAAAGTATCAATGAATAACCAAACCATATCATGCTGAAAATGAGTTTCATATGTAAAAAAACAGCATATAATGTTTAACAAAATATATTTGTAACGTTAGTAACATTTTGAGTTGTTGTAAATGTAAAATAATAATTGAATTACTTTGTTGAAAACTGTCAATTTAAAAATAACATAAATTTGGACGCAATTTCATTTCCTGTTAAACTAAACTAAATTACCTTACAGAAATAGGTAAAAATGCTATTTCAGGTTGAGGCATGTGTGGAAGTTTGATTCTAAAGGTATTTATTTTTATTATTATCTTTTTGCAATAACATTCAATCCCAATATATCAAATATATAAATAACAACCTTCAAATTGATCTGTCGGTTTCATCAATGTAAAACATGGCAAATCAGTTAATTATTTTCAATTATCACACGATAGCGATTGTCTCCAGTTTCTTATTTTGCTCGCTTCGTTCTTCCCCAAGCGTTGTTCGCTGGGCCCCATTGGTTGTTGCTGGGCAACAGTATAGCCATCTCGCTTCTCGATTAATTTAATATCGCACTCTCCTTGCTTCCCTCACAGCCAGTATTGAATTCGGTCTCCGAGTAGAGGGGAAGTTGATGCAATCATTCCCCCCAACGATGGGGGAGAAACTAATATGTTTTATGCTGGCGCTCGGCTACCCGATGCCACACGCCACACAGTGGAAGCCGAACTGCTGGAAGCTTGGAAAAGCTTCGGCGGTGGCAGCGTTAAACAGAGAGCGAGAGATTGAGCGAGCACCAAATCCAGCACCGAAACCGGTCGCAGGCGTTTACGATGCTGGAAAATGCAACACCGAACAATGTTGCCGCTCTCAGCGGGCGGCTCGTTGTGCGTTAGTTGATTGTGAACGTTGCTGCTGGTTGGAACGTCCGGCCGCATGCCGTTTGGGGTTAGAGCGTTTTGTCGATGTTGACATCGTAGTAAGGCCGCTCGTCCGTGCGTATGTGGCAACACCGCTTGCGTTTGTGTACGTGTGTTTGGCGGTTCAACTTGAAAGTGCATGCAGCATCGTTACGATACTACTAAAAGTGATCAAAAGTCGCTCAAAAATTGATCTCACCCGGTGATCGACAGTGCCAGCCAAGGGAATAGATATTTTATTCCAGATGTGCTTGCTTTCTAAGTGGTGTGCATAAAAATGCTGTGATCATTGATCATGTAACCGTGAAAAAATAGAAGTGATGTTTGAAAAGCAGTGTATTGATGTAACATAGTGTCAGATTTTTGAATAAGTGAATGAATTAAAATAATTAAAAAAAAACCTGTTGTGAAACATAGCAATTATTACTCTCTGTGTGCACTAGATGAAGCTTTTTCTGGTAATTGGATTACTGAACTATTGCATACATTTTAACAAACCATTCACGTTTACAATTACAATGAAAGTGATGAATAGCTACCAAGTAAACAGAAAACACCCGTTCCAATACAACTAAATTTGCACTTATTAGAATATTTGCTGCAGTTATAAAACGTAGGCAAAGTTATTTAAAAAATCACCGTGTTTATCAATCCTCCTCTGATCGCGGCAACACCCAGCTGCAGATAACTACTTACGTACGTGTTGCACCGCACTAGGCGCTTTTATAGTAGACGTGTGTGCTAGTGTATTGATGTGATTGTGCAATCTCATGCGAGTGTATCGGTGAGTGGTGATCGTGCGCAATAGAAAGCTTCCTCCGTTACACAGTAGCCATTATCGCCCGCATCCGGAGTCATATCGTACCACTGGTGATTACTACGGCTTAGTGATCCTGGCCGTTTGTCTTGCTGGAGCCTCCATATATGGTGCGTGCTCAGTGTGTTTGTTCGAGTGTTTGTGTGTGTGTATGTGTGTACATGTGTGCGTTTGTCCAGTTTTTGTGTGTGCGTGTGTGAAGTGATAGTGTATGTTTCACCTGCACCTTCGTCCCAGCTGGTCGGTGCGTGAGTGAGACGTGCGTGCCAGTGACACTGTTTTCTCCGAAACCCTGCTGCCAAGGTCTCACCGACGCCATCAATGATAATGTCACGTAGGAAGCAGTCCAACCCAAAGCCACTTCTTCAGAAAAGTAAGTAACGATCGTGTCGCAAGCGTAGATGTGTATTATCAGACGTCTACTATCGTGGCGTTTTGCTTGTGGCTCGTGTGCAGAAGTAGCCAGATGAATTGGTACCGCTTAATACAGAGTGCCGCTAGCAGAGCAAGCAGATAAGCGCGCCAGTCGCATGTTGAGCTGTTTGTAGCACGAAAGCAGAGGCTGTCGATCAGACATTAAAAGCCGTCGGCATTTTGATGTTGATAAACTGCTCTTTTTTTGTTTGTTTGTTGTATCTTCAAACAATTTTGATAAACTTGTGATAAAAAATTTAATTATACGAGCATCCTTAAAAAATTGTAATAAGTATGACGGTTGGTTAGGGCCTAGAAAAACCCATCCAAACATTTCAGTTGCTGTGATGCAAGCAAACATTTGGGTATTTTGCTCTGCACCACAATCAGACACACCGCTGATACCGTTATCCCCACAAGACACCCAGATAATAGAGCCGGCAACTTGGATGCTACACCGATTGTGGCTAGCTGATCAGGACGCACGCGAACTACCAGTACGCGGAGAGTAACATAAAACAAAGCACACCATGCTAAAGAAGAAAAGGTCATCCACTTCTTTTACAGTGACCTGCGATTGCATACGACCTCTTCATCTTGTTGTCTGTCTATCGGTCGGGCTGATAGGATGAGCGATAGGATGGGAACCGTCTAGAAGTGAACGTATCATCGAACCTTTTTTTTTTGTTGTTTGCCGTAATGCTCTCGCGCCAAACCCGACTCCGATTGAAATCAAACCATTGCTCATGGGGCGCGCCAAGAGATGAAGCCTTCGAACCGGATTAAGCCCGTAACGCTGAGCGCACGTCAAGCACGATTAACTGGCACTGCCGCGGTACGCTGATCGGTCAAAAACTCACTTCAATGTTAAAAAATTTACGGCGGTGTGGCTTACGAGCTGCTGCGTGACGGCCACTCTTGGCATACCAGAAAATCCTGCCACCATCTTTGTCTGTACTCATTATGTGTCGCTTGGTACAATCGTTATCAGCCAAGGGGAGCAGATAGTGAAGTAAGGAACTTCCACCAGCACACGTCATTTTATTTCTAGAACACACTTTCCGAAAAAAAATTAGGCTTTAGCACAGACGGGATGATCCGGAAAGGAATGTTTGGGAGATTTTTTCTAGAAACATTTCGACCATTTTGGCAAACCGCTTTTTTTGTGGGACAAATCATTTCCTGATTGTAATTGGCCTAGGGGAGTGTTCGAGCTGTCACAAATTGCACAAAAACATGCCTGGCGTTTTGTAGTGGCCTTGAAGGTCACTGAGAAAATGGTAATTGAAATGGGGCTATAATTTTGGAGGCCTTTTTTGTAGCAAAATATCTGATGGTAATGTTTGATTGTGTTTCATTCGAGTTCGAGGTGGTATGCTGCTGTTTTTGTTCGTTGTTTTGCGGTTGGAAAATAAGGCAACTATCGCTTGTAACTTTAGTTTGTACAAGTTCATTCCTTTGCGAACAGTTAACCTTTGCGGATGGTGAAATAAAAAAAATCATATTTTTATAAATCCTCTTTGGACTGCACCAAATAACGTTCAATCATTTATCATTTATAAAATTTGTAATTTGAATAATAATATAAAAAATTTGGTTCACACAAGATACCAGAAGTAATGAAAATCACTTGCTAAATACAAAGTATTGAAATAATGTTTGCACATGTAAATAAAATTTGATTCTAAAATTTAAAAAATGATCAAATATGGGAATAATCATTGATTTTATGCAAATTCGCCAAAAAACCTTAACACGCAATAAAAACATAAAGCTATGAAGATAACAAAATTCCTCTTTTCAAAAACGTTTTAAACTAATTTAAATTTGAAATTGGATTTTATCCTGAAGGTCTCGAAGGCATTCACTTCAATAAAACTGCATCTATCATATGAATGATTGATAATGTTCAGACCCGTATGCATTCCCACTCCATCAATATGTGAGACAGAAGCTAGAAACATTAATATTCTCCCCTCTTTATTAAATCGATCGACAGTAGAAAAGCTGTGGGTGGCATCCGCGTCTGGACAGACTTCCGATCTCAACGATGATCGTCCGAGATCGATCGAGCTGCACCAATCTCCGTCTCGCATCGTGGTCCCCTGCGGGCTAATGAAGTTGTCGCCGCAATTAGTTGCCTTTTGGTTATTCCAGTCGAGCTGGCAGTGAACGTAGCTGGCGGACGAAGAGGCACTGGCACTAGGAAGGTAGACGCAGAGTATGCAAATCAAAATGTACTTCCTCCAGAGACCCGCAGGCTAACCGAAACGGCTCACAAACACGCTCTAATTAACGCACGTTCCTTTGGCAGTGGAGGAGTCGCCTGTGGTCGCGTTTTCTTGGGTGCTCGTACGTTCTCGCCCAGTCTTACCTCCCGTGGCGCGTTCGTACGCTACCGAGCTCCGCACCAAGCTCGTCGGGGTGTTAGTTATGGCGATTGCGCAGCAATTAATTGCCGTCCTTCCTTCGCTCCGCTTCACCGCGTCTCTCTGTGTAAGGCTCTTTTCGCCGTCGGTCACTCGTTAAAACGGCCAACCTGCAATAATATCAGGTGTAATTTATGAAAGCACCACCACTACCACCACCATCGCGAACCGGGGCGAGAGATAACAAGCAAAGTGGATAAAAAGCAGAGAAAGTATGATAATCAATGTGTGTGTACGAGCACGGTTTGTGACGGTTCAGCATGAAGGATGATTTGTAATGCTTTATTTTGTTTGGGGACTGTTGTTGTTGCTGGACGATGCTTTTGCTACTGTTTCGGTGGGTTATGAGCGGTATTAAGTCAGAAGGATATGATGTTTTGTTTGTGATTATGGTGCCGTCTCCTCTGCAGGGGGTGGTCGCAAGGACGGATGATTGTATGCAAGAATGTGATAGCCCTCGTAGCCTGACCAACCGCTGCGCCAAAGCGCGTCAAGGATAAGCTGGCAAAGGAATTCAGTACATGTTTTTTTAAACAAGCTAAAAGGCATCGATATGCACATGCTGAGCTTGTTGTCAAACACAAATATGTCTTATTTGTGACCAAACAAATCTCTCTCCCTTCTTCGCCACATCAAACCGGATCGTTATGCGAAACAGCAAACATGAAAACTCATCGTAGCCGGCATGCTTCATCGATCGTTTCGCTTCTTTGCTTCTGTATCGTTCGCAGCAGGAAACTCGATACCGTTTGAAAGGATTCCTCCGGTTGTGGCGGGCTCGCTTTGAGCATCTACATTGTCGAAGTTGCTCATAAATAACCGCCTAACACCTCGTCGATGACATTGTCAATAATTTGATCACACCGGAGCGCTGCTGGGCATTAAAATGCAAGCGAACCAAAGCATCAAAGGAGGAAGATGGAAAAGATGGAGAATTAATGAGAACATTCCGCGTCCAAATATGAACCAAACGAAAAAGGAAACGTTTCAAAGCGCAAAACGAGAACGTGAAAAGAAGATGATCATTGATGAAAATGTAAAAAGTATACTAATAATACCATTAAACAACATTCTCGTTTTGTGCAGCACGGGAAGAATCAATAGTTTGAGGAGCCAATGGAGGGAGAACAAAACGTGTCAGTTTAAAAAAGCATAACAACAAATTTAAATAACAAAATTGATTCCATTACCCCTTCTGCCTCCTGTTCTACATTCGTTTCATACGTCCTAAGCAGTGCTGGACTTTGAGGATCTCTTCTTTCCGCTCATGTTGCGTTGGAATGAGTGTTGATTTAATAACCCAAGGCGAGCTGCTGTCTTGTCAGCGGCGAATTAAAACCCACCAGCTACCACTTCTGTTCGGCCGCTGAGACGCTGTGAGAAGAGATCGATGAAGTGGAAACTGATCCACAACCATCAGTCCACGGAGGAACGGTGTGTGGGACGGATTGAGAATTAGTTCGTTATTAAATGGCGTCGTGCTGTCATTTGTAGCTCCCTGTCGACTCTGGTAAACCCGTTCACAGGCTTCTGAGGGCTGCCTAAGGTATGTTTCTTGTGCTTCATCACTGCTGAGGGAAATGAGCGTTTGACTCATTATCAAGAAGAAGACAAATACCAAAAAAGCCCTTGGAGTGTGGAAGAGAGACGAGATGTTCCTCAATCAAACTGCGCGATCCTACTGAAACATCTGGCGTCTAGATCAGCGATCCGAGATCGTGTGTCCGTTTAATTTACTTTACGATCGCCATCCAACAAAGATGAAAGATGAATGGATTATCGAGCGCATGGTGACTAGATCCGAGGCCCTTGGAGCTAGCAAGGCTTCTTTTGGGGAAATACAGCCTCTTTCAACCGCTTTGATTACGGCAGATCAGCTCAGATTGGGCTTGATGAGTGCTACAGGGTAGCAGTAGCAGCTACTGAATTGGATGAATATAGCTGGATAATTTCGATGAATCGTTAATGCGTTGGGAAGTTTCATGAGTAAATGAGTGGTGATTACCTTGGGAAATCAAATAATTCAACTAAAATAGAAGCTACCTTGATTGAAATCATCCCTGGCCGACTGTTTTTAGTAACTGAATTAGTGCGTCTTAACATATGAAATGTGATCCTTAACAAATTCAATGCGTTATTAACAGAAAGGCAAGGCTTTGAGATTTCTAATAATTCTGTGCGAAATCTCAATCGATCCACCAACGATGATGTCCGTGTGATATGCCACTGCCGCTCTCTCTCTCTCTCTCTCTCTCTCTCTCTCTCTCTCTTCTCTCTCTCTCTCTCTCTCTCTCTTTTGAATCTCTCTTTCTCTCTTTTGCTCTCTTGCTGTAGTTCATTATTCCATTTTATTGAAAAAGCGCTCCCATACTTCCTTCGTTACTGCTCGTCTGCTCGCCTTAAAACAAGGCGCGTTCAAGGTGCATTCGGTCGAGACGGCTACCGATTGTTATCATAATTAGAAAACACCTCGATCAAGAAACAAACCCCACAAAAAACGGAACCGGTCCGGCCGAAATTCATCCGAAATCGCGTCGATCCATCGAGACGTGGGTCCAAGATCGTCGAGACGCGATTGCAACCTTCGTCCTCTTGCCTTCCATCGACTCATGACGGGTTCGTGTCGTTCCTTCCACGCTATCGGCCACACTCTGGCCACACTGGTGACGAATGATGTCACTCTGGATGGCATGGGCTTTCCTGGTCGCTCGATCGTTCGATTTCGTCGGACGTCGCCGGTGTCCTCCGGTTTTCCAATATCTTTGCATCAGTGTGCCTACCTTTCCGTTTTTGCGGGCGTTTTACTTGTTCTCATTTATTCTACTTACCCCGAAACGACTTCATGGGACACGATTTTGGCGCGATCATCACGGATCGAAGTCATTCCGTGGTGGACCGTGGCTTTGGACGAAAAAGATGGAAAAGTTGAGATAGAGCAAACTTATGTTAATTATTTATTGTGAGCATTTTATGGTGACTGGGCTTCTTGTGATGATGGTCAGCGATGACCTGGCCTACCGCATTTGTGTGTTCAATGGAAATATTCTTGAGTATAAATAAATTAACACTTACTGTTAATGGAGCTCTTGTGACATGTCATGGAGGAAACAAACAAACATACTATTTCGTTGAAATGTGTGAAATAATACAAAACCGGAATCTGTATCAATACAACTACATAGAAAACATTAATTAAGTTTCTGTTTGTAAGTTAACATTAAATGATTGGTCAAGAATGATAAACATGTTGGCAGTCACTGCTAACATATCCGAGCCTTTAAACACCGAGGGCAATTCAAAACTTAATTCTCTACTGCTGTGATAATGATCGTGTAGCCACACCGTAGAGCCAGTTGAACATCGCCTTCACTCACTCGCGCCTTTTTTTTCTAAACGATCAACGATCTTTGACTCAAACGATCAAGATAACTGCACACAACTGTGCCCTTGTCAGACGGACAGACAAATACACGAACCAACAAGACACAGTAGAACAAAAAACCACTGCCAATCCACTGAACAAAGGCACACAAATATCACCACCAGTAGGATAGTTGGATAGTTGTTGAGATGATCTTTGGGAGTTGAAAGTGAGATTGAATCAACAACCGGCTTGGACACCACCGGGAGCAACAACATACGAATCTTCAAACGAAATCAAATACTGCGAGTCGATAGAAAATGGGGGAACAAGACTCACGAACGGGTTAATCATTTGTTCAAGTCAAGATCAATCTCTATGGCAGTGACGCAAGCGATCACCCGTCCTGAGCGAAAGATGTACATCGGTGATCGCGATCGTAAAAGAACTTCCGATGAATTCTGGGAGATGTGAGTGAGAGTGAGAGAGTGTTTTCAAAGCTGACACTGACAAAGCGACGACAAGGTCGTTCTAGCCCTTCCGAGACGTGTGAAAAGCGCTGACTACTACCGCTAGTGTGTTGTCTTTCTACCGGATGAGACATGCTGGTGCTCACAGGTGAAGACGTAGCTGTGCAAGTTGTTGTCAAACCGGTGCGACGTTTGTGTGCGAGGGGGACCAGTGAAGTTGTTTTACGTGTTACCAAGCGTAGCTGCCTGAAGCGGTCTATTTGTATCATAACATTTAGCGGGGAATGTGCAAGCTAAGCGTGTTGGTGTGTTCATGGCTGGGGAACGGTCTGAATTGGCTGCTGGCCGTGTTTGTGTCACTGGCAGTGTAGCGTAAAATAGAAGCTCGCGCGAAGGTCACATACAATCAGAGCATACGTTTACTTCATTACGTCTGCAATGATGTAAACAGTAAATAGAAATTAACAGACACCTTTACTTTAAATTGGAAAATTAAGTTTCATGTACTAGTTACCTATACACTACAAATCAACTACGTATAAGATACCATAATTAATAAATATGGTATGATATAACCGATGAACAACATTCACTGTAAATAAAACAGCAAAAATATTCAGCATTTAAATGAGCTATCCTAACAAGACTCCTTTTGCCATCAAACCAAACTGTGATTCATTCAGTTTAAGTAATATCTTCTTCGCAGCTATGCTTTGTAAGTTCCGCATTTGAAAGCAAGATAACTCTGCTGCTCGAGTGAAAAAGTAAAAATAACTGGGAGAATAACAACACATGACTATATATGGCAACTAGCAACGCTTGTTGTCCACATATTCTCGATTGTGTTGGAGTGATTGGGGCGTTGAGTAACAACGCTGCAGTCGATGAGATGGATAACAAGCCACGAACGTGCTTCCTTGTCAAACGCGACCTCACTATGACGGCGTATCAACTTCTTCTCTCGTTTGATAAATAGTTTGTTTAGTCACTCGTCGCGTTATTGTGTTTACAAACACTGAGCAGCGTCTTTTGCGTTCAACATATTTTAACACTTGTTTGAATGAGGACAAAAATAGAATCTTGATTGCAGCGACCACTTCACAAGCTGACCGATCAAACGACCGATAAACGATTGAGCAAAGTAAAATAAAACAAACGCGTCGTTCAATCGAATCGAACGACGAAACATTCGTTGAGATAAAAGTAAAAGAAAAAAAAGTAAACAACTACACGAATCGCACGAAACGTTTGTACGTATGAATGTAGATCTTATCCCACGTGTTGGCTTCCGTGGAATGTCCAAATTTTGACACGTTCCTCTCACTCGCGCTGAAAGCGGCCGTGGTATGGGCGAGCGTTTGTTTCGTCATTCAATTTTATTATTTTCATCTCCTAATCTGAGCTCGATCATCAGTCAACGAAACCTGTCAGAATTCGTAATAACCTGTAATAAACGAGTCTGTGTCGTGGGGTCCGCTTACGAAGTGCCCAGCATGGACGATCGGTGGTGGAGCGAGGCACAGGCTGAGACCGTTGTCGATGTTAATGCTGATTCAATCGATATTCAATTTTTCTTTCAGAGGTCTCATTGTGCTGCTGTGCTTTTGAGTCTGGTTTTTTGGTCGCAGACGGTGATAGGATCTGAGACAGGTTTGTGGTGGTATTGATGAAAAGGTGCTCGAATCCTTATCATGCTTCTCAAATCGGAGGAGTGTTGGAAGCTCACTTGAGCAGTTTTTATAAGGTATTCGAGCAGTTAGGAACAACGACCTCAATTTACTGGTCGTGTGATGGCGCCATGATCATCACTCGACTTGCAGCAAGTGCTTGTGACAAGAGGTTCTCTGCTGAGCCCGAGTAATGCATCAACGACGTCAAATATCGATACAGCGTTGTGGTGTCTGGTTAATTTCAGCTTCGATCGAAAGGCAAGATAAGCTTAGCTCGAGACATCGAGTGGCTTGTGGAAAATGATCTGTTCTCGGCGAAGTTCTTCGTCGGGGAAATTAACTCATCTGCTCTTTTAGTAGCGATAACTGCAAAACGATCAAACGATCAACGAACGATTGCTTATCGGAAGTTGGTATGGTGTTTGTTGCTGGACAGCGTGATCTGCTCTCAAATAATTCATGAATAATCATTGCTTTTTCTTTCAGCTTTGAAAATGGTATGGTTTCGCCTACCAGATACGATGTTGTGCTGTTTTATAATCTGGACGTTCGGGAGTTGCTTCGAAGGGCGTTGTGTCTGATTAAAAACAGGCATAAAGTGCTCGAAACGATCATGCATGGAAACACAAATCCATTTCATCTGTGTTCCGATAAGCAATGAAGATGATCATCTTTCATATGGGGCGTTAGCTGTCGATGATGGAATGTCAGAACCATTAAACTTGCATGATAACACTCGGCGGCAATTGTAGGCCGCTACACAGCAAGAGAAAACATACATATTAGTTCAGGGAGGAAGCAATGGCAGCATCTTATTTGTTTAAAAAATGGGGTGGATTGATCGCGTCCAAATTTTCGTGTCGATATGCGGGGATGATAATGTACAGTGAACATGAAATATTCTTTGAACCAGTGTGAATGCAGACAATGGTACAATACATATTGAAAATACGGTAGTGTTTCAGACAAAAACAGAAGCATGATAGGGTCTTCATTGCATGTGAGAATGTGGTCATACAACTATGTTTTTATGACTTACCATCTTCCAACTACCATTGAGATCATTGACATCTTCCCTATCAGCTGATGTCCTTTTATAAAGAGTCTATTCTTGTTGTTGATTTTGAATTTCCGTGTAACCCTCTGAAAGGAAAGAGATTATTTTGTGAGTTTTCATGCACTGTTGCATGAAAAAGTAAATCTACAAAGCATCCGACTGATCTGAAGGATGGTGATTGCCTATTTTAATTTTTCAACACTTATGAACACGTACGATGGCATTTGAAAGTATCAAGACGAATGTGAGGTGAAGTACAGTTAGGTTGAATGTGTCTGAACCACGTAACGCATGCTTCTCAGACACTTATCAATCAATCAGTTCCTTTTCTTTCTGTATTTCTATGTTTAAAAGCTACAAAGAAAATGTACAATCGTATGGAGGTTACAAGCCGTAGACACTTTAAAAACAAAGACACATTATTTGAAGAGTGCCAAACTTGACATGCATCGCAAGCATTTACGGAGCAAAACATGGCCAATAATATGAAGAAATCAATTAATCTGTTTTCCTCCAATGCCTCTACACGAATTGAAGAATCCAGAGGACTCCTTATCATCAATGCGTTTGACAAGAGATTGTGTTATTGTTCTGTTCGGTGGGCGTTTTTTCTGCGATTGAGCTCTTGGTTTGACATGCAGAGTTAACGAACGATTGGATGCAAAAGTAATCTACTATCGGAATACGTTTCAAAACCAACGCAATTCTGTTCGAAGTTCAATTTCAAGATGGAACGATGCTCAAAAGAATTGTCTGTGCTCAACACACAGCCACATCAAATGTCAAGGTATCGCGAAGTAATCTGGTGGATGGCATTCGGCCAGATGAAATGTTTTATTTTTCACTCCCATTCGCTGTGAGTAGCTTTTCTGGTTCGAAGTTTGTTATCTCGTCTAAGTTTCGCTAGCTTGGATGCTCAAGAAACGAATAGACGATACAGGAGGGCGGCTATCGGCTTTTGAGAAGTCGTTGAACGATAAGCCAAAATTTCAAGAAGTAAATCCAGACGCGTACGATGCTCCTCAAGGAAAAGGCAGAGGACATGAGAACACAAAAACAATCTACCCCTCCCCGATGAATGGGGAACCGATCCAAATCGCACGTTGGCGCAAGTTCCGAAGAATAACAATGAAAAAACGACCACATCGACATTGGCGTCCGCACAAACACGTCAGCTCGCCCATGCCGCATAGATCCGCGCCACAGATAGATCCATCCAATGTTATCAAATCATAATTTTGCTTATGGCCCGATATTTTGGCTCCTTTAACGATGCCGCCGTTTGGTGTCCATTGCGGGTTCTTATTGTTTTTTCCACCTTCTACGACACCAGCGAGAGAGAAAGAGGAAACTTGTCTAATTTACATCTTTATGAAACAATGCTTCTCCACGGAGGGAGGAATTCCGGGCTGCGTCGGACGTTGTTAGAGGGCTCTCTGTACTCTTGCCGACGTACCGATGTGGCGTTGTTTCCGGTCAGAATGCAAAGCGCACGAGCTGATGGTTTCGTACAACTTTTGCATTATGCCACACACACAAAAAGCAACAGGGGACGGCCGAGTGAGAGATTAAATAAAACTATAACGATAAAGGGATGGAGGGAATGGTCCCGCCGATAGGTGTATCTGTGACCATTAAGCATGTAGAAAACTTTGGCCAAATGCTTCTGCCCCAGTC
This sequence comes from Anopheles gambiae, assembly GCF_943734735.2. NCBI lineage: Eukaryota > Metazoa > Arthropoda > Insecta > Diptera > Culicidae > Anopheles > Anopheles gambiae. Next base: position 24,974,495 of record NC_064602.1, read on the forward strand.
CCTCAAAAGCTCGCAACACTTATCGGCTATTGATATCTACTTATTTATCATATTTATATTTCTTTTCGTTCCACGACGGGACGTGCGCACCTTGGGTGTCTGTTTTTGGAGGTTTCGGCATTCGGTGTGCCTTTGCCGCTTATCTTGGAGTGTTTTTTGGATGACTGAGGGGAGCGAGTGTATCGGAGGGAGCGTAGATGTTGAGGTCTGTTTTGCTTTGTTCCCGTCCGCCATAGCCCGGGGAGTAGTAGGAAGGTTTGGCAGTAAGCAACAGATAGGTTTTTCATTGGCAAAAGACAACAGATAGATTTGGAGATGGTTCTACTTTTGCGTCTGTTTGACTTACACAATTTTCATGGCATTTCAAACAAATAACAAAGAACAGCAAAAAGAAATCTGAGGAAATGTTTAGTTGAAGTTGTGCATGCCAGCCGTTATTTCGTACCTTTTAAGCAATATTTCTAAAATAGATTCAAACATTTACAGCTTACAACACACCATATGAATTTTTGGAATCCTTTTTTTGTGTTATTTTTTTCAACACGCATAAATTGATTCCACATTACCACCACCTTCGAGCGTGGTCTCTTTCCACCGTATAATCCCATCTGCTATCTCATCTCACAGAACGGCAGCGGCCGAAAACCACCCAACCAAACCAGCATCTCTCTCGGCGACTGGCGGGAAAGATAAGCAAAGCTTTTAAGAGACATTACACTCCACTCGATCTCCCATCGTGCCGCCGCCTTTGACCAGATAGGTGACCGGATTTAAGGCCAGATACGCCAGAATGCCGAAAGAGAGATGGAAGCGTAGATTTCGTACGTTAATTGATTAATTATCGATACCTGATTCCATTGCGAATGAAGGGAGGGTAAGAGAGAGAGAAAGAGTTTCTGTTCCAACATGGCCTAACTCTTCCAATCGAGGCGCCTTGTATCCCAGCATTTGGCTTGGAATGCACTACGCACGCACGAGCACACACGTACATACCAAGGTCAACCAATTTGTTCGGCGAAAGTGCAACCTTCAAGGCAAACAGTGTCGGCTTCCTTCCGTTCCAGCTGTCTCGTCCGTTCCAAGTTGCCTGATTGTGGCGGGGTGCGTTTTATGTTAATTGATGTTATTTTTCATGCCGATAAGACGCCGCGTACTAATCTCATGATCGCAACTCACTGTACGTTGGAAGGTTTGCAAAGGGAGGGAAGGTCACTGTGATCCGGGAGGTAGAAGGAATGATCACTTCTCTAGAAGAAACAGGCATCGATATATCTTACTCCCGCAGGCCGACTGACACAAGCAAGTAAAAATTCATGCACTCGATTATCGCATTTGTGTTTTATTCAATTTATACTTCTGGCATGGTGTTGGTTCGATCGCTCAGCCTCTAAGTCAGCTGACGTCTTTTGTAGTGGTACGTATGGGTGATCATGGTGGTAGTAGTGGTGGTCCTCTGGTACATAGACACCCCCAGATCGAGTTAATCCACCCCTTTCCTGAGCATTGCAATCCAACACTCAGCCTGAGTTTGAATCAGCCAGGGGCATCTGGCATAGATGGTTGTCTAAAGAGAGCAGCTGTCTATGTGTGTTCCTTTCGCACTAGTCTCTGAACTCGAGATCGAATAGTCGGGTGTAATCGGGTGGACGATCATAAAAAATGCTTCTAAACCGAATGCTTTTTAGATAAACTGTTTGAGAGTGTATTTGTGAGAAGTCCTTGGGCGGATGGTTTGTTCGGTTTGCTTGCGACACGTCATTCGAGTCAAGTGCCCACGTGATCCGTATCAGCATTTGGCGGATTCAAAGCTATGAATGAACGACATGGCAGAACAATTTGTGTAACTTTTGCGTTTGTTTCAACTTCAAGCATAAATAAGAAACTAATGAAATGGTCCAAAAAATTTACAGTCTTTTTGATATTCAAATATTAATATAGAATAATTTCTATTTGCTATAGAATAATTCCCGTTCGTTTTCATTATATCAGAAACGTTTTTCTGGAACTTTCCTTTCTTTGGAACAGAATCGGAATCGCAGTTGATGGGAGAGGCCAGAACGAGGAAGCTTATTTGCAGATTAATTCGAACAGGCGGAAACTTTTGCCTTCGTTTCCCATCGCCCACTGTCGCCTTGTGGTCGTTAGAGATTCCCGCTTCACTATCCTTATCTGCGAGAGGAAAAAGTGGAAACTCTTTTCCGTTTCGTTTTGGTTTTGCTTTAGCGATCAATCAGTAGGACTCGGTGAGGTTTTTTTCCCTCTACACTCTGGCCAGAGCATTTCCCATTGAATCTTCGCAAGAGTTTTCTTTTATCTACTTTCGGGATGCATTTTTTGTTGGACTTTTCAATCCTTGGCTTCCAGGCTTGTGGTTTGAGCTGGATTCGTCCTGAGTGCAATTTGTGTCTGGGAGATGCTGCGGTTATCGTGCCACCCGATGCGGTTTGTCTTAGTGTTTGATGGACAAATTAGCTTTCGCTTGGTAATGGCACACCCCGATGGCAATGAAAGTGTTGGGATAAAGAATCTGCTAGCCGGAAGGAGCGAAGGACACACTGCTGGGGAAAGAAAAAGTGTTCAACAAGGACCAACGGGCACAAGTTGAATGAATTTGCTTTTGACAAATTAACTTCGTAATCACTTTAGAGATGGAAGGAAAGAAATCTAGCAATTTTTCATTCGGTTACAATCTTCCGTTGCGTGAGGAGACGGTCAGACATATCATGTTCTGTGTCAGAGGAATAATGTTTGATTTATTTCTATTTTTATATTACTCAGTCCAACCCAAAACAGCTTCACTCCAAAATAAAGCCATTGAAACACGTTTGGAATCTATGTTTATAGCAAAACATGATAAAAGTGTCTCCAAGGGATCATCATCACAGTCTCGTTATCATCATCATCGTTACCGTACCGGCATTTGTAAGTGAGCGTTAGACGGACGGAAGTACGTGCACTTGTTGCGATCTCGGCCAAAGCACGTACTCCTCAAGACGAAATGCGATAATAGCGCATGGCGAAACAGAGAAGACGACAGAGAATTGAAGGGAGTAGAATTACTCCAACACCATCGTGACCTACCTCTTTGAGATGGGCAAATTGTATGTTTGTTTGGGTTTTAAAGCGATTGCAAGGAAGTCAGCAAAAAGTGTATTTCATGTCAGTTTCTAATCAGCTTGAGGGCGCTTAGTTACAGCTTGACAAAAAATCATCATATCAAAATAATTATTTGGCTGCATGATGACGATTGTCCGACCACCAGTTGACTGTAATCAACATATTAGATTCTGGAACGTTCATTTGGCATAGTCAATTCTTACATCGATGCGATTCGTCAGAAGAACCAACCACGATGTCGCTACTCATGCTATCATCTGATCTTGATCGGTCTCTGTGACGATGTGATCGCTGGACTGTTGGTTAGTAATGTGACCGCTAAACGATTGTTTACATCAAAGCCGGATGATTCACAAGAAATGTCTGGAAGTATTGTCTAATCTTGAGTTGAAAAAAAGGTAAGCGTTAATTAGTTGCTAAAAGATTGCAAAATCGGCAACATTCAGCTTTTGTGTGCACGAGTTTGTGCCAATCAACTTGTTTTCAAATAAAGATTTGACTCGTTGGATGTCTAATTTTCTTTTTGTTCATTTGACCTCTAATCGAAAACTCTTTAAAATACGTTTTGAAAGGTCTTCATCGTAATCCTTCCAAAAAGCAAGTTTCAAAGTGTTTGGAATGTATATTAAAATGTTTATTGCTTTTTAGCGGCTTTTGTCATTGACGCACCATTCCGAAAAAACGACTGTAATTCATCGTCCGATTTATCAAATCGTTGTCTCATTTATATTAATATGGATAACGTGATAGCGCTGAGTGCTATTGTCCCGGCCAGCTATCGGACAGAGTCGCGGGATGGAGCGAACAAAAAGCCGTCCCGCCGTCGGGTGTCTGAAAGACAGCGAGACTTGGGTATCAAAACTGGTCTTGTCCGGAGGCGTTTCTGTGGCGCCTACAACGAGTCCCTTCACTGTGCTCAATCTTTCGACGAAAAGTCCCTTTGCGCGCGACTCCGTGGAAGGCTTGAGGGAGTAGGAGCGTTCCGGTGAGATAAAGTTTCCCAGATTAACCTACGGAGAGTGCAGCTCGTGCGATAAGACGGTAAAAAGCAGTCCTCACTATCTGGGGACGCTCCGATGCATGACGTGGACACGCAAGGTGATACTGGGTGGCATCCAGAGAGAAACCAGCGAATGATTTGTACGGAAAGGAATGCACCAAGACATCAACGACGAAGCAGGTAGCAAGTGAGACGAGGAAAGGGAATATTCGACTGTACAGTATACAATGTTTGATATTCAAGCATCTATAATTTACCAAATTTTGTTAATTGTTTGATGTTTGAGTGTTGTTGGTATGTTTCTTATAAACTACCGATTAACATTCAAGCATTCAGAGGATTCTACAAAAATGCTTCAACCTTATCCACCCGATAACTCGTGAATGCAACGGAAAGGGCAGCTCGTTGAATGCACCAAATAAGGAAGAAGGTTCTCTCTTCTCCACTGGCGCCAAAGTGTCGAAGATGAGCCGTCGCACAGGATAAGACGCCAACAGCTCTGCCCTCGATCAACCGATCATTCCCGACGCTCTTCTTTGGCCCATACAAGTCGCTTCGCTAAGATAAGCAGCCTCTCGGCTTTTGGGGCTCTTTTAACGCGCCAACACACTGCACTGCGGTGGTAATAATAATATCAAATTGCAATAAATTTGCTACAGCTTGTTTCCAGTTGCAGTTTTTTACATCTTTTCGAACGCCATCCATTCGGTTTGTACCAAAGAGAATGCTTGCAGCCAAATCGAACACCCAACCTCGAGGCGCGCGCGCGATGGCTCGAAATTCGGCAACGGGCTGTGAGCTTTCTTTGCCTGCAGTTGGTGTTGCATCGTAACGGGAAAGACATTGCACCATCTTTATCTATGGAAAGGGGCGGAGAGGAGACATAATGGAATGCAGGGAAGGGGGATTCTAGAGATAGCGACACGTCGACGTCTGGGCGCTCTACTCGTGGCAGGATGTAGCGGGATGCTTCGATGGGAGTCGCTGTGTTGCCTTGCGGGACAGCTCCATTCTCAGAATCGGTCCATTTTCCAACGCGATAGTCTTATCCTGAATGCTCCATCCTCGTGCTTGATATGGGTCGAAGGAAAGAGGAATGCGACGAGGAGAAGGAGAGAACGACGAGGTCTCGAGCATCCCCAAACGACACTATCAAGGAAGTAAGCAGTTTCTCTTTGCACGGTATCGTTGATGCCGTTGTTGTTGGCCGTTATGTGCTACGGAGTCCTTGGAGCTCTACGAGCCAGGGAGGGCTCTGAATCAACGTCCTATCGCTTTATTTTCACTCGTCTTGGTAGTAAGGTTTCTTATCCTTTATTTTCCCGCGAGTCCACCATCCTGAATCCTTTTCTCTTTTTCCGAAAGTAAACCGTATGCAAAATACAAGTAAAGAATTCTACTGCACGATCAATACAACATCTCTCTCTCTCTCTCTCTCTCTCTTTCTCTCAGCACAAAGATAAGATATAAAGAAAATCCTTTAGCTTGTGCTATCGCTGCATACACACTCGTATATCTCAAGCAATTTCTCGTGAGGAAAAGACGTTTCTTACGGCTTGTGTTATGCAGCGATAGCGTTAGAAGGATTGTGTTTTATTGAATTAGTGTAATAGACCATAGTGTGACACAACTTTTCTCACTTTCACATAGGAACGAACACAATCCGTCAGAAAAGCCATGACCATGGTGGTTCTCTCCATTTGCATTGTTGATATGGGCTGACAAGCGGTAGAGTTCCCCCTCCAGACGTGTGTGCTCCTTGACTAGAAATGTGTCTTGAGAGCATGTTCTGCTTCATTCCAACAATCATTTAGCCACGATACACGATAGCTATCGTCAAACGACTAGTTTTGTTGGAGTTTCGAAGATATGAGGAGCAAAGGAATAAGATGTCTCCGTCGGTCAGGGTGCTGGTGAATCGATCGAGGTGGCAAGGTGGAAGGAAAATGAAGCTCTCTCGACACAGTATTGTCCTTGGGAATCGTCCTACAGCAGTAAAGAGCTGTTGTTTCAGGCTTGCCTCGAGTTGTGTTGCTCATCTCCAGGAATGTATTCCTTCTCCATCTGACTCTTTCTCTGATTGCTATCAGATCCACACACACACTCATTCTGCTGACTGTTGTACATTTGCTTTTACGAGATATTGTACCACAAGCTTCTTTGCTCTCACCATCCTCCAAAAGCACCACATTCACCAACACTACGCTTTGGCAAGAACTGAAACAATAGTCCTCACACATCGAGATGGCTGCAAATGCTGCGGTTGTTGCTTCTGGTTGCATAAAGCCACTCAACGGCATACAAAAGCGTAATGAGACATGGTGTTGTGAACGGTTTTGGCATTTCTTCAATATTTTAGTCATATCGGCTGTTGAGTTTGGAGGTTAAGAAAACGTTGTAATAGGATGTCAAAGATGTAGCTAATGGCGTTTGGGGATGTGTACTGTAGTTGTAGAACGGTGTAATGCACTTGTAGGATGTGGTAATAATACATTGATGTGCGGTAATAATACCCATGGGTGGTAATAACTGTCAGATGGAAGTGAAAGTTAGGCAATGGAATAGATGGTCTCTTGAATATTGGCTATTTTCAATTCATGCCGTCTAGTCTTTACCCAGTCCTACATATCATATGTCAAAAGAAATAAAATCATATCAAAAGCGTCTCCACGGTCAATCAAAATTCATTCGTTGGTTTACTGTACACTCAGTTACAGAAAACCAGAATGTATATAACCAATCTCAGAATAATCCTCTGCATCAGAATAGCATCATTGAACTGTTCGTAGAAGAAGGATGCTTGCTCTGCAAGTTTATTTATAATGAAATCTTATCGTTGGCTGGACGCCATTTCCTTCCACTAATCCCTCTCGTCCGTTGGGCAGTTTTTCATTTGTTGGCAACAAAACTCTTTGTTTATGTCTTTTTGAACATTCAGCGGCATCGTGGTCGTTGTATGTCCGATTTTATGATTGTATGTAAGCGTCTGGTTAGCCGTTTGGTTATCTTGTGTGTCATGAAGCCAATCGTTCTCATTATGTTATCTGTTTTCTGGCTTGAATGGAACATCGAATCTTCACACTGACCTATCGCTGGGGATTGCCTTTTAGTTTGACATGTTTCTTAGATACTTAAAAATCTCGTTTAGCATGTGCATTAATCCTATTGCCGTTTTAATTTAAGTGTCGCTCTTAGTGTGTTGTTTGCTTTCAGTTTTCTTATCATCACCACACCACGAATATCGCTTGAATTGCTAAAGCCCTTAAGCTCAGTAATCGCACAGGATACAGCTTGAAACTGAAACTCAATCCATCTCTGCGGAAAACGAGAAAGCAAGAGCGGCGTCAATCAGATGGAGATGCTACCGTTTTGATTTCGCCACGCGAATACACGACAAGTGATCGATCATTTTGACATTTGACACGTCAATCGTCTGCTTTGATGCCGTACGCGTGTTTGTTTTGTTGGTTGAGATGATGTTGATGTTGTTAGTAGCGTAGCTCATCAGCGAGAGATTATCAGTAGGCAGCATGGTTGTCAAAGGGTGAACGAAACGTATGCAAAGGGATTACCAATGGCTGGAAATATGGGGTCGATGAAACATGGGCAACATGACGAGATAGGAGAAAGTTCCTAATGATGTCGTTGGTATGTTTTTCTATATATTTAAAAGCGATTTTTGAATATCTTTTCTGGCTGCAGCATATTAAAATAATGAAATAAATTAACTATCAAGCTAATCGAATATTTGTCTGTTCTACTTCTAGGTAAGTCACCAAACGATTGCCAAACTCCAGTAGTAACAGTAAGTCACAATCGATATCAGATACTATAAATCATCCGATACCCAACGGCCACAAAATCTGATTGATTGCGACTAACGCTTATCATCGCTCATGAGTAGAGTCCATGTATGATTCGAGTAATATTCGGAATGCTTATCGCGTGTTCACTGTGTGATTCGCTATTGTAGAAACGTTTGTACGGGTGTGCTTAAACGATTATTGATTATCGGCGCCGGACAGGATGATTCACATTTTGATGAAGCCATGGAATGACTGGTGGAACGGTTCAATTTATCTACCAATAAATGGTTAATGCTGCTCAATCAGTGGTGGCGCTATGTGCAACGCGGAAGGATTGTGTGATAAAATGACAAAAGCATTGTGAAAGTTAATCGGATTCGCAATCTGTTATGGGAGGAAGGATATTCTCTTATCAGACGTGAATAATGATACTGTTTCATTATCAGGCCGCGCTTCTACCATTTTGTTTCAGCGTGATAAATGCAATCGTATTGATTAATGAATTATCAAATAAATCCATAAAATTCATATGTCATGCAAAATACCAGAGATAACAAACCAAAGAAAGTCAACCAAGCAGAAATGTAAATATTGATGGTCTGTTTATTTCGTGCTGGGATCCGTATCGGCACCCGGCGTTGTGTGTTACACTTTCCATCTTCGGTAGTTGCCTGAAGTGTTTATGTTTTGGCCTGAAGCACGTGCTTCGTAATGCGAATGGGCGCTATAAAGAATGTAGGGTCTGTTTACGACGTTCGACGCTGATTTGAAGTGAATGTTATTGATATAATATTGATATTTTCCGTTTTATGACTGGCCTGAAGTTCAACCGCAGTAGAGAGGCGGACAAGCACGCGACTCGATGGAATGCAGCGGGAACAGATTGATTACGGCTTCTGATAAGGTGCTGTGTGTGGCTTACAGATTGTTTTATTGGAGTGAAGTATAGGAGGTGTGGTGTTTATGTCATTTACTTTGTCATTTTAAACATTCAAGTTTATAAAACGTAGTAATATGTAGATTGAATACTTATGAGAATTGAATTGAAGCAACAAATGCACCATAGTAAACTTTCCTTGTCTACAAATGAATAAAATGTTCAGAGTTATTTGCCCTTTGACTATTCTACTGATTTGATCGCTGCATCGAAATCAATGTGCAATAACAACCCAAAACCGAATTCCGTTTTGTCCGCTGTCAATTTCGCACAACTTGTGCCGCTGTTGTTGCAGCTGTTGCTCCTTTCGCTTCCACCACCCCAAAGCGTGTGAGATCCTATCTCGATCGTTACAACAACACAACGAAGGCAGTGGGCATCGTTTGGTTAAGTCGTCGCACTACTGCACCGATGAGAAGACAAGCGAATGCAGTGACATTTCCAAAAACAAGTCCCTGACGTGCCAACCTTCGTTCGATGTGGTCCCTTTTGCCACGGAACTTTTAGATTCATTGCACCGATTTGGAGTTGGTGAAGTTTTTCATTCACGTGCAGTATGGGCTTATGGTTTGGTTGGTGCAAACGAGCATCGCCATAGACGGTGGTAATAATCGATGAGTATCGGAGCTTTGCTGGCCAATCGCTTCCCTGTGGCGAGAATCAAAAGCCCCATTAGAGCGTTTGGCAAGACAAACGGCAGTTTGAACTTTTCTGGAATGTTTGAATCGATGTTCTATCATGGGGTAATAGGCTTGATTAGTGAATGAATGCAGAAATAAATGGTTGAGTTTGTGTTACTTGTTTTGGCAAAGGAAAACAGTGGTGTTAAACAATGCAATCCACTTCCTGCAAAAAACAACCCAAACATTTATTTTTTATAGAAAAGTATGCAACAATAAAGCAATGTTTCAATTTGCCCAATTTTGCGTTACCATCAAATCGTTAACCAAGATAGTGTGACACACAACCACCAAACAATTTATTTCTACTTCCCCAGTAACTTACAACTGGTAATAAATTGAACCATTTCAACCCTGTCTAGTTGTTCTGGAATGCAGACAGGTGTTTTCCATCACTTCTTCCCCGTTTACTTATTCAAATGCTCCAAAACGAACAGTTGTTCAGTGAACAACCTTCGCAACAAGCCCGGAAAAGATCGTTACGTTCTTGTACACCCCTCACCATAGATTTCCTCGTTCACTCGTTCTGTTCCAAAATGACACAAACGAAAGCAACTCCACTGCAGCACCCACCACCATCACCATCCAACGACTACCAGGGCTCGTTATCGGCTAATTTTGATCTTTTATGGTACAAATTCTTGATTGAAATTTCGTGATAATTACAACATTGTTTGCCTAAGACACTGGAACACTCTTGAGTCTGTGTCGGTTTGCTGGCTAGAATGGTTCTTTCTGCTGGAGGTTCGACATCGTTTTTTGGGAAGCTCTGTCACCGTCTTCCGAAAACCGTTTCCGCCCGGGAAGGAGTGAACATTGTGGGATGATGATGAAGTAGTTCGGGGTGGTGTCGAGCAAGCATGGAGAACCAGAAATCAAGGGAAAACCAGAAAACTTAACGGTGGCAGTGAGATTTCGGAGAGCAAGGGACGCTTTTCCGGCATGGTAGCGTTGGAGTCGTTAGAATACGATGAACGAACAGAGCGACACAAACCACTGTCAAATAAGTCGCCATCCCTTCTTGCTTTGGAGTAGAGCTTCGGTTTAGAAAGAAAAGAGAAAGAGAACGATACTCAGCAAAATCGTTGCATGGAGCTTTTCCCCGTCACTCATCGACACAGTCGGTATGTCTTAATCGAGATTTAATTGTACAACATTCGTCAACGGACTTAATCGGTGGAGATACCGGGGAAGCGATAGAGTTGGACAATGATCTGGATAGACTGTGCTCATTTTGGGTGTGCGTGGGATTGTTCCAACCAAAAGTGATTTCAGTCTTAGAATGAGACATTTTGGAAGAGCTCACACCCTACAAAACAGTTCAGAAATGAAGTGATTAAAATCGAATTATCATTGTCAGATCATCTTTCAGCGAGTAATAATGATGGAATCATGTATTGTGAAAGAAATCTTCGTTGACTTGTAAAGCTATTTAAAGTCGAATTTTCAAACCCATATAGCTTATCTGTAAATAATGAATTGAACAAAAGAATAATGCATTGAACCATTTCATCTAGAATTTGAAATCAACAAAATGACACAAAACACATTAAACTACCAAGCAGACACTCCAGTCACTGAGGGAGATTCAACACCTTTCCAAGCATGGAACGAAGCAGAAACTACGTTGAACCTACCCGCAGTAATTGGTCTGCTTGCGCACAAGACTCGCATGAATTATACTAGCCACCTTCCAAGACTTATCGGCGCCAACCCGCAGCGTGTGGCGCAAACATGCAGGTTACCGTATATTCCTGCAGGAATCAAGACCCCCAGGAAGTGGCATGCTTGTGTAGCTAGTCTGTCACCTTGACCTCAGTACATGGTACGATGGAAGAAGTCTTACGAATGCGGAGAACTTGGATATTGAATTTGTACCAACATTAGCAGGGGTCGATGTTACAACAACGTCACGTTGTCAGGCCACTTTTGAGTTCAAATTGCTTGGAAAAACAAATAACAGCGAGAAACAATGCACAATGAAAATTTAAATACTAATTACTGCGCGAACAAATCGTGAATTTTGGGATGAGGTAGTCGGGCAGCTGATTCACAATCAAGCGCTAAAGTGTCTTTAAAAGGAAGTTTGCCTCGATGTGGTCTCAGCATGTTTTGCGCCATTAGGGATAATTAGTCAAGCCGCACGATCGTGAGAAATGTATTGTTATCAATGTTGAAGGAGCTTCAATGTGGCGCATAGCTTTTGATTGTTTTCACACAGTCTTATTTATATGAAAAGAGTAGAGAACTTGAGGATATTTTAAGTTATTCTAATGATATTTAAACAAATTTTGGATCAATTTCGAAGGCACTTTAATTGCTTCTCTTTTCCACCAAGTCCCATCGTTCCTTTTTTTCTTTTACTTTGCTGAACCATCGTCCAAAACCGCTGCACCGAGGACACGTGAGAATTGCATCACGATGTAGATCCGCACAGGATGATTTCACATGAACTGCTCGCTGGAGCCGGGCTGAAATGGCGCGAAAACGGTCCACAACCACACGATCGCTGGCCGGCGATGACCACGGAAACCTTGAAGCCACCCGCAGGATCACTCCCACCTCGACCACGAAAACCCATATAACACTTTCACGGCTCGTTAAGGTTTATTATTTTCGAGGTTCGGCCTTCTTCTGCACGGATGATTACCGTCGTATCGGGCGAAGGTAGGCGGGCGAACGTATAATCAGCCGAAGCGTGGAGTCGTCGATATCGGGTGGATGATCGCGGACCTGGCGAATGGAAAATTCGTTTCGCGCGTTCGAACTTCTGTGCTGTTTTGTGTTGGTGTTGGTCTCGTTCGCTCATGCTTGCCTGGTTTACGTGGCCCATTCATCGTAAGTCTTTTTCCTCCCCGATTCCTCGGGATGCAGATTCTGATCGCATCACTCGCACGCTGACCGTTGCATTGCAATTTCCTGCATCGTCCGGTTGAACAGTGTGTCAGCCCGTTTGCTGTGGATTTCTTCAATCACCACTCACTTGGCATCATCTCCAGCACCAGAAGATGAAGGTGATTGTGTGCTCCTTGGGTGTATGGTTCGCCCTTCGCCCAGGAACAATGTAGCGGGAAGCTGCCGTTGCTGATTGATCTTATAACTCAGTGAGCGAGGCAGAAAGGACATGGAAATAAATTCAAACAGAAAAACACATAACTTTCCATGCCAGTATCGAATTCGTGTCTTCTGTGAACTCAAATCTCAAAGAGTGCATACGATTCACATTCTCGAGAAAGCTGCTGACGATTTTATTACAATTCTAAAATATTAGAGTATGGTTGTGGTTGTTTGAAAATTAGGACTTGGAGTAGCAAGAATAGAATTAGAACTTGTGGACCAAAATAGGCCATTCAATTGATCATTCTTTTCTTCAAAATCAATATCCACCTCGCTCCCCATCTCACTGAAAGAAAGACCACTCCGTTGAGTTTGTTCCACTGCTTAACAAGATAGCTCAAAGCAGATAGTTACCGAGCTACGACGAAACACTCACCGGTACGCAAGGCATTGAAAATGAACGCAGCATCTCAAACGGGAGATGAAGAAGCGTGAAACTCGAATCAAACAAAACGATCTTTCGTTCAACCGTTGTTTAATGTTGTCTTGTGAGGGTTTGTTCTTCCTCTTGTTCACCGGTTGATCTGCTCCACCTTCTCTGCTCCACCTGGTCGTGCGTTAGCCATACCAGCGGCAAGTACGACGTGTTTTACCTTAGTTTTACACTCGCTACTCCTTCGCCGCGTTGTATTTAACGTCTTTCATCTTAAGATCCAACCTCTAGCAAGAGGCAATGGTTCTGCAGGTCTTCCACTTCACTGGCAATGATTCGAGGGCGTAAGTGTGTGCATCTGGATCCGTTGTTCCTTGGAACTCTCTCGGTGCGGTACAGAAAATGAAGATCGTTTGTGCAGAAGCGTTCAATGCGTAGTTACTTACACACCACCGGGTTTGGAGATGGGCTTGTTTATCCTGGGAAAGGTACTCTTTCTCCTTCTACCGTTGGACTCAGGGTAGGTAGATCGATCTGCTTTCTTGCCTCCTAAATAGGATCAGCAGAGAAATCAGATTCATCTGCGTTGGGTTGTTACAGAGGCAAATAAAAGAAAAGAATCAAAAACCACCATCCAACCCATTTCCCCATGCCACGCAGCCGTTGATGATGATGATGGTGGTGGCTCGATAGTGGACGCAAAGGAAATGCGATCGATAAAATTGCTATTCTCTTACGCCGGTAATGAAAACAGTACGCCAGCAGTACCGTGGTCTCAGTCAGGTTGTTGTTGTTGTGGCTGTAAGGCTCGGTAAATATACGAAACACACACCTTGAGAGCGAGCGATTGGAATCGCGATCGCGAATGAGATCTTTACGTGTGCGAAGTCGCCGGGAGGGAACGGAACCGGCTTTCGCGGGCCACGATGGCATTCGTGCGATATGAGCGCGTTCAGGTGTTTTGTGTAATAGGAATGCAATTTACATTCATCTTCCAGAGTCGCAAGCAAGCAACGTACATAAACATTGGGGGAGTTTGGTCAGTGTTTACTTCCACTGGTTAGTTGTTCCAGCTTAGTTTCGGTCAAAATGTTTACGTTATTTAATTAAAATTAAATCGAACTGTTTTGGAAACTTTTCACGATTGCTTTCGCAAGATTCATGTGTTTCTTCTTTTTCGTTTTGCATCGCTAGAAACATGATAATTGGACTGGCACAATGCCATGTATTCGCCAGATGCATCTGTATCGATTTGTATCCAATTTTATTCCCGACCAGCATCGGCACCGACCGAACATAACCCATATGTTACCGCCAATGCAACGAACCTGCAGCTGTAAATCCACCTCGGCTTCAGCAATACAATGCATTGTATTTGTATCGCGTGATAGAAATCTCCGAAATGCTCTGTGATCGTTCGTTGCCATGGTTTCTGCCGCACGTTGGATGATTATGGATGCCGTACATTTTTCTTTCTCTGCCCGGCGATTTCTCGCTACGATAAGACGAACCCGCGTGCTGTCGGAACGTCGTTTCGCGCGTAAAAGAATGCGTTTTCCGTGGTTGCATCGTTCGCTGTTTGCTTCCAATGCGTTTTGCAGTATAAAAAAGTGGTACAAAACTGGCTCTCCAAATTTGACCGGATGTACGGTTCTTGGGATTACTTGACCTGAAAACAATCATATTGTCTAGGTATGGCTTTTGAGCGACATTCAAACGACAGTGGAATCGAAAAGTCCTTAGTTAAAACTATAAACTTATGCTTTCCAGAATTTGTTATTACACATGAAAATAAAAGGGGAAATATAATTCAATTTCATATTGATCAGCTCGAATATTCCATCTAACAAGACAACCTTAACTGAGAAGATCAGCAAAGATACAAATCGTGTTTGAAAGCTCATAAAAGAGCATGAAAGCGAGAAGAAGTTGCTGAAATGGGTGAGGTATAATTTCACCTTCAGACGATTCGAACTGTGAAGTGTGAGATTCCAGCGAGAAGATAAATCAAGCTTCGGTCAGCAAGAATTCGATCAAGATAACACTTGCGTAGAATTGGACTTGGCCAAGAGTTGAATTAAAACAAATCCTTTTCGGAGATCCCATCACGAGAATGAGCGTACGAGCCTCTTCCTGCCATCTCAAGCCAAACCGTCCAGGAGGTCCCCAAAGGCCCACAGGATCAGGAACGCGTCCAAATCCGCATTCGCGCACAGACACACACGCACACAAACAATCGCAATCATGGCACAATCGTGCGCAGCATAAAGCACATAAATAATCCGGCAATCCGGGAATCCGGTCAACCGAATCGAACAGCCCATCAGCCAGCCTAACTACGTGCAGGGAGGACACATCCTCCGGAAAGCTCCAACGAATCTTCAGCTCCACCGTGAATGAGCAAAGATTTGAATCTTCACCATTTCCTCTCGCCCAAACCAAGCCAAAGGATCGAACCCCCTTTTGGACGATGGAGAACACCGAGTGTGTGTGTGAGAGAGAGAGGGGCAAAAAATCGTACAACACAACTGCACCGAAGCCAGAACAATCGGTTCCGTAAGATCAGCATTCGGTTCTGCGTATCGCGCCAGTTGCCAGAGCCTTTTTTATTGTTCGACGTGCCAGATCGCGAATGAGATCGGGTTCGATTCGTTTTGTTTTTGTTCCTCTTCCCTTTTTGCGCACGGGCTGTTGTGCGTATATTCGATGTGTTTCTGTCCGGGGCACACAATTGTGCATGTGAATGCAGCAAAGGGAGAAGAAAGGAAGGAAGGAAGGATGCCGCTTTTCAGCATCTGATAAGCGAGGTTTTCGCTTGGCATTTGGGTTTTGTTTTGGACGAACCTAACGGCCAGCAGCAAGGCGGTGAGGTCAAAAGTTGTCCGTTTCCGATGCGTAAGCCATGTTTATTTGAAATTCTCGTTGAATCGTGGATTGAATATCCTGAACTTACCAGGGATGACGATACAATCGGAACATATGGTTTACCAATGCCCAAAATACAGATAAAACTAATTTCCTGAAGTTTAGTGATAAAGTTGTATAAAAATTGTTCTTTGGATGTAATAAAGTTCCAAGTGAAAGTGCGAAAAATGGAACACTTCGCCGGTATCATCACCCGCATCACGTACGCCTCAAGCAAGAACCTCCTCTGCTCTCGATGAAACGAGCTTGAAAAATTGAACCTTGGCAACTGATGGTTGCTCGTTCCAATCGAACTATTTGATCAGCTTTAATTCCGAAATAATAAACCATAATTCATAGCAAAATAATATATTTCTTACAAGGTGTTAATATCAACACATTATTACGGTTGGCTGGTCTTGGCGTGATCCCGTCCGACTTTCTGTACCACGGGGAATGTCCAGCACGACGAGATTCTCATTCCTCGGGGGCCGTTCTTCCGTGCGCGGCTCGATGATCGGATCTGCTTGTGCGCGATCCTCATAAACTGCGGCATGTCAGTTCAAAAGGTCAGCGTTGCGGGAATGCTGGCTGTCTTCCAGTGTGTCTGTGTTTTTCTCTCTTCACCACCAACGCCAACGTGAAATCACGCGCTTTTCCCTCGTGGTTGTGTTGGTCGTTCTCATTGCGTTCTCCATCGCTTGACGTGATGGCAATGTAGACGACGCGACTGCGGGTGTGATATTGACCGTATACCGTACAACACGTGTTAAAGTTCAAAGGACGCAGCCAACACAAAACGGCGTAAAACAATGCCGGAATCATACGAGCAGAGAAAGAGCAGTCGATTGCATCCTACACTTCATCTGCTAAAAAGGTGAGAAAATGCAACACAGTGATGGGTGCTGTAGGCAGGGTACGGTGCAAGGGTGCAATTTCGGTGGAAAAGCTAGATGGATCGAGATGAGTTGGGTTGGGAAAGAAAAAACCAACGTTGGAAGAGCGAGTGAAGAAATAATGAAGCATCGTGATCGAATGTGCATCAGAAAGAGAACATCTCCGCACGTCCAATAACAAGAGTAGAAAGGATGGAGCACATGCGACCAAGTGCGCCGGAAGGGAGTCGAGCCGGTGAGCAAAGATCGTGATTTACACCTTAACACTGCATTCTGGGCATTTGTTCTGAAGGGTTCTTGTTCCATACTGCCACGAACATGGAATACTCAATCGAGGCCACCGACTTGAGGCTTCCTAACGAGGTAAAGAGCAACATTGAACCAATCTATGCTGCCAACGATGAGGGTGGATTGATTGAAATCAAAGGAGTTGGACACAAGCGACGAACCCGAACGTTATGTACAAGTCTCTCGAATGGAGATTCAAAATTGGTACAATTATGCTTTCCGAAACATTAAGCATACCAAACAAACATATTACTTGTTTAAAACTGAAAACAAATTGGTGGGTTAAACAACTTACAGTGGTCAGTGGCTGCTGTAATAACTACACCTAAGCGTAAGAATAACCTTCTATCTAAACGTGCTCCAGCGTAGTAAGTAGTCCGTAACGAACCACAAACTTTTTCATGAATAGTCATCACCCACAGCTGGATAAGCGACCTCAGCGAGCACAGTCATTCAACGTCACTGCCCAAATCAAATCATCTGATAGCAATGGGAAATGGCAACTCAAAATGGCTTTTATGGCACCTGCAACATCCTCATCAGCGTCATCGTTGATAATTATTGAGCCACTCGAGCCCGAAACGTCGGAGCAGTAAGCAACACATTTTGTGTGTTTTCTTTTGGCGTTATGTGGAAAGTGGGAACGATCGTTTCGGCGGGAAATTATAACCGCACACAAACGATCATGCCCGCTCTGCGATTGTCTTGCCTTTTTCACCAGTGTGCAGTTGTCGATTGAGATAAGCTTCAGCTCCCAATGCTTGAAGTTAGAGTGTCTGAGTCGTCCATGGTTGTGTGGATGTGCCAGATCTTGGAAAAGAGGTGTGCCGCTTAATGGGATGAATAAATTTGATCGTACGATCGTGAGCACACCAGAACGGCGACATTTACTCCACCAGGCGCAGTCGGCTGAGAGGCTTCATAATTCACACCCCACAGCCCATCACGATAACGCTTGAGAAGCGACGGTTTTGGCCGAAAACGATAAAACAACTAAAAATTATTTCAATGCGACAGTAAGCAAGCAACCCGCAAGCGCGTAAGATCTATTTACGATCTTGCGGTGTTTTGGCTCGCTTCAGGCAATTCACCCCTATTAGATGTTCGATAAACGTTTCCTATCAACGTGTTAGAAGTACGTCAAAAAATTAATTATTAATCACGATCAAATGAGCGGAACGAAGCGCGGGCAATTCAAACAAAACTGCGACGCAAGACAAAACAGACGAGATCCACACGCCTAGCGTGATCGGTACGCCCCAGAAAAGCGCAAGGGAAGAAATCAAGAAAAACTGCTTCAGATCCCCTATAGTCACACGGGCACAAGAAGCGTGTAAATTTATGGTTACAATTTATTAATGAAGATTTAAAAAGCAATAATTTATTTTCCAAATGAAACCACCCAACATTCGAGGCCCTGCGCTACCTCGGGCGGATGGTGCTGTATCAGCAAGTAATTGAAGCGCGAGCGAGGTGGAAGTATTAGGATGAGCTTTTAAGCACCTTCTTTGCCATCGAACCGGAATCCAACCGCAGCTCCAAGGCACGGTTGTCGCTGGTGTCGGTTAAGTGAATGGGCGTTGTGCGAGCGCGCGTCCGTTTGCAAACCGTGGGCCATGGAGTGTGGAGGTTTTTGGATTCGCCGTTTTCCACCTTTTCTTAGCCTGCGGTGACCACGACGCTGGAACGATTGCCGAGGCGTTCGTGCCTGCCTGCCTGGTTGGGATGATTTCTTACCATATTCAACCGAGCCCTGCGTCGTGTCCACCGTCGCTCAGCTTGTGTCTGGCTGGTTTCGTTTCTTTCCGACTCTTTTTGTTTCTTCCACTTATCCCGTGGTTTTGTTTTAGTCGGCAGAATGTTGTTGGTGGCGGTAGGATGAAGATGATCGTTTTTATTCATCGTTTTGCTGCTGTGAAACGATGCGGGTGTGTGAAGGAAGACGAGGAAGGTAGTAAGCCTCGTGCCAGCATGCGAATAAAAGAAACATTTATTCCATCGTTTTACGGTGCCGCATCAACCGCAGCCGCCGTTGCGTTCGTTGACAGTTACAAGTTGTTAACAAATTTGAAACCTATACCCGACGGCTTGAGCCCGACCAGCTGGCAAGTTCATGACGGTTTTCGAAGTGGTTGGGATGGGTTAGGGTAGAAGAATTGCTGCAGTTACCACGGAAGGTAATAAAGAGTTATTCCATTTCAATTAATGGGAAATGAAAGCTATCAACGACTTCATTCATTAATGAGCGACGATTTGCTGGGGAAGTCACTACGCAACGAATGAAGAAAAATGGACCAAGTATTAATTTTGTACAAGTCTGGTTTTTGGTAGAAAAAATGCGAAATTCAAGCATGAATAAGTTTTGGTATCGCTGTCAGTTCTTATTTGTTTGTTGTGGGTGCCAAAAGCCCTGGTCATCCTAGGAAAAGTCGTTGATTGAGGGTGAAAGTATACCCCACGTTTTATTGTTTCAGAGAAGAAGATGCTATTCAATCAAGAGTAACAAAAGATATCGTGCTTCCTGTATTCTGTCAGTATATGAATCTTTATTGCAGCGTGATTGTGTTTTTCATTTTTGTATTTTGCCTTCGTGCTTTTTTGAACGATTGTTTATAATCACTGAAGTGTATGAAAAGAGCACTGAAAGCATCCCAATATCGAACACTTTTAATGTCATAATGATTTAAAAATGCGAAAATATCCGATTCATTCTTTTTAAAACTGCAATTACAATAGTTTAAGTTTGACCAGTTGAAATACCATTTCACAAAACTCAAAATTTGGTGCAATTGCAAGATATTCTGTCGAAACAATGTTATCTGTCACTTTGATGGTTATCGCTAACGAGACCCTCAAACGTTTGTTATTTTGGTTCTGCTTTGCCCTCAAACCGAAACAATGATCCGGACATAGCTCATTCCAATCGAGATGTAGGTTATCCGCCGTCTCCTGGTGACTTTGTTCTGTACAATCTACCAAACGAAATGCAAAATTCGTTCGATTCAACCGACGACGCGATGAAACGGTACGCAAACGCGATAGCGATCGAAAAACAAATTGAATAATGATTGAAATATGTAAGCCCTCCCGTGAGTAAGTGTGTGTGCTTCTTATATTCCAAACACAATGGACATGGGCTTTTTTGAACGCCACTCGAACTCCGAAAGCGAAAACGCAGAGAAAAAGAGCAAACTTATTCAGGTCGGTAATGCTATTGATCCTCAGACAGGCGCGACATACGATCGCCTCACGTGTCGAATGGGTAACCCTTTCGGCTGACCACTTCCCCATTTTTTAATGTTTTTCGCTCTTTTTTAACAAGCGGTGAAGTGGTAGTGCTTTTTTGTGCATTCTTTGTTGTATTATTGGGCGCAGTTTTGGTGCATAATTGGTATGCGAGGAACGTGCGAAGAGCTTCAAAATAGTTTCGAGGAAGGAATTTACAATCGATCGATCGATGACGTGTTCGATTTTGGCATCAGTCAGCTGATGTCAGCGTCGATAGAATGTTGAATAAATTTATGAAGACCTCACAGCGAGTCTACATTTGCAAAACACATTTTATTTGAACACTTGAGTTGAGAATAACCCTTGATGTGAAAGAACACTTGATTTAATATTTGAATATTGACGAAATTTTATTACATATATGTAAAGCATTATTTCCTCACTAATCAAAATACCTCACTTCAACGGTTCATCAAGCACACTAAAAAAGTTAATCGTTGTTGTGCACTTTGCCACATCAAACCACACACCCAACGCACGAATGGCACACGCTTCATTGAGTCGTGCGTAATACGAACCGGTTAACGCCACCGGGAAACGCTTTTCTACACCAATGCACACCGGGCAATCGTCAACACGCAGCGGAATGTGTTGGCATGTTGGTAACGTGATAAATGCAACAGTCCAGCCACCCTTTTCCTGCATGACCGACCTCACCGTACTGTACGCAACCGGATGTCCTGTGCACGAGGGATGGAAAAGGATGAGCAAAGGAATTCAATCGTATCGGGTGCGTGTGAGCCTGAGTGTGCTTATATGCTTACAGGTAATATCGAGCACAATGCAACAAGAGGTAATAATAAACTGTTTTCGATGCATTTGCTCCGTTCGGGCGCCTATCGAAGGCAAACACTTTGATGCATTAAGAGCAATTGGATGCATCGATGAGCTTGTTAAGCTTGAGCGAGCGTTTTTGCCTGCACTGGATAGAATGGAATGCAAAGATATTGACAATGAAATAAAATGAAACAAATCTCAATAAAAGCCGACGGGAAAAAAGACGAAAAAAGCAGTTATTGTAAAATACGCATCCATAAGCAGAAACAAAACGATGATCGGGTGAAAACAAGAAAAATAAACAACGCAACAGAATGGAGAAAAAAGTTCAAATGAAATGAATGAAAGCGAATTAATACTGTCAGCGTATATTTTGATAGGAAAAAGTGTTTCATTGTTTCCAGCGCTAATTGAAAAATCTATAAAAAAAAAAAGAAACAAATGGTCTTTTAATGCTTTTGTTTGAAGAGCAAAGAATCAGAAAGAGTAAATCAAACTCGACCGCGAAAAATAAAAGGTTTTATGATAGATTGAATCAAGATGATTCCATTTTCATTTCAAAATAAAAACCTTCAATGTTTAAGTACATTTTTTCACCTCAATAGGGAAAGTGCCCTGTTAATGGGATCAATAATTGTAATGCTTAATCAAGCTTCATAACACACTTCCAATATGCAATAACTGCATAAAGTAATGCCAATATAATTGAATTTCCATCCTAAAACAGCTCGAACTAATTTCCTGTCCAACTGCTGCAACAAACTGCCTCTTTCTGGCCACAAAACGATCCTGTTTTACTCTACGCTCTGAAGGATAATCTTCAATACCTTATTTAAAAATATTCCATTAAATGGAAGCAGCACAAACACACACATAATGCGACAAGCCTTGCACTTCAGTGAAAAAGCATGTGAATACCAGCGTATGTGACCAAGAAAGCCATCGAGAAACGACCCCATGCAAGTAGAGCCCAGCAGGACGTGTGCCGCAATAAGCTTGTGCTGGTTCCGGCCCAGCTCGATGCCAACACAATAATCGTTTATTTTCGTCCTTCTTTTGGCGAGTATGAGCTCCTACTGGCCACCGGAAATGTAACACACACCAGGTGTCCAGGGGCGGGACATCGATGGAAGGAAAGCCACTCGATATATTTACAGTCGATTGCATAGAAATTGCATTAACATAATAAGCTGCATTCGCTCGCAAATTCCTTTTTCTAGCAATATCCTTTCAAGAATGTTCCCCACAACGGTTGGCTTTCAAACCGTGTTTTCCCGTATTCTACACCGTTGTCCACCGGAAGATACATAAATAGCATCGCTGCCGGTCATAATTCGCGTCCAAACACCGCACAGGAAACGTTATTTGTTTTCCACCTTGTAGCATGTTTTTAATTCCACGCTGGCCACATTTTTCTACAAGGACCAACAAACGTACCGTTGATTTCGATCCAAATGTCGCTAATGTGATGCTTTACAACAATAGAATTAATTTAATTATACTGCCAACGCAAAACCACGACCGTTCACATTTCAAGCGACTATTTGTGGCTTAAGGATGTGTTGTACGCGGTTGAGGATTTTTCAATGAAGATCCGTTTTCAATAACTCGACCCACACCGAGGTAAATCATTGTGGCCATGTCCTTCCGCTGTTTTTGTGCAGTTGTGGCTTTTTTCTTAGAATGTTAATTTAAAACGCGCACCATTCTGCTCCGGAAACAGTCTCTTTCGGTCCTTTGGACAAGAAACAAACGATGTCATTAATGAGAATGGTCGGTTACCGCCAGCTAAAAACAAACATGCGTACATATTTCTCCTGCCACCGGAATGGTTTCCAGCACGATTTGTTTGCAAAATTATCTTCTAAACGATGGCATAAAGACCGGTTCCTTATCGTACAGCAAACTGGAACCGACTCCACGACCTTTGGAAGACATTTGCAAAGCGATGGATTATCTTTCGCCAGAAACGGTTCGCCATCGATGGTCAACGGTCTGTCGCGTCACACCCACGTCGAAGATCAGGCCAAGAAGCGTTGATGAAATCGATGAAAAATCGAATGTCATCCATAGCGAGTGGGGTTTAGTGTCCTTAATGGCTGAGCGACTGCCTTGCTGACACTGCAACCGTTCGATCAATCGTTTTGGGGGACTTGTATGAAGGGGTGCCGTTGACGACGTTGGATTATTCCATGCGATAAATCGATGAAAAGATGATTAATGAGCTGGTGAATAAAAGTGGGGATTAAAAGCATGTAGAATGAGTGTGTTTTTCACTAAGCATTGAGAGACACTCATGAAGCGGGCAAAGTAGGGGACATCGAATTGATTAACTTATTCTTTCAGGTTCATTGTATTTGTTGTTCTTAAGAGCATTAGACCGATAATTAGTTTATGAATTATTCAACAACTTTCAAGCAGAATAACTTACTAGTTGAAGCATGAAGTTGCAGAAGAAAGTACTAGTTGAAGTATTTGCTTTGATTGTTTAAGTGGGCTAAACAGTGTTGGCGAGTAATCTCTGATTATTGATGCCTTTTTATTCGCAAAAACTTTTGCAAACATCGCCTCTCAGTTGGTGGTCAATATCGAACGAGACTGCACTTTGTTGCAACACATAGTAAGATGTTTAAAGTAAGCCGCTGATGGTTAAGCTGATGACAAATGTAACCGGAGATCAGAGCTGTTGATCGAATTCATTTCCCAATATAGGTTATTAAGTGCAAGAAGATTAAACCACCTCCAGAATGGCTCGTGAAAGTCTGAACTGGTAAATGATTGTTAGCAATAAATTATACTTTTTACATCCCCAAGTAAAAATATCTCTTAAATGCGAATCAATCAAATACGAATACAGCCATCCATAACGTACTGAATTTTCATCTGAATGTCTACTCCTCTGCGTTCCCTTTAAGTGTCATTTTTATGAGATATTCGATGAAACGTTGGTCTAATGCAAACACATTCACTTTTTAGTACGAGTTCAACCTTTCGAATTCCGATACGTTTATCTCTTCACTGTGTTCTTTGGAGCACCACTTCCGCTTGACAGCGATGGAACTCAATGTAGACTCTCTTCGTATTCGCTCTTTCGTTAGCTCATAAATAAATCCAAGTCACATAATTCTGTATTCTGAACGGTGTTTCCTAATTTCCTGCCCCTGATAGTCATCCTTAAGTCTCGCAAAACGAGAACCAAACTTACACTGTTATCTGCGTGTCCCATGTGACTTTCAACCCACTCCGTGAAGAAGAATCTTTCCCCAAATCTCGTCCTCATGCGACCTGACAGAAGTGTGGCAAAAATTGTACCTCGAGAAGAGAAGCATAATTTATTATCATCATTTCTATCATCGCCACCGTTGTAATAAGTTTTCCTTGGAGCAATCCCGAGGTATTTGAATGTACGAAAGAGACACTAAAATGAGACAAAAATGTAACTGTATGAGATGACGCCGGTAGCAACTTTGACGATGAAGTACTCACACTCTTTCCAGCCGTTCCGTTGACGAAAGCCGGCAGAACTTACCCAGAGTGTCTCATCAAGTTGAGCTCTGTTCAATCACCCCAGCTGCTCGGTTGAGAAATAGGTAAGAGAGCCTCGGGAGAAGATTTAAATCAGCGAACAGAGCATGAGAAACTACCGAAAGCGGAAGTGAACCGATTTGGAAGGTACAAGGAAAGAATTTGCGATGAAATATCTTCCAAAGGGTTATGAGTCTATTTTCCAAAAAGTGTGGTGGGGTTGAAAGTGTAGTGGGGTT
The DNA here is from genome assembly GCF_943734735.2 of Anopheles gambiae. Lineage (NCBI taxonomy): Eukaryota > Metazoa > Arthropoda > Insecta > Diptera > Culicidae > Anopheles > Anopheles gambiae. The sequence continues at coordinate 24,999,442 of NC_064602.1, forward strand.
GAATGGAACGCTCGGGCGGGAAAATAACCATAAGCAATCATCATCATTCGAGAGTGTAGAATATTTCTTTAGATATCTTCTTGTAAAGTATACTGGGAGTAAAATTATGATAGAATTAGTTTTCGTTTTTTTTTGCGCAAGGGTGGTCTTTATGATATGAGTTTGTATGAGAGAATAAAAGATCTGGACTGAATTTCCTCACCACCACATGATGATTGACTACTCTTTAACAAACTAGACGAGGTAGTACGAAGTAGACGAGGCATACATGAGTTGGATGGAGTAATTGAAGAAGGGAATAGAAATTATGAACACATAAAGCGAAAAGTGTAAAGTATATCTCTTTTTCATATCGTTTGTAGAAGGAAAGTCAAACATAGTATCCATGTCAGATGTCTCAAAGTTTTCAACCAAACAGTTTCAATGAGGGCAGAATAAACAATTGGCTAACCTTTGCTAAACTTTGCTAAACTTCTATCAATTCAAACATATCATCTTTCTTTTTCTAAAGTCTTTATCACAGACACATTTTTGAAAAGCACAATATCCCATAGTAACGTTATAGTTATCACACAAAACCATACACTCCACTGATTTGATAAATGTTTGCCGAGGAACTACTCTTTGCATTTCATAACAATTTCCCCAAAGACGATTGCGTTATTCTTCCGTGCTCTTGTTGCGAATCTAACTAGTTTCACCGGAAACACTCGTTGTTGCAGTATCAAGATGAAGGTGGCAGCAGCCAAGTGCATAAATTTCACCAGCATAACGCAGTAACTCCCATCCGTCTCGCTCTCTCCTACTCTATTTTCCATCCTTTTGAAATGGTTTAGATGAAGTGTTTCCTAAATGCCGTCAGAATGCTTCCACCTTCTTCAGAACAAACATTCTTCGCGGCATTACTTTCACAACTCAAACGCTCCAAATGTGCGATAACTCATTTGGCGTGGTACGGCGCCTCTAGGAGTGCTATCTGTTGCGCGGTTCCGTTGTCATTTCCTAGATACTTTCCGTGACAACTGGAACCACGAGAGTCCCGCGAGCTAACCCCCAACCGATAGTTGAGTGTATCTCCTCTCCTCGGTTGTACGATGGTTGGTTGGTTGAATGTATTGCATACAGAACCTGCTGGTACCTGCGGGTCATAATCGGAAACTAGATAGACAATATATTTTATTCATCTTTCCAGCAGTACAATCAACCACTCAAATGGAAAGCACGAGGTCTCTACAAGAACCTCTAACCTTGTGGTCGGGTGACAATATTTTTCGCGGTGACTACAAACACACATACATTCACCTCGAAGTGCGTATCGCAAAATGATATGATACCTGTGCACTTCTACCCTCGGGTCTTCAGTCGGAAGGTTCCGGTTCGTTGACGCCCGTACCCTTTGAATTTTGCAATTTTATTGGACTGCAATGGAGAATCGCGATTGTGTCATTTCCATTTCCTAACAACTTCTGATACAAGCCGTTGTTTATCATCGGCGAGCAGAAAAGAGTTCTATTTCCACTTCAAATAACATGAAGACCCTGGTCTTGTTGTCTGTTCCCTGCATTCCTCAAACATGTGTGACCGTGTGTTTTATTCTGGTGTATGATATGATATTTATTTTCTAAAAGCGACCCAACTGGAAATGGAAATGTCGGACCAACAGACGGATTTTAGCGCACGTCTATTTCTTTATCTGTCAACCGTGCTGGAAATTGCAATAAACGTGGTGCTCTCTCCAGCATGACGGCCAAAGCTTCGTGTTCTCTGCGCATACCGTTGGTAATATAAATAGCGCATAAACAATAAACCTTCGCTAGATGGTGGAACCTAAATCGCGTCAGGATCCATCCGAGTGTCTCCGCTGTCTCTTCCGGCGGATGGGATGTACTGGACTTATCCGATTCTTACCGGGTGTCGAGAGCGGGTGGAAAAGTACGAACCAAATCCTTTTCTCCCACATCAAGACATTTTCCCTACGAATCAAGGTCCGCACCCGGTTGAAGCAGATAAAGTTAATCCTCCGGCAGGCATGGACAGTGGAAACCATCATCCTGGTACAATCCTATCCAGGAATGTGCCACGCTCGCTGTTGCAAATGTGTTGATTGTTGTGAGCATGTCAGTCGCAAAAAAACTGAGAAAAGGTTTGAATGGGAATGTGGTGGAGCAAAGGGAAAGCATCCAATTATGATAATAGCATGGAAGGATTGTGGTGGATGGAACGGAGTTGCTTATGGTAATATAAATGTTTGAATTGATCAATTTCAAAATGAAGAGTAAAAAAGATGAGTTATTTTACCTTCTTAGATAAACAATCTGAAAAAAAACTTTTATCTTTTTCTGACAGTAATGTACAGAAAATAATAAAGGATAGAAAATAAATATGTTTAATAACAATTACAATGATATTACTTCAATCACAGTAAGTAAAATCCAACATTCGTTTTAATTCCCATACATGAAGTGAGCAGCAATCTCTTTACTTGGAAACTACTTACTTATTTTCATGAAACCTTCCAAACAACACATCAACATCAACATCAATTATTCACTTGAAAGCCGAAAAGAACGTTAATTATCCAACCGAAAACAAATCAACTCGAGTGACAATAATCAAACCCATAACATACATTACCCCCATAAGGACATTATTAGATGTGGTGATGTTGACATTAGTCCTTTGAGTCCTTGTTCGAAAACGAACGAAGAATCATGAGACAAACGCCCATCTCGAACAACACTGCTCGATTTGTATCAGTCAGCCTCTGCCCAATTTAATCGATTGGAGAAATTAATGGTGTTAATTTGACTGACAGCTGCAGTGGGCTCTTACACCAACACACACACTCACACTCATTATGCTATTTACATTATGAATTAGACTGGTCGTTTGGTGAAATACTGTTGGTAGTGACCCAGAACGACGGTGGCGCAATGTTTAGATTGATGAGGCCCGATTACGGCGACCAAAGGCCGAGGCCGGAGTGTTGACAGTTACAACCACCGAACAGTCCGTGATCAATATCGTCATCATCATCATCATCAACATCGTTACTGAGCGACCGTCACCGTTGTAGTCATCTGGGTGGATTGTTGAACCTCGGGAATTGGTGTTATCGTGGCTAAAGCGAATGTTGAAAAGGGCATAGATTGAGGCTTTTGACATTTAACAACATTAGAAGGATATCGTGGTGGTCTAAGCTCTTGCGAAAGTACAATGATAGTGATACAAAAATGCTTTTCGTAATTGCTTCTATATTAACTGGCATGCTATCTGTTTCAAGTTTTCAAATCTAATCGAATTCCAGCATTTTGACACCTATCTATCGGTTCAAGCAATTTAAATACAATGCTTATTCTCTTTCTCCTTATTTTTTCGACATGATATGATACCAACAATCAAGTTTCAATCTTTTCTTCTTAATTAACGCGTGTTATTCCTACTGCTCTCAACAATAATACTTCGTTTATTTTCAAAACCCAAAAAGACCTCAGCATCACATTTCTCTTTTCCATCTAATTAACGCCCCTTTATTTCGTTCCAAATCAAACAAACCATTTGTCTCCCTTCTGGTACTATTCTCCCAAAGCACCTTGTAACAATCGTAATCAGGTTAATCGAATAAAAACCACACACACACACGCAGTCATTCGTCGGCGGGTAACTTACCATATGATTAAGCTCAACCGCAGTGGCGTAAGTTCACACCATATTGCTTCAGCGTACCTCCTTTCTTCATCACTCACTTCACGTATTCGCCGAAAGGTCAGCTCCGAAACTGATGTGCCCCACCCATTGGATAATAGTTGTTTAGTCAAATAATCCGTTAATGGGGTGTAATTTTCGGGTTTTTCTTTTCCAGAACGTCCAGAACCGAACGACCCGAGGGTAAACACTCCAATCGGTTTGCTTCGGTTGGAGCGAAACCGTAATTATGTTGTTAATTCCGTCCATTCAGCACTTGGTTGGTTCAACATAGGAACGATGGATGGTGTCCCTCACTGTTATGACGTTTGTTTTCACATTCACACCAGCGTCGCCCTGCTGTATAATTTGTCTCATTAATTATGCATCTACTCGTGCCGCATTGCATTATGGGCTTTCCTTATCCGTGGGGCTCGTGTGGTTGGAATGTGTATTTGTTGTACGATCGTTAAGCGAGGTTCGGCTCTTACTCGATCGCTCAGGTCTTTTGTACCTAGAGTCGGAGTATTAGTCCGTACTGTACTTGATTAAGTACCCATTTGTGATTATCGGTAATAAAAGAAAAGAGATTACACTGTAGCACATTCAGGATACAGGTATAAAACGGCTGACGGTGCTAAGCCATCTCTAGAAAATGGGCGATAATGATCATTATTTATTTCTGCAGAACACCATTGGATGGAAGAAAATTTTGATCATAAATCAAAGAAACCCGCATTACTACACATTTCATTACTCAAACCAAAGAACATAATCGTTCAGATCAAGGCATAGAATTAAGTCATATTTCTAGCGTATCATGAATCTCATTCAAAAAATTCTTGTTTGGATGAAAGGTAATTGGAATTACTTTAAGTACTTTGTTTCACATAGCAAACAGTTCAACGAATATCCTTTGTTTGATTATTTCGGTTGACTAAATGACATAGTACCCAATCTACATGATATACAGCCCTTGACTAAATCATAAAGTAATTTAACGTCTTCCGAAAAAGGTCTGCCATGAACCGTTAAAGCCTGTTTCATTGCCTGTTTTTGTCATGTTTCGGGTCATCAGACCAACAAGCCATCACTAGCTCAAGAACGCATGTACTTTCATCAGCTTCGGTGTGTCAATTTACTGCAGTTTTATTGTCCCGTGTGATACCATCGGCAAGATTCGAGGGATGCTTGGTCTTGGTCAAGCGCGCGAATGGCAACCGCACATAAAGATCATCAGAACGATCGACGCATCGTCGCCGAAGAGGATGTTCAACGCGATGTAAGTAGCGTAATGCTTACGATTCACGCCACCAACCGACCGTTGACTGTTAGCAACGTCTGTCGACACAATCCAAAATCGACTAACAACAGTCGGCGAACCTCCTCGACAGCCTCCGACGTGTCCAAGTCTCGCCAAGCTCCATCGTTCGATCACTGCGCCATGATAAACCTAATGGATCGCAACCATACGATCTAAAGTGGTTTTATTTATTTTATTTAGCTTTTTCTTCTCTTGCTAGCACTGGTATTGGAATCTCCCTGACCGGCCAGTTCATCTGTTCCGTTCACTGATAGGAGCGGAACCAGGACCAGGCCAAATCTACAATCTGCACACATCGAAAAATGGCTGGTTTTGGTTGGTTTTTGGTTCGGTTTTTGACCGTCACACAGCTTAGATTGGAGCGTACTGATTGGGGAGACGCTTTTGGACGAGAGCTTATTTCAAGCCCTGACCAGGCTATCAGTCGACTGCTGAACTGCTTTTCTTTCTTTGGCGCTTATCAGATAGCGTTTCCTTCGGTGTGGTTGTGCTAATGCCAGAGGTCCTTGACTTGTGGTGGTGGGGAGATATTATTCCGCGGTGTTGTCCCAGTGGCGGAGACGGCTCGATACAAAGGCTGATGTGTGATAGCTTAACTAAATGGACCACGATGTTGGGCCATCGGGAAACCGAAAACCTTTTACTGTTGCCCGGAGCATTGACGTTGTGATAGGATTAGCTCGAGAGCAGGGTCGTGCTAATTAATAATCCGATTTTAATGAATCATACTCTTTGGTAAGTCGGGACAGAGTGCTAGCGAAACGTCTAATCAGTTGAATGCATTATTGGAAATGAAGTAAACGGATAGTGAACTTTTGCTTTTACGGAAATTGAGGATGACTCTTTGATTTCTTTATCAGAGAACTTACTCAAACTACCTTAAGGAATGCGCAGCATTATTCAGCAATCATGAGAGTTACCACTATTTGTTACACAAAGAAACAGTGGCCATACAATCGTCCAAGACCAGGAACAATTTATCTTCTATTGGCGCCATTAAACGAGCACCGCAGAACTGGAAAACGCTACATTTGTTCGGCATCCACACGACAGACTCTTTTACTTTCTCTGCAGTATGGAAAGCGGGACATGAAGTCACCACGTCCGGGGTACGTTGGCGCGACAATTTGGTATTTTGCGATATATTGTCGCGATCAGCAATCCCTAAGCCGACGAAAAATGGTTTACATTTGGACCATATCATCTCTCCCTCTCTTTACTCGTTGACTTATCTCTTCAACCCTTCCTTTTCTTGTCTGCCTTTCGACCACATCCCACTCTGTCCAGTAGACGGAGCAAAACTAAAGATTTCAACGGCAGCAACACGAAGAGCCTCTGCTGGACCTCTCCTTTCCGTCGTTGGAGTCGGCTGGCGCTTGGCGCTCGGAAAAGAAGAATGATATCAGTTCGCTTATCGGCATCCAGCACTTAAAGCAATAAATTACGGAAATTCTGCTCCGCTCGCTCGATCTGGGCCCGCCAGAACCACCTTCGGGATTTATGAAATCACTCTCGCAGTGCTCCCCAAACTACGCTCACGTACATACGCGCTTACCTTTGCGTTGAAAGCTTATCAGGGATTTATTTTCCTCATCCTCCACGCTTCACCACGCTTCCCCTTTTTCTAGATCGCAAATGGTGATCCGGTGATAGTTTGTTCTGGACGGTGGCGAGAGGGACGAGAGTAGCAACTTGAAGCTAAAGTAAATCCCGCCCTCAATTCTTAAGCAGCCGACAGTTGGGCTCCGTCTCGCCTACCAAGAGTGAGATTAAGCTCGAACTGACGCCAGCTCTTGAAAAAAGTATCTAAAGGTATCAACATTATTTCATTAATCTTAAAATATTTCGGAAAGATAATCTGACACAGAGCTTAGGTTGATAATGTCAATGATTTGGGAAAGAAAATATGTTTAAGGAAAATCCTTAAACAAATTTGAAAATTGTATCGAAGATAATTCCATGTGATGTATTAAAAATTTTGAATGTTAAATCAAGTCTTGTGAAGAACAATGTGACTAAAGAGAAGCAATATTTCCCAACACTGTTGGTTTGAGTTTCTAACTGAAATTTTAAATACGATCTCGAATCCTCAAAATCTCCTTCAGCTGAAAGATTATTAATAATAACTATCCGATATGTTGCTACGTGCAAACACATTTTTTACCAAGAAAGTAAAGATCTGAATGCAGAGCTCCGATTGGTTAAAAGATCAGGAACACCATCGTTACTCCACCGTTTGGTATGTAAACGATCGAACCCAAAAGCTGTTTCGCCCCAATGAAGCTGCGAAGAAGCAAACAAAAGAGCAAAGCAAGTACACGATTGTACGCACCAACAATCAACAAAAGCTTTCGTCTACCTCCCCGACCAAAACCGGATGAAAACAGACTGTCCGACTGAAAGTATGGCGATTGTGAGCGTTGGAGCACAGCACTTCAGAAAGCGAATGAGAAAAAGAGTTTGCTTATTCGACCGCAATGGTTAGCACCGCCCCAATCGCGTGTACAGCGCAACTTTGCACGCGATCAAGGCCTAAACAAACACTTTCAAGCAGTTCAGGTTGTGCGAGAGGTGCAAAGTTGAAGTTGTTGTTGAATATGGCTTGTATCAAGAGTGACGTATTGAATTCCAAATCTTCCCATCAAAGTGCGATTTTATTTTTTGTTTGTTATTTTTGATAACATAAACGTGTCCAAATAAATATAATTATACACATGTTGTTGATTTATCAACCTCATTTTATGCTAAAAAATCCCTATCACATTGTTTCCCATTGTTTAATGCAGCAAAACCAACTTCCCCTTCAACAACACATCAGTTAAACCTTAACAATAGATACACCAAGTACACTTTTTATCTCCACACTACAAACGCTTATGTTACACATTCCTCACGACCGATGGTGATAAATTATCATCCAAGCGCCAACGCGAACGATTACAAACAACAACGAACGTGCACAGACGCCGAAGGAATCTATCCACCTGGCGGACCAGATTTTGATTAGTGTCGTTGAATAGACGTCGTTTTTTTGTGCCTTTTCAATGTATCAGAGAGTATGCGTGGTTTTGGGAGTTCCGTGTAAAGGGTTGCACAGGCTGCCGTTGACAGCGACCGCCGTCAGCACGATATCGATGCTGGAACATAAATCTTATGCTTAGACCACCTTCGCACCACCTTCACTGAGTTTGGTGGCTGATTTACATGCTTGCCGATATCACAGTACAGCCAGCAGTGGCGCAACATTCCTGGTACGATTGACAGTGCAAAAAATTGGGGTCTGCTCGTTGGTGGAAAGTTTTGGACCAATCGATTGAGTTTGTGACATTTTACCGCTTTTCCATAATCGAACGATGGTTTATCGGGTGTGAGCGCGTGAAAATGGGAAGCAAAACGAGCGAAAAGAAAAGAATTACCCGTGGAAGGGATTGTTGGGTGTTGGTCGGTCGCTTATCTCTACCAACCACTACCAGTGCTGCTCGTGGAGTGGAATGCTTTGAGTTACAACACTGACAATTCTTGGCCGTCGTCTCAAGCAAGGTATTTGAAAGTGTCACCAGAAAACAAACAATCCTTCCATCATTTCTGCTGAAGGTAACTTTTGTTTGCTGCGGAGAGCAATAAATTGCGACCAACTGATGGCCATCTCAAGCAGGGGTCAGGGAGCAATGATGGACAGCAAAAATAATTGCATTTAGAAGAGTTTCTGTAGCAAGTGGGCTGTAGAAAAGACTTCATACATGAGAAAAACTCTAAATCTAAAAACTATTGTTGATGAGTTTTAATGTTCTGATGCAATTGTGAAACTGAAGCTAACGCATTCACATAAATGATTTTGTCGTTATCAATTCTTATCTCCATCGAAACACTAACACCGGTTAATCCTGCTGGAATTCAAAATAAACCATTCGTTGCCATTGAGCAAAGGCGTTGATGAGGAAAATTCCATATCAATTGCAAATTAATTACAACCCAACGGATGCAACAGTATAAAAGCAGACAAAAAAAGGCATTCCAAAAGCCTTGGCACCACGGTAGTGTCCCCATATTTGGACAAAAGAGTTGAAGCATTACGCATATTGGCAAAGAAACATATGCGGTGGTTAAAATGGCTGTTTTGGAGGCGGTTGATTTCAATTTATCGCAACTCCGGTGCCCACAAGCATTGTATCATGGTTCAGTACGCTCAACCGCCCGTGAACCGCGAGTGAGTGTCTGTAGGCCGTAGCTGATACCAACAGGTTCTAGGGAAACATTTTTTTCCTGGTTCGACTGAGGCTTATTACAAACCTGTTGCAAATGAAACGTAAAATAACCAGACCCTCTGGCTTAACTTGGGTGGTGAAGGTAAACGGGACGAAATGTGAGCGATAAGCCTGATGTATTGTAGACTGCGGCTTTTATTACTTGAAAATTATGAGTCACCACATGAGTCATAAATGACAAGAATGATGTTGAATGGAATGTTGACGTTTATGTGTGGCTTAAATATTATTTAGCTTGGGACATCAAATCATAGTTTTGGTGAATTAACTCAAAGGATTTGGTGAGCTCCGTGTGAAAAAACATAATGGTCTAAATGATATTTAAACTACCAAGTAAAACAGCTATCTTTAAAAAACCAAAACAACCAAACTTGGCGTTTCTTTGTTCAGCTTATCCCAAGAGCTTCGCCCAGCATGTAACATTCTTGTCGCTTTGTATTTTACTTCCGTGACTGTTTCCTCACCCCAATTATCATGCGCAAAAACACTTCCTTCAATACGGTTGTTATTTCCGGGGATATTCATTTCTGTGATGATAGATACATTAACACACCGTTCCCATGGTGCTTAGATAAATCCGTTATGTTTATGCCAGAAATCACGTGCATAGGTCAACAACATCTACAGCAAGTGCTTTAAGTTCACCTATAAAACTAAAACCTTTTAACCCTAGCCGGTCGTAGTTATTGTCCACCATGTTCACCACTCGGTTGTTGGTCGGAGCTCTCGTGTCACTTGGCCTAACGGCTTGTTCCTTTGCCTTTACCGAACATGGTGCGATCGTTCAGAGCATTGTGCAAGCACAGCACGAGTGTGTAACCTACCTGAACCTCCCAAAGCATCGCTTATATCAGTACCTCATGTACAACTATTCGAACGATGCCAAAACCAAGCAAATGCTTCGCTGCGTCGGATTGATTCTGCAATGGTGGAAGTCGGACGGAACGCTAAACGAGCACGTGTTAGCACAGTACTTCATGCCGGACACCAGTGACTCAGACTACTATAATCGAACGTACCGTTGCATTGAGCGCAAAGCACCGGTAGAAGACGACCTGTGCAGCAGAGCGTTCGAGACGTTCCAGTGTTACCTGCAGCAGTACGGCGAACTGCTCAACTGTCCCAAGGTGGTACCGCTCAGCGACGAGCGACTCACCGAAACCATGCACTTCTGTCTCGATGTGCTGGACATTCCGTTCTCGGACTTTGAGCAGTGGACTTCATCCAGCGAGCTGTTCCTGCACACCGAACCAGCTCGTTGCCTGTTACGATGCTTCACCATCCGGGCAGGACTTTATTCGGACCAGCACGGACCATTTGCGGATCGGTTTAAGCTACAGTTCGGTGCACCCAAACCGGACGTATTCGACAACGAGCTCGAGGGAGACTACTGTGTCGCACGATTGCGCCGGGAAGGACATGACGCATGCTCGCTGGCGGCTCGATCTCTTTACGAGTGTTACTACTTTACCGACACCCTGCTGCCTACTTTCGAGCGAATATTGCCCCTACTACGACTCGTGCTACACCAACCAGAAGTGGAGACAGCTGAAATGGAGTAAAATCATTGCTAAGCTAACAACATATAAAACAGTGAAAAGCGTTGCCTGTAAACGTCGCGCAGTGTAAACGTAGTAAATAAATTTTTTAAAACGAAAAAATAATTTTCTCTGTCGCAAACATATCACTATAAAACCTTGGTCCGTGAGATACTGCCAGCGGCATCCATGGTATAAAACGGATATGATGATAGATTTCGCTATTTCAACTCGCCAGGGCGAAGGAATGTTGGCGATGGGGAAATTTATTGCCGATTTCCGACTAGTCTTGGGAGGAATATTGCCCAAGAGAAGGGATCATCTTTGATAGCGACGTTCTTTTTAGTAACCGACCATCCCTTCGAGTCTGCGCGACTATGTGACCGTGCATAAATTTCGCAACAAGATCCAAACGACCCACGGTCATATTGCCATTTAATGTTTCTTTTCGATATTTATCCTATTTTCTATTTCCTTTTCTTTCTTTTTTCTTTGCAGGTAAGTTTCGCGCGAAAGACAAAGAGGGAAAGATGGCAAACCCTTTTAGTGCAGTTGTTCCATCTTTCTGATCGATTGTTTCGTTAACGTAAGTGAAAAAAATGTTTTATTTATAGCTCGAACTGAAGCGTTAGTTCAGCGCGTTAAACAAATTTTGGTCTCTACTGAGCTAGCATCGGAAATCATGCAAAAGATCATCAAATGGGTGTAGTATCCTTTCTTCCCTTTTTTCCCATAAAACCACACTTTCATCGGGTACTTCAAAAACCCGATTACATTGCCAAAACCCCTTCGTTACATCCACATTTATCGTTCAAACAGGGCAGTTTGAAAATAATTCGCCCGCCAACGGTTTCCCGATAATGGAGTGTCAAAATTCGAACCTATCGAACGTCTTCATCATTATGCAAACAACCGATCCGACCGTGTTTTTACTCTCCTTTAAGCAAGGAAGCAGCGGGAAAGCACTCGATCGTTGAACGATCCCATCCGGAAATGGAAAAGCTGTCGCCTGGTGCACATCCAAAGTCATGCATTTTCCATTCCCGCTCCACTTGCTTCCCGATTTCTTCTTCTGGCGTTGGATACACACACACACACGAAAAAACCTTTCCGAATATTATTACGACAACGGAAATAAAATGTCGTCGTTTATCGTGTGCTCCCTCCCTCCCTGGAGCCGGTGAAAGTGGGACGCTGGAACCAAGCGAGAAACGATATGTCGGATTAGGTGTCCTTCTTTACGCTTACTGTTCTGGTAGCAATGCAGTAGCTGGGAGGAAGGAAGGTGCTGTTTAGAAACTCTATTTCTACCACAGCGAGCATGCAACGAAATCAGCATCCCCAAAAGGCTTCAAAAGTATCGTCATTCCCCAACAAAGACACAGCATGAACACCACTTCCTACTCACAGTGGGACAATCCTTCTATTTCGACCAAACTAAAAAGGGAGATGGCACACCAACTGTACGACACAGTGACGTTCGGGAGTGTCCTTTTATCTCGTTCGCAGTCGAACAAATCTTCTGCGATGCAGTTTTCGCTATAAATTGTGTGATACGAAATTTTATAAATAATATTTAACGTCATCTCACAGGATACGTCCCCGGGGAGGAGTGCAATCTTGTGAAAAACAGGATTGTGGTTGGTGATGGTTTGACGTCTTCCCCTGCAGAACCAATCCCGAATCCCGATTCCTGTTGCAACGCAACGATAGGAAGGCATCGCTGCAGAAAGGCATCCCACCACTCGGTATCAGTTGGAATGCAGAGCCTTTTCTTGACACAACCTACGGAAAAGAAGACAACGGTGTTTTTCCTTTTTTCACTTGCACCAGAGCTGGTCGGTGTTTGCAGTTCGGTTCGTCTTGCTTCTTGCCTCGGTGACCACGAACACTCGGCGAAGAAGCGAGTTCTTTCCAACTTCTCGTGCTTCGACGGATCTTGAAAGCAGTGATTTCCTGTTTTACCATTCAACGAACGGCACAAGGCTGGCAAGTCGGCAAGGAGAGCTATCAGCTCGAAGCACTGATAACCGTGCTCTGCAGCTTCGGATAGCACTCGACACTCACACATACACGCGCGCGCCCACAGTGTTTGAGTGTAAGATGTGCATTCCAAGAAAGAGGATGCAGAGTCCGTCCGTGCTGCAGCCAAGAAATGCACTCCCGATAGAACAGGACCGCACAGGAGGCAAAAGGAAATGAGACGACGAGGAAATGATGATGAACTTTATGAAGCGTCAAACCGGGCAAAGGAACGTTCCGAACGAACTTGCATCGCCACTGATAACGACTCTAACGATGGTATGAGGACGTCCGTGGAATCCTTCCAGAAACACACCCCAATGCACGAGCTCGCTAAGAAAAAGAATAAATATAGCCTCCAAGCAGGGACGGGCGAGTGTCCGTGGCCGCAGAGTGGAGGGAAATCAAAACCGGATGAAGCTTGAAACTTTGTTTCGCTAAACGACAGCTCTGTGGAGGGCTCTGTGAAGGCAGATCCTTAGAATGCTTAGTATCATGAAGATTTCCCGTTCTCGGTGAGCACATTGGTGTGTGAGTGTGCGCTCAAGAAAAGTTTCGAAATCTGCTCAATCATTCTGGTGCATCAGGATCTCGAGTGAATCGTTCTCGCCCGGCTCAGTCAAGGAGCACTCGGTTTCCGCGAATTCTCACTGCCGCTCCATTGCATCAAGCTTATCATTCGCATAGACTGCGAGGTTGATTTTTGTTCCAACCCTTTAGAAGTCCTTTTTTCTCACACATCGTTATCCTGAAATGCGCGGAAGCGTTTTTTTGTTTCTCTCTTCTCTCTATCGTCTTTACGGTAAAGTGGCCACCGGGAATGAAGCGTCCTTTGCGTATCACTTGCGGCTGACTGGCAGGAACGGCCACCGCTACGATTGAATGTTAATCGAAAGGCTTCATGCGAATTAAGGAAGGGACTCGGTCGATGGCCACCTCATCCTACCACACCAAGTGCACAATCTCCTCTCAAGAGTCATCGAAATCATCGGCTGCATCTTGCACTCGTTCTTTTATTTTTAACTCCTGAGTTTTTTTTTCTCCTATTTTTCATGATTTCTTTATGCTAGACATCGTCTCGTTTACTTTCTTCTTCCGTTTCCGTTCAGTGCTGATGCACTAACTGATGTAAAACTGCGCCCTGACTTCAATTACCTTCCTCTCGTCGGCGGCATGATTGATCGCTTGAAGAGGAAATCGATCCAAGCCGATGATGTTTGCTTTTTTGATCAAGCACAAGCTGGGTGGTCGGTCTGATGCAAGTGGATGGGTTTTGAGCAAGTAGAGGTTCTTCCTGTGTCGTTGCATCCCTTGACTGGTCCATTTCCCTTGCCCTTGGCGTTGCAGTCATTTAAAGCAAAATTGACACCATCACGACCGATTGATTGAAGTGTGTATCCGTGATACTGGTGTGGCTGCTGATAAGAAACGGAGAACTAGTCGTTGTTCGTGACTTTCTTGTGACTCATGGTTTTAATAATCGTATATGCGTATAGCTTTGTTTGAATGCTACTAGCAATTGCTAAACTTTCTTTGTTCCATTTGCAGTATCTTGCAAGATGAGGTCTTTAAATTTGTAGCTCCTCTAAGTACGCATTTTAATCAAGTAAATCATTCAAAACGGCCCTTTGCTATCAAACTATCGTACAACGTTAAGTTTATTTCTTCAAACATTCATCAAACTTTCCTTTCAAACGCTGTCATCACCAACATTCCTCTAAGGTTATTCGGAAATGCAATTTTTCCGGAAAAGCCTTGCAAAAACGTCAAACACTCTGCCTAACGGGTCAGAAAGGTCGTTTCCTAAACGGTGCGTACATTTGTCAAGTTCTCTGGAGCAAATAGTCAGAAGAACCGCAGCACACAATCCTTTACTTCCGTTGTTTGGACCGCGAGTCACCACTTTTTGTCCCGACTGACACACACTTGCAATGCAGCCCGCGGACGATGTTTGAAGTTCGGTGCATCAACGGTCGATTACAATTGACCCGAACGCATCTCTTGTTGTCCTACTCGTGCTCTTTCCTTCCTTTCTGTCTAAGTATTGGCTAAATTCTGCGAAATCCGTGCAGAAAAACCATTGCCTATAGGGAACTGCAGCTGCAATTCGCTCCAATGATCCAGGCGCCAACAACAGGAACACCGTCCAGGACCGTTAGCAGTTAGCTTGAGAGTAGACGACTCCAACAGGACGGCATAAAAATGAAACCGCGACACCACACAAGAAACGCGCTTTTCTACTGCAACAGCTAGACAACGAACGCGCATTGCGACTGCAATCACGCATTTCTCATCGAACGCATCGTTTGCTGCGTTTTTCCCAACCCAAATTGAACACTCGTTTCCGTTTGTGGAAGCTGCACTCTCGCTGTACAGTTCAGGGTGATTGTAAAGGGGCGATTGTCAACGCTTCCAGTCCCCGTCCTTCAGAAGGAGCTACGTTGGGTGGTAAAATCGAACAGACCGGCGTCCATTGGAGCGATGGATGGTTTGATGAATTTGATGAAACATCACAGTGCTTTCTACCTTCTCCACTGCTATGAACCAAGGCCAGAGAAGTTTGTTCGTAATCGAACGTTCGACGAGAGAGTTCCTCCATCATCGCCATCAACAACAACGAACGAACAAACAGTAGTGGCTAGAAGGACGACGTTTCGACGGTAATCAATTGAAACTCGCTCGTTGGTCGTTGCCATGGACGGTGGAATGCATTCATGGTGCACCACGATGCACCGACCACGCGGTTCTTCCGGCACAATGATGCGTTGTGTTGTGTGTTGGAGTCTGGGCTGTTGTTTGGAGGCATTTTTTACGTCGATTCCACATCCTTTTCTCGTGTCAATTTGGGGTCTCTTTCTTGTGGGTGGAAATTTTTCTCGCTCTCTCACAACAAATATTCAAGAATAGTTTCGACCAACTTTCTGGTTGTAATCACGTCTACCGGGATGTTCGCTGTACTCCTTCCACCATGACATGTGAGTGCAGCAAATCAATAACTGAAAGGATTTCGCGAGAAGGCATCATGTCGACCCAGCCTTGTAAGTAACCAAAAAAACACGAATCAAAACACACATACCACCGGCATCACACTCTTTTCGACAGTCGAACTCTATCGGTAAACGGACTTATCGCTATCGAATGTCATTGCCTCTGATGGAAGCCGAGCAATACAATAGGGTTGGAAGGGTTTTTCTTCCCATTTTTACACCATCCGACCCAAAACGTTATTTGCTTCTATCCTGTCCCAGTGATGACAAACGTGGAAGTGGTTCCACCCACCAGGGTTGTCTCGGTTGACGTTCGGCGAGATTAGACATCCGGCCCGAATGCGGATGGATGGACACGTTTGTCCGCGTTGAGAGTTTTTTTCCTGTTTTTGCTCCTGTAACGCTCGTCCTTCTGGTTTCTGCCTTCAATCGTGCCCGGTCAGTGCATCAATGTACCGACTGTTTGAATGCACAATGCTGGTTGCATTTCTAATCAAATGAAAACTCCCTTTTTTGTCGGTGTGTCTTCTCGATATCGACGGTTGTCAGTCGGTCCGTCAGAGCTCGCTTATCCGCATACGTCCAACTGATAAGCGCCTGCCAGCCTCCATCTCTGCTCTTCTGCTACAGAAGCTCCATGCAACGATGCAGTTTACAATTGAGGTATACGACAAACGACGAACGTCAAACTGCAAAACTCGACATCGATCACATAGGCAGCTAGGCGTCTCCATGGCAGTGGATCGTTTTAGTTGCGATAGTGTAAATTCCTATTTTTATTCCACCTTTCCGTCACTCTTTTCACACGAACTGTGTGACACTTTTCGTGGTGTTGAAGGCTTGATATCTGGCATGTAGTTGGAGTCGAGTTTTTTTTGCCTAATTCCATTATCTCATTTTACAGCGGGATTATGATGGAGATTTCGAGATGAGCCTTTCGCTTCACAGTTGCTGCTCGCTCCGGTTTGAATAAATCCGATCGCTAAACACTGATAGTGTGTACCAGAAATCCCACCTTGTCCTCTTCTCGTGAACTGTACTTGCCACTTTGCAAATGTGATTTTTCGCGACACTTAAACGTCACGCCCCGTCAGCCATTTGGGAGTTTGGGGTGGCTTTTGAAGGTCAGCGATGGGGTGTTATCCCGCATTTCCCACTCTGCGGTAGTACTTTGGTCCCGCTCAGTGTGGCTGGAAAAGGGTTGATAAAGTTTTTAGTGATTTTTAAGCTCCAAAACCAAGTAATGTAGGGCGGGTAAAGGGTTGCGGGTTAAATCCGTGCTTAGAGAGATCTAGGAGATTATGCAGGTTTGATTATGTTCGTAGCAGGAGAGCTAAATGGTAAATGGCGGTTGCCAGTTTTACGATCAGTTTTGGCCCAAAATGACATTTTCTCGGCAAAATAAAAATGTTTAAAATATGATAAGCATGCGGACTAGCTAAGTTTGCAATCAAAGTTTCTCGAGCCATCATTTCTTACAAAGAATAAATAATCATTTCTTATGAAACAATTCCATTCACTTAAACAATTGTTGAATATCGTTAGACAATGCATAAAACGCCCAAATTTCAATGCGCACAGTTTTAATTTCTTTTCTAATGGCCATTATCCGCCGCCCAACCCAACACGGAATGAAAACCATTAAACCAGATTTCACCGATTAGCATGCCAAATGCCGGGGACAATTTGCTTATTTAGATGAGCGAAATCATCCCGCCATCAACGTTGGTGCGTTTTTTAATTCCTTCCTCCCATCAACACGTGCTGCTTGGTGGCCGTGCTTATCCTCCCTTCCGGTTCGTTTGCCTTTGGTGGTACTTGGGGACACTAATGTGGCGTGCGAGGAGATTCTTTTGGGGGATAGAAATTAAAGACTCCCACTTCAACCGTAGCACAAGGTGACCAAATGTTCTTTTTTAATCGCCACGACACCTTCCAAACCGCTGAGGAAACATCACCGACTGGCTACCATTTTAATTGCAAACGCTTCATTGCCATCGTTTATGGTGCTCTAACTCTCTCTGTCGCTCGTTTGAAGCACAGGACAGTATGGGTCAAAATTCTTGTTTTTTAGTTGTATTTGTCCCAGAAAAAAACGTCTTTAACTTTCCGGCGTTTTAAGGCAACGCATAAGGGTGACCTCGAAGGACATAACTAGAAAAAAAGGACACGCAGTTTTAAGGGCGAAGAAGGTGGTTCGGGGTGATCATTAAGATGTCGTTTTATTTACCATTTTCACGATTAGCAGTATCGTAACCAAAGGTGTCCGAGGCGGTCCGAAAGGTATGATTTTAAAACTGCTTCTTATCGCGTTCACCTCGCCCTTCCATGTCTTCGTTTTACTCGCCCCATCCACTCTACATGTCCGGAAATGAACGATACCAGCCATGATCCATCCTCAACACAACCCACTCCGCTCTCTGTTTCGCCCATCGAGATTGTGATGGCGACGATGACGCTGATGATGATGGAAAATGAGAGGATTAAAAAAGGTGCACGATGCGATGTAAAATATCATTCGTTTATCATTTTTTATGACCGCTCTCGGGCCCTTTTCCCCCTGTGTTATCCCCTCGGACAGCCCATTGGTGGAGCAACACTGAATCCGTGTTTATACTGCTGCATCGTTTGCTGTCGGGGTTTGATAGCGACGTGGACGAGTTTTAACTGCCAGACAAGCACCAAAAAGAATGAGATAAAACACGCGAATACACTCACACACAACCACATTTGCAGCAAACGACTGGCCAGCCACACACAAGAAGTAAAGTGTTACATGCTTGTTGTGGCGTACGCTTTATCTACTGGCCAGGTGAACACATCCTGCAAGGATCCATCGTCCTCGATGCTCCCAAAAAGGAGTCCACCCTTTTGCTTTGGCTTGGCGTTTGCGAAAAACCCGACATTTTCCTTCTCTTTCATTGCTCATCACTCACGAGTCTCGGCATGCTTCCCAAACACCCAAACAGACGCCGTGTGGATAAGTGTCTGAGAATGAAACGGAAATTAAATTTGATCCATTTGAGAAGATTATCGCTTCCTTGCCAGTAGTAGAGCCGGATGACGGCAGCCATTCCTCCGGAGTCTCTCGTGACACTTTGTCGTTGTCCTCCCGAAAAAGGCACTCCCCCGGTTGGGCTGAATGGTTTCACCTTGGAAGGGACTGCCCGACTCCGGAAGGATGGTTTGTCGTTTGGACAGCTGTGAAACACCCAATGCCGCTCGTGCCTCGGCTACTAATGGGTGTCGGAAATGGGCTTGGAATTCTTTTACACCGTCGAGGACAACGACAGGACAGCGTTTAGAGAGAGAGATTGAGTATTACGCGAGTGATCGTGTTGGTAATGCGAAGGGGTGCTTTTTGTCCCGATGCTTTTCGATGGTTGTATGATAAGCAGAAAAAGAAGCACGTAGGATCGGATTATTTGCACTCAATAATGTCCTTCCGAATTGGTTCGTATCGGATGGGTTATAAAGGATTTAGTTATTTTTTAAATTTACTGACCTTAAATGATAGTTAATGCCAAAATGACACCTGTCTCATCATCTACTGATCAATAATATATTCGTCATAAATGTAATTTGCAATCAGCTTTTATACAACATGCAAAACCGTTAATGGTGTATACATGAGCAGTAAACCATTCTCCAACCCATCCTTTTCTACAATACACTTTCCTCACACAATATACGTTTATCTTTTCCCAAGGATTGTAAAACCATCTTCATGTAGCTAACAAAGGGAAAACTTTACTTTAAATACATCAAACCGCAATTTAAGACGTTTACCCAACACAGCCCTTCCTCACATTTGTTCCGTCGCTGGGCGACATTTGGTTGGCGTACGAGCCCGTTCGAGTGGCATGGTGCCGGCGAAAAGGGTACGACCGTCTCCAAACCCCGCTGCTACGTGTGTATTGGTGTGTGGTTTGTTTTGATAGCCTCTTAATAACATTATATCGCTTTTCCAGTATCAGCAATCGCACAGCAACAGAACTGCCGTGTGTTCCCAGCACCACATCGCGACCATTCGTGTCGTGTTCAGCATCCTTTCGCTCGTCCCCTCTGATCTCCTTCATCCTCCATCCTGCTTACCAACTCATCTTATCTTCCACACACCAGCTTCATCATTCGGTCAATCTGTGCATGTGTGTGCTCGTATGTATGTGGCTGTATGTGTGCGCTGAAACAGGATTGCCGTCCTTATCAATGTCCTTTCCATCGGCGTAGTGTGCGCGCGCGTGTTTGTGTGTTTCCTCTCCACTGAAGGACGCGCTCAAAGTGTTTGCTTGATCGTATCCTGGTCGCGAGTAAACGTAAACAAACTACACCCACACTCCAACCCAACCCGAGTCCTTGTCGCACCAATCAGGATGAGTGTGTTCGCTGATAAGGCGCAGTCTTGGGTGAAGGATGGCAAAATCTTAATCCACTGTTTCCTTCCCACGAATGGGAAGCCACTGGGGAAGCGCGCCATTCATCAGATTAGGGCTAGAATGCTTACCTTGGCGTAGAAGTTGGGACGTGTCGCGGTCGGTAATATACAACGACCTCTACGAGGCACCATTGCTATGTTCGTTTGGGTGAAAGGAACAGATTTTGATCTGAAGGATCCGTACGTGATTGAAAGCGTGTGATAGGGATAAAAAGCCAGCCAAACATGAAACCGTTGAAACAAATGAGAATGCACTTCAACATACAGGCATTTTAGTCTTTTTGGGGAATGTTTCACAGTTAATGATACTGCAATAAACGAGATGCAGAGTAAGAACACGCGTTTTACCTTCTCTGGTTTGTCTATGTTCTTTTGCTGATAAGGAATACAGATTTTAAACTGCCTTTTTATGACGTCATTTTGCTTTCTGTTTTGCTCAACAATATTTTATCCCTTGCGTTCCTTTCTTCAAGGTTATTTCACTGATATTTTTCTCATGCCATTCGTTCAAGAGAACTTTGTTAGAATCTTTTGGTAGGAAATTACCCATTTTATTGCCTTAGATTTATACTTTCTTGATTCTTCTAAAAGTTGTTGTTTCTAAAAGCTTCTTTAAAGTTGTTTAAAAACAAATCAAACTATATTTAATAGTTATCTGGTTCAATGTTGAATGTAAGTAAGATAAATGAAATAAATATTACAGGCTTAAAAAAACTCCACAAAACCCAACGTCACCCTCGACAGACGCATAAAACGAGAAACCCCCAATAAAAATTACACCCAAATATTGCTTGTTCTGCATGCGGCACACCGAAGAATGGGTTTTTATCGCACATTTTCCATTCATTCCAGCAATCTCCAGCTCACATCTATCATATATCCTGCTCCGTCCTCCATCCTCTCCATCCCTTCGACCCACCCCTGTTCGCAGGGATTGTCTGTCCTCATCACCATCGTCCCAAAATGGGGTTCCTTATCTGTCCGCCAAACAGACGGAAATGTATTGAATCGCTCCCAAATGCATCGCTGGCCGCTTATCTTGCGCTCACTTCCGCATCGGAATCCGTCTGTCCCTTTGGCGTGTGTGTGGTGGTGTGAGCAGGCGAGCCAATGTCGCTGTGAGTGTGTGTGTGTGCGTGTGTTTGGAAGGATACATTCGACCACCCGCTCGTTGGAACGATACGCGTTTTCGGTCGCTTATCTGTCGTCGACGATCGGCATTCGCAGAGCTCACCGATTTCAGTCCGGTAAGAAAAAGATGAATGAGGATCGTACCGTGCTAAATGGAAGAAAAGAGAGAGAGAGAGGAAGTGGCTGAAGCACCGAGGTTGGGAAAGGAATCGATAGAAGCGTTTGAAGCATGGCGACGAGATAGTCCCGATGAGATAGTGCGCGAATCGTGCCAGCACTTTGGCAAACGATGGTCGAATCGCCGAGAAACGAGCCATATCCTTGCGTGGTATTGCCTTCGAAGACAGGTGAATATCCTTGCGAAAGGAAGGAGCCGAGAAGGAGGAGAAGATTGAACGATAACAAACAAGCTAGCCTTGCTGTGTGTGTGTGGGGTGATGTAGCACGAGCAAACGACGAACGTGCGCGATAAGCCCGTGGACAGCGAGGAAAATGGGTTTTCCCTACACCCGAGCGCGATAAGGAACTATGTTTTTCCGTCCGTACCGTGCTGCGATCGAGACGGTCGAGACACGCAGCGTAAAGAAGCCATTACAGTAAGAGTGAGAGCGACCGAAAAGACGGCAAAGTTGGAAAGTTTACACACGAAAAAAGCTACGAAAAAGATAAGGAAAAACATCGACAGGACCTACAACATCGACCAAGAACAGCAGTAGATAGCGAAAGTAGATAAAAGGCCAAAAACTCCCCCAACACGTTTGGTGAAAGAAAAGTACGTCAAGGAAAAAGGAAAAGCGCCCTCTACCCACGGACGCAATAGATAGCGAACGGACCGATAAGACGCGCACTGTTGCCTGTTCGCTCGGTAGTACGATTTATCATGACAAAGGATAAGAGCGCAGGTGGAGATGGCTTTCCCTCCCATTGCAGTGCCCCCAACGAATCACTAGATCTACAAACACAGACAAAAAAAATCCAAAACTGCGATGTAGAAAAGATAGATAGCGTGCTATTTCCTACCAGCAGAAGTATCAAAGCAATGAGGACGAGCGACACGGGCGGGACGAAATGAGATGGATCTCATGGTATCGTTCGTTCGCTGGTTCGTTCGGAGAGTTCGTCGTTTGTTGCATGAATTTTGATCTTATCGCCAGGGACGTCGCCATCGTCCGCCGTTCTGTTCCGTGAGTCCTTTCGTTGGGCGGTCGGTTGGAGCTCGACACAACGAGACATTTCCCGGACGGAAGAGTTCCCGGGGCGCGATAAGCAAACGCACCATAATGTGTCCCCAACCGTGTGCTGCCACGTGACGATGTTGTCGGACGGCAAGGACGATTCGATGCAGCGAAATCCCAAACACACACGGTCACGGTTCACGGATGCCATGTCCTGGCTTTTATGCATACGAGTCAAAGGGATCTTGTTTGGGTGGGTGAGATCGTCCAACAGTACCGGACCGGCGGAATGTCCTTATCAAACAGCACAGATCAACTGAACGTTCCATCGGGTCAGGTTGTCTCGGGGAACTTGCGAGGACCCGGTCCGACATTGCACTATCACCGATTCGCCATCGCCATTTGTAGCGGTAATCAGCGGCACTCTCTGGAACTCTGGAACCGTGGCACCATTTCACCATCGATCCCAACCCCCCAGACGGCTCCGTTCGGTATCTATGTTGTAAAATATAATAATATCGCTATCAGTTTCCATCAATCAGGATCCAGGTCAGTCGATAGAGAAGAGAAGAGCGTCAGAGGGAAGGAACGCTCCGATATAATGGCTAGTCGAGGCGCCGTTTCTCGCAACAAACAAAACTCCAAGCGAAGGACGAACTTTTCCACCATGGACGGTATTTCCGTTCGTGTAGTGACTCACGGCGAGTGAGCGGAAGTGAGACGAATGGGTGAGCTCGAAAGCGAGATAAGAACCTCTTTTTGCCTTGGCTTATCAGATGCTTTCAATCTTTCGATCCATTCGCTTGGTTTTTCACCTCGATTCTGAAGCAGGTTTGGATTAGCCAACCCGAGGTAGGGACACAACAAGGGAGAACACTGACGGAAGTGAGGGAGATTCTAGCCGAAACAAATGATATCCTACCGCCATGCACAGCGCCTACATGCGTTGCTGACTGCGTAGAGCACTGAGGGTATGTGAACGACTCCATAGTGTGTTGGATTCAACGTACGCAAAGAGTTGAGTGGACGTGGAGGTGGGTTTATAGTCAACCACCATACGCACAGGTGCATCACTGATTTTGGATTGCATTTTGGCATGTTCCCTACTTCGTCCTAAGCATGCAATTTTCGAGCCCCTGTTTTGTGGCTGATTCTTCCAAAATCATCATCTTCTGGTCCGGTATCCTCAGTCCTACCAACTGTCTGATTTCGGGACCGAACTCAGATTCTTCCCAAAAAAACATCAACATGACCCCTGGAATGGCTTTTATGGTTGATCGGACAAGCTCGATAACGGCAGGACCGATCGATCGACCCCACAAAACCCTTCCAACCCTGCAACTCCCTTCGTCCAGCTCGTGACATTCATTCTGGTTTCGTTTGCGTCCGATAACGAACAAATCTTCCTATCAGCGTCCGGGCGCGTCCATTTTGCCGAGCGTCAATTATCGGTTACCTAGGGCACGGGGGAGGCACGGCGGGCAAGGATTCGATTATCTCGAAATGTCCAAAACCCAGGCAACGAACCAGTCTTCTGGAGCAAGGTTTCCAACGAGTCCATCAGTGGAAAGGGACTCATTTTTGGGTGGGAGCACATCGGACGGCTCTTATCGTGATCTTTCGACGCTCCATTCTTCTCGAAATTTTTGGTGCACGACAAGACTTCCTACCTAAAAAAACGGAGAAGATTAAAAAGGGGGAAAGAAAGAGATAAAACTTCTCGCTACACCAAAACTCACCCCATTGCAAAGGTCAACTACGTTCGTAGTTTTTGCTGCTCAGTGTCTGGCATTCGGTTGAAATGTGATATTGAACGAGTTCGATATCGAACAGCCAGGTAGAGGGTGTGATCCGAAGCTGCAGCCTTTAGCCGTACCGTTCAAATTCGCACGCGAATGAATTCGCTCCAGAGTACGTTGATTTTATCTTACGGTTTTTTGTATCCCTCCGGTTCAGAAATTTGCCGCAAAAATATGGGACGTTTGTAGAAGCAAGGATTTAAATACATTTAGGAAGCAGATGTTTCAATTGACTGCAAAACTGCGCATCATAACCTTACCTGCGGCAACCTGCGCCAACGAATAATATACACTAGTAAAATCGGCATGTTTTTTAATTGGACAGCACTATTAAACCGCTAATGGTAATGAATTTAGTATGAGAATTTAATTTTCTCGACACGCTGCCCCCATCAACACGTCAGCGGAGCAACGGATTGAGTCTCGAAAATCGCACGCGTTCGTCGGGTTGCGTTTCTCATTAATTAAGAAGGTGCCAACGGGTTTCAGCTAAAAGCGCGCTTTCATTAACCACTCGCACGACACCCGGGCCCATGCCTCGAATGAAACCGGGCACCATGTCTCGACAATAAAAAAACACCCCAAAAGAAATCGTCCACCTCACACAAAACCCGTTTCGGTTTGGGCTGTTCGTTCCTTTTTTTTGTTTTTAAACTTTACACCCCGCCAGCATGATCTGTTTGTAACTCGCTGCGGTGTGATGAGCACGCGCGATGCCGCACACGGACACACGATCAACACGCACTACCCGCCAAACTTTTCTCTTTCATGTGCTCCCTCTCTGTCTCTTTCGCTCTCGCTCTCTCTCGTTTGCTCACTCTAGCGGTTGTTTTGTTTGTCTCCCACTCTGTTTCGCCGACGCACAGACGCTGCACGCCGAAGTGAATCGTCACCGTCAATCTTCTCGACACCATTAAAATCACTGACCGCCCGTGTGCCGGCCGTCAACAATTTGCCAAATCTCTAACACGTGCACTGCGATGAAACAGAAACAAAGCATGCAAAATGGGAGCGAATTAGAGAGATGTGAAAGTGCGAAAATTAAAGGATTTTTTATTGATCGTTTCACCAATTTGCGTTAGCTCCTTTTTTTGTACAAAAATTGTTTGGTAGTTTTCTGCAGCATTTATAGGAAATACTATGTCTTAGGTAATTATCATAACTATTTATAAAGTTTACCTAATTTATAATAATATTTGTTATTTGACGCTAGTTTTCGATCATTACTAATTAAATTTCATAACATTGATTCACTTCCAAGAATAATTGTATTCAATATCACACCACACACAACACTGTTTATTTTAACTAACCAGCTCTACCGTACACAGTGAAACGTTCCATTCCTACTCGCGATCGACTGATGGCTGATATCGTTGCAAACCCATCGCAAAAACCTGCCCGGTTTTTTTTTGTAATCGCTTTATATGCATCACACTCATCCGATCGTTTCGTCAACTGGAACCGTCATCATCTTCATCCGCCAGATCGAAAACAACTTCCACGATCGATGTGAACGATGATCACGACCGTTGCGGGATGGATGCGGGAGCGCGAAAGAGAAGCAAACAACCGCCCAATCTTCCATCGCCGCTCAGTTCGCATTTGCGAGCGACCGTCCCGTCCATCATCGTTTAATATCTAGATATGACAATCGGGTTTTACGATCTTTCGAATCCACTGCACCGGCCCTTGTGCCTCAACCTTCCCCCGTTTGGATGGCCGAAAGGTTGTCGGAGGCCACCCTTAGTGCTTTAAACACAGCCAGACAGAGATTGGAATCGATACGCGCCAGGTTCGAGACTTAACAATACAAACGGGGAGGTTAAAAAAAGAAAAGAAAAGCAAAAAACCCCTTTACCCGGGGCCAAGATCAGATCTTGCGACACGATGCCAGCCCTCCGGCGGGATTCGGGGGACCACAATTCCATCCCGTACTGTCAAACGGCGAGTCATACACGCGGTTTGCGAGTTCGTTCCTGCTCTCACGTGCGTTGTTGTCGCATCGGAACGTATCTCACCGCAGCCCAGGGGACACGTTTCCATAGTGATCGGTTGGAACGGGGAACGCTGTTAATTTGCAGCTAAATAGGCTGCGTATGGTTTGTGAGTGTGGACGTGAGGTGGGCATCACTACTGTTTACAGATTTGTTGTTGCTGTGCCTGGGCAGCGGAACAATTATTTAATGAGCTGTCAGTCCATAAAAATAATGGGAAAATAGAGATGAGTGACTACAAGTCATTGTTAAGCGTCTATTACCCAACCAACAAAATACAAGCTATATGCGCTTTGAGTTGAAGAATTGAAAAAGCGTACTCCACTGTCCAAATCCCATTTCGACACCCCCTCGCGCCCCCAAAGATCAAACCCCGGTGGACGAAACCACGCAACCATCATCGCCGGAACACTCACGTCTTGCGAAGCGAATGTGTTCATCAGCTTTTATCGCTCCGCTCGCAACCATACCTCGCGTCCTCTCGCCGTCGCGCTGTCCGTCCGCGGGGCTGGAAGCGAAGGAAATAACTATCGTCCGCGTCACTTACCCGTCCTCCGGTGCTCCGGTCACAAAAGCAGCGCTCGCGAGCCCAAAACCGAGACAAAAGCCAAAACCAGAACTTCAGGGCAAAATACGCGGGCGCGCTTCGCTTATCGCGCCCCGGCTATCTCAGTCCATTTCCTCCGCGCGGCCGGGCGTATAAAAATTTTATCTATAAATAAAATCTAATCAGCACACTCGGATCGGTTCGGTCGGTTGGTCGGTCGGCCGGTCGGTTTCGCTCTCCGCTTTGCTGTGGTGTTTTTTTTTCCGCTGCAAACGGAGAATGGGAAGGACGGTGGACGGTGTTGCAGGGCGTCCCTGACTCACGCCGGGCCGTTGTCTGCTCGAATCCACTTGTGAAGCGGTGGTTGTGCCGCTTCGATGGCCAACCTCCCCCCCGAGCAGCTTCATCAGCTTGTGTGTACGTGTCTCTTTCGCTTTGTGTATCCGTCCGGTAACGAGTTTTTTTCTCTCTCTCTCTCTCATTCCATCCATATATTTTCTCTCTCGCTCTCGCTAGCTCTTTGTCTCCCTCGCACACACTAGCACTAACCTTGATCCTTATCAGTATCAGCTCGTCGCGCCCTTCTTCTCACTTCGCCCAAAACTAACGGCGGTCCACATTTCTCACTCTCGTGTATCTCGTCGTCTCATCCAGCGCAGATCACTCTCGCTCTTGTTGTGCTGTCCGCCGGCATTCTCGCAGCAGGTGTGCGTCTCCTTCTCGAGGCTGTGCTGTGTGCGGGGGTGTCCGCCCGATGGTACTCGCCTATCAGTACTCGCGATCGACGCTATTTTGCCTTATCCAAAACCATTCCATCCATTCTTTTCCGTCCGGCTTTTGCCGTACCGAAGGCGACAGCGGCGAAACCCGCCGCGCGGAGACAAAATGCTCACTCGCAGCCGTCTCCTGCTGGGACCTCGGACCCGGTGTGTGCGGCTGTGTGTGTGTTAAGTAATCTTTCAATTTCATCCATTCCCTCGTTCCATCCATCTTCGCGCACCGTGGACACGCAAGCGGTGGGATTTTCCCTCTTTTTTTCTCACACCCGCTTGCTGCCGGTCCGATTTCTCTTCCTCCAAGGACCTGGCCTTGGGTGGAAGAAAGGAAGGAAGCAGTAGGAGCAAAAGGGAACGACTCGCCATGAGTCGAATGAGTCAAACCAAGAGAGGAAGATTGAAGAAAGGAAAAAAAAACACTCCATTCGAAAACACAGATAACACTTAAAGCCCTCTCTGCACTGTTTCGCCTGCGCTGCTTTTGCGTGTTCGCTCTGTGTGCTGTTCTAAACATTAATGTGTATGTATCCTGCTACGCTCCTTCCCTTAAGCCTCTGGCATGGTTGCGTTATCTTACCCCGATGGCGGCAGCAACAGCGACGGCGGCGGCGGCGGCGGTTCGTCGCCAGGCATTAGATAAGCAGCAGCAAACAGGAAAGGAGATACAATGAGAATGAATGTGTGCGTGTGTGCGTTCATGTTGGAAGGAGAGCAAGAGGAGGCAACAAAAAAAAACTCACTCAAAGAATACGACAATACATATTCCAGTAAGTCCCCGAGAACACGGGGCTGTCCAGTCCGTCGGCAACCGATATCCTTTGCCCAAAGGCAATCCACCACCGCTCGAGACAAATGTACACGATCGATAAGCAAAAAAAACAGCTTTCTAGCAGAAGATGATTTGATTCGTCTGGTCGTCTTCGTCTATCTCTCGCTTCTTCCTTTGCTTTATCGGACTCTCACTCTGGACCATTGGAATGTCATATTTTAGAGGATAATACCACTCAGACAGATGACGTTTGATGTCTGTGTTCGTATTTGGAAGGGATTTCTCTTCCATCTTTTGCGTCCATTGTTCCGGTATGACTCATAAAGATCCACTTAGGAGAAGATTAACCATTTAACTGGATTGTTCAGAACTTTCGGCAGGAACGCCTTTGAAACATGTAAAACAAGCAAGAACTTCACTTAAACGTTTTTCATCACAAGATGCTTTTTAGCGTAGAAATGAAAAAAGCAAACTAACCCTATTTCTATATAATCTTTACAGCCAGAAAGAAGGTTTTAATTCAATTCTAATCCCTTTCTGTCACTGATACACCCCTTTGCTGGGGCGTTTATCAACCTATTTGCACACAGAGGATGGCTGTACAGCCGACAGATAAGCAAAGGCTCCTTATCACCAACGCCTGATCTAATAATGGCTAATAGTCAGCGCGGGCAGAGAGATACGAACGACAACAATACAACGGCTAGCGAAAGTGTAGTACGCGTTCGACTTTCTGATTGGATTGGCATAATAAAGTTAATTCCCTGCTAATGCGCATCCCCGGATTGACCTGCCCCCGGTGGTCCGGGCCCATTCCGTTGATTTAATCTCACACGCTACAAAAAAGTCACACATCCCTGCTGCTTCTTGTGGACCGGAATTAGCCCGGGGAGGTGGATGCACTATCGGGGCGTACAGGGACACAGAACACGCGCGGCCCGACACCGCTCAATCTTGCCGTTTGACACATCCGCGCGCACCGCACGCACGGGAAAGATCTCACCGTAGCTTCGGGAGGGGAAGCGGCGAACCCTCATTGCCGCCGTGCGCGACATTCAAAATGCAACTTGGCAAACCGGCACGTGCCGTGTTTATCCCCTCACCCTTTCTCCCCCTACGGGTTTTGCTGATCACTATCACATCACACTGCTGCTGCCGCTGCCCTCTGACCTTTTGTATCATTCGGTTTAGCCAAAGGGTGAGAAAATCCTTTCCGCGTGTGCAAAAATATCCTTTCCAAACACCGGAGTGGCCTGCGTTCGGTTTGTTTTTTTGTCTCGCTAAACACCCAGGCAAACGCAAACCTTCTTAGTCCCTGTCTCTCTCTCTCTCTTTCTACTGCACCACATCGACACTCTCGCTCACGGACTCACTGACTCACCCCTTGTTTCGACGGAAAGTCCTTCTATTCATAAAAACTTGCCCAAAGAGAACAAGAGAGAGAGAGAAATGCGAAACCGCGCGACGACGCTGAGAGTAAAGCAGCTGATTGCTCTCCCGTACGCACGCGCTTGCTCTCGCTCTGTTTACATCCCACTGTTGAATGGTGGCTGAACCAGCGGCCCAAGCAGCAGCAGCCAGCATGGCCGAACTAGGGAAGCGGTGTGCAACGTTTTTCAGTTTGGTTTCACTCTCCCAGAGAGCCGCACCTGCATTCCGGCGAGAAGAGGTTCGCGCTTACGTTCCGAGGCCCATCGACCGTGGCCCATGTGCGCTAGGGCTGTACGTGTATTTGCTTTGTGTATATGTGTACGTGTGTATGTGTGTGTGTAAGTGTGATTGTTTTGGCTTGTGTGTTTTGCGAACGTCAACATCATCCATCCACGACAAAACGCGACTGTGATGAGCCGTTATCGTAAGATCTACCTGCATGTCACCGGTGTGTTGATGTGTCGTTGGTGATAAAGCGGAATAGTGAGCGGCATCATACAACCGAGTGTATTTGTTGTTGCTGTGTTTTAATTTTATCTTACACCCAGGTTACGTATTAAGTCGTGTGATGGTGTACAAACGTATGAAAAAAAAAATATATGATAAAAAGTATTATTCGAAAAAAAAGTACGTGAATTCGTTATGTTATGAGTGGTCGTCGTTTTGTTTCCTCTGGTCAGCTTGCAACGCTGTTGTGGGAGTGTGTGCGATAAATACACACGCAGGGTTTGAATAAAGCGAGAGACGTGGAATCTGCTATCGCAGCGACGAAATCAGTCGCCGTCGCGTACATGCGAATATGGCCCTGGTGAGATAGCGGCCAATACCTTCCCCTCGCCAACTCAAGCCCCACCACACCAAACCAATCCAATCCTCGAGCGGACGAGATCCGTTTGCGTTATTTCTGTTCGGTTGAAGTGTGCGGGAAGAACGCGGCAGACAGACGGGCAGAGCACCGTGTGCGGAAGGTGACAGAAAATCGATCCAAAGCCGATAACAATCGAAACACACATACACACAGCTCACGGTTAGCTCACCGCGCCAAACGCGGTACGGCGTGAGAAGCACGACGGCACGGAGTGAGAAGACCGCTCGTACGCTCGGGCGTTCCTCACCTCACTCGCACACACTACAGCACCGTTCGCAGCGGTTGTGTGTGTGTGTGTCGGTGTGCTCGTGCTCTTGGGGCACGCTGGTCTCTTTGGCGCTTGTGTGTTTGGGCGCTTATCTCGCAGCAATCTATTGCTCTGTGCGGCGACCGGTATCGGACCGGCATTAATATTGTACGGTATCGGCGCAAGTAAATTGTATTTTAGCGCTTTTGTGCTGCTCCCTTTTCTCCCCTGTCAGTGAAGGGGGATGAGCGGGGTGCATTGGGGGTGGACAGCAGCAGCAACAGCATTGTGAATAGTGGTGAATGTGGAGATGAATATGACGCGCACTGGGCGACACAAGCGATTCGGTACAATACAATACAGGCACTTTACCTCGTTCGAAGGCGTGTTTGTCATTTATTGTTACTGTTGATTTAATTTTCATTTGCCACTCGGTAGCTTCCCTGTTAGTGTGCAACATGGAAGCTGATAGGACAGTGTTTTTGTTTTGAGAGATATTAAAAAGAATGTATTTTTGTAGTCTTTTTGTAAGAATTTCCAAACAGTATTACCTTTTATTGAATATTAAGTTTCAAAAAAGAGACAAAAACAATAACTTGCCCCTATTTTGTAATTTCTTCCGTTAGCTTATCAAACAAGCTTTTAAGCAGGCTGTTTATTGCGATTTTGAAATTTCTCACTTCGATCGTGGCATCGTGAGATGAGAGAGATTATGGTGAGATAAAACGCTCACTACGATCTTGTGCAGTGTTGAAAGCAAGCCATTTAAGATAAACCTGTTAAATTATTTATTTTTAAATCATTGCGTACAGTTTCAGTGGTAAAAGTGTTGAGTTTGAAAAAAAGGTGCTCACGTGAAACAACACAGTGAAAACAAGCAAATTAAAAATTTCCCTTTGAAAAAAAAATGCACTTGCACCACGTGCTAAGCCGTCGTCACACCGGTAAATCGAATTCGCGCAAATCAATTTATTTATCCTGCCGTGTGCGTAAGTGGGCATGTGCCATGTTTGTGTTGAAGTGAATAAACGTAAAAATAAAAGCAGCTCAATAAAAATACAACCCGTGCTCGGTCTGTTAGTTCGGCCCGTGTTGATGTTTTGCCGTACCGAGAGCAGCGCCAGCCACGGCCACCATCAACAATCGAACGTGCGAACGCGACCAGACAACAAAACGGAGCACAGCAAAATCATCACACCCTTTTATCCGCCATGTGCAAGCAACAATAAAGGAAGGAAGAAGCAAAAAATACCACACAAAATAAAACCAAAACACGCGCAACGCGTAAACTCCAGCAGCAGCAGCAGCAGCGCGAGCATGCGGCATAGCATAAAGATCGTCGTCGTCGCCGTTATAAAAACCGTGCGGGCGATGTGAAATATTTTTCCCCGAGCCCAATTCGTGTTTTGGCAGCTTGGCTTTTTCCCCCCGTCCTTCGTGAGCTCAGGAGTAAACAATTCGTTCGACAACGAATGCAACTCGGCATGACAATCGAATGCAGCGCAATTATGGCAACCGGTGCGGGTAAGTTGATGCAGGTGGGCGTGCGGGAACGGTATCAAAAATCACTCCCAACACACAGACCCACACACTGGTGACCACAACGCAACTGTTGTCCAGCAACGAGTGGCAGGGTGGGGGGAGGTGTGTGAATGTTTTTGCAGCGAGGGGTTTATTGTTTCGCAATTTAGATATTTATTTTTTGTCGCATCTCCCGTTTTATTTACGTTAGCTCTGCCAGGGTTGATATTTATGGGTGCCGGCCGCTGGTTTACTGTCGGCCTGTCGAGCTTTGTGCGTACGGGAATGATGAGTGGCTTGGCCGGATCCAGCGTGGTGCTTTTATTTACGCGTTAATCCGCCGTACCATGCCGATGTTTTCACGTGTGCACGAGGACACGCGTTCCGGGCGGCGCCTTTTGCTCGCACCTGAGTTATTCTAATGGATTGAGAATATTGCAATGGTTTGGAAAAATAGTATAGCAAATGCAAATGGGGGGAAAAACGTTGAACGCTTTTGGAAAACGACAACCAAAAAGCTCACTATGGGAATGGTCACTTATTACGGAGATTTGGCCCGGTACAATGTTTTTTCTCCTCCATTCAACCGTGCGACGTTGTTTTTTGTTGATGTTTATTATTGCGTGAAGCTTTCCATGTTTTGCTCAGCAAACACGTACCCTTGCCCAACACATGCATATCTAGCACACCGAGAGCCACCACACTAGGTTTTAAGGGGTTTTTTTTTCTTTGTTTTTTGTCCCTCCTCCACGGGAAGGCAGTGTATTTTTATAACTAAATTGTCACTATTATGTTTTCCATTTTGGGGCTTTTGGAGGCGGCGTGAGCACCGACGATTCGACAGTTTTGTGACGGCTGGTGATAAATAAAAATTTATGTTGCACCGTTTTGCCGAATCGGTTCCCAGAGAGGGTTGGTAGGTAGCGTAACCAAATAAATCAGCACCGAATGGAGTTTGTAAACAAACGCAAAATAAACTGGATGGATTGGAAAAGAGAGGGCGTGGAAGGGGTACAAAACCGCAAGCACAACTTATTTTGTGCCATAAATCCTGTGCTTCGGTAGTGGTAGCGATTTATGTTTAACTCAAACGTGTAGCAAACGCTAGAAAAACAAAACACATACACTCTCTCTCTCTCTCGCCCTCTATCGCTCTCTCTCTCTGTGTATTGGGGATTAAATTGCGTCAACCACCATCCAACGCATTCCAAGCTATCTACCATGCGGGGCCTGCAGCGTGGAGTCGGCCCCACTTATCGGTGGCTTTCAATCAGCCCAAGCCCTTTCGGGCGGAATATAATTCAATTCCTTCGGATCGCTGTTATCGTGCGCCCATCCGCCTTGATAGTGAGCGATAAGAAAATAATGTCCCTCTCCTTCTTCTCCCCTTCGCCCCCCTTTTCTCTTCCGTTGGATCGAGTGGAGAAAACGGAGGACGCATAGATAAGCGAAGCATGCTGGAGCGCTGGAGCTCGTCGTACCATATCTCGCCGTAATTCGTGCGCTTAAAATAGGCTAAGTGGGGTTGGGCCGATGCTCTATCTTATCGGTGCGCTAGCGTTTGGAAAGTCCTGCCTCGGGGAGAGAGAGAGAGAGAGAGAGAGAGAGAGAAAGAGTGTGTTTTCAACGACACACACACGAAATGCTTTCTACAGATCGGGTGGATTTTGTTTAATTTCCTATTAAGAAATCGATAATGAGTGTTTTGTGTCCTTTGCTACAAGTAAGTTGCTCGACATTTCACTACGCTTTACCGGTCCTGCATTGTATATTTTAAGCATTCACAATAGAAAGCCGTGCCAGCTTGCCATAAACCTGCGAGTAGTGATTTCCAGCCCGTTAGTCATAGTTAGGCCGCTGCTGCCGCCATGTGCGTTGTGCTTCATTCCAAGTAAATGGAAATGACTTCATTTCGCGCTCGGCACACCAGCGAATGCAGATGTTTCCTTCTTTGCTTATCGGCTTGGCAAACCGATAGTGTGTACCCGAGAGTGCTGCGCTTTGCGAACAGCTAGTAGAATGTTAATGTGCGCTCACACATTCCCCGATAACGGCCAACGGCCTAGAACGCCAGCCCCATTAGTCTTTGACGTTGTTTTGTGCTGTTTTCTGTGGGCTTTAGTCAAAACAACACACACACACACCAAACGTCGCACGATCGTCGTGATAAACCATATTTTACATTTTACCCAAAAAATTACTACGCACAATGTGGTGCTTTTGTACTAGGTGCTTGTGTCTATGTAAGGCAAGCCGGGAAACTCTCAACCCCATTTCGCTGTTCGCATTCAGGTGAACGGATTAAAATTATTTATAAACATAAAAAACACGCTGCGCCATGCGAAAGCGATATACCTTCGTTTTGCGATTATTTGTCCCCCCTCACCCCACCCCCCCTTTCGCTACGGTGTTCGTGATTTTTCAACCGATCGCGTGCACGGGTTGATAAGAATTTTCCGTCCTTTCTTACGGTGGCGAGCTCATACGGCAAACACACACACACACACACACACACAAAACGGTTGAGGCTCTGCCACTATGATGCGATAGCAATCGCTTCACATTGCCACTTGGTTTTTCCCATTTTTTTTTTCCTTTTTTCTTTCCGCTTACATCGACGCGCACTCAGCAAAAGAAATGCAAAACAAAAGCATTCCGCTCTGTTGGAAGGGGGAAGGAGGAAAATAGGGGGAAGGAAATGGTTCCACTCGAGCCCCCTCCCCCCCTCCGCCATCTTGTTTGTGCGGGGATAAGCACCGATATCAATGGCCATAAAAAGTGAATTAAGGTCCTGTCGAATCGTTCGCGATTTTCCCTTCCGCACCGTTCCCATTTCCCGTGTTTCAATCTTCAGTGGAAAACTTCCATGCAAAGGAAGTGCCAGTACCGGTGTGGAAAGAGGGTTTGTGTGAGAGTTTTGTGTGAGAGTGTTTTCCACGTGATAATCATGTGTTTAATTATAATTGCTGGCGCGGCTGGCGGGGCTGTTTGCGAGAAAATTTGCATGTAAACTTTCTTATCCTTTGCCGGTGCCGCATACCGACGAGACTAGGTACACACACACACACGCTAAGAGTGTGGCGCTAAAAGGATTGCAAAGAAAGCAGCTTTTTATCGCACGCACACACACACACACACACACGGACGGGGCACCATGCTAATCAGCCGACAGTGTGCGAAAGGAGTGTGTTGTAACGCGCTCGTTTATAGGCGCGTTGGGGAGGGTGGTGGTTTTGAAGGATCTCAGTGTTGATTTTGTTACTCCATTTCCCTCCCCATTTTCATCCGCGTTTTCACTGGGAAAAGAAAAGGTTGCAGAAAACGGGTGTGGTTGTACACAGCCAGTCTGCCGGTGCTTTATCGTGTGCGTGGCACTGCGATGGAGCCGTTTGGTGCCATTTTTCCTGGCGAGATAAGATTTAAATTATATTGTTTTTCTCTCTCACTCTCTCTCGCTCTCTCTCTCTCGTACGCTCCGTTTCCATTTAGCGGCTCTTGTTGCTTTCCATTTTCTTATCGCTTTCCGTGTGTCTCCTTATGCTTTCCCCTCTTGCGCCCCACGCACGGTGCTTTAATTTTAAGCTTTTCCTTCCCAAGATATGGCCCCCACACCACGACTCGCCGGCTGCGGGTTATTAATGTGTGTAGTGAAATGAGAGAAGGAAACAACCCATGAAACAGAAAAAAACACAGCAACGAAAAAAACGGTCGCATACACCACACCGTTCTAGCGCCTTTATGTTGCGTGGGGACGGAATGCGGAATCAGACTCGATCTAGGGAAGCCTGTACGCGCAGCCACATCAGGATATGGATGCGAGAAATGCGGCAATTACTATCGCAAGTCCATAAACCTTATCCTGGCAGTGCCCCGGGGGGATCGGTGAGTGTTAATGCAAGCAGCAGGGCGCAGATAGGCGAAGCGCAAAGGGGTACCTCAGCAACCGGCGGCAGGACGCGCACCAACGCACGGAAGGACGGTCGGTGGTAGAATTTTAAATGGAACTCATAAATCGAGACGCGCACTAGCAACGGATGGCGCTTATTATGGGTTGTGTGGATGGGTTTTTTTTTGTATCAAACAAAAGGGTGAGAAAAGGAGTTAACCAGTGCAGAGAGAAGAAAAGGAAATGGCCAACGAATTGGATGAAACAAAAATAGGTGCGGTAGGCTTCGGTTTGGTAAATTAGTAAAAAAAGGAGCATAAGTTTACAAGGACATTTTGATACACAATCGTTAAAAAAAAAAGAAAGAAATTATGCTTATCATAATTGTTATTACTTACCATTAATCACAAACAATTGTTCGTTTCTGTAACGAAAGCAAAAATGAATCGTTAAAACAATTAATTAACCTACTTTGCTTGCTTTTATTGCAATAATTTAAAAACAAAAATTCCGAGAACTTTTTATTCGATGACAAAAAGGCCGTTTTACGACTCATTAATTTACAAAAATCCAAACCAAAATTCAACCCGATTTTCATACAACGCACCATATACCCAAAATGAACGCGCATCGTGTCCATCACACCATCATTCAAATAAATATCAGATTAATGACTGTCCAGGGGGTCGGGAAAAAACGAGAGACAGAACACAGAGAGAGAGAAAAAAAGGGAGATAAAGGATGCAGCATCAGGCAAATGGCCCCGCTGGCTATCGCGCGCCACCGTCACGATAAGATAAAGGTTTATGCTTTTTGGTGTGCGTGCTCCTTTGCATACGCTTTCTTCTTCACTGTTGCTGCTGCTGACCCCATGCTGGCGCTACCCGCTGGCCAACAAATCGGTCAAATGGGTGGGTAGAGTGGGGAGGGATGACCATAAGCGAACGATACAAAAGGGTGAGTGATTACACCGACGCATCGTAAACTGCGCCAAAAGGATACGTTTGTCCGATGCCTTTTTTTTTTTGGTTTAACGTTTGTTTATTCGCATCCTGCGCCCGCTCGTAGTAAATTCTCATTCATTGTACCCATTTAGCATAAATTTTTGCGCCAAAGCACACGAAAGAGCAAAACCAAACCAGCCAAGGGATTATTTTATGTTTTGCTCTTTTTTGCTCTTTTTGTCCTTCCAATGTTTATTGCAAACGATTGTGCGATAGCGATTGCTCTCGCGGTAAATACGAAAGTGCGCATATACGGTGGCGCCATCTATTGATCGCTACCGGGTACTGTGATTGCGGGTTGGGCGAAGAAATGGCGGGAAATGGTTGTATTGGAAAAGGACAGTCAATGGGAGATTTTGCTGTTGGTGTGATAAAACGGTTTGAATGGAAAATCACACTCACACACAATCGACAAGCGTGGGTCAAACGCGCGCTGATAGATAAATGGATTAACATGGAGTGTTTCTAGATATGTTAAAGCGCGGATTAAAATTCATTCAAACGGAAAAAATGTGAACGAACAAAAGTGGCAAACTTTATTGTAAATTCCATTTTTATTAATTTATTCATGAAATATTAAAGGCTAAATTTTCTAATTAATTTTCCTTCTCTCTCTTTCCAGGTAAGTCACAAAACAACGTTTATTTGCATGTACCAGCGCGCAGATGACGAGAACTGGCAAGTTATAAAATTGATAACAATTTGCGTTTTTTTTTCAAACGCTCCATAAAATTTAACCAAACACCGTCCAATTAGGAAACGTTTCTTTTCGTACCCTTTTGCAATTGTTTCACGTCTTTTTTATCTTTACCTCACACACACACACATAACACTAAGCTGTTGCGCGTTGTTGATACCGTGTCGACCCGCGCGCCCATCCCATCCACTCCTAACCCATTTAATCGTCACCAATTGAATCTACTTACGGCGGGCTCGAGCGAGCGCACCGGAGACAATCATTCCAACCAAGTGCATCTAAACTATCGCTTATCGCCGGGGTACCGCGGGTTTTCACCTACCCGCTGCAGCCCGCATTCCGCATCGTTTCCCCCCAGCCGCCCAGTCGCACTCGAGTTCCTTCGGTGCGCTGCACTTATCATCGCCACTTTATCATTCGTTCGTGGTGTGGCGTATGTAAAGCAGGCGCACAGACACACACAAAACGTTTGGTACCGTCGGTGTTTTGTTGTTGTTCTCCACCGCTGTGTTTCACACGTGGCCCACCCCGTGGCCTCAGTTTCAGCTTTATTACTACACTTATTTTGCATTCCGGTACTTTTTGTTTGTTGTTTATGTTGTCTGTCTAGGGGCTGGGAAGGGTTGATTTTTTTGTTTCGCATCGCTACCTTCTTTTAGGTTTAACCACCCTTTTATCATACACACATACACGGGAAGCTAGTCAAATGTGGATGGCACTTCGTAAAATAGTGCACCCGGTGTGCGGATGTGCACTGTGTGCCCTCCCGCTTCGCTTTTTATCAATATCTGTCTGTGTTTTTTTTCTGTTTTTTATACACTCTTTTTACTGTGCTCTTTAAAAAAAGCACTATCGCTTCCACAAACCTGAAGCGAAAACAGAACCGAAACGCTCATCATGCATAAAAAAACAGCACACACCAAGCTGATCACTTTTATAATGTGAGAGGTGTGTGTATCGCAAATGCGTTGACTCGGCCACTTTTATCCGTGTTCCGGGTCCGGGGCTCTTGCTGTGTCGCGAACCGTCGGACGGCAAATGGAGAGGAATAAATTTAAAAATGATAATAATGCCACCCGTCCCACCCTTCCGGGGCGGGTGTTCCAATATGGACGTAAATAATGCTGAAATAAAACACACCTCAGCTGCGGCACGGGCGTGGGTGTTATCGGGCATTTCGGGTAGTTGTTTTTGGTGGTGTGCTTTTTGATGGCAAAAAGAGAAGTGTACTTTTACATTTTTTTTGCACATCCTCCACATGCTGTAAAAATGAATAGTTGTTTTTCAGTTTTTTTATCTTTTCAAATACTTTAGATATTTTATAAACTTAACAAAAGCCATTTCTTGTAGTTATTTTCGATATTTGAAGCATCTTTTGCACTTTAAGCTTTTTTATATTTTAATCGTGTAAAAAATTAACGAGCCACCCTGTGCTACAATGGAGACGCCTGGTACTTCACGATACGATCGATCATGGTCGAGAGCGCCGTTTGCTAATCGAGTGGGCCACTTTTCCGAATTATTGCATTTGCCTGCAATTCAGATGAACGTGATGCCACAAAAATTGCAAAAAGGAAACACACAAGCCAGTGGATTAAACGATCGAGTTCATTACGGAGCCGGCATTCGGCGGCACTACTGGTCGACCTGTAAAGCGCTAACGCCCAAACCCCTTTTATGAGGCCTTTATTTTGTTTTTGTTTATTTTTTTTCCCTCTCGCTACTTCCAGCACGGTTTGCAGAATCGACAAAAAAGACGGCAAAGCACACCAAACTAAGGCAGAAAAAAAATAACAAACGGTTTAAAATTTAAGTAAGTACGTGCCGGTGGTGTGCACCGAGTTTTGGTTCGGGTTGCTCGAAGCTTCTGTTTTTTTTTTTTGGTCTGTTATTTTTATAAGCAAAAGGCGCACGATAGTTTTGGCTAGTTTGGCTAGGTGAGATAAGAACCTGCCGTACACCTTGCCGTGCCATCGTGCACGTTTACATTTGCGATATAGTACCGAAAGAAGGAGCACACACACACACACACACAAACTTCCCAGAGTTCGCTATCCTGAACATCAACCTTAAAACGAGCCTGATGGCAAAATAGTTCCCGCTTTCGGGTTAGCGCGTAAAGAAAAAGGGGTTGCTCGCCTTTTTTTTCCATTTCCACGCTCCCAGCTGCAATTTTTACACCCACCGGAGTTGCATTTTAGTGGACCAGCTCCGGTGCAAGCCTTGCTGTTTGTTCATTGTTTTTCGTGAGGGTATGCATTTTTTGACGGGGTTTTTTTTTTCGGGGCTATTTTTATTTTACTGCACCGTTTCACCTTTCTCATACCCCATACACCTTGTGCATTCAACTCATTACCACCCGTGCACGAAGGATGGTTGTTTTACTTTTGATGGTACACAGTTGTTGTTTTTTTCCTCTCTCTCTCTCTCTCTCTCTCTCTCCCTCCATTCTGCTGATCCACAAACTGTTAAGCGAAATGCAGTCCTCGGTACACACTACTAGCACGGTCATTGCTGGCGCTGCTGATAAAACTGCAAACTCCCATCAGTTTACCTCGACGAAACAGCGAGCAAGACAAACAAACACACAAATTTCGGGGCACGAAACTGGTCCAGGTGGTGCCCATTTCTTTATCGTTGCAGCTAGGGTTTTTGCTTTGGTTTTGAGAACCACGCGAAAGCACCAATGCCCGCGCCCCGGCTGGTGCACCTTTCCCGCCCATCCCGCCAGTATATGTGTTTTTATATTTTATTTCATTCCCGTGCTCTTATCGCACCGTGTTGTTGATTCCCAAGGTCTTCTCACGCAGATCACGTGCCGTGCCGTAAAGATGATCAAGGCAGTGGGCACGAAACGGAACTGCCCCCCCGGGCGGGGGTTTTCATATCGTTTTTCACAACCGGGTTTTATGATGGTTTTGCATACATAAATGCCATCCACGGTCCGTCCCTCTCAACAATGCGCTGTGCACGATGGTGCTGCACTGGCCATCATCATAACTATGCTTCCCCGGAAAAAGCAGGGCACGGAATGGTCTATCGGCCCTTATCAGTGTGCAGCTGGCTGGCTGGCTCCCCGGTTGGTCACTGTGAGAGTTCCTTATCGGAATAGGAAACGGGTTCGTGGGGAAGGAGCGTAGAAGCAGATGATGGCCGGAAGAAATGGTCGGCGAGGATGACTTTCCTTGGGTGAAATAAATGTCTCCATGCTTGGTGAAAGACCGCACCGATTAGTATTCCGAG
The DNA here is from genome assembly GCF_943734735.2 of Anopheles gambiae. Taxonomy (NCBI): domain Eukaryota; kingdom Metazoa; phylum Arthropoda; class Insecta; order Diptera; family Culicidae; genus Anopheles; species Anopheles gambiae. Next base: position 25,040,788 of record NC_064602.1, read on the forward strand.
CTGAGGATCGTACCTTCTAGCACGTAGTGTTCTTACCTTACGAGCGTTAATGGTATCAGCACGGGTTTGCTATTGATGCTATCACAAGCAGCAGCAAAGATATGCAAGCTTGGAATACAGTTGAGTCATATAAATGCAGCTGACTTGAAGCAACGAATTTGGATCTGCTTTTGTTGTATTTCTGTACCTAATCATTTGTAAATTAAATGAATATGGGGGTTTTGAGGGATGATAATGGTAAAATTATGTGATAAAATGAATAAAGGTTTGTAGAAACACTACACGAATTTGAAGTTCTACAAGCTTAAGGACATAAAACAGTAAAATATTTAAAATTTCTTTCTTCTTCATTAAATGAAGGCACCATATCTGAGTTTGTTTAAGTTAGCAATAATTACAAAACTCTACCCGTTTACTCCTAACCCCATGCACACAGATCAATCACGATGGCTGTTGAAGCAATTGCACGCCACTGCCAGACGACGACACCAAATCTACCCTTCAGCTGATAATATACACTCCAAAACCGTATCGTCCGATAATCAATTAACCATGACTCGAATGTTCCCTCCATCCTGGCGGAGCCCCTCCCCTCTCGGTCGCGACTGATAACCGACCGATTGCGTGCGCTGCATTTTCCATCGCCGTGCCCTATCTCACCTGTCCTATCAAGCCCCGATAACGACCGCCCTAGTCCGCCCCGGCTGCTGCTGGTCGACTTTTGATTAGCCCAGCAAATTATGTTCAGCAGCGTGCAGCGCTGTGAAGATGTTTGCTTATCTGTCACAGCGGAGAGCGCGAGTATGTGTATGCGCGCCGTCATTCAAGCGCAACAAAACGGCGACGCACGAGCAAAAAAAACACAACAGCGCTTGGAGAGCGAAATTTGATCTAAACACTGATAAGCAAACCATCGATATGGTTGCGTGAACTGTCTTCGGGCTGAGCTCACGCTTATCAATTAGCCACACACGCACACACAATACAAGGTCTGCTTGACAAGCAGCGATGTTCATCGGAGAGGCCGTGTGTGAAACAAATCGATCACTTTCTGGGGGCCCCCCGATTGGCGATAGATAGGCTGAGAGCGGGGGGTGATTTTAGATAGCTGATGGAGCTATCTAGAAGTAAAACGTGTACCGTACCATTGATAAGCGCATTTGAATCATCGGCACAGTGAACTCGGTATTAGTATTGTTTGTCGTATCCTCTGTAGTAAAGGGGAAAGTTGGCAAAAATGCGGAGTAGACTCCGATCCAGCTACGAGAATATCGGAACCGACTGCGGAAATTGAAAGTAGTTACGCTCAGCATTGTCCGGAGCCGTTTGGAATCGTCTGAAGTCATCCGGAATCGGCCGGAGTCATCCGGAGTCAGAGTCAGCCTTAGTCGGAGTCATCCGGAGTCGAAGTCCGACTTCAATTCTCATTTTTTTTTTCTCTTTCGCTTTGCGCATAAACTTCTTGAATCATGGCAGGGTCCAGTCGACTCCGACTCCAGCCAACTACGAACAACTCCGGCCCACTTCGGTCAACTCCAATTCCGACACTGGCTGACTGTCGATAACTTCGGACGACTCTGGACGACTCTAGGAGGTACTAATGGTTCCGATTATGCCGGAATCGAAATCGGACTAACAATAGTAGTCGGATCGGAATCGTTGGTGAACTCCAGAGAGCACACCACCAATCCTCTAGCTCTGGCGTATCCTCTGCAAGTTCTGTCATAGTATGCAAGTTCATAGTATTTGTTCTAACGCAGTCATTGTGGCCGCTCAAGATAGATATGAAATGCGAATGCTCCAAATCCCTGAGACTTACATTTGCGCCATAAATATGCATATCAAACCCGTGCGCGACATCTCTGCCTCCCTCGTTGCGCGCGAATGTTCACTATCTAAACCCATTTGCCCGATGCATACTGCTGTAGAACCGCCGGTAGAAGGGAAAAGATAACAATCACAACCTCGGAAATGCACGGCCTGTATCACCTCCTACCGTTCGTATCCGACACGAGAATCTTGTCCGAGACCAACCCCCAGCGTGCAGCTCAAACGAACGGCATCAATCTCCGGCACTTCCGTCCATCCTAGCAAGAGTCGGACACGATAACGCACGAGCGCGCTGCTCGCACTCCGATTTACATCCACGCGACATCCACTAACCCAGTCTTGCTTTTTTGACGCTACAGGAGAGCGAGCAAAGGGGCCGATGTTTTTGGTACCGGCATGTCCCGGGATTCAAGCGCTGCGGGTTACTTGCTGCTCGCGACAAAATCATCGTGACACGTTGATGCTGCTCCCAGTGTGTTTGTGTCAAGATTACATCGTTTGTGCCGTTTTCAGCACAAATTTGCCATCGCGGTTGACTCGCGCAGCCGAAGTGACATAGGCTGCTGGTGCATCGGTACCACCACCTGTATACGTGTGTGTGTGTGTGTGTGTCTCCACTGGTGAGAGTCTCGTAAGCGCATTACAAGCTCTTCCCGGCCTCATGGCCACAGCGTAATAGCAGCAGCAGCAGCAGCACCGGACCAGTAGCTACGCTTGCTTATCGTAAGGTTTTCATTTCCGGATACGAGGTTTTATCTTTCGCTCGTACCATGTTTATGTTGTCGTTCTGCGTGATACGCGGTCCAGGGCTACGGTGGTACGTCTCCTCCAAACCACTGTGGTCGTGCAGGGGATCTGATGCCATCGTGTTGCCTTTATTGGGGCAAATGTAGCGCCAACTGTGCTACACGCTGCAGCTATGGGGGTCAGTGCACGTTCTGTACATCAAAACTCGGTCGTTTTGTCAAGCTACAACGACGTGCTGGCTGCTCGTTGACCGCTTTGCAGCAGGGAGAAAGCCAAAGAAGGGAGAGAACTAGACAAGGAGAGGTGACATTAGCGCGCGTCAGTGGGATAACTCGGTCGATAAGCGCCGGATAGGGTTCTGACAGATGAGTTTGAATTTCAAAACAGTTGGAATGCGTACAATTCTGATGTAGCTTCTGCACGCATGCTCTCTTACCGATTAGTAACATTTGAAAGTCTTGCACAAGGTGCACTAATCATCACCGGTGATTGAAATGGAAACTTCAAAATTCTTCTTGAACTTCTTTCCTGAAAGGCACACACTACAGTGTGCAATCGAACAGTCGAAAACTTTTTCCCTTTCCCGTTCGTTAATCAAACAAAAGTGCCATTAATCACCCACCTCGGACACCCAATGACAACGCGATGCAGACCGAAGATGCTGATGTGCGCTTGTGTTCGATCGCTCTTGGCGCATTGTCGCCATCATTTCATCGGACTTTTGTGCTTCCGTTCTGATGTAGAACCTAGCTCGCTAGCTCGTTCGGCAGGCGTGGAGAAACGCGTTCGGTGCTTATCAGTTGTTTCAATCTTTCGTGTGTCGCTTATCGGGACCGGCCTCTGGGCCTCGAGTGCTGGCTGGTCTCCGCATGAGCATGGCAAAGCGAGCAGAAAAGATTTGCCACCCCCTGAATGGAAGGGAGTCAGAGCAAGAGAGAGAGAGACGTGTGTACGAATGTTAATAACGTACCATGTTTGACTAGCGATAAAGTTATGATGAATATTTTTCGCTTATCTTCGATATCGCGCGGCCGGTTGGCTGTGCTTGTGTTTGCTGCGTGCCCCGCATCGGTCGGATGCTTCTTGCCTCGACCAGGGACGCAACCGGCGGAAGTATGGTACGGTCGCGTCCGGTTTCTTTTGCTTTTTACCACAGCCTCTACCTCTTGCACCGAGAGACGGTGCTCGTACAGGGCTATCAGAGGCTTCTATTAGTGCCTTATCTAGTTGTGTCCGACGAATGAGCGAGCGGGAACTTCGCCACGGCTCGATGCTGCTGCTGCTACCGATGGATCGGCGATTGGATTCCACTTCCTTGTGGCACGGTTTTGGGTACACATTAGGAGCGCCCGCCTGCTGTAGATATAGACGCTGATAGGGAGCGTACATTTACATATATACCGGTACGCATCCACCCTCCATGTGGGCCCTCGCCGATAAGACTCGCCCCGTGCCCACGTCTGCCTTATTGGCGTTTTGAGAAGTCGACGTTGCGTCGATACGCAGACCATTCCGTGAGGTGTCTAAGAATATTGAGAGGCAGGAAAGCGCTCACTGGGCGAGGTGTCCAAATATAGCTTCATTCCCATATCTCTAGCCGCTCTTTATCGCACACTCGGATCTAGCGTTGTCGGGCCGGGTCGGCGGGTGTGCGGAAAGGTGTGCTCGCCTGGCCCTTCAAATCAACAAACCAATCTCCCTACACTCAAGCGCCGCTCCTCTTCGCCGGCCGCTTCACTCACAGTCTCGAGGATGGCTCTTTTCTTATCTTTGCTGCGCGCAATTCGATTATATCTCAATCCTCCGGCAGTTCATGGTGGAAGTGGCCCAAGATGTAACACCCCACCGTTGGCCTCGGTTGCTAGTGCGCCCATCTGGTGCGGTTCAGTCGTAGAGTGACTAGCGCGCCGATAACAACACGGGGAGGACCTCGCTGCTGTCCGTGAGAAGTTCATTCCGGTTGAGCAGTTGGTGCGTGCGTGTCTTGTTAAGTAGTGCCCATTTAAAGTGAAATTGTTTTTTGTATTGAAATCAGTGTGCAAGTGTACCTTATATTGATGGGAATTTACCAGTGTGTGCGTGTTGGAAACAGTGTACCACCAAAATTGAAATTCAAGAAATCTGTCCAAAAATATATGAAGCAAATTGCTTGCAATATTAACAAGTGAAGCGTGCTCAACTTCTAAGTGAATTTAAGTGTAGGTTCCGGATTGTACATCCTCAACCGCACGACCCCTCCCCGTATGTTGGCAAGCAGTTGGCGCATATGAACGTCTTGCGCATCCATCAGTACCACCGACCAGTGAGCGACGGCCTCGAGATGCATCCCAAGCTTTACGAGCTGTTACGCTCGAGAAGCACCAAGATCAGGCTCGGTAAGTGCGAATAATTGCCCGGACAAGATGCAAGATGTACAGTGTGCTCACCGTGGTGGGGATTAACTTATCTCTCCTACCTGATAACGCGTCTCGTGCGCTTTCGTTATCTCCAAAGTCCACTCGCTTTTTACAAGGCCGGAAGATTTTGGAGCATAAAACAATTGATATTGTAGCTGAGATTTTTTGCTCTTGTCGGACGGAGATGCCGAATGTTCGTTATCGTTTTTAATCACCTTTTTCGTTTGCAAATCTCGTCTCAACGACTGTGACAACGTTTATCTCTCTTCAAATGGAATTCGGTCCGTATGATTCCATCAAATCGTGGCGCATTTGCTTTTGTCAGAGCTGCTCGGTGTCTTTCCCGGTAGTTCACCCTGTTGATGCTTTCCTAACGTCTTCTCTCCATAGCTGAAAGCATTCAATCCAGACGCTTATCTTTTAGTAAGCTTTTTCTATATTCCGCTCCCTCCCATAACTTCCTATGTCTGCTATCGGCACCTTGGATGGCACAGACGTTCTGTCAACGTTCGTGGTGTGATTCGTTGGATTCCTACCAAACCCCCAAGGCTCATGCCATCGCACTGTTTAGGATCAGCGTCTGACAGCGGTGTGATTCTCTCTCGCAGCGAAGACTTAATGCACCTCAATGGCACTCACACAGACAACATTCAGACATTCATCTTCTAATATTGGTTGCATTTTATCTCCTTTTTTAACTTCTTATTTTCCCTGAACAACGCCACACCTAGACTCACTATCACTTTCGCCCACCTGTTTGCGTAGAGTTGCATTCACATCGGAGCGAACGCTATCGCAACGATGACAGGTAGCTAGTTATTTTCACCTTATTTTCAGCCACTTCACTACACATTTGTGTATGTCTCAACACCAACACCCACATGTATGTACAGACACTCTGTGCAAATGCAAATAAAAACTTCGAGCACTACACCAAGACTCCCTCTCCCCTGATGCCATTGTGCTTGCAGCCAGCTGGGGTGTAAATTCTGTTTGCGAAGGACACCATTATCCAGCGTGTCTGTACACTTACTTTTTGTCTACTCGGGTCTTCCGTCGTCTAGCAGCGCCAGATCTCGTTGCCCCGCCAGATCTAGCTCGGTACGACGAAATGTCTGCGATAACAGTCCCGAGATAAGTCCCTCGCTATCAAACAGCAAACAGTGCAGCATTAGTTCTGCTCTATTCGCTTGCAAAGTCATGCAGAACTCGAAGTGTCTGGACATATACCTTACTGGAGGAATGCAATGTCCAGCTTCCTACACATTATTTTCACATCTCTCTACCTCACATGTAAGGGACGTGAAGTTATGGCTTGGAGTTTCTGCTTTGCTGTCTTCATTGCTACCAATTGTAGATTTTATTTTAAATTCAAATTGGAAATCATTTCAAGAGCAAAAAGCCTTTTTTCAAATGTTTGCCTTCTAAAACGATTCGTACAAAACTACGATGCACAAGTTTTGACCGATAAGAACATCAGCCTCGTGGCAAGCAAACCGATGGCGCACGCCTCACCCAGTGCCTCGCAAGAGCAAATAAGGTACACACGTTTTACAAGCCCTGCCACTGCCATCGACACGACCATCTGCCGCATCTTATCTGATCTTATCTGTGCAAACGTTGCTGTGCATGGTTTGATAACAGAGTCCATCCAGCAGGCTTGGTTACCTCCAAGCCCCGGAAGACATTCATCTTTGTTGACTGGCCTGGACGAGGTGGGACGTTTCGTGCTCGTGATTGTTATTCAGAACTTTCTTGTGCTTTTCAAACAATTTTGTAGACATTTTACATATAGCTTTTTAAAGCTCGTTGAACACAGTACACATTCATATTCTTATGTATGTTTCATATATCTTTTATATTCTAAGTGCTATAAATCATGCAATGGATATTCTAATTTCTATAAATCTTGTGTTTGAAATGTGTTGAAAATTCCGTTTGTATTACTTTTCATTATCTAAATATAAAACTAAAGTCTCTGTCAATAATTTCTTGAACACAAATGACTGTTTAAAGATTTATTGTTTCCCTAACATTTAAAAATTCCCTCAAATAATATCGTTTCAAGATCCGTGTACTAACTTTAAATACAAGCTTATTTTTACCCTTTTATCGTCATCTTAACTTGTTTGATTTTGCCAAGCAAAAACTTGCTGGAGAGTTTTTTTGTGTTTCACCATTTTACACATAGCTATTGATTTATCACGACAAGCTTTTACCGCAGTAAAGCATATCAGGATCGAACACAAAACAAACCACCACTCTTATCCTCCCCGGTTGGTGGACAAATGATTTTTCGAACGAATGAATTCCGCTCAACACCTTAAGTCAATGTATTGCACTCCGACAAAAAAAAACAAACCCCTCCTCTGCACACTATTTCAATCTTCCAATAGCAAAAGCTAAATAGAAGCAGACTAGCCAACTGCCCGTGTAACAGAGCAACGTTGCAAGATCAGAAGGTGTGTTGTGCCTTTTTCCCTCACACCCATGTGTCTGGCACTGGTTGTTCGGAAAACAAGCCGACCACAGCAAAAAAAAAACACGCTCGGAAAATTCGCTCCACCAAGTACACACAATCAAACATACATCCATACACACCCGCTGTGTGTGTGTACGGGATTAAAAAACAAGCACCTAAAGATGTGGAACTGGCAGCATAAAAAAGAACGCTAGAGAGAAAAAAATAAATATACGCCGGCCCGCGCGCCGCACACACATAAAAATGGCATCATTTAATCATTCCTTATCGCGTGTGTCCCCCCGGTCGTGTCCCCGACGGTGGAGGCTGCACCAGCGGAAGGAAAACCAAACGGTTTGCTGTGGAAAGCGAAAGAAGCAAAGGGATGGAGAAAATTGTACTCCCGGGACCGGAGCTTAAGGCCGCGGAAGCGCGTTGAACCGTGGGAGCAGGTCAAAGAGAAAAGGAGAGTGAGAGAGAGACTTTTAAAAAATCGCTCACACATACACACACACAGAGCACAGAGTCCCAGCCTGTGGGGAGCACGTGCTGCAGATTCGGTGCTGCAAAACCGACGCCAGTGCGATAAGCATTACCGGTGTGCGCTTTTTTCTCCGCGCCGCGCTTTCCCGCGTCACATTCACGCACGCACGCCGAAGAAAAGGCCGCGGAAATGTCCACTTTAAAGCAGCGCACCGGTTTGCACGGAACACAGCCGGGAAGCTGAGGGGCCAACTATACTTCAACTATTATTTAATCCACTTCTCGGCAGCGTGCTCTACCTGGGCACAGGGGTCCTCCCGTAGACGCTTGCAGCACCGGAAGGAACTGAGGTAAAATGGTTCGGATGCAGGAAAACTTACCGAAAATGGTTGGGGGAGTTGCTTGGCCAAAAAAAAGGACGAAAAAATCGTGCGCTGAAAAACGGGTCCGATAAGAAACTGTTATATATATAGAGTACTTTACTCTTTTTTTTCTTATTCCTTCGTTTCGCTTTCATTCATACCCATCCCCCACACTTTCAAACACTACGCTGCGGTTCATCATACAAAAGGGGGGAAAGGGTAACTTAATCCGCTGGGCAGAGACGCTTGCTTCGGTTGGGAGATGGTGGCGGCACGAAGCAATGGCGGTCAGCAAGACGACCGTTTCAGGTGCAAATGTCACCTTTCTGCACTGCTCCTATCGTTGCGTTTAGTGTTTTTGGAAAAAAGTTCAACATTTTTGTCACAGCACAAGTCAAAAGGAGCAGGTTTGCGAAAAGCGATAAGAAATTCTTCTGACATAAACTACCGAGAGTCGCTAACATTTTACGTATAAAATAAATCTGATCAACTATATAACAATTACATAACCATGTGCGATTGAAAATAATGTTTTTGCACAAATCACGAGAAGATAAAAAATAATAAAATTTAAATTACGTAGCCACCTAGCTAAAAATTCTTGTACGAAGCTTGCACTACCAGCCACCAGATGCGCTAAAATGGCTCAATATTACACCAACGAGTAAACGTCGTGTACCCCGGCCTTAACCGCTGATACTGACTTACTAGCGACATCTATTGTTGAGTGTCAGGTGATGATCGCGAAAAAGACATTTTTTAGACAGAAATTGCAGGTTATTGAGGCGCTGTTTCTTAAATGTGCTGAGCAGTTGAATTGTTCTTTTAAAAAACTTTTAGTTTTTTTTTAAATTTAAAAATCCGAAACTATACATGCGAAATGTTTCAATTCATACCTACATAAAGCCAACGAATAAATGTGTAACCGATTAGAAAACATTTGCTAGAAGAAAAAACCAACAGCTCTGCAACCATTTGGCTACACGATTCCTTCGGCCACTGATATCTACTTTAAACTGTAACCCGCCACCCGCGCAGAACGTTAAAATCGCCATCAAACTCCTAATCGAATCACCAGCACACCATCTCTCTCGGCCAAACGGTACACGACGGATGCTGCTGCATGCCGCACGATAAGAAGGCACCGTAAGAAACTGACGACCGAAGCATTCATTGTACGTCCGTAAACGAATCGGCTCATCGGATGGTGCAGTTGCAGGCAAGCAGGGTGGATGAATTTTCTTAACACTCCTCTCATTACCTCCTGTCCTGCTTCCAACCAGCAGTCGAATGCAAGTTTGCATTTCCCGGCACAGCGCCGTAAAGCTTCATGGCGCAACACAAATGTGCTACAAAATGGTGACACCGATAAGGGTTGAAAGTTTTCCTCTATAAAAATAGCATTCCTTATCGCTTTTCACTTTTTGGCACGGCTTGCCAGGTTGCTACTTGAGCGTCCTTGCGCTCCTGTGTCCTGTGCTACAAAGGGCTGTTCCCTTTTTGTTTTTTTTTGCTCAGACACACGGAAAAAAGTAAACAAGTTTTATGCATTATTTTTTTCCTGCAAATGTGTGCAAATGCCCGAAAACTGACATAATCGCGCTTAGGATGTATTTAAGTTTAGACAGTTTGCTCGAAAATGTTATCGTACTTGAAGATCAAAATAACATGATAACATAGTGGTTATAGTATCTTGTTTATCTGATTTGTATCGCCTAATGTAGTCACTCTAGTCCTAAAACCCTTTTGTTCCCTCATAAAAGACTCACTTCCTTCAGTTGCAACACCAGCAACTGTACAGATACCCACTTCAGAAACAAAAAGAAGACACAACAACAAAAAATGATATCTATTGCAAGAACTCACTTAAATCAAGCTCATAATTAATTCTCATTACAACATTCGCGCACGATCCCCCAGTCTTACCACTACAATGCTCGTAACGCTTACGCACGTAACGCTTACGCAGGTGTGAGTGTTCCAGAGAGAGCGCACACAACCCGCGCGAAGCGGTTAGGGTTTAGCGTTTGCGCATCCATTCATGGTCAGTTATTTGTGGGAACGGTATTAGAGCTGCACCGGCAGGCACATCAATTGAACTTCCTCCGGTGTCTGATTAATACGAGTCTGGGGTTGATTAGTACGGTGTGAGCTGTCGATCGACGTAGTCTAGTGTGTGAGCTTTACGTGCAGTGTGAAACAGATCGTGGTGCCGAAGGAATATCAGACCGGAACTAACATCCGTACACCAAGCTTGGAGATGCCGGAGCATTCCAAAACCGGAAACTGCAGCCAGATACCAAAGGATAAGAAACACGAGACAGCCCCACCTTCGCGTCAGGCTAGCGAGAAGAAGCACAAATCGCATAACCATTCAAATCATGCCTCGCTGCAAGAAACCAACACTTCATCACGCACATCTTCATCGTACACTAAACACACGCGAGGCAGCAATAGCAGTCACGATATGAAATTGCGTGCATTGAAAAAAGTGATCTGTAACAAATGTGGCAAAGACATACACGAAAAATTCCACATAATTCACACGAAAAATTGCCAGCGTAAACGGGAATCGAACAACAAGTAACCACATGTTGACGTGTAGTAAATAAATAAATTATTTTATGAAAAAAAACCCAAAGAACCATTTGCATGTTTTATTTAACATTTACATAAATTGCTCGAGTTGTTTATGTAAAAAACCTTCACAAATCGGTATGTCTGGTAAATCCGCTAAATCGGTATCCGGTATAGGTATGAAAATACGTTCTACAAAATGAAACATTGGCTAGCCGTCATCATCGGGCATCGTCGTAGCCTTCAACCCAGACCCAGCCACGATGTACCACACACTATCAAATGAGACTCAACGTGCGCCACCGAGGAAGCTGCCGTTTTCCTGTTCTTATTCTTACATTATCGCACCCACCTCGCCTGGGTGCTGCTGCATTCTTTTCATTGCCACGTGTCATTGCAGGCTGTGAGACACGGCCAGTGTTTTTTTCTCTATTGTGCGTTGGTACGTGAATGTGTTAAAATGTTGTATTTCATTTCATTTAACCTTCTTACGCTTATGATTCCAAAACGAAACTGAAACGTCTAAAAAGCTGCATACCTATAGTTATTATTAGATTAGATTAAATTGATTCCGCGCGATTCACTCGAATGTCAAAGGGTTCTTCTTCTTTGGCTCAACAACAGATGTCGGTCAAGGCCTGCCTGTACCACTTATGTGCTTGGCATTCAGTGACTAATTGATTCCCCCCATAGCAGGATAGTCAGTCCTACGTATGGCGGCGCGGTCTATTTCGGGATTGAACCCATGACGGGCATGTTGTTAAGTCGTACGAGTTGACGACTGTACTACGAGACCGGCTCGTCAAAGGGTTAGACTGTGTCTTACAAACAGCGTCATGAAATGTCAAAGGAACACTGAAATCTTTTCTTCCGAATCCACGTGTACAACATTTAATATTTCAATTACTGTCACACACCGTGGAAAGATCAACACACGTGTTTTTTTTATTGATAAGTAATGGCATCAAATACAATTAAACGATAGAATAACATTTAACATTTATTGCTAAGCTATACTAAATGTCGTGTGGAGCACCCGAAAGAGGGTACGTCCCTCGATTCACTGGACAACACACTTTTCCCCCCTCATTGACGAGCCATCATCCGTGGCGCTGGGCGTCAGTGGTCAGTGTATCATAATTTCACAATTATCAATCGTTTTTTGACCACCAACTTAGCGTTTTAACCCGCTGCACTTAACAAAGAAAATCAATCAAACCGGCAAGGGTCTCGCCGCATCGACATGTTCACATAAGCAAATCGCACCAACACTAACAACCGTGGCTTTGCGCAACCGAAACTGTGTTTGTGGTCGGACTTTTACAGGACCGTGCGCGCATGTGTCATAGTGTGCGTGTGCGGCTCAAATATGACAGCTTCGCGCGACACCGGTTCGTAGGAGCTCGCGCAGCAGCCAGCCATCAGATAAAGGCAAGATCCCGAAGCGATAGCATCGGAAAAGGCAAGACTCTACCTCATAAAACAACTTTGGAGAAAAGTCATAGCAAGATGGAACACGCTCAAGGTAAGCCATAAAGTGGAAGACGATCGACAGCGTATTGTGCGATTAGTATGTTTTGTTTGATGTGTTCTGTGGGCGATAGTGTGTCCATGTGTGTGGTTTGCGAATTTAGAAACCAATTGCGCATTTCTAACGACGATTTTACCGATGGCAGTGCTATATTGTAAGACGCTTTGCAAATGCATCCAGCATGAGGGATAGACAAAGACTGTGGCATTAGTGGTGTGCATTCTTAAACAAATAGTGATAGTTTGAATCACAAATCGAATTACTCCGTTGTGTAGTGATGTATGTTTGATCTTAAAACATACCTTTGTGTGAAATATGAACCGTATAGAATTTTGGTTGTAGATTTCATCCGTTGAGTTGTGTGTTATTTGTGTAGGGTCGTTATATTGAATGTAAATACTTGGATACCGTTCGCCCACCCAAAACGTATATTTTTCGGAGCGACTAAGTTCTTTAAAGTATTTTTTTCTGTTTTGCGGTTTTGAGCTGGTTGGTTATTGTGTATAACAATAAGCTTAGTATGATATAATTGTAGTATAATTCACATTGGGTGCTACAAGCGCGTGACACCAATCAAACTGAATATCTAGCACTTTCAAACCAAATAACAGAATGTAATTGCATTTACCCGCATAGCTCTTAATGTTTGTGCCTTGTTACATCATATTTATTGAAAGTACGTTCAAACAACTTTTTTATTACAACCAGCGCGGACAGATCGTACCGGAACGATGTGAATGAACAATACTAGTTACGTGAGTCGCATCATGTCATGTGAAATATATTTGCGTAAAGAAACTTTAACGATAGTACCTATATTACCAAGTGATTACCGTATATGAAAAAACGTATATGATGCAATGCAAATGAATTCAGCAGAATAGCTATACATTAAAATTATTTCGGGCAAAATGAAGTATTAGATGAGAATAGAAACTTCTCTCATACAGAATGAACTGTGCAGCACACACCGCAAAGTGTTTTGAAACCCCGTGAACTGTAGGTATTGCCTTTGCATATGTGTTATTTTGTGAGTTTAGAATTTTACTTCAATTGGGATAAAGTTTATTTTCGATTCTTTGTTAGTGATTTTGTTGTACGGTATCGTTGTTTCGGTTGAAAAAAAAAACAGAAATTTGGTTGGCACTCATTCTAGTTGAAGTACGATCAATTCCATCGTTTAGCGAATATTTACAAATCCACACAGCGCTAGTAATATTTCTATAAGTGGGTAAATAAAAATTAAAATCGTAAGGCAAATAAAAAACAGAAAGAATCATCATTTTACACACTGGAAAATTAAGCCAAGCGCTTATCATAGTTTTTTTAACATACTTTTCATAGAAAAATAAGCATTCAAAATAATAATGTAACATTTTATTTTCGACCCCTTTTTAAACTTGCTCGATAGTTTATGCTCTATAATATGAAACAACCGATATGAAAAAAATCAGGCATTGATACATTAAAAAATAAACTGCCACTTTCTCAAACTCGATCGAAGAGGAACGATAGTTGTAGTTGCATAGATACAACGGTTGCTTTAACTGATTTCTTGAGCATCCTGGTCAGTTATGTCAACAATACGGCAAAATGTTCAAAAAAACATCAAAGGAAACCATCATTGTATGTCATTTTGATAATCGCTTCGATCGTTCCCGAATTCGATCGAATTTGTGAAGGTGGCTGAATTACTGCGCAGGGCTAGTAAACAACAACGAAATCTTTATAATGTGACAACATTAATCAGCGTTCAAGAAATGATTCCAATTTTTATAAATACATCTTTTTGCAGCGAACAAGCTACAAAGCATCATTGAAAAGAAACGTGCAATGGTACCTTGCAACACGCCTCAAGTAATATCGCCTAAAAAGAAGGAAACTATTTTTCTGTCAATGCACGAAGCAAACCCCTTGGAGATATCGATAGACGAAGAGTTTAAGATGACTGTACTCAGACGTGACGCGTCTCCAGCAGTTGATGAACACGTACAGACTGTGTCTACAGGACCAAGGGTTAAGGCACAGCAGTGCGCTTTTTCATCAAGACACTCTTCCGAAATGGGTGGTTATATAGCAGAACCAAACAGCGATGTAAGTTGTACAGGCCTTACAACTGAAGCAAAATTGTACGATAATGATTTCCAGAATAATATCTTTATTACTGATTCAATCGTAAACGACACAAATTGCTTGGGTTTACATAACAATATTCATAGTACTTCAAAAGTACCAGCAGAGAGCACTTCTGTGCCGAGCAATATTGATAATGCTCCAAAGGTATCAACAACAACCCACCCAAGCACTGATTCAACAAACGATTCTTATGTCGGTATTGGTTCATTTAATGTAAAGAACTCAGACTGCACTAGGGTAGAGTCGAATACTGATTCGTACATTCAAGCTACACCATGTTATCCAACTGATATTGCAGTGGTGCGCCAGCAACCGACCAATGTATTAAACAATTGTTCAGCATATGCTAGCGATACCGAAGATAATTTTTTCTCCAACCTATCAACACAAGCACAAGATCATGTACAAAATGAATTTGGTTCTGGAGACGACAGGGCGTTCAGCACTATCTCGAATGATATTGTATTTTCTTCCCAGAGCAACGACGACAGTTACTATCCAAAATCAATAGAACATGATTCTTCGGATTCCATAAGCACTGATGCTGAGAAAAGTGATAGCAATGTAGGGCAGCACACAATAGGCATGGAGGGCTTTCAAATAAATATAAATTTGGATTTAATTGCTACAGAAACTTGTTTGCGGTGGATCAATTCTGACAAGGAAAATACTCGACAAAAGCTAAATCTCATGCAATGTGGTACCGAAATTCTGAGCAAACGGTTCAATTTGCATCACAGTGAATGTTCAAAGCTGTCTCTTTTATCATCAATAAAACAAATCGGTAACATAAATCAGGATAGTCAGGATAGATCATCATCATCAGATCAAATTAGAATGAACCCCCTTTCTGATGGAGCCAGTAGTCCAAACATAAGTAGAACTTCGACAACACCAATCGATCAAGATCAATATATTCAATCTTGCACACAAACATTAGAGAAAAACAAACTAAATATAGATATCATTTCTACCATAACATGTTTGAGGTGGAACACCATTAACGCAAATTCTACTCCGCTACAACAAACTCAAGCAAGATTGGCCAGAACAGTATTAAAAAAACGTTTCAGGTTGACCGACAGTCAGGCATTTAATTTAACGATAGCTAACTTTAAACAGCTGGTTGATAACAAAGCTTCAGCTTCTGATAGGAATGACAAATTATCCTTAGGCAAAGCAATGCTACCGCAAATGACGAAACAAAAATCGATCACAGATGGGCTCAGTATAGAAATAAGCCAGTCCGCTGGGAAAAGAAAAACAAACTCAATGAAAACCAGAATATTGAAGCGGCGTAAATCAGTTTCTTTTGTAGACTACACTGTCGCTAGTTCTGATGAAAACGATGAGGTTCTTAAGGAAGTGGATAATGAAAGTAGATCAGCGCGAAAACGTATATCTGAACTGCAACAGGATCCTGATTGGCGCCCATCTCATCGGCATAAGATCCTGATTGGCGCGGCAAAGGATTCTGATAGCTCAGATGAAACTAGATCAGACGATTTAAGTTTTGAGCATGACCAACATGTGCCAAACTATCAAGGAAGAACAACGGTAGAGTCATCACCTTCTAGCTCTGATAATGACGATCTTGACGTAGCAAATAGTAATAATGGTGATTCAACGACCTTTCCAATTCGTTTGTTTGAAGATGACGCATTACTTAGCCAAAATATGGACCTGGGTGCGAAAACAAACCCAAGTAAACCTACTGTTGCATCTGCTATGTTCACCAAACAAGAAAATTTTACCCGCGATCAGGTAGATGATAAGGAAACAATTAATCAAACAGAGAAAAGTACACTAGCGACAAAAAAAGTCCGTAAACCAAAGTATGACTGTCCCGAGGCTGACTTTGACACACCTTCTTCTTCTTCCATCGAAACTGATATGTCGATATGTCAGGACGTTAATGCAAATGCCAACTATTCAAATCAATTTCCTACACAAGAGGATACAGAGAGCCAACAACCAGTTTGTTCAACACTATCTGCTTCACCTGCATTATCAAATACGAATCAGAATTATACAAAACCACAACTAGATTCATTGTATGTTGCTTCATTTGACGATACCCTGGACGTTAATGCTACTCAAAATGCTACTAACAACATAGAATCTCAACATACTTTAGATGTGGACAGTAGTACACATGCCCCGGCATTATGTGAAGATGATTTAGGCACTACATCTTGTGAGCGAAAAGATTCGGGTAATTTTAACGATCATTGTCAAGCACAAAACCATGATCCAAACCAGACAATTAGAAGAACTTTTTGCACTGTTGCTGTTGATCATCCATACGCACACATTGATACTTTATCGAAAATGGATACGCAGCAATCCCAACTGCCTGCTTTTAAAGCTGTGTCTAGCACAGCAAACAAAAATGAATGTGTTAAAAAAGGAGCAGCAGAAACTACAACCGGAAACATCAGTGTCGTACTGTCGGAATCAAAAAATAAGAAGCCCAATAATTCTCATTTTGTAAATAAACATATGATCTACACAGATTCTGTGAGCAAACCGACGATAGAGTCAGAGCTATTGACAACTGCGAATCTTACAACAACTGATAACTCCATCACTTCCGCTCAAGACAACGAATTAGGAGTTGCCCAAGCGAAGAAAAGATATCGTATAAAGCACACGGAACGAAAGCAAAACCTAGAAACTAACAAACTTATTCCGACAAGATCACCAACGATGCCGCCTAAAATTAACATTAAACCCCAAAACAAAAATATGCCCAGTACACCCAACCGCCCAGTTTCATCTATAAATTTCTTACTTTGTGAAAACGTGACTTCTAATGAAAGAATGAACATGCCGTATAAAAGAATGCCTCGTTTGAAGTACACGGCGTGTAAAATCACAGGCGCAAAGGATCCGACTTCATCTGCAACCAACGACACGCTAGCTTCTGGTGACAGTTTGTCAGATTTTGTTATTCATGAAAAACTTACTAAAAACAATCCTGCCATTAATAGTGTCATTACCACACAAAACGCTGACGTAAGCATGGAAGGAAACGTGAAAACGAAAACACCAACAACACAACCGATAGATAACGTTTCATTCGTGGTAAAGGGAATCGAGGCATCTATTAAAACAAATCTACCCCCCTCTAAAGAAAATATGTCTAAAAGTAGCGTACAAGTTGATTCGCGATGTACAGTAGCTGCTCCAAAAACTGCAGAAACATCTAGGTCTATTGATTCCTGCCAGTTATTAACATTGCAACCGATAACGTGCGAATCAAATAATGAACCGAACAATTCGACGACCAATAGTTTGACTCAAATGTCATCTCCTCCAGAGGAAAACTTAAATGTAAATAACTTGCACAGCCCGTCACTAGCTGAAGCAAACGTAAAAGAAATACCATGTAACAACACGCAACCAACAGCTTCAGAAAACAGACAACGTCACATATCCGTATTGGTCACTGATAAGTCTGAAGATTTCCATGCAGGTTCAAACCTTCTCTCAGACAAAATTGCTAATAATAACCCACAAGATGCTGATCTAGACAAACAAACAAACGAGTCTGAAAACAATTCAAATCCACAGCAACCCCAGGAAGAAAATATTAAGTCACATACAAATGCCAGAGAAATTTATGCAAAAGTATGCACAAAAAGCCCGAAATGCATATCTGTGTCTGGGAAAGACATACATGCAGATTCAATAGTATGCACAGAAAAAATAACCTGTAATAGCACACAAAGTTCAAAACATTCTCTTTCAAGTTTGCGTAACACCGATCAAGAGAAAAATCCGGGTCCTCGATCTATGAAAAGGAAGGCAAATTCAGAACAAAATATTATTGGTAATGGTTCAAAAGTACCAACAGCACTTGATAAAAATTTACTTACAATTGTAGCCTGTCCTGAAAATATTTTACATAGCTCACACGTAGGTCCTAAGTTACCCGTAACATCTACTACGAAATGTACTAGTAGCTGTAAACAAACTTATCTCGCCTCACCGACATTACCATCAATATCATCAGAAAGCAACCAAAAAATTCTTTCCTCTGATGACATTTCAATACAAAACCCTTCTCTTTCAAAAGAAGTATTTATTAACAGCGTGCAAACCCTGCATGAAACAAACCCAATAGTCGAAGAAATGTCAAAGAACACTAATGGGCAGAACATATCAGCTCATGAAGATTCTACAACTTCCTCTAGAAACTTTACAATTAATAGCTTCCAGTGCTCAGAAAATACACTTCCGTATAAGAAACGAAGGCTCAGCTTAATGCTACCTCTCACACCTACTTCCTCGAATACATCGGTAGAGCAAGTTACAAGATTTACGACAAATTTAGCATCTCCGAACAATATTTCAAGCAAAAGTTCAAGTCATTCAGGTCCAATCCAAACTACGGAATCTGCATTGAATATCGGTGGTGCAGTAAGAAATAATATTATAACTTCTTTTAGAAACACACAAACACATCCTGATACAATACATCCTGATGATGCATTGCCATTGAGCCACGCCAAATTCAGCCCACTAACACGTCGACAATCTCTTGATATTTACAGTCACAGTCAGTTTATCCCAGAAATACAATCAAGACAACGGCAATGTTCACACTTTCTTCCCCAAGTACTGTCTAATATATCCAATAACAACAACCATTATGAAACTACAGCTGCAAGTTCTTCTTTTGATAGGGCGTTGAAATTACATCAAAACCCAATGATTTTCTTAGATCTACTTACTGTTCAAAACACACCTGATCAAGTACAGCTTGATATTAATGAATTTCAAAATGCGCAAAGAGCAACATCAACTCCACTCACCAATTTATCACGGACAACTTATTCTACTCAATCTTCAGATCAATCTAACACAGATCATTCTACAAGTTCTCGTCAACCACAACACTCAAACACGAATACGAGTTCAAAGGCGAATGTGGAAAGAATCAAAGCCAAACGTAGGCGTGACAGAAAGCGTAATCAAAGGAATATTGACACATACGGTTCAAACACACATCAAACAACAGAACGATCTAAAAAACGATCTGATTATGACAATTTCCGTGTACGAGATGATCGAATGAGAGAAACTCCAAATAGTATTCTTACACGTCGAAAATCTGTAGCCACTCACACTCCAACTCAATTTGCGCAGCAATCAACGATACGACAGAGAAGAAATTCATTCTACAATTCCAATGTACTGTCCAATATATCCAACAACAAAAACCATTATAAAACTACAACTGCAAGTTCCTCTTCTGATAGGGCTCCAAAATCACATCAAAACCCAAAACTTTGTTTAGAACCGCTTACTGTTCAAAACACACCAGATCAACAACAGCGCGCGAAAGATTCGCAAAGAGCAACATCAACTCCACGCACCAACTCATCAAGAACATCTTATTCTACTCATTCTTCAGATCAATCTATCACAGATAGCTCTCATGATTCTTGTCAACCACAACGCTCAAACACACCTTCTGTGAATCTGGAAAGAAGCAGGGCCAGACATAGACATGACAGAGAGCGTAATCAAAGGAATAATGACACATACGATCAAAACAGAACAGAACGATCTAAAAAACGATCTGATTTTGACCATTTCCGAGTAAGAGATGATCGAATCAAAGAAACCCCAAATAGTATTCTAACACGTCGAAAATCTGTAGCCACGTATTACCCAACACAATTGGAACTGTACAATGTATCCATCAACAACTACCATTATAGAACTACAGCTACAAGTTCCACCTCTGATATGGCTCCAAAATCACATCAAAACCCAAAACTTTGTTTAGAACCGCTCACTGTTCAAAACACACCAAATCAACAACAGCGCGCGAAAGATTCGCAAAGAGCTACATCAACTCCACGCACCAATTCATCAAGGACATCTTCTTATTCTACTCATTCTTCAGATCAATCTATCACAGAAAGCTCTCATGATTCTTATCAACCACAACGCTCAAACACATCTTCTGTGAATTTGGAAAGCAGCAGGGCCAGACATAGACATGACAGAGAGCATAATCAAAGGAATATTGACACATATAGTCAAAACAGAACAGAACGATCACAAAAACGATCTAATGATGACAACTTCCGTGTACGAGATGATCGAATCAAAGAAACTCCTAATAGTATTCTAACACGTCGAAAATCTATAGCCACGTACACCCCAACACAATTGGCACTGTTCAATATATCGATCAACAACCACCATTATAGAACCACAGCTACAAGTTCCACTTCCGATAGGGTGCCGAAATCAGATTTTCCTAATTCTCGTCAACGACGACGCTCAAACACATCTTCTGTGAATATGAGAAGAAGTAGGAAAATGCGTGGTAAACGTGGTGGCAGAAAAGCAAACCGAAAGAGATAAAATTCAGTCTGCGATTGCAATGCAATTATATTTATCACACTACGTGTGTAATAGGCATTCGACATCAAGCGTCACAACAGCTTCGGCTAAGTTTCCAAATTTGTGTCCAGACGCAACCTTTCCCTCAGCTGCTCAACCAGCTCCCTAACAATGACCCTAACATGACTCTAGATGCACAATATTTCTCATGGTAGCTCAACGTAAGACAAGACCTTTAACTGGTACAGAGCTCGCTTTCTTCAACCATTCTCCTTATATCTCAATTCCAACCTGGCTTTACCTTAGCAAAGGATTGGCTATCCGGCTGCGTTTCACTGAATAAAGTCTTTAAAGCCTGTATAGACCGGCAGGTCCGCGTATGACGTTTACGCCAAATAGAAGAAGGACCGGTTTCTCAGTTTTTGATCCAGAAAAATAGTATCATTTATATCAAACTATTTTCTTACATATTAAATACTGTTCCTCTGGAACTTGTCTCATCCGTCGTTGGTAGCTCGATCACTAAACAAGCATTCATTATCAACTGTTACTTTAAATACGTTTTTATCTTGAAAATCTTCTGTATGCTTGAGGTGCATTTACCTTACCTTGTAAATAAATGAAATGTTACGCAACGGCGATTCAGATAATGTTAATAGAAATCCATTTTTTTATAAGTTAAATGTCAATTCAACAAACAACAACACAGACAGTGGGGGATTGATAGAGCCCTTTTTAGAAACACTTAGAATTAAGCAAAAATCTGTATTAATAAATAGCATTATTTTGTACAATCTAAATTGTATTCTTATGTAACAGTAGAAACGAAACAACTATGTACACAATCGTAAGTATCAAAAATGAAACAGAAACCTTATCTTAAGCATATCAAAATTCTTCTTCCTTTCAAAACGCTCTACTAAATCGTTTCCGAAGATGTTAGCTGACCAGCATGGTTCGTTAGCAATATCTCCGCCTGGTGTTAGTAAAACCGCTTATCTAGGCATTAAAATTCTAATTAAATTATGGATGCTAGCATCCGCTTTATCTCGGGCGTCCACCACTCCATGGTCATCGTAGGACCCTGATAACCTCCCTCCCTCCCGCTGTGTGGTTTGAGGTGTGGAATGTAGTCTGCCAACGAACAAATGGGCTAGAATTGATCCTATGTAAGGACAAATATCTCTGAAGCACCTCCCGACCTTCCAAACCTATCTACTGATCATAACACTACCAACCAATAGACCACCCTTTTAGTGTTCACCAAGAAGTCGGTCAACTTTCTTAAATGCCCCCATCGTTTGTCCTGCTGTCCCAAAACCTTGCAAGGTGCTAACGTTTGGTTTCTTCGTCGCTCGAAGAGAAGAAGCTGGCCGGCCGGTCGGTCATCTCTCATCGTTACAAATCAGTCTTGGCACGAAGCCTTTATCCCTTAAGCTAAGCTCCTCTAGATTAGCTGAAAAGGAACAACGGAACCAACTTTGCTCATCCTCCTTCTTCCTACACAAGCACTTTTGCAATCTTTGCATCACCAGTCTCGAGAAGTGGGGGTTCTCTTCATCCCGACACACGTTTAAAACGACACGTTGCAACGTATGACTTTCCGTACCATACCACCGACCACACTTATCCTGTGGTGTTCGTAAAGTTCTCACATTTTTCCTTCAAAGATACTCATCTCCTTCCATCGTTCGGTAAAACTCAAAATTGAAATTAATAGTATGTACTCATAGGCCCTACGACAACCCAGCCGTGTAGTGGTGATCCTTCCTCGAATGGTACACTCTGGAGCACCCAAAATAGAGCACAACCCTGCCCGGTGACTTATGTATCTCTGAATCAATGTGTTTACTCAACTGAAAGATATCGCAAGGCAGCTGGGAAGCATTTTGCTGATGCAAGACGTCAAGCGGAAGGCATAGAACCACAGCATAACGTCAGAGTGGTGCTGAAGACATTTGCATGACATTGCTTAGTCGGCAAGAGCAACAAAAAAAATCGCTGCCTATTCTATGCTTATGCCTGTGTACAAACATGCTCCAAACGGTTTTGAAAAATTTTAACACATGTTTGCCTGATACATACTATCGTGCAAATTAAATTTAAAAAACATGTTTCAATGGCATTACATATTGCTGTTAAAATCAGTTAAATTGCAGAAACCTTTATTCCTGCACGAGTCATAGAAAAAGGCCACATACATTGGCTTAAGACACTCCATCGCTTATACATTTCTGGTAGCCTTATCTTCATTTTTTTAATAATTATTCCTATTGTGTAGGAAGGATATGGAAAATTTAACTACGCCTTGAGACTCGATGCAATCTTTCCCTTGTTCATCACTCTGTGGACAACCCCCACCCGATGCAATGTGGACAAAGTAAGCGCGTTAGAAGGCCAAAAAACATAGTGATATATCCAGCATGAATTGAAACCTTGCCGTTGTCCCTTTCATGCCCTTGATAGGATTTATGGATGCGTTTTGTCCATTTCAATAAATTTAAAAGAAATCAATTATTGCATTGATTTGATGGTGAAAAACTACAATGCAAATGTGCATTAACTTATGCAATTTCCAACCAATTTGTATGCATCTTACGGAGCTTTCGCAACGACTGAGAATGTTCACTTTGCCGGCACTTATCAGACAGCATGCTAACGCGCCTGCATCTAATATTCTCAAAACACCTCCCTTAATCTCAACCCACCCTATCCCTCTCATCCGCGCCCCACCGTTCTTCACGCTTCATACTAGCGATTGTGGTCGAGCTTTTGGCCAAACACACACCAACCAACCACCACTATCGCGCAACGATCAGCCCACGGACACGCGGAAAGACGGGGCAAGGGAAATGGAATGGGACGGCGCAACGAAAGCCGGCAATGTATGACCGGTCCCGGTGTCTTGGCTGGCGCAAGATAAAGACGATAGAAAGTAAACATAATTTATATATGAAGGAAATGGGTGGAAAATGTTCACACATACGTACGTGCGGACGTCGGCAGTAAAGGGACGACGGAGGGGCGGAACAGGGCAGGTTGGATGCAAGTGCGGCAGAAGTGGCGGCAGGAAAGTGGAGAGAGCGGTATGCGTGTGGTGGTGTACCGAAATGGACCAGCGTCTGGGGAAGGATCAAAGCGAAGGCCAGCCCGGCTCATATCAGCATCTTTTGCTATTGCACACGTGTGCTGGGTGAGCGCAGGACATGAGCCGACATGAGTGCCGGGAGAGGTATTGTTCCCACACACACACACACACACACACAGGCACTTGCCCACACATGTACACCTACGTACCCTGACCGAACAAGTGATAGGGTGCTGCTGCTGCTGCCGCTGCTGCCTTTAAGTGCCGATGAGATAAGGCTTCTTTTGCTTTCCTTTTCTTCAACGTCATCTCCGCCGTGTTTGAAAACACCCCCGGTGGCCCAAAATGTCACTGGCGGAGGGTTTGGAAGGGAAGGTGGGAGAAACGGAGGCTAGCAACTCCTTACTTAGAGCAGCTGCCGTTGGTTTAGGAGGCAAATCCTTGAGTGAAGAAAAAGGAAACTGCCTCAGACAAAAAGGCCTTTCCCTCCCCCCACTCACGTGCTACAACAAACCCCCACACTTGTAGGTGAGCGTTGAAGTTAGTCCGGGACGGGAACAACAAACGCTCCCGGAGTGCCGACGGTGCCTGCTGCCGTTTTTGCAGTCTCCGGCCCGGTTTCGATCAGAAGTGGGCGATACGCCTTTCAGACCAGGCACCAAAACACACAAGCACACACATACTCGATGGCAGCACACACACCGGAAGCTGCGGTGTCATATTTGAGAATGCGGGCCAAAGCAACCAGGCGGACAGCGACGAAGATGGAAGGGGGAAAAAGGTTTTCTTCATTTATGGGATGGCTAGAAGACAGCGATTCATCGCTCCAAAAGGAATGGAGAGCTAGAGCTACGGCATAGGGGGAGGCATTCAAAAATATAAAATTAATGGTTTATAAAGTTTTTGGAAAATATAAACCTGTGTGGCCCGCTTCTCTTATCGTTCACTGCCCGGGCGCCAAGACATCAGTGGAGGAATATTGGGGAGTGGAAAAGCATGATGCGGTGGTGTGGCGCATTATCAGTAGTCTTGCGAGATGCCAACTCACAGTCTCCCCCAGATTTGTCTCAACCCCTTCCTCTCTCTCCCTCACACACACACACACACACACATTTGCATGCATGTGTGTAGTCAAATTTTGCAACCGAAGCGTACTGTACTGTAGCCCTTATGGCCTGGCAGAACGGCAAAAGGCCAACTGTCTGGCAGAGATATGCACATCCTTTCTCGTGTGTGTCTCCGGCTGTGAGGGTAAAACAGAGAAGCAGCCCAACCCGTTCCAGCTTCCCATCACCGCACACTAGAGCACGGGCAGCACCGACACGGACTAAACGGTTCCCGTTTTGCTGGGAGGAAGAAGTTTTTCTTACTGAGCCAGCGCATTCCTGCTCTTAAATATCCTATTGGAACTCGCGCACCATTAGGGTGGCGTGCGTTTAAACAGACAACGAACGGTGGCGGAACCTGGGCACGCTTCCTCCTCTCTATTGCGCCTTAAAACTCGCAGAAGGGGTTAATCAGCGGATATGTTGACGATGCATAATGAAGTGTGAAAAAGCGTGTGTGTGTGTGTGTGTGTGTGTGTGTGTGTGTGTGTGTGTGTGTGATGTGTTCCTTGGGGTTTTGGGTCTTCGGGGACCGAGCGACGATGGCTCTAGCATTTTATTTAGCGCTACTGGTGGCAGGAGTAGCACCATCAGCACGTCAAGCAATGGCGCCAAAGATAAGACGATTTTGATGGGAGACGATCCACTGCACGGCAACGCATTAAAAGGCTGTGTGTATCGTTATGTATTATTATTTTTGCCTTTTTGCTCAACGAACCAACACGAATTCATCTTCAACACACACAGACACAGTACTCTGTACCAGTAATCATCACTCTGTGTACTTTATGTGTGTACATTTTCATGTTTCTTATACGATGCAATAATAAAATATGATTTGCACGAGCAAAAAAAATCACCTCACTCCTAAAAATGTGCGAATTGCGGACACTTTTCCTCTGCGTTTGTCTATTATTTGTGCAATATCAATGAAACCACACGCAGCAAAGAAACATTACGTCGCACACTTCAAACATGTTTCCAAACATTTCATTTCTTGCCAATTCCAACATTATTAGTAGCATCATTACGATGCTTAACACTACGTTTAATTTATTACCAATGTGCGCCTTCCGCGCCTCTTGTTATAAATCCCACCCCCTGAAGGAGAAAGGAAGGAATGCTTTTGTATCCATACACAACCACACACACGAGCGCGCGCCCCATTGGTAATTTACATTCTCGCACACTTTAACGATTATTAGCGTATTAACGCGCTCCAACGTAACCACAGCGGCAGTCGACACCGCCAGCCACCCATCTCGAAATCGTCCCCCCGGAAACGGCACGCACGAACCCTCCACCCCCCCACCTCTCAACTATATCGTAGATTCGGGTTTGATGATGAAGTAATGATGAAGCCGCTTCTCGCCACGCGCCAAGCAGCGCGCGCGTTGATGGCGCACTGTTAAACTTTTACACCCAACCCAAGCAGCTACGGACGGGGCGATGGGATGCGGTGTGTGCAGCTTGGCTTCCGCCGGCGTATAAATAATGGCCGAGAATGTATCATTTTCACGACGGATTCTCCTGTTGCCGCTGGCTGGCTGGCTGGCTGGGCCGATAAGGGAAATTGCGCGCAAGCTTCGCCGTGCCCCGTGGGGCCGACGATTGATAAAGAGAGCAAGACGGGGTGGCGGTTTCGTATCTTGCCGTGTGTTGATGCCCGCAAGCGAAGGTAAATGAATCATAAGACATCCTCTCTCTCCCTGGTGGGATGCTTGAGAGGGCGAAGACGCCCGACGGTGCTGTGGACGGTAATTTATTCCCGCCGCTCTTGGGTGATGATTTTTACATTTACATCCAATTACGGGCCCGCCAGCATAGGCAGCGTCGTGTTTGAATTTGCTTCCGCGACAGTAGCATCGTTACTGTTTTGGGTTATTTCGTTTGCCTAAATTGATCATATTTTGGGCTTGCTTTGATACGAAAGACGACTGATGCTGTGCTGCGTAAAAAAAGCCTGTTGCTGGTTTTGTTATGACGTATTTTACAATAAACGCAATAAACAAACTATAATCGGCACCAAAACCAATCAACATAAAAATGCCACATTTCAATAAAACCTAACATTTTACAAATTCCAGCGGACAGTCAATATTTACACTGTCCGCCATCAAATAGAACCGAAAGCAGAAGCAAACCTCTCCTTCCGCTGTATTAGAAAATGTGTTCGACGAACCGATGGTTTGTCTCGGTTTGAAGGGTGTGCATACGCAGCGGAGCACAGATTATTTATGACGACAGCACACTATCTCGCATCAAGATGCATAGAACAAATTTATGATACACATACCCACCCGAATACTACGGATGGACCATCTTTGCCAGCTTCAGCAGTCTGGCTTGTCCAATCTCATATTCCCGACCCCTGGCATGGGTCCCTTTTTGGATGCGTTCGCCCGCTATCAGTCTCGAGACACCTTGCGTTGCGATGCCTTTATTCGTTTCCGAACGCAACTGCCCATAATACACCGCCGAAATTGATACACAAAGCAGGAGGGACACAAATCGCCATGATTCCGATGATTTCGACGAGATTTAAAATCCTTCATTCGGGTGTTTATCTTGCGCTTCAATTTTCTTCCAGTGGCCATGCTAATTTTTTCACCCCGCGAATAACTCAACGAAAGAAGTTCAAACATATCATCTACTTCATGGTTTTTTATCATCTTTTAAACCCTTCTGGTCCCACTGGTTCTGATGCATCCAATAAGAAACAAGCCAATAAAAATTTGGCATAAATATTAAATCCATCTTTCCATCTTCGGGACCCTTCAATCCAACTGGAAGCGAATCTAGGCCTGGCATGGTAAGCGAAGAATCAGGACAGCATGAAGACGATTTAAATTTTCCAGCTCAAACAAATGGTGAACAAAAACGACACCCCATTGAAGTACAGCGCAAGCCTTCGGTCTGCTCTGGCCACCACATCCAACCAGGCTAAAAAATGGAAGCAAAAGGCAACCCGAAACCGATGCGAACCGATCGTTAAACGTCACCCGTGGCAGCCGATGAGTGTTGTGTGCGTTAAATCAAATTAAAACACACAAAAAAAGTTATTACCATAATCGTCTGGGCAAAGATCGGGGTAAGCGCATCGAGCTCTTGAAACGACACTTTTTTCAGCTTTGTGTTTGTTGGCCCGTCTTATGCGAGCAAAAAAAAAAGGCAAAAGACGAAACAAAACATAAAATCCTCCACTGTGTCTTCCGATCGTATGGATGTGGAAGGGTTTCTCGCTGCACGTGTTTGGCTTTATTTTTCTTCGTTCTCTGTCGTCGGTGTACTTTCCTTATGTGCCCTACGTCTGTGTCCAGCCGTTGTTTGCTGATAACGGCACGGATCGAACGGCGCTCATAGCTCACCCCAGCTATGACAGGTTGGGTGATTGAATTTCCGCATTATCACCATCGTGACCGGTGAATAAATCTAATCGGGGGTCCTTTTTTTGTTTAAGGTTCGTGCTCATCCGTATCAAGCCGGCCAAATGTTTAAACTTGAGGGCGTCCGTTGACTTAAACGAAATGCGCGCGTACACTATATTTCGCCGCAAAAATATGCAAATCAATCTTGGCCCAATCGTTAAGGGTAACATCTTGAACGAAACTGCCTATTTTCGCTCAATGTTTTGTTACGTTTCATGTGCTACACAACAGCAACAGCAAGAACGTCATACAGCTCTTCTCTGGCAGTTTGGTCTGCCATGAGGAGTTAAAAAAGGGTATTGAAATGGCACTTAAAATATCGGGGTTATTAAATGTATTATGAAAGCCTTCGTTTTTTTACAAATGCATGTTATCATTATTTATTTTTTATTTCCGAGACGCCACAGTGACGGACTGTGGGCTCATTAGGCAACCCAATTGTAGTTGCATACAAAGCTAAAACAACGATTCTTGAGAATATTTAACACAAACTCGCGCATCGGCTAGTACACAAAGCTCATCGAAAACCTAAAGATAAAGGATTTTTATTACTTCTCCTGTTGGATATGTTGGGGTCCATCTTTTAGCTTCCCTCTCTGGCTATCTTCTTCCGCTATACGTGTCGGTCGGTCAAAGCGACCAGCAAACAAAAACTGCCATTGAAAAGGAATCACAACAAACCCAAACTTCAACTCATAAAATAACTAATTAAAAACGAAGACGTTAAATTTCATTCTCCACTTCAACTGAACCATAAATCGATCGAGAACGCATCCAC